>NC_089661.1:8841875-10292500 GCF_037042795.1 Molothrus aeneus | reverse complement strand
AACCCAGTCAGCCCTGCTGAAGGCAGTGCCAGCCCTGCTCCTCAATTCACCAGGGACACAGTGCTACAACAAGATTTTCCTCTTTATTTTCTCTTTCTGGGCTTTCTGTCACAGCTCCCAGCAGTTCTGACATGCACACCCTGGTGTCTGGGAGGTGCTGCTCGTCACTCAAAGTGCAATATAGAGCAAGAGCATCCCTCTGTGCCTTTCCCTGCTCTCATGCAGAGTGTGGCAGGGCATGGAAAAAATCCCCACCAGCACCTGGGCAGTTCCTTAGCAGGCAATAATTTAGAGGGCTGATCTGCAGAAATAACCAAAAGTAACTTGGAGGGGGGAAAAAAAGGGTTTAAGTCAGTGATCTTCACATTTAGATTTTGGTTTTTAGGACATGAAATATAAAAGATTGTTATCACATTATATGCACATACTTCATGCTCACAATTATATCTGTATTTCACCATAAATTAGTTCACTAGCCATCCACATATTTTTCTTTCTTCTTCCTTTGCCTGGGCCTTATCACTTTATCCTCAGTCTTGTCTAAAGCTTCTTAGAGTTCCATGGGAAGGGAGACCCTTTCATGTTAAAAACACATATCTAGATCTTTGTAAATGTTGTGTATGTTTCCTGCTGAGGTCTGAGTAAGCTTTCTCAAATAGGGTCTATTAGCATTTTAATAGCATATTCACACTAGGAAGTCTTTTTGTTTCACCAACCAAATATGAAAATATTCTGTATTTGCAAAACAGTGATTTGATGCCAGTTACCCATCTGAAATGATCCCCATCACATGGAAAGTTAGGCCATCATAAACATCATGACATTACATAAACATTAACAAGAAATAAATAGCTATCAAATGATATACAAACCTCTGCTTACAGATCCATACCCTGATGGCTCTAAATAGTTCCACAGTTTTGCACTCTGTGCTTATATTTGAATCACAAACGTTGGTAAATGCTGATGTCTCAATAGTTATAATGCAATTTAGCACCTCACTGTCGGAGCATGCACACATATTCTGAGACAGTTGAATATTTTTTTGTAAATCTCCTGGGCAAATATTCTCCCCCACACTGCATCACTATCAAATATTCTTTACCCATGAGATCATTTTGATTCCCTTTGCCTACACAGGGAAAGATCATGAGCAGGGAAAGATCCCACAGGGAAGTGCCTCTATCTGACTCCTTCTGGAACTGGATATGAGAAGGGAAATTCTTTGGTAGTGCAGATACACTCTCCCCATTTGTCACTATCAGGGCAGATTTGTCTTTTTCCCAAACTGCCCCAGCCCTGCCCACACTGCAGAGCTGAGGAGGAGAGTGGCATCTTTGCCTCAGAAGACAAAGCAGGACTCAGCACTGGGGTTTTTTGCTACAGTCCTTGGCAGAAATCTTAAAGGTTGCATTTGTTTCTTTCGAGGTTCTTTGTTCCAGAATCTATCCAATGAATAAATCCTTCTGTTTGCAGTCTGAGCAAGATAAGCAAATGAGGAAGAGCCAGAAATTCCTTTTGCTTCCCTGTGATCTGATGGCACAAAGCCCTACGCTTTATATATGACTTAGAAGATGAATCAAAACTTTGTTTTCCTGTGGCTCTAATTTGTATGAAAAGATATAATTTCTGTAGAAAAATCCTAGTTTTGCTCTTGCACTCTGATTCCCCAAGCTCAGCTCTGCTGTAGGCTACACTCAACCTTGAATCGATAGCTGAAACAGAAAGGTCCTAAAACCCATCAAAGTAACAAGTTATATTTTGCAAAAATGACAAATAACTTTGTCCTCACAGAACATGGAAACAACTTTACAAGCAAAGCAATAAAAAAAAAAAGCATTGTTATTGCTTGAGTATATTATAACCCTCATTTGAAAAGAATCTCAGTCTGGTTTGAAATCACTCTGTGCATATGTTACAGGAAGTCTAGAGACATTTTGTTCCTTATTAATGAAGCATGAAGAAAATAGTACTGCATATATTTTGTTAGGAGCTTTGGCATCCTTATGCATGCTGTACATTAAGTCTTCCCTAATTAGATTTTTGTAAGTTAAAAGGCTCAAGGAGTGCAAGCATACGTGACTGTTTCTATAGTCACATTGGTTTTCTCCCCCAAAATATTCTCTGTTGTTGGCACACTTCATCCTAAGATGACCTTCCTGGCAGCTGAATGGAGACAGGAGAAGAACAAATTGATCTTTTAGCTTGCAAATATGGAAAGAATATTGGAAAGCATGAATGTTCTGGTCCTAAAAAAAGGTGTTTTCTTCTTGGCAGTGTTTATAAAAGTGTGATGTGAAGTGCAGGACCTCTTAGAAAGGGCAGATGTGGGCAGCGATGGGTGTCAGTGAAGATGCTGAGGGAGCTTTTCCTCCACCCTGCTGAGCCCACAGGGGCTGCCCCACCCCTGGCAGTGCTCAGGGTCAGGTTGGGCAGGGCTCAGGGCAGCCTGGAGACCTCTCTGAAATGCCCACAAGACAAATACTGAGGGTTTGACCTGAAGGCAGACACCTAACACAAGAGAAAGCAGGTGGCTTTGCCCCTGAAGAAGTCAGCACATTTCTGCTGTTACTCCTAATGTTGGGGTTTTTTTTTGTGGTGTAATTCAAAAATAATGAGAGTTTTGGTATGATGAGGGTCAGACCCACTATTACCGCCAGCAGTTATAATTTGGCAAAAAGAAAACTGGTAGTTACAGACCTGATTTCAAGGCTTTAGAAACATGAGAGGGTGAAAAGGTCTCATTTAATGTGCTCAAGAAGGAGCAGCTTTTGCACTGCACAAGGGCTGGGGCTGGGAACTCGGTGCAGTGACAGAAAGCAGAGCTGGGCAGGGCAGAACTGCAGCCCCAGGGCTGGGGCAAGGAGAGCATCAGGAGCCTCTGACAGGCACAGCTCACCCAGGATGGCAGCGCTGAGAGGGGACAGTGGCCTTGTCAGCCAGTCTGGGAAAGCACAAATGAAGGATGCAGAGCCCAGGGATCCCTGGGCAGGAGGAGCAGAGCTGGGGCCCCTGGCCAAGCTCCACAACTGCCCTGAGGTCCCCTCTCATTGGGCAGGGACACTTTGGAGCTGCCGTGTGTGGTTTGTGTGCCTTTCTGTTCAATGTGTAATCCCCAGAAGCTTCTGCCTGTGTTTATAACTCAAACTGTAATGAAAAAGGAAATTAAAGCCTTTCTAATTTAACAAAAGAATGAAAATTGCATTGAGAAAGAGTGGGGGGAAAAGGAGCTTTCACTCTTCTGGGATTTGAGAAAATTAGTCCTGCAATATTTTTTTTCCTGAAGAAAAGGAATATTAGATATATTAACTTCATTCTTTTGTCCTTTCCTCTCAATGTTCTAAATTTTTTGTATTTAG
Organism: Molothrus aeneus; assembly: GCF_037042795.1. Lineage (NCBI taxonomy): Eukaryota > Metazoa > Chordata > Aves > Passeriformes > Icteridae > Molothrus > Molothrus aeneus. Next base: position 10,289,141 of record NC_089661.1, on the reverse strand, counting down.
AAAAAGAAATGCTGCAATCCAACCATTAAACTGATACTTCTCATTTTATAGTATTTTAATGCACAGTCTTAGTTCTGCAGACTATTTTCTCAGTAGCAAAGCTGGTTACTTATAGATAAAATTATTTGTTCTATAAAAAGCAACAGAATTAATGCCCAGTTGACTTGTGTGTAAAACTTTCACATGTGTGATAGGTGGAGGTATGCATGTGTTTATATTTTTGTGTAGGAACTATGTTTTAACATTCTAATTAAGTTACTATTTAATATTGGTATCTGCAAACTTTTTTTTTTTCAAATTTATTGGCTGATAAAACTATTCCCTAAAAATGGTTAGGTTTCAGATCCCTGCGTGTTGGGGTGGTTAAATAGAAAAGGGAATTTTAGGACTGTGGGTTTTAAAAGTGATCATTCCTTTTTTTGTGTTTTCTAGCTCTTGCATTCAGGGAGATTTTTGTGTCTGCTATATAGAGAATATGGGATTACAACCCCTGGCTTTGCAGGAGTGGGATGCAAGAGCTCCTGGAGCTTCTGGGCTGCTGCCCCTGGCTGAGGCATCTCTGTGTGCAGTGGTCCTGGGGAGATAACCTGCATGGAAAGGGAGCAGGAAATGCAATGGTTATCCCCACCCAGCTGTCAGCAAGCAGAGACTCTGGCAAATGAAAGGAGTTGCCCAAAAACTGAAGCTCAGAGCTGTTTCTCCTGGGGCCAGAGCTGAAGTCTCTGCTGCAGGGGTGAGCAGCAGCCATCAGGAGCAGCACAGTGTGTGAACAATTCTTGTATTTGCTTCCTCAGAGAGCTGGAGAAGCCTTTCTCCCCAGCACCCCAGTGTGCTTTATTTTCTTGGGCTGAGGTCTCTGGAAGGTGAGGAGGAGTGAGGAAGGGCAGTAAAGCTCCATCAGCCCTTGGTAGAGATGTTAAGGGGAGCAGGAGAATTATTGACCTTAACAAGGCAACAGAAACCTCTTCAGGGTGAGCACAAAGATGGTGACAAGTTCTGTAGTCAGAGCTTTTTGTGGGTGTCTTCAACACGAGGAGTGCTGAAAGAGACAATACTGACTGTGATAGAATGCCTCCAGGGGTAGAGGGGCTGGTCACTAAATAAAAGGGACAAGACCTGCTAGAGAAGAGCTTGGCTGTTTGATGTGACTCTGGAGTGGCCTGAGGCAGGACAGAGCCAGGATATGGGGCAGGGGGCTCCTGCAGGCCCTGTCACCAAAAAGGTATTGAGCCAAATCAGAATATCTTGGAAATAATACACCAGACTTGATAGGACCACTGTTTTTATGAGGCAGTTTTCAGGAAACAGTTCCCAGTGATAGGAAAGAGATGAAAAGTATCATAGAAATTTAGTGCATATAATCAAAACTTTTATTTCCTCGTTGTGGAGCTCTGAATTTATGAGCAGAGCTGTCAGGAGGAGGACAGCAGCTCTGCACATGAAGTGACCTTTGCAAACCTGGCTCTGGAAGGAATGGAAGAAATTCCCCTTTTCCTCTCCTTGGAAGGAGGGATGGTGTTCTGTGCTCAGTAATATTTTGTCAAGAGGCTCCCTTCCTTACTGCTAGGTTAGTACCTAGCAACTTGTTTTTCTCCAGCCTGTCTCACCACAGGAGTGGTTGGACATTGAGGGACCAGGTGGTGGGACTGGCACCCCTTGGTGACAAGAGCAGGACTGGCACCAGTGCTCTGATCACTGCCCCAGCACTAAGGTTTGGTTTCCTGCAGATTTGTGCTGCTTTCTATGGGGCTTAAGTCACACATGATAGAAAACTACAGTCAAGCAGATCAGTTTTCCCCTCAAAACACAAGTTCTGAGTGGGCAGAAATTATACTCAGATTTGTGCTGAATTAAACAGAAAAGTTTCAGCCAGAAGAAAATGTGAACAAGTGATGGATCAGTTCAAAACAAAGCCCTTGAAGCATTCCTTTTGAGGAAATATTGAGAGGAAAGTAAAACAATATCAAATAAAAAGTGCCCCCCAAAAAATTAAGCTTCATTTTGGGTTCAGTATGAAAGATCTTGTGGAAAGGTTTGATTTGCTTTAGGTCAGTCCAAAATTTACAGTGGGCCTCTCCTTCTGTCTTGGTCCAGAAACTGGGTCAAGAAGCCACCTGGTGACACTGTTCAACTCTTAGTGAAAGTTTCTCCATTAGTTCCTTCTAAGGCCACTTGTTCACATCTAAAATATCTAAAAATTGCTACAGTGGACATCCAGGTTTGATTTAAAGGATCATAAACAAGGCCTTTTGCAAGACCCTTATGACACTGCCTACGAGTGCTGGGTCTTTCCTTCCCATTCCAAGGGCTGTTTGCAGATTTTGGCCACTTGACTTCTGCTCTCTGTCCTTAGCAAAACCTCATGGAGGTATAAAAGAACAGCATTACCTGACACTGTCCTGATTTCAAGAGCAGAATTCCAGATTAAAGCCAACTTCTCCAATATGCCCAGCTTTGGGAAGTCAGAAGTGGATGGAGCTTTTAACAGACATCACTGAAAATTAGGCTTCAGATTCAAAACCTGGGAATGAGACCCCTGTTCCATACAAACCAACTGAGAAATGTTTCCTGATTTCCTCAGATTTAGGCTGCTGTTGTTCTTTGCATTTATTCTTTGCTCTTTTCCACATCTTAATAATCCATCAGGCTCTGAGGCTTTTTATGCACAAGCCTAAATTTGAGAGTATTTGTTCTCCAGCTGAAATAATTTCATTCTGATGGCAGAAACCTGTCTTTTGAAAGAAGAATGAACAAAGAAGAAAGAAAAATGCTTTTTATGACTTGAAACATTTTAGTACTTAGGCTTTTTTTTTCAGACCAGCTTCTCTGATGTGCCTATCCACATTGTCTGTCAGTTCTTCAGTAATACATTTAAACCCAATATTTCACCTACATTTGGTAATGGAACTGTGTTAAGTTCTTGCACCTTTTGTGAAAATAGAGAGCTGGCCTCAGTGAAGAACCTCTGTTAACTCACAAGAGAGGAAATCGTTGATAGATTCACTTTTTCTAAACATCAGAGGATGCACACTTGGCAGCTAGAACCTTAACTCCACTGCTCTCAGAACTTCTTCTTTTAAACAATGCCAGTGAAGGCCTGGATTCATTATTCCTGAATTTCCTATTCCACAGTTGTGGAAATCAACACATTTCCTTTGCTCCCAGTGAAACCACATTGCTGGGGTCAGCAAATACACAAAGCTGTATTCCCTCTGCTTCTATCCAGCCAGCAATGAGGGAAAGACTGGACCATCTCCAGTGGCTATGCAGGGATGCAGCATGCTCAGTGCTTTCTCCTTTTGGCTGGAATTGGAACTCTTTCCAGTCTGGCCTTGCAGGGAGCTCCTGTCCTTGCTGTGCCCTGCGAAGTGGAGACAGCAACATCTGCAGAGAGAAGGTTTGGGGCAGGGAAAGGCATCCTGAGCCAGAGCAGGCAGCTGAGGTGAGCTGCTGGGCACCACCTGCCCTGGAAAAATTCAGTCTCTGCTTTTAAATGCTTGCTCCTGTGCAGAGCTTATGAGAGACAATAGCACCACCAACAAAAAAAAAGAACACAAAATGTGGAAATAATTCCATCTGTATTTAAAAACATGTCCTAGTCTGCCCAGGGAACATGCTGGAGTGTGGCTGAGCTGCAGGATGGCAGCTGAAGGCTGAGAGCAGGGCACAGCACAGCTGGCTGTGCCTCAGCCTTGGTGGGAATTGCATGTGGAGATGGGAGTATGTGCTCTGAGTGAAAATGCACCTGCAGGAGTAAACCCATCTGAATAGAGCTGTTAACTCACCAACAAATGGAATATTGAGCTAACCTAAAAGTGACATAATAGAGAAACAGTCAGGGACCATATTGGCATTCAAGTGGCTATTTTTAGCTTGTATTTACTAATTGCATAGAAGTAAGAAAAGTAGGTGTAATTACAAAGACAAATGGTCTTGGTAAATGGAATAAGCTTTTTTTCTGCATGGTGTCTCCTTCAGAGGAACTCATACATTTATTTCTAGTGTTTTTCTAAGAACAGAAAAGCAAGCTTACTAAATAGGTAGTAATTGGTATGAAGTGGGCAGGCAGTTAAAGCTGAAAGCACTTGTACCCACTTCCCTCTTCATTATATTTTTGTGTCATGTAGATGGCAGAAGTGCAGTAGCCTGACAATTCTCTTGATTAAAAGTGACATTGTAAATATAGTCAAAGGCAATTTGTATTAGAAGCTATTTTTGATAAGAAGGTTGTCCTCTGTAGCATTATTAGCTTTTATGAGATGAAAGACAATGAAACCCTAATTTCCATATAATTCCACTTAGTATTTTTTAATAAGGCTTTGTGTGTTATTCAGCCACGGGTTTTGATTTGCACAGATGGAACCAAGTGCTGGAACATTTTCAAAAAATGTAAATATAAGGGTTGTATTTCGGGCTGGTTTCACTTTTCATTTCAACAGCAGTCATGCAGGCAGGGAGAAGTAAAGAGGAGGTCTAAAAATATTCATGGGCTATATAGTGCCCTGAGACCATGCTCAGGTCTCCCACTGACTTCTCTGTCTCCTGGCACAGCAGTTGTTGAGCGAAGACAGAATTTATATTGCTGTCCCCAAGGTTATGTTCTTATCAATATGTTTTTTCAAGGGAAAAAAAAAAACAAAACAGCAAACCAGAGCACAACCCACATGCCCCCCAAAAAAACCAAAATGGGTCAACCAAAAAAAAAAAATTCACATTCATGCTCAGTTATTCCAACACTCTGGGTTCCCAGGGTCATCATGAGGAACTAAAGATTAATCATACTTCACATATTATTGTGGAGGCTGAACAAATAATATCATCAGCTCTGGAAGCTATATTTGTGAGACAATGCAGCAAGTGTCCTTCTGTTGCTCTCGTATCAAATTGGCTGTTTATTAGTCCAAGGACAATTTTTCCCCAACTTCCAGCACTTCTAATCAAATTGGGAAATGTTAAAATCAAGCTAGTGGACCTCACAGCTGAGAGAGGCAGTCCAAAATCCCTCTCTTTCTCTTTCTGCTCACCTGAACAGTAAAAGAAGAAACTAAATTAAATTAGTAGGTTTGGAAAGGAGAGAAGTTGGAAGGACGGGGCAAGAGGAGATATTGGAGACAAAGGAACTACACAGACAGGTGCCAAACAGAAAAAGAATATTTGGAGAAAAATCAGTAGTGGGCAGAGGATCTAAAGATGGAGGAAGGAAAAATGGTAAATGCATGAATTAGCATGAAAATGTGGAATGTAGAAAATGGAGGATGAAGCTTTAAAGATATAATAGGGCATTTTATAGGGCATTTTATCAAAAGAAGATGCACTTGGAAAATGACACAAACAGCTCTCCACAAAACCTTTTTTTTCATATCCACTTGGTTTTATTTATTTAAAGCAAAATGAAAAAAAAAAAAAGAAAAAAAACAAAAAAAAACAAAACAAAAAAAAAAAAAACAAAAAACAAACAAAAAAAAAACAAAAACAAAAAAAAAAAAAAAAAAAAAAAAAAAAACCCCAAAGCTTTTAAACAGTAAACAGTCCTGGCTGTTTAATAGAGTGGTTGGGACGTTATGGTAAGAAAATGCCATGCCTTTGTAAGCTCTTCAGAGAAACCTCAAAGGGACTTATATTACATGGGGACAGCATCTTGACAGTCCTCATGGAGGAGAAAAAGCTCCTAATTTTAAAAGAATGAGTTTTAAAAGGAGAAGCTACCCCAAATTTCTAAGGGTATTTCCACAGTGCTGTGTATCTACTTTAAGATGAGCTGAAAAGGTTTATTCAAGAGTTATTAAAATTATGCTCCCTTTAAAGTTATTTATATTTAAACACTCAAAAATCATTAGTCACTTTAAAAAATGTTGGCCACTTTTTTGTATACTACATTTTTCTATGAGTATTTGTGTATCATGCAAAATACACAGCATTTCTGAGCCAAAGGCTTTTGGTATAAATTGAGTGGGTTCTAAACTAAAAGAGAATTATAAATAAATGTAATTTATTGCACATCTTACACTTTCTCCCTTCCCTTCCAACCCTCAGTCAGAAAAATCTAAAACATAGAGGACTGTGTGCTCCAGAGTTTGTCAGAGAAGAACTCAGCTTCTGCATGGAAAGATTTCTGCATTTCCACAATTCCCAGTTTGTACTTGCAGAAAATGGTACCAGGCATCTGGATCTCTGATCTTTGTGGAGCCAGAAACTTTGAAGGCAGTGAATTACTTCCTATCTGCTGGAAAATCCTGCCCATTCTCACTTCATGAATCCACAGCAGACAGTGAGCTCCTTCACGGCACTTCTGTTTACTCCATATATAAAAAAGGCTCTGTAGATGTTTTAAGCTCCTGTTTGTGCAGCCAGAGCATAACAAAATCTTGCTTGTGAGCTCAGATCCTCCCTCTCAAAGGAGCGTGCCATTTGAACAGGAATCTCTGCCAAAGGAAAATGAGAGTTTCCCAAATGAGTACCTGAGGAGGGGAAGTGCTGATCCCCTCCCTGAGCTCTGCAGCCTCCAGCCAAACCCTATGGGACATGAGGATGCCTTGGTTGATGGGTGGTTTTGTGCTTTGGGGGTTTTTTTTGTCTCTTTTTCTCTCAGCAAAACTATCCTTCCATTTTACAGGGTGCAAAGTGGCATAGAGTAAACGTTATCAGTAGTACGAGGCATGAAATAAAATGCGGAGGAAAATCAAGAAACAGCATTTATAAAACAGACCGAGGGGAACATTTCACTGCGTGGTGAATCTGTACCTTTAGACCTCCTCAGCTATTAAATCACCCTCTTTCTTCTCATAATGAGGATTCAGTTCTGAGAGTTAATGTACAGCTCATCCATACACCCAGATGGAAATGCAATACATTTTGATAACCATATGGTACAACATGAAAGATAGTCAAGTATAAAGATTATAACAACCCAGAAATTAATTTAGTGCTGAGCTTGATCTAGATCCCACTAAAACCCAGTGTAAGCCTTTTCAATGACATTTGGGTCAGGTCTTTCAGGTCTTTCTGTGCTCTTTGTGTGTGACTTAAGATTATTTGTCAAAGGTCAGCATAGATGAGCATTAATAATAGATAGCTTGAAGCATTCTCTCCCTTTAAATCTGCCCACACATCACCTTTTGGGAATTCAAGGGGTTTTTTTTACTATTTAGCTTTCCCTAAAACAATAATTAGATAATGTTCCACTTGCAGTTGTAATTTGTGTTGGTAGTAATGAATGGTAAAGGGTTCCTCCATGAATGGCTGGGTGAAGGTGATGTGAAAATACAGCATTTAAATACAAGATAAAGTACAGCAGATTATAGACTGGCTATGATTTTAGGATAGTCTGTATTCTTTGCAACCAGGAAAATAGCACTGGCTATCTAGAACACAGGTAATTTTTTCCCTAGATTTTGGAATACCAGTCATTTTCAAAAGATTTTGAATTATTTCTAAGAGCAAGTTGTGGTGACAAAAACACAGGCCTTTGAAAACAAAAGACAGGACCATTGTACAAGTGAAAGCCATTGCCAATGAAGAGCCATTAGCTGAGTAAATATTACCACCCAGCTCCACTTAATGAAATACTTTGCTAAACACAGCACAGGCAAGTACTTTTATGGACACCCAATATGCAGGGAAATGCCGACTGATTTACTGGATTCTTAGTTAGTATTTCCTGTTTTCAGGGCTGAAGCATCTGAACAGAGCTGCTTTGTAGCACTCCCCTGAGATCTGTTGAATGCCAGTGTTCAGGGACCACAGTGTCACTACCAAGCAGACACAGGAAAAGCACAGCAAGCTTTGAGCAAAATGTGGGTTTGCTCTCCAAAGAGCCCCCAGCAACACCTTCCATGGACATTCACAGATGGAATCCTTCTTTCTGTGTGTGTTTCTGCACTGTCCTGAGGCCGGAGCCATGGATGTGTGCCAGCTCTCCATCCCTAACACTGCACCTGCTGTTAACAGCCTGTATCTCTGTGTTTGCAGCCCACCCCTCTGAGACTTGCAGAGCCTCTTCCTTGGAGAGGCTGAGCTTTGGTCCTGCCATGCAGTGCCTGAGCAGCACCACTCCTGTGCTGGTTGCTCTGCCTATGGCACTGCCTTTTCCATGGAATTCCTCCTCGATCCAGGCATCCTGTGTGATTTTAGCCCTGCCTTCCCACCCCTCCCTGACCAGCAACCAGCGTAGCCTCTCGTTCAGAAGCAGCTGCCTTGGACATCAGCCAGGTTTTTGACTAAGAAAGATCAATTTAAAGGGATGTTCATCAGAGTTTAATGATCCTTGTTAGCTCCGTGCCAGGGGCAAGATTGTCTCCTGACACCTCTGCAGGTATTATCAGTCTGCAGAGGTAAAGAGACAGCAGGAGAGCTCCTCATCCAAAATGGAGCTCGCAGGCTGACACGGAGCCCCTGTTAATCACATCTCACCCAGCTGCACGCAGACAGATTGCCACCTTGCACATATTTCTGAGCTGAGGTGCTCAGAAGGTCATTGCTTATTCTTATTGCTGAAGGGGATTCAGGTTGTATTATGGGTATTTATTGTTCCTGAGGATTTCTGGTTTTTATTACGGATGCTCATAATCAACCTGCAATGTTATCTTCCAGCTCAGCGAGTAGCACAGTTTGCTCAGGCTGCTTATTTCCAGAGAGCAGGCAGTGTACCTACCACCCAAAACACACAAACAAATTCATTCCCAGTACGATCATAACCTGCAGTTCAGGGAGTCAATTTTTCTGCAGTAGCTTCAGTGTTCTGTGGAGTCTCATTAATGCACATTTTTTAAAATCTGCACAGATGCCTGAGCAGGCATTAGGAACCTCAGAAAATCCAACCTTTAGTTTTGTATTCGGTGTGACTTGACTTTTTGTAGTGTATGATAAGGTGGTGAGACTAATTGCTGTCAGAGCTGAATTCACTGGAGTTCTGCAAAACACAGATTTGTGTTAGTGTGGCCATGGAAATGTTATGCTCCGTGTGCAAATGCTCACAGATTTAAACCTTATCAAATGTGTCACAGAACCAGGGCTCCTCTTGAACCTGTAAACTTTTCAAAGCTATTAACTTTTTCTAATTTACATATCTATACACTGGGGTCATGGTCCCTACTTCTTGCCTCTCTGCATCAGGGTATGTTCAAAAGGGTAGAATATAGAAAGGGTCCATAAGATTTGAACAGCAAAATTGCTTTCTTTGAAACCTCTGGGATTTTTTTTCTACATCTTTGTAAAAGAAGTATGTGGGTATAACAGTCCCTTTTCTTAAAAATCAATAGTTGAAAGTGATTTGCTCTGATTAGGCTCTCAAGATTGCTCTAAGTTACAAGATTGTTGGGTTTAAAACAGCAGGTGAATTTTCTGTGCCACTTAATCCCAGCAGAGTTCACATTTTGCTTTCTAATCCTAAAAGACCCTTTCTCCCTCTCAGATCTCTGCTATCATTCTTGCTGCTCTGATGGTGATCTAAGCATTGAGTGAGCAGTCAGTAGTTCCCACACTTGCAAGGCTTTGCAGATGGTATTTCTTAAAAGTTAAATCAAGCCTTCATTCTTCTGAGGTGAAAACACTGAAATCCCCCATAATTAACAGTGGATGGGATTTTCCCTTGTAATCCTGAGAGGTGAGAGGGTCAGGGAGGGCTGTCCTGGTGCAGGGCTGTCCATCAAAGCAGGGCAGAGTGATGGGCAGAGGGGAGAGCAGAAGTCCTCAGAACAAATCCTGGAGAGCTGAGAAGCACAAGGGAGGCTTCCCTGGGGTTTGCAGATTCTTGGTGGATATTCTCTCACTCCTGGAAAAGTTTCAAGGTACTCCAGAGTTTTCTACCCTGCCCTTCACCAGTCTCAGATGAAGCCTGTGGGCTCTGTGTGGTCCTTAATTCAAAGGGAAAGCAGTGCCAAGCTTGCAGTCAATGCAGTGCTCTAAGATGTGACAAGTGACAGGGTGCCATCGCTGTCCTGAGGGATGACAGGGCTGTCCTTTGCATCCAGACTGCTCCAGGGGCTTTAATTTCTTCTGATAAATGAAAGGCATTAAGAAATGTCTCCTGCCCTTTGAAGATACACCACGAAATTTCCCTTAGCTTAAACACAATATAATGGGGTTGTTAATCCTAGACTTTACCCTAAAAATATGGGTTTTAAATGGTTGGAAAGTGCACTGCAGAAAAGTCATCAAAATGGCTTGGTAATAAACAGACATTTCTCATCATACACCATCAGAGAGAGGCTTCATTTCTCAGTGGTTAAATAGTAGCATTAGGGATGAGCTACTCTGGGATTTTGTTTGCAGGGTAAATGAATGTCCAAATATATTCTTACTGAGGAAGAGCTATCTCACCATTACTGAAAAATAAATGCAAATGTTAGAGTCATAATCTGCTTTAACCAAATAATGCACAACAATTAAGTGTTAAATTATTGATGTTATAAAAGGCAAAACAGCCACTAGGCACAGGAGTTTCCATGACTTCAGCACTGAATTATGAAAACTTTCTCCCCATTTTTGTCAAGAGTATTATTAAAATGTAATTCTTTTTTTTTTCCTTTGAACTTTGAAGTCTGTTTAAGCAAGGCCATTAGGGAAAATTAATTAAATTGGGAAAGCTAGCTGGCATATTTACCATTTCAGGGGCCATGCTGTATTTTTGCAATGAGAGGTGAATTGGAGCTGCACTCAGAAGAGCAACCTGTCCAAAGTCAGCCCTGAACAGCAGCAAACCACAGAGGAAAAATCTGGTTATTGCAAAACAGCTACTGGCTAGAGAGGCTTACAGCTTTATTTCATCTTTCAGACTACTGAGTGTTGATAAATTATTGCATTTTTCAGCACACAATACCATGTATTGATAAATAGGTATTAGAAGGCAACTTGGGGTTGTTTCTGTGGGACAGCATTCCCTGAGCAAGGAAAAAGAGAAAGTTTGGGGTGCAGTAGCCTTTTAGTTTAGCACAGAGAAACAAGGCTGAAGAGCTGGAAGCAGACAGCACACAGATCCAAACCAAATTAGGTGCTTTAATTATGCAGTGAGTGCTGAGGAAAGGTCTGCACTCTCCATCTCTGCGTCCCCAGGTCTGTCACAGAGCCCAGACTGGGTGACCAGATGGCCCTGAGGGACAGTGACCAGGATGTCTGTGGGATGGGAGGGATGTGGGGCATCCAGTGAGTTGTGGTTTAATATTTCTGGCACAAAATGTGCAGTTTGTAACAGCTTGAGAAGGTGGGATCTGGGGCAAAGCTGATGGCAGGGTCCCACCAGCTGCTTTTTCACAAACCTGCAGATGTGATGTTGCACATCCCCTAAGCACAGCACTGCCTTTGGCAGGATCAGATCATTGGTATTTACCTCTGCATTTCAGGCAGCAAAAAATCTCAATACCTGGTGATGGTGGGCACAGCTATAAATCCCTCACAAGAAATAAGGAACACGTTGGGAACATTTGACAGGTTTAGTAACTGCACCACAACCTAGATGGGGGTTTTGTTTGTTGGAGACCTGCTTATTTTGCTGGGGTTTTTTTTCCATGAGTCTGCTAAATTATTTAGGGGCTGAATTTTAAAATTAGAAGACGTGGCATTAAAAAAGTGATTAATATTTTATGAGGAGTTCTGGGATTTTGTGGTATCAAAATACATGTTGCAGCCTTGGAGACTCCAGCAGGGAGCCACAGGAGCACTCCCTCCCCTCTGTCTGACCCCAGTGCCCATCACAGCTGCAGCACAGGGGTCCCTCCACCCCCCAGGGCAGAAGGGAACCCAACTGCACCACCTCACACTGGTTTCAGTAGATTTCCTTTCTGCTGGTAAATAGGAACACAGTATTTTGTATCTGTGGGGTTCCTCCATGTTCTGTCAGTGATTTTTAGGTGAGGAATGTGGGGTTTGTTTTACAATATCAGCAGGAGAGGTGAGGGGAGCTGCAAAAGCCATTTGAGGCTGCTCCCAGCAGCAGCACGGGATCAGCAAAGCTGCTGGGAAGTCCAGGGATGCTGGAGAAGCAGGAATCTGTGCAGAGAGCACGGGAGTGAGAAGCACAGGCTGGCAGGGATAGAATCTTAGGAGGTTTCTCTGCAAGGAGGAGCAGCAAGAATAAGATTCATGAGCTTTCCTCGAGGACACCACCAGGTATCTTAGAGGGGTGTCGTTGAGCAGGCTCAGACTCTGAGGTCTGTCTGTTCTTCAGTAGATCCCTCAGAAACCTTCCAAGTCAGCCAAGATCTGCAGTGAGTAGTGATGGCTCCAGCCAGGCTTTCTCCAGAGCCATTTACCTGTGTCTAAATGTGTGGGAAATAAGTTCTGGTGACACTTCTCATGAATTAGCAGGCCTTGCTGACACAAATCAGGAACTCAATACAATCTTCAGCCAGCACATGAAATCTCCTAACATGCAGCATGCTGAGACTCTCTTCATTACTAGCAGGAGGCCGAGGAGCTGAGGAAATGCCAGCTGTCCCCTGTGATGGCAGTGAGGATGACAAAGGCAGGAATAATGAGGGCTCTGCTGCACAGCTGGCATGGATGGTGCTGCTCTTCAGAGCTGCTCTCCTCTAGGTGCTACACAGAAATCCTTGATAATTAACCAGCTCTTGGTGACACTGCAATGTTAATAATTCCTCCTGAGCTGCACTATTGTATTTAGCTGGGATCCCTGTGGCAGGGAGGAATGATGAATCTGACTCCATGTTCTCAGAAGGCTAATTTATTATTTTATGGTACTATATTATATTAAAGAATGTTGTACTAAACTATACTAAAGAAAACAGAAAGGATACTTACAGAATGCTAAAAAAATAATAAAGAAAACTCCTGACTCTTTCCAGAGTCCTGACACAGCTTGGCCCTGATTGGCCAAAGAGTTAAAATAACTCTCACTCACACCAGAAATTCAATAAAACAATCACCTGTGGGTAAACAATCTCCAAACACATTCCACACGTAGCACAACACAGGAGAAGCAAATGAGATAAGAATTGTTTTCCTTTTTCTCTGAAGCTTCTCAGCTTCCCAGGAGAACCATGCTGGTGAAGGGATTTTTCAGCGAATGTGAACGTGGCCTGCACTCAGTGAAGGCACACAGGGCCTCAGTGTGCTCAGGGTGGCTGTGCTGGGGGTGCAGCCTGAGCTGGGGAAGCAGCACAGCCCCTCTGGGTTCAGGGGACCCACAGGGACAATCTGCCCTGGTCTGCAGTGTCACAGCAAGTCCTCATCCTTGAGCTGAGAAGCAACAGCCCTTTGGGTTTCCCAGTCCTTGACTACAGTAGTGGGGAAGAAAATATTTTTTGGCAAAGCCTAATTTTGAAAGCCTATTCACCCCAGAATAGAAGTTGAAACTTTATCTCATGAAGCTTATAATCTGACAGTATTTTTTAATTCTTTATTTCATTTTTATACACATCTACCTTTCCTGCTTTGTTTTCCAAAGCAGGAGACATTCAGGTTCGTGCAGGGCTGATTTGGTGGGATGCTCCAGCAAGAAGTTCTGGCAATTCTCTGGTGTACTCAATTTAATAGCACCTCTCTGCTATTAATCAGGTACTAAAGGCTGACTGCACATCTGGTTTTTTGGATTTTTTTTAATCAGCAATAGATCTTCATGAATTTTAAGACCCATCCTTAAGACAAGATCCATTTGCCTTAAGAAAAAAATGAAATTTTAAAAAAATGAAAAACTTGAAAGATGAAATGGAAGTTCTGCTCTGCAGATCTGATCCTAGAGAAGGGGAAAAAATTCTTGCTGAGAGATGACTTCACAAACTTACAAACTGAAAGGCTTTGGGAGAGACAGCCCCTCAAGATCCCCCAATTATGTATTTATGAGAGCCAAGGCTGTTTATGATTACTTAGCACCACAAATCAAAGCATTCTTTCATAGCATCACAGAACAATTCCCTGGACCATAGCAGAAGAAGGAGTTAATTTTCTCTGACCAGATTATGCTGCAATTATAATGTGCACCAGAGAATAATTTGTTCCTCCATTGCAATGCTGGAGATGTTTTCTCCCATTCACAGCATCAATTTCTCCTGCTATTGGCAAATACTGCAACAAAGAGAGGGAAGTGCTTTCAAATGTGTCCATCCTACTGACATGGATTGTAATGAGCATGGAAAATGGGCCAACATTAACTCTCATAGTGTCAGTAGCATAAGCCCAAGTGCCAAGCCATTTCAATTAATTATGTGCTAATAGTCTCTGGGCTGATGCAGTGTTCAGCATGCTCCATGTGTGCAAGTTATCCTCGTCAGTTCTATTTTTTCCTTTTTGAACAAAAATTAGCAGTAATCCTTCAATTCTGTGGAAGCCTTCTGTTGCAGTCCAAAAGTCAATGCAGCATTCAGGCTTCATATGCACGTTCCCATTCCCTCAGGCCTTTGTTGGGATGGTGCTTTTAGGAAAGTTAAACACCATCAGTGTCCTGTGTCCTGCTCTGGCACAGCAAAGTCACTGCAGAGCTGCTGTGGGGAAGCTTTACTGCTACTCTGGGGCACCAGGCAGCCAAAACAGCAGAAACAAAATGGCAAATAGGAACCTAATAGCCAGAAAATCATAAGAAATGCTTTTATTTAGGCAGATATGTTTTCTAGTTTTGGGGTGTTTAAAATCACCTCTTTCCAAGGAATGCCTCTTGGACTCTCAGGCACAGACTGATGGAATGTCCCTCATTGCAATTAATGGAGGAATGTTTTCTATGGACCTTTTTCAGTATGAGACCTAACATTTTAGCAGCACCTGGATTGCTCTGGAGAATTCTCAGTATGATTAAATACAGAATTGGAGGCAAAGCAAAACCTGCACAGGGTGCTGTGGCAAAACCCCTGGAAGTGGTGGTGGTTCCTCTGGTGGAAAGCTGCCCTTGAGGAAGGAGCTCACAATTCAAGGCTGATTTGGAAGGGTTTGGGAATCTGCTCTCTGGCTTCTGTTTTAATTGTTGTTTAGCTGTAAACGTTCCCTCAACCCAGAGTGGATGGCAAATATCAAAATCAGAGTAATTAAATGATTGCAAGTACTAATGAAGATCCCAAATAAGCAAAGACATCCAAAGCAGTCAGCTTCAGAACCACAACAGGTCTTTGTATCTATGAGACTGCAGCTTAAAAACAAGATTCACTTTTCTTCCAGCTCACCAAATTACAGATAATAATCAGATATTTAAATATCTCTTCTGTCCAGGCAGGGGAACACTGTAACATTCAGTATGTAGTAATATAGTAAGTGTACAGTAGTCATGGTTATTTTGACTATTCTCTCCCCCAATTAGTATTTATTTTGAAAAGACAGATGGGAGCACTCTGTGCTGTAAGGTAATGTGTGCTATTAACCAGTGTAAGATCACATTCACATCTTTCTCATGCAGGGTCATGCACATACAGGCCAAGAACAAATTAAGCTTTTTCCTTCTGAAGCTTTTTCCTTCTGAAGCTTTTTCCTTCTGAAGCTTTTTCCTTCTGAAGCTTTTTCCTTCTGGTGCATCTGTCTTTGCCTGCGAAGAAAACAAAAAGGACTCTGCTCCAAAATCTGCACTCCTGATCCACATATTAATTTCATATAAAATAAATCTTCTTGAGTTTTACTCCCACACCTACCTCAAAGACTTCACTTTGTGCTCTGGGTACACAACTCCCCAGAACTTTTATTTTCTCGTGAGCACAAGGAGACTTTTCCAGAGGGGCAGGGACAACGTGACCTGGGGACTGTGAGAAGCCATCACTGCCCCACTCCTGCATGGAGAGCTGTGATTTTGGCCAAGGCCCCTCTCTCTGCTGCTTGAAATGAAGATGAGTGGAGCAGGAGGATGACTGTGGAAGGTTCTAGTAGTAAATATCCAGACAGTACCATCCCTGTCAGAAGGGATGGATGTTTCAACAGCCAGTCAGCCAATTTCACGCTGAAATTAAAGTTGTCAGTCATCAGGTGGCCTGCTTGGTAGATAAGTGATATTACAGTTTCACTTACCCAACCTTTTCCCATTGGCCAGAGTTTGATGCAGAATCCTTGCTGGCATGCTATTGACACATAAAATGTAGCAATTATTGCTAGCATTTTTATTCTCAAGGTTTTTTGGCACATTGAGTTCAGATTCCCATTTGCTACGTTTGATACATGTAAACAATCCAATTTTTCATCAGTTCTGCTCAAGAGCTCATCAGTGAGTGCATATGGGTGTAATCAAGTAAGCATAGTTTACTAAATCCAAACCTTGGTTCTTCATTTCCATCAGTTCTCACTTCTTTTTATATTTCCTAGAACAGCTCCATATTTTTAGATGGCATTAGTCAGGATTCTCCTTTGTTTGTTTGTTTTAATCTCACTGCTATCATTTCAGTGGTTCTTTTTTTATTGCTTGAAGTGTAATTCTACTTTCCCCACATAATTTCCTTGCGAAGCCAGATGGACAGAAATGGTTCCATGCCATGCTGAAACCTTCCATCTTATTTACACAAGATAAATCTTGTTGCTAAACAATTCTGGAGAATGTCTTCACTATATACTATCTACTGAATTTGTCAATCAAGTCATTCTTATTTCATCTTTCATCATTCTGCTGTTCTCTACACACATGTAGTGAAAATGAGGAAAAAAACAAAGCTGCAGAGAAGATGATGACAGGAATCTTGTGAGATGGATGAATTCGCCTATCATTGTTTTGCCCCTAAGGTGACAAATACATGTTGATATTTTGATTTTTGAATTTATTTTGTTTTACCCTTTTTTCCTCCTTTCCCTGAAGCACACAGAGCTGCCTTGGGTTTAGCAGAAAAGCTGCTGGTGCCAGTGCTGTGGAGCAGAGTACAGCCCCTGCTCTCAGTCAGGTCTCCCAGCTCACTTGTGTGCTCAGGATTCCATGTGCCTAAATACTCCTGGCATGCAGCTCTGGAAATACATGCATGGAAAAAATAAATTTATTTCATTAGGAGAGCACGCTAGAGGTTTTGGGAAGATGTACTTGTAGTAAGTTATCTGTGGTACATAAGGGATATCTTTATTCAAGTGCAGCTCTTCAAAGCAGTCTTTCAAAGGGGGAGAAATTCCCATTGTGGTGCTCAAAGAAGGAGACTTCAAGGCAGAGGGAGTGAAAACCCTCCCAGTGCAGTCAGGCATCTCAGCAGACATGAGCATTTCTCCCTCCTTCGTGCTTGCCTGTTGCTGCCCTGCTATGCTAATCACCCTTCTGGAGGCTGACTGTACTTCTCATTTAGTTCAGTGGCAAAAAGCCTTTAGTGCAGAGACAGAGGCTGATTTTTTTTTTTATCCATTTGCTTCCTATGGCTTTCAGAGGTTTTTAGCTCAGCCTCCTCTGTTCTTTGTGTCATCACTACTCTCAAAGACTAAGAGAAGGACAACTTGTGCTGTGCAGCACTAAAAAAGCATCAGTTTTTCTGCTAAGGCTTTCACCCCAGCCCACGTGCCCAGGAGTGAGCTGGACACCAGAGCCTGAGCCTGGACAGGAGAAGATGTGCTGGGAAATTTCCAAGACATTTTCTCTCTGCTACAGATATTTTTGCCCATGCCTGGATCAGCTCTGCTCCTTAATTGAAATCATCCTGTCCTCAGCATGCTTAATCCTATCCTTCGTGGGAGTCCCATCCCTCCCTGAGCTTTCTGCCTGTGTGCTGGCAGCTGAGTGTCACTGCTATGGGAAGTGGCACATGCTGCCTTCCAGTTTTTAATACCTCTTTCAACTGGAATGTTAAATCTTTACCCCACAGGCTTTCCTATTTCTCCCATTTCCTGCATTAACGTTGTGTGAAATGCTGGGATCTCCCTCATCTGCGCCCAAGTGCTTTGTTATGAGTATTCAGAGATATCTTACACTTAAAAATTATCTGTTCCATTGCAGTAGGAAAGACTTTTGCAGTTTTGCTTTTTTTCCCCTTTGTCTGAGACAGCATCTCCTCATTTTCACTAATCTTGATTTGAAAGTGCTGGAAACTCTGCTTTCAAAAGCAAAGATGGAGTCCAAAAATGAGCACCAGTTCCTCCAGTCTTGGAGGATCAGAGTCTTCAGCTTCCCTTGATGATAGCTACTTTATTTGTTTTACCATAATTCCCTGTTCATTCTTGCTGTTCACATTTTTCATTTGCTGGGCTGTGATGCAGGACTGCTGCTTCAAGGTTCACTTACAGTAGCAGTCAGGAAATCATGTTCTCTCCACAACACTCAGAGTTTCCAGCTCCCAAAGGTCATCTGTAGGAAAGTCTGTGTGAGGAAGTACAAGAAAAGGTCTGGAAATGATTATCTAAATCCGTGTAAGTGGTTCCTGGAGGCCACACAAGAACAGCCACCCCTGCTGGCTTTGAGATGGAGAAGGGAAGAGATCTCCCAGCTCATGACTTTCCATATTAAGCAAGAAGAGTGTTGTGTCAATTAGCAGAAGTACAAACTGAGCTCGTGCTTTTCAAATTACTCATTTGCACCAGTCCTAAGGCCCTGATTCAGCTGAAATCACTCCTTCCCAGCAAACAGCACAGCTCCAACCCTTGCCTTCACTCGCTAGCACAATTAAAGAAAATACCCTGGTGCCTTTGACTGCTTCTTAAAATAACTTCAAAAGCATTTTTAATGGAGAATTTCTTGTGGGGAAACACCACAATCAAACAGCAATGTGTTTTAAGAGTCTCATCTCAGAGGAGTGGCTGCGTTTGCTGCATTATGATGTTGGTAGAGCCTTTATTGTAATGTTCTAGAGGCCAGGTTGAAATCCCTGATTTGTGTCTTAAATCCTTGCTTATAACTCAGGGACAAAGTACTTTTTCAAAATGCAGTTTGCCAATGCAGTGATTTGTTACTTGATTGTACAGATAGTTAATATGGATAGTTAATATAATTTGAATGCTATATTAAGGAAAAAACAATACAGCTTATAGAGCAATATGGTGGAAAATCCTCTCATAGTAAGAAACTAACATGGCATTTATAGTGCTGGATGAGCTAGACATGCAAAAATGGTAATGTAAACATAGAGACCTGCCAAATTTTAATGCTATTTCCTTCCCAGACATTATTGATGCACCTGTTAACTTAGTCTTCAGTTATTTGTTTAGTAAATATATATTAGTAACTTTTTGAAAAGGTTATTTTACCTTTATGAACTGTTTGGCTTGGATCCAGCACAGAGTAAGAAAAGAGCTTTATCTATTCATTCTATCTTATATCAGTAGGCTAAAGCATATTTTTTTCCTTATCCTCACTCATCTTTAACCATGGAGAAATGATAATTACTCAGAAGAGGTAGTGAGCAGCCCAGTGGAAAGTCCTTATGAGTAAACTGTGGGAAAAAATGTGACCTTAGTAGGGCAAAAAGTAAAAGAAAAAATTGGAACCCTTAAACACCCTTTAAATAGTTTGTTTTTACAGCTGCAAAAAGGGTGGAAGAATAGCTTGATTGAGGCAAGTTGGACAATGGTTAAACAACATAAAAGAGTGCTCACACATTAACACAGTGTGGGTTTCCTCTCTGAGGCTCAGGTGTGGGAGTGCATCCCACACAGAGGTGACAAATAACCCAGGGCAGTGGTGGCTGAGGTGTCTCCATGGGGAGGTCACAGCCCAGGAGCCAAGTGAGCACAACTGTGGCACCTGTGGTCTTATCAGGTGCCCATAAAACCCTCACCTCGTGCTGCTGCACGTTTGCATTTTTTGTGGCCAAGCGTGTGAGAAGGAGAGAGGTTGTTTATTCAATAGAGTTAAAATCTGTGGTTGTTGTTGCTGCTTTGTTCAGCCAAAATTACAGAGAATTGTTTCCCAGGACTGTGTTAGAGCTGTGTTTGATCACACTGATTGCTGGTGCTTTAACCGCCATTGGTATTAACAATTACTCACAGTTCTGGCACTGTTTGAAAAACTTCTCTTGCCTCACACAATTTGTTGACAAGGAGGGCTGTTCTCTCCTGGATCTCTTGACCTGAAAAGCTCTCCTCTCTTTTTTTTTAAGTAAAATTTCAGATGCATGTAAGGAAATGTAAGCAAAAAGGAACAGTGATTTATTTGGTTTTTTTAAACAAAGTTGAAATTCAAGTGAAGCACATTTTATGTACAAAATGAAATGTATCGATAGAGATGGAGCAAGATTTCTTTCATTGTTTTTCAGATAAAGTCAGTTGACATTATAAAATTCCATCTTCACTTGGACAGAAAAACTGTATCCTACCCAAGCCTGTCTATTATCTCAACATGATGAGATATAATTTTATATTTACAATTTATAAATTATATTTTATAATAATTTCTTGCCATTCCATTCTTTGAGAAAGAAGTGTCAGCTCCCTTTGACTCACCACTGAGTCACGGTACAAGTTCACTTGAGAGGCAACCTGCCCAGAGCCCCAGACACTGCGGCTGTGAGAGAAGCACAGTGACCCCTCCATGCTCAGTCAAGCTGTGATTCTACAGCAGCAATGAGCCTGTGTTAAATGGCAACAGATAATTCTGAGGATCTGAGCTGTGGCTGTAAGATGTAATTTAAGGAATTTTTTTTTCATAAGTAAAGAATATTAAACAGGGATGTTGCCTTCTATGAGTTTAGTTTGTTAAAAAACTCAACACCTCACAAACATTTGAATTGGCATTTCTCCCTGGTTCTGATTAAAAGCTCAAATAACTCTTTTGAACAGGATTTCCCCAGGTCAAGTCTCACATGAATTCCCCCATTTTTACCTCCTCAGTCTCCCTGACCCTTTGCCATCACCAGCTCCACTCAAACCTCCCCACACCCGGCCCAGCCACACTCCTGCTATTGATGTGCTGTGTCTTGGGTGCAGTGATACAAAGGGAGCACAACCCCCCTGACCCGTGATTGTGTTTTCCAGACCTCCCTCTCTCACCAGGCACTGCCTGGTTTCACTTCTGAGAAATTGGATCAGATAAAAGTTCAATTGTTTTGCACTGAATTGCAGCGAAGCAGCACTGTCAGTTTAATTAACTCCTAACTCGAAGCCTTTGATGAAGGTGCTTGGGAGCAGAGAGTGGAAATAAAACAAATGATGGCACAGTTGTTCCTAGCAGGGCTGAGGTGTTCTTCACGAGGGAACAGTGCACAGAGAACATCTCTGCAGCTCACTGAGCCTGGAACCAGCTCTGTGACCCAGAGCACAGAGAGCAGGGAGAAGAACTGGAAAAGGAAACACATGTTGGGTTGGACCTGGCACAAATTACTTTAGAGGGAAACTTTGTCCCATACAAAAGATCAGTTCAGGCTGGAACACAATATAAAGTTAATTTTTCCAAGTTTTTAGTGAAGTTTGAGAGCAGAGACTGTGTTCTGGCTTGTTCAATCACATCAGATATAATCTGTAAGGATTTTAAAGGAAAGATTTCTAGAGGCATTTCCTGGATAACAACAAATCTCTCAAGTGGGCTTGAATCTGCAGAAGAGGAATCCACTAAATTCACAGTTGCTTACTCATTGACCAAAGCCCATGGGCTGTTTCAGCTCCTGCTTTAGCCTGGCAAGGTGGGGCTGGAGGTGTGAATATTTAATTTCTCTGACAATCTTGTTTCTGTCTTAGGCTTTTTGTGGCTGATGCAAATCTGAACTATGGGCAGCACGATGGATGGTGAGGGTGACTGAGCACTGGCATGGGTTGCCTGAGGAGGTTTTGGACTCTCCACCCTTGGAAATATTCAAAAGCCATCTGGACACAGTCTGGCCACTCCCTCTAGGTGACTGCTTGGACCAGTGACCTCCACTGGTCCCTTCCACCCATAACCACTCTGGAGACTGGATCCTCTACAGAACAGGCTCAGAAATCCCTGTTCACTCCTGTAGCTGCTCTCTTCAGTCCCCATTTCCTGAAGTGGATCTGGTTTTAGGTGGAATGTCTAGGAAATAAGTGACTATCATGCTGGCAGGTGGATGATTCAGGGAAGTACAAATAAATGTTGCTCCAAAGGAAGAGAGAAGCCTTATTCTGCTTTTACCTCTCCTCTTTTGCCCTGCAGAGAATCAGTGGGGTGTGTCCAGCCAATGGTCACCTCTGGGGATGTTGGAAGAGGGTGAACACTTAAGAATTTGTATTCGATTAATTTTGCATCTTTTCTTCCCTTTGGCCACTTAAAATTCTACTGAGCAGAAGACAGCTTCCCTGGAAGTGAGTCATCATAGCAAACCCTTCTGTGAGTAGCTTTTGGCTGTAGTGTCTGGTACAGATAATTTACAGCATTTGTTGTTCAGGACTGTAACAGTTTTTATTGGGCCTTTCTGTCTTGGGCAATACTATGATGCCCTTCCTGGAGGGACAGTAAATAAATCAGATGTTTATCATGATGAATCAAACATTACGACTTTTAAAAACTTTGTTTTCTGAAAGTATTTGCTCTCTTCACTTGAAACATATTGTTCGTGCCAACACATTTCCTAAGAAGCCTGCAAAAAAAGCCCCAAAGACAAAACAGATACAAAGGAGGAAACATATGTTTTAAAATGGGAGATGTGTTCTTCTGAAAACATTGGTATGTCTAAGTCTCCAAATATGAGCAATTTTTTCATTTTATTGAGACAGACTTGCAACCCAACTAGATTTGACATGAATAGTAAGAAAGACCCTCTGAAATCTGGCACTACAGGAGAAACAACATGTTTGTATCCAAAACATCCAGAGGGGAATTATGCAAAGAGATTAGTCATCACTGCAGCTAAATCTTAATTTCAAGAGCTGATTTATGCTGGGCCACAGCACCAACTTCTCTTCCTGTGCATGTTCCCTTGTGCAATAGGAAAGGCTTTTGCCCCCCCCGCAACTGATGCTGTCTGAGGCTTGACTCTGATCCAAACCATAACAAATATTTGTGAATTGCAACAGCACAAACCTGACCTGAGGTTGGTCAAGAAATACCAGCCCAGGCTGGTAAGCAGCAAGACATGGAGCCCTGACTGGAGAGCTGAGCTGACCCACCAGCTGTGACTTCAGCTGGCCACACTCAGAGCAATATCTGCTTTGCTGGCTGGGAGTAAAATAAACACAGCCTGGGTTCCTGCATAAACTGAGATGAGTCAGGATTGCTCTGTCACAAACCTACTGTGAACTTTCAAATATTGACTGACAGCATCCATTCCTGGAACACAATAAAAGCTGTAATTAATGAAACAGCTTGTTGTTGTGGAAAAACTCTAAGATTGTGGTGCAGGGGTATATGGATGGCTGAGAAATTGAGAAATCATAAGAAAAAATCAAATTAAAGGAACCACAGGCTATGTTAGTTTTAAAATATGTATGACTTTGAAAGAAATTTGGGAATGGCCAGATTCTTAAAGCAGAGATTTTAGAGTCTTCCGGTTTGCCTTTCTGGCAGTTGGTGTTGACAACAAGTTCATAAAATTGTTCATAATTTTAGAAAAACAAGCAAAGCATAACTTAGTATGTTCTGTAACTTCTATTGATTATTTCTGGGCTGGAAAACAAGCCATAAAGGAGTTAATGCAATTATTACAGAGGCAACTCCACTACCTGTGCTTCCTGCTGCTGGAACCATTCCCTTGTCCCAGCATGGGACAGAGCTGACTCAAGCTCTAACTGGAAAAGGAGAGTTTCCCATCAGTAGTGCCAGCACCTCAGTTTAACTCAGGGAATTCCCTTCTGCCTCATGATGCTGGGGTGGCAGGTTTGGGGCTTTGTGCTTTCTCTTCCCCCTGCTCTGCCTGGCTTGGGAGCAGCCCAGGATCTGCAGGCATGGATGGCATTGGGAGCATCTCTGGGCACTCAGCCACACACAGGGAAGGGCAGAGCAAAACAAGGGGGTGCTTAACATCCTGGCCATGCAAGGGCTGGAAATGATAGCTCATTAAGGAGAGGGAAAGCTAAAAAATGTGCCTTTCTGAATCCCCCTCAGCAGGTGGGAAGGGGTTTCCTGTGGCTGCAGACATGGTGCTCCCTTGGTAAAGGCTCTGTGGAGCAAAGATCTTGTCCCTGCATGCTGGGGGGAACAACACACCAGGGCAGAATGGCTGCAGGAAGAAAAGAGAAAGAAAGTGACATTAAAAACACAAAACTGAGAAAGGAAGCTCCAAGAGTGAGGAATGATGGCAGCAGTGTCAGGAGCCAGCAACCCAAAGACATTCATCTTATCCTTGCAAGTAGGATCTGATAACACACAAGGTGATTAAAAGCTTTGTCTTTGCACTCTGTCCTGCGTCCTCTATAGGTGTGTGAGCAGCTCCACAGCTGGTGTTTGGGGCTGTCAGCCCAAGGAGCTTTCAGTTCCCATTCATTGAGCCTAAGTGAGCTGCCAGGGAGCCAGGGAGAGCAGGGCACTGCCACTCATGCTGCTGTCACTCCTGTTTGCTGCTCCATGTGTCACAGAGGAGCAAAACAATACAAGAGGAGCACATGGGAACCAGGCTGGCTGAGAACCTCATCACAGCTGAGATCCACCCTCCTCCAAGGCAGCTGATGGAAGAGATTATGGCTGGGTTGTTGTGCATTGGTACCATTTGGATTTGGAGAATTCACTGGTTTGGGCTTGTGTTTGTTATTGTGTAGCAAAAAAACCCCAAAAACTTGAAATTTCTGCAGTGCTGTACAGTTCTGATGAGAGGTGCAGGGCTGGCAGATGCCTGCAGAGTGAGGGAGAGCCTTCCTGCATGCGCTCCAGATGGGACTGGGCTGCCTTTCTTGCCTGCATTGCTGCAATTGGCCATTTTGCCTGGTTTTGGAAAACAGCAGGAGATTCCTTTCCCCTGACTAAATGAATAATTAGATCTATTTCAGTATTTACAAGAGAATGCTAAGCACTATAATTTCCAGAAAGCCAGGAGATTCACTCATGGGGGGTGATGCCACCAGTGGGAGGTTGCCCCACTGAGGGTGGGAGTGAAGAGCCTGACTCAGGGCTGTACCAGGAACTTTCTCAGTCTGCTCAGGGCAGTTAATCAGCCTCTTAAATATTGTTCTGATTGCTCAAAGTTCAGGCCCAGCCTAAGGGGGGGGCAAAAACATTTGCAAAAACATTTTGTTTCTGAACCTGCGCTTTAGTCAGTCACTGTGTCCTGCCCGTGCTGCGGGCAGTGCAGGTCAGCACCTGGTACCTTCTAGAAATCATTTTCCACCAGCACATTCCTGCTCCAGGGGAGTGCTGCAAACAGGGCAGTTTCTGTGGAAATTAGAGTGCATCTCTTGGTGTTATGCTGCTTTCTTTTGTCCCTGTGCTTCTGAGGTTTTTCATTGCAGCACTGGGCCTTTGCTCCCACCTGTGAGACTGAGTCCTGCCTGTGCTCACAGCCTTGTTGCTGCAGTGTGACCTGTGGGGTTGGTTTTGAAGAGCCTTTATTGATTTGTCACTTAGGAGGGAAGTCTTAAGCCATGTGCTGGTCGAGGTCTCCCTGTGTCTGCAGCCTCAGCATCTGCTGCAGTCACATTTTCTGCACAGAGGTGAAAGTCAAACATCTTTTTGGAGAGGAGTCTCAGGGTTTGCAGGCCAAATCTTGTAGCTCTTTTCAGCAAGCAGTGAAAACAAAATGTGAGCTCTGTAGTTTTGGGATTTATATTGTTACTTATCTGTGACTCTGGGCACGGCGGGACCTCGACCTGCACAGGGGGACCTGGCACATCACCTTGAGATATGCAAGGGATCACAGGGCACTGGAAATGCAGTCCTTATGATGCATTTATGGTGCTCTGCCAAAGGGAAAAAAGCTTGAGTTAAAGCAAGAGTTGTTGTGATTGTATTATTTTTTCTTGGACAAAACCTATTTGAGGCAAATTTGTGAAACAGTTTCACACAAGAAAGCTGGTCAAAACTTGGAAAAGAAAACAAAGTAATTTAGTCCTTCTTTTTATTTCCAGTCCAAAATACCTCATTTTTAAATGTGTCCGTGATATTTTTATCTATTTTTTTTCTGGATCAAATAAACCAAAACTGTTTCAGCTTGAGGCTAAGCAAGAAATCTTTGATTAGCCGCAAATGATGGTGTTTTGTTGTTCAGTATTTCATTTTCCCAAGGCCAGCAACACAATCATTTGGCATCAATCAAAAAAAAAAAAAAAAGCTTTCAATTCTTTGCTCATTTGTGGTCTGATAGATCCTCCCTGCTTTCCTACCAGTTTGGTCTGTCACGCTGTGGGACCTCCACATTTTCAGGGTTTGTGCCTCCAAGGCTACAACTCTCTAGAACTAGAGAAGCCAGCTTTTCCAAATGCCTGAGGCACCCCCTTCCTCTTCTGTCTGATTCCAACACCCACTTTGTTCTGACCACAGCTCCCCATGCCCCCTCACCCAGCATGAGGGAATCACACCCCAATCCAATAAGAATATTTCCCTTCCTGTTGCTGAAGGGGGCAATAATTGGACAAAAAAAAATCACTTCTGAGAAGGAATTTATTCCATTGTTATTTAGAATTGTAGTAAAAAAATTAATGATGAAAATAAATACTAATAACCAGACAAGGCCAGTGCCAGAGGCTGGAAAAATCTCTGCCACTGCCAGGAGCAGCAAAAGAGCTGTGACCCAGCTGTTTTGTGTCCTGGTTAGCAGATGTCTCCTTTGCCTGTGGAAAAGCCCTGAAAAGCTCCCAGTGCTGCATGAGAGAGAAAGAGAAAAGGCTGGGGGGCACCAGTGGCTGCCAGAAATGAGATCCCTCTCAGCCCTCTCAGCCTTAGAGGGGTCAGGAACTGTTGTGTGAAGTCTTTGAGCTGCTTCCCCTCATGCAGAGCTTTACACCCAGGAGCTTCATCAACTCCCCTGATAATCCCTAAATCTGAGAGCCATAAAACAGGGTGCACCTCAGGCTGAGGTCTTGGAACATTATGCAAATATATTGGAGGTTTTTAATAATGCCCTTTAACATAGGAAATTGGGTAAAGGAAGGGCTCTTTGTTTGACCCAAATGAATTTACCAGGCAAAGCTGACTGCAACATTAGTCTTCATTTATAGAGCCATGAGAGCATCCAGGAGTTAATAGCAGTGTCCATATTCCCATCCTATACATGAGAAATAGGATAGTCCATCAAAGTGTTTATTTGCACAGCAAGCTAGAAGTATTACCTATTTTGGGGTATTGCTGATTTTTGGGTGTTGTTTTCAGGATGGGGGGAAGGGGAAAGAGTTCGCTTATAATAAATCATGCAAATCCTGATGTGGTCAGTACATAAATACCCAGTTAACACTCAAAGGTTGTAACCCAAGTGTGTAACCTGGTGCAGGATTTTATTTGTTCTTCTTTCCCTCAGGACACAACAAAATCCCAAGAGATGTCAGGCATGGGCAGGCCAAACAGCTGATCTCTATTTGCATTTTGGGTGTAGCTCTCAGTGGGTGGGTTTTTCAAAATGTGTCTAAAATTGCAAAGGAACACAAGTGCAGAAAGCTCCTGGGAGCTGTGCTAAACCACTTCCCTCAGCTGGATTGACTTAACAAGATCAAATACATGTGAACAGGATGAGAACTCCCAGGTTTAAACTGCTGCTCAGGAAATTCAGGTTAAACATTAGGAAAAACTTTCTAACAGTGAGAACAGTTGCATATTAATAGAAATTGCCGTGGGAGGTTGTGTACCCAGTGCCACTGGAGGCTGTTAAGAGCAGGTTAGAAAAACATCTGTCAAGAATGATGTAGGCAGAGTTGGTCCTGGCTTGGGGAAGAATTATGAATTAAATGAAGTCCCAAGATCCCTTTCAGCCCAATTTTCTCTGCTTCTGCAGTGTTGCATAGTAGTGGTTGACAGATAAATTACAATATTACTTTTTTTTTCCCTTTTCTCAAGTATATATTTTGAGTTCTCTCTTCAGTGTAGCACAAATACAGGTTTCAGCCAGGAAAGGTCCATAAGCAAATAAATCTCAGAATTATTAAACAAGCAAGCAAAACCAGCACCCTTTCCCCCCCCCTTTTTTTTTTTTAAGGGAATGAATTTTCCATGGGGGAAATAAGAAGAAAAATATGAGGCCCCAAAGAAGATGTATCAACTTGGGAATGATTATTTTTATATTAAGAAAATAAATCTAAGGTGTATCAAAAGCTCATAACTTTGGGAAGAAAAGAGAGGGGAAGAAGAGAAAGAAAAGCACAGATATCATTAGAACAAAACCCTAGAAAAGGAGAAAATCCTAAACAAATTAAATTATACATCTAACGAGCACAAGCAGACATCTTCTTTCAAAAGAGATTTAACCCAATTCTTCAAAGAAACAAAACCCAGCAGTAATTAGTAAGTGCTTTTATCTCTTCTGGATTACAGTATCCAATAAAGCTGAATCCCTAGAGGTGATGTTCCTCCTCCCCAAAATATGAATCATTAGAAGATGTTGTGCAAGGCTTTTTCTGCCTCAGCCCAATAGGATGCTACCAAAGTTGAACAGCTTGGGCTGTGCTTAGTCTGCATATCAAAAAATCAGCTGTGGCCAGACCCCAAATGCAGAAATGAGAAAAAGAAACTCGGGAAACTGGGACTTTTCCTTTGATGTTCTGTGAGTTATGAATCAGGCCTTAAAATCCTGCTGGTCTCCAGTGTTTTGACACAATACTAAAGTTTTGTAACTTCTTCAGCAGAGTGAAGCTGGAGGGTAACAAGGGAAGGAAATGTGGAAAGCAATAAAATTTATATTCTGTTTCTTTGCTTGGGAGCAAGTGCCCCAGCCACATAAAGTGAAGCCGTGCCCTTGTTTAAAAAGTGCACATTGTGCTATAGCCCAGACAGGTAATTCCATGTGGCTCCAGAGTGCAGACCTCTATTTCACATCACTTGCAAATCCAAGTCCAGTGCTCTCAGGCAAAGGAGGGTGCAGATCCCTGTCACAACCCCAAGGCATGGGAAAAGCTCTTATTTACTCTTTGTGGAAATTTCATGCCAGGACTAACCCACAAGTGACTTCTGCTTGCCACTGAGCGGTTCTTTTTATGACATGAATAAATACACCATAAATCCCTGATGGAAAACTCATCATGTCTCCCACAGAGACACCAGGCAACAAGTATTTCAATGTGTATTGGACTTTCCTTTCTGCCTTTGACGTTGCCAGAACAACTTGCCCTAATCCTGTAAGTGAGATGGGAGGCTGGTGGGCCAGGAGGGATTTGCCCCCAAGTGTGGCCGTGGTTTTGCCATGCAGAGATGGGGGCAATGAGGGTGGGAAAACCCAACTAAGGCAAAGCTTGTGTTTTCTGCCATCCTTTGAAAAAAAACAACAGAAAAATAAATCATCACAGAAATATAGGTCAGGGTGAAAAAAACACAACTCAGGAAGGTTTTCAAACCACTTCAGAAAAAATGAGGATCAATTCCTGTGCTACTGCCTTTTGACTTTTTAGCCAGGAGACGTGCAACTGGTAACCCAGGATCTGCATGCTGAGCTGAGTGGTTGTTAAGCACTCAGATAAAGGGAGGCAGACGTTGCCAAAATTTTTCTCCAGCCAGTTCTTTCAGCCCAAACATTCTCATTACTTTTCTATGGATTTAGACATTTCCCAGTGGGTAGCTTCTCTTCCTTTAGTTCCCATGTTCCAGGAGACAAAGTTAATCTGTCTCAGCAGAGGTGCCCAGGCTCGGCGCTGTCAGCAGGGTTCATATCAGTGCCATTAATCATCTGCTGGTTGCTGTTCTTTCATTTCCTTTGGCTCACTCGTGTTCTCAGCTGTCCTCCTGTGCTTTGAGGCACACATCTCTCTGCCTGCCCTGCATGGGCAGCAGTGAGAGGCAGCTCCAGGCTCTGCATGGAAGGGAGACCTGCTGCTCCTGGGGGGTTTAGCTGTGCCTGGCATGTGGGGCAGCTCCAGCCATCACAAACTCCTCACCAGAAAAAGCAGCCCCTGTTCTTCTGCAGCCTCTGCAGCACAGGACCCCACCAGCAGTGGGATGACATTTCAGAACTGGACAGTTGTCCCTTGCCCAAGCTGACAGATGTGTCTCCATTGCTTCTGTGCCATGTTGCAGCCTCCTGCCATCTCCAGCTGGGGATCTCACTGCTCCTGTAAAACCCAGGAGTATCCTCACCCTTGTAGCTTTTTCCCCTGCATAAATGCATCCTATATAACTTAAGGTTTGGGGTGTTTTTAATCATACATACCAGAGTAAGAAGGCATGTTTATTTTGTTCACCACAGTTTTGACACAGTTTCTCTGTAGTCTTTACATACGTCTTCCTGGTTATGCTTCCATTTTTCCTTATTATTGAGATTAATTCTTGAGCTTAAATGAGATGAAGTCATCTTGAACAAGCTTATTATTCTTACTAATATTGAGATAAGTCCCTGTCATTAGTAACAAGGGTAATTATTAGTAATATTGCCACTTGCTGTTTATACACTGTTGTGTCTACAGTTCTTTCCAAACAGGTAAAAACTATTACTGTTATTTTATTGTGATAAAATTCACAAACTCAGCAGCTGTGATCACTGTCCTCTCCTTAAAGGCGAAACAGCACTGGTGTGACACAGTATCCTCTTCCAAGCTAAAATGAAGCATCATGCCACTTGCCAGACCAAAGGCTCGTGTAAGGCAGGCTGTGAATCCAGGAGTCCTGGAAGCCCACAGCTGATTACAGAGAGTTTGAGAAGACACAGGAGGGAGAAGGAATGCTTAGTGCAGTGTAGGTTTGTCTCCATCAGAACTGCAGATGTGTCACAGCACAGCTGCACCCAGCACAGTGAGCACAGCCTGGAGCCCTGGGTCTCCACCCCACCTTTGGTCTGCCAGCACTGCTCCCTTCCCTCCCTCTCTGCCTGTTTTTAGGAGGTTTGACCCCATCAGGCAGTGTCATAGGTGACAGCAACCTGAGGAGAGGTGGGGTGAGAATGTGACAACTTGAGCAGCAAAATGGGAAGCACAACTGAAAACACCCCACAGCACGGTGAAATAATGCTCTTTGTGTATTGTAGGTGCATCTCTGCAGGGAGGCAGCTTCCAGCCAGAGGAGCCCATGGACACAAAAATTACATTTTTCACTGTCACAAACTCTTTGAGCCATTATTAGGGTTCATTCTGTGCCCTGGGTTGGGCATGGAGGCAGCCAGGACAACCACAGCACTTGGTCCTGCAATTACTGTGTCTGGTATAGAGTGATTGTCTCAAGTGCCTGGGATTTTGAAAATTATTTATTTATATTGCTACTTTATTTAAGCATTGTGGTATCACTCTGATACATTTATTGACCAAAGTAGCACTACTTTTGCAACAGAAAAAAACCCTAGGTCTCATTTAACTTTGTCTGAAAAATAAAACAGGTAAATCAAAAATGTGTACAGAATAAAGGCCATGAAGGCAAAGGCAGAGGGTTGAGGTTTAGTGGCAGGATGTTTCTGTCTGTTGTAGCTACTTTGACTATGCTTCAGAATTAAAAATAGAGAGCCTAAAAACGGATTCCTAAAAGCCTTTTCTTATTCCTAGGCCAACTTCAGAGAGGCAGGAATTTTGCTCAGACTACAGGCAGTGCCCTGTTCCTGAGGGGTACCAGAGCTCCCTTCTGAGTCCAAAACTGATCCTGGAAGCTCAGACCAAGGTGGGTTAAGCCTCCCCAAGTTCAGCATTTCTCTGAACCAAGCTGAGGTCCTGGTGAGTAGTCACTGCCTGGGCAATGGGACCAGGTGCTGCCTCTCTGTCACACTTGTTCTGTCATCTGCAGAAGGCAGCACTCCTGGCACTGCTGCAGCACACATAATGCTCAGTGGCTGCTGCTGCTGCTGCTGCTGCTCTCCCCTAATTACCAGGAACATTGCTTTAAGGAGTTACAACTCCCTGGAATGATGTGAAGAATGAACTGTTTGGAGCTCAAGTGAGTAATAGGCAATTGCAGGCTGGAGTATCTTTAATCACTTTCAATTTTAAGTACATTTTTGAAGAGTGTGGCTCATTATTACCTGGCAGATCATGATGGAGTTCTACATTTCCAGTAGCCTAGATTACAAATGAAAACAAAAATTTTGTCTACAGGGTGTACTGGTTGGCAATTTCTTCCCTCAGAATGACCAGTGGCCAACACATTCTCTGCCAAGATGATATTTCTGCCTCAAACTTTGGAAGGGAGGAAGCCACACCACCTGTCTGGAGTGGAAGAGGAGGGAATGAACCTCACTCCAGCCACAGGCACTGCAGCTTCCTGGGAGGAATGTCTGAAGCAGCAGGACATGCACAGTCATGAGTACTGAACTCCCACTGGCCCCAAATGGCTGAAACTGTGTTATTATCCCCATTCTAACTGTGCATCTGCAAATGCCCTAAATTCATTACCAGCACATTGATGCAAACTGTTTTCCCCCCAATTAAAATATTTCCAAATACATTTTCCCATTGTATGATCAAGCTATTTCTTGCCAATGGAGCAAATGGAGTTATCTCCACCCTGCTCTTGTGGCAGTGGGAGCCTGGAGGAGCAGGGCAGGCAGTGGCCTTGGCAGGGCACAGGGATGTGCATCTCACCCCCCACATCCCATGTGTCCAAGCATTATAAACTGCAGTAGCCTGTTGGGGAGCAAAGGGAGGGATGGCAGCCCAAGAACTTGGCAAATTGGATGTTTTAAAATAGGATTTATACTTCTTGAGCAGGGAAGAACAGTGTTAAAGGACTCCCTGCACCATCAGGAACCTGGCCACATATATGACTGGCATTTGCACTGCTAATGAGACCATCTCTATTATAATGAGCTCATTACTATTTCTATTACTATTGTATTTTGCATGCTTCAGAAATCATGCAGGGAGCTGCTTTTTACTTCTACTTTCTCTTTCTACCTTGGAAACTCTCAGGGCAATCCCAGTGGCTGCATAACACAGGAGAAAGAATTAACCCCTGTGGAGAGCCTGAGAGGGAGTGGCTGCTCCTAACTGGTCATAGCAGGAGAGGGAGAGGGAGAGAAAGGAGAGGATTGAGTCGTGGTTGGAAACTAATTCAGTGAGGAGCTCCCATGCTGTGCTGAAACCCAGTGACAAGGGATTTTTATGAATGTATCTCCTATTCAGGAATGTCTGTGCAAAATTAGTCTGCTCCTAAGGGAACACTTGGCATATAGATTATGCTCTTTGTCAACATTTTCTTCCAAATATCGATTTAGATCAGATTTTGTTTCTCTGCTATTTTGCAGTACTTTGCTTTAATAAATTTTGGATATGCTAAAACAAAGATATTTTGGCTTTGTAGCAATGTTCAACTTCCCAGTGTTGCTCAACTGGTCTGATTCATGTCCCTTGAGATGTCCCTTTCCTTTTTCAAGTTCCAAACATATGTTCAGTAGGACAGACCCCAGAGACAGGTCTCACTGCCTTCCAATAATTCTGTTGGCTTGGGTTGCTTTGGCTTCAGTTCCTCACCATCAGTAATTCCAGCTGGATCTTCAGTAGCCACTGCCTCAGCTCTAACTCTCAGTGAATGGCCAACACCCTGGAAAGCATCCTCGGCCTAAATTTCAGGCGACTTGGCTTCAACAGTGCACCACGAGATGCAAGTCAGAAAGAGAGAATTAAAAGGGACAACTCTGCCCCTTTGGAAGCTCCCAGAAACCTCTGGAAGTGAAAATGAATCCCCACTGTAAATCAGCTCCTGGAGAACCACATTGATGTATCTCATGGCTGCCACTAATATGTGTAGGCACACCAGTTCCTGTCTGAGCAGAGAAAACATCAGGATGCTCAGATGTGGAAGGAATTTGGCACTCTGGACTTGAGCTAAAGGCTGTAATTCCATTGATTCCAATAAGAGAGGACAAACACAGGGATTTTTATCACCTTGGTTGTCATTGACTGCAGGACCAGGGTGGTTTAACCTCACCAGACAGGTGAGAGGTATCCAGGTTGGAATGGCCAAATGCCAGACTGCGTTCCTCATCTACTTATCATACCTTGGCCTTGGCAATCAGCATGGAAATGTGCTTGGATATTTCTGTTCATGATGACTCCAAACCCAATATTTTCCTTATATATACAATTCAGACAAATTCTGCAGTCATGGGTGAAGTCCAAGAATCGGACAAGAAAATTAATTTTTAACAAAGAACAACAACAACAACAAAAAAAAAAAAAAAAACCCAAAAAAAAAAAAAAAAAAAGGGTAAATGTGCAAGTACATCTGCCTGCTGTTGGAGCTCCCAAGCTGCATTTTGAATTTCGAGTCTGTTATTTTGTTAGTTTGACGTTGTGGTTAGGGTCAGATGCTGGCAGCTTTGTACAGGAGAAATCCTGCACAGTAAAACTCACCACCCTACCAGGTTGCCACATGTAAACTGCCATCAGGAACCTGGGCTGGTGAGTTTTGTTTCCCAAGGAAAAGGCTGCCACTGGGTGTTCAGGGGCCTTTAGAGCTGAGTGGCTCCAAACTGAAATCAGGAACCTGTCTTAAAGGAGGACATCAACACGAAAAAAATAAATAAATAAAACCAGTCAACTGGGTGTGTTCAAAGACTCCGTTTCACAAATTTATATTGAAGAAAAATTGGGATAAAAAAATTCAGATGGAACTTCTCCCACCTTGTTTGAATAGCTCAGCAAGAGCAGAGGGAAAGAAATAATAAATATGTAGAAAGACACAAAAGATGCTACCTCTCCTTCAGGAATTTAGTGATTATTTAAGTGAACCTAAAGTCTGTTTTTCTCAGTATCTCAGAAATGTGTCCGTGTTGTTCTTTTGTGAGCTTTGTACTGCACTGATATTTTATTTTTAATAACCTGTGGAGTGAAATAGGAAAATTAACAAGAATTTTGTTTCTGGTAAGATTATCTAGAGAATCTGCCTTTGGCTGGAAGTAACAAGAGTCTTTCCTGCAGGTGTCTGTGGGTGCCTTGGGGTTTGAGACAAGCTGAGCTCCTGCCACACAAACCAGCAGGAGTCAGCTGAGACTGGTCCCTTCCTTAGGACAAAGGGAAGGGAAAGAGAGGGAAGCAAACTGGGATCCTTTAAATTGGTCCCAAATAACCACATCCCAAGGGAATTCCTCCAAAAGGAGTGCAAATCACCATCCATCAGTCTCTCCATGGAGCTGCTGCCATGACACACATGGGGCGAGCTTTCCGTCCTTCAGCTCCTTGGCCTCAGGAATTCTGCAGTCCTCAACAGATGTGGGTCTAAACTTCACATTTTGGTCCTTCATTGCCCTTCCTCTACCTTCCCAATCCAAAAGAGCCAGGAAAGCCCTGTGGAATGTGACTAACATTTAAAACCTGGCTGGGTGTTTCACAGGCTGCCTCCTCGCTGTGAGCAGGATTTCAGTTCAATTAAGAATAGACCCCCTCCCACTGACTTGGTTCTTCAACCTAATTCAAGTTTTAACCCTGTACTGCTGATGCTGTATATTTTCTGTCTGATTTGGGGGTTTTGTGGTAATGTATTTCTTCAATGAGAACAGATTTAATCTATAGATCCAAACTGGGATTACTGAAAAAGGTCACACATGCACTCCCTCAGCCCTGCTCATCCTCACAGCCGCTCATTTAATTTCAACATCAGTAGAGCCTGAATTTTAATATTATTTGTTATATTTAGGGCAGATGACCTACCCAGTCAGAATAAGAGATTAGAAATTCATATTTTAAGGCATTATGCAAAAACATAGAAAAAAACTGACCTTGGCTTAAGTACTTTGAGACCACTTGTGTGTAATTTAAAAATCAGGACAAGAATCTGAGGAGAAGAAAATGAAATAATGCTGGCAAAGACTTTTGGGGTTTAATTTATTTTTTTTTTTCCCTGCATGAGAGCTTCTGTACACAGAAACCTTGAGACAGTGGCTGGCTCCTTTGTGAATTCAGGTGTTTGTACCAAACAAGATTACTCAGGAGCAATAAGAATGACCCCAGCTGTTGTATGCTGCTAGAAACCTTTCAAATGGATAAGGACATAGTCAGTAATTGCAAGGGAGGAAGACCACATGGCTTAAAGTGACCAGGTGGGAATCAATTCCTGCTGTGAAAATTTTTGTCCTTGTCTTATGGTATGTGTGGTAAAATGAAAAACGTGAGTATAAAAATCAGTATTTCCGTAAATAGAAAAAATGAAAGTTCATTCAAAAATGAATAATGGAGCCAGCATGGTGTGAAATCCCACTGTTTTAAAATAATACCTAATTTAATTGCATCAATCTTCTAAAATAATTAAGAATGTGAGAATAATCAGTTTTCCTTTCATTGCAGACCTTTTCATGTGCATTCTGAAAACATTTTTTATTTGGTTTGCTCCCACAGCTTCAGCTTTAAAGGTCGTGTTTTATCAAAATATCATTTTCTGATGACTTTTTTATTATTCTCAGTGGCACTAACAGCACGCAGTGGCTGATCTTTCTTCAGAAACAGTAAAGGAAGTCAGTGATTTATCCATATAACCTAAAAATAAAGGATATTCCTCTTGCATTTTAATTTAGCACTAATTAGCTGAGAGTTTTTGAATATGTATTTAGAACACAAGGAACAGCTCTGGCCTTCTGTGTTGATTTTGTTACTAAGTTTCAGGAAATTAAACAACTCAACCTCAGAAAAAGAGGAAAGTTGAATGCAATAAATGCTGCAGCAACTGAAACTGTGATTTTTAGAATTCAGTGATACAGAGAATGACATTGACACATTTTTGAGGAATCAGAGCCCAGATTGCTCCTCGAGAGCTGCACACCTGAAAAAACAACACAGGAAGCAAATATAAAAATTCTGAAACATTCTGGATTAGGGGAAACAAATCCCCCTGGGGAAGAGGAAAGCAGCACTTCCTCATGCTCACAGCTGCCCACGAGCCATGGATGGAACTGGTGCTGCAGGCAGGGCACAATTTGCAGTATTTCAAAAGGACATTGGTGTCAGAGCTTCTGTGTAAGTAGTGACAGATCTCAGGTTTCTCAGGAGTTCTTTCAGCTGTGAAGCTACTTTTTCCCTCTTTAAATGCACTGCAACAGCACTGTCTCTGCCTATAGCCGGTTTTCTGATCCAATACCACAAGAATTGACTACAAGAAGGAGCAAGGCTGAAAGGACAATCGAGAGAACTTTGTCCTGGGGCACAGGCCCTGAGTGTTTGCTGTCCCCTCACCATCAAGGAGGCAAGTTCAGGAGGAAATGCTGCAGAGCACTGGAAAAGTTACCGAAGCACTGGTATGGAAGCTGTGCTGTCAGGGCCCAGGGATGGCAGGGCTGAACAGAGACTCCAGAATTCTTGAGCCAGTTCACAGTGCCAGCAAGGGCCCTGTGATTCACCGGGAAAAAATGCAGCCTGTCTCTATTCAGTGCCCCAAGCATAAGCCACATAAAACTCTCTGGAGTGACCTCCCATGCTTTTGTTTTGTTTTGTAAAGGAAGATTTCCCCTTGCTTGAGCCTCTATTTTGTATTATGACTGCAGTAAGAAATAGTTTACTCCAGAGCAGTTCATAGATCCAGGTGATGGTGTTTCTTTGTTCTTAAGATACTATGAGCATTTTCCTTTTCTTCAAAGGTCTGTTTCTTCTTTCTTCATTTGCTTCATGTTTTAGAGTATTTCATATCCTCTGTTTTCTCCCCAGATTTTTTTTTTTGTAAGTGAAATGTAGGCCTGGATCAATACTCTTCTTGTTGCTGCAGGGTAGCATAATAAGTGAAAGATGTTTTTATAATTGTTATGAGGACACGGGGATTGTTTCATTAATGCAAGGAAAATGTGTATGAGTTGAGTGTGAGCTTTCTTTACCTGTGGCAAAATGTCAATATTCCTAAAGCATCTTACAGTCAGCAGTTTCAGAGGGCAGGTTATTTGCAAAATAGCCTCACCACTATAATCCAGTGACACATAAATCTGCTGCTCCCTAACTTCCAGCACTGTTCCTTCCAAATCCAAAGTTAAATGGATTCTATTCCAAGAGCTGAATCCTCACCTAAACTGCAGTTCTTGAAAGATTTGCTGTTACTGAGGAAATTGGTCTCCTACATATTTCTATTGAATAATTTCCCAAGGACCTATCTTCAGTGCATGGTAATACCATATATTGCAGTGTTGTAGCTTCTGGATAGTCTAATAGACATGTAATCTTATTTTAGCAGAAACCCACATGCTCATAGACTTGTTCAGAGCAGTAACTGACTGTACAAATAGTCTCTCTGAAATCAACAGGAATCCTTGTCCAGGTATTGTTTCATATATTAAAGTATATTCACAGCTCATTAGCTCACACCAATGACTTCAGCAGAGTTACTTCTCAAATTCTATTACAGTAAAGCTCAGGCCCTTTTCTGGTAGGCAAAGTATCTTTTACTTTGTGTAATAGGAAAATGTGAAAATTGCATTTGAACACAGTAACTTTCCAATGCATTTCAGGCCTCCTTCAGCCAAGTTCATGAAATCCTGGTTGCTCAAAGGATCTTATTCACAGTTACTTAATTCTACAGTTATTTTTACTTTCAGTGACCCCATTGGTACATATGACAATGTTCCTGCTCCTGCAAAGGGAGCAGTTGGCCATTTTTTGTGGATGATTTTGCATAGAAAGGAAAATACAGTAAATCATGCCTGTCACTTAATGGAACCGTGTAAATTTCTTAGGCTGTGCTACCCATCCCATTTCCCTGAGCAAACTGGAAACCAGCAGCAGACACCATTTCCTGTGCTTGTTCTCTCACCAGCTTCCTTTTGGTCTCCCATAATTGCTCCTTTCCTTTCTAAAACTTCTGCAAATTTATGGCTAGAGAGTACACTTTGCTGCTGTACAAGATCAAAATAGATATCTCAAAAAGACACAACTGCAACTTGTCACAGGGTTTCAATTGTGGTGGAGGTGATGCTTTGTGAAGGCTGACGTAGAACAGAGAGTAGATGGAGCTAAAGAATAAAGGAGGGATTTGTTAGAAGGGATTTATTAGAAGGACTCAATGGATCCACCTTGGGCAGCACAAGAGCTCAGCCGGGGCTACACCTAAAATGAGCCCAAACAGTCACAAAATGGATGACTGGTCACAGGGTCTCTCACTTCTATAAGTTCTGGTCCATTTGCATATTGGAGTTAATTGTGCAATTCCAGCTTTAGCTTATGAAGTCCCATCCTTCTTGTTTTTCTCTCTTCAGTCCATGTTGTTTGTGCTCTTGGGCCTGAGATTTGGATCATTTGTCCTTGGTCCCCAGCTAGAGAAGGAGTTGTTTAGTGTCCCTGCTCTGTGAAGAGAGCTTACTATCTCCTAATATGAAGCTCATAGTACACACTAAAGCAGCACAGAATCTGAAAAATTCAGATGAAAGCTAAAACCTGAGGCATCAGAGGGTGGGACGTGGGGCAGTGACAAGGACTGGCCTTGGCAGTGCAGTGAGGATCTCCCTTCGCTCTGCTGTCCCCTCACACCCAGACAGGAGCTGGGAATTTGAGTGGCTTTTCCTCAGCATGGCTGTTGTGCTGTGCCACACAGTTGCCATGTCCTAATCTCAAGCACCCTTCCTGCCATCCCTGGACAATCCACTCCTATCACAAAGGCTTTTCAGCACAGATCTACAAACACTCTCAGGCTTTGGCCTGGCCCTGCCCTGCGACAAGCGAGGGCACACGTCCCCTATTGCCTGCCGAGGCTCACGCTTACCTGGGGTGTGATAGCCCAGGATCACCTTGCCCTTTCAAGGAGAGCTCTT
The DNA here is from genome assembly GCF_037042795.1 of Molothrus aeneus. Taxonomy (NCBI): domain Eukaryota; kingdom Metazoa; phylum Chordata; class Aves; order Passeriformes; family Icteridae; genus Molothrus; species Molothrus aeneus. The sequence continues at coordinate 10,249,689 of NC_089661.1, read as the reverse complement.
TTCCAGCCATTTCACTCTGATAAGTGAGGCCAGGGACCTGTCTAGCAGTCTATTTGTAGCTGCACTACGTGGACTCAAAGCCATGTGCGTGCTCCTCTCTCACCCAGATAAAATAGCCCGTGATGAATGCCACAGTGAGAGCAGCGAAGAGAAGCACTGTGAAGAGGGTTTGGAGGACCTGATCAAATGGCTCTGGAGAGCCCTTGAAGCAGCCTGTCAGGAAAACGTGGCCGTGCGTGTGCTCCTGAGTGTTCTGAGGGCTCACTGGCCTGTCTGCTGCTCCTGGGAGCAAACTGCTCTCTCCCACCAGCAGGGCTCTGCAGGCAAAATAATGCCAGAGCAGCTCAGGTGCCAAAATCAGCCCCTGCTGCCTTTGTTCACGTTGTCAGATACAGCTAAATAATGAACTGCAGTCATTTAGTACAAGCCTCTCTCACCTCCTGTTGATTTGATGTAATAGATGTACTACAGATAAAGTAGGTGCAAATAATGCTTCATTGTGAGCCAGTGGTGCAGAGGACTTAAAACAACACAATGAAAGCAGTTTTAGCTTTGTACAGACTCAAACCCACCTGAGGAAACTGGGCATAAATCTCCCTTTGCTTGCATTGCTATGTGTATTTTACCCTTGTTATTAGGTAAGACCTATGCTTGTTTTAACTGCCCCTCTTTAATTTATTGGGATTTAGATCCTTTATCAAAGCCTCAGAGTGTATCTTATGGAAAGAACTATTAGACTCTTTCTCATTCAGGAAAAGCAGAACACAGTAGGATTTCTGGATTTTAGCAGTCCCAGTAAGTTGACAAAATATTAACTCTCACCCCCCAGCATATATAATATCACCTAATATTCACAAATGTAAACAAAGGAGTTTCATCATCTACTCCATAGCAAACAATGCTGTGATATTTTCTGCCACCATATGTGAGACAGAGAAACACAAAGAAATATTTCAAGGAAATTATAAAGAAGCAAGAAAGCTTAGGACACAACCTGACTCAATAGTGGCATTGTGGTCTTGCTTAAAGCCTAAACAGAGAGCATTTTTGGCTGAGTGCTGGCTCATGGAGGCTTGGTGTTGCATATACAAGTATTTTCTCATATTCCTTGATTTCAATGCTAAGAATTAGGATTTTATGTTATTTTCAGATAAACAGGACTACATCAAAAATACCTGACTATCATCATTCTTCTTCTTCTAAGGGAAACAACAAAGTTTTGTCTATCCCTTAGGGACAAAAAGAAGCTGTGTTATTGAATACCTCGCCACATCATTTTCCTGGTTTGTTTGATGGGATGACTATGATTTACAGGATTTCTTTATGAGACTCAATTAAATATAGAATTTATAATATTCATGCAGTTTTTGTGCCAAATATACATAGTGCTGATACAGCAGGGATCTCAAAATATCAACCACCTGCTTGGAAGGAACGGAATTATGAATACATCTCCTTAAACAATAATTCATCATACTCAGAAGCCTAAAGTTAAGCTGCTCTAGAGCCAACACAGCTGCTTTATCAACTTATTTGGGGGATACTGCTGACTTACAGTGCTGGGAATCATTCTTGCATCTCATAGCTAAGATTAAATTCAAGAATTTAGAACCCTAGGAAGCAACACTGACTGTGGCATGAAGGATCCTGATTTCCAAAGGGGAATCCAGAGCTGTGAATGCCATGTTCACTCTTCTCATACAGTGTGCCAGGAAGGGAACCATTCAGAGATAATATATTCACAATATCTGTGGGAAACCAGGAGAATCTTTGCACACCTCACTGAGGATTGCAGGGAAATATCCCCTCTCCTCGAGGATCCTCACCCTTAACCCCCAGCCCCTCCAAAAGATGGTTATGGAGTAGAGTTTTTCCCTGAATGAGATCAGCTGAGGTACCAACTCAACAGAGCCAAAAAAGCACCCTTTTCCCTAGGGAAAGCTGCTCTACCCACAGTAATGAAATTAATTTTAATCCTCATGACTTCATGAGAAGACTTTGATCTCACATACTTCAGCTTTATGATTTTTTTTTTTTTCCCAGCCAGGCTGGAGCTACAGAAGTGAAACAGACTGAAGACCCTCAGAGCTGAGCTTAGAGGACTCACATACAGTCTAGGGAGATAAATGTGTGTAGCAAAAATGGAATCACAGGACCTGAGTGGGGCTCTGAAGGATAGAAACCAGCACCCCAGCATGATAGTAGCTTTAAGTCCATTTTCACTGCATGGATGCAGAATCCTACTGTGCCCATTCCAGACAGGTGTTACTCTAATTGGTCTTTTCTAACTTCAATTTTACAGCTTCCCTTAGCAGCCAGGTTCACTGTTTAAATATCCTTCATTAGGAAGCTTTTTCAAATCTCTGATTTAAAATTTTGTTCTATGTAGAGCCAGGAACACTTTTTGCTCCTTTGGTGACCAGGAGTGTATTTCAGAGGCACCTTCTTTGCAGACTTTTTGAGAATTTGAAGACTATTACATGTCTTTTAATTTCAAAGCTCTACAAATTCACCACTTTCAGTTTTATCCTTATGAAGAGGAACTTCTTGTAAAATTCTTTGTAGTGCCTGTTGCTCTCCTGGAACCAGGGTAACTTAAGCCTTTTCTGTCCCTTTCTCACCTATTGGATGAACATTTCTGGAAAGGGGGCACCAAAACCTCTCTTAGTTAATAACTAATGTCATCCTGACTAATGAGCATTCCTAAAATGTTCAGACATACTGGGATAAAAGCCTCCTGAGGAACTTTAAGTAGTCAGAGTAGGAAGAAGTCTAACACTGCAAATACAATCTGTTGAGAAATACCACTTTTACCTGTAGTATCCATGCTTATAGCAAAAAGGAAAACAGCCCAAAATACACAATCCTGCTCATTTTACCTCCAGCAGGTTTGCATTATTACTCTGTCTCCAGGTCTTCCTTTTGAGAACATGTTCCTGACCAAGAGGTTTTCCAGCCGAGTGATGGATTTGTAGTGCAGCTCTGAAAGACACAAGACACCTTTGAGGGGATGATTCCTACCTGGCCTTTGAAAATCCCTCCAGACCAAATAGACCAGGCCTGTTTATATTAAATACAACCTGTGTCACTGTAAAGACAGAAACCACCCCCTAATTTCTCTGTAGGAAATAACCTTTAGGGTTAAATAAGGAAAAAAGAATTGTGTTTTCAACCAGACTGTTACTGCCTGAAGGATCCAAATAGACTGAGGGCTGTTTTCAGGAGCAAAATGCACAACAAACTCAGGATGGGATAAGAACACAGCAAGAAAACTTCTGATTTATTTGAGATTACAAGGAGATTTGCCCATCTCATCCAAACCCCTCTTCTAATTAGCATTCTCATCTCTCATTTTACCTTTTGCTCGCAAACAGTGCTGGGGCCTTGGTCCTAGGACAGCTCTCTGACATCCAGAATGTGTGCCTTCCCCATTTGACTGAAGCTTCATTTCAGTGATGCAGAAAATTAATTAGGGCATTTTATTTCATAACTAGACCTATATACTGTTTCTAAGGCTGCAAATCTGTTGACTCTGTGAACGAATAAACACAAAATTAGGTTCCTTTTCCATGACTTCTGAAGCTGATAGCAACAACAGCCATGAAGGAATCTCAATACAGAGTCTGCTGTTCTAACCATGCTGGAAAAAATTCTCTGTACCAATTAGGGAGATTACTTTCCTCCCAGTGATAGAGAGAACTGAAAAATCAGGCAAATATACTAACCAGATGTCACTTTATCAGACAAGAGGAAGGAATATTCCATGGTGAATGGAAGACAGTGTGTGGGATGCCCATTGGCTCATGCAAAAATTTCCTTTTATTCCCATAATCAGTTTTTCTGTGTTTTTTCCCCAGCCTTTGCTCAGGAGCAGCATGAATAGGAGAAAGGGCTCCTATTTGTGTATCTGTGGCTCAGCTGGAGCAGTGGCCACAGGCCCTGAGGAGGGGATGGCTGTGTACAGGTGATCCTCACCTGCCATGCTGGTGCACCTCAGTGGAGCATTAAAATGTCAGGAGGCAAAAACGTGGATTCATGTCTTCAGCTTCACTCATTCCAAACTCCTACAGGGCAAAACTGACAAACCACTAAAGATACAGAAAGAAATAAAGCCACAAAAGGGATTCACAATACCAGCAACCAGGTGTAACCCCCGTGCTCAGATGTTTTTATTCAACAAGGCTTTGGAAATATTAGTCATGTTCAGGTTTTCAAAAATCATATATTTCACTGGATTAAAACATTTGTGATATTGGGACTTCATGAGTGAAAAATAGTTCTTTCTACCCATATCTAAAAATATATGTTTGAAGCTCAAGTTGATTTAATGTGAATTCATGCTCAACTGTGCGTGTGATGTTTGGATATAAACAACATTTTCACATTGCACAGTATCACCCTACTGCTGTTGTGTCTTTTCTCAGACTTAGTTATGTATCTTTAAGGTATTTTCTTCTTGGGGCTGATTAGATAATTTAAAATGCCTGCACTAAAATTCGCTGTCTTTAAATTGGGCTGAAGACATCATAGTTATATATAGTCCAGTTAAATTACTTTGACTGAGCTAACTTGCTATAAAATGGTGTCTTTTATTCCAAAACTGGCCAAAAGGTTTTCCACCATGTATTGTTGGTGAGGTTAAAACAACCAAACAGACACCAGACCCAGCACCTGCTCACCTGGAAATCCTCTGTGTGATCTCAGCAAGCAATTCTGGATAGAGCACCAAAGAAAAAATCAGAAGTTGAACATAAAGCCCCTTTCTGCTGAACCCCAAACATGTGCTGGATGCTCCCCAATCATTTTAGCTGTGATTTTGTCCTTGGCTGCTTGAAGAGAAGGGAGCGAATCTCAGCGCATTTGAATCACAACAGCTGTGATGACGAGTGATGAGCATTTATTCCAGCAGGAAGTCTCACCCAGGATCTTTCCTAACTGTAAGATCCCTCTCATTGCCAAACAGGATATTCCATGCCACATTATGCTAATGTAGTGGCATGTTTCCAGCAAGCACAATTTGTCAACAGCACCACAGTGACAGCGATGACCACGATCCCCTAACCCAGCCACCCATTGCATCTAATAATTGTTACTGCATTTGAAATCCTCCATAGCTGTTCCTCCTTTGTGGCCACAGAACTAACAGATCTGTTAAACTCCATGAGTAAGAATTGTATTCTCAAAAAGGTAAAATATTTGTTGTTTGGGGACAGCTTAATCTACGCTGTCCCCAAACAGCACTCAACAGGGCTCATTGCAGTGTGAATATTGTCCTGGATCATAAAGTGCTTTTAAATAAGAAAAGGTTAGGTAGGGCAAGAAGACATTTTTGCACTGTGTCTTTATACTCTTTGTATTAAAGATTTTTTTTTTCAGTTTGTTACAGTTTGAGTTTGTTTTCCCAAGCTCAAAACAAACTGTATAAAGCCACATGCCGTATTATGGTAATGGAGGATTAGCAAAGCAGTATTTTTAAAAACTAAAAAGGACACGTTTTATTTAGGGGTTTTATTTATAGAGAGGAAGCCCTCTGTCCAACAGGAAGGTTCTTGGACTCCAAATCACCTTGCATTTCCAGCACCCGTTTCCATGCTCCCCTGCCCACTAGGAGCCCCTCTCCTTGATTTGTGCAAAGGCAGATTAGGCAGAGGGGTGAGAGCTGAGAGAAAATGCTTCTCTGCAGCAAACAGAGCCTGCAGACACCGCTTCCCCCAGCACCGGGTGGCAATTATTCCTGTGTAATAGGCAGTCACCCCCTGACCCTCTCCTTCAGCATGCAACGCTTCCCCTGTCAAGTGCTAATCCCTTTGTTAGCTACTCAGCTGCACATTCATTTAGGAGGGCTAATGATTTACAGTGTTCCCTCTCTGCAGGATTTCGATGGACATGTAATTAGAGGTGAATGGAGTCTTCAGAGGTACGGCAGCCACGAAAGCCAGCGGCAAAGTCAAAGTGTTTGTCTAATTTTGCAATCGGCTGTTCCAGTGAATGAAACCATGTGGTCAGCTGTGCACAGAGGAGAAGAAAGTAGAAAAGGAGAAGCAAAAAAAAAAAAAAATTACAAAAATCTGCCTTTAAATAAAATATTGGGTTGTGTGGCATGCACAACAAAGCTCCGAGATGAAAAGGAACGTGTTTCAAAATATTTTTGGTCGGGGTGGCAGAGAGCATGTTGGAAGATAAATGCCAGCAAGGAATCAGTTCTTCTGTACAGGGGAAAAAATATCTAAAGGTGAAAAGCTTTGTTTTAAAGTGCTTGAGATGCTTAATCATTAGCAGAATAAGTGTGAGAGCTGGAAAGCTACAGAAAAATACATGAAGGTGAGCTGAAGAACTTTTTGTGTGCTATGACACTGGTGTAAAAATTGGAGTGTTTTTTAATGTAAGTCATCCACATCTGCAACACCTCAGGAAACATCCTGCAGCTCTTACACCAAGTGAGTAAGGCCTTTTGAAGTCCAAGGGATTTTTGCATATGCATTACTGTCACTGGATGAAGTGGAAAAGTCTAACAGAGCCATAGTCTTGGTAGATTTTAGATGAAATAAAACCTCACAGCTCTGATTTCTGGACAAAGAAGGTCCCATTTTGCTGTAAGCCGTCACTCCCTCTCCATCACACAGGGGTTTGTGGATGATCCCAGCAAGAAGGGCTGGCTGCCAGCTGGCCATTTTTGTCACTTTTGGCGCTGTGACACATCATGCCCAGGTGTGATGTGCTGGCTGAAGGCACAGCAAGGCAGGGAGCTGCTGCACTGGGCTCGTACCTCCCTCCCAGCCCAGCAGCACAGATCCCAGCCACCAGGTGATACCTGCCCTCTGCCTCCCCCTGTGCTGCTTCCTGCTATTTTCTCACACCTCCTGAGCCTGCAGATTGTTTTCTGCTTCCCATAATTTTTTGCAGGGCTTGGGGGTTTTTATATTACTATTTTTTATAAACTCTTCCTATGTTTTTGATCTCCTCATCATGGGTTCCCCTGCATGCTGTGTGGCCACCCTGTTATTGAGGCTGCTGCACCATTTTCCTGCCATTGACCATTTTGGAGCAGGGAATCTCCACTCTCCATACAGATTACACACAGTGCATCCCTGGATGAAATAGTGTTTGCATTAAATAACACCCATTCCTATCCTCTCAGTTACACAATAGCCAGTCAAAGTGATCTTTTTATGAATAAAGTAAGACACCTTCAACAGTGCTCTGAATTCAGAACCATAATTTCATTAAAAATGAAAAAAAAAAGAGTAATAATTAATAATTGTTTTAATTCAGTCTGTGCTTATGAGCTAATATCTCTCCCAGAGTTGTCTAATACAATTATAAACATAATTTCATGCTTAATGAAATATAAATGATGCAATTGAATGGTGCACTCCAAAGATATCTCCCTATCAATCAATTGTCCTCCCAACACTTCCATTTTTCCCGTGTGCTTTAGGTAGCAATTTTATTTGAAATGTGGGTCTTGTTTTGATTTGATTTGCAGACAGCAGGCAGCAGCTATTCCATCCTGTCCCTAAGGACATCAGTCTGATGGTGAGGTGTCATCCCAATTTAAACTGGGTGTCTTATTGCTGGTATGGGGCTGTTTTATCTCCTGAGATCTGGATTCAGAGCACTGCCTCTTGAGTGAGCACAGCACAGCCTGTCCTCACCCCTGCAGCAACAAAGCCCCACAACAACAAAACACAGCCAGGGATGCCTCTGCTCTCACTGCAGCCTGTCTCCCACCACAGCAGCAGAGCAGGATGATTTGCTGCTGACAGCATCAAAAGATGGCTGTGGGCAGCTGATGAGGGTGTTTGATTTTCTGAGTGATCTGGGATCTGTTAATAATCAAACAGATGACCATGCCCTTCTTGCTCTTTTTTTGAATTATCCTCTTTATCACTGCTATCACTATTCCCTTTCTGAATTATAGCAGTAATTTCTCTCTGACCAGCTGGCTCATAACACCCAGTGGTGTCATCATGGAAAACCTTGTGTACAGCTGCATGACTTGCAGCTACAAATAGGTAAAACTTTGTAACACATGCTCACTAATTTCTTGGGTTTGTATTCCAAGGGCCTCAGTGATGCCCATCCTCACTGTGTGCCTGCAGAGGGGGAGGGAGAGAGAGAATTAATTCCTTTGTATCAGAGGTGTAATGATCCTGACAGAAAGACAGAGGTGAGGGGAAAATCAACCAAACTGCAAACAGCAGTTCCTGCTGTGGTTAGGGTCTGTGCAGTAAATATATGTTCTATCTTGCTGGGGCTTGGGTATAATTGAATCGAAGTTTGTTGGAAAATTAGCCCAGACATGCTGAAAGCTTCACACAACTCAAAACCAGGCAGTTTTGCTTGGTTCAGGTTTAATTATGAATGGTTCACTCAGCCCTGGTAATGACTCATATTCACTAACCAGCCTGTATATGAGATGTGACAAAAGTGTAGTTCAGATACACAAAGCATAATTATTTAATGATGAAGTAAAGTTGATTAGGAAGCCTTTAAGCTATTACACTCTTAGCAGGGTATTTTGCAGTCACTGAATAAATGAACATAATTTAATTCTTAAAAGCTGCATAGCTCCTGTTGCTTTAGAAAATGATATGTAGCTAACACGATGGGATTTTTCCCATTATAGAATTCTATACGCTACAACAAACAGCATACAGAATGCAATGCAATGCCACTAAGAATAAGGAAAACTATTCTTAGTGACTATCCAGGCTAAAAATGATAGAACTTACATATCCACTAACAATCATGAACCTGACAAATCAAGCTTGTAAGCCTGTGGTGTGATCTGAAAACCTAACAAGCTTCCAAGAAGAATCTCCATTTTAAAAATACATTCTTTCTTCCTGGATTCTTTTTTATTTTTTCTCATGATATGTGCAAGACTGAACAGCCTGAGAACAGCTATGCCACTGAAGGGATATATTTATATACTATGTAGCTGTGTTCCAATTATGAAATTGATCCATGGATAAAAATCCCTCAAGGGTGGCTATTAATGAGATTGTCTGCTCTGAGTGCATCCAGTAATAAGATTAGGTATGCATTTATCCTGAGCAGAGATAAACCAAAGACAAGTTCATGCCAAGATAAGACAGTTTTGAAAAGCAATTAAACATGGGACATAATGTGCATGCATATGTCTGTGGGAGGCTGCAGGATGGAAAGTTGGTTTTCATCTGCAGAAGTGCTCCTGAGTGTAACAGGTAGGGAGAAATAGGCTTTTCACAGGAGTCAGATAAAACTTTATCTCAAAAATCAAAATATTTTACTCTTGAATTTAAAAAACATTATTATGAAATGTGCACTCTGGCATTTTCAGTTTTTTCTACACTTATGAAAGGCTTGACAATTACTGGCTGCTCAGTGAGACAAGAGTCAAGCAGCACTGTTGGAATTCAGAGAACACAGCACCTTAACAGCACCCAGGCACAGCCTTGCCTGCTGCCTAATGCAGGCAGATCCCAGTGATGCTCTGAGACAAATGATCTCAAGCATTTCCTACAGGATTTGCAACAGAAATACCTCTTCCACAGTTGTGGCATCGTGGGACACAAAATCTGCTCCAGGAATCAACCAGGGAGTTTTGGTAGCACTGGAGGAGCAGCCAGAGCAGCTCAGGGCTCAGCATGTGCAGAAATGCGCACAAAGCCAATTCCTGTCACCACATCACTGCCAGGACCTTTCTGTCCCCACTTTATGGCCATTGGAACTGCTTGGTTGTTCACCACACTCCCACAGAATAGCTGAAATACCTGCCAAAATTTTCCCTTATTTTTACAACACTGGGAACAGTTTCTCCTTCTCACTCTGCCTCTGCCTCTGCTGCTCTCAGGACATGGTTTGGCTGCAGCCCCTTGAATAACTGGGGTACACAGGGTGCAAGAGGCCAGAACCTCCCTGGAAGCAGAATCCTGCCTTGCAGGTGAACAGCTGAAGCTCAAATCAAATTTTGAGATACTGGAATTATTAAACAGGCCTAAAAATGCTGCCTGTGCTTGCTCCCTTTCACAAACCTGACCCAGAGCCAAGTTCTCAGCGCAGGTGGAACCCCTGGGCACCACCAGGCAGCAGGCAAAAATGTGAAGGGGGAGGAAAACTACAGCTCAGTTTCTGGAGCAGTCTCAGGGGAGATAATGGACAATAACTGGAGCACAGAGGGTAGGAATGGAGGCATGATTTGTGCTCCCTCCACTTTTTTGCCTGATCAGTTCAAGGTCACTCTGTCAGCATGAACAAGAGGAGCCTGGAGGCTTCTGCAAACCACATCCACTGAAAAAATCTTTAAACAGAAAGGTATAAGGAGATGGGGAGGCCCTTCAAATAATGAGCATGAACACCTTTCAGGATATTTTGGAAGAATTCTTGATAATAATAATAATTTTTAATAACAGAGCATCTTAATAATCCCACGATCCAGAAGTATTGGCATCTCAATGATTTGTGAATGCAAAGGAAATTCCCTTCCTCATACTTTAAAGTATAAGTACAAAAGCCTCCTGTTCAACTGTCACATACTCATTTTTCACAAACTAAATTACTTAAGAAAATTGGATGTTTGACACTTCAGTTAGGTGTATTTGAAAGGCATAAACAAATTTCTGCTATCTATTCACAGACCTTAAAGTAATGATTTAAGTTTTTAAAATGCCCACTAAATGGGTATTCTATGAAGTGGTGACTGCACAGAATATATGCAGAAAATGTATGTGACTGGGGAGTTCTTGAATACAGCTGGGTACTGTAATAGCCTTCTGTTAAAAAGTGCAAAAAACCACATATATGTAGTATTATATTTAGCATTTTCCTCCCTGAGTAGTTTATTCACAAGTAATTATTTGCTTAACTTATTTAAAGTGGCACAGAATCATGTTCTTATCTGCTGCACAAAGCTGTTGGATTCCCACCTCTCTCAGGTAAAATACCAGGATCCTTTCACACCCCATCTCATTTGACAGAAATTCAAGGTCAAGCAAAACCACCCTATCATTTTTTACTCCAAAAATAATTCATAGACCTGCCTTTTGGTTAACAACCATATTAAAAAGCACTAGAGGAATTCAGTAATTTAATAAGAAATACTGGATCTAGCAGCTTCTCCCATCAGGCTGTCTGTTCCCTGCCAGGCCAGCTGATTCCTCCCAGGCCTGTCCTTTGTGTCACGTGTGGTCACACCGTGCTGAGCACTGACATTCATTCTCCTAACAGACACTTGGAATCATCAACTTTGTTTTGCCTCTTGGGTTCCCTCCTTCAGAATTCTGAAAAATCAGCTCTCTTCCAAATTAGCATCAATGATTTACTGGTTGGGTAGAACTCTGAGCTCCTTTTGAAAACTCTGCTAATTTTGTTTTCCCGTGTCCTTCCTTCACTGCCCCCTCCTGTAATCAGGATCCCAAAGTGTGCTTTCTGATGAGGATTAAGCCATGACCCATGCATGATTGCAGGAAATAAGCCTTTAAAGTATGCCTAAGTGCTCTGCTTGTTTGAAGCTACTGATCCTTAAAATAGACGTCTGTAAAAATGTGTAATTTCAAATGTTTCTGCAGATATTGTTCCAGTATGTGTAACGAGGAGACACATCAAGCCAAGTTATATCAGTTATGCTCCATTATGTCATGAACTGAGACAAAGAAATCAAAATATACGGTAATACTTCAAATGAAAATTCTACTCTTGTACAGATTCTTTCCCTAGTTACCACTTGCAAAGCATCAAAATATTCCCCTTGATTTTGGGGTTTTATTTTAGCTATTCACCAAAAATATTTTCAGTGTAAAAAGTGTTGCATGTACAGTGAGAAAGGGTGTTAATACTCTCCATATCTTTCATGATTTGAAAGTCCAGAGAGCCTGATGTTCATTCTTGTATGGATCATTTCTTCCTTCTAAACCCACCTTATTTTCTTGCTCACCATCCTTTTTTGCTCCTTTGTCATTTTTTCCAGAGAAAATGATCCCAAGTGGGTTTGTGAGCTGGTTCACCACAGACTGATATAATGGTGAGTAAGAAATGCCATTATTTTCTTCTCCAGCATTTTCCACATTATTCCCATCACTGTTCCCCTAGTTGATCACCTCTCAACTTTGAATGGCTTTTACAGGAACTATACACAAGGACTCAGAGATTTTTCTCCTAACTAGGTTTTTATAACAGAGATGTGTGGACTAAGAAATCAGCCAAATCAGCACAGGCAGCTGGGGCAGAGTTGTTTCTTTCTCTCCAGTGGCTCAGTGCACAGAGCACTTCTCAAAACCTCCAGAAATCTGGGACAGTAGAGTAAGACCAGAACTTCTCCAGGAAACCCCATTTGCTGTTTTTTGTGACCTTTCTGCTCAGAGATTGTGTGAAAAGGGAGAAAGAATAGATTCTTCTTTCTTTCTTTCTTTCTTTCTTTCTTTCTTTCTTTCTTTCTTTCTTTCTTTCTTTCTTTCTTTCTTTCTTTCTTTCTTTCTTTCTTTCTTTCTTTCTTTCTTTCTTTCTTTCTTTCTTTCTTTCTTTCCTTCCTTCCTTCCTTCCTTCCTTCCTTCCTTCCTTCCTTCCTTCCTTCCTTCCTTCCTTCCTTCCTTCCTTCCTTCCTTCCTTCCTTCCTTCCTTCCTTCCTTCCTTCCTTCCTTCCTTCCTTCCTTCCTTCCTTCCTTCCTTCCTTCCTTCCTTCCTTCCTTCCTTCCTTCCTTCCTTCCTTCCTTCCTTCCTTCCTTCCTTCCTTCCTTCCTTCCTTCCTTTTTTTCCTTTTCTTCCTTTTCTTTCTTTTCTTGTCTTTCTTTTCTTTCTCTTCTTTCTCTATCTCTTTCACTCCTTTTGTCCCTTTGGGAATATTAGGTCTCAGGTGCCATCACTGGAAGCTCAGTGTAACAAGATGCCTTAGGAATCCTAAGGTACTGTCTGGCATTTTTAAATCCCTGACACTCACCAAGCTTAGTGGCAAAGCTCTTTAAGTATTGAGCATATTGATAGAAGTAGAATACTGTTGCTCCCTCCTCATCAGCCTCTCAAGGTACTTAGTACATAATTTTGGCCTATTTAATATTACTTTAATCTTGACTAAGTCAAGATAAGGTCAGATATTTCACCTTCACTGCAGCCCTCTTATGTCTGTGTGCATAGAAATCTGTGAGAAAAACATTTCCATCATTTCCACAGCAGTGATCAAAGAAAATCACAAATGCAATGGGCTTCAAAGAAAAGGGCAATGGCCCAGACCTAGCTCTGAGGCAGTGTGCACAAAATTGGTGAGATCTGAACTAAATTGCTTAAAACCAGCATCCAGTGTTCAGCAGTGGCTACTGAAGGGAGCACAGGTCTGTGGGTTCCTGCTGCTCACTGGGGTGGCAGAGACCTCTCTGCAGAGCTGCTCCTGCAGCTGCACCCACCTCTGGCAGGGAAACTCCAGCAGGAGGAAACTTTGAACAGCCTGAGAGCTGCAAAGCTTTGACTTCTCCTGTGAGGGAACTGAGCCAATGGGAGAAACAAAAAATCCAATAAACAAACAAACAAAAAAATACAGTCCAAAGAAGAGAAACAGAGAAAAGGAGATGCTATTCAGTGCAGCACCTATCCCATGATGATGGGTGGAAAACCAGGGAATTATTACCCCTGGGGCTTATTCTGAGCCTGTAAAATCCCCTCCTCACCTTCACCAAGAACATTTATATTCCTGCCAGTGCTAAAGGGGGAAGGAATATGGATATTAATTACTCTGCAGGACACTGGGAAGGCAGTCCATGCTTTCCCTCCCTTCCTCAGGCTCTGCCAAGTTCAGAACTAGTAGCCACACCACAGATGGGAGAGGAATGGGGCTCTGCTGCAGCCTGGCTTGTATTTGACATTGTCCACCAAGGAGGGATGGTCACAGCCTTGGAAAGCTGCAGCTACATTCTGCTGTGGGCCAAGGCCTTCCCCTTAGCAGCACCTCCAGTGCTTTAAACTATTTATTTGCCAGGGTGGGCTATTTCTATCCACCTCAGTAATGTGCATCACTGCTGCCAAAGGCAATTTTCTGTAGGAGCTTGGCAAAGAGGGGAGATGGAAGACAAGGATGCATTTCCTCCCCACCCCTCCTGCCCTGAGCCAGGAATGGAAAGCTGGGAGGTGAAAACTCAAGGGTTTCATTTAACAGAATTAAAGCCTCCATTTCTGCACACTGTGGTGCCTGCACAATCATAGAGAAATATATCTTGGTTAAATTTTTGATGAGCTTTCGGCTGCTCTAAATAATTAACCAGGACCTCTCTCATTTGAGCATGGGTGCAACTTTTCATGTTTCAAACACTTCCCCCCTTAATCACCAGGGAATCCTCAAGTTATTCAGGTCACTCCATTTATATATTTCTTTATTTTCAACATCACTGGTCAAAACAAATTTTGCACCTTTATGCAGGAAGGGGAGAAAGGCAGTTTTCTTTTGATCTCACTCCAGGTAAATCCCCAGGAGAAGTCTGTGTCTTGTTTCCAGTAGCTGAATAATAGACATTGATAGGTTAATCAGCTCCAATACAATTTACTGAGCAACAGTGTTCACTCAAATCCTGAGTTTTGACATTCCCCAAGTCCAGGATGTTCCAAAGATGTTAGTGCAGGATATCACAGCACAGTTTTTGAAAGACAGGTGCATTATTAAGGATACTTCTGTATCCCCTCATGGAAAGCAGAGGAGACTGATCCTGCTTTTGACAGGCTGCTTGTATGACATCTAACTACTGAAGTCAGTCCTGCTCCACCACCATGTAACAGCATGGAAAATGAGGGCTTAAAAACACTCCTGTCCCTTCATTAAGTGTCACAAGGAGCTTGGATGTTGTTTTATACAGAAACCAGACTATCTTGTGAGTATATAAAGTGGCATTAAGTGTATTAAATATTGGATTCAGTCCCCTAATGAGGGACTTTGATCTCCTATCATAAGACTCAGATGTGAAAAATGGACTCTAAAAGCAGATTAGTAAAAAAAGCTCCTTCCTAACCATTCCATTCTAGTGGTGCTCAGTAAGCCACAGACTGAGCCTTGGATTCATGTAAAAAACCTGCAACATGAAATTAGCTGTGTCCACTCTGCAAGTGCACTTGTCTGCAAAGGAGGAAGAAGGGGCATGGAGGTGAGCAGGTGAAAATTTGGCTTCAAGTCATTTTTCAGCATACCTGCCTGTAAGCTTCAATCTCCCATCCCCAAAAATAGGATTCACATCACCCTGTCTCAGAGACATCACAGGAAAACAAACATATCTAAAATTGCAGAGGGCTTCAAAATACCATAGACAAAGGAGCAGGCTGCACTGTCAGCTGAATTTCTAACAAATGTCTACCCAGGGCTTTCAAACTTGTCAATAAATTCAGGATTAATGATCTCAGCTTGTGCCATTTTGTAACTCATTACTTTAGGCACAAAGCTGGTGAGCTTGTTTAGTCCTCCATGACTTTCTTTACTTCCTATGGATGGTCACTGCAAAAGTCCAAGCCAGTAATTTCCCAGGAGCAGGTTACTCTTGTTTAGCTGTTACTGTGACCCAGTTCCTATATATTCTGCTTTCACTAATTTGTCCCCTTTTGCAGTGAAAACTGTCATAACTGCTCAATTTGAAATGCAGACTGCCTGAGAAAGGGCCTCCTGAGAAGTGACAGGTTTGGAGAAGTACTTTGTGTGCAGGAGAGCATTTTAAATTGAAAGCTCTCATGTTTCTGCAATGAGACTGGCAGAGCTACATCCTATTAAAATGGGAGTCTTACAGGACTTTCCTCAAGAAATGTTCTCTGCTGCTAGTCATGTCTTCAAACAGTTTCTGCAAATCATAGACATAGGTCAAAATTCACTTTTTCATTTTATGGTATCGTTGTCAATGCTTATATTTGGCCATAGGTGCCAAAAGCATCAACCAACAGGAAGAAGATCAAAAGCAACAGAGCAGAGTATAAAGTGCTGTGGTTTCACTGTCTCAACAGTTTCTTAGCTCCAGCTGGGCATCCAGACATTAAAAGTTAACTCAGAATCATCATCTTACAACAGAGGCAGTGTAAGATTTTCTTCTTTTAAGAGAGCATTGCACAAACTGTGTTTGTGAGCCATTCCCATGGCACAGGAGGCAGGGAGGGGTGCTGACTGCAAAGTGAGACAAAGAGCTGCTTTTCTTCTCCAGCAGTTACTGCTGATCCCAGCAGTGGCCACTTCAGTCAGGTGGCCACACACCCGCCACCCTGCCAGCACTGAGGACACTGCTTTGGCCTCAGGCTTACACACTTGCTTTTCATCTTTGTGTGACCCCAGCTGCTCACAAAGGGCATCTGAGACTCCTCCAAGGTTTCCATCTTCCTCATCAAGATGCACTAAATATGTTTGGAAATCTGGCCTTTAACCTGCCTGTGCTGCAGTTCTTGCTCCTCTTTGCCTCTTCTCTGCCTGGTTCAGTGTGAATGCAAACCCTCCACAGCAGCTGCTGCCCCCTGAGCTCTGTGCTCATGGCAGGGCAGGACCCCCACTGTCATTTAGGAGCCCCTTTATTCTGAATAAGAAAAACAAAGTCCCCTATTATCTCAGTATCTACATGGCAACACTGCCTTAGTTATTGGACTCCATTATCTTAAGGCCCTTTTTCCAAACAAAATTATTCCATAATCTTATTCTGTCTTTTTCCTGCTTAATTTTTATATATCTACATATGTTAGGTCATCTACTATTTCTGTGGGCTAATGCATTGTCATGTGTTCTATTTCAGTAATACCTGAGTGTGATTTATTAAAATGACAGACCACACACCAGTCTTCAATGTAGGGCTAATTTGTTCCTACTTTTTAATGCAGTTCCTCACATAATTTCCAGCATTCAGGAGAATAAGTATTTATTTTAATCACCGTGCACTGAATATGTAATTTTTTTCCTAGGTGAAATTTCTTTTTAATGGAGGCTGGGTCATGAGAGAGCAATTATATAAGTTATGTGCATGTTACAGAATAATTTAAAATCAGCTTTAGGTCAATCTTTTTTAATTATCTATTTTATCAACTGTTTTTTGACTAGCAATTTAAATAATTGTGCTTGCCTAATACCTGGAAGTGTAATTGCTTTTGGATGGCCTTTATTCTGATCTCAGTGTTGGTGCCCACTGCGCATGTTTGCATCTGCCTGCGTGGTGACAGGTTTGTGCTGACAGCTTGTACAACTTTTTTATAAAATGACAAATTATTTTAGGGTTTCTTAAAGTTTGCAGACTGGAAATATGGAGAAACACCTGCTTGCTGCAGAAAGCTGAAGAGGATCTGCTCTGTAGAAGAGAAACTGCATGAATTGGTGAAGAGCACTTTGCAAATGCAACAAAACCCCACAGGCCACCCTTATGCTGGCCCAGGTTGCAGGCAGGGCTTCATGGATGTCATTCTTTAGCTACAAAGACCCTGTTGCTGCAGTCAGATATGACCAGGAGGGTTCCCAAAGCCTCACCTGGATTCCACAGGGAGAAGCAGCCTCCTCCTGGGGTGGTTCAGGGCAGGAACCAAGTGGGAGCGCTTTGAGCGGCACCTGGCAGAGCCCAGAGCATGACCTGTGTCCTGCAGGAACAAACCCTTCCTGTCCTTCACTTTGGGCTGCCTCAAGCAAAGACTGACTGCAGAGAGTGGCTCAGGGCTGTTTGCATCCCAGCCCTAAAGGTGCCCAGGCTGCCACGGTAACTGCAGTGGGAGTGTCACTGTGAAGCCACCTCGGGGGCATGAAAGGATGAGTTCATCAGCAGGAGGCTTTGCTGGAGTGGAGTCTGGGATGTCCAGCTAGGAAGAATAACAAGAGCTTCTGGTAGAAATTCGCCTCTGGTAGAAATTCCCAGCAGAAGGAGGAGGAATAAACGGGTGAATTGCCTCTCAGGAGCCCTGAGTGGGCAGAGCAGCACTGCAGACACAGACCGAGGTGCACAGTCAGGCACTGAGCACACAGAGCCCACTGGGCAGCACCAGCAGTGGTCAGGGGCTGTGTGCTGGGAGAATAATGGAAATAACCCACCACACCTCAGCTGACAGGCATTCTGCATTTAAAAATAAGTTATCCTGTGCCTGAATGAGGCCTACCTGGACACAGCCTTATAACAGATAAATAAACCACCATGCACCTTTCTCAGCAGGCTGCTCTCACAGTCACTTTCATAGATAATAAAGAATCTTATTGGCATCACTCAGAAAAAGAAGATATTGGTTTAATAGCATCCTGAAATCCCACTCATAGAAACATCCATTTGTCAGCTATTTAATGGCCTCTTGCTTGAAGGGCAACTTCTTTTTCTAATCTGATGGATGGTTTCATATTGTCCAGGTCAGTTTTGGGTTTCATTAAGCAGCCTAACTTAAGTTAGTGTAACTACCTTAAGTGTAAGTTAGGATTTTTGGCCCGTAATGTTCTGAACTGTATTCAGCCACCAGTGAACATCAGTGTTTGAGCTCTGTGGCAGCTCTGATTACTGCTCA
Source organism: Molothrus aeneus (assembly GCF_037042795.1). Lineage (NCBI taxonomy): Eukaryota > Metazoa > Chordata > Aves > Passeriformes > Icteridae > Molothrus > Molothrus aeneus. The sequence continues at coordinate 10,231,248 of NC_089661.1, read as the reverse complement.
GCCTGCTGGGTACAGCCTGCAGGGTACATGGCAAATGACCACTTTGGTGTCAGGCCAAGTCTGGCCTGGACAGGAATGTTTAAAGCTTCAATGCCCATAATAAAGCAATATAGCAGCTTATCAATTACTACAAAATTAGTTTCAGAATTGCTGCTGGATGCAAATGTACACAGCATTGACATTTATTTTCCTACCAAGAAAGACTTAATTTTGTTTTTGAGAGTGACTAAGGTATTGGCACGGTGCCTTGTGTTTTTCAAATTGTCTCTATTTGAAAAATGAACTATCCCTCAAGGTAAATTAAATGAATCTTTTTCTTTGTTCTTTCAATCCTTCTGCTGGAAGCCTAGTGCTGTTCAGCTGGAACTGCATGTAAGCCAGAGATAGACAGGTTGCTCCTTTGAGCATTGACTTCCCAAGAAGCACATAGACAAAAAAATTCCCTAGCAGGAATAAAACTGAACAATTCAGGCTCCTCTCATTGTCAGAAGAAGTGCAGGAGCTTCCTGTGCACATGAGGGGACAGGACTTGGTCAGACCATGTGAGGATGCATAGGAGGTCGCACAATTTCAGGAACAAAAAGAGAGAAGGGGAATAGTGAACTGGCAGAAAGGACAGTGGCAGGGAGGCACAAACCCTAGAGGTTGTTCCCACACCTGGTATTACCTCTCAGAATATTTCTGTCTCCATTTAGACCCTTTCATCCTGCTTGCAGCATCAATTTGACTGAACATACCAGTGTTTCTGAGCAGCTTGTTCCTCTTAGATTTTGCAAATACTGTGGACTGTTTCTCCATCAACACAAAACTTTCCTCCTGGCTTTCTCTGCCTCGATAATAAGAGTGCCCAGCACACAGAGTGTGTGCAGTTTCCCCCAGCCCAGACCCAGAAGTGTTGGAGCTGACTCACCCTCACAATGAAATCCTTGTGCTCAGCCCTGGCACAGAAAGGCTGCTGCCATCCCTTCTGCTCTGCAGACACTCAGCTCGTCCTCTGCTTCCACATCTTCTGCCTCTTTGGTCACATTTGCCACCTGCAAACACGTTTTCTGCTTGTTCCCTTTGGCATCCTCTTTATCTGAGTGTGCACACACACATCTCTGCACACTTCTGTGCTTTTCCCATGTATTTTTCCATATGACTGTATGTTTGTATTTCACTTGTGATTGTTCCCTTCCTGTTGCACTGAGAGGCTGTAAACATCCCAATTTCTTCTGGCACACAGAAGCAGCTATGATTACATCTGTGCAAGTTTGGTGATAACAGCTGACACATCCATTTCTGATCACAACCTCTGTGGGCAGCCTGCCTCTCACTCTCTGGCTGGTAAGGAAAAAGAAGGGTTCTTCACAAAAGAGAAAACCTTGGCAGCTTGCACTCACCTAGGGAGATGCTGAGCTCTGAGACAGGTGAGCTTAATGCTAGGATTGAAGTCACACAGTGTTAAGCTGAAAGTTGCAAACATATTTTTGGGTATATTAGGATCAGGTAGTTACAAGGCTCTGAAAATAAATTCCAGAAGCTCTGCTTATATAGTAAAATGATATAGTTAAACTGAAAGTAGATTGAAGTGGCATAAAAAAGTGTATATTTATGTGGAAAATACTTTTTCTGTAATTATAGTCTGTCTTCATATAAATAGATGCTCACGGCACTTAGTCCTGAAATGCTGCAAACCTGAAGAGCACCAAAGACTTCAGATTTCTACAGCTGGATGAATATTACAGTTACCTCTGTTTTCTTATCAAAAGCAGCACTGTGATTAGAGACAGGTCATTTGTGTTCTATATATGAATGTATTGCAGTATACAAGAATCTAACCCCAGCTTCATTTAATTGAAAAAAATTTAAAATAAAAGCAGTCAAAAAATACCAGAACTCAGAAACTGCGATTGAAAATTTAACACCTGAACTGGACTGGGAAGGTATACAAACACTGAAACTCCAGTGCTAAAGGAATGGATGGAGAGATTAAAGAAGATAACACAGATGATTGAGATTTCAAAGCCAATGATTTCACTGGCACTGCTTAATCTTTTGCTGATTGAATTTAGTGTTTGGCTTTTAAAATAAGGGCATGCTCAAGTTCCTACATTCCAGGAGCACAAACAGCCAGTGAAGTGCCTGCAAAGCAGCTCTGCTGCCTGCACCTGCCAGGGTTTGCTGCCTTGCATCACTCCTGGGGAGCAGGAACAAAAACACCAAAGTGCTACTGGGGAAAATTCTGTCTGCATCATCACAGCTTTTCAGATTTTTGTAATTTCATTTGTACGAGTATGAAAACAGGTTTATGGTATGTTTGCAAATACGTGTGGGTAATTTTCACATGCTGCCTTTGAAGAGGCATGAAAGAGGTTAACATGGAAGGGCTGAACAACACCTGGTGGTTTCATATGAGATGCTGAAGGTGATGTCTCCTGCATAACAAATCGCCTGTAAGAAACTGAATGAGGCCCTGAGATGGTTTTGAGGCTTTAAATGAAACAAGGTTAAAACCATGCAGTATTAGCTTTGTCATGGTAAATGTGTTTTCTATCTCTGCATACACCTATAATTATTTTCATTTCCACAAACAACTTTGAACAACAGACATGCTCTAGGAGTAGAGGCAGTATAAATAATATTTTAAAAATTCTCTATACAGAAAAAAGGGCAAGATTGGTTTTTACTTCCACCTAAAGCTTACGTGGCTGTACTTTATTACTTTACAGGACATGAAGTGCCATAAAAGTTGCCATCCTTCTGAACTTGGAAAAATGCAGAATGGGTGCACAAATTGTGAAGCACAGAGGGATCTGAGTTCAGGTGCTGCTGTTCCCATCCAATAGAGCTGCAATATAATGAACATTTCAAATGGGTCAGAATCTGTAGTGAGATTAAAGGCCAGGAGCAGTTCATACAGCTTGTAAAAAAAAAAAAAAGAAAGAACAGAAAAAGCTGCTTCCATCACCTGTTGGATCTGGTAGCTTTACAGCCCTGTTTTCTGTACAATTTTAGCTCACGAGGACAATTAATAATTTATTCTGCATCTGATATCCAAACCTGGAGATCCTATAAACAGCCTCTCTGACTGTTTCAGAAGGAGCAGAATTCCCAGCACTGGAGAGCTGGACACCCTTCAGACTGGGCACCCATCATTACAGAGATTGGTATTTTAAAACTGGGACACCAAGAATTTCCAGTCTTGATCAACACTCAACAGACTCCCTTGTTTGAATCTTTAATCCCACTATTAGGCACAAAAGTCTATTCAAACACTGTGGCTTTGGACATTCTACCTTTTTCCAGTTTTAAATTATCTTTATAAATCACACCAAAGGTTATTCCCTGAAGGTAACCTGACTCAGCACCAGCCTGGATGTAGCACCCAGTTCTCTGCAGGTACCACATGCACAGGCTTTTTCTGTGCTACTCAATTAGCAATTTGTTAGACACCCTTCCCTAACAATGCATCAAATAACAATATAAAGAACACAAACCATCTCACTTGTCTGCATTCTCAGTACCCGAAGCTGTGCTGATTTAATCTGGGGGAGGCAATGCTCCTTGGAGAGCAAGAGCAGGGATCCAGGGTGTGGCATGGCTGGATGACCCCAGCCTGCAGAGGCATGGGCACATTGAAGTGTATTTTGGTTTTTTTTCCCTGCTAGGGCATTCTCTTTGCTAGGCCAGGCTGGTGGGTGACAGCCTTTTGTAGATACAAATTAATTGCTGATTTGGATATTTACAGTCCAGGCACATTTTTTTTTTCTATGTTATTTATTCCAAATAAAGCAAATATAAAGGAATAAGGAAAGCAGGAATATTCAATTGCAATGGGAAGCAGAGTTTTCTGCACTATTATTGCCCCAGGCATGGCTGGAACAGATTCACTGGTGCCACACTGAGCCTCCCCTGCACCCCCAGGTCATCACCTCTTCATCCTGAGGGACATTACAACAAATGGGCAGAGTGATGCACTGTGCCAGGGCTGAGAGGGGCCAGGAGAGGGGGTGACACCTGGGCACAATGTTCTGTGTGCCAGGAGAGGGGGTGACACCTGGGCACAATGCTCTGTGTGCCAGGAGAGGGGGTGACACCTGGGCACAATGCTCTGTGTGATTCCAGGTGTGCCAGGAGGGGCTGGTGACACCTGGGCACAATGCTCTGTGTGCCAGGAGGGGCTGGTGACACCTGGGCACAATGTTCTGTGTGTCAGGAGAGGGTGGTGACACCTGGGCACAATGTTCTGTGTGGTGCCAGCTGTGCCAGGAGAGGGGGTGACACCTGGGCACAATGCTCTGTGTACCAGGAGGGGCTGGTGACACCTGGGCACAATGTCCTGTGTGGTGCCAGCTGTGCCAGGTGTGCCAGGACCCAGAGGTGTCCCCAGTGCCTCACAGCTCAGCAGGGAGTGGTGGCTCCTTCCAGCTCCTCCCAGCCACAGCACTCCAAGTGCCACAGCCCAGCAGTGCTGGCAGCTGCCAGGCACAATTCAATCCCTTCTGCAGAAGCTAATCTCTTTATAGCAGCATTTGTACATAAATTAATGAAAGATCAGAATATAAAGATGTTCATTTTTGATTGGTTGCCCATTTACAGGAAATTCAGTTAAAACTGTTTAGTTTTATCATCACTAGACAAAATAAGCATGACAGGATATTTTAGCCTCTGGATTATGTAGATAACACACAGAAATGTCATTTACATTTTCATTCTTTTCACAGAGCAGCAAACCCATGCTTGCAAGCAAATTAAAATTCAGAACTTAATTGGATTTTTATATTCTCTTTAAACAGGTAATATTGTTTTTCTTCTTTTTATTATTGTATCTGAACACTGGATTTCATTTGAGAGTGTGCCACTGAAGGTGAGAGACCCTCTGTGCTAAATGGTTCATTTAACACCATTAAAATCTACGTTTCTCCAACACATTTGAGGATTTAGATTGTTGAATGCCAGCATTTTAGTATTGTTAAACAACAGAAAGGCTGTGGAAAATGGCTTTCTTGGGTGTATTCATGTATATACTTATGTGTGTGTATACAGCCACAGAAACACATGCACACACATTATTGATCTGCTTGCCTGTGCACAAGTACACTAATACACATATTTATACATATATGTATGTATATCTATGCATGCAATGCAGACAAAATGTTCCAATAATTTATCTCTGCACACTCACAATTTGACATAACTTGACAAGAGATTTGAGAAAAAGAAAGCAAAACACAAATTTTGTTTGATTATTTCTCAAAACTTACTATGATATGAAAACAATGGAAATAATTCACTATTTCCCTTTTTTTCTCTTCTTTCTGCTTATCATGAGCTTTACCAAAGTGGCACTTTCTGATCCTGTATTGAAGACCTGAGCTCTGATGGTGACAGTGAAGTCCAGTCTCTGCAAATGCAGATTGCAAAACTCAGGTCTCACATATCCCACTGAGGGGAAATTCCTATTGAAGAGTAAGAAATGTCTGTGAGAAAACTTCATAATTTCATTGAAGAAGATACTGGGAATGGGGCTCTGGCAGGAAACAGCATTTTTAATGGTGAGCAGAGGGAAAAGTCACCTTGGTGAGGTCACCTCCAGGTTATGTGGCCACTGCTTACTCTGTGTTGGAGAGGAGCAACACAGTGCCAGCAAATCTGCACTTTGGATCTCATAACTCACTTCTGTGGCACTGGAATGGAAGGCCTCACTCCTCACTTCAGGAAAGTATCTGAAACAATGAAAATGTCAAAAGAAGAGAACATTTCCTGGCCAGCAGTTCTGGCTGCTCCCCTGAGCACTCTTGGCACAGTCAGGGAGGCCATTCCTGTTGGGTCCCCAGGCCACGAGGTCCTGCTTCATCCCAGGGTGACAAAAGACTTCTTGCAACTGTGCATCTTCCCACTCATGCCATGAACTCTTCCTGACCCAGAAGAGCCTGCTGGAGTGGAAGCAAGATTCAAAACTCCTCAGTGCTAAACAAACAGGCTCCCACTAATCCCAGCCCTTCCTTTGCTCCAGTCACTTCTGGTCAGTGTGAGTCAAACAGCAGAGCCACAGCAGAAACCCTCAGCCCTGCAGGTCCGTGTGGGGTGAGGCAGGAGCAGAAAGGCATTGCTAACTGAGGGCCTAATTATAAAACTGCCAGGACCTTTGGGAAATAACTGACCACAAATGTCAGCTCAGCAGCAGGCTCGGAGCATTCCTGCTGAACTATGAAATTCTGGGCATTCAAACTCCTCACTTCACATTGCATCCTTCTCAAGTGCATAACTTAAAACTGATCATGCCAGACATCTTCCCATATCCTTTGTGTTTTCCCCTCTGAAACCGGTGCTGCCAGTTTTAACACCTGCCACGAGCACACAGGTGTGTAAATTAAAGATGTGCTTTGCCTCCTCTGCACTGACCTTCCTCACAGATCATTACTGCACTTTCATCTACCTGAGGCAGAACCTCCACACGTTCAATGCAACAAATGTATGCAGAAATATGCAACAAATCCCTGGCATCATTTGAAGATTTGCCCCTCATTTTATATATATATAAATAAAATATCTATGTATACAGATTATATATACAATCTGTATATATATGTACAGATTTCAGCATGACTAAGGACTTGGAATTAATTTTCAAAAATTAATATTTTCCACACAAACAGACACCTAAGTAATAAAGAAGTCATCAAGGAATAAAAGTCCCAGTTTGGTGCTACCTCTTCTTCAGGATTTTGCCTGGCTAGTTCTCTGCATTCCTTGGGAGTGCAGAATAAGAGTTCAAGCATATGAGTCCATCAAAAAGCCATTTTTTCCTTATTTCTGCCCAGAGTAAAAAAAAATTATCAAATGAACATATAACAAGAAAATCTGCTCCCATTGGGATGTCAAGTCCAGCTTTGTAGTCATCAAAGCTTTGTCTAATTCAAATTACTTTGGCATAGCTGTCAAAATTTGCTCTTCCCTGTTGATTCATCTGAGATGTGTGGCATTTTTCCCTTTTGATTAGCCAGAGATGGACCTGGCCAGCCTCTCTCACATGTGGTTCCAGCACAGCTCTGTGCAAGGTGAGGCACAACCGTGAACTGCTCTCCCATCCTCCTTGCCAGCCTTACACTGTGCTGAAACACCCAGAGAACATGGACATGAAAGAGACCCACAGAAAGTAATTTTTCATTTTAAAAGTGTTTTCTAAGCATTTCCCCCTCTCCCTTTTTTTTTTTTTTTTTTTTTTTTTGCTTTTAATTAAAAAAATTTCTGGTACAGTAATAAGTCAAAGCTCTCTTTAAAGCACAACCTCCTATGAAGTTGAAAAGCAAAACACCATTGGCAAGAGAATTTTTCATTTGTATCTTCAATGTGCCACTTGGAAATCCCCAGTGATAATGCTGATCCATGTCATGATCAAAAACCCCAAAACCGGTGATGGGTTTTGGGATTCAAAGGTCTCTTGAAATTAAATAGAAACTACAGATGCACTTCTCTTGCATTTGGAGTTTTCCTCATGCCATTTTTTTAGAAAATAAAGACTTTCTGAGTATACCCAGTATCTGTTTCTCTGGAAGCAGTTAAAACCAGCTCTGTTCTGTGCAGAGTGCTCAGCACCACCAAGCCACATCATTCTCTTAGAAAAAGGGATAGCCATCAGCTTTTGACCAGGCACTTTAGCTAATTGTATTAATAAGGCTAAGTGAAATTCAAGTGCTCTCCAAAAGGGAGAGGCATTTATCAGGAACACTCTGTAGGGCTGGAGGATGGAATTCTTTCTGTTTTCCAGGTGACAGGGAGGGCTGATAAGGGATCTGCCCAATGCCACACCAAAGTCTGTGGTTCTGCCCAGCCCCTCCTTGCCTTGCAAGGCTGGGGCAGTCGAGCCCCAGTGCTCAGGTGAGTGTGGGGTCTGTAAGGAGCCAGTGGCTGTCAGCCCTGCAGGGAGCTGATCACTAAAATCCAGCTCCCAAAAGGATTCATGGAGCTGCAGAGCTGTGCAGAGAGCAGCAGCAGCAGAGAGGAGAATTCACTGTGAGGCTGCAGAGCTGAAACGCTTCAAAATGTCACGGCAGGACGACAGCCCACAGGCAGAGCTGTCTCTGCAGAGTTAGGACATTTCATGGAGAGCACATCCCACACAGATCTCCTGGTGCTGTGACTGCAGACACGCTCCTCACTGGCACAGCCAAGGCAGGACCTGCTCTCACCACTGATTTTACACCAGAGCACCTGGGGCCATCCCTCTGGGGATGCAGGTGTGGGTGGGTGAGCACCCAGTGCTGCCCAGAAATTATGTGTGTTGTAATTCTGGACTCTCTGGCTCTCACACAGCATCTCTTAACCCCTGGGTGCACCTGCTCTGGAATAAACTTCTGCAAAGCTCAGATACATGCATTTAAAAAAACATGTTTCTGAAGAGTCATCAGCAATACTTGGGAGAAAAAAAAACTCCACATCTTTCCCTGATTTTAGAAAACTTTGTGTTGTTGAAATTATTTTCTTCTTGAACATCTAATATTGACATTTAGGGGGAAAGCAGCAGCAGGAAAAGGGTGTCAAGAAATACCATTTTGAGTCATGGGTCATAATCACTGGGAAACAGAAGCTGGTGCCATCCTCTTCACTAAAAGGAAAACAGAGGGAAAAAGCTCCTCACTTTCTTTCACTAGCTACAAACTAATCTCATTTCATTAAATTCTACTTTAAAACAGATATTAATGGCATGATCATAAATCTAACTCCTTGAAGACAGACAGTTGAGTAAGGCTGGTTTAAAATCACGGAGGTTTTTTGAACGCCAATGTCCTAAAGGACTTCATTCAGCTGTGTAATTTTTTACTTTTAAGGTTAGTGTAGCAAGGAGTTTATGGCCTTCAAATTGCCCCTAGACAAACCCAGTATAGGTCAACACAGCTATATATTCTGCAGTTCCCCAAGTATACATAAGTATTTTGCATACTTCTGCTCCCCTCCCACCCCACATCCCCCAAACCAGAAAATTCTACACAATACTTGCAACAATCTCAACACCTCTGGCTCTAAACTTTCAGAAACACGCTGCAGGAGACACCAGTGTTCCTTGCACTTACAGAAGTGTGGCCAGGGCCATTTATGAGCCATTGAAATGTGCCACCTGCCTGCTGCTGCAGCAGGGAGCTGTCAGAGGCAGGGCTGCCGCTGCTCCTGCTCGCAGAGATCCGTGTGACACCAACACTGAACCCACTTGAGAGCTCCCTGCCTGGCGAATGGATTCCCTTGGAGCAAGATCTGAAAGCCATGGATTTTCCATACCTTATCTCCAGCCTGAAATACAAGCTCAATATCCCCAATGTTTCAGGATGGGGATGGAGGTGGGACGTGCCCCGTGCGGGGTTTGTGCGCGCTCCTCCTGCTGATCCCGTCTGTGTTTCCCCACATCACCACCCCAGGCAGCCTCTCAGCACCAGGGGCATCAGCAGGGACATCATCCCAGTCACAGCTACCAAGCCCATCTTGATTTGGGCCATACATTGTCCCCCCTGCACACCCCAGATGGAGCTCAGCTACCCCTGCTCAGGTCAGATGGAGTTTTGAAGGGACACAGGAGGTCACCAGCAGCTTCCAGCCAATCTCCTGCTGATTCTGTGCCAAAAAAATTCTGCTTCTCCCCAGAAGAAGTCCAGCTCTCTGATAGGTTAGCAGCTTCCACCTCTTTTCTTAAACTGGCTCTCAGTGAAGGAGTCATATCCACACTGTTCAGTAACTGAGAGCATTTTCTGTTGGACCAACTCTAAAAGCTTCGTCAGGAAGCAGTGAATGAGCCCAAAATTAAGCTGTGAAATACACTGTATCCACATATTACAACACAGGAATTGGCAGGTAACAATAAATAAACTCACAAGTGTTATAATAATAAATAAAGCCTAAAGGGGAAGAAAGACTTTTTTTTCTTTTTTTTTTTCCTTTTTTTGCAGTCTCTGGACTTCTGAGACATAGCCCTGCTTTGAAAATGTTGGCTTACAATTCATTAAGAAACAAGAGTCAACAATTTCTCCTCTTTCTTCTTGAAAACCCAATCACAAGTACTGCCTGATTTTAAGGCACGAGAGATTTTTTTCCCAGTAATTCTGCTATCTAGTTGTGTTGCTTTAATTAGCTATCAGCAGCACCTAATTTATTTCTAGTGTATTGTTGCCAGCTTTTTACATATCTCTTCCAACCTGTGAAAAAAATCTCAAAAATAGACCTACAAAAATTAATCTTCCTGTTCCCTGTGCAGAGATATTAAAATGGTAATTGCATTCTTTATACCTCTAAAACCTGGTTCTACTTCTAGATACTTATCTGAAAGCCCAATGAAATTGTGTGATAGCAATTGTTGATGCTACTTACACATTACTGGAAGGTATTGAGATCTGATAGTAATCATGATATTGTAAAATCTTCACACAGTGAGGCCATAGTTCATCAGTGCCTTTGATTTTTATACTGAAGGGTGATTGCCTGGACAAATAAACTCCACTTATTAATTCTTAGCATCATATTACCTTTATTTATTAGAGCAAAAGGAAAAAAATCTTGTAATTTCAAGGGTGCTGTACTCAGCTGGCAACACAGCAATTCCTTCAACACAGATTGCTTTCCCACAGGCACCTGGGTCATGTGGGAGATGCCACTTTAGTCCTGACTGGAATTCACTTCCCACAGAAATGCCCTCTGCTCAAAAGCCCCCAGACTGCCAGGACATGGCTGCAGTTGGTTGCTCACCCCTTGGACAGGCCAGACCCACTCTGGGACTCTGATTTCAGCCTCTGGGGTTTCTCAGAGGAGCTCTGTGATGTGAGATCTGGCAAAGCCTCCCTCCCCTCACCCCCTTGGATGTGTCACCTTCACACACCAAACCCTCTCCCAACAGGAAGGGTGGGGGTTTTGCCCTTTGATATCACATTATCTGAAGATTTTTCCACAGATCCATGCCAAGAAAAGCTAAGCAGGAATTACCAACAGTTTGGCTGGAGGCACCTTCCTTACTTGTGACCCAGACAGAGAAAGGAGTATCAAAAAAAGAAAGAAGTGAACAGATTATGCTCTTAAAAACTCCTCTAATATTTCAATTTATTTCAGTATTGTTTGGCAACTTCTCACAATAAGCAGTTTCAAATGGCCTAAAGTAATTGCAAAGGAAACCCTATTAAGAGATCCTGATGAAGGAAACTATTAAAATTGTATATACAGTTTGCTCTGATGAATCTCCCTACTTCACTTTTGCAGCAAGTAATATAGTTCCACGATGCTTTTTTCCTTTCACCAGAAGTGTGAATTATAGTCCTATAAATTCACCCTAACTGTCAATTAAATTGAATAAACATTGTGTGAGTGAATTAGGAAGAGATACAAAGCAATTCAATACCAGGGTTAGTTATGGAGAAGACTTTTTAATGAACATAAATTGATATAATTAAAATAAATTTGCTTTTATGCTCCTGAAGTATGTGCCCTGCAAAACAAACAGTGGGCCAAAGCCATCATCTTTCCTGAGATGAAATGGGAGCTTCCTGCTCTCTGGGATTTCAGAGATTTCTAAGGCTGGAAGATGCAACCTCTTTTGTTAAAGGAGTGCAACAGAGGAGATAAAACTTCAGCTTTCTGTTAAATTTAGTTTTTCTCCCTAACATCACCTTCTTTTTACAGAAGGAAAGGAGTAAATAAAAAAGCCTTTCAACATTATTCTTTATAGGCTGGCTGTAACCAGTCAGTTGCTTCTCTGAATTCTCATTTTTGCAAGCTGTGATGCAGTCATATGTCAAGACCACATTTAAAATCAACGTGCAAGGTGAGAAAAGCATTTTTACTGCTACAAAATCTCCCTCTCCCTCTTTCTTTGTGTCCCTGGAACAACAGCAATAGGTTCATCATCACTTTTGACTGTGTAAGGACAGGAGAGGTGAATCATGTGGACCAGTCTCCTACCTGGCAGCACAGCATGCTTTTCTTCACCTTCTCCAGGGCTTGCCTGCATTCCCATTGTTTTTGTCAGACATATTCTCCAAATCAGCTTCCATTTCAGGAGCTCTCCCTCACATGGCAGAATTATTCTGGCTGGAAAGTGGGGAGAGGATTTTTTTGTGTGCACAACAGCATCATTGACAATTAGTGCTTTTGGCATCCCCTCTACAGAGAGAGGAATTTCACTCTGTGGGTAAATAGAGAGCTTAGGTTTCCAGGGCTGTCAGCCCTTAACAAACAATAAATGCATGCACAAGTGTAGAAGGGAATATAAATCAGAACAGCAACTTGAAGGTTCTTTCTTAATACCACAATGCATGTTTATCTCTGAGAAAAGAAGGCCCAGCAGCTAGCAAACACCACTAAATTCCCACACAACATGGCATTGTCTATGGCTGTTAGAAAGGTAAAACATGCTTGAATAGATGTTAGTGTGCTTAACACCAGAGGCCTGCATGCTTAGAGAAAGGCAATCACAGCACACTATTTCTCCCGAGGCACTACAAACTATTGTTCCTCATAATTGCAAGCATAAGATTTAAAAACCTTTTCATTGCCTTGATGAGTTGGTTTGCAAACTGGCAGCATACCAACCACTGGCTTAGGCTGTATGACACCATATGGACAGTCCTTAAATCCCAAAATCCCAAGCACACATCTCTCCACCCTCAGAGGACGATGCCTTTGATAAAGGCAGATCACTGCAAAGCCTGATGCCATGATTTACAGAATGCTTTTAGGGTGAGCAGTTCTGAATTTCCAGGGAATAAATTTTTCCCTCCCTCCCTCCCCCCCCTTCCCTCTGAATTTTCAAGGTTATTATCTCAATGCTTTTTCCTTGGTACCAATTCCTCTGAACTTGAGTTCACAATGACTCACAGCAGGGAGGCACAGAGAGAGCTACCACCAGAAGCTTTCTCCCTGGAGAAGCTTCACAGTGCTGCCTATTATGTAGCAACTTGAAATGCTGGCTAAATGGCACACACCTCTGAAACATCCCTTTCTCTCATTTGTGCACCCCAGGGCCCCCAGGCATGGAGATGGATCTCTGCTCTCCCCACCCCACCCTGCCCACTGGAGAGGTGTGTGAAAGTGTGGAGGGATTCCAGTCTCTGGATTGCAGCCATGACTCCCAGCACTGCTCTTGGGGGAGCTGAACTGGCGGGCTCCAAGCCTCAGGTCAGCCCAGTGCTCACCCACCAGTGAAAGCCCTTAGGAAAAAAACCCTCATCTTAGTGAGGTGCTAAATTTGGGGATGTTTTCCTCAGTCCTACTCATCCCACAGCCCCCAAATTCAGAGGTGCAATGTAGTGGAGAAGACACTGCAGAGGCTTTGGCTCTGCTGCAGTGTGGATTAAAAGCTTCTCTTCTGAAGCTTGGTAGAAGGACCTCCTTGTAGAACAAACCCTTCTCAGCAGAAGATCCCTCCTATTGCAGTTTCAGGCTGGCCATCCCTCCTTGCACTCCCACACAGGAGAGCACAGGTACTGAGGACACACAACCATAAATACAACATAAATACAGTATTCCTCCATAAATACTGGAAGGAAATCCACTCCCCCAGTCTCGTTAGTGGAGGCAGGAGCACAGACCACCCTGCCTCCATGCAGGCTGTAGCCCTGCAAGCTGGAGCACAGAGCAGGCTGGCAACAAGGCCCAGGGCCATTACATGTGGACTGGCAAGTCCTCAAACTAACCCACCAGTCACTTAAATCTATCTATTGTTCCTCCTAAATGCCTCTCTTCCAAAACCCACGGCAGGTGAAATCCAATACCATGCACTGACTCACAAATAGCTATTCATTTCAAGAAATCTTTCACCTGAATTGTTTGTTAGAAGCTTCTAAGGAAAACACTGGGTAATAGAAAGTGTAGGTGAAATGACAAGTTGAACTGATTGCACACAATAAACAAAGCACCTGGGGCTTCAGCGTGCCACAGCTTTGTTTGGAGGAACAGGATAATGATGTAAGCCTAGCAGTGGTCCAAGATTACAGGCTACCACTCAGTTCTTCTATTAAATTCACCATGTGATGCTGAGCCTTGACTCTCAGCTTCTTTTTCCCTTGACACACTTGCTTCTGTGTTATTCATTTGCCAGAGAAGGACCTCAGAAGAAGGTCTGTCCTCCTCTATAGATTCTCTGTCTCTCTTCTGGCCCTGGCACCATAATCCCTTGATAACATATTTAGTAATTCTCTTAATATGTTTACAATTATTACTAACAGCAGTTATAAGAATAGAAATAATTTTGCATTGTACAATCTCATGGCCCACACAGCACCCTTTGCTGCAGTTCAGACATTAGTCCAAGATCATAATGGTGACATTCCACCCCTGTGATGAGTAGACACAGGGTGCTGGTTGACTGCTTACAGCAAAAATTGTTGTTTACAAGGTACTGTAGAGAAGGCAGCGCTGCACTATTAAAAACATATTAAATTAATTGAATTCAAACAACCAGCCCCAAGAACAGAAAGGAGAACAGTGTGGAGCTGCCTTTACAGTGAGCATTTAAAGACAAATCCTCCTCATGAAGTGCAGCACACACACACACACGGATGGGGCAGGTCCTTCTCTGGCTTTCTCTGTAACCTTTATGGGAGGAGACAAGTGGAAGTGCAGAAAATGGGGATCTTTTCTCTTCTACTCTCACCCACTTTAGCAACCTAAGAATAGCACAGATTAGTTTCACCTCTTCCCAGCCTGGATTGCTCCCCTCAGGGATAAATGCCTGCAGAATGTGTCAGCAGGTAAAGCATCTTTCCAGAATGATGGGGAAAGGGAAAGGTGAGCTACTCAGTGAACACCACACATCCAGGAGCGCTGAGACATGTGAGAGCTCAGGGCATATGAATGAAGCCCAGAAAGGGTGCAGCAGCTTGGCAAAACTCTAAGTCAAAACACCATAATATTGAAAAATCTATACCAAAAAAAAACCACCAAAAAAAAAAAAAACCAAACAAAAACAATCAAACAAACAAACAAACCTCAAACAAACAAGAAAAACTGGTGGAGGAAGTCAAGGTCTTATCGTGGAACTTTTGCCTTCATGCCACAGATTATTTTTTCCTTCAGTATGATATGATCACATAACAGTATGAAGTGAAGCTTTCTGCAAAAGAGCAGAAATTTCAAGCCTGGCTGCATGGCAGAGTAGAGGAACACGTGCCCTGGCACAGCACTACCAGCAGTCTATTGGCAACAGGCAGCTGGATTAGAAATAAACCAAATTAAGAGAGGGGGGAGAAAGAATATACTGCCTCCCCCCAGGGCACATTTCAAAGGCTTCAGAGCCAAAGGGGTGAGCACAGCCACAGCTGCTGAACTGTGCCCTGTCCTGGGCAGATGCAGGGATATCCCTCAGTCCCAGCCCCCAGATCTCTCAGGCACTGCTCCAGTGTCCTGTCCTGTGCAGAAGGAGAAAGGTTCATTAGGAATTTCTGCCTTCCTTCTGTCAGACTCTTCTTGAAACTACTACAGCCCTGAGCTGGCCTGACACTGCTCACGTCTCTTCTGCTCAGCATAATCCCCCAGCTAATGGCTGTATGGGAGAGGCACCTCTTCCCAGGCATGAGGCAGTGCTTGGGACATGAATATTTCATAAATGAATACAGACTTTTCAAAAATTATTAACACATTTCTGCAATCCGTGTTCAAAGATTGCTGTAAAATAAGGCAGAGCTGTGCTTTCAGGGTCTCACTTTCCACTCCCAGACTGATCCTGACAGTATTTAAAACATGCAGCTACAGGCTTATCATGCAGTATTAATGCAACAGATCTCAAGGATATTTATCGACCGCTGCTGCTAAGAAGCATTTGGAAATGCTTCCTCAACTCCCGTTAGATCCTCCACTAAGGTAACACTTCCCAGGAGTTTATTTGTATTTCAGAGAAGAACACACTGACCATGTTCACCCTTTCCAATATTTCTTCCAGACACAAGGGATTATTTACCCATGCTTGCATGCAAATATCTCATCTAATTCATTTTGTTCTTTTAAAATGCTGGTTAAATAAAGCTTTTCAGGGAAACAGAGTCTGTTTCAATTTATCTTAGTTGAAACTGGGACTATAAATCTCTTCAGTTTCCTTTATTGATCTTAGACAAAATTACAAATATAAATTACAGCTGCTGCAAATTAAATGTTCTAATGACTGTGTTTGAAAGCAAATGCAATGGCGTCAATAACACATTAGATAAGACACTGTGAGAATAGCACCGAGCTACCACTCCCTGCTGAAAGCAAAAGGATTTCTGTGGAAACTCACAGCCAGGGACTCCCTTCTCCCACAGCCATGTTCTCCAATCTCTCATTAATTTGTAAAATTAGCTACACCAGATCTACAACACTTGCAGGTGGTTTGATGCAGCCATCAAGAAAACTCATCCACTGGTTTGATAGACACCATCATTTCAGGGCCAACAGCCCAAAGAGGGCTGCTCCTGAAAGTCTTTCTTATAGAAAAATGCCAGGCTTTGGCTGAAATTGTATTCAGACCCACAAAGTTTGTACACTGGACCAAGACAAGAATCCAGTACTGGCATGTGGTGCTGAATCTCTGCATTCAAAGAGGCAGCACACATCCCATAGAGCCCATGCTGCAGGAGATAACATATCTCCAGCCCAGCTGTCCCACCAGCTCCCTTCACTCTTTATCTCACTGCAAGCACTGGTCACCAGGTCTTGCTTTACAAGGGCAAATATCAAGTGATGCTGCTTCAAGTGTGATATATTCCTCATGAAGAAGTTCCTATTTCACAAAGCAGCATAATCATCAGTTTTCTACACCGATGGCATTTAGACCCTTAAGCACAAAGGTATCTGTTTACCAGGTCATGAAATTGCAAGTATAATATCAGTGGCTGTGCTGTGCTTGACAAAACCATAAAACATTTCATTTTGCTGCCTAGTGAGCTTTCAAAAGCCCCGACACTGGAGAGGAGACAACATTCATGTTACCATCAAAGTATTTCAAAACACCTACTTTTCTGTCTGTGATCTGTGGACATGAATTTTTCCTTCCTTCCGGTTCTGCCACTTCTCTCTGATACAGCCAGCACTGCAAATATCCAAGAAAACTGATTCCTTTTATGCTTTCTTAAGTTTTATGTGATCACAAAACCTCTCTGAATAAGTACAAATGTGTGTAGTCAAGGTATTAACATTCCTACAAATTTTGTGAAAGGGGCACCTTGGTAAGCAGACAAATGAGCTCTCCATTTATCCAGAGATAAATGCAGGACACGGGCTCTGGAAATCCTGTTGTCTTTGCAGCTCACAGAACTAATTGCATCTGAGCAGAATTCAGCTGCTTTGATAGACACCATTGATTCAGGGCCTCACAGCCATTAAATCTGCTGCTACTGAAAGTCCTGCTTGTAAACATCCCAAAAATGACCAAAACTGCACTGACTGTGAAACCACAAAGATTTTTGCACGCTGGAGCAAGCAGAAATTCAATTCTGGCATGAACTGCTGGCCAGGAGGGCAGGTCTGACAGACCCTCCCAGCCTGTGAGTGTTCCACAGATGGAATTTCTCCTCTGTGCTTAAAACAGGCAATAGACCCTGATTTTTGTCCTCCCTCATTGTGTAACCCAACAAACAAAAAACCAGCTGGAGCAGCAATCTTTGTCTCCTGCTTGTTCTCTGGTGTCAGCCAAGCTGCTGCTAAAACCTCCACAGGCACCTTGTGTCATGGCACCTCTGTGGTTTTGGGGGAAGACATTGGATTTTTTTTTCTTTTCTTAAAATAAAAGCATTCAGAAAAGCTTTCCAAATCATTGCAATGATTCAGGTACCACCTTCTGTTTCAATGGTGGAATTAGTGGACATCCCAATCAAGCTCTAAACTTCTTGTCTTGGCTGGTAGACCTGCATTTCCAATAGAGAAGCACAGGGCTCCTCTGGAGGGCATGGATGGCCTCTGATCTAGGGAGAGCATTCATGTAATTTAGAATTGGCCTTTGGCATCAGTTTTTGTTCTTTGCTGTATATCAGCTTGTGGAACTTCATTCATGATTTACTTTGACCTTTAGCTGCACTTGATATTTACTTATACCAAAACTTGACACTTCATAAAGAAAAACTCAAGAAAACATCAGCCAAGCAAGCTAAACATCCACAGAAAGGGCTGATCTCCTAGTGAACTGATAAAAACCATCCCCTTGCTGACAGCCTGGAAAGATTCAACCTCGAGCTGCCCAAAGCAGGATCTTCTGCCTTAACACCACTGTTTATGCTGATTCTCTCTGAAAATCCTCAGGTATTCTGGGTAATAGTGCTGTACATACCTGCCCTTGGGGAGATTTTTCTCCTCTCCATTAACATGAGTGAGCCCAAGCTGCTCTGCATGTATGCACTCATGCATGTACAAATTTCAGTAAGTGTCTTCCACAGGAGCATTCTGCAAAAATCGTTTTTGCTGGATGCAAAAGTTCAGCCAAGGGAATTGTCAACATCCAGCAGTAAATGCTGTAATCTCAGTGTTAAATGGCAAGGAGGCAATTACAAAGATCAGGTTAAATACCTTTCACAATCCCTACAAGCCCTAAGGCTTGAAATGTTTGCCCTTAGAATTGTAGCACAGGATCTGGGTAATGGTGAACCAGAGTGGGAAGAACCTGGGATCCCTGGCCCCTCACCTCCTGTTATTTGCAGAAGGTGAATGCAAACCCTTTTTGTTCAAGATTCTCATGGAGTTTTGCCCACAAAAGAAACAGGAAAATGTCTTTGATTATATTTAAATATTTCAGAGAGGTGACCAGACTGTGGAGGTTAATTACCTTAAGCCATGAGAGGGCAGAGAATTGAGGGCAGTGACAGAGGGAATGAAAAGGAGAAAAATGAACTTTTTTCCAGGACAATGAAAAGTTACTATTTATGAACCTGCAAGAGAATTAGAGCTGAAATAATTAGACAGAAAAAGAGATTTTAATTAATGATGGTAATTCTTACGAAAGGAACCAGATTGCCAGCCCTGGAAACTGCCAGTTCACTTTATCCACAACGTCCATACAATCTCAATGAGGCTGTTTCAAAGATCCCCAGCACAGGACATTATCCTGAGCAGAGAAGTTCAGTTTCTGATTGCTCATACATCTTGTCTTTTGCTGCAGCTGAACATTGCAACATGAATAATCACTAAATCAATCCCATGGTGCAAGCAGATCCTTTGACATGGGCCAATTGATCTCTAACAGCTTGAATCAGGTTATAGCAGTGACCAAGAATCACAAAACCTACTGAAATAAATGTAAAGCCACTTAGATTCAAATGGCTGCTGCATGAAGGTCTCAGCCTGAGGAATTCACAGCAAGTTGATCACCAGCTTCCTACAATACCTAAGTAACCCTTAACAAACCCAGGCCACAGCAACAAGGACCAAAGGGGGGAAAAAAGGAACCTTTCATTCAGATGATGCCATTTCAGTTGACATTTAATCATTCTCTTTAGATACATCAGTCCCTTCATCCCAGTCCTGATGTGAGAGACAGCAGACAGCACATTTTGCAAAGAGCAGCAGCTGCAGTATTTGTTTCCAAACTGGAAGATGAGGAGGAAGTTGGGGTTTTTTAGCAGTTGATAATAAAATCCTGGAGTAATGAAACATTAGCAGAAGCCTTTCACCATCTACCTTTGCATCCTGTTCTCCATGCTTCTGCAGCTGGGTGGAGAATTCCACCTCCCAGAAGTGCTGAGCAGACTAACAGATTTGGGGTTCAGGTTCCCTGGTAGAAGGACAACTAGCCTGGCTTGTCCCTGCAATTTGATTTCTAGTCCCCACTGGCCTAGCAACACAGCTGCCTTAAGCTGAACACCTTGCTGTGGTTCCTGTAACATCCTGTGGCAGAGACAGCAATGATTTTCACTACTTGAGCCTAATATGAAATGGATTAAGTCACATGTATCAAATTCACTTTAACATGAGTATTTCTATTACCTGGGTCAGAGAGTCTGTGCAGTCACTCTTCAAAACCTGCTGTTATTAATTCAGCAATTACAGCTTTATGGTGGCAGGAAATCCTTGGTGTTTGAGCTGGGGCTGGAAAGCTGTAATTCCGAATGGGACATGACATGAATTACTGGATTGCTGTAATTTTTCAGCTTTTCATGCAATTTCACTGCATATATTAAAAATACAGCAAGTAATTCACTTTTAATTATGCAAATTCAAAGACAGTAAGACAAGAGATGGATGAGTTTTTAAATGCCTGCTCTGCCTGGCCACCTGGGGTTAGCACAGAAAATCCACCAGCTAATCAGGTAACCTGGCCCACGGTGCTCCTCCTTGCCTTGAGTGTTCAAAAATTACCTCTTTTTAGTATTCTGCACCTTCACAAGAGCACAGAGCACAGGAAATAAATTGCCAAACAGAGGGAAAGCTGGGCAAAGTCAAACCTTCTCAACCTGTCTCACCCCTTCCTTCAGGTGTTTAAGGACAGCTGATACACAGCTGCCCTCACATCTGACATCCCATAAAACATCAGAAGCTTTCAGGCTTTCCACTTGCTTTCTAATCTGGCCATTCTCATCCTCAGCCACCATTTCTCAATGAAATGAAAAAATTGCCCAATACAGGTATTAAAAAGAACTTTTAACTTGAATGTTCAAACCAGGGCCATGGTGTGCATCAGCTTCCCCTTTCTGCAGCTCTATCCTTGGCTTCTTTTCTGTTTCTTAGCAAAATCTCTGGCTGCTACCAGATTTTATATGCATGAGTCCATACCCAGGTCTGTGAGTCTGGTACACAGGCCTCAAAGACATTGCTAAATTGTAAGATAGCAAGTGCAATGATGTCTTGTTAAAAGTCTAGTAGCTGTATCTAACAGCTGAAGTGTTCAGTGTGGTAATTACAGAGGCGAGAGACTGCTGAACATGTGTAAAAAAGGAAATAATTGGAGTAGCAGTAATGCAAAAGCGTCTCCAAGCCTAGAGCAATTGTTATTTTGCCCTCCTACTGATGTGCTACTTATCGAGGATACAGTGGTTAGAAACCAGCTCTCCTTAATGAATGCTAAATTCAGGTGTTTTCCACCCAGAAACCCCAAGGCTTTATATCCAGTGCATACACACAGTTTAGGATGCAGAGGTAAAATTACTCACACACCTTGTGCCTTGCCCTGAAAGATTACATCTGCCTCTTTTCCCTGGGAGAACTTCCATGCAGGCACATTAGCAATGCAAATCTCCAGCAACCTACTGAAAAGAGGGTGCTGAAGAAGGTGCTCACAAGACGCTGCTGTGCTGACTTCTTCACATTAATATTTACAAAGCAGGTGGAAACTTCTCTCTAATCTCTCCATCCTGCTTTCCCCACCCAGAGATCTCACTGCTAGTTTCAGTATGGCTTCCTCTAAAGGTGCTTTCTTGCAGCTTCTTCAGCAGCTATTCCATGTGGTGAATCCTTTCAGTACTTGCCTGGGTGCCTATTACATAGAGTTTCAAAAGCAGAAATCTTCCTGAAGAGGAGTGGGTGGTTCAAGCGGTTTTTTCTGTCATGTCCTAGGCATTGCTATTACAAATCTCACTCAGATATGGCATCTGCCTTGCAGCCCTGGAATCCAGCCTTATTCTCCAGCTTTTTGAAACTCATCTCTCCATTTTGGCATACCTGCTGATCACAGCCTTCATAAATCTAAGCAGAACTGAGCATTACCTTCACCTTACAGCTTCTGTAGAAACCTGACTCATGCATTAGTCACTTGTGGTCTCAGCCACTGCCATCACTTTCAGAATCGTGTTCAACTCCTGCTCTTCACAGAGTGAAGCACAGAATTAGCTCACTTACCTGTTTATCTGCTCCACTTTGACAAAGATGTTTTGTTGGGCAGGGGAAGGTCACTGTTCACTCAACCAACACCTACCCCCAGCCTGTTCCCTGATTGCAGAGCCATGGGGGGGATTGCTCCCTCTGCCTCATCACGGAACATTTCTAATGGGACACAGCCCCTGAGCACTCTGTGTCTTTATGGACTCACCATCAAAGCAGCCTCAGTCCAGGGAGCTGAAGATCTGAAACACTGCAGTGGGAAAAGCAGCTCTTGCTGGCTGTGAACAGAAGAGATGGAACTCCCCTGCCTCCCAGTCCTGCTGAAGGGAAACCTGATTCTTATTTATAATCAGGAGGAAATGAAGACCACAAAACAGGACGATGACAGCGTCATTAAGGGTTTATTTTAAACTACAGAACAAAGCAGAAACAATATCTTGGCTTGATGGAGATTAAAGACTTGTGTGGATTCTCCCATCATTCTTGTCTGATCTCACCATTATGTAGCAATGGTTCTCATAATTTTAATTTGAATTCTGCAGTACATGTCTGCTGCCAGTTCTACCAACCAAAGACTGTACAGACATCAGCTTGTAATGAGAGCCAGTTTAACCCCATTATTTTCCTCATGTCAGTGGTATCATGGAGATCACTTATAAACTTGCATGGTAAGTAAAGCAGTTAATTGTGCTGCTGTACCTGGTTTGGACATAAAAGGCAGAATTAATAACAAGTTTAAAGAAAAGGAGTCCTGTATGCAGAAAAAAAGGTTAGTGTGAGTTAATGTCAGCTTGTAAATAGAAAACATGGCTAATATTTGGTTAAAAGATAAGATTAGAGTGTTTGCTATTGATTTGAATGACATACCTATGATAGATAGAAAATAAACATTTTGATAGAAAGAAGTGACAGAAACACCAAGGCTGACCCTTTGTGCAAAGCAAGGTTCTCCTGAGCAAATATGGCCATCAGACTGGAAATATCCCTTTTTGTGCTTGTCCCAAAGGGATGCTCATACAGTTCCCAGAGACCAAACAGACACTTCAGGATGCATTTCATCTCTACAGAGGAGAAGTACTTGGCTCCAGAGTGGGTATCTACACCCAAACCCTCAGCTGGGGATGTGGGGCGGCCCCACAGCCCTGGTTTGAGCCAGGGTTTGATTGAAACTGAAACAGAAGTACTGGAGGAATTTATGGGCACAATAGGGCATATAGCAGTTTTGCAGAAGGCTGGAGAGGTCTCCTGTTCATTTCTGGGGAGAAAACAACAACAAGACACACCAAAAATCCCCCCAAACAAGCAACAAAAACAAAGCAAAAAACATTGTGAACCTATTTTCACTTTTGGGCACCTGAATATCTTTCCTCAATACCTGCTTTGAGCAAGAAGGAGTGTGGGTTGGCAGGCAAAGATTAGAGACTTTCAACTGACAATTCATTTCTCAGTAATTATGCTCTTTCCCTTACCCAGGACAGACTGGAAAATTACTGTATTGTCCCTATAAACCAAGGAAACAGAAAGGTAAATTAATGCTTTCTACATCTCTGTTGCCATTTCATTAAAAACCCTATTGAACAAGAATGAAAGGTATCCATAGGTACAAGACCAATTTTTCAAATTTTTTTTGTTTGTTTTAGTTGTTATGGTCTGAGACATTGTTTAAACAGCAAAGCAATTACAGATTTACTTAGCTGATTTCTATCTGAGTACACCACGGCCCTGATCCTTCCTACAATGAAAGCTACAGAAATCAGCATTAGACACAAGTTACTGTGAAACCAAATTGTATTTGTGCAGCAATAAAAAAGAAAGAATTGGGACAATAATGAGCAGCCAAACAGTAACAGAGTTAAGGGTGCTGCTTTGCAGGAGACAAGTGACTGTTCTGGACTCTGAAGTGCCAATGTAATGAATCACAAGAGCACACTGAAATGAGAGCAAACATATAAATTCTTCTTATTTCAATATGTACAAATAGCAAAGCAATTTGAGGCTGTTAACCTCCACAGCTTGAGGACAATATGTTCATCATTATTGTATAGCACTTCCCTCTTCAGAAATTCTCTGTTGATTGGTTTTGGTGTTCCACTGAAGCATAATGTATACCTGAAAGGATGCTCAGTATCAGACAATGCAGAGTAGCTCATAAAAAAGTGGACAACTTTAAATTTTAAAAAGAAATACCTAGAAAAGGAAGCAAACTGTTACAATTCATTATTGCTGACAATGCAGATTATGAAAACACACTACAA
The DNA here is from genome assembly GCF_037042795.1 of Molothrus aeneus. Classification (NCBI taxonomy): domain Eukaryota; kingdom Metazoa; phylum Chordata; class Aves; order Passeriformes; family Icteridae; genus Molothrus; species Molothrus aeneus. Next base: position 10,207,261 of record NC_089661.1, on the reverse strand, counting down.
ATATTTTGATTTTTGCTTTTGCATGGATTTCATGACTCCTCCTTTTCTAAAGAGCTTGACAGTTTTGTGTTTCTCTCCTTCATCTGCACTTCAGCTTCATCTCTACATCCCCTACCTCCACAGCTCTACCTGAAGTGCACCTTCTTCCAGCTTCTCTGCTCTGTTCTGAGCCATCACCAAGTCCTCTGTCAAAGACACCCAACTAAATTTGACTAGAAACTCATTTGCAGAGCAGGTGCAGGTGGCCAGAGTGGGTTTGGAGATGTTGGCTGGGCACAAACCACTCCAGGTGACCACAGTGACCACTGCTCTGTCCTCTCCCCTGGGCAAGCCAAGTCATCTTTACTCAGGGCTGGAAAAACACCTCGGGCAAAGCAAATTTTTCCTACACGTCCCTGAGGGATGAGGGGCTGCAGTGCATCCCTGTGGGGTGGGTCAGCCATGAAGGGAGGCACAGCAGGGTCCTTCAGTGCCATCCTTGTAGGAGCTGTGCACCATAAGTGAGTCCTGCATTAGGAAATCCCCTTCTCACCCTGAGTGTACCTGAATGCAGCCACACTTTGTCTCTCAGAATTGGGATTTTGAGCCTCACTTGTGTCACCCTGTTCTTCTAAGTTCTTCTAAACCTTCTGGTGTTTGCATTTCTGTAATGGAGTTTCTCACGCACTTTTCATGTAAATAATGATTGGTTTGCATTCCTTTCTAGAAGAAGAAAAAATTAATAGAATGTTTATTTAACCAGTGTAGCTAAAAGAGTAACAATTTCATCCTCCAATTCATAGTCACTTCTAAAAGTCTACAAATATTAGAATTCAAAATTAAACTACCCTCTTTTTGCCCTACACATTTCAGCATGTGTGTGTCATTCATTTCATGTCCTATTGTGACACACTTGTGCAGAATTCACCCTTCAGCAGTCCCCACAAGAGGAATGCTGATGTTCCACAAGCCAAGGTAGAAGCTCAGGCCCTGGATAGAGCTGCACAAATGGCAAGAGCACTCCTCCTAAAAAGTGCTTTTTTGGTTGACTGCAAGTTTGGGAAACAAATATGTTATAATCTGGCTATGGAAGTGTAAAAATTAAAAAAAAAAACTTTTCACTTTAAACCCGTTCATAGTCAATGGAGAGGCCGGAAACGCAGAAAATACCCAGAATTCTTCACCAGGCAACTGAGTCTTTTAGGAGATACCACAACACACAAAAAGCCACTTGTTTAGCTAGAGGAGGAGAAAATACCATAAAGCTTAAGAAGCATTTTGCTCAGGAAATCACATCTTTCCCAATTTTCCAGCTGACACGTTGCACTGCAAGTCTGTCACAGCACATTACCTGGGTGATGTGATGTAATGCAACATTGCTGATGCAACCCAATCTGATGTGTCTAATGTGATACATCAGGTACAATATTTGGGAAGATTCTTCTGAAAACAGCATCCATAGAAGAGCACCTTCCCCTATTTTTGCCAATTAAAAGAGCCTTTCTAAAGAGTTGTATCAGTTGCAGATAATTGCTTTTTCACAGGTAATTAGCAAATACAATTAGTTGTGGGAAAGGTTTGCTTTCCAGCAACACACACACAAAATATGGGAAAGCAGATGATCATAGCTGAAATATAACATTCTTCCAGGGGAGCAGGACCTGAGTGGGTGTTATTTACAGGGCTAGATTGTGCCATCATTAGGCTGATATTTTTTCTCCCCCATTGGCAAGTGAGAATTGAGGGTTTGGAGTTCTGTGTTTGTAAATTTTCATTTAAGGCCCCAAACTGGAGTTTTGTTCTGAGGGAAAATAACACTAAAGTCACCCATTTATCCTTCACTATATCTAAATTTTCCAAGCTGCTTTGTGAAATGTGAAAATTTATCAAAATAATTTAGAACACAGATTGCAATTTCTGACACCAGTTTCTAGTGAGCTATTGCAGGAACAGCCTTTCTCATGTTCCAATATTTTCTATGTTAGGAACTGTAAGTGGAGTAAAAACCCAATAATTTCTGAGTATTCTAATCCAGAAGTAGGTAAAACATTCCACTTTAGCAATTTCTAGCCCATCAACTATTTTGTGAGAAAACATGCAATAACAATTTGTATTTCCTCCTCTGTCTTACTGCATTTCCATAAGTGCCACAGGTATGAGATTAGCTGAAAAATAATCTTTTATTAAATACAAAATAAGGTTTTTACTCTTATGATGTAAAGCTTGAAACTATTATCTCTATATATTCTGAAGTTTCAGAAATGAGACTTTTTATCTATTTTATCATTTGCTGCATTTCATCCTTTCCTTTCTAAAAGATGTTGGGTATTTTTGGAGGCTTGAAATCATTCTGAAGGGCAAAGAGTGATTTATGTGTTACACCTGTGAATTGCTCCATGCACCCAACACGCTGCTATGCATCACCTGTCAGCTCATGTACCAACCATTTTATCAATGCTCCAGGCAGGACTTAAAAGAGCTTTTCCCAGCCAAAACCTCCCTTTGGATTTTTCAAATTTTCTCTCCTGGCATCTGATATTATCAAGTGTGACAGCGTGCTGCTCATGGAAAAAAAAAAATCCACCCCACTTTAAAATCTTTCAGCTGTCCCTTATATCAATCATTTTTTTGCTTTTGTTAAATTCAGGCCACATGTCTGTGTCAGTGAAATCAGACTCTGCATGTGAAGAGCATGCTGTGGCTGCATTTATTTCTCTGAAGAACAAAGTTCACCTGATATTCTACTTTATGTTGGGAGCAATGATGGCATGGCCATCTGCCTTCTAATTAAGAAGATTATTGTGTCTCAGAGACCAGGAAAGCTCATCTGTAGCTATTCACCACCACATCTGTGGCTGGGCTCGAATGGGGGAAAGAAAATCTCTTTGCTGCTGGAGGACTTGGTTTAGCAGGAGCTCACTGGCATGGGAGTCAGTTATCTGCTTCAATATCAGGTAACAGCACCACCTTCTGCCAACAAGCTACCATCTCTTTAGCAAATTATTAGGGCCATTTTCCCTCTGTTATCTCAGCAGCTTTCTCAAATGCCTCTGATGTAGACAGCAAACTTTAGACCAAAATGCTTAAGGCTATTTTAAAACACATCAAGCTGTCCAGAAGAGACATAAATGAAATTATTGAAATTTACTTACAGAAATACAATGAAACTAGAAGATCTAAAGCTAAAAAATGGTCTGGTTCAGCAAAACACTTAAATACACACTTAAATAAATAAATCCTCAAACATTTTTTGCTGAAGCAGTGCTTGAAGTACCACTGCAAGATTACCAGTCCTGCTCCTGAACATTTCCATGGCATTTTCAACAAGATATGGACAGCCAGGCAGGCCCACAGCACCTGGCTTAGTCTGAAAATAACATTTGGTTCCTATTTTAGCTTTCATCCAGTGCCAAAGGGGAAACGGACAGAAGCAACAGGAGAGAAAGATGGAGCTCCCAGTAAGAGAGGCACGAAAGGAACAGGTCTCTCCTGCCCAGCTGGGAGCTCAGCTTTTCCCCTGGAGCCCTGCAGGGGTAGGGTTAGGCTGAGGAGGGACCCTGTGTGCCCAGATCCTGTTCCTGTGGCACACACCAGGTGTGTTTGCTCAAAGAGCTGCTGCCACAGCCCCCAGGGCCACACACAGCAGAGGGAGTGGCTGACAAGGACAAGAAGGAATGGCTTTAAACTGAAGGAGGGAAGATTTAGATCAGGTGTTAGGTGGAAATTCCTTCTGGGAGGGTGATAGGGCCCTGGCTGAGGCGAGGAAAGGGTGGATGGGCAGTGGGTAATGCTGAAGAAAGGCTGCAGGGTGACTTGTCTCAAACCCAGCAGTTGTTCCCCCAAGCCCTCCTGTCCAGGGAGCAAAAACCATAACAATACATCTTCCTGACTCTTCATTTTTCTCTGATTTCCCTTTCCATGACTGGAATGGCAAACACATCTGACCATGCTGGTGATGGAGAATTCAACTTTGGGGAACAAACAGTGCTGGGAGTCCTTGGACAAACTCTGCTTTCTGACATTGCTGCAGTTCATAAAGCTACAACCACCCAGTGCAAAACACATCTGCTGAACCACTTTCATTGGAATAATCAACCCTTTCCAGTGCTATCAGTGCAAACACAGGAAAGAATTAGCAGCAGGCAGGCTCCTTCACCTGCCAGCCATGCAGAGGAGTGTATGAGAGATGGGAAGCACTGCATTAAGCAAAGTAACATCTGCCATGTGCTGCTCTCATACCCACTCTCCCAAGGGAAAAGTCAGAGTAGAGAGGGTTTGGATATGGATTTTGATCATCTAGGGCTGTTTATCACATCAGCTGGAAAGGTTTTTTTCCATGAATTCTTGCATCATATTTGTAACTGCTCACTGCACAGGCAGATAGGGAAATGCAAACAGGGCCTGTCAGTAGGGAGAAGGCTGGCTCTGGGAAATACAGCACATTTCCAGGCAAACTGCTGGAACTGCTCTTTCTAGTAATGCTGAGGGGACTTTTAATTGGATTCTGGTGTTTTCCCTCACATTCAGCAGCAGCAGTGCCTGAACACTTTGCTGCACTGAGCTGGGTGACAGAACTGGGTAATGAGAGTGCAAAATGGGGCATTAGCTCCTGGGAAGGTAATTGAACAGCCCCTGACTGAGCCTTCAGAGAAAACCCCCTTCCCTCTTGCTCCATGCCTTACATGTTGTTTTCCATGTTTCCTCCTGAGCCCTGTGCCTCTGTGAGTCATCATCTGGGATGCTGAGGGGGTTCCACATCTGCTGTAAAACTCTTGGCACTTCCACGGAACAAGGACGTGTAGATGTGCACCAGTCCCCAGAGAAGGTGCTCCTGCATCTCCTGCAAGAGATTCCCATGTAATTTTCAAGGATGGGAGGTGACACCTGGGGAGGAGCAGGGCTGAGGATAAAAGAGCAGGGAAGGAAGGTCAGGACCTGGGAAAATGCCCCTTCCCAAAGGCAGGGAGAGGGAAGGAGCTCTGCCAGCTGGGGCTGAGAGCCCCATGGCACAGGGGAGCACAGCTCCCCAAATTCCTCCACTCTGGAAACACAGAAAATGCAAAAACACCCCACCAAGCTGTTGGTTTCTGTCACCTGGAGAGTTCTTGGGACACACAGTGGACAACACAAAACCCCAGGCATTCACTGAATCCTGGAAACACCACAGAGCCACTGAGCTGCTCGTGTTTGCAGTGAAATGCTCTGGGATGGGAACTCCCACCCACCCCAAGAATACTCCAAACTGCAGAAAGTCAGAATGGGGTCTTTTAATAGCAGAAAACCTGCCTAGGAGGAAGCAACCTCGTATCTTAACTTTAGATGCATAAAAACTGTTTAATATATCTTAATGTCTCCATCTATGTTCTCTTTGCACTTTGCAGTCAATGATTGCCCTGCCTTCAGCTTAAGTTACACCTTTAGTTTTTAGACTGCTCAGTTTCAGAGGGGTGAATCTTACACAATGTAAAATATTGAGCTGTGATTTAACTGTAGGAAACATCCAATTTCCTGACAAGATGGTCCCTCAGTGTGGGAGGCACACCTAGCTGCCACTGGAGCCAAGGGATCTGGGAGAGATCATGTCACCAGACACAGAGATAAAGAATAAAGCACTGATGAGCCAATCAATAAACCAGTAATTAGGGCTGCTTGGCAGGTTGGGGGTGTTTTTGGTACTTTATTGTGGGGTTTTTTCCTATGGATTTGAAAGAAGTTTGCTTATCTAAGTTTTAGAACCATTTAAATGAATCCCAGTTCTGTTAAAATCAATGAAAGTCTTGGTGAGACAGCTGTAATTTTATGTTCATGTGTTTTAGTAAATTAGAGGGTTTAGCCTTAAGGATTCACTTTAGTGTAATCTACTAAAAAGATAAGTAGAGCCAGATGTAGTGTCTTATAAACTGCTGGACAGTTGCAACTGGAATGACAGCCTTGAAAGCAACTTTATAGCACAGGCAGCAGATTTTCTGACTCAAAAAAGTAGTATTTTACATAAATTGTTGTAAATATTTTATATTTACAATTCAAGAAGGAAGGGTGCAAGTAGGTTAAAAAAAAAACAACTGAGTAATTGGTAATGGTTTTATCTTGTTCTGTTGGTGTATATCCATGGAGAAATACAAGCTGCATTACAAACCATTTAACTAAATTAAATTCTAGTTAGCATCTGGGATCCCATCAATAAGAGTCTATATTTCTGAGGAGCCACAGACTGGTGGCAGTAATAGACACATAAAGATTTTAATAGGTAAGTAAATTTGTTTTGCATTTCTCCTGCTACCAGAACACACTTTAGCAGAGTAATTAGTGGTTAGATATCTGACTATAATTAAGAAAATTCTCTAATCATTAAAAATTCTCAAGAAAGAACATTCATCCCATCAGTAATGTTTACATATTCTGAGGCACATTCACTCAGCACCAGAAATAGCTGTCACCTGCTTCCTTGCTCCACATAAATCTTTAATAAGATATTTTCATCACAATTAGAAAGGGATTTTCAGGGTCACCATCAATTTGTGATCATTTCATGTGTCTTTAGACACTCAAATTGAAAAAAATAAAAGGAATAAAAATCAATGTGGTTCAGCTATAAATGCCCAAGAGCTGGGCTATGTCATAGTGACTTTATCTGCTAGTCCCAGCTCCTTATTTATAAATCTCCTGACTCTCCTGAGTCCTCATGAGGGCATAGAATAAGTGACTACAATAAATCCTGAGAGATAAGCATTTACCCCAGCCTAACCACACTTTTTTATGTCCAGGTTTTTCCTGTTGGGGTAACCACAAGTGTGACTGTCTTGTTCTAAGCCCCATTCCACACTGTCCCAGGGCTGGGCTCAGCAAGGTGGGGCTGAGCCTTGCAGGAGTCTGCTCACCCTCCATGGACCAGCTGGATCCAAAGCTGGAGCTTGTCAGCACCCCCAAAACTGACCCCAGGTCTCCCAACATCAAACCTATTTATGTAAACCTATTTATAGAAGGTTTTTATGCTGTATTTATATAAACCTATTTACTTCTGGCCTGCAGCTTGCCACTTCTCAACAGTTTGGGGACCAAATTCTTGTTGAAATCAGTGGAGGTTAAACATGAACTGGTGACATTGCAATTGTATTTTGGAAACTACCAAGCAGAATAAATCTGGTAGCGTGTGACATTTCAATTCCAAAGGCTGTGCCTGCAGCTTTCTCATTGCTAGTAGGTCTGAATCTTCCCAAATGCTAACTTGCCAAGTCCAACAAGAAATCTGTAAAAATATTAGGCCTATTTCTTTCTGATTATAAATAATCACCGGCAATAAACATTTTTCAGGGTGGAAGAAAGGACTGCAAAGTCACTGTAAAGTTACAAAGCAAAGCTGATTCCTCCAGAACCAGAGAGCAGGTGATGGGGACAGGCTGGAGAGAAGAGGAAAATAAAAAACCAAATTACAGCACTGAATCCAGGAGATGTGCAGGCTACAAGAGATTAATTTTGTCAATAAGGCATGGAGCTGTAATTTGGAACACCCTGGAAAGAAGAGATTTCAACTGCAAAAAACCCCACACCTTTGCTGCTCATAGCCAGATGGTGAGAGCTACAGGATTTCACATTTTTGGCTGTCAGGGAACAGAGCTAATGGTATGGGATTTGTTTCATACCAACAATGAGGAACTCAAAGGCAAACTCAAAGAGCAGAGAGTAAATACAGAGCCTGAGCTCAACAGCAGCTCTGGGTCTAGAGGAACATACATTCTTCCCACACAGACTGACATCTGGCAAACACCTGAATGGAAAAACTACCAGCAGTTATACATTTGCTGAAATGCTTCTCTCATCCTCTTTTTTATTTCTGTATTTTTATTGTTTTCCTGAATAGGCAATAAGATCCATCCTTATTGCCCTCTCATTGATTTCTTCCTCAGAGGCAAATGACAGCATTTCTGAGAAATAAATAAATAACCAAATAAAATAAAGCTGAGAGGCAATCTGCATGTAAATCAGCATTAGTCATTGACATTTGAGACTTGAAAATAAGCCATCCCAGTCCCAGCTGTCCCCACAAAAGCTGATCTCCTTTGTGAGACAGAGCACACTGCAAGCAAACGGAACCAAGGATGAATATAGATAAGATGTAAACCCTCTTTGCTTCAAGTTTTCCCTAAAAAGTCCTTTGTTCACGAGCACTTAGGGATACTTTTACCTACTGCTGCTGTTGATGGGAGTTTTATCTTTGGTACTTTCCTTCCAGGGATGCACTTCCCTACAATTCCTCCTGAGTTGTTCATACTTGCAGCACATGAGGCAACTGCTAAAACTGGGGACAACGTTCATTATTCCACTCTGCACTAAACACACCTGTAGCAAAACCTGTTAAGTTACACCAGGTTTTCTCACTGTTTTTCCAAAGAATTTTTTCACTGTCAGTATTCTAGCAACATTCAGACAACATTGCTTTCACTAAAAATCAAGAGATTTGGGTTTACAACACAAAGATCACTGGAGATTGTGCACATTTCTGAATGGCACTAGAAATATTTCATTTGGCCAAGTCAAATTACTTAGTTCTACCTCTTGCCAGTATTTTTACTGAAAACTCAGCTCCAGGTATGGTTCTGTGCTGCTCTGACCTCTCTTGCCTGCTGCTGCAGGGGTAGTAGAGGGACGTCCAGGCAGGGATGTGTTTTTGCCACCTTCCATAGGAATTACCCCAAACCAGGGCAGGATTTCTATTGCTGCCAAAACACTAAAACCATCAGCCAAAAGACAGCAGGAGATGCTGCACTGTATGAGAAAAAGCACCTTCCCCAAAATTCCCTTAACCTGTCACACATCAGGGAACTTCATGGAGCTGCTGGCCCCAAAAGCAGTTTGCCCAAGTGGGCCAGCAATAAACACAGTGAAACATGCATAGTGCAGCTTTTAATTTCCTTCTAAAGGGGGATATTTCCCTTCTTTTCTCCAGGAAATATGGCCCTGAGTCCACTATGAATGTTTTGGAGTGAGGTATTTACTGCAAGTGCTACCCTGGTTTCGTGTGGAACCTTTCCCTTTTGGTGCCTCCTTTCTGGCAGTGACACTGAAGCACTTGTGTGTCCTTCCATGTAAAGAAAGGTCAGAAATGAAGGCACAAGGGCCTGACTGACATGGAGAAGACACAGGTCCCAGGGGAGTCTTTCTAGATACAGAGTCAATTTTTTACTTATGTTTTTGGGGTGGCTTTGGTTTCGTGAGGTTTTGGGGTTTTTTTTTTGTTCTGGTTTTTGTTGTTTTGTTTTTTGTTTTTTGTTTTTTTTTTTTTTTTAATTAAGAATGCAAAAAAAAAAAAGTAAATCCCTACTCTTGAACACTTTCATTTTAATTACTGATAAAATACCTCCAAATTCCCAAAGCTCTAATTATGTGCATAAGTTTCAGCATAATGCAAGCTTGGTGTTGCTTAACAGAGCAATGAGGTTATGGAAGAATGAAAATATTTATTTTCTTTGACAGAGACAAGGAGGGCTCAGTTTTTGGGTCCTTGCAGTGGTGTTATCAGCTTAACCAAGTCTAATTAACTTCATTCATTGTGAAGTTTAAATAGAAATACAAGAAAAAGTCTTTTCAACAACCAAGAACACAACCAAGGGCTTAGAAACCCTTGGCTGTATTAATTTCCCCTGCCCTTTCTCCTTTGATGGTTTGGGCAACCAGAGATCAAAGGCTTTTGACCTCCTAAAGGTAATACACTCTGAAAGGCTGAAGAAATCCACCCTTACAGAAAATATGTGAAATGTGGTGTGCCTGGTCCTGAGAAACCTTCTGGAAGATGGAGCCCCAACGCTGGCTTGGATGAGCCTGTGATCTTCTACAAGGTGACTGTTCAGGACACAAATGAATGTCACACTCTCAGTGTTTTCATCACCATCAGCTGATATCTGGAAACTAATTCTGCCTTTACTCTGTTGGCCCAGCTGGTGTGTAGGTTCCACTGATGGAATTTACTAGTTTTTATTAAAAAGACAATTTCTCCACTTCTTTTCCAATATCCTCCTGGCATTGTACACCCTAAAATGCTTTTCCTAGCAAAACCTCCATATCAAAAAGTCAGTTACTGCAGCACATGAAGCATTAATACTTCAACATGCCAAATAAATCATGGATCAAGTCAGAGTATCCTGAAAAATGTGCCATTCTTCCTGGTTTTTCTGCAATTGTAGCTATACTGTCACATTGAATCAGTTCACCAACCCCAGTGCACGCAAAGAGAGACCCAACAATGAAACTCTTTCCTCAAGTGGTGAGAAAAAGAGAAAAGAAATTGTGCAGTGGGCAAGGAAGATCACCACAGGTAGAGTGAGCAGTGACCTTGCTCTGCCAGCACAGGTGAGCAGCAGGGAGCACCACCCTCCTTCCTTGCCCTTGCTGCCATGATCCTCTTTTTGAAGGAAAAGCAGATTTCTTCCCAAAACAGAGGCAGGATGAGCCTGGAGCATCCTCCTTCCCTGTCCTGAGGAAAAACCATCATCCCCCTGACCAAAAACCATCAATAATCCCCCCCTTCCCATTAGGCCAGGCTGAGAGCACCTTGTAGAACCATGTGTCTTGTTCTTTTCTCAAGAACCACACAATCTGAACCACACGATCCCTGCCCTCCCTAAAGCAATCTATATTGCTTGTCAACGAATTTTCACATTTTAAACTTTGAAAGCGCAGTTCTGCTAACATTTCCATGATGCTTCGCTCCTTCTTCTTTTTCAGTTTTATTCATGAGCAGTTCCCACCAGTCACCATTTTTTAAAAGAGGATTTTACAACACAGCATTGTTAATTTTAGCACCTATGTGTTATGCTGCTAGCACTGAAAGCACTGCTTTCCCAGTGCTGCTGGGAAAATGGAGAAAAATCTGACAAAAAAAAGTATCTTTTAAGACAAACTAAGCAAATTTCTTCTGGGTTTTTTGGCTACCAATTCTCTCTCTGGCTCCACTGTAAAATAATCTAAGCAAATAGTATTGTACTTCACCAATCACGCAGACCACCAGCAAAGATTTTGCCTTCTGTCACAAGATACCCACTATGGTGGAGATTGTTTCACGTGTGTCCCAGTTCAGAAAATGCCCCAAAGCCTGTAATCCTTTGTGTTGTTTTGCACTACTCAGAGAGATGCTCACCACCAATCATAAATCCATGGCGTTGTCCTAGGGAACCCTGAGGGAATCTTTTAACAAAATCTCAGTGGTGTCAGCAACTGATAAATTGCCATATGTTAGAATCATTCCCTCTCCACTTCATTTCCTCCTGGGGCATTTCTAAAGCAGCCATACCTGGCTTATGGGGCTGTATAATTGCCTGATAATTATTAGATTAGTGCTCCTCCAAACTGTAGGTGCTGCTCTGGCCTCTGCAATAATTTAACTGGCCAAGCCTGCAGTGAAAACATTGGGATGTCAAGGGGTCAGAATGTATTCAATGGAATATCCAGGGATAGAAATAAACAGGGGCTGGTCCTTGAGCACCTGGCTGGGAGGTCCTTACACAGCATCACAGGAAGGGTGGATGTCCCTGGCTCTGGGAAATGCACTTTACCAGCCTCAAGTACAAAATACTGCCACAGAGACTTGGGTTTGGTCTGATTCTCTCTGCCTTGCTTTGCTGTTGGTTCTGTTCCTGTTTTAAACAGCAGCACTGCCTGATTTGATGGGAAAAAATGTGAAATTCAGGCTCCAAATGAACCTCCCTTCCGTTTGTGGTCATGTGTATTACTTGTATGCAGCTTGATTTTTTAAATTTCTTTTTTCAAACCCAAGACAAAAGCCTCTCATTTCAGCACCTTGTTCACTTGCCTTTTCAACCATCTGGGTGTTGCATTTTGCAGGGTCCCAATTTAGCTGTCCTTTATTCTCACTAAACTAAGGAGCTAACAAGGGAATGACATCAGCACCGATTTCTGGTGCTAAAAAGAAAAGCAGTAAGAACAAATCATAACTTGCACTGAATAATTTCCAAATGCTTCTTGCTCTCTCCACTCAGTCATATGCATGAAACCCTGCTCCTCTCTTCTGAACCATGGGACTTTATACATGAAAAATCAAAAGGAAATAGTTCTGCAGCTGTCAAATGCAGACTTCAGTGATAGCCAGCTCTAAGCTGTCTGAATCAAACAGAAGCTTCCTGGCTTAGTTTGGACTGCCTATATCCACAAGTTTAACTTTCCCTAATGCTGCTGACATAAGTATAACTTTGTCTTTTGAGGCATTGTGTGGATGCCTCCAAGTCCAGTCGATGAGCTGTGTCACTTCAAAGGAGAACCCTCGCAGGAGAAAATTAACAAAGATGTTTTTGGGGGGAACAAGTTACTTTTGTTGTTTACTCTTTGTCCCAAGTGAGCTCCCAGTACAAAACAAACACCTTCCACCTGCCTAAGGAAGCTGAATTTTGTCTGGCTGAGGCAGCAGCTGAAGCAGCAGCACAGTTGCTTCCTTTGCTCTAATGAGCGAAAAAATGAAGAAAAAATCAAACTGGCTTCTGAATGGAAGGTGAATCAAAAAAAAGGACATGCAGAAGGGTAAACACAGCTCCCACCACAGCTATCCCATGCCAAGCCCCAGAAGGAGCAAAACAGCTGCAAGCAAAGCCAAGCCAGGTTTTGATGAAGCGTCTGTTGGAGATTTTTTTTTTTTTAATTCATTTCAGAACTTGTCATCTGGGTTATGAAGCTGAAACTGAAGGGAACCTTTTGGGTTTTTTTCTAACAGTAACAGCTGCTCTTGCTAGCAAACACCTGCACTACCAAGAGATTTCTGGTTACCTCCATGGCTGCTGCTACCAGAAGTAAGAATAAATAGTTTGGTAGAGTTCCAGGAGAAATTAATTCATTTCATTTTGAAAAATAAGGATCAGCACTTTGGCTTAGAAATACTTGAGCCTTTGCTTATTTTCTTTTGGCTACTTTTTGCCTGCCTTTGGCTGATCAGGCCAGTCCCACTGCACTCTGATGATCATTTCCACATGCAGAGCACAAATCCCTCGCCACAGCTTCCAACATTTGCTCCTACATCCCTTTCTGGATCTCCAGCTGAGATCTGCACATTTGCTTCCAACATTCTGCTGATCTCATCACCCTTCAGGTGCCAGTTCCTTCCTGCTCTTGCAGTGCTCCTGGAGTAGGAGCTCACCTGCTAGGAGCAAGAGCTGTAGCAGATGGACAGAGTTGCTGGGGACAGATGCCCTGCTCATATGGAACCATCCCCTCTGTCCCTGTGCCACTGGCTGGGGGGACATCTGTGCTTTGCTGGCAGCTCAGAGGGTTGAACCACAGGGAGCTGGGCAGTGGGGCTCAGAGCACAGCAGTGACCTGGGGAGGGAAAGGCTTGTGCTGATTGATGATGTGATACCTGAACTATCCACAGTCCTCATGGCTGGGGAACGTCCCTTAAGAGGAGAACAAAGGATTTTTGCATTGCTTTGTTTTAATTCCAAAAATTTTTAATGTCACGGGTAAATGAGAAAACCTTGACCTCTGTGCTCCAAAGTTCATTTCTGCCAGAAAAGTGAAATGGGAGCTGCCACAGAGCAGTTAGTGGATTTTAACAGTGTAGAGGAGAGAAGTTAGATTACTTTAAATGGGTCATGACCCTGTCCAAATGGTGCCAGAACCACCCCAGCCTCAGGATACATCTGCCCAAGTAGTCTTTGCTTCTACATTGTTTAGTTGTTCATACAATAATGTAGGTGCCAGCTGTGCCATTGCTGCTGCTTTTGATCTGTGGTGTTTTTTACTATACTAACAGCACAATGCACATTGATTCTGCACTGTAGAATCTGACTCTGGTCAGTCAGAGGTGGGAGAATTCCTGCCTATGTTCAAAGGCCACCAGGCATCAGCACTGGAGGGGAAGAGCTCATACTGTGTGTGTGAATTCTTCCCCTGCAGAACCCCTTGTTTTGCAAATCAGATGAGTACAAGGATATAGAGCCTCTGAAATACTCAGACTCTAAAATCAACAAAGTAATTACCTAGACTGAATGCATCCTTTTTTTGCTAAAAGCATCTGTTTAATTATTATTGTACAGCCCATCCTGGTAGGTAGATGTTGGGTATCAGTTACATTCCACTGAGCTTGTTCTGAGTCTTTCCAAAATGCAGTTTGAAAGATGATGGCAGAAAATCCACTGATCAATTCCCAGTTCAGAATACTTTCCATGTACTGATGGTGTGCTATTCCAGTCTTCTCATTTTGGTTTGCAGCATTTCTGTAAGAAGCTTTGATTCAGACAATACCCATTACTGCTGCCTGCTGATATAGACCCAGAAAGTGAAGCAGATTATGTTGTATAAGCCTGAATAGCATTGGTTAGTTAGAGCAGCTGTTGGCAACAGTTCAAATACAGGGGGAAAAAATGCTGCTAATATCCACTGGACATAAATTACCAGTTTAAAACTAGCACCAGTTCACAGATTTAAATGGATTTTTAATGGACTCCAGCCTCATGATTAAAGCAATAAGAGGATATGATTCCTCTATCCCCAATGGCATCATAAGGCTTCATTGACATGTGCCCTAGTGATTTATGCTTGACTGCCTTCATCAGAGCTCCAAGCACTGTGGGAAAATGCCCAGGCAGCAGAAGACAGATCATGCAAGAGCACTTGCTAATTTGGCTTTCTGAGCAGTATTCTCATGTATCAGCCTGCCTGTGCTCAGGCTGACCCTGCTCCAGAGGTCATCGGCCCAAATTATTTCTGGGTGTATCAGCCACCTACCAGTTTTAACACCAAAATTTCAACCATCTTGTAAGATGGCTTTTCTTTGGTTTTTTGGTTTTTTTTTTAGCACCTTTACAGCGAAGACTTGATGTGCCAGATCAGCAAGGCAAAGGGGCCAGAGCAGAGCCACCCTGGTCTCAGTGGTCATTCAGGGTGTGCAGAGGGGACTGGACACAAGGGACAGCACTAACATTGCTGCCATTGCACACAAAGCCCAGCAGCCTCACTCCCTCTCAGCCATGTACTCCTGCCTGCTCCGTGCAGAAGGTTTTCTACATTGCATTTACTGCCATGGGCTTGAGAAGAAGAGAAAACATTATCAGCATTTATAAGAGTTGGGAAAGTATAGGTTACTGGGAAACAGCAGCTCTCAGAGGGGGAAGCTGTGGGTGAAACCCCCCCATCCCTATAAACCACATGGAGAGCAGGAGTAAACCATGTGTGCTGAGAACAACATGAGAAAGAGAAATCACTGCTGTGGGCAGCTCCTGTGTTTTATCCACTCACTCATCCCATGACTCTATTAAATGGTTAAATGGAAATACTGCAAATGTGTTTTTCCAGGAGTTTATCCTTGCTTTTGATGTTCCAGCCGTTACAGCACAATCATTTTGGAGCGCTGTGATTTCTTTCAACAATCAAAATGATTCCCACAGTGAATCTCTTTTCCCCTCCAGAGGCAGTGTGTCTTATCATAGCCTTGTCCCTCATTGATAAGTCAAACTGTATCTGAGATGTCAACTCCTGTCACACTTATCTAGGATTTCATGCATGTAGCAATACAGGATTTCAGCTCACAAGCTTTGAGACTGCCCCTATTTTTTAGGTTGTGACTATGGTAACTGTTCCATAAGTTGCTTCCTAATGACCATAAAATGAAGCAGATAGTACAGCAGATATCTCTCATTAATACCCTTTAATTGATTCTATAATCACACTGCAAATTAGTCTGGAACAATCAGGAGTTCTACCATTTTCACTTGGGTGAAAATTTCTAAAGCAAAGGAAGTTAAGTCAAAATAAAGCACAGAGTTACTTCAGAAAGTTTAGTATCACAAAGACAGAAGTGATGAGGGTGAAACAGCTCCAGTTTCATCAGGAATCTCTTGACTGGCTGTGTCAGAGCAGACTATTTTTTTTTCACACAAAAGCTGCTGGGACTAGGGATTCACACTTTCTGATAAAAAGATTTTATGTGGTTTTTTTTAATTTCTAAGTAGGCCAGGCTCTGAGATTGTACCAACTACCACTGTGGTCTCAAACTAAACAGAAACTCTAATCAGTCTGAGGAAAACTTGACCAAAATAATTTTGTCCTGTATTTTTCTAACAGACCATGGAAATTAAAGCACAGCTCTATAAACGTTCTCCAAATGGGCAAAATTCTAGAGTTGTATAGAAAACAATCGCTATGTAATTGGCACCAAACTAATCAAGAAGAGTAAAAGCAGCTCATGAAGCACTGTTGCCACTCCCCAGAGTCCCTGCACATTTTAGAGGTGCTCCAGCTCTGAGGTAGCTGCTGCCAGAAGCCAGAGCAGTGCCCTGACATCCTGGCTCCCCATGGGATGCTCAGGCGCACACTCTGGTTTAATTCAGAAAAAACCAACAAAGGCACAAGCCCTGACACAGCAACACATTCACACTTTTCCAGGCTTTAATGGTGTGTTATTTATTGTCTGTAGTGCTTAGAAGATTTCCTTTAAAAGTCTTTTTTTTAGCTAAAAAGTTCTACATGGGCACCTGACAGGGACTTGGTTTTACAATCACTCTCAGGCTCCTTTAACTGCTCAAGTAGCTGAGGGATTTCCTTGCAGCCAGTAAGTCTGGCATCCTTATCTTCCCCACAGGGATGTAATTTTAAAATTAGTTTGTTTTCTTTTATCTCAGACATAAAGTATACAACAAACAATATCCTGACTGAAATTTGAGTGCTTTGGATGTTTTACTGGAGTGGTGAAACTTCCCAATGGAGGTGCCTGGAGAGAGCTGACTGCTCACTCACTGTCAGCTTCCCTCCTCAGAGAAAAATTCAAATTAAAACACTGTGATCTTTCAGAGACTTCCAAGGTCCCTGTCATTAGCAATTAGCAGGACTGCTGAGAAATACCCAGAGCTTAGTTACAGGGAGATGTATCCTCTTCTAAGAATGGCAGCACTGTGGATGTCACCCCTGAACATGCACAGGGTTGAGAGCCACAGCTCAGACTGGTGAGCATCCACCCCCCAAACCCAAAAGCCTCCTGCAATCCTCTCTGCAGCACCTCTGAGCCTGGAGCATGGATGTGTCATCCTGGATTTCTCTCTGATGGGAAAATAGATGAGAAACATGAGAAGAAACACCCACTTTGTTTTAGCTAATGGTGGTATGATTTATAAGCACGCTGGAAGCTCGGATTGAAAGCCTGATTGACAAGGAGCTGATCATCCTCCCTCCATCACTCCAAGGGAGCAATGAGTTAATATTTCAGGCATGATCTGAGGTGGCAGCAGGTGGGTGAGGTGCTGGGATTGACACTAATGCTATTCTGACAGGCTGTGACTCTCTAAGTGCTTAACCACCGGGTTAGGCTCAGCCACGATCTCAGATCAACAGTGATGGCATTGCTAGAGATCACAGCCAGAGAAATATGGAGTTGCTTGCTAAAACTCTTCTCCTGTCCATAGGAACTTCAGTCAATGCACCTGCCATCTCCTGGCAGGGCCACGTGTCACAGAAAGGGAGGCATGAGGAATGAGGATTTTGGAGCTGGCCAAATAAATTATGTCTGTGCAGAATCATCTGATACGCAAAAGATTGGAATCCTCTTAGAAGATCTACGGCATCCAAAGTAAGGATTGAAAAAGTGTTTTGAGGTGCCCACCGAGTTTATCCTTTCTCAGAGATATTCAGGTTTCCTTTCTTTTGTTGTTGTTGTTCCCAGGTTAATTATAATTCAATTCAGCCAAAAACTTGTAGAGCACTTCTAACTCTCTATCTAACTAGTGCTTCCTCTTACAGGGAGAAGTCTAGGGAAAATAGCCTGAAACTTTGAGCTGAAAATTCTTCTTTTGACTTCAATGGTGAGTAATTCATTCTAGCACTAAATTGAAACTCACAATGCATCAGCAATGACCTACAAAAAGACAGAGCCAAGTGGCCAAGCAGTAGCTCAGCCCTGGAGAAGCCTTACTCACATCCCAGTTCTAAACGTTCATTTTTTACAATGTGAATCACTGCAGAGCACAACAGCTGGCCCCAACTGGCCCCACAGAGTTTTGCACAAATATTACAAAACAAAGCACCCCACATTTCCCCTTTCTAAATTCTACAGTATAGTAGATATTGTATATCTACAGTATACAGGATTGTAGATCTACAATATCAGGATATTGTATATCTACACTCAGGGATATTGATAAGGATAACTGAAAGCCTCAGGATAACTGAGAGCTTCAATCACTAAAGTCTGTTCCTTATTACAGCTTCTCAGCAATGTCCACTCCCTCAGCTGTGCCTCCAGCAGCTGTGGAGCTCAGACAGACAGACACACAGACACAGAGCTGACTAGATCTGCTCACACCACTCACCAGGGCTCTGCTGCTTTCACAAGATCTCAGCATTGATTGTGCAAGACTTATCCTGCAAGAGGAGGAGTTCAGGAGTCCTCTCCTCCCTTTTCCAGCCTTGAACAGCCTCAGAGAGGCCAAAGGAGAGCAGTGGGCACACCCCTGCACGTGATGTTAAACCCTTTGCAGGGACCAGGCAAATGGGAAAAGGCTTCTGGTCCTGAGAGGGGCATGAGATGCAATCTGCTGAGGCACAGGAGCACTTCAGAAGCAGTAAAGCCACTAAACAGAGCCTGGATCAATTTGCTATCTTTACTTTGAGTACAAAACAGGAGTAGTAAATTGGCAGCACCAGTGTCACAGCATGGTTTCGCTTGTCATACACCAAGGCCTGAGGCAAAAGCTGGAGGATTACCCAAAGACAGACTCAGAAACACAGCAGGATCACAGCATTAAGTAAGTAGATTTCAGAGAAACATAATAGGACTGTTTTTCAGAAAAACAACACTTTATGAATATGAAGCCTGTTTGCCACCCACTAGCAGGGGGTTTCTGAAACACAGTGCTCAATGTGCTGAGCACAGCTTTCCTGGCTGACCCAGGCACTGCACAAACTCCAGCTGCAAATGACCCAATATTTCAGACCACTTTTGACTCAAATATATTCGTGGAGATGAGAAGATTCGTGGAATCTTCTAAGAGGATTCCAATCTTTTGCGTATCAGATGATTCTGCACAGACATAATTTATTTGGCCAGCTCCAAAATCCTCATTCCTCATGCCTCCCTTTCTGTGACACGTGGCCCTGCCAGGAGATGGCAGGTGCATTGACTGAAGTTCCTATGGACAGGAGAAGAGTTTTAGCAAGCAACTCCATATTTCTCTGGCTGTGATCTCTAGCAATGCCATCACTGTTGATCTGAGATCGTGGCTGAGCCTAACCCGGTGGTTAAGCACTTAGAGAGTCACAGCCTGTCAGAATAGCATTAGTGTCAATCCCAGCACCTCACCCACCTGCTGCCACCTCAGATCATGCCTGAAATATTAACTCATTGCTCCCTTGGAGTGATGGAGGGAGGATGATCAGCTCCTTGTCAATCAGGCTTTCAATCCGAGCTTCCAGCGTGCTTATAAATCATACCACCATTAGCTAAAACAAAGTGGGTGTTTCTTCTCATGTTTCTCATCTATTTTCCCATCAGAGAGAAATCCAGGATGACACATCCATGCTCCAGGCTCAGAGGTGCTGCAGAGAGGATTGCAGGAGGCTTTTGGGTTTGGGGGGTGGATGCTCACCAGTCTGAGCTGTGGCTCTCAACCCTGTGCATGTTCAGGGGTGACATCCACAGTGCTGCCATTCTTAGAAGAGGATACATCTCCCTGTAACTAAGCTCTGGGTATTTCTCAGCAGTCCTGCTAATTGCTAATGCCAAAAACTTGTAGAGCACTTCTAACTCTCTATCTAACTAGTGCTTCCTCTTACAGGGAGAAGTCTAGGGAAAATAGCCTGAAACTTTGAGCTGAAAATTCTTCTTTTGACTTCAATGGTGAGTAATTCATTCTAGCACTAAATTGAAACTCACAATGCATCAGCAATGACCTACAAAAAGACAGAGCCAAGTGGCCAAGCAGTAGCTCAGCCCTGGAGAAGCCTTACTCACATCCCAGTTCTAAACGTTCATTTTTTACAATGTGAATCACTGCAGAGCACAACAGCTGGCCCCAACTGGCCCCACAGAGTTTTGCACAAATATTACAAAACAAAGCACCCCACATTTCCCCTTTCTAAATTCTACAGTATAGTAGATATTGTATATCTACAGTATACAGGATTGTAGATCTACAATATCAGGATATTGTATATCTACACTCAGGGATATTGATAAGGATAACTGAAAGCCTCAGGATAACTGAGAGCTTCAATCACTAAAGTCTGTTCCTTATTACAGCTTCTCAGCAATGTCCACTCCCTCAGCTGTGCCTCCAGCAGCTGTGGAGCTCAGACAGACAGACACACAGACACAGAGCTGACTAGATCTGCTCACACCACTCACCAGGGCTCTGCTGCTTTCACAAGATCTCAGCATTGATTGTGCAAGACTTATCCTGCAAGAGGAGGAGTTCAGGAGTCCTCTCCTCCCTTTTCCAGCCTTGAACAGCCTCAGAGAGGCCAAAGGAGAGCAGTGGGCACACCCCTGCACGTGATGTTAAACCCTTTGCAGGGACCAGGCAAATGGGAAAAGGCTTCTGGTCCTGAGAGGGGCATGAGATGCAATCTGCTGAGGCACAGGAGCACTTCAGAAGCAGTAAAGCCACTAAACAGAGCCTGGATCAATTTGCTATCTTTACTTTGAGTACAAAACAGGAGTAGTAAATTGGCAGCACCAGTGTCACAGCATGGTTTCGCTTGTCATACACCAAGGCCTGAGGCAAAAGCTGGAGGATTACCCAAAGACAGACTCAGAAACACAGCAGGATCACAGCATTAAGTAAGTAGATTTCAGAGAAACATAATAGGACTGTTTTTCAGAAAAACAACACTTTATGAATATGAAGCCTGTTTGCCACCCACTAGCAGGGGGTTTCTGAAACACAGTGCTCAATGTGCTGAGCACAGCTTTCCTGGCTGACCCAGGCACTGCACAAACTCCAGCTGCAAATGACCCAATATTTCAGACCACTTTTGACTCAAATATATTCGTGGAGATGAGAAGTAAATTAATAGCCAGAAACATTTTTCCACTGTGTAAGTGAAACTGCACTTGTGAGGAATCTCATTTTACTGACTCTCAGGCATAAGATTAGCTCCTCAGGCTGCTGCTCTGCATCTGATCCCACAAGGTTTCATGAATTTCTAAGCCAGAAGTTATACAAGCCCTAAAGAAAGGAGGTCCCAGTTTCTGGGACAGTCCCTAGAGCATCTTGAAGAAAATCAGTTCATCTTTCAGAGATTCAGTTCACCAAGAGTAAAACGAAGACACTATTCTTTTGCCTTTTTTTACTATAGATGTTTTATGTTACTCAAAAAAATATAGCCCCCAAGTATTCCAGCAAAGTATATCATTATCTAGGAGTGCAGCAGAGACAGTAATTAAAATAAGAAAATGAATCATGAATTTCAACAGCCAATTTAAATGCAAACTCTTCAAATGTGGTGCACAGAAGCATCCTACAAAGGTCTGGGAGGTTGGCAAAGCAGATTAGTAAATGCAGGCAACTGCACTGCCATGACCAGAGCATCTCATCTGCTGTGGAAATGCAAAGCCATCTGGAGTGACAAGCTGGAGAGAGCAAAGGTCTTCCAGGCCTCTGCCAAGTCTCTATAAAGTGCTATGAAAACGATAAAACAATATGAATCATTTAAGAGCAAAACTATATTAAGAAATGAGTAAACATCCACTCATATTTAAACTGAGGGGATGAGACTGATGTGGTTAATGATTTAGTACAGGTCAGCTTAGACTGAGAAGTGGGTCTGAGTTTTGTACCTTTTAAGTGCAACCTCTGAAGGACAGAAAAGTACAAACTCAGGCTACTTCCTAGCTCTGTCCTCAGCTGTTTACTGATACACAACATTCCAGCCAAGTCAGTAAGATCCAGACAATAAAGGGTGAGATTTTCTAAAGTATTTACAAATATTAGCATTCAGCAATATTTGGACTTTTTGTAAAAGTCGGGCTGTCTCTCATTTGAGATATTAACTGACATGATTATTCCAGAATAAATCCATGGAGAAATAAAACTTCTTTTTTGGGAGGTAGATGGAGGTTCATGAGGACACTGAAAGAGAAAAGGGGATGCTGGGCATCAGCATGGCCACAGCATTGTGATAACTTGGGAAAGGCTTTTTTCCTGATGTAGGCTGAAGAGATGAGGCTTAAATCCCTCAGGCACTTAAAGCAATTCCTTATAAACATCCTAGGATCCATCACCAGGACTTGAGCTCATGATCAGTGCCCTATCTGCTTCAGCAGCCATTGCAGGCAAGACCACTTTTTACTGAATATTCAGCCATAAATTGCTGCATTCCATGACATGCAAACCTCAGCAAAGGACACGTGGCTGGCACACACATGGAGCTGTTGGTAGGTCCCACAGACAGACAAGAATTTGTCTTTTCTGCCCCCAGGTGCAACTGCTACACAACCACTCTCTGCTTCTGGTAAGACTTTGCAGCAGCAAGACTTTTATCATGTGGAAGTCTCAGGTTCTCTTTCTCAGATGAAGGCATGACAGCAAGGCTCTATCCACAAAACAAACTACAAAATAAAAATTATCACAGCTGCCAGAGAGGCAAGAAGGGTTTCACACCAGGAAATCTCCCAGGACATGGAGGAATGGACAAAACCAGACTGTGGGGCCCAGCTGGGCCTGCTTCCCAGGGAAAATTGTCATGGGAGGGGATCGGGAGTGAGGCATAGTCTATACTTATTAAAAATAAGTAATTTGCAATAATCTGCTGGCCTGCAGCACTGGGTGGAAGTCTCAGAATTCTGCAGCACAGGAAAGACTGACTGCAGGAGGAAAAAACCTCAAGAGAGATCCCCCTCATGCAGGACTTAACCAAAACTCTGCCAGGCAGTGCCAGGCAGCATCTGCTCCACACACCCAAATCACACTTGTGTGGCACAGCACAAATCTGCTCCACCACCCACAAAGTGCCAAGGGACAGTGCCAGCCAAGGCAGGAGCCAGCAGGAGCCTGGGGCCCAGACCTGCAGCCTTGGGGCCCCACAGCCCAGCCCTGGCATCCATGGCACCTGGGCAGCAGGAGAGGGGCAGAAACAAAGCACTCTCTCTTTTTACCTCATGCCATGGACCCCAGAGATTTGATTTCTCCTCCTTAATGTGGTGGATGTCACAGAGGAGCCCCTGACTGCAGGATTTAGCACAGAGAATTCAGGGGTTTGGGGAAAGGAACGTGGCAGGAGCTGGGTTTGCCCTGGGTCTGTCCAACCCATCCCTCGTGCTGCCTGAGGCTCTGTCTGACACAGAAACCTTCTCTCTGCTCACTATTTGTGCTGATCAGTCAATGACAGCAAGTTCAAAACAAAACATTTTCAGTCCTTGAAAACCAGCACTATATATTTACCAGAGGCAATAATGGCAATGTCAGAAATTCATTTTCTGGAGTTTGTTTTTTTTTCACTTTGGCTTGAGATCTGTCAGTATGTTGGGGGATGGTTTTCAGCTTTTTAAGTTCCTAAGAACATTTTTATGTTTGTACTTCATTGCTAAAATGTTCGTTTGGAGTTTTTAGAAGTGCTCCTACAACAGAAATTGAAACAGGCTTTTGACACAATCAAAGCACTTAATCCCTTGTGCTTTTAGAAGAAATAGAAATGTCATTAAAATTGATTTTCCAAATATTGGGGAAAATGGTTTTGTAATTGAAAAACTCTTTTTAACAAAATTATTCTGAGCAGTTCCAAACCTCTCTTTTTTTTTTTTTCTCCCCCAGTGCTGTCTCTCACATAGGATAGAAAAGTTTATAAACAATAACAAAGCATAACCAAACTTTCAGAGGACCAGCTCTTTCACAATTGTAGTTTTGGAAAGTATTTTTCCAGCTCTCATGCTGGACTTTTAACACGTATAAATCCATGGCCCCTCCCAGCTGAGAACACACCCTGGCTCAGTAGAAAAACAAGCTACAGAGACTTCTCTGCCCAGGGAATTCAGCTCCTGGAGGAAATGGATAAGCAACCTATCAAGGTTAATCAGGAGAGCTTTCCTTGTGCACATGGGGGTCTCAGATGATTATTCAAAATAATTATGACATAAAACACCCAAAATGCATTCCTAAAATAGAAATGTTTCAACAGGTCTTCAGACTCAGGTTTATTCTGGCCACAACACAGAAGCCATGGCTTTTTCTCCTGTTAGAGCCTCAGTTTCAGCCTCCCACAAATCACTGTGACCTAAAAGTGGTGAGGAAAGAAAAGTTTGCTCCATTTCTACTTTTTTTTTTTTTTTTGCATTTTTGAAAGCCACAGGTCCATCTCTTTTTGCCTATGTGGCAGAGCCATTGAGCCCTGTTGGCAGCTGGAATCCAAAGCCACAAAGATGAGGAATCACTGAATTCCTCATTTCTCAGGCTTGTAAATGAGAAGGTTTAAGAGTCAGGTGTGAAGCACTGCTGGAGGTGAATGCCAGCTGCCTTATTACTGCTCCCTTTCTTTTTTTAGCATTACTAGCAGTAAAAATAAAAATATAACTAGGTAAGGTGTTTCCAGTTGCAAAACATTTGAGATAATAACACAGCCCTAAGGCTCTTTGTCAAATAAACATTGTTAACCTGCCTTTACACGTGGGAAAAGTGAGCTGCAGAGAGGAGGATGATTCACCTCCCTTTACTGAGAAATTCCAAATCCTGATCTGGTTTTCTATAACCTTCCTTACAAAGAGAGAAGTGAAAGGGAATATTTAAAGGACACTTTATGCAGACACTAAACTAAATGATAAGTGTATAGGGAGGCAGGCAGGCTTATCTTTCCTTAACAAATTGACTTTTTTTGCTCACTTTAACCTTTCATCTCACAATCACAGAAACTATCACTCAGAAGATGAAGTTACCCAGATCTGGGTGAAAATGCTCTGCACTTGACACTATTGTGAGCTTTGTTCCTTTAAAATTCAAGCAAAATAAAAATTTTAAGTAAAGTATTTTTTATTTTCTTTTCAAGGCTGCTGCAGAAACACACAGTTACACCATGCTCCACATTCAGCTTCACTCCTAACAAGAAAGCTGCTGCAGCAAGAAGCTAACCATCAGCTCCCAAATCTAGGGATGGGGGGAAATACTAAAAAACCAGAAAATCAGGTCAGGAGGGATTTCAGACTCTTTTCTTTCTCTTCCTACAGGGAATCTAAGAAACCTGCACTGAAAAACACCTTCTCTAGGATTGTATCAACTCAGCAAAACTGCCTGAGACTACGGAATTTTTTGCTGATTATTCTGTAAAAGCATCACTTCTCCTGAGTTCCCAAAGGTAATCAGTAAACAGAATAGTGATTTTTAAATATCTTTTTCTGCTTGGCTGCTGAACCACACGTACTCTCTCTCTCTGCTGAAAGTCTTCCTGGAGACTTGCAGGAGCACATTTTTAGAGCTCTTCCCCAAGTGGCTGCTGAGAGTCCTGGGCAGCCTGGCGAAAAATATCCACCTGCTCCTCACAATTCCTTGAGAGCTCCTGCTCCTGCTCCTCACCAGCCACTATTGAGATCTCCAGCTAACAGAGGTGAGCACTGGAATCAGTTACAGAGTTGTACAAATTTATGAGAGCTGAAGATGTTGCTCCCAGTTATTCATACATTCCTTGAGATTCTGGGATAGTGCCTCTTATTCTTTAAACTCTAGTCCAAATTAGGGCTGATCATCAAGGGAAGCTGCAACCTGTCACACAACACTCTTCTCTAAAGTGCTGGGTTTCTCTCTGAAAACACAGAATCCCTTATATATCACTTGAAACAGGCAGCATTTTTCACTGTGATGAAACACTGGAATATAGACATAGTTGACAAAAGTGGTATGCAGTGAGATAATAGGCAAACTGCAATTCTGGGCACCTAAATCTCTCAAACACGAACAAGACAACACATTTACACACAAATTAATGATGTAACAGACATCAGTCAATGAATGAGAATCATGAAATATTTATTTTATGCTGCTGCAAGTGCTAGTGACCAATTAAAACTATAACTCTGAAACACAGGTGACATCAAAACAGTGTTGGCCAAATACAAGTCACATTTTAGAATGTGAATGCTTGGCCTCGAGGTCACAGAACACAAAGTCTACTTTTAATTACCAATTAAATGTACAAAATTGCTTCTCATTCAATGTCTGTGTTTCTGTTTTCTGAACTGGGGCTGCTACCAGCTTGTAACATTTTGTTTGGGAATAGCCTCGAGATGCTACAATGCTATGGAGACAAGTCACAAGCTGCTAAAAAGTGCTAGTCAGGACTTTGCATTATTTCAGAATTGTCTCTCCTGATGGGAAATTGATCTGTGATAAAAAACCAAAATGCTGGCACAGTTTGTATTTACATCTGAGCCAGCTTGCTTTGGACACACAATATGGAATTGAGTTTAACACTTCCACAGGAAGAGCACAAATCCCTAAAGGAAGATTTTGAAAGAGCTGGCTGCTTTCTGCCCATCAGTGCATCAACAAAGAGCAGTCACCGTAAAACTCCCATGATCTGCCTGGAGCATCCCATACTCTGCTTTCAACACCCAGGAGACCTCTCAGCAGCTCATGTCAGGTGTCTGCCAGGCAGAACAGGATGGAAGTCATGTAAATCCTGTGAAAGTTAGTTACAGCTATGCCCTACATTTGAGGGGAATCTTTAATCTCCCAGAATTCACACATGAGCACAGGTTTAAGTCCACTTGGCATATGCATGTTGATGCAAGTCACCTCTGGGAAGCATTTCTAAGAGAAATTCTCATATCCATCTTCACCTTAGGTATATTCCCATAAATCTGAGTGACAGTAATCTGACTACACCACTGAGATTCAGTCCCTCTGCAAGGAGTGATTCATGGAGCACTTTCTTCTTCTCACTGAGCTTCTTAAGTGAGAGAGAAGCATGCCTTGCCTATCTCCAAACTGAAATATTGAAGAACCAGTATTTTGAATTGTCACAAGTATTTCCACTAATTGACAGTTGTAAAAAGTGGCTTAAGTGCCCTAAAAAGGCCCTTCTTACCACTCCATGAAACCTGTTCACTCAAAGTAGAAATTTGAGATAAATGAAGGAGATAAAGGAAAAGAGGTAGAAATAAAAAAAGGACAAGGCAAAAATCACCAGTGGTGATCCTGATTAAAAAGGTGTAGGAGCAGCAGTGTTGGGGGTTTCCTGGGATCATGTTGGCATGACTTTTCCTGTCCCAGTGTTCCTGGAGCTCTTTGACTCTCTCAAACCTAATCCAAAACCCCACCCATAACTTGTTCTGTAACCACTACCATTACCAGCTCCTTCCATGATGCTGCTGATTTTGCACCTTCCATCCTCATGGGAGACATAACCAAGGTTTTTGAGGTAGATTCACAAAGTAAGGGACAAATAACACCAAATTTAAATAGCAATGATGTATTTGGCCTTGATGGTAAGGATATCTTTCTAATACCAATTTTAACGAAGCCCAGATGTGGATCACTCACAGAAGTTGCTGGATCTTTGTCACAGAAGGTTCTCAAGAGCAGGCTGTACACTTTGTGTCATGCCCTATTCAGCTCTAGCTGAGTCTGCCCTGGGGCAGACCCAGGCTATGGGACCTCTCAGTGTTCCCTGCTGTCCTATTATTATTTCCTGAAACAGAAACTCAGCTATAACCTCAAAACAAAGCATTGCAGCTGTGAAACACAAGTTGAGCATAAATTCTTTCACACAGATGTTCTTTCCAGAACACCTATATTGCATCTACACTCTTCCCAGTAGTCCACTGAGGGCTCCTTAGGCAATGGGAAGACTCAAAGCCACACCAGTTAAACTTTGAATAAAAAAAAAAAAGAAAGGTGAATGTTGGCAAAACCTTCCTTCCTGGTTTCCATTCCTATGAATTCCCCAGAGACTCACCCAGTTTTTACAATTCAATGATTCTGTTCCTGCTGTGCTTTGGAGTAATTAGATTTTCCTTTGTGACCTTTTCCACAACAGAGCTTTCCCCAGTACAAGGAAGTTTGGAAGAACCATTTCCACCATCAGAAACTTGGAAGAAGAATTCAATGTCAATGACAGCCTCTATCTTAGGAAAGATAATTACACTATTAAAAGGCATCCTAGGCTATTTATTTACACCATTTCAAGGGTACAGTGTTAACTGAGGAAGTTTGCTCTTTCTTCCAGCAACAGGTCTGAGTTGTTGCACTGTTTCATCCAGCCATGGCCTTGTCAGAGTTAAGGAATACCTCTTTCAGAACACATGAATACAACCCTCTTTTGTGCATATTTGTATAATGCATATACAGATTTGTTAGTCACTGCACATGAGTTTATTTCCCAAAAGAAGTTTGCCATGAACTACACTCAGCCAAGGAAATTCACACTGGAAAATGAATATCTGAATACTTAAATCCAGTAGCTCTCTGACAATCCCATATTCTTCTGTGGCATTTGAATATGAATCATTTCGGTGTTGTATCAAGTACTTAATGTTCTTTTAATGCTGAGTTTCTCATTTGAATTTCATTGGGTCTTATTAAAAATAGGCTTTTTCTTTTCCTATCATGATTACAGTAACTATGTATAATTATGTGCATAGGGTAAATATGCTAATTGTATAATTACAATCAATATTCAAGTAAATCGTGACAGAGACTGTACTTAGGGCAGGCAGGACATATTCTGATAGGTATAACACAACCAGAACCACTCCCCTTACTTCCCATTATTAATATTTAGATATAAATACAATTTATCTAGCACCCAGGTGACCCTTCCATTCAAAGGCTGGACAGTGATCCCTGCTGCCATGAGAATGGACATTAAAATGTGCCTGTAGTAAATACAAAGTAGCTTTGTCCAGCGGTATCATCTGTATGTTGGGAGCAGAACAACCCAAAGGTTAAACTGGGTCTCTTACTAAACTTCCCAAATCTGCAGAAGACTGACTGAAAATTCTGAATTTTATCAATAATTACTTTGATTTGTGGGGAGATCTATTAGGAAAAATGAAACAAAGATTGCACTTAAGCACTCAGGGGGAGAGAAAGGAACCGAAAATTCTCTACATTAGGCTGCTTCATTTTTTTGAAGAAAGGGGCAAAGAAACGTAAGAAAAGGTGCAAGATTCATTTCTGCCAATGAATTCATTACTTGATTAAAATGTTAATTACTTCACATCCTTTATTTCTCTTACTGCCTCTGCACTAGGATTGACATCTGTCATTGTGCATTTGAACATCAGCCAACAGGGATGTTGTAGTCACTTGGGTGTCCCAGTGCTGTCACGAGTTTTGTTCACACAGCATTGGAAACAAAAGCTGGGATTTGTTTCATCAAGGTAGGCATGACCTTCAGGGAGGCGGGGAGGGTGGGAAGAGAAGAGAGGGAAAAAGGATTTATGTTTGTCTCTAAAATATGAGAGAAAGTCAGCTGGGGTAAGTTTCCCGTTGATTGAAAAAAAAAAATATCCCAAGGCAGTAGAAAAGAGTGAATGGAAATGGTCCTGTCAAGAACTGTGGTACTACTGGGAGATTTCAGAACACTATTCAAAAACTAAAAACATTCAGGTTGCAGCGCAGTATCACAATAATGCTGATGTCCATGAAAGCATTTATTTATGAGGCAGAGTGAGACAGATTGAGATAAAATGCAACTTAAGATCCTGACCTGTCATTAGCGCTGGGGAGTAGTGTCAATCCTGACACAAGCCAAGAGCAGTGGGCTTGACCTCAGTGGGATTCCTGTCAGTGGTCTCCAGGCAGGAAGCTCACCCAGGCCTGTTTGGCATGCAGAACAGGTCACACCAGGCTTAGCTCACCCTTCTGAGCCTGTGATGAGCAGCAGACTCTGTGCCATATGTGACTTCTTTACGCAGATGACATAAACAGGTTCAGTCAGATACACAAAAAATCTTTCAGCTTGCTGGGGAGGGCCATCATTTTGCTCAAAGGAAGGTCAAGAAGAGGTCCATGAAGTGTTGGCTTGGCACAACAAAGGTCCAGCAATGTACAGCATTTGGTGGAGGATGTAACATTGCCCTAGGAACGTGGTTATTGATGACTTTTCATCTTGGGGCACTCAGCTTTGAACATCTTTGCTTGAACACTGAAATAGCAAGTGATCTCAGGATCTCTGTGAATCAGACCTAAGCCATCCTAAACTGGCTGTATCTACCCAGCACCTTTCAGACCATTGGCTCCCACTCTCACCCATTTGTAGATACAGATCCCCTAATTAGTGTGGATGCACTATAGCCCTGCAACATAAAAGACCTGAATCCATTCCTAAATTACCACTTACACTGAGTCACACAGAAATGAACTTTTATGCTCCTCCAATTTCCCAGAGAGATGAAGTAACACACATAAGAAATAAGCCCTCCTGGGATCCAAGCCAAATTCTCTTGTTGAAAACACACAGTGTGCATTAAAGCCCAGATCCTTCAGTGTGACTGGCCTGTTTGCAGAACACTCGGCTCACAAAGGCCCCAGCAGACAGCAGGGAGGGAAATTGCCTGATGACCTCTTCTGCTGACAGCCCCTGTTGCTCATCTCAAACACTTTTGATAGAACACAGCACATTCCTTTAAATATTTTATCCACTCAGTGATCATGGGCGAAGCAAAGGACTAACAAGAAATGACAAGTAAAATAACTACATTTCCGGACCTGACAACACTCTTTATTTTTAATTTTACCAGGGTTGGGGATAGACATTAAAGTACAACTTTGACAAGAGATTAAATATGTGAGTTTAGGAGTTAAATTACATTATACCCAACCTGATCTGCAAGTTCATTTGGAAACAGAAGGAAGTAAAAGAAAACAGACCAAGAAATCTGGTGTTTTGTTGCATTGCCCCAAATGCTCTTTTTTTTCTGTGTGAATTTGCTCTTGTAAAAATGCACTAATTTCTTCATAGTGAAACCAGATCCAACCATAAAGAAGCAGACTCTAATGATGATAGGACAAGGTGTCTAACTAGATTAAATAAGATAAAGTGAAATTTCCCAATATTTCTAAAAATAATTTTGTGCTCAGTATCTGAAACCCCTAAATGCAGTTGTTTGGGAATAGTCTAATGGATGTTCCTATGGAAAATTGTTGTAAAATATTAATAGCATACTCTACTTAGATTAACACTGCATTTTACCTGTAATATTTCTCACTTCTATTATTTTTGTAGTCCCTTATCCTAGGCAGACTTGAATACCTGAATAACAAACAAAAGGGGGATGCAGTGGGGAGGAGTGAGAAAGATTAAGGGGAGCAAAATTGAAGAAAGATTTTTCTCCCAGGAAAAAATTGTGAGAGATCTTTCGAGTTCCCATGGCTAAAAAGCAAGTTTATCATCAAAATGCGTCTGTGTTAATGAAGTGTTTTTAATTTCTGCTTGTGCAAGTCCAGCATCACCAGACAAATATCCAGGTGACACTGAGCATCCTCTCACAGCTCCCTCTCAGGGAGCCTGGCCAAAGCTGTTGAGTCACAAATGATTGTTATATTTTAAGCTATGTTTGGGTAGTTTGGAAACCTGATTTCACTGTGCTTTAGAATTAATATGTTACAAAAATAAATGAAAGACTGAAGATTTCTTACACTGCCGGAGGTTTGGGCTGTCTGTGGAACTGCAGAGGTGAAGTGTCACTTGCAGGTGCCCAGATTCTTTCCCCTTGTAAGCAACTTTTTCAGAAAGGCACAGAGATCCTTGTGCTTTGCAGATGTTCCAAATCTGAGATTCTTATATTAAAAAGTGTTCCTTGCAATCAATTGGCTGTCAGAAGCCTCAGCAGTGCTCAGTGAGAATGTCAGCCTGGAGCAGCTCTGGTACCAACAGCCCCCTGGCACACAGGCAGCCAGAGCCTGCTGAGCCACAACGGCTCAACAACAAAAAAATACTGAAAAATAGAAAGGAACAGACTAAAGAAGATTTCTGGACTATGAAGTCAGCCCATTAATGTGACAAGAGCTCTCGAGCAGCTCCAGGTGCGCTTGCAGTGACATGGCCCACGCTGCCCCCAACAGCAATCCAGCCCCTTCTCCCCATCACTGTCCCCACAAAGAGATGAGGTTATGATTATAAATTGATGCTATAAAAAGAAAGTGTGATATGATCACAAATTAAGGCAATGCTTCCTCAGTGGTCATGCTGAGAACAAACTTCTGCTACCTCCAGTGAAGCCTGAAAGCAGCCTAACGACCTGACAAAGCATATCATTAGCAGCATTTCACCTAGGTCTTAAAATATTTTCATTGCAAATGACTCTCCCATTAGATGAATGCCCCTTGCAGAAAGTAATTACCCTTTCTTTGAACTTGCATTTCAGAAATTTGAAACAATGAGAAAAAATGACAGAGAAGAATAAGCACCTGCTTTTTATGACTTCTCCCCCTTCCCTCTGCTGGTACCACATCAATAATGGAGTGAGGGGCAGGTGCACAGCCCGGATTTTCAGAATGAGAGTTCAAGGAGGCTGCAAAAGATGTCATGAGCAAGAGGGAGCTCCCACCAGCCACTCCTTCACCTGCTGTGACATCTGTGAGCTGACAGGACAGTCCCAGGGAGCTGCCAGGACCCTTGGGTCCTTGATGGAGCTCCGAGGGCACGAGCCAGAGTGCGCAGCCCAGCACTGCTGTGTGTCTGTCTGTCTGTCTGTCTGCACACTCCCCGTGCTGAGCAGGGCACAGCAATCCTTACAGCTCATCTCAAATCTGCGCCCTGGCTGCAGGCTGGATTTTCTGAAAGGTTTTGTAGCTGCGTGTCCCAGCTAAGCTGAGTGTGAAAGCTGACAGGAGACAGAGCCACAGGATCTGGGCTGACATTTACAAGTTCTTCAGCTCTCAGAAACAAACACCAACTTGTAACTCTGCATCAGCAAATTATTCTTTTTTTTTTTTTCTTTGTGTGCATCTGCTGAGAGATACTGTCTAAAATTACAGTGGGTACTCTTTCTGTATGTACCTACATGTGTGTATATAAGCACACAGACATTTTAAATTGAAGGGAAGAAAATGGAACTGTAAATTAATAACTCCATATTAATTCATTGTTTTAAATAAATGTTTTGGTCATTCACATTGGGTTTGACTCAAAATAACGAGCCCATCTGTCTGAAAAAAGATATATCCAGATGCTAATATCAGGACAACAATACAAGACCATGCTATTAGGGAAAAAAAGACAATTCTCTACACTAAGAAGTCAATATAGCTCTTCTGTGAAAGAAATAAAGTGTGTATCTGTCTCTGTATAGGATTTTTCTAGGCTTGGGAGAAAGCTATTACAGAGGATGAATCAAAAACAAAGCAACATTTATTGGTGCTTTCTTTAAGGGAAGAGAAGAGAGAATAAAATTTGCTCTATCATAAAATATTTACATGGCTTTTTCTGTAAATCACAGCAGAGAGAAAATAATAGGACAGAAAAGGAAGATGATGTTCAAACAAAGATTCTGAAAGTGATTTTCTTCAGCACAGTTAGAAAGAGAGAGAAAGAAATGAAAAGAGAAAGAGTGAGACTGCACGCACCATTTGAGTGCTTTATCCCATGCATGTTAACGAGCACTCCCTGCACACCCAGCCCTGCCAGCAGGAATTGCAGCTGACAGGAATTGCAGGCATCTCCAGAGGTCCAGCACAGCTTCCCAGAGCCCTGAGCACCCCCTGGCCCCGTGGTGACACAGCCCTGGGCTGCTCTCACCTTGTGCAGAGGAGCTCGGGTGCCCCAGGGCTGTGCTGCCCCCTGAGCACCTGCTGGGACAAACCCCTCACCTCCAGCACAGCAGCACTCAGTCCAGAGCTAAACCACCCAGCATCAGCCTCCTCCTCCTCCTCCTCCTGCCACAGAGCCCTGCATGTCCTGCATCATCCTCACATGGTGACAAAACACCTCAGCACAGCAAAGACCTCTGCACTCCTGAGCTGTGTGACCTGTCCTGGGCTGGGGACAAGGAATCCAGCCCACTCCTAGAATCCCCATGGGGGGACAAGGGCTCCAAGTCAGCCCCAGAACCCCCATGCTGGGGACAAGGGCTCCAAGTCAGCCCCAGAACCCCCATGCTGGGGACAAGAGCTCCAGCCCAGCCCCAAAACCCCCATACTGGAACAAGGGCTCCAGCCCAGCCCCAGAACCCCCATATCAGGGACAAAGGCTCCAGTCCAGCCCCAAAACCCCCATACTGGGGACAGCCCAGCCCCAGAGTTCCCATGCTGGGGACAAGGGCTCCAAGCCAGCCGTGGAGTTGCCATGCTGGGGACAAAGGCTCCAAATCAGCCCCAGAGTTCCCATGCTGGGGACAATGGCTCCAGCCCAGTCCTGGAGCTTCTGTGCTGGGCACAAGGGCTCCAAGTCAGCCCCAGAGCACCAGTGCTGGGCACAGGAACTCCAGCCCAGCCCCAGGGGAGCCAAATCAGGTCAGGGCAGTGCTGGGCAGGTGGAAACACCAGCTCAGGGTCCCCAGGGTGTCCCCAGCCTGCACAGCTGGGGCAAGCTTGCTGGCACCACCCATATCTCACAGATCCCTCATTGACACCACTGCAGTCATAAACAGTTTGGGGTTTTTCAGCTGGGTTGGTTGGTTTCAGTGAGTTTAAAGCTAAGCACAGGTGTAAATGTGTGCAGGATCATGGCAATAATTCAGAGCTAAACCCCTTTGGATTTCAAACAGCTTCAGCTTTCACTGTGAGCATTTCTACCATCTCCACTAATTGCACCCAGTGGAATTTTCTGGAAGTACAGGTTTAATTTCAAGCGGAGAAAAAATATATTACATAGACTTTTTAGAATTTTGAATTAAAAAAATATCAAAACAAACCAAATCAAACAAAAAACACATAGTTTTACTTAGAAAACACCACATTTTCTACTTAGCCACTTCTAGCAGATTTTTGTCCACTCCAACTTTAAATTCTGCTCAGAGCTGCTAATTTCAGGGGGAAAAAAGAAAAGACGCCGTATATCTCATACAATTCAGATATTGCACTGCAAAAAGTGTCTTCAGAGCACAGATTTGGGCAAAGAACATCCTGCAGAGATTTGATGAGAAGCTTTTATACTTAAGCGATAGCTTTTCTGTTGTATACAAGGAGGAGGAAATAGCTATTCAGACAGAAAAACAGAGATCTATTTTTCCAGAGAATGAAACCTCTGAATATAACAAAGATGATCTGCAGCACAAGAAGCACGGTGGATCACTGACATCTCCCCCCTGCCAGGTAACATGCACAGAACACTTCCAGCTCATCACCAATTTCAATTTGCAGGCTGTGATGAATATTTACTCTTTTTTGTCCCTTAAATCTGTTTTCCAGCACTGTCATAAGGTGACAGGACTTTGTAGGGGACAGTCAGACATGGAGATAATGACCAACAGAAGGACTAGAGCACTTTTTGTAAATGATTGAGTATTTTCCAAGACTTGTACTTAATTAGAGCTGGAGTGAGTCTCTGGAAATGTGCATGTGTTGTCTCCTCTCTATTATCTGTCACATCACATTTTTGCTCAACATAATGCAGCAAACCTTTGAGTGATTTGTGGAATATATTAACATAGTTTAACACAGTGTGCATAAGCTTTACATGCTAGTGTTGTAAGAGAAGGTGATGGGTCAGAATAAAATGGATGATTTAAAAAAAAAAGTTGATTCATTTCTGTGGCACTGCTTCAAAAAGATCTATTGGAACAGAAGACTCGACTCAGTCCTTGTGAATATCTTAATTACACAAAGTGAAATAACAATGCTGGGGCTGTGATCCTCCCTGCTCCACCACGCATTACTCCTACAAATTCAGGGAACAGTCACTGGTTTTTGTAATGTGGGGCTACATTTCAGCACTCATCCCACACACCCTTGCTGGGTCCTCCAACTCAGCTGTCTCATCCTGGAGCTCTCATCTTCCTTTGTTCCAGCCACCCAAAACCAAAGCTCAGCATGTTCTGAGGTGTTTTTTCTCTTGAAGGATGGGATGACATGTTAGAATAAATCTTTTTTCTTGGACTTTCACTTGCGCTGAAAGGCTGAGCAATACCCAGGTATCTGTGCAGGGCAAGGCATTCTATGACACTCACTGAGGCTGAGGGGATTTTTTTCAGCCATTACTTCCAGTGGGGCCAAAATTATCATCCAGCATTATCAGCTGCCCGGGGAGGGGCAGCACTGCCACAGCCCCCAGGCCTGGCTGTGCTGCAGTAAGAACAGCAATCCATAAAGGCAAACATCCATTTCTCCTGAATCTCAGTCTCTCTCTGCTGCCTGCTCATAATTCTGAATCAAACACCAGCCAGGCACCCCCTGAGCATCCATCAGGGCGTTGCTGCCATTCTCCCTGTGGGTTGCTTCTTTCTGGTGGAACTAATTGACCTCTGACCTGTTTATTGCTTTAGTGCCACCAATTTATCACCAGTTTATTCATCAACATCTGGTGGTCGGAAAATTGTATTTTACGTTATTATCTCTCAAATGGATAGCTAATGCTGCTTAATGGGGCAGTTATATGGTATTATAGATTCATTTTTTCTCATTTTGCTAATGAATGGAGGATCTTCATCAAATAAATATTTGCCAGTTGGCTTAATATCAAAGCTGCTAATTAAAAACAGAAAAATGTTCTATATATGGAGAGCTGAATGGTGGTAGCATGTGAGTTTAAAGAAGTATCATTTCAGCCATACTGTACTTGCACAGAGGCCAAATTGGCAATCAAGTGATCAGTGTGAGGGAGGTTGAGCTGTATTTACATATTGTCTCAGTAAAATGCTACTGATTTATTTCTCTGGTGCCAGACACAATACGAGCATAGCTTAAATTGGCTTCTTTCCTGGCTTTTACAAAAGAAATGGAAAAAAAAAAAAAAAAAAGAAAAATATGGAAATAAACAAATCTTGGACACAGTCCTAAAAAATCTGATTCCCTTCACCAGCTCACATAACTTCATTTAACAAAGGGGATGGGAAGAGATGGTGTGACATGGCATGCAAAATTCATGAAACATCTCTGCATAAACATGTGGATTTGGAGTAAACACAGTTGAAGCTGACAAAGTGCAGCGCTGAAGGGAGAGCAGGCTGCACTGCAGTGTGTGTGCCCTGGGGCTCAGCTCCTGCCCCACATCTGGGACCACTCAAGCCAAGGCTCTTACACGAGCTCCCCAGTCCCAAAGGACAGAGAGTTTACAGTGAAAAAGTTGTTGTTTTACTACATCCAGAAACATTCACGCATCTATTACTGTGGGATTCTTTTCTACACTAATACCTCGTGGTGACAGCTGGTAGTAGTCAATGCACAGAAGCACTTCAGCTTTTCTTACCATAAAAGTCTTTTATTCTCAGGTCAAGATGCTGCACAGGGCTTAGAAAATCATCTTTACAAACAAAACTGCTGACTTCCAGCGTGCAGATGTACAAGTGCATTTTGTTTGCAGAGCTGGGATTTGCCTGCAATCCTTTATTCCAGGAACTTACAAATAAGTGAGTGTTACCCTGGAATCAAACAGGACTATTCACAGGCCTGAGCCACACAGGAATTCAAGTAGGGTTTGCCAAAGTGCTGATGTGAATATGAGTGAAATTTAACCTGCATTTCTCACATATTCCTTCTGTGAAAAGGTGCACAGAGAATGCTGAGAACATTTTTTACCCCCTCATGTGATGTCTAACAAGAAGCTGCAGTTTCAGTTTAAGACTTCATCATTTAGCATAGCTCACCCATGCCATGTTTTCACCACAATCCACAACATCTTGAGGCAAAGCAGTAAAGGTGTAACAAATACAAATTATTGTAATGGTGCTATCAAAATGTGAAAATCTCTATTTTCCCAAAACCAAATAGAACATACTCTAATCTAAAGCTACTGAAGCACACAGAAGCTGTGCCAGCTCTAACATATCCATTGGCTTCATGGACCATTAAATAGCACAAATGGCACTATGAATTATTTCTGAAAACGTCAATACATTTCTAATACCCTGGGCACAATTCTCCTAATGTCTGGGTGCACACTCCCTGAGCCTAGGTGCCAGCTCTGCTCCCCACCACCCTCTTTTTCCATTTCACTTAGTGGATGCAAGTCACTGGAGCAGACACAGCCCACACAGCCCCAGAATTGCAATTTTACTGCTACACTTTAGAGAAACTACCAAGGATGCTGAAAGCATGGGGTGAGCAGTCCTTAGAAATGTATACAGTGAAAAGTAAACACCAAAGCCCAGGAAGTCCTTATAAAAATGTTTGGGTTTATTTATTTTGAGAGCTCTAATGCATTCTTGAGTGAAGAAAATAAACCAAAGAAAATAGAGAAAGAGGAGGGGGGGAAAAAAGCTGTGTCAGGCAGATTTACATGGTTTTCTTTGCCACTTGTTTCTAGATCCATTGGCACACAGATGATAGAAGTGTAGAAGAATTAATGCTTCACTAATACAACTTATGTGAACCTAACGTAGAAGAGTCATGAGCCCAGCATTTTTAAGGACTGAAAAAAAAACCCCAAAGATACATCCCAGGTTTAACATTACACTTAAAGGGCACCTACTTTTGAATTTTGTGATGATTCAGAACCACCTGACTGCAATATTTTACTATTTGGAATTTGTAATGAATTCTCCCATGAGGCTTTTGTTGCAAACTTACTGAGAAACAACTGTCAAACTGTAAAGTCAATCTCTATGCTGCCTCTTTTCCAGTGTAAAATAACTTGAGTTTTGCAAGAAGAGTGTCTAACTTGGCACAAAAAGCCCCACCAAAACAAAAAACCAGATCAGCAATAGGTATTGAAACACACAACCCTTTAGCCAGGAAAGATCTTTGCTTTATGGATATATAAAATACATGCTCTTGCACCAAGCTTGAAGCTTATTTATTGTTCCCAAGTGGCTACTGAAAACTCCTTAAATGTTGTTTGATGGAGTAGTGATTCTTTTCTGCCTTACTGGTGTAAACTGAATATATCTAAGAGCAGAATATATTGGTAATAAAAAAGGTTCTTTTTTGTTCTTTTTTTTTCCTGGTTTTTTTTGGGGGTTTTTTGTTTGTTTGTTTGTTTGTTTTGAGATCTATCAAAATAAAATAGCCTTGGAAGGCTTTGAAGTTAAATTTAAAAAAAAATCCTTTGGATATTGCCTTTCATTTCTAGAGCACAATTTAAATTCAATCTGAGGGTTTGCATGAGACACCTCAGGTGCTCTCTGTCCCAAATTCACTTGATTAACGTTGCCTTAAAAGATTTGCTGAAGAATCAGGCAAATGTAATTAGAGGAGAGGTAGCTCATACTGTACATAGATCATCAAAGGATAAGTAGAGAACCTTATTTATTTTCAGAGGAGACAAAGAATCTCCACACAATTGTAATAATCTCAGCAGATTAAAAAAAAAATAAATTACAATCATAATTAGGAGAAAGCAATGAAAGCTTGCATGAGTACCTGACCCAGGTTCCCTGGTACTTTATCAGCAGAGCTGTCCCACACAGGGCACAGTGGGAACACCTGTGAAGCTGAAGGGAAACAGTCCAGGTGCAGAAAAACTCTGCAGAAACATCATCCCATTGTTTATGGCTGGTTTCTCCAAAGCAGGGATCCTGCACAAACCAGGACACGAGGAGCACGAGGCTGGGGAACGAGGAGGAATTGCCCGTTGTCCACCTGGAGTGAACTTCCACCAACAGCGTGACAATTTCCAGAGTACCCTGAATTCCTGTGTGGGTGAAATCCTGCAAGAAGTTTCTGCACTGGGCTCAACTCTGAGTTTTGACCACTGAAATTCTAAGTGCTGGAGGTGACTCAACTAAACCAAAGTGTTTTAGGCAAGTGCTAACACCTCTGTCACAACTCAAGAACCACTGCTCTTGGAGCTGTGAATGCAAATGTAAACTCCAGAATGACTCAGAGCAAACAAGAGTACTTTTGTATTGAAATGCAAATTTTAAGGTTGTTTTTTTTGTTTAAATCTGCCAAAATTCACATTTTTTTTTCCATTAAACATGAAACAGTGCTTAATGCAGTTGGAAAAAGGCCATCATATCCCCCCTGAGGTTGGTAATTTATGTTAAACATGTGGTTCGAAAAACAGAGGCCTAGAAGACCACAACCAGTAATAGAATAAACATCTTTTCAACACAAAGATGAAAACAGCACTTTGATGGGACACAAATGGCCTCATTACTGCATGGACATACCTCCATACTTTAGGATTCTTTCTGTCCCACTAAAAAGAATTAAGAGGTAAAGAAAATCAATAAGGTTCACTAAAGCAGTGTCGTAATATTGAAATAATTTGAGTGGGTTAAAAGCCAAAGTGAGCTGCAGGCAGAGTGGGATGCAGGCTGCTCAGCATTACAGTTCTTCCTACACAGAACACCACAATTCCTTTTTCTCCCATGTGCTTCATTTGGGGCACTGTGAATTTAACAAAGACCAAGTGTCTAAAGGTACTTTCATGCCTGCTGTACTTTTCAAGAGGCCCTGAGACAGTAGGTGTGAGGCATTTATCTAATTTTATTGCACAAACTCCTCCTGCAGCTCCTACTGAGAGACAAGCACTTCCAAAAGGTGATCATCCCTCTGCCTTCAGACAGAAGGGTTTGTTTGGGGTTTTTCTTCTGGAAGAGCACTTCTTACAGCAAACATTCCAGCCAAACAACTCAGCCTACAGGCAAATCCCGGCCCAGCTGTAAAAAGCACCACAAGCCTCAGAACAGCAGTGTAATGACAAATACCTCAAATATCACAAGGCTTTGGACAGAGATGGCAGGGCAGAGATTTGTGATAGAAGGGAGATGTTTGCAGCAGTGAATGCTAAACCTCTCACCTGCTGCTTGTCACAAAGGGGCTTGCTGAGCCTTGGTACAGTTAGAAAGATCTGCAGTCGGGTTATCAACACAGGCCAGTACCTTGGCAAGGGGCTGGCATGTCCCAGTGGCACAGCCACAGCAAGCCCCTCCATCTGGATGTGTGCCAGAAGCAGCAGCAGAGCTCCTCTGCCCAAATACAGATGTTCCTTGGCCTCTTCCACTGGGGGATTCGAGCTCTTACAAGGAATTACAGCTCTGACCTTTCTGTCAGACAAGGTCTGTGCTTGCCCAGAAAGATTCATACCCTGATGCTGCCTTCAGCAATTGCTCCCTACACATTTTGCACTGATCCAAGAACTCCAAGAGAAATGTTTTGTTCATTTGTTTTCACATCACTGACCTTTGCAGTGACAACTCAGCAACTCACAGAGCTACCCATCCATGCAGCCCTGGCTGGAAAAGGGTTGGCTGGTGTTCCACAACAAGAGAGCATCCCAGCTGAGTGGAAGGGTGCTGTTCTCTCTCCACTTGAGCTCAGCTTTGGGCAGGGTGTCCCTAATAGAGATGTGGCAGAACAGAAGCCAGTGTGGCAGAAAGCCACCCCATTCCCACTGCAGCATGACTGTCTCCTACTGCAGCCTTCCAAATTTCTTCAGGATTCAGTTCTATGCCTAATCAGAGATGCCTAACAGCTCAGGTTTAACTGAAAGATGCAGGTAAAAGCTAAAGAAAAAGATCCAAGAGCACTCAGCACTGTATTTACTCCAAGGATTCCCTTGCAGGCTGGCAGCCAGGCTCACCCCATCCCCAGACAGTTTTCCTGCATCTTTCCCAATTTGAATCTTTAATTCTTCCATCTAACCAGGGACTCAGTGAGTTGCTGCCCATCTGCTGCAGCTCAGAGGGTTGGCTGCTCTGTGGGGCGAGAAGGACATCCTCAAATGGAAGGAACTGAGCTCAAACATCAGCTCCAAATGCCACTGTCCCTGCTGATTTGGCTCTAAGGGAAGCAGGACCAGGTTAACATGGAGAAGAAATAACTTTCAGTGGCTTGATAACCAAAAGCAGACACAAGTTTGCAAACACATGACAGAGTCTAGCTAAGACACTTGCTTTAATAAAAGATGATACCAACACCTACAAAACTTATTTTTTTTCCATCTCTCAGCCCATCACTGTTCCCAAAGCCCTAATATTGTTGTGACATCACAAGAAAAGCAGGGATCTGGGCTGGATAATTCACCAGAGAAAACAAGTGTCTTTTCATTAGGAAAATAGCTCCATAGGTCCAGTATCTGTGAGCAGCACAGGAAACAGGGAGACTTCAGGAGGAGGAGGGAGGGAGGAAGGAGGCAGAAACAGCTCAGACCTGGGCTAAGGACACTCAATTGCAGCTTCACTTCAGAACGTGGCCTGGGTTTGGATTACAAAGGTGCTTAGGTATCCAGAAGTACAACTTGGCTGCCTAATTTGATTTTCAAAAGAAAATTAAGTGGATTAGGGGTTAGATTTTTTTAAGGGATTTAATTTCCTACAGGGACAGAGGAGTACCCAGTGGGAGAGTATTACAACTCAATTAGGATTATAACAAAGAGCTTATGTTTGTTTTCCCTATTCACACAATTTTTAAGGGGTTGAAGGAATTTTGTACAAATAATCAAATTATAGCAAACCTAAAAACACTTGGTTTCTTCTGATAGAGATCAGCTGTATGAAGCTTCAGGCCAAACAAAATTTCAGGATGTGATCACTACCAAGAAAAAACAGAACAAAACAAATTCAGGAAGTTCTGCTGCTACAATTACCCTAACCACTGGGGTTTTTCTATAAAATATTGGTATTTCGCTGAAGGCATTTACGCTCAAAAGCTAAAAACAACCAAATACTGACAATTAATTTTTTTTTTTTTTGTTCTTGTTGTAGATATCTCAAAGGAACCTCCGTTTTTGGTCCTTTTTTACCCTCCCTAGTGGGGAATATCTTACTGCATTCTTCCACAATGAAGACAACCTCTCTTGGATCTCCAGTCCTTGTTACGTTCTGAAACAAAAAACTGCACTGAAATCCACTGCCCCAAGTATTATCTCATCTGACTTTGGAAGGAAGGATAACAAACATAATCCTGCCATTTTCCCTGAAATCCTAAATTCTCCATATTCATGAACAATTGCCAGAAATAAATTCTCCATACGACTTTAATTTCTTCTTTAGCTCATCACACGTCTTCTACAGAAAACATTCACCTATTTGAAAATGTAACATTTACCAAAGTTGGTTCCCGTGCCAAAAGCTTTAATAACAGAGACTGAGACAATCTTCTACAGATGCAGAAAAGTAAAACTCAGAATCAGGTATTAAGATCTCTCACAGCTTCCCGCTACTTCTGTCTAAAGCAAAAGCATTACAGTGTAACCCTTAATTTCCTGATGAAATACATTTGGGATTAGGAAGCTGACAGAGGCTGGAGCCAGGACTTTGCCCCATGGCTGTTTGGAAACTTCAATCTGGTTAAAGAATTCCATTACACTGATTTTGTACACATGCTCCTTCTAAGCTGAGCATAACTTTCAGAATTCCATTTTCACTGTGGAATGGTGCAAAATTCCTCCCCTGAGGCAGGTGTGTTTCCTCATTGAATTAAAAAACAATAAATTGAAAGTAAAAAATAAAAGAAAGGGGGAAAGGTGTAAGAAACAGGTAGAAAGGCATTGAAGCTGTAGGAGTTCTAACAAATCATCTTGGCATACAGTCCCAGTGGTGATGAGAAATTGTCCAGTGTGTTTTATTTATTTTTTACATGGCAGAACAAGAAATGCACTTGAGGCAAAGTTGTAGAATGTTTTTAAATTAGTGGGCTTATTTTATTAATACCCATGAAAATGGAGTGACGAGAGAGAATTATTCTACTGCACAGCCAGTGTAAGAACCCACAGCAGCACAGGTCCCAGCCCTGCAGTCTGCCACGTGTACTCAGGGCATGTGAATAAGCACCCCATGGTTTAACACAATTTCCCAAGGTGGTATTTCTGTACTGGGAATTACATACATTGCTTTTTCTTACCATAAAGGATAAATCTCATTTACAGTACACCAAATCCAACAGACTATTGTCCATATTTTGGCCTTGGAATGATGCATTTAGCTATGTGGGTCTTCTACCTTGTACCCTCATGATTAGGTAAATGATTTGGAGTCAATTAAACATGCAAAACACACTTTACCAAGGCAAATTCCTTAACAGAAACTGAACTCCAATGTCATTCATCCCCCAGGCAGTATTTGTAGCCAGCAGAAGAAACCTAATGTGCACAATTCTCTTGATAAGAAGAGTGAAAATTAGAAACATGGAGGTTTACTTAAGCAGATTCAAGTATCCCTGGAAACAGGTAACTAAAGCCAGACAAACTTTGCATGCTCCAGCTCACAGTGTGTTCATAAACCAAATTCTGCTTTTCTTTTTGCAGGGTTTGGACTCTTGCCTGAAGAGCCAAGTTAGATTAATCTAAATCTCTGAATTAAAATTTCACAGGAAAGACAAGAGAAAGCTGTTGTGACGTGATCCAGGACAGAGCAGATGCAAACAGCCCAGGTTTAACTGAAAGATGCAGGTTTGCACATCAAGTCACCTTGGGTACAGATTTCCTACCTGCCTTTAGAGGTTCTGCAAAGGGCACACATGCACAGGGAAACCTTACAGTGCCATCCCAAGCCAGGGGATTTTGTGATTTGTGTGTGTGGATGAGATGCTGCTCATGGTTTGACTTTCCTTGCTAAATCCAATAGCTGCAATTCTGTGTGCTAGTTCTATTTTAGTAGGTTTGTATTTTCTGAAGTTTTGATTTAGTCACATAAGGCATCAAGAAAGAGCAAATATACTTTAATTTGTGTGTGTGTGTTAATTTATTCTCATTTTGTTACCAGAGGGAGAAGAAATCTCACAGTAAGACTGTATTAATCTGTCTTCCTACAGTGCCATTAGTAAAATGTCATTTTGATTTGAACCTACTGTGCCCTAC
This sequence comes from Molothrus aeneus, assembly GCF_037042795.1. NCBI lineage: Eukaryota > Metazoa > Chordata > Aves > Passeriformes > Icteridae > Molothrus > Molothrus aeneus. Next base: position 10,162,531 of record NC_089661.1, on the reverse strand, counting down.
TTGAGCAAAAAACCCCCATGCTGCATACACTATAGATCAGAGTGTACACACATATATATCAGAGAACTTTTCATTAACTGTTAAACTGCATAATGGTGTTTATATATGAGCATGGCTTAATTAGCTACATAATGAAAAGTGCAATGAAAATGCAAAAGGGTTGGGAAGGGCTGAGCTGCAAGACTAAACTGGCTCTCGACACGTCTTGGGAATACTGAAGTTTGTATAAAAAGGTCAAAGTCTCACCTCCCATTGATAAATACAGCATTACATAAATAAATATTATGTGTGGGGCCCTTATCAGACACTGAAGTTTGCTGAAGAAGACAAGGCTGATGGATTGTTCTCTGGGCAGCAGCAGTGCTCTGCAGAGATGTGGTTCACATCTGCAGTTCAGCTTTGCAAAACACAGCTAGCACCCTTCTAAGTCACTGTGGTGGAAGATTGCTTTCACAGAAACATCTCTGTGTGCTGGAGAAGCTGCCCCAAGACACAAAATGTCAACTGTGACAAGCATGAGGGAAAACATCTTTTAGTCCAAACTAGCAGGTTTTTGTGCTGAATGTGAATGGAGCAGATTCCTTATGAGGGAAGAGCCTATCTGAGGCTGTAGCTCCTGGAGGAGATTGTGCAGCTCAGGGACTCGTCCAGCAAAGGTAGGGTGGTTTGTCTGGAAATGCACTGACAGCAAGCTGAAACCAACCCCACATTTGTGGGGAAAAAGGTTTAAGTCAGTAACAAAACAGGAGAAGAAGTTAAGAGAGAAATTAAAAAGCAGCCTAAGCTCAGCCACAGCAGTGGGGAAAAAAATCTGTCTGCAACAAAAAGGGTGAAAACAAGACCAAAACAGCATCAACAGCAAATGATGCCCATGGCTACTGATTTAAGAGCATTGCAGGGAGGGAGAGCCTTCCTTGTGTGATGAACTTTGGACAGTCATGGTCAGATCTGCTCACCCAGGTCTCACCTGAGGGTGTTCCCACTCTGTGAGAGCCTTTGCCAGTGTCTGTGATCCCCTGGCAGAGCTGGCTGCAGAACAAACCCACGCACCTGGGCCACTGCCCCATGCCCAGCTCTGCTGGATCTCCCTTAAACCAATGAGCTCCTGCACAGAGGTCTTGCAAATTCTTCAATACCCTATTAAAAACATCATCAACTCTTCAGCAATTACCTGTGGCACATGAAAGAGAAGCTAGCAACATGTGAAAGCTCATTGTCTGTTTGCAAACTAGCTGAATTCTTTAGGCAGGCTGCAGTCTCCCCTTGGATGCATTTTCTCTCTGCCTAGGGACACAGTGTACAGAGATGCACTGCAAAAGAGGAACATTGGACTGAGAGTCCTCTGCCCTCCTCAATTTTTTTTTCCATCAGGTTCACTCTTGTGTACATATATTTATGCAGCACATATCAGTTGTCTTCTACTCAGTTTAGGACCAAGTTTCAAGATACTCAGGTATTATTGCACTGGGTCAGAAGCACCAGCAAGTGCTAGACATGAATCAATGGCTGTGCCTAAGCTGCCTTTCCAAGCTGAGCATGCAAATTCTTCTCCCTCACTCTTCAAAGCCTAAAATAAACCAATAGGCCACTCCTTTATGAGAAGGATCAAGAAGACTTCACAGAAATTAGGTTGTTTCTAGAATAATTTAGAAGTTTGTCAATGACCTTATAAATGTCCATGACAGCTTTCCAAGATCCTCATGTCTAACTCAGAGAGCTCTTTTAAGTTAATTTAAAAGACAAAAAAATAAAATAAACCCCACAAAAATGACCAAACAAATATGTACCAACAAAGGCATTGCAACCCCATTTAATTCTGTTCCCTATGTATGCCAGATGCTAATTAGGAGCTGGTCCTCATCACATAAATAGGATCCAGCTTTGCACTTTACCAAAACACAAAAGGCCAAATTCCAACCCAGGGTTTTGTTCTGTCCTACCCTAATGGCTACAAAAAGCTGCACAGTTGAGATCTGGATCAGATTCAAAACTTTCCCAGGATGTAGCTCTGTTCACATCCTGATTTTTTGAATCCAGCTCATCTCTAATTATTATTATCACAGAGAATGTCAGATCTCAGGTTATGCACTTTAAATTTCTCCCTATAAACAATTAATTAGCTTGCTACAGCCTTTCTATAAATAGCTTTTACATATAAATTATACTCATCTTCTCAGACAAAAATCCCAGCTCTGGTTTTTGTCTTCTGATTTTTCCTAGTGGTCTGCAGCTGTCAGGCAGCCAGACACACATGTGTGCTCTTCATATTTGGAGATAAAAATAAGATTATGGGGCTAATTGACAAAGAATTTTTGAATTGAGTTAGTGCTTGAGAAATCAGGTTTTCCCCAGAAAATATCTGAAAGCAGCACTTCTATCAATTTAACTCTGGCAGAGAGCTGCCTCCTGCACCAGCTGAAATGGTGCTCACTGAACAGCATGGATTCCAGGATCTGAGGCATCATGCTATTGGGGGACAGGACACGTATGGCTGCCCAAATTAATGTTTCTGACGGTTTTTCCACACTCATCCTATAGGTGCTGACAGGCAAGATCAGGCCACACCTTCTGCTGTGCTCCCAGCAAGCCACCTCTTGTCTCCAGACAAGTTCTTTGCTTTCTTTGCTTCCCTGCACAAGGTTTTCACCTCCACACTAGAGATGCCCAGGGAAAATGTGCAGCCACTCCTCTGCCATGTCAGGGCACATTCCTGTGACTTGGCTTCACTTACAGATCGGCTGAATTGACACAAAACATCCTTGCCTATGTGTATGTGAGGTAGGCTTTGTGTGTGTATAAATATATATGTATATTTATATTATATTTATATAAAAATATATCTCAATGGGACTAATAATTGCAACAGCCACAAATATACAATAAAGCAAACCTCAGTGTGAATCTACCAGAGCCATCCCTTTCGGTCTGTGTGCACCCCACTGTGAAATGTGCACACTGAGCATCTTTGTCTCATGCCTGTGTTGAGGCTGAGTAAGAAATATTGGTAAAGCACTTTGGAAGATTGTCAAGCAGTGCAGCCAAGCGTGCTGCTCATTTTGAAGCACTAATCTATATGTTTTTTCCCCACAATCTAGCATAAAATCATCATTGCACCCAGCCAGAGAGAAGAAACTGGGATTATTGGATATTTTCATGTTTCACTGCATAATGCTGCTATCAGAGTGGGAACAGCAAGACTCTGATTGTCCTTGTTTTGTGGCCTTGAGGTTCAGGGAGGAATCACTCTGATAACCTCCCTCAGACCCAGCCCAGGATGAGCAGAGCCTTCCTGACCTTGTTGTGATTGTGCCATTTAGCCAGTGAAATGCCCACAAGCACACCAAGCATTTCCAAGGTCCACAATCCCTTCGCCTGTTTGTTGCTGCTTTTCAGAAAAAACACCCTAAATGTGTGAGCAAACCCCTGTCAGCAGTGCTTTACCTGGAGGCTCTGAATTCTGCTTTTGGCATGACTTTTGGGTGTCCTTGGGCAAGCCCATTTTCCCTTGTTTTGAATTTTACTGAGGACAACTGTGTCATGAGGAATTAGCACCCAGGTTTGGAAATGGAAACAAGGATGGGGTAGTTACTGAACCGGTTCTTAAGTGTAAGTGCATCATGCTTCAAGCAGCTTTCCTCATTTCACACATTCCTGTTCCTCTCCCTCACATAAGATGTCCCTGATACACCTTTTCCTCCTGCTTTGTCAAATTAGTTACCTTTTGACATTTTACATTTTTGTATTTCATGAAGGCCACCAAAGCAGAAATCTCTGTGAACTAAATAATTCTCCTAATTCTGGAGATGAAAACTTACCTTCTGGTTTTCTATTTTGTGTCACTCAATAATATGAAATGCCAACTTGTCTTGTTGACTCTTAGCCCCTTTTACTTCAGTTATTTAAGTGGCTTAAAGACTTGTGCAATAAAGTCACATAAAGTCTCAATTATTCTTCATTTATCTATGCTAAACTGTTTTAGACAACAAGTGACCTTGATTCATTTTAAGTATAATTTTATCTGGTTACATTTGCTGTTGGAAGTTATTGCTCTTCTTTCATCCATGCTTTGACCAATACTAATCTACTCTGTTTTTCATTTTCTAGGCATCCCACAGAGTTCAGAACATTATTGATATTCAGGATTCATCTGTTCTAATTTGAGTTTCTCCTAACTGTGACTGCAGACAAAGGCAACTTTATTGTAGAGAAACACTAATTGGAGATAGAAAAGTACTATTTTGATAGATTGTGTTAAGAATTCCTCTCCCTCTCTCCCCAAAGGCAAGCTGAGCTATTCTGTATGTTGGATTATGTACCCATGACTAAGACCTGGCCATGTCTGAGCCTCTCCAACGACAGCACAAATCCCAAGCAGAGACAGAAAAGGCATAATTAGCAGCTGTTGAGTTTGTAGGAGTTGGTAACTGGGATAAACCACATCATCCCCAGGCAGGCTTTGTCTGTCAGTCACCAAGATCTGAACTAAACAAGAAACACCTTTTTTTTTTTTTCCAAACATCAAGAAGGAGGACACAGAGGACAATCATCCCTGGAACGTTTCTGTTGGGGCATCATATGGAAACAAATATGTGAGCACACAAAGCAGGCCAGAGACAGTGGAGAAACTCAAGTAATTAACTCACTGATTACAATAGATCTGCAAAATTAAAAAAAAAGACAAGTTTGGTTTTTGTTTTTAAAATTCCATTAGACCTCCATGTGGGAGAAAAGAGAAGGTGGAGTCACTGAACCAACACTCTGCTCTAGCACAAAAACCACATGGCTCAGCAGGGAAGGGACTGCTGGTTCCCATACATTCCATACATCCATCTTCCATCCTATTAGAAAGGAAGTTGGGATTAAATCCATCCTCCAGCCCCCACACACTCCTTGAGCAGAGTTTGAACTCTGTTAGCTCTGAAGCAGGGAAAAATAAAAATGCCCTGGTCCACAAAAGAACAGCCAGCTTCTAGGGGAACATTAATAAATGCCAGCCTATTATTACAGCTCACACTATTATCAGCATGATTATTTAAAGTATAAATTATGGTGAAATTCTTATTTAGGGAGAAATCTTTGAAAAACTAATTTTTCCTTTCAGAATCAATTTCAGTTTTAAAGAAATACTTTAATGTTATACTCTTTTTAATTAAGAGTTCAACAGTAATCCAGATGGAAATACTTCCTAATCTAAATATCTCTGTAGGTTCTTTTTCTTTCTAAAATATGGGTTTCAAAAAAAAATTAGTTTTCTTTGCTTCCTCCATTATGAACTCCCATCTAGCTCTAATTGATGTTCAACTTCACACATCTCTCTGCAGCTCCAATCTGCAGGCAAATCATGCTGCAGCTGAAGGTGAAGAGGGTTCTATAGGTGTTGTATCAGTAGGGCACACAGAGGGTGTGCTGGGTCTGTGTAGTACCAATTCAAAGTGATGCCCTACTCTCATTAACATAACTAAAAAAAATAGTAAATGTAAATGAAACATTCACCTAATACAGTAAAAGATCATCTGTAATTTCTCCGTTTGTTCTGCCTTTTTTTTTTAAATTCCTTGATTTAGTTTTTTTTAATTTTTCTCCTAGCTCCTCACCTTACAAATGACATTATGTGAATATCTGAATATCTGCTTGGCAGACTGTGAGGACTTGGTCTTCTTACCTGTCCATGCAAAGCTTAACATTACTGTGAGAGGTTTAGAGAGTTACAAACACAATGAAGTGTGAAAATGAGCTATAATGGTATTACTGCTATTGAATTCCCTGGTGCAGGATCTGCATTTTTTGCAAATGCATAGTCAACCACTTTTATTAATAAATGTAAATTTAGAAATCAGTATGCTCACTCAAAATTCTTATTTTGTGAGCAGGTTTGTTTTCTCCATAGTAGTTTTTTTTTTCCACTACTATTTTCCTAAATCTTTTCCCAGTGTTAAAATATTTTCTAAGTAAATGGTTTGACATTTTCTCTGGTATGTACCTATACCCCAAAGAATTCTTTAATGGCTGTTTATGTCTCAGAGAAACTAGTGTTAAAGTGCAATTTCTCAAGTAAGCAGCATGCTGATGCTCAGTAAGTGATACAGATCATTTTAGATAGGAGTAACTGAGCAGGGTAATTCATCAAACCTACCTGCCCTGACAACTCCTTTCATTATTTTAGATCAGTAATTGAGATGCCAGAAGGTGGGATGATGATGACCTAAGATGACAATACCAGTCCACTTCAACCAGCCTGCACATCCTCATCAATGAGTGATGCTACAGGCTCACACCTCAGCCGCACACAAAGTCCTCTGCTGCCTTTTCCACAGGCTGAGGATACATTACATTAATCCCTAGGGATTTTAATTATGACTTCACCTGAACTCCTTTTTTTGCTGTCATAAGCAATGGGTGCCCCAGGAACTGTCCTGGAGGCAGCAAAGGGCCAAATGCAGCCACAGATATTCAGAATAAACTACACTTAATGGTGAAAAGTTTATTTTTAAGAGAAGAACTGATACCCAAAATTTCTGCAGCTACAGACACCTTTAATTAGAAAGCTTATTTTATTTCCTGAATATTCAGAGAACTTCACACTGGCTTCAAGCTGGTTTCATTTTCCAATCTCATATTACAGCAGGAGCTACGCATAAAATGACAAAGAAGTTTTATCTGTGTGTTTTGCTAGAGCTAGAACTGCACTTTTCACAGTGAGGTGTAACTCTGCAAATATTTCCCCAGAGCAATCTCTGCATTTACTGGCAGCAATCTCAGGCTGTTCTCTGAGGTCCAGGAGCCTGCACTGGTGGGAGGTGGCAGAGCTGCAGCAAAGCCAAAATCAATTCCCTGGCAATGAGAGCAGCTGCTGCAGCAGCTCTGGGGAGGGCACCCATGGCCTGGCTGGGAGGCACAGAAGGACAAGAGCATCACTGACTCCAGAGTTAGGGGCTGCAGAAATTCCTTCCAGTACCATGCAAGCAGCATCAGGAGCCATTAAAACAGAAAGGTGATGATGAGATTAATTTTTCTGATCACATATCATACTGCCCAAGTCCTCCCTTCTTATTTCCCCTCTGGCATGTGAGTTAATTTATATGAGGAACTTTCTACTCCATGTCCCTAAGGATATAAGTAAAGAAGAAAAATGCATACCACATACACTGACTGCCTGCAGTTTATTTTTACCCTGTTACAAAAGAGATTATTCCACTGGCCACAGAACTGCTCCCTCTTCCAGAATATTCACCCCATTACCACCATTTCCACTTCACAGGGGTTTCATTGCTCTGTTTTCTTTTTAAGCTCTTTCAAAACTTAGAAACACATAGAGAACACTCATCTTCATCCCCTTTAAGGTACCAGTTCCAAAATTACATCATGACCATCACTATTAAGATGTGAATGAGGTAAATTTTAATACAGATATATGCCTCTGGAGTGCTCATCCAAATGGATCAGATCAATAGAGGGATATTGCTTTTCTCAAGTCCTAGCATGAAGTCATAAGGATGGTTTGGGGAAAAATAAAAAAGAAAAAGTCCAACAAAAAAACAAGCCCCAAAACACATACAGACATCAGGCTATTTTTACAGGCCTTTAACACATTAGGCTAAATAGGGGGAGAGGATATCCTGGGTTTTTTATACATAACTGTTGATGGAATGGTTCTCTGAAAAGAACATTAAGTTCTTCAACTTTGACAGGCAAAGTCAGTGATGGGCATTTCAAAATAAAAAAGGCTGAAAAGAAAATAAAGCCCAAACAATAAACCTATCACTTAACAGACAGATTCACGTGGGCTGCTTTGTCACAAAACTCTTCCTCATCAGGGTGAAGCTGGGAATATTCACCGTGTCCTCAGAACCTTTGGGTATAACAGGAAGGAAGAGATCAGAACTTCGTCTGCTCCTCACTAGGGAAATTCTTAGCACCAATTCTCTTCCCAGTGGGTAACCAGACATTTGGAATTTTGAACAAAAATCTCTCTCTTCTCATTCAATCCATTCTTGTCTTTATTACAGAATAAACCACATGTTGCTAGAATATGAAACAAGATGTGCATGACACAGAAACAGGGATGTGCAACTGTCTGGTATAATTTCTGAATTCCAGCAAATTACAGTTAACCAGACAACAACAATTCCATTTTGTAAGAACTCTCAATGCAACCACAACAAAATGTGGAGAATACTTTCCAAATGTTTTCTGCTTAGCATGGGAGCAAAAATAAATCCATTTTAAAATATTGCCAGAAAAAAAAAAAAAGAAAAAAAAGAAAGAAAAATAAAAAGAAAGCCAGGCAAAATGTCCACTTTCTAAATAAAGATGCCTTTCCATTTGGAAAGAGGATCCAAGAGTGTTTTAGCTGTAATAAAGGAATATAGAAAATTCAAGCCTGTTTCTCATCCCAGATCAGGATTGTTCTACTCTTCCAGAAAGTTAAGAAAACTGTTCTTATAAAAATGAATAACCAAGGTAAGCAGAGTTACCTGAGTGTCGAATCAACATCAGGCTATATTCTTCCCTGTAACTGTTTGCTGCTGCCATAATTCTGTCATAAGTACAAATGACTGCACTGCTTTCAAAGAACTTGTTATAAATGCTTTTTGCTGGAGGAGAAGATAAGTGCTAGCACTGTAATTCAAAAGCAACAAAAGCTGCTCACCCTCCCTAGCAACACAACAAATGTGAGACCTCCACTTACAACAACAGCTGAGAGCTGGGATGGCTCAAATTGTTTTTTCCTCCAACAGCAGAAAAAAGGGGAAAAAAATATCTGATAAAAATATCTGATGCCATTTCAATGAAACAGGTTGAGCAATCACATTAGGGAATGGTTTTGGTTTTTAAGGAGACATCTAAGCAGGGATGTGTGAGGCATGGAGTCACTCACTCCACAGACAGCGCTGTGTCCAGCCTGCAGCATCACAGCTTGGAAGGATGCCAGCACAGAACAGTCAGGGTGAATGTGAGCGTGGAAATTTTGCCCCCTGAGGCAAGAGGGAAAGAATTGAAAACTGCTAAGTCTAACAAAAATACAGTTGGAAAATCATGGGGAAGATGACCTGAGTAAGAGTTTTATCTTGATTCTGTCTGTCAGTGACCCTGAGTATGCAAAGACTGAAAATCAGAATTACTGAAAATGTGTGAGAGGGTTTTATCCCTGTAGATCTGAATTTTCCTGGTGAAGTCAGTCTCAACAGTCAAACTTCCCTCTTGTCATCTATCTCATTGGATCAGGGAATTCACATTTTAAAGCTTTTACACAGATCTGAGGAATATCCTATGCAAAACAGGCAAAAATAGACAATCCTGTTAAATTTGTGAACATGAGACTTCCAAAGTTCCACTAAAAATGTGTTTCCCTTCCATCAAACTTCTGATCTTGGACACATCACTGCAGAAGTAGCCTTAATGCTTAATTAAGCTTGCATTTAACTCTCATTGAACTAGTCACAAGTTCTATAAGTCTGAGTGGATTTAGACATCCTCTACTGAAATGAATTCTAAAAGTAAAACTTCCATAATTTTGGAAAAGTTCCTTTGAGCAAAACATGCATGGAGCCCACAGAAGTTGTAGTAGAAACATGTATTCTAAAAGCCCAACAAAATTGAATGTGACATCTTTTAAATAGATTTCTCCAATCACATTGCACTATAGCTACAAGAAATGGCAGAATTCTGCTTGCTAAATTTTACAGCTGCATTCAACAACTTAAAACATTCAGCAAAAGAAAGATACCTCGTTGACTTGAGTTAGAAAGAGGAGGAGTGCAAAAATTCACAAGTGCAAGAAGAAACACAGGACTGAGTCAAAGGAATCTGAAATGTTGTGGTTTTTCAGTCTTGAAGTTTTTTCAAGTCCCAGAATAAATTCACTGGTCCAACACATGCATGAAGTGTTTCTAAGGAATCACAAGTTTTACTAAAACCCATTTTGTGCTGGACTCCAATGCACAGTGTTCAATCTACCTGGGCCAGCAGACAATGTTAAAATACAGGGGAACTGCTGAGGGCTTCAATATTTCACTTTTCTTTTCTTATCTGTCCTTTGTAGCACAGCTCAGAAAATATAAATCACAAAATAGCATGAAAATCACATTTCCTCTCTGCCTCTGGAATGATTTCATCATATCTTTCTCTGTTCAGCCTGTGAAACAGCTAATGCTCTTCTCTTATTTTCAGTCTCTTCACAGATTTTAGGTTACCTGTGCTACTGACCTCTTTACAAAAAGAGCACCAAAAAACAGGTGCTGACAGGTTCTTGTCAGTCTGAAGAGACTTAAAAAAAAAGAAACCTTGACCCAAATTATAAAAACCATCTGGGCTTTTTGCATTCCCCAAGGTCAATGTTTCAAGCTCAAAATTCAAAGATGAACAAACAAAAAAGATTGTTTTCGTGGTTTACCCTTTTTTTTTTTTTTTGAGGAGGGTTATACTTTAAAAATTTATACAATGTTTAACCTGGTCATCTAAGGAGACAGCAAAAGTCAAATACTGACTAATATAAACAATTATGAGGATAGAGGTTTCCAGCCTGAAAAAAGAGGCATAACTTCAGAAATATTTGAGCACAATTAACTTGGTGACCTCCTTAGAGGAGAAGAGGTTTGAGAAGACCTGTTCATGGTACAAATGCTGCTAGGAAATAGGAGACCTGTAAAAACTGAAATTAATGGGATTCTCTGAGATCCCATCTTCTTTTCTAATGACACTCCTTTTATAATGACATTTCTTTTACAACACTTATGATGCAGAAGTATTATCTTTGGAAATAGAGTGCTATATTAAATGGAAGTGTACAGAATTTGGAGTGAAACAGGTTATTATATTAGTAGATATTATGAATGTATTACATCTTTTTACTCCCAAATATGCTACCTTACCTTTTGCTGAAGTCATTTCCAATAAGACCATCAAAATCCTCCTGATAAAGGATGTGCAGCCCTGTCCCAGATGCAATGACTCTGGCCTTTAAATTCACCATTATTTTCTCTACAGGGATTTAATTAGAAGATGTGCTCCAAGGCATTCACTCCCCATTTCTGCACCTTCTAAGACTGACCTTTGATTTGTTGATTTTCACTTGCTTAAACACATCCTGAAACGCATTTTGCAAACTGAATTAATTTTCATTCGCACTTTACCATTTATGCTAAAATGGTCCAACACTCTAACTCTGTTTTTAAAGCCTGGCTTCTAAAAAAGAAATTTCTTAAAGTCTAAATCATTCACTGTAATGTCTGCAAAATGTGCATAATGGTTGTTATTAGGAGTTGTCATCTAGGGAAAAACACTAAATACATAAACCCACAAGAATTCACAGTAATTCAAAACATGATTTTCTTCCTGGATAATCTAATTTTAGCTACTAAAAGACCATCCTAGCATTAATACTGTTTGTATTTTACATGACCTAAACTGTAGCTTAGAAAAACCCCAAGCAGCGACTAAAAATCTCAATTGCTGTCCTTAGATGAACATGGAAAAAGAGTGAAATCTAGGAGGAAAGCAAGCAGGGAGGGAGGTACAGGTCATTGGATGCTCTGCCTGAAAATTGAGCTTGTGGGGGGTTATTCACTCAAAAATGGGGTCCAGAGCATCCACCTACACCAGCTGGGGAGATTTTCCCCCTCTGCAGTGTCCAAATGTCCCGCACATCCTGCTGGTGCAATAATCAGCTGGGAGCACACAAACCATCCACCTGTGCTCTTGCACCTCTGTTCCTCCCCAGCACTTAAGGGAGCTGAAATATTGCTCATGACACAGCAAACTTCACACACCCCAACCAACACTTCTGAGAACTCAAAACTTCAGAAACATTTCCCTGGATTTGCATTAACACAATGTCAATAGAAGCTTTTATCCTCCATTCACATGCTCATCAGATATTATGACTTAGGGGAGATTTTAGCAGTTACATCTTCGTAAGCAAAACACCCACATTGCTTAGCAAGCACAATACTATTTTTCTTAATACAAAGTGACTCCCAAAAGCCTAAGTCAGAGACACAGAGACAGAAATGTCTAGTGACTAATTTTTTAGTACACACTGTAAGATTTTCTTTGGACTTGCATGACTGTGCCTGCACAGAGAAAAAAAAAATTTAAAAACCCCAACACTTACTCAGGCAGAAAAATCAACTAGGATTTATCTACCCTTGCCATTGAGAGGGTATGTGGGAGAGCAAGTCCCTATAATTACACACCCCAGTTCCCTGGGCACAGAACTCCAGTGCCCCCTAAAACCCATCCCCTGACAGTGTTTGGATCCAAGAGTGTGACAGCTCAGCCACAGTTACACCTGCAGCCAGGTATTTTCTGGCTCCATACTGTTATTTGTAACTCATAACTGTGAACAGAACAAAAGGCCAAGCCAAAAGGTGATGCTCAAGCTGCAATTAATGTTTGTGACCCCACAAGGGTAATTCAAGATAGGTAATTCAAGAAAATTCAAGATAGTTCAAGATAGCTGAATCCAAGGTAATTCAAGGTAATTCAAGGTAGCTGGAAGCGACCTTGGGAAGCTCCTGCACTGGGAGACCCCAGTCTGTGAGGGTGTGAGCGAGTGTGAGTGAGTGTGCAAGGGTGTGAGTGTGCAAGGGTGTGCGCGAGTGTGCACGAGTGTGAGCAAGTGTGCACTAGTGTGAGCGAGTGTGAGCGTGAGTGAGTGTGCGAGGGTGTGCACGAGTGTGAGTAGTGTGCAAGAGTGTGAGCGAGCATGCAAAAGAGTGAGCGAGTGTGCAAGAGTGTGAGTAGAGTGTGAGTAGTGTGCAAGAGTGTGAGCGAGCATGCAAAAGTGTGAGCGAGTGTGCAAGAGTGCGAGTAGAGTGCGAGTAGAGTGCGAGAGTGTGCAAGGTAATTCAAGCCAGCTGGACCTTTCCCGTAGGAAGAGCGAATCCAGGTAAGGAGCCCGTGGATGGAGAACTCAATCCAAGCTGTAAGTGTGCTGAGGCCTCAACTCCACCCAGGCTGTGCGAATTCCATCCCATAACCACAGCTCCAATATCAGGTTATGGTAGTGGAGCAGCGTCACTCTTGCTCTTACCTTGGGCTAGCATCATTTCCATTATGAATGTATAATGCATATAAGCAGTTCTCTCTTTACCTTGTATCCATTTGAAAAATAAACCTGGCATTTTTGGTTATTTTATGGATTTTTAAGAGCTAGAATAAGCAGTGTTTACAAGAACAGAATATAAAATCAATTCCATCTTGATTACATTTGACTTCAATGAGTACTAAGTGATGCTTTTTCCATTTAATCAGGGAACCGTGTTGAAGCTACACTATTTGCATTTTAATAAAAATTCTCTCAAGATCCAAAAAAGTAGCAGCGCAGCTAAGTGCCTAAACATTAGGAATTCATCTTTCTTGATGAATAGTAAGATCTAACTTGTTTAGATATTATTTTCCTCTTAATTGTAAGACTTATTTAATAAAAAGAACCAGATTGAAAATCACCAAAGTTTCTATCTACCTTCAAAGCAATTATAAAAGGCTCCATATGCAGATCTCTCCTGGAATTTTGTGTGTTCACACACAACTACATGTGTGTGTGTACACATATGCAAGCACACACTTATATATGCACATCTCATCCAATTTTGCTGCAGGCAGCAGCAAATGTCCCTGAAGGACTGAATAAAATCTCTTAAAACAGCATAATATTTTAGCTGTTAGAAAAGTAATACAGCACATCATTACCCTCTAATATTAATAAAGGATGAAGCACAAATTCAGAGAACACAGTGTCAGACTTGTTTTACCTCATGACAAAAATAATGTTTTTCCCAGTGCCTAAAAATGTTAAAGTGGATCAAAACTAATTCTGATATAATTCCATTAGTTTTAATGGAATTGTGCTATAGATTGATTAGTGGGAACAACTTAATTATATCGTTCTCTTTCTCATATGGGGGTTGTATTCTGAACACTCAAAAAGGAACAGCAGTGGGACCACAAACAGCAATGAGTCTCCCAAAGTATCTCTCCTGAATTATCTTTTAAATTATAAAGTCACATTAAAACTGAAAACTGGAAAATTTATATTACACTGCCCTTTCATAGCAGTCTACAGGTTTGCCAGCAAAGCAACCAAAATTTGTATCATGAGGATTACAATTCAGACTCTTTAAAAGAAGAAGGAAAAAAGGTGCTGATTTCAGGCTGAAAGCAAAACCCACAGACACATAAAAAGCAGTGAGGAGCTGGGCAGTGGATCTGTACAAGGAATGACTGCACAGCGAGATCTGGAAGGCCATTTAAGGGCTTTGAGTGCCCATTTCCATTACAATTAGCATTTAGTTCCCCTGGGTAGCTTTGAAAATTTCAGCGTAGGTGTGTACATAAGCTACATTATGGCTGAATCCTAAAACAGTTCAAGGAACATTAAATTTTATGTGCCATGTTCTCAGCTGATGTCACTCAACAAAGCCCCACTGAGGTCATTAAAGTGCTGGTGGTGGCTGGTGGAGGATCTGACGTGGAGCCTTCACATCTTACTCCTTTTTTTTTTTTTTTTGCCTAGTTTGTACACTTTGGATCAATAGCTTCATTACCAATAATGATCATTTGTAGATTCTTCACAACAAGTGCAAATTAATTAGATGTTGCAAGGGTTCAATTGATTCACCTGCATGTCACAGAATTACGGATCTGCCCCCCTCAGCAGCGCTGCCAGCTGAAGTTGTGAGCACTCAGCACGGGGGAATTTCTCCTGAACTGAGCTGCAAATGGTGAAATTGCTTGAACTTTGAAGGAATGGCAGTGAAAAGCTTGCAAGGCTCCTTGCTGGTTTGTGATTCCTCAGTTTGCTACCAGGGAAGGGGAGCAGCCCCATCAGGCTCACTCTGGCTGCAAACAAGATAAAGAGCTTTCACTCCAGCGTGGAGCCCTGCCATGGGTTTGTCTGCATGCTTTTACTCCAAAACTGGGTTACAAACACCACCCTTTACTGGCAGAAGAGCTGCAGTGCCCTTCTAATCTTGTCCCTGTCCCCAGCAGATTTGGAGCCATGATTTGGAAGAAAGGAGTCAAAGGAAGAAGTCAGAGCTGGGAGCTTCTTTTCAGCCTGACAGCTGTGATTTAGTGTCACTGCTACCAGTAAAAGATGAGCAGCTCTTACAGAAAACAAGCATTTTGCCTCTATGGAAATCCAAACAAGATGTAATATTTTGTACTACTAATCCTTCCTCATTGGCAATGTCTTGGGAAAACATGATTGCTTTGAAAAGATGCTCCTGGCATTAAAATTAGACAGGACCTTAGTCATCATTGTTTAATCCAAGTGTTTTTACATAAGCTTTGTTTCAGTGGTTAATGATTTTTGGGGTTTTTTTTCTGATTATGACACCTGTTTAAAACAGCAACATTTAATTTAATCAGCAAGTTCAAGCTCCAAACCTTGTCTTTTTAATTAAACACCATCGAAGGCCTGTAAAAGGAATTACTCATTTGAACACTAAAAGGAATTTTGGAGCAAGTAAAAGTGTGCGAAAAAAATTAAAGTGTTTAATCATGAGCTAATTAATTACCAAAAAAAAAAAAGAAGCCATTTGGACAGCTTCTAAATTTGACCAATAAAAAATATTTATTCCTGTCACAACCCAATTAAAGGAAACAGAAACTTTCTGATTTGAGGGCAGCTGTTTCACCCCACAGCAGCTCAGGATGTGGCACTGTCAGTGCTGACCCTGATTTGTATCCAGCTCTTCAGCCCACCCTGATTTCAGATATACCACTTAGAGCTGACAGACATCTGGGGTTGATTTTAAAGCAGTGATAGTATGGGAACAACCATTGTATTTCCCCTGTTACACTTGTTCCCTGAAAATTCAGGAAACAGCACTAGAAGAAACCCAAAACAGGAATGAAATGAGCATTTGTGTTGAGAGCACAAAGCACAAGGTAAGGGTGGCACAGATGTGTCACACCCCTCACAGTGGCTCTCACAGCAGCCTCTGCTCAGTGCCTACAGGCAGCAGGGTTTGTGCTCTTTCCTTGTTCCTTTGGCATGTGGAACAGATTTTGTTTTCATATTTTGTGTTATTATTATTCCTTCCTCCCTTTGTTTCTCAGCATCTCCCACAAAGCCCACATTTGAGCTTCACTTTACTCCATTCATTTCATACATCAAAGCCTATGAGGAATCCCAGAAACTCCTGTGCTGGGAAGAATGAAACAGTGATTGACTATCAGGTTCCTAGAAACACAGGGAAATAAGAGCATTTGTGCCTATCTTTCACCTCAAAGAGGTGTGACACCTTTTGGGGATATCTACAGGAAACCTGCTGGACTGGGGTATCCCTGGGCACCCCCAGTGCAGGAGCTTCACAAACCCAGCAGAGCATTCCAGGAGACCAAAGCTCTGCCGCAGATCCCACCCCAGACTCCCAGCCCTGCTGTAATTCCAGCATCCCCTCTCTCTCTCTGTGGCTCAATCCCCCAGGTGCTGTTAGAAGGAGGCACAAAGCCATTTTCCCCACCATGGAGCTGTTGATGGTGTTCCATACCCTGTTCCTCCCACCCTTCCACTCCTCTCTGCCCTACACAGCCCTGCCATGGCAACCCCTGTCTGATGCTCCTCACTGGGATGTGCCATGCCTTGTTTGGTTTTCCACTTCTGTTTGAAGCATAGCAAGTTCTTTTAAATCATTTTGGATGCCATTCCTGAAAGAATGCACACCAGGAGCAGAATATATTGAAAGAAGCACTTCTTCTTCCACACTTTCTCTGGTTTTTCCTCAGAACAAGGCTTGGCTTGTCTCTGTTTGCATCATCTTGGGGAACCTCCTGCTCCACATTGCAATATCTCTCCAATGCACAGGTCCAGTCCATCACTGAACAGCACAGATAGACTCTGCACCAAGGGCTGTCATGTCTTGCAACATAACTAAATGGTTTTTCCTTCCCTGCACACTCACAAAGCCCACAACCATGCCTGAAATAATTGCCCTCAAATGAGTTTCAATGTGTCCATTCAGAAGAAATATTACTAAAATTAATAAGAGTAAATTAACTGCACATTAAGGTCACTGCTTCTGAATTTTTTAAACAGTGTTTTTAAAGCACTGTCTGATAATTGGGTATTGATTTCAATGCCCTACAAATTGACCCACCCAGTGGTCTTTGTCCCTTGCTTGATTCTCCTCCATTAAGGGGTTGATGATGATAGTTTTAATTATTTTGCAATATTCTTATTTCAGAGGGAAGAAGAATCACAATCCTCACTGAGCCCTTTTTTCACCACAGACCAAATCAGAAGGATATAATTACTTCCATGCTGATCAACATCATAATGGATTTTACTTTAGCTCCTACCATGAAACCCTTCACTGTAATTAACAGCCCAGAAACTGATAGTATGAACATGATTCACTACTGTAAAATCAGATCTCTATTTTATACATCTGCCCTCGCTTCATGGCAGAACCATAATCTCATGATGAGCCACAATCTCCTCTGTACAGAGAGGTGAACCAGCAGTGATGCCCCAGAGCTCCAAAATCTCAGGAAGAGGCCACTTGATGCTTCAGGTGCTGTTAAATGCACCCAGAGCCGCACACCCACAGCAAGTTCCCAAGTTCTCTCATTTTCTGTGTTTTCAGCAGTAAGAGCAAGGCAGAGGGGAGATGATTACAGCACATTAAGAAAGCCCTAAAAGCTGGGGCTTGTGAAGAGGAATTTGGTCCCCACACAAGAGTCCTATTAATGCACAGGAGGATTCCCTGCCTTTCACTTACACAGCACTGGACCCCAGCACTGAACAGGATTCAGTCTGAAATAAGAAGGGATATTACCAAATAATATGTCTTGAAAGTTTCAAATCCCTAATATCTGTCATCTTTCTGACTGCTACAGCTACACTGTGTTCTTCTCATTTTCTGTCCATTTTTTATGATTACGCCCTCAAACACCTTCACTGTTTCCCCACTCAGTGCTACCTACAATGTGTCTGCCACTGCTTTCAAAGCTTATTTAGAATTACAGAACTGGGGGGAATCAGGGAACAAACAACCATTTAGCTCACTCCCTGCACTGAAGGGGAATAAAAATCCTGGATATTGTGGGGGTTTTCCCTTAATTTGATGGTATTTGGAGGGCAATGTGTTCATACAAGTTAAACCTCAATATTAACAGACTTTTGTCCAAGAAAAGACATTGAAGTTAAAAAAGCATTGCAATGCTACTGAAGAGATCAGAGGGATGTGAAGGTGAGCAAAATTAGAGGGCAAGAGCTACAGATCACCTGGGAAAGGAGCAGCCCAGGAGTGCATTCCCTGTAGCACCCAGGGAGGTCCCAGAACAGTTATTATGACACTGAGCTTTCCTACTGGGCTCTCAAGAACTGTGATTAATTTGATAGTGTTTAATTACCTCACAGGAAAGTTTTTAAGCAAGGTTTCCCCCCTCAACACTTTCATTCCACAGCTCAGGCCACCTAATCCCAGAGAGGAGTGTCCCCAGATGGAGTCACTGTAGGAGATGCTGCTTTCCGAGCTGTTTGGGCTTCTAAAAAGCTCTGACCTGCTGAAAACAAGCAGCATGGCCTGTGCAGCCAGAGCAGGGTGAGGCACTCAATTGTCACACTCTGCCCCATATAACCCATCCCAATTCCTACAGACTGGCACAGACAAGTTCACCCTTTTAGCTGCAGCACTAAGAAATAAATAAATAAAACATGTTAATTCTCCTAAATTTTTCTTACCTCGCCCTCCACAAACTAATTATTTTAAATTGTGTTATCTGTATAAACATATTAAAAATCCAACTTCCATTACAAATCCTATTCTTGCAGGATATTTATAATTTAAATAATACAAATCCCTGAAACCAGGTTCCCTGTAACCCCCTCGTGAGAAGCCTTATTTGGAGCAGTGGAGAGCAGAGTGCTGCAATGGTGATGTGAAGGCATCAGGAGCAGAGGGACCTTTGCAGCCCAAGGAAGCTGCAGTGTTCAGTGGAGCAGTCCTGCTGCAGGGGTGGATGGCTCAGGGCAGCTGCCAGGAACATGCAATTAAACACACATTGTTCATCTTACTTCAGTGTGCTGGGGACAGAAGGATCCTGGTGTTGCTCACACAAGCACACCTGGGCACTGCACAGAGCTGGACATAACAACTGGTGCTGTGTCTGGGAGAGGTTGCTGCAAGTTTTTAATTAGAAGCACATAAAAAGGCCCCCTGTAACAGGTAGGGCCCACCTCAGCATGTTCAGGACACTGGGCTGGGAGTCACAAAACATGAATTCTGAGTCTGCCTTCACCACACAGCTCCTATCTCCCTGATCTTTAAAGCAGGGATAACTTTGCTCAGGTAGAGATCATGTAGCTCACAGCAGACAGCTTCAGGCATCAGTACAGTCTCTGCACTCCCCAGACACTCAGAGAAAAGCCAGACCCTGCAGAGGATAACTCAAAGGAAGAGTCTGAGCTGTAATTGCACCTTCAAGCTCCTCTTCTTGCAGCTGAGAGAGCTGAGGGTTCCAGCATCCCAGGGCAGGTTGCACAACCTCTGTCACTGCAGATATCTGGCAGCAGTAACGTCCCTTCCCACCTGTAGATGACAGATGCTACTTCAAAAAAACCAACAAACAGGAACAAACAAACCTGCACAGTTATTAAGGTCATCTCTGCTCTGCCTGGGGTTACTGATGCACTCAAACACCTGCCAGGCTTGCCAGCAGCACTCTCTTTGAGCAGGGACTTTGGAAAAGCGGTGGATCAGTTCAGTACCGTGCTGCCAGGTCAGCACTTTGCTACCAGGGAAAGGAGCAGGTGCTTTTCCATGCTCAGTGCTGCTGAACCAGGGGTCACCTTTGCCAGTCAGGGCAAACAGGGAGTGACCCCTGAGAGTTCAGCCAGTCTTGAACACTCACTGCCACTGTTACACTTTGATACCATTCTTTAGTTGCAATTGCCACACACACACATGGTGCATCTGTTGCAGAAAAATGTATTTTTGGTCATTCTGACACATCCTTATTCAGATCTGTGTACAACTAGCAGCACACAAGGGATGGAGCAGATATTCCAAATTCTTTGCTGTTTTTCCAGCCCCTGATCATCTGTCACACAAAATCAATGTGACACTTGCATTTCTAAATGTCCACACTTGAACAGTGCCTAGGATGAAAGAGTTTCATATGTTTTTGTGCAAGCTTGTGCAATTGTCTCTAACCTAAGATTGTTGCATCAACATATTGCAAAACACTGGGATATCACAGGGCAATACATGACTAAAAACACAAAAAAAGCCTTTATGTGTCTGTGCAATTACCAGAGGAAATCCTTTTCCAAACCAGTTAGAATCTGAAGCAAGATTTATGAATTCACAACAGAATTTTACCTCTAGACTGGGAATAAAAACAAGCATCAAACAGATTAAATTTTTTTCCTGTCAGTGTGAGATGTTTTGTTGCTGGTTCAGTTTATTCTGGGAAAGAGCTACAAACCTGTTAGACAGCAAAGAACAAAAAGTTCATCAAGGCTGGTCTCTGGAGGACAAGATGCTGTAGGGACAGCCAAGCATACAGCAAGGTTTGGAAAAATGCTGCCATGCAGCCACAGTGTTTTGTTCTCAAAGAAAAAATCCTAAAGAAAATTAAACTATTAAAAGTGTCCTGATTAAGTGAATAGATGGCCCCAGACAGGTTTGCATTATAAACATTAATTGCACATTAGCTCAACTAATTAAAAAATAAATACTGTACACGGCAGGAAACTCCTTCTTAAAAGCAACTTCTGCCTTGGGAAATGAGCCAGTTCTTTTAAAAAAAAAACAAAACCACAAGCCCTGGAGTGTCAGCAAAATGCCTGCTCCAGCCAGGGAGGCTGAGAACACCGTGGAGCAGAAATTACTGCTGTGCCAACTGTGCAGAGCCAAAGTGGCAGCAAACACCAGGAAACACTTAATGACAGGATCTCTTCATTGCCTCTCACTGCCCAGCCCAAGAGAAAGCCGTGAATGAAACAACACAAACACAAAAACCACTTCACTTTCTGGACTTTGGCACAGGGTTGGAGCAGAGGCTTTGTTTGGGGAGCCAGTGCTGGGGGAAGGTTGCTCTATTTTGGGTGCTGGAAACTCTGGGGCAAAACCCAGCCTTGTGCAGGTTTTCAGCTCCTCCCTCCCAGCCAGGATAGTGCCAAAACTGCCAGGAGCTGCCTTGGGGCCACGCTCTACCCAAACCCTCCCTCCTTTTCCTCCCACATCCCCTCTGCTGCCTGCCTCAAGGTACGCCCCCAGCAAGACCCTACACTATCAGCACAGCTTTTAGCAGCAAGCTCAGAGCCTGCTTGGGGCACACTCCATCACAGGAGGGTGCTGCCATGCCCTTCTAGCTCCCTGTTAAGTGGTTTCCAAGGAAGCAAGCAAGATAGGAGATACTCAGGCTCTTGCAGCTCAGCTGGGGTCAGGACTGAAGGGTTTGGATGACCTAGTTTGACTCTGGGAGATGGTCATGGTGCTGATAAGCACTGTGAGGCTAGAAGATGCAATAAAAAAGGAAAAGAAAAACCAAAAAAACACCCAGCAGCACATCCCCAGAGCAAAGCCTGGCTGGCAGGAGCCAGGCCAGCCATGGCTGGCCTGAATTCCAGGCCAGTGCTCAGGACACAGGGTAGTTTTGCATCTAACAAGGATTATTAACCAGATTCGCACTTGCTGCGTTTTCTTAGCAACCATGCAAATGCAGGAATAAGAGATTAAAGATGTTTTCAGACATGAATGTTAGCTTTCTATACCTGTGTACACAAGGACAAAACCTTTACTTTTTTAGGCAGAGAAGCACAGACACTTTCACCAGGGTGACACTAAGTAGTTCATGCAATACTAGATAAAAATCAAGATGCCACATCAATTTGTGTGAAAAGAGTTGTACTGATATATCTGGGTTCACATCCAAGCTCTGCCATAGACTAGCTACATAACCCCAGGCAAGGCAGCTCCTTTCTCTACTCCTTAGACCCAGGAAAAGCCATTTTTCTTCTGTCTTTTATCTGTTCTCCATTTAGCTCTTTGGGGAAGCCACTTGTGCAATCAGCCTTTGTGTAACACTGGGCACATAAAAGACCCAGTCTCAATTTAAACACTTGTGTAATGCAGACAATAAACAATCATCATTAAGCCATTAATTCACTTAACAGCCTTTTTCTCTCTTTCTGCCAACACACTTCCTGAGTTGAAGGGGGTTTTTTTCAGCAGGGAGGTAAATTTTTGTTGTCCTGCAAAAGGAAAGATTATGTGCCTGTGTATTCATAATATTGAGTCATAATAATAAATGACTATTTGATCAATTTCTTGACAAGCACCACAGATCTTCCCTTCAAGTCATGCCACATCTTAACAGCCAGTTCTGTTGAGGGGACCCAGAGGAATTACAGAGCTAGCTTGGATGACATTAAGGTTTCACTGCTAATCAAAACCCTGCCATCTAAACACACTAACTGCAGTATCATTTCCATTATCCATTATTCCATATCAGAAATGCCTGAATCTCCTCTCTGTGGGGTTGCTACTGTGAGCAGGGCACCTTGTAGCTCTGCATCCAGTGGCAGCCTGAACGTGCCCTGGCTCACCAGCATAAGGAAAGGACAAGCCAGCTGTGTGTCAGCTGTGGGAGAGCAAGGTAACTGCTCACCAGACCCCATCAGCTGTTTGCATCCACACCCTGCACCTTCCCCAGGTCCCTGCCAGCCTCCTGCTGGCAGCTCTTCCCTCTCCAGCAGCAGATTTTGTTCCTGAGCCATTGTGGAAGCAGCCAGTGGGGTTCAAAGGAATCCCCCACGTGCACCACAGCCATCCCATCCTTCTGCAGCCCTCCCCACCTGATTTCTTCACATCCTGAGGAAAGCTGGCACAGCAAACAGCTCTGGGAAAAAACTGATTTGTCCCTTGTGTATCTGCCTGCGGAATTTGGAGGAGGAAAAAGACAAGGGAAGAATTGTTCTGTTTCTCCATTCCTGCCCATGTTTCCAGATAGCCAACTCACTGTTTGCTCTGCTGCAATCCACCACATACTTGTATTTACCCCCCTTGCTCCCAGCGGTTTATTCCACCCCACATTCACACCCAGTTCTGCTCAGGTCCCACCCAGTGCTCCCAGGACATTTCAGACCCCAAGCTGAGACTGTACAGGTTAAAAATTACTCTTCAGTTTTTACTGAGGGTTGGCCTCTCCTGCTGCTCTGGAGGAAGAAGCAGAACAAGTGCCTGCCTGAATCAAAATCAAAGATCAGGGACCTGGGCCTCTGCTCCTCTCACAGCCAGCTGAGGCAGCCTGTGCTAAGAAACACCCTTCATTCATGCCATTCCCTGCCAAGGGAAAGAGTTAATGTCAGCTATTTAAAAATTATTACCACCCATAACAGTGCACTTCCCAAAGACAAATAATGCTAACGCTGCTGAAAGAGTATTGATTCCATAAAGTGATCAGAAGGGAGTGCTTAATTATTTCCTGAGGAAAGAAAAAAAACATGCTAATACCACAGATCTCCATTACATAAGACCATTTCTAAGAATAAAAGCCTTCATGTCAATTCTAGGTCTTCCTTCTTTCACAGCCAAACCCATATTCTTTAGACAGTTTGTTACAGCTTCTCATAAATCCCTTTAGAAATTAAATGCAAACTACCCTTTTTTTTAATAAGCATTTTAATTCTGATGTGGGTTCTGTATTCTCCAAGGCAGACATATGCATGAAATGCATTGTGTCTCCTGGGTGATTGCAATGACTTTAACACACACACACTAAATGATAACCACAGCAATAATTCCAGTCTAGGATTTGACCCCAAGTTACTCTTTTCAGATGCAAATCTTCATGTTATTGTGCATGTTGACATTAATAACTGCCAAGAAATATGCTTTAAAGAGTAGAGAAAAGGAATTACTGAGGGGATGGGGAATGTGTTTGAGAATAAACATGGATTAGTGAGGCATCCTGATCCAGGCAGAAATCCTGAAGGATCCAGGCTGCCTCTAATCACCAAGGCTTGGCCAGAGGTGCTCACAGATGTGGCTACAGCTTCTTCCAGGCAGGCAGGACTACTGCTCCAGCGAGCAAAATGCACAGCCTGGGTAGAGTGAGAGCTCTCCATTCTCAGAGCAACTTAATTAAAAACCTCCAAGTACCTAAAGAACAAGAGGTTCATTGTTTCAGGATCAGCACAGGAATTTGTCAGGGATGGCCAAGTCCCCCCACAAAGGAGGAGAGATGCCTTTTGCAGGGTGGATTTATCTGATTTCTGGGAGGCATCAGCAGTCAGGAGGCCAACAATACCTGGTTTGGGGGGTGGAGGAGGGAGCAGGGTGTGTTTTGGGGAAGGTTCAAGGACTACAGAAGCCACGGGTTAGGTTTAGCACAGTCTCATGCAAATGTAATAAAGTCTATGTTTTGGACTGAGGGCTAAAAGTAAAAGTGGTCTTATTCTAAAAACATGTCAGGTCAACCCCTTTACAAGCAATTACTAAAAAAATGCTATCCCAAAAAAGGACAGCAAATAACAGGACAAATCAATATGAGAATATATATAAAGAAAAAAATAAAAAAATAAGGCTCCAATTTGTGATTTATGCAGAGAGAACTCATGCTGCCAGAGTTAAATTGCCCTTGCTATTGCTAAGAATCTATGGACGACAAAATCTTAACTCAGAAAAGATGCATCCAACACAGATAATTCTGTATCAGAGCTCATCTGTGTGATAAGGAGTAAATTGATCACAAAAGAAGGCATTATCCAGAGAAGAAGTGATCATTTCTTGATTGCATTTTTCAAGTGCAAACAAAAAACTTTTTACTTTGCCAAGACTACTAATATACAGGCTTGCTGCTTTAAAAGGATCAATTTCATGAAGCTAGGAGAGGAGAAAAGGGAACAAAAGAGCCAAACCAGTTGGGAGAAAGAATTTTATAAGAAAAATGTTACAATAATTGGGAACAGCTTAAGAACATTTTTCTGGATGTCCAGAAAAACCACAGTCTGAGTCAAAGAAAGCTGCAACTACTAAAAACCAAGCTAGCTTATGGGGAAACAGAAGATGTACAAACCATACCTATAACTAATGCATAAAAGGTAAAGTCCTCAGTTTTTAATGCAAGTCAATATAGAAAATGACAGAAATATACAGAAATACCACAGATTTCTTTTTTTATCCATCTGTGTTAAAAATAAAGAGAAAAAAGAAAGACAATGGAAGGAAATATTTAGATATAATAGGAATAAAATGGAACTGTAAAGTGATACTGTTCCTCCAAAGACTCAAGTATCAAATGGTCAAAAGTAACAGAAAAGAAAAATGTTACCAGTAAACATATTGCATATCTGTGAAGAAAATTATCACAATACTGTGCTGTCAATGAGTGAGTGTTAACAGTTACCAGCAGCAATAACACCCTTAGAGGTTTTGGCAATTGTTGGAAAAAGGTTTCTTTGAATGCTTACATTAAACAGGAGAGACTTTCTAGACATTCTTAAAGTGTAAATCAGCATCTCCTTGCTCTTGGTCTTCTGTTGGTTCTCCATCAGAGATATGTTATGAAACCAAAAGATTTTTCACATCATCTACATAGAGTTTATTTCCTCTCTAACTCAGCAAGTACTTATATATTTCTGGTACACCCAGCTGCCTAATTTGGCAAGGTTTGTCTCTTGCTGCTTTCAAAAATAAACAGACACATGAGGAAGCACCAGACTAACTCACAAGAGAACATCCTTCTGTCCTCACTTTCATGGGGTACCTTGAACAGCATCTTCCTTCTCTTTCTACTCCTCCCTCTAAATAAAGGCTTTATGAACTGGTGCTGTGAGAACTTCCAGTAAGAGTGAGCAGTCAATAGCTGGGACCAGGTCAGGAAGTTATTAGCCTTTCTTAGCTTCCTTCTTGAGTTACCAGTGAGATTTTTGGGAATCCTTTCACAGTGAAGATGGAAAAATGCATGAGAAGAGGATTTGAGCTTTTCCTGTCTGCTCATCAAAGACTGGCTTTTGAAATAAGCACTTTTCCTGCTGAAGGGTTCTGGAGAACCTGGTGGCCTGAGCAGCTGCTGCTGTGATGATTATAGAGCAGGAAACTACTGAGGATTAGATCAATACCTGAGATTGCATCAGCTCAGAACTTATCCTCTACAATAAACTTGTGCAGCTACCCAGGTGGAGTTAACTCAGTTTTGCAACTAAAACCATATCCAGAAAATCTGATTGTAATGGAATTAATCCATCATTCACTGGAGACCCCCACTTCCCCTCCTCTCAAAGCTACCATTTTCCCATCATTGCTAAATACCACCTGTCAGGAGCTGTATTTGATTGAGATGCGGAGGCATCAATAAAATAATTGCTGATGTCAGGTAGCATTCTTTGCTTAGTGTTCATTACCATGTATGACTTAATTAACAATGCCTCCATAGCAGAACAAATCAGCTCTTTTTTTATTTACCTGATGTCTTCAGACAATTTCATGGCTGTGACATGGAGGCTCCTTTATTATTTCTCCCAGAGCATCGAGTAGGTGCAAAGGTGGGCTCAGTTTGAGAGAGAGACCCCCAAATCCTCTGGTAAGCAGAGGAATGGAGATGCAGATGATGTTTGAGCCAGTCTGAGTTTAGGGAAGCTTTAGAGATATGGCTTATGTAACAAAGGGATTAGAAAGCAACTTATTAGAAGTGCTACAGAACTGAGAAAGGAACTAAAACCTGGTGAATTAGGTAATGTAATAACTTTGGGGGCATACAAAGAGCCAAGAAAACATACAAACCATCTCCTTATGACAAACTGTTGCACTTTTTTGAACTGAATGGACAATAAATGTGTTCTTTTAAAATTACACTTAGAAGAACTGAATAAAGCTTTCCTCCAGCACAACTTCCACTTACAACAACTGAGGACGCCTGAAGTGAAAAGCAGAGCAAAAAAAAGAAACCACATTTCTGTGTTCCTCTCTGTTCCCACCAGAAGGGGAACAGCAGATTTCCCTCTGCAAAGCACTTTAGTCAGACAATGATCTCACCTAAGCCCCTGCAAACTCAAAATTACTCGTGTGATGTTAACAAAATCATTCCAGATTTGTACTCCTGGATGCAAGGTGCACTCCTGGGCTGTGTTACCTTCCCCCAGCAGAAAGGGCAGCACCCCAAGGCAGAGCCTTTTCCCTCTCCCCACACAGTGCTGACACCAACTGGGACAGTCACTGTGAAATTAAATACTCACATTCTCCTTTCAAAATGCAGCTTAAGCATTCTAGACAACAGAATAGATAATCAAAAGGCAGCTAATTGCAGAGCATCTCAAGGTCTGACAGAACAAAATCTGGATACCAGGAAAACACCCAGGTGAGAGCTGTTACAAAAGAAAAGCATTATTCCCCAGAGAGGATTAACAAGCAGTCACAGTGGGATTTCTTATTATTCACAAGAAAATGGAAGTGGTTTCATCATTTCTCAATGATGGATAAAGTGCACAGAAGCAAAAAGACAAGTTTAAGACCAGATCCAGCACTAACCAGTGTTAGAGCTGCACAGACATCATCTGAACAGCTCACTGGGAAAAGCTACATTTGAAAAACAGATACTGCATTTTTGAAGCCCTTGTCTCATCTCACCCAGAATTTCATGTCACATTGGAAAGGCTCAAGATTTAAGCCAGAGAATGCACAGATGTCTGGCCAATAATCCTGAGTTCATGGGTCTCTGTGCAGCTTCAAAAATACACCAAGAACCAGCCTTATCTTCTCCCTTCACGTCCCTCAGGAGCAGAGACTGCTCAGAACACCTTGCTCCTCCCTAAAGAGCTGTTTACTGGATAGTTTTAAAAAATACATCACCCATGTTGTGCCATGTCTGCCAATGAGCCACTGACCTGAACCAACCTTCTCATGACCCATTTATTTCTTCCATTTGCCATAGAAATCTCTCAGAGTCAAGAGTAAACCCCGAGGAGGGGAGATTTTTCTCATTCACCAAAACTTCTTAACAATGTTGCTCTCTAAATAAGCTAGAAAAGAGCCTCCCTCTTTGAGGGTCCAGCTCAAATCCAGCAATGAAACCCTGTGGTCCCATAGAAGTTGCCAGGGGGAATTTTTATTGAAGACGTGCTTACATCCCAGCAATCCAGTCCTCCCAAAAATAACCCTTGGGAGTGTTGTTAGTCTAATTTGGGTCTGTGACTAAGACACACACATTACAGTCACTTCACAGGCGTCCAAGTCTGCATATCATATAGGACAGCATTAAAGTATAAATAACTTCCTACAGGTTCATTTACCTTCTTTAGAAAACCTGGACACCTGGCTATACCATGTCAGAGTCCATTTTATTTTAGAATAGTCCTGGGGTTTATTGCTTCTGGTAATGTTTAAAGGCAGCAAAATAAACTTCTTAATGTTTGTAACAGCTCTATTGTGACAGATACACTGCAAGCCTCCCACTTTTGTCTTGAGGGCTGCATTCCACTCCCATTTGTCAGGAAAATCTCTGATACAATGAATGACACCCTCATCCTTTTATAACAGGTAATATTGGCCAGTGAAGCATTCATGTTGTGGAACTCCTACAGCCTGTTTCTTATTCAGCTGCAGCTGAAGGAATTCAGGAGAAACTTCCCAAGCATCCATAAAACCATATGAATCCAAAAGAAATCAAATCAGAACTGTGGCTTTCTCAGTTTTTTTGCTCTCCAACAAGCTCACTAAACATCAGTGAGTTTACAGCCTGTTAAAGTCAATGAAAAATGTTTCCATTTTCCAACAGGTTTTTGGTCTCAATTCACTGCTTCTCTGCAGAGCAATTCCTCTGTTCTGGTCAGAGGAGCCACAGCCTTTGACTTTGACTTGGAAGCCCCATCCTGGTCTGTATGAGTTAACCCACCAAAGTCAATTAGGTTGTGGCAGCAGAGTACATTTGAAGCATAAATATTTAAGGGAATTATAGGTCTGTTCCTTGCTACAACCCAAGGAAAGTTAATTCAAGCC
This sequence comes from Molothrus aeneus, assembly GCF_037042795.1. Lineage (NCBI taxonomy): Eukaryota > Metazoa > Chordata > Aves > Passeriformes > Icteridae > Molothrus > Molothrus aeneus. The sequence goes on along the minus strand of NC_089661.1, from coordinate 10,133,579 downwards.
CCGTACGCTCCCCTCTTTTTCAGTTTTAAAGGAAGCCTGAGGGTAGTGCTTTTTCTTATTAAGACAGGCAGAGTTCTCAGCATCTGTTTAAACAAAACAGAACAAAGGGATTATATGTTGCCATGCAACCAATAAAAATGATACATTTTTAATAGCTGAGACCAGAAAAAGCAACTGCCATACGGGCTGAAAATTTTTCAAAAGAAAAAAAAAAAAGAGGGTAAAGCCTTGAGTCAAGTTAAAGCCCTTTTCTCCAGAGGGGAGGGGCACAAGCCTTTTATTACTATTATCATATAAACTCAGTATGGCTGGCAAGAGGACTGCTTTCAGCAAGTTCTCCCAGTAGGCACAAGAGCTGTTGTTCTTCCACAAATACTTTGGATTTTTACTTCACTGACCTTGCTGAGTTTGTTTGCCCCATTTCTTTATGTATCAAAGCATTTGACCTTTCATTCTGTGGGATGGAAGCTAAAGCACACTTGGGACAGTCCAGGCCAGCTCCTGACGCCAACACCTGGGGTCTCCAGGGAACATCTGGATTTCCATGTGTGCCAGAGCACTCAGGCTGGCCTGGGTAATACTGGGAAAATCAGAAAAAGATCTGGAGCAGGATCATGGAGTCACTTGTTCCCTTTTCAGTAATCAATCTGATTGTGTAGCTTGGGCACAGTGTCCAGAAAACTCCTAAAGGAACAATTTTAATCAAGAGACACCTGGTAAGGATTGTGAAGCTTTCCTGATGCATCCAGAAAACAGGAATTTGGGTTGGATATAGGAAATATTACTTACTGCAGTGAATGGCTGAGGTTTGCAAGACCACAAGGCACAGTTAATGGAAATGTTTAAAGCTGACATGTTTTAAGTCTCAGCCACAGGTAACTGCCTTAGGAGCTCAATAGTGATGCAAAAAAATTTATCTTTTTTTAATATTAACCTATCTGGAAAAAACAGAAAAAAAACTTGAAGCAACCCATTTTTACAAGATGAAACTGTTCCCAGGAGGAAAAGAAAAATTTCTGCAAAATTTAGTCTCCAGAGGATTTCAGCAGAGGTTTGAAGGCTTTGGATAATTAAGCTCTTTGGAAAAGTAGAAGACCCCCTACTGATATTTTGTTACTGTACCTTATGTATAAGATATAAATTGGTCTCCCATCCAAAGCTGTGGCCAGTGACAAGGATCTCGTCCCACCCCAGACAATGTTCTTATCCCATATATACTTAAGCCTTCTAGGGCCTTTTTTCCTGCAAGGAAAAAAATATTTTTTCACCCTTTCAACTTCTGAAAGCAACTGTCTTCAAGAACTTCACTGATATATTCCCACCATTTCATAAAGAATTTTAGATTACAATCTCAAGATTAGCAGTGTACAAGGTCACAGAATTAACAAGTAAGTGAGGAGCACCTCTGTTCTCCCAATCCAATCCAACTTTTGACCAACAGATCTGGTTTTGCATTCAGAAGAAATTGAAAATGGAGCTTCCATAATCTCCTCCTGGGTCTCAGTCAAAGCTGAACAGAGCTAGCAGGAGCTTTGTTTTAAGGTCGGCTTTGTTTGGATCAAATCTACACTAGCTAGGTTTGAACATCCATTCTCCAGATATCCAGCTCAGGAAAAGCCCGGACACACCGCAAATCCTCCTCCAGGTTTTTTATGACACCAGCAAAGGTTTGTCTGGAGTTGAAGCCAGATAGCTTCAGGGCTAAGTCATCTTGGCATGTTTTTGTCTTCAGTGCCATAAAAGTTCTGTTTAGAAGCAGTTAACAACACAACAGCGGCTCATGTCTCTGCTGCTGCTTTCCTGCCATGCCCCTCAGCGTGAGAGTGATGGATCAAGACAACATGAAGTAGACTCCCATGAGAAATAAAGACTGACATGGCACAAGACATATAGATCTCAATGTGCAATCATTCTAATTACAACCAAGCAAATGAGCAAGATCTGTTTCTTCTTTTATCCTCATATTCAATAAGTGATCCATTCTTATAAAAAGGATTATTTGTTTTTTCAAATGGTAATCACCACCACCAATAACATTTTGGCAGCTATGGAAGTCATGATACAATTAGAAAATATTGAGGGAACAAATGATTTCTCATTAATACATAATGATTATCATTAATACAAATGCAATTTAAAGTTAATTTAGAAGAATGGCTACATTAAGATAACTATGTTTCTCCAATTAAAAGGGTACAAACATTCTCCACTGAGTTATTAAGTTGTGCTCCTTGGTGAAGTTTTTGCAGAGTTCTGATTTCAAATTTTTTTCTCTTCACTCTGCCAATGACTGAATTTTAGTGAAACTACAAGGATGGCAGGGACGAGAGTGAAGCATCCTTGTAATGACTTGTTCTGTCTCATTCATATCTAGAAATGAAGTGAAAGAAGGGAAATTTAACAATCTGAATATCCTGGGGGTGTTATAAGCCCGGGGGAAAAAAAAAGTCTTTGTCAGGAGAATCATTCTTCCACATAAAATGTGAATAAACAATAATTTTTACTGGTTCCAGTAGTTAGCTTCTTTTTGACATGACAAGCTTCACTGACTGCAAGGTAGAAAACAATATTGACCCTCAATAGAGAAGGAAAAATAGAGTACAAGCTATAGGATCTAGACAACACTCAGTGTACTAAAAAGAAAAAACCTGAAAAGTGTTTAAAGCCAAAAGACAACAAAAACTTCGCCTACTAATTGTTGGAGTTTGCTATAAATGTTAATAAGTAATCCACTAAGCACAAGGAATTCAATAATAGCTTAGATAAAATCCATAAGATCCTGCTCCTGGCAAAAAACAGAGGCAGAAGATACTACCCATGACTTTGGCCAAGTGAACCCTGAGAGGCTGCTCACCATAACAGCCAAATTATAGAACCACTGACCTTAAAAATCCCAATCTAAAGGCCACTGGGCTTAGGGAAATCTTCCTGTTAACTTCTGCAGACTTCAGCTCAGACCTCAAAGTGAGCTTGCATTTACCCTCTCCTGTTCTGCAAAGCTGAAAAGGATCTGAAAATATGATTTCTCTTACACTTAATCATAGTGGATCTGTAGCAGTATTCCTTCAAAAACCACAAAATGAATGTTTTACACATACATGGTGTTTTAGTTTGATTTGGTTTTGGTTTGGTTGGGTTGGTTTTTACAGGGTTTTTTGTGTGTGTGACTATTTTGGGTTTGGGGTTTCTTTCATTTATGCCCCACTTCTCAAAAAAATCCTGTTTAATATACTCAATAGATTGTGCAATTTTGCATTTTCATGCAACTTTGTGGAATTAGTTAAATATTCATCAATAAATTTTAACTGCACTTTTCTAATCAACAGATGGGCAATTATCCTTTTTTAGAGGAAAAAAATAGATATATATCAAGTCATTGTCTCTATTTGATCTTAGTGTTACTCAGACATGGGATCACTGCAGTGGAAGACCATTTTTGTATAGCACAGAGCCCAGCCCCATGTTCCTCTGCAGATAAGATTTCAGGGTGAGCAGCAACTCAGGTGAAAACAGTGCAAATGTTTTAGTTTGAACACCTGCCTCTTTGGAGAGCTTCCAAAGCCTCCCTTCAATTTATTAGTGGGTGATTCCTGCCAGAGCTTGAAATGCTCCCTCCTGGCAGGCTCTGAGCTTGCTGGCCTGCACGTCACTGAGGTGCAGGGCTGACTGGAGCCCGAGCAAGTTCTGCACTGTGGTTTTTAGAGGTTTGTGAATATAAATGAGCAAACCCTGCTCCGGAGCCCCGCGAAGGTTTCGGCTCCGCGAGCTCGCGGTTCCAGGGGCGCAGGGAGCCTGCAGGAAACACACCAGAGAACCCGCTGCTAAAATTAGTCTGCAGTGTACCAAAGCAATCTGGCCCTCTCTTGTGGAAAATTACTGTGTACTTAGTATGTTTAGAGAAAGGATTTTCAATCTTTTGATTTATGGACCCTAAAAAAGGTTCCGGTGAAAGCACAGGAGATGCGCATTCTGTGGAATGTGGAAACTTGCTTTTCCTGGACCCCCTTCAAGGCAACAGAGAAACCTCAGAAGGTCCACAGACCACAGATCAAAAACTACATGTATAAAGCAAAACATAAAAATTCCCCTCCCACATAATCTGCTACATTTTCTCCCTTTTACCACACTCAAGTGGTCACACTCACCAGAGTTAATGATACAGGAAACAGGACTGCACAAATTATTCACATTTCAGTTGGCATCCAGAACAAAGATTAAAAAAAAAATCAGGTTTCTATGCCTCAAATAAATTTTCTCACTCAAATGAAAGCTTAATGTATACAAAGGTCTGGCAAAGCATAACCAGCAGTGCCCTCCCTGTGTTACCCAGTTCTCAGGAGCCAAAACATTAACCCAGGAATGGATAGCCATATTTTGCCAAGACCACCTGGACCCTGGCACCAGAGAGGTGAGGATTCATCACAACTGCAGCCCAGCTAAGCAGTCTAAATGCCTAATTAGAAACTCACTGCCCTCTGCTTTTTGGCCAATCAATACCCAATTGCTTTATACAGAAGAGAATATTATCACTTGCAAAAAGAACTGTGTCCTAATCCATCCCTTCCCCTCACTTTTCTCACTGCTCCATGGGATGGCCAAGGTCTTCAGAAGGAAATTACACAGGTTTGGCTTTCTTTGAGCTGACAAAATGTACTTACCAAGCTACTATGTTTAGTGTCTAAAATGTTTATTGTTTTCCCATTTTTCTCCTCTTAATATTGACAGCTTCAAGTCAAAAAGTCCAATGATGTTGCTCAAAGCTTAAGTGTTCAGCTTTATTTCCAGTTCTCTCCCATGCAGCTCTCTCAATGCCATTACCAACTTGTTATTCCCCACTACATTTGTGGTTTAAGTATCACATTTACCAAAGTGGTCTCAGACTCAGTATAAAGTGGTAAATTTCAGTATAAATTTCAGTGGTAAACTTCAGTATAAAGTGATAAATTATGTAAAACAAGCTCATTTGTTATGCAAAACCATAGTATTTATAAAAATAATTTAAAATCTTCCTTTTTCCATTCTAGACCACTTGACTTTTGCTTTAACAAATGCTATTCTCTTGCTACAGATTAATCAGTACCAAGTGCCAGAAATTCTCTGTGTCAATTACTATAATTTGAGCTTAGCAGGAATTGCTGTGACCAACAACCCTGCCTGACCCCTTTTATGACAACTACTAAAACCCCATGCTGGAATACTGCAGGGACAACCTGTTTGACCTACAAACATAACTTGATTTAGGGAAATAATACTGATTATGACAGTGCTTTGAAGCCAGAATCAGAAGTAATTAAGGACATACTTAATGCATATGCCTAATTTTATTTTTTTTAACTGGGATGTCCACTAAATACTTTTCAGGGTAAAAAAGCACTGACTAAATTATATCTCTCCTCACTCACCACCCAGCCAAAAAAAACATCCAGTCTCTATTTAAAGATTTTTAGGGATTAAGACTCACTCACCATGAGTTTTTGATCCAGTGCTTCATACACCCTTTCTACATCTTCTTTGTTATTTCAATGCCTTTAATTTCACTCAGTCGTTTTTACTTTGAGGTCCTAGTCCTGCCATGTCCTCCCCATATTTTGACCTGTTCTTGGCCTTCCTAAATTACTTGCTATTTCATGTTACTCCCTAATAATAATCATATACATTTCTGAATGAGATATCCTAATACAGAAATTTATAACTTTTTAGAGACAAAAAGAGGGAGAGTGTGATCTGCAGCTTTGGTTTATCTGAAGCTCAAGTGACTGATGCCAAGACTTACTTGTAAGCAGCACTCACAGCCCTGATGAGCAGTAGGACACTGTGGAGACACCCAGAACCCATCAGCCAGACCAGAAATGTTTTAGCCCTTGGGCCCATGAGACAATGTAATTGTTATAACCATGCAGTTATCTCCATAACAGTACCTGGAAAACAATTTAGTCCTCAGGTTACAGAAGTACAATATCACTGTGGCAAACTGCTGCATCATATGGCCCTGCTTGGGCCAGAGCTGGACCCAGTGACCTCCACAGGTCTCTTCCAACCTCCGGCATTCTGTAGTTCATTATTTACAAGTTCTTAATAGGAAACTAATGGGTACATTGCTAATAATCCTTTGCACTGCAAATGGTCACTGAACACTTAGACCTAGGAAACTGGATCTGAGGCAATAATGGTAAATCCAGTAATGTTTCTAAACTTATTCCATCTGAGTTGATAATGAAAGCAGACATGAAGAGTTTGCAGGTGCATATATCCTTGCAGGCTTAAGCATTCCTAAAGGTTCCTTCATCCAACACTAAAATACTTACAAGCTTTTATTTTGTTACTGCTTAGCATGAAAGCATCTGTTTGAAGCTGGTATTTGTATTTTAAAAAAACATTGCTTAGGATTTTTTTTTTATGGTCTGATTGATCCATTTTCTTGTCTCCAAAATTCCTCCTACCAGCAGACTGTCTGTCCTAAATTTACCCTTTAATTTAGCACAAACCAGGTCAGATATGCCGAACTGCAGAACTACAGAGGAACTCCAGAAGAAACAATTTCTCACAGATTGAAGAGAAGTGTGTGGGAGAAGTTGTTGTAAGATTTGGGTTTATTTCCCATTATCATCCTCTTATTTGATTGGTAATAAATTCAATTAATTTCTCCCAAGCTGAGTCTGTTTTCCTGTGATGACAATGGGTGAGTGATCTCTCCCTGTCCTTATCCTGACCCACGAGCCTTGAGTTATATTTTTTCTCCCTGTCCAGCTGAGGAGGGGAGTGAGAGAGCAGCTGTGGTGAGCACCTCATGTCCAGCCAGGATCAACCCATGACACACAGTGACTTAGGCAATAAGCTTGAAGGGTCAATCATACATCACAAACTTTGATCATTGTTGTAGTTGCTGCACTCTAAAAGTCCATACTTCTACACTGAACACACTTGCTGAAACACAGTAGTGAAACCCAGGAAAAACGAAGAATTTAGGAAGGCAAAAGATCACACTTAATTGTCCATGAAAATTTTAGCCAACTGCAGGTGTACTCAATTAACATCTCATTAAAAAAACCTCTTGAACTTCAAATAAGCCGTCAGCCCTGTATAGTGTAAATGAAGGGCATAATTGATAGCCACAGCAGTGCTAGGTTAAGTGCTTTAATAACATTCTGGCTCTCCAGAGAAAGTCAGCTCTGTTTCATCAATATAAAGAATCCATGCCAAAGAAGTTTCATAGTTTAAATGAGTTTTCTGTAGCTGCAGCAGAATAAAGGCAATAAAGTCAGGGGAAAACTCAGCATAATGCAGCATGAGCTTTTTCTGTTTGCTCCTGGAATATTTTCTTCTATTTAGACTGTTTTCAAAGCAAAAATGCAGCACACATCTTATTTACTTTGATAGACTAATGGGTACAGATTATCCATAAAGCATAAAATACCAGTGCATTTCCAAATACACAGCCCTGGTTCTGATCTCCTTCATTAATGTGGCTTTGCCAGGGCTGATTTTTGAGGCTGATTTTGGATACATTCACCCTACTCACCAGCAACTGGCCAGCACAGGGTGATTATTTCCAGAGCACCTGAGGCAGCAGCAGTCTGGTCCTGCAGGCAGATAAATTCCCTTGGCAGAATTGCCAGAGATCAGTACCTTGTCCTCTCTGCTCCATCCAACCAACCCTGAACTTTGAGAAGGTTTGCACAGAGAGCAAAGTCATAAATCTACACCCCTACTGCATTGATTGATGAGAGATGGAGGAGAAAAATATTACAAGCTATTTGATCCCTGGCCTTTTGCTCACAGTATTGCTCTGGCCTTTCTACAGCAGAGACTAACCAGGTGCAGCAGCTGTGAAAGAGCATCCATTTTCCAAAGGATCATATTTTCTGTCCTTGAGGGGAAAGGAGGACTTCACAGTTCTGCTGTACTTTGAAGAGGTCAGGTACCTCCAGCTTGCAGTTCAGTCTACATTTTCTCCAGTTCTGATGGTTCATCTACCCCAGAGCTCACAGCAGGACCCAGATTCTGGAGCTGCTGGGCCTGTCACACTGCAGGTCACTGGGGTCTGCAAATTACTTCTTAAGTGCTCCAGAACTGATAATTAAGCAAAGCAATTCTCCAGCCAATTTAAATTAGGTCTGCACCAGCCCTGGAAATGCTGGGAGGTCCAGAAATTGAGAGGACGAGTGATTGATACCTGGGGTGAAATCCTGGTACCCGACTCTTTATGAAGATTCTAACACTACCTGGGAAGTTGTGATTACACCCTTGGTTTTCCCCTGCCTTTTCTGTGTGTTTCTTGGCATCTTTAGACTAATTAAGCATTCCTATGGCCTCTGCCCATCCTTTGTCCTGGTACACACCGTGACCTCCAGGCCAGAGCTCTCATCTTCACGTGCCCTGAATTCTGCAATCCCTTTGACCCTCCTGGATGAAGAACATTTATTTGACTAAAATATTCATGCTATTTTCTTCCCCCAACCCCCCTAAATGAATGCTTTTGCAGCTCCCTGAAGTTCATATCTATTTAATCACAAAGTTTTCTACCCTCCCCCAAGCAAAGACTTAATATAATCTTTTCCTTTGTGAACAGAGAATCTCAAAGGGGTTCCCAACAACCAACTCTCAAGATACATTGCTCTTCACAAGAGGTGGATTTGTGCCAGTTCTTTTTTCTCTCAATGCTGGGAATGGCTGAGGAGGTAATTTGGCACTTACTCTATTATATTTCATGACCACACTGTGCTCTGTAGCTTACAAGCAACTTATTTCTCATATCTTTATGGTCCAAAATGCCACCATTTTATTATTGAAAGTGAAAATAACACCTCTGATAACTATATTGCTTAAAAAAAGTCATGCCAACTTTTAAAATAAAAATTTCATTCCATTGACTTTCTATTTTATATTTAAATGGACCCCTCTCAAATAATACTTGAGGAAATAGCAATCCCTACATTACATATGCATAGGATACTGAATCAAAAACATTTTAACTGCAGGAAAAAGATCTCATCATGAAAAAAATTTAAAAAATCAAAGTTCCTAATGTTCAGCTCCTATGTTATTTTCTAAAATTCAAGGTTGCAAATGATAGTTCTGGTGTGTAAAATTAAAACCATGCAATTAGGTAATCAAATGAAAACTCCAAGAATATAGTGGGTTTTCCACACCTGTGAACTATCACTCATTTTGTTGCAGTGATCTTGAGTTGACAGAAAGCCTCCCAAAATGGGAATAAGTTTTGGATCAGTTCCAAAGCCCACTATGAAAGTCAGCACAATAACACAGCAGCTGCAGGAGATGAGGAGAATCTCCCAGGAGGCAAAAAGTCTTTGAGCACTTCAGGCATAGTGTGGAACATCTCCTGCCTTCTCCCTTTTACATTTCCACTAGCAAGGATCACCACATGGATAAAAGGCAGTAAGATTTACTGGCTTTGACCATGTAACTTTATCATATTTTGATCATCCAGTGGCAGAGGGACTGTACCTCACAAGTGCCAATCACATCATGGGAAGGAAATTGTGCTCCTTTTAGCTGTGGCAGCTCTATCTCCTGGGAGACAGCACTAATATTTTTCAGCAGAATTTATCCTCTGTTGTTTTAAAAAAGGAAAACAGAAGGGGTTTTATATTTGACATGGCTGGAACTAACTTATTTGCTTATCTTGAGAGTGTTTGCCCCTTTCAACATTCCCCGAATTATACAGACATTTTCCCTCTCATGTATCACAGCTAAACAATCTGCTTTACAGGGAAAACCACAGTTAAACAGGAAAGTTTTTTTCCCCAGCACCTCAGCAAAAGCCAAAAGAATGATTCTGAAGCTGCACTTGCATCCAACTCACTCAGAAATCTTTAACTCCACTAAAAGGAGAAGTTCTGTAGAAAAACGAGCAAATAAGCAAAACAAATAATAAAAAAAAACACAAAAAACCCAAACAAACAAACAAAACCCAACAAAGCAGCCTTTTTATTCAAGATAAAAGCTCCATGAGCAGTTCAGGATATGAGGACTGACAAGCAGTAACTGAGGTGCTTCATGTTGGCCAGCCTGCAGCAGCTGCTTCACATTCCTCCTGCCCAGCACAGATTCTGTCAGAGTTAGGGTGCTGGGCTTTAAGATTTAGGCAAAGTTTTTGATAAAAAATATAATTAACTTGATACAAAACCCATTAATAATATCAGCCTCATACAGGAAAAAATGAAAAAGAAAAAAAGAAGGCATAAATTCAATAGAAAATCTGGAAGTGCAAATTGCAAAGGAAATCTGGCCTTTAATTTTTAATATATGAGAATCGTGACTCAATTGTGCTGCTCAGCCAGAAGTTCAAGGAGATTTAGTGCCTACAGTTCAGGCATTGAATCAGTCTTGGAAGCCTATCAATTGCATCATTTAAAAGTGGGCTGGAGAAAAGGCATTAGAGAAAAACTGCAGGGAAAATTTTTCCAATGGTCAAAAATGGGGAAAAAAAAAAAGAAAAGAAGGATTATTATAGAACTTTTAATGCATATAATTTTATCTTCCCAAGAGATATGGAGAAAATACAGTTCAAAACTCTACCTGGTTGGTAAACCCAAGACAGTGGCTCCCAAAAATTTTATTACCCATAATCTTCTGAAAAAGATGATTTTCCATTTCTTGTGAAAAGATTGCGGTTCCTAACCTCAATCACTTTGACTAATTGTTGGTTACTGATTCTCTCCGAGACTCTGACACTTTCCAGTTTAAACAAATTGTACTTAAAATAATCTTTTCTTAGACAGTGAAAATGGTGGGATCCTGGACCTGTGAAGAAACCAGCACAGAATCCTCCACTAAAATTCCTCTCAATTATTTCAGTCTTCAGGTACTCCACAGCTCTCCTGTTCCACTTCCAAACACCTGCCATGTCTCACTTACACATTAGGTGGAAACTTCTCTAGCTCAGCCTCCTCTGCCGCATTTTAAAAAACCCACATAAATATATAAAATAGACACATACATTGGACCCCCCATCTCAACCCTTCAATTATCTTGCCCATCTGCTTTCTCCACAATGCAGCTACAGTTCCATCTTTAAAAGGAAGGATGGGAGAGGGGACAAGCTAGGTTAGAGAATTAAACACTAGTGGCTTTTAAGCTCCCTAATTAAATGCATAGGGCATCATATCTGCATAGCTGGACTGAAAGACTTTGGGTCATATGCTTTATTAAAGCCTAAATGAGATCAGTGATGAGTGGCATGTTTTTGACAGACAAGGCTCCTCAGGGTAATCATTAGGTGTGGCCACTGAGAGCAGAGCTGAAAGTGTGCCCTTTGTTCCTAGAAAAATACTTGGTGACATTTTCCTCCCTGCTTCTGAATCCCCTTGAAGAAGGACCAGCTGGTTGGCATTAAATGTCACAGCTTGCAATTAAGATCATTTTAACTACAACAGAAGTCATTACTCCATTTGAGGCAGCATCCCAGTCTTGGAGGCCCCTCTTCCTTCCCCCAAACTACACCCAGGTGAATTATTACCCTTTCACAGTCTCTAGCACCACTTCAATGAACAGTTTACCAATTCTGGTGCTGATGAAGCTGGACATCAGCGCTGAGTGTCCCACTGATGTCCAGCTTCATCAGTCCAAGTCCTCTTCAGGAGCCCCCAGAGCTCCCTGTGCCATGCTGGGGCACCAGCTCCTGCACTGGTGCAGCACAGCCACCCTAAATGCAGCACAGCCACCCTGGCTCCAGTGCAGCACAGCCACCCTGGCTCCAGTGCAGCACAGCCACCCTCCAGTGCAGCACAGCCACCCCCCAATGCAGCACAGCCACCCCCCAATGCAGCACAGCCACCCTGACTCCAGTGCAGCACAGCCACCCTCACTCCAGTGCAGCACAGCCACCCTGACTCCAATGCAGCACAGCCACCCTGGCTCCAGTGCAGCACAGCCACCCTCCAGTGCAGCACAGCCACCCTGGCTCCAGTGCAGCACAGCCACCCTCCAGTGCAGCACAGCCACCCTGACTCCAGTGCAGCACAGCCACCCTGGCTCCAATGCAGCACAGCCACCCTGGCTCCAATGCAGCACAGCCACCCTGGCTCCAATGCAGCACAGCCACCCTGGCTCCAGTGCAGCACCCACTCTGCAGGCCATTGATCCAGCTGTTAGCCACAAAACAAGGCTTTTTCTCAGCCCCCTTTGCAGCTACTCTACAAAAGGTTGAACCTGAGCATCACAGCATCTGTTGGAATTCAGTAATATTGATCATTAAGATGGAACATCACCTGTAAGCCCAATTAGGGCTCTGTGCTGCTTTTACAGATAGTTTTGGGAGTCACAGACTGAACCACAGCTCTAATTTCCCCCAGTTCTCACTGCAGTAATGGGCAGGAGGAGCAGGGATGGCTCCTGCAGATGCCAAAGCAAACAGGATGAGCTCGTGGAACTGCTCTAATTCAGCCTCTACATGTGACACTGATATTCCATTTTGACACCTCAAGCTGCAATCAACCTCCACAATGACAGAGCCAGAACTACCTATTCTCCCAATGCCAGAGGGGCATTCAGGGTGAATTCAGCCTTTTCAATTTGAATAATTTCGAAGTAACCCAAAGAGTTTAAGCAGAAGTGGTGTGCTCAGCATGAAGGCACAAGATAATATATTAATATAGGAAAACAACTTGAGCAAGGTGATGGCCACCACTGCATCCATTAGGACTTGTTCTGAGAGCAAGAAGCAATCTGGTGGACAGACCTCATTTAAAAAATCTCTCCCACACCCATTAGATATTTTTGAAGAGCAGTTTGGTGGAACATGGAGTGTAAAGTTCTATGCAGCTTAAGTAGGTAATTCCATGGCCAAAACTTCTGCCCATCCCTGCTCATTCCCAGGCAGACCACACTGGAAAGAGATTGGCCTTCACATCATCAATCCACTGTGGACTGAGGTTAAGCACAGCAGAAAGATTTCTTCATGCAAGCACAAGGGGGAAAGAAAACCCAAACATTATTATCCCTCTTCAGTCAATTTTGAAAATTATTAAAAGAATAAGTGTTCTGCCTCTGGCTGTGAAACCTTAATATGGTTTTAAAGTTTTCACTTCATAGTCAGAGGATTAAATTCTTTGAACGCAACGTGGTGTACAAAAGATCATCTAGTCCTGGCAGGACCCAAGCAGTCTGAGGCATAAACAATCAGTCAGGAGACTGAGTCAAGGATATTGTGACTCATGAAGAATATTAAAAATTAATGTCAATTTAAGTAATCATTCCCTGTTTTAAACCCCAGCACACATTTTTTTCTGCACAAAATAATCGAACATTTGTTTTAGCCACTTCAACTCAGAATTTAGTACAGGTTCTAAAGAGACCAAAAATGCAGTCTTTACCTAAAAGTATTTGCTTCGCTTCATCTTGTTTTGACCTGTTGCAAGGATCACTGAGCTTAAGAAGGGATTGGTCCAGAAAGTTTCCTCTGTTCTGGTTACATTCCTTTGAAGTCAGTGGGAGTCAGCACACATACTTGTGGGTACATTCATAATAATAACAAAAAAGTGTCAATCCCAGAGATATCAGGAAGCAGAAAAATTTAAATCAAACTCTCTGAAAAGTAAACATCTTCATAGTATATGTACATTGCAACTAACTAGAAAGGAACTCTTTCCACTCACTCATGTAAATAGATGGGTGAAGGAAAAAAAACAGTGTGGAAAGTTCAAAGGTTCAGCAAACATCTCCTTAAAAAGCTGTTTGCTCACAATACCAAAGAGGAGTGAGCAGCCAAATTAGGCTGTTTACAGTTTAGCTGTAATCCAGGATCAATGCAGTGGCATTCTGACACTCAGCTCTGCTGTACATTGATTTTACAGGACTCACCACTGCACAGAGGTCATTAAGAAGGTGGTTTACCTCTTGTGTGTCTCTTATTTACAAGGCATACTGAAGTATTTCTGTTTGACTGTAATTAGGAAAGCAGGAATATTATACATTAATCTGTTCAAGTTCTTTAAACAAAGCACAGCAATGGAGATTATGTTCCTTTCTTACACCCTTTAGACCCTAGCATTAGAGAAAATGCTGGAGTTCCCAGTTCTTGCTCCTCTTTAGAAAATGTTATCATCACTTCCACAAAGATCACCTGGCCCAGCTCTGCCTTGGGAGCACAGCTCATCACAAATTGTACTTCCTTGTTTTAATTCTCTTATAAAACAAAAGAAATAAAATTTCACTCTTGCAAGAGAATATTTGTCTGAAACTAAGTCTTAGCACAGCAAATTAACACGCACCAATAGTTGCTTTTCTCACTCAGACTCCACAAAATCCACAAAAGTGCTCAAGGAAGGTTTTGGGCTTGTGCTCAGAAGCATCAGAGCAGTTTCAGTGCAGCCAAGGAAATTCCAGTTTATCCCAGAGAGATCCTTGGGTACCAGGAAAGGTTTATGCACTGGAAGGATTGTCAAGCACTAACCCAGGCTGTCCAGTCACCATCCCTCAGGGTATTTAAAAAATGTCTATTTGTGGCTCTTGGGGACGTGGTTTGGTGACTGACTTGGCAGTGCTGAGTTAACAGTTGGACTTGATGACCTTAAAGATCTTTTCAAACCTAAAGGACTCCATCATTCTATTGGTCCCGCTTATCCCCAACCCAGATAATAAAACAGCTGTGTTATCAAAATAAGTAAATACAAAGGGAAAAACCACCTCCTTATTTGCACATGTCTCTGCTTGTACAAATTTCAAGCTTCCAAGTAAACAAGGCATAGAAAAGACAAGAAGACAGGAGCCTTTGGAATTTTCAGCACCACTTTACTTGTGAGGAGATAATGGATTCCCTCTGCAGCTTTGACTGCACACATGATGACACAAAATATATTTCTGGCATGAAATCACATAACCCAACCCACACATTTAAAACATGAGGAGCACAATTAGTGCTTCAGAGATATTCATGTGCCTTCCTTTACACACCCTGCCTTCACCAGAGGAGAAGGCAGATCCCTGTAGCCTGCCTACAGAAATAAGAAAGTGGACAGAAAAAGCAGAGCCTTAATTGGGAGGTTAGCCTGGACAGCCAGTCAGAGCCAATAGGAGAGTTAAAAAAATAGTGAAAGTTGGCATCTCTGTCAATACTACCAATTACTTCTCATTTCCATAAGTCTTTCCCCCAAATCCATTATGTTAGCAGCCACAGAAAGTGAAATGGATTCTTAGAGAAGCCATCAGTGCTTCTATCTGCAGAACTAATGAAATTACTGATCAATAAGTCTGTATAATGTCTGCCCCCAACTCCCATCCCTTCTCTGTACTCTGGTCCTACTCACCCAGGTTCCAAAGTGACAGAGCTGCAAAATGAATCTGAGAGCACAAAACTGTGCAGAGCAGTGCTGCTGACCTCCACCTCCCTCACAGCCAAGCCTCTTGACATTACCAGTCTGCTCAACTACTGATTTTAAGCGAAAAATAAAAGGAAAATAAGCTGCCTGCATTCAAGTCAAGAAGTTTTTGCCTATGGTTTCAACAGAAGCAAACAAAAAAAAATCACCCATTACATTTTAAAAACTAGTATGGTTCTTGTGGATCATCTTGCTCTCATGAGAACAGAATGAAAGAGCCTGAAAAAACCCTTAGCTAAGGCTATAGAGAATCCCCAAAGATTCACAGCCTTCCTGATTCCTCAGAGCACACACATGAGTGGGCTGTGGAAAACCACCCCAAAAATAGCAGCTGTTGCTCTGGTGGGCTTTGTCCCCTCTGCCTACACACCACAATTCCTGTCATTCCTGCCCAAAACACCAATGCCTCCTGTAGAGTTTATATACTCCTGTGCAATGCTGTGACAACAATATGTCAGCATTTACCATGGCAGGGTGACAATGATGTTTTACAAAATATTGTAAACAATGCAGAAACAGTTTTTGTCTTGCAATGCATTATGTTAGAAAAGTGACAGAAATCCCAGCAACTCAATTCTTTAATGTGCTGTGCACATCCAAACCCCAGCATATTGAAAACAAAGAATTAGAATTTAAAACAGGCATGGCCATTTCTTTCAAATAAAAGGATTAATTTTCTCTTTAATAGTACCATCATGGATCAAATGTAAAACAACAAAAAAAAAAAATCCCAACCCTGCCTGTGTATAATATTGTTTGATAGTTCCTGGGTTCCAGTAGGTAATTTTTTATAATGTAGAAGAGAAGTGCCTGTCTACAGTGTGAACACCATTCACAAGAAGTCAAAGATTCCCTGGCAAGTGCAGAAGAATGGAAATTAAGTGCTTTGTGCTACTTCTGTGCTTTAAGATCCCCACACTGATACCACATGCAGCACACAATTCACTGTCAGCATTATCAAACCTCTAATCACACTTGCAGTGTTATTTGAGCTCCTTTCCTTAGCAATTGCCAGCTGAGGGCATTCCATATCACTGCTCACATTCCATTAGTCAGCTCTGACCCAGGAGTTGTGTCTTCAAAAATGGCCAGGCTGCTGGAAGATACTCATGGTAACTTCCCAAAAGAAACAGCAGCATTCAGTGTAGCAGATGTCACTATTTAAAGAGGGTAAATACATATTCCTAAACTTTCCAACAGGTTTTTTACCATGAAAGCCCAAGGCATATTACAGTAACCACATCATAGCACCTGCAGAGGTGAGGTGATAATACATCCCTCCCACAGAGCACAGAGGACACTGGGAAGCAGATATCCCTCATTACACCTATTTCCAAACCCCCAGGAAAAGGAGAGGCAAGCACCAGGCACATCCATCTCTCCCTGCTGTAGTTAAATATGGAATCTGGCCCTCATCCAAACGAGTTTGGTACCTGTGGGGTACCTAAGGGTCAGTTCCTTGGTACAGCCTCAGGATGCCCTGCCCCACTGATGGGGTGGGGTGCTGCTGGTGTTTGCCTGTTCTGAAACACCTCATCAGAGGACAGGAGCAGCACTTGGTGCCTCACAAAAGCTTTGGTCTCAAACCTGTCCGTGTGAGGAACACGGGCTGGCCCCAGTGGTGTGGGGGAGCTCACAGTGCAGACAGTGAGAGCTTCGGAGCACAGGTTGGAGAGGGCGACAGGGCTGGCCTTGCCACACAGAATGGAAACAGCAGCAGGACATGACTCCAGCACGACCTAGCAGAGGACATGCAGGTGCAGTCCTGCTGCCTGACTCAGCTGTGGCAGGCTGCAGGGCAGGGCAGCAGCTGGGACACCACCAAGCTCCAGAGGAACCCAGGCCTCAGTAATTTCATTGGCACAGGCATTGGTCCAGACCCTATACTGTGAGCTCTTCATTTGCATCAAAAGTGAAGACATTAATTTGCAGCACCCTCACTGTATTTTAAAAGCACTTTTCAGCATAAATTTCATTTCAAAGTTCAGTAAAAATCAAAGCTTCTTGATGTGATTGAGTTCTGTCCTTTTCTCTCACATCCTTCATAGCAAAATGCCTACATCAAGACACTTCAAATTATAACACCACTAGATGCCATTTCTCACCTCATGAGATCACCTGCATCCTTTACTAAATGCTTGTTTTATATTTACCTCCTGTATGTTGATACTTCATCATCATTTCAGGTAGCAGTGCATTTAAAAAACAACATTATACATTAGACTTTTATCAAGCACGGCCAATTATGCAAATTCCTCCAAAAATTGTTTTCAAAGAAAAGGAGGATTGATTGCAGAGATTTACCATTTATACAGACAGTGATTTAGGAGGGTATTTCAATTGCTAATACGCCTAACAAAGATGTGGGATTTGTTTGTAAACTTCAGGCCTACAAAATTGAATGTCAACACCAGATAATTATCATGTCCTATCCAAATGCTAAACTTAATCGAAATACTCTTTGTGCTAAATCAACAGTCAGCATTACTCTTAATGAAAGTTGATTATGATGCTGCCTGTTTGTAAAAAGTAAGTACCAGCCACACAAGTACCACGTACCTCAGGCAAAAACAATGCATCATTTTTCATCACTGCCTGGCATGAATTATGACAATGGCATTGCATTTGATCAGCTCCATAGATGTTGGTGCTTAGGGCACAGGTACCAAACTCATTTGGATGAGGGCCAGATTCCATATTTAATTATGGCCTCTATGCTCAAGCATTAACTCAGGACACGATGCACTCTTCAGCTTCCATTCTTCTCAGGAAGACGCTCCACAATAAATGATTAACTATTTTTTCACCAACATCTTATGTTCATCAAGAAAATTTTTAATACTACTACTAAACTTTTTCTATTTTGCCTCATCCTTCTATTTTTCCCCATTCATCTCTCCTTTGGCTTTCCTTTCTCTTTTCCTGCTCTAATCTTTCAACAACAGTTCAGACATTAGAAATCAGTGTGTTGAGGTTGACACTTGCAATTTCATTAAGGTTACTCTGTGCTGCTGTAAGCTGATTTTTCACTCCTGAGACCACCCTAACTTGGAAATATAACAAATCTACACAGAGACTTGTGCTGTGCTTAGCACAGAGATTTCCTGTTTAATTTGCTAATCTCTCTCTGGTGTTAAGATCACAAAGAAGAACAATTTAAAGTGCCATAACACAGGAGCAAACATATATCCTGTTTCCATTATTTCTACAGCAGTCAAATCCTACTTGAATACAAATACACCCTTCCTGGAAAATATCTTCTGAAAATTTTGAGTTTCATACCAGGAAATAATTCTCTTTAAATTGTGAGTCACAAATACTTCAGCCAAAATCCAAGATGGTTTGCTTCTCAAATGCTTTTCTGTGATTTACAGGAAATCCATCTCTTTCATTGCTATTCATTCCCCTTCTCTTACAACATGGTTAGAGGGAGATGCCTCCTGTGCTGGCCTATGAAAAGCATCCAAATCATCCAGGAAAATTTTACATTGTGCAAGTCTTGATGTGCAGTTTGCAACACCCAAGAGTCTTCTGGTTTTTCCTGCACTCACATCAGACCACAGGAACTAAACCAATCCTAACCTACGTGGCTCTTGCTTGCCCAGAGTGGATGGGAAGATGCCTTTTGCACAATAACCAGTTTACAGATTAAGATTTTGTGAAAATACTTCCTAAGCCATCTCAAATGTTTTGTCATTCCATGGCTGGAATACTAGGATTCTAATTTACCAGACCAGAAAAGGCAAGGCAAGCTCTGGTGATTCTGGCACAGCTCTACCATCCAGAAAAGCAAAGTTAAAAACTCCAAGAATTACTGATAACTTCCAAATTACCTCAGGAATAGATATTGCTGTGTTAGAAAAATGTAGGGGGGATCATAAGAATGTTTATGGCTTCCACTAGGAAGCCTCAATACACTGCAATAACAGTTAGATGCAGTTTCTTAAATAATTAGATCATAACACATAAACAAGCAGCAGCATTTTAAGGCATGATATTTGCATTTGTTCTGCAATAATAAATACATTTGCCTTATTCTATTTTAAAACTCATCCTTCATAAAATAGAGAAACCCAGTTTGAAAATCCACAAGACAAAAATTGCATGGCTGTTGGGAGCAGAGGGGACCCAAATTTCCATGCTGCTTCCATGGATAAAAAATCCATCTCACCTGGTGAGTGCTCTGTGAGGCTTCAGAACTGGGCCATGCAAACACCTTTGGGTTGAAATTGTTGTTTTCAAAGTTATTTGCTCTTCTCTGTGCTTGTCTCTACCTTTGATCCTTCCACCACTCCATGCCATGTCCTACAAGCCCCCTGTGTTTTCCATGTCTGTGGGACACAGGCTGCTCCTCCTGCTGCTTGCCATAAACAAAGAATCTGCTCTTACTCAAAATAGTTTATTCTCCCAGTAGGAACAAAACATAACAGAAAAACAATATCAAAATAGACAGTGTTAACATATGTCTCTGACTGGGAGATAGCTGTCTCCTGGGGATAGCCAAGGCAGCCTTAATTTTCCACACAACCCAAGGAAGTGTGTGCACATCTAGGACATCTCCCTCCAGGGCTCCCTTGTGTTGGGCAAGAAAATCCTCTTAACTACCTCCCACAGGAGAGGGATTGACCCCTTTCACATCTGTGACTGCTCAGGGTTTCCTCCTCCTTAACCAAACAAGTGGGATGAATCCAAGAGGAGATCAGTCTGGGAACTTGAGGCCTCTCTTTGTTCTCCAACAAGCACTTTCCATCTCAAGCATTCCTCTTCTTTACTCATCCTGTCTGTCCAGAAAGCCCCTTTAAGTAAACCCAACAGCAAAGGAGCATTACCTTGGCCAACAAGGTGTTCCCTAGTTGTGCTCAGTGCCAGCACAGCTGTCCCAGAACCATTCCTGTTCCTCATGCCTACACTAAGTATTGTCAACCTCAAAACTTTCTGCTTCTGACAATGAGAACACAAAACAGAAAAGCATGATGGCTCTATGTTACAGATGATACTCTTTAAATACAGACACCAAGCATCTGAAAGCCAAAAAAATGTAATTTTTAAAAGGATTAAACTGGTGGTTTTGTCAAAACCACTAAATTGCAAAATGAATGGATGGTGATGCAATATTCTAGGTCCTCTGCACCTATATCAGAGCACTGTGGTTTGATAGCAGCATCATCACCCCTCACTTCTGTTCCCTCTAAAGGACTTTAGTATCCTGTGATACCTGGCTTCTCCTTTTCACTCTGTGTATCACTCTCCTGAATTATATGTGGATATTCGTGCAAATAAGGGGGGAAAATTTGCCTTCTGTGTGCCCTTAAGCTATTTACAGGTCAATTTTAATGATGGACATAAGAACTAAGAGTTTGCCTGAGGGTCTGAGTTCCCAGCTCTGTCTGACTTCCAGGCAGTCCCCAGCCCCTCTGAAACTCAGCAGTTACCATTTCAAACAGCATTTCTAACATTCTTTAAACAAAAGAAATCATCCAACAATCCTCAAAACTAAACCAAGCCTGTGTCAAGCAATTTATGCAAATCTCAAGAAATGAAAACCAAGTGAAAATACGACTAATTGAATAGGACTCTGTTTCCTAAAGTCTCGTGGAATATTTCCTTTGTCTGAAACTCCCTGGGGCCTGTGCTACTGAAAACACTGTCAGTTAAAGCTCTTCCATTTCCAGGAGCTGCCTCAGGAGTGAGATTCATGCTGCTGTCACACACCCTGCTCTGAGAGTGCCAGCTGCTGGGGACTCCTCTCCTGGGCGCCACTTTGGGACACCTGAAGGACCATCAGGTCAGCAGCAGCACTGCAAGAAGGAGAAATCACCTCTGGTAGGGATTTCAGGGTGAGAAGGCACCAGCAGCTGCACTGGTGCTGAGGAAATTGTGGTTTTATTTTGGGCTTTAGTACCCAAGCTCCAGTGCACACAGGAGCACCACACTGCAGCACCAGCTCTTCCAAATCCAGATTCAACCCTTGTGTGAAAATAAGCCACAAAAATGTGAATTATACCTTGGGATGGCTATGGTTGGGTACCTCAGCTTGGATCTGCCTTCTCACCACCAGCACAGAGCCGCACAACAGCTGCAGCAGAGTTGAGATAATATTTATGCTGAATAAATCTTCAGGAGGAAATGGTACTGAAGGTAGAAATATGCATATCAATTCAGCTATCCCCAACCAGCCATACTCTCCTGCTGAGACACACAGGGAAATTCACACAAACACCTCCTAAGATCCCAATTGCATCAAAAAGTCACCAAACCCTTAGGGCACCATGACCAAGGGGGCTTGGTAGGTGCCATTGCCACTGATTTCACCAAGGGGGAAAAAAATAATCTCAAAACTGGTTTAGCCCAACTGGTGAGAAAGATACGGACTGTCAGACAAGGAAGGTGCTTTTTTGTTTTTTTAGTATAGATAGTCCTTTTCTTTTTACCACTCAGTTTTCTTTCCTTGCTTAAAAGGGAAAGATTTTTCCCATGTGATTTCTGAACCTTGGCAGTTTTTTCACTCAGGATGATCCAGAACTGCTATCCAAGCACAAGTCGAGTACTGGCTGTTCCCTTTTATGATAGCTGAAGACCTGGTTTCAAAGTTTTACATTTGACACTGAAATAAAAAGTGAAATATTACTGAGCAATCTCTACTGTAGTCCCATTTCAAAGGTGATGTTTCTTGTAGAAATTAATTCTTATTTTATTTTGAGGTCCAAACCATTTCTTCCTATGTCAGTATTGTTTTCTTAAGATGTGAATTTTAAAAGAAAAATCCTTTCAGGGGTGGCTTTTGTTTTATGCTGTCTCATCTCTTTTGGCAACAGTTACAGTAACTAGAGTGTTGGGGTTTTTTCTTGGTTTGATTTTGTTTGTTTTAAAAGAGAAACTGTTACCAATATGTCACTGAGAATTCATTTAACAGAGCCCTCAATGAGTACCTTTAAAGGGGAGAGGAAAAGATTGTAAGAATGAAGAATGTGAAAGAATTGTTATTATGTTGGTGTAAGCAGCTATACATCATTACTTAGCTTAAAAACTGAACTATAAAAAAAGATATAGCAACATCTTTATAGCAATAAACATATTTTGTGAGACATAATTCTGTGTACCTGAGACATGGCCCTCTTGGGTAGAGCATGAATTTAGATTATGGAAATATTACTTACTCCTGAACACTTCCTAAATGTCTCCAGGAAAGCAAAACATACCTCTCTCCAGCAATATTGACAGAGTTATTATTAAATATTATATGGAAGTAGCTGTAAACAACCTGGTATGACAGAGTGTGCTCTATGTAAACGATTGTGCACACATTACTAGAGGGGGGGAAAAGCTAGGACCAAACCAATTGAAGGAGTATTCTGACATCATCTGCTCTTTTTTTTTCCTTAATGAAAGAATTGGTGTCATTGATCCTCCAAAGCATTTAAGGCCACATTCCAGCACATGGATAACACTGCCAGGACCCAGAGGCTGCCAGGCACAGTGATGGAGCAGGGTGCTGTCACACCTGAGCAGGTCAGAAAAGGCACTTTGCTGTCCTCCCCCCCTGCACTGCCTGGCACAAGGAGCAGCAAGGCTCCCAGGAAAGATGTGCCAGATTATGGTTTTATTTTGCAGGGCGCAAATTAAGCAGAAAACCAGTGAGCATCAGGAAATGTTCATTAAAAAACAGTCCAAGTGTTGCCAGTGGTTTGTCTACAGCCCTCCATCCTGTGTGGGGCAGAACTTCCCAGGTCCCACTGCCTTCAGAATGGGGTGGGAAGGAGGTATTGAGAGCTGCCTCCCCCAGCCCAGCTCTGGGAGCCACCCTGCTATCCAGAGTGAGAGGAAAAACCTGCACATTTCCGACCCCTCCGTGATCCACACCATGGGAAGCTGATGCCTGTGCCCTGGGAGCAGCATTGGCACATGGGGGTGGTTTGCAAGGCATTGGGACCCTGCAGTTTGACACATTTATGGGGCACTACCCTTTCCATGGCCCTCTCCCCATCTCTCCTGAGCTGAGGATGGGGTCCTTGGTGCTTCCCTACCCCAGCCCTGGTGCCTCTCACCGACCTCCACCTTGAGAGAAAGCTGGAAAGACTGGAAATAAAGACATTCCCTCTTCTGCACATCAAGTTTAATTACTTCTGCTCTGCTGATCCCCAGCTGGCCCCCGGATGAAAGCATCATCTCCATGCAGTGAATTGGGGAAATACCACAGGGAATGAGGCAGGGCTTGAATGGAGAGCTCTGCACCAAGAATTTCATGTCTCTCACTGGGGAGCAGGATCTGCAGTGACTCAGGTGAGCCAATCAACATTGCTCAAATTATACAAAATTCCAGCTTAGCAGTGAGCCCCTGATGAAGATTTCGTCAAATAAGTTATAAAAAGAAATTCAAATGCATCAGACTATTGCCACCTGTTTGCAAGAAATTTATGAACAAAAATGAAGTTTCATGAATAAATTATTCACAAGTTATCTCCCCATTGCTTTTCATTAACTTTGATAAAACATACTTTCATCTCTTTCCCTTGCAAATCATTTGGACAGATCAACCTTTTCACTCAACATATTTTAACTAAACAGTAATAAATCCTGAGCAACCAAGCAGTCTTTATGCTAAGAAATCAGTGCCTATAGTAGCCTGTATATAACAATCTAGGTTTCATTTCTTTGCTGAGCAAAACCAATTCCATTTCCAGAATGCCATCACTGGTAACAGACATTTAATAGGCTGGCTTTCTCCAATAAGCTGTATCTTGGAAATAAATCTTGCTGACTCTAATGCTTATAGAAACACTATCTGGGTGTGCTGTGAGACACTTCTAATATCTACATCCCAAAACACCCTTTCCAATTTTGTGGCAAAGAAGCCTTCATGAACAATATCAAATTCAGTCAATCAGATTATTGCATTAAGAAGTCTGTGTCTGGCTGCTGGAAGGCAGCCTGAGTTTCCTCTGACTCTAAAAGAGCAGAATTAGCCACAGATTCCATCTCTGTTACCTTTAGTATGAACACCTGCCTGTGTCAAACCATAAGACATTTCAGTATTGTTGTGAAAAGGAAATATATGGAAGCTTAATCTAGCCTTAAAACAATATGCAATTTTCTATGGACACAGGTGTGTGACAACTGAGGTCCAAACAAAGGCACTGGGCTTCACTAATTAAGCCTTTTCTCTCTGTAGCAAAGAATAAAAGATGCAGCTCTGCTTTGCCCTCAAGTGCATCTCGGCCCTGGCTGCAGAGGCAGCAACTGGAAGTGAACAGAAATATTCACTCAGGGTGCCAGAGCCCAAAGCCCAGCGAGCTCAGGGGCCAGGGAAGAGGGAGCAACAGCTGCTCCTACATCATGATGCTGCTGTCACCAAAAATCTCAAAATTATGTATCATCTTGCAAGGTACTGGGCCTTATTACAAAACCAAATCATGCAAAACCTAAGTTTTACAAACACTTCAAACACCAGAACCTTTTCTTCTTTACACACAAGCCAAGAGAGACTATGTACCCATCCACTATATTTGCCTTAAGCAACTCATTACAGATGAATAAAGTCATTCATAAACACCAAAATGCATATGCTTAGGCTGTAATAAGCAACTGGTTTTCTCCAGCTGCAATAGACATTTTACAAAATTGTTCAATTTACATTAATTATTCTGAACAATAGAAACAAAGTCATTACAGAGAGCACTGTCCAAGTAACATTCTGCTCCATTATTTAGATGATATTCACCAGGATGGCAATCCAACAGTCCCTTCATGATTGTTCTAACCATTACACCATCACCCACAAAAAAAACCCTTCAAACAGTATCACCATCTATAGAAATAGCTTGGGTAATTCTGGTTTGTAAAGCCATTGCTATATTTAGGGCAGAGCATTTAAGATGGGTGCAGTAAATTAGTTCTCTCTCCTCATGGAGAGTAAATATTAGGAGTGAGGAACCTTTGGTATAACTCATGCATCTGCTCTATTTCACAGCGTTTATCAGCATTTCATCTGTTCACCCATATGGGCTGCCTCATTTTTATAAGGAATTACACAATATTAGAGATTCATGTGCTGGAACATTCCATACACTCTTGATATGATGATTATAATTAGATGTGTGAACCAAATTGATGCTTGTGAAACCCTGAACAAATAACCTGCATAGCCATGCAAGAGATTCAAATTTTAATATACCCTAATTTATGTTTGGAGTGCTAAAACACTAATAATACCAAGGAGTAATTGGCTGGCATTTAAAAACCCTATTAAACTAAAATATGTTAACATAAACCTGTTGTTAGCAGGGAATAACCAGTTGTCACCTAGAACACTGCTCCTCTTCCACTTCCCTCTGCTTTTTACTCTGGACTGAAAATTCAGGCTCCAAATAGAGTCACTGTATGGGAAAATTTTGGGAAAATCCTGTCATATTGTTGGCACCTCTAGAAGTGATTTTTTCTTTCTTCTCCAACACAACCAGTTTCATCCATTCCATACCCAGACATACTTTCAGTGACACAGTCTGGCCTCCATCACCCAAGAGATTGCTCAGAAAAAAACATTTGCCTGAGAATATCCACGTGTTCATTTTGTTGTGAGTGACAAGGTGGCCCTGGGACACGGCTGCCACCTCCCAGTCTCATTCTGACCCTTGGTGTCTCCTCCTTGCTCGGTGTGAGCAGAACAACATGGCAAACAACAGCTCAAGCCAAGTTACACAGAAACTCTGAGAGCGGTCACAGGAATCACACAGCACTGAAATTCACACAGCACTGAAAATATTTTTCCATGAAACTTTATCTGTGTGGCCTAAAATGTAAGAGGCTGGAGAGCTTTCCTGTCACACCCTGCTGCCAAGCCCTACCCAGGCCATAAAGTGCCACCAGCTCAAATCTCATCATTTAACTCTTACCTACAACACTCACCATGCCCAACAGAGTATTTTCATGACAGTTTCTAGAGAAATTTTGGTTCTTTTGCTTCATTAAAAAGAAATAAACAGAAAAAAAATCGTTACCGCTTCTTTTTCCCTCCTTTAAAGATATTTCAACTCTGAGGATGAGCATTGTGCTTAGATAAATCAAGAGCAGCAATGACTGGGCTCATAATTCCCTTTTTAAGGGAATCACAATTAGGATAAGGGGTTATATTCATGGGATTCATGTTTTCAGGTATAAAATAGAGGCCTACAGCATCAAGAGCTTACCTGTGTATCAAAGCAAAAGCATATTCAACTACAAAATTAGCAAATCCAGTGTCTTAACATGTACTGTTGATTTTTTTAAAAAAGATTAGTAGGTCATTTGAAAGGAAATGTAGCTAGTTTAATAAACTTCTCTTTAAAGACATCCACTAAAATCCAGAGATGTTTTTTCCAAGTGAAATTTAAAGTACAAAACAAAAGACAGGTATAAGAGATTAATTTCCAAAGAGCCATCCAAAATGTCTATTACTGATTTTAATAAGCAGCTTTCAAACTGGCAAGGATTTTTTATCACCTATACTTTCTATTCTTACAGCAGGATCATGACACATACACAAATTAATATTTTTAGCCAGGACAAAGCGCCACACCCTCACACCCAGCTCAGCAGTCCCAATGCCACCCTCTCAGCAGTAGCCTGGTGTTTGATCTGGTGACAAATGACAGAGGAGAGGAGCAGAGGAGCCCCACAAGGTTGAAAACCAGAGGTGACTCCTGGTTGGGTGAAATGGGTTTTTTCTTTCAGCTGCAGTGGCACCAAGAGCAGTGAGCAGTGAGAAACAGTGTCCTGTCTGAGGCACAGCTAATTATTAGGTGGGAGATTGATAGAACCTGTTAAACACACAGAGAAACTTTTTAATTAAATCTATTAGAAACAAAAACCCCTTTGAATTCTAAGGGAAGAAGGTTTGTCTGGGTTCTGGGTTGTTTGTTGTTGGTTGGTTGTTTTTCTTTGGATGGTCCTGGTTTTTGGGTTTGGGATATTTTTTTTCAAGGGGAGGGTGGCAGTGGGTTTAAATTTTATATAGCCAGAAGTCCACCCCCTTCTTTATTAGCTCCTGGTTTGGGTAATGAACATACTAATGAGTTTTCTTGGCTTGGCAGTGAGTGATTGTTTTTTAAAGTTGTAAGAGAGGCAGCTGGTAGCTGCTCTGCAGAGGGGAATTCATCTGTGCCTTACCCAGAGCATCACATCCCTCTAGTGAGCACCAGCTCCAAACAAACACTACATCAAAGACTCAAGGTAATTTGTGCTGCTTCAAATCCTTAGTCTAAGTTTCCAGCAATTATTTTTGTAAAAAAGAATAGAAGTTTCATAGTAATTAGGCAGCCAGGTTTAGGAATTGGAGTATAAAAAAAATATGGGAATCAATGAACTCCCAATCATGATTTTCTTATTATCTGCGTATACATTCATAATCATATCTCTTCACAAGAGAATTTAGGCATTCCTTTGGAATATATATATTTATGTGAATGCATGTGTGATAATATATATATTTTCACAAGAATCTGAATTTGCACTATCTTGACAAACCCTTTAAATTTTAATGCCTAATTTCATACTGACATTTTAGTTTCCTGTGAGAGGTTCTAAACGTGACAGGAATTTCAGCATTGTAAAACTGCCAGAAGGCTTTTACCTGCTTGAAAAAGAACTAATAGAGCTATTATTGTTTAATAAACAATATGCCTGCACCCCAGGTAGCTCCTCTGAATGAACTGAATGTCCCAGAGGAATTGGATTCAGCATCATTTTTAGATGAGATTTGCAATTCTTTTCATGAATGAATTTTTTTCTTTTTAAGCAAGAGATATTTAATTGAATGTAATTAAATCACTCTAGAATCAACACAGGTTTTAATAGTGAAGTGCTCCTTGATGAGTTTCATGAAGCAGTGTTGGTGAAAAGCAATGGCCCAGCTCTTAGGTACACATGGCAATTTCCTCATCAGCAGGAACTTGGATAATATTCATAAACAACATTTCGATAGATTTGGAGTTTGTTGGGATTTATTCTGTCTGTCTAGGTCAAATGAGACTGATATATATTTAAAAATTCTTCTGATTAACATTACTGCACGTATTTATGAACAGCACCCTTGCAACCTCTTTTATTCTGACTTCAGCTACAGAAGAGCCTCACTGACTTGTGCTTTGATACTCAGTAACAGTCACCAAAAGACTCATGTAATTTTCATTAAACTAACTCAATAGGAATCATTTAACAGGCACAAATCTGTCCCTAGTTTTTAAAGGGGACATGCAAAACCTTAATGCTGCTATGGATTCATATATGTTAACACATCCCCACTTAGTGCCTGATTGGATGTTGTTGGAGGTCAGGATTTATATTTGATGGAATCAGTGACATTCAACAGAAAAATCTCAGCATTTGTACAGAAATAAAGTAGACTCCAATTTTAATAATCTAAACTAAAACCTGATTTTCAGAGCAGCACAGCATTTATGTTGTTTAATATCACTGCTCTTTGAAAGATGACAATGGCTTTTTATCTGCTTTGCATATATCTATCCTGCTAACTGCACATTTGGAATTTATGTATTTATTCCTTTCCAGACACACAGGACAGGTTGCAAAGCCTGTATAAATGTTCCCAGTGAATTCTTGTCTGTATGGATAGAGTCTATCAATAGTTACAGAAGCAAGACTACCAGACCACATAATAATATAAGCTAGTCACCTTTGAAATATTCTGAGGTCAGCTCAAGAAATAACCAAAATCAGGTTAACAGTCCCCAGCTTGGTAAATCACTTTGGGATTTCTGAAGCCTTCCTAAGTATCAATTTTTTGTAGCCAAGTCTGCCTGGAAGTTTTAATTCATTTTAGCAAAAGCAGCTCTGCACTCTTGCTTTACTTTATTTTCCCTGCAGTGAATATTCACCAGAAGAGACCCCAAAGACATGAGAACAAATCATGCAAGCTTGGAGACCACTGCCTGGTAAGAGGACAGTTACTGCCAGTAAACACCAGTTTAGTGAGCTTTGAACTGAGAACTATATGCAATACCCAGAAAGTTTGACTTTATGAGGCAAATTGCAACACAGCAGCACATTCTCAACTAAATCACACCATGGTCCTTCACACTATATCAACAAAACTCCAGAGAAGGATAACATTTGGGATTCTGTTCAGAATCCCATCCTGGCTCTGTTTAGAGGTACTGTAAAACAACTTTGAAACTCCTCATCCATTCTCACCTTAAGGCAGTTTTCCTATAATGTTGTTTTTATGGTGGCACTAAAGTCTCCATGTACCAGCAGCTTCCACTGGTGTGGAAGTTTTATTATCAAGTGAAAAAAGTGCTGATACACAGAATTATTGTAGGTTTAGTACCTGCTAAATTGGCACTGCTGTATCTGAAGCTGATCTGAGTCTATAGACTGGAGAAATTGAGAGTAGTAATGTGACAGGTTTGACTGATTTAAGCACTAGGCTGATTTCAGCAGTGATAAACTGATCATGGTTTCCCTCTTCCCTACCCAAGAATGGTTTTGGGTTCTAAAATGACTTTCAGACTTTAACTTGGCTGCAAATGTGAGAACTCCAGAGCAATTTTACTCTTTGTTTCTTTTCAAAAGTCAAGCATAATTTCTTATGGGTCCTTTCCTAAACATAACAACAGGTCATTGATGCAAGTATTTAATTTTGTTTACTTGGTTTTTTCCCTTTCAGTAAATTTATGAATTCTTTTGACAGTTTCATAAATCAGACACTTCAAAAAGTATTTTTATTAATGTGCCCTGAAAAAGGCCATGACATTTACAAAGACAAGAGAAAAAGTTACACTTTCATTAATTTAATAATTATGGCTGCCACCAGATTCTTAGAGAACTATTTTTATCATAAGGATAAAATAAAAGATAATTCAACAAACTGCTTATAATGAGCTACTTTTAGAGATTTGGTGGTTGCATACAAAAACTCCAACTGCAGTTACAGCAACATGTGGGAAACAGGGTAAAAGTTTTCAAAAATGTCCTCGTAGACCAAGAATTCAAAATATTTGTTATTCTAAACTTGAAAAAAATCCAAGAGCTTTACTTCATGAAAATCAGATCAACACTTCTGTTAGAATAAATTCCAAGAAAATTTTAAAAAGTCCTGAATAATGATATGATTTCAAAATGGACCCACATTGAACTGATTAAATCAGCATAATAAAGCATTGAACTATCCCTTTTAAAAGCTGAATTTCCCTTAAATGAGTTTAACAGCACCATAAACAAAGATCCAGGAATTATCCCTAGAAAAAGAGCCCTAAGAAGGTGGAAAAATGCTTTAAGAACTGGCATGCGGCTACTTTAGCAGGAAAGAGTTCAAAGTGTGCCCAGCAGGGTTACCACCATGGGGGCTGCCTTTAAACCCCTCTGTGTGCAGGAGCAGCAGAGCCTCCCTGGATGGGCAGGGGCTCTGCAGCTGCAGGAGCGATGGGGCAGGGGCTCTGCAGGAGTGATGGGGCAGGGGCTCTGCAGCTCCAGGAGTGATGGGGCAGGGGCTCTGCAGCTGCAGGAGTGATGGGGCAGGGGCTCTGCAGCTGCAGGAGTGATGGGGCAGGGGCTCTGCAGCTCCAGGAGTGATGGGGCAGGGGCTCTGCAGCTCCAGGAGTGATGGGGCAGGGGCTCTGCAGGAGCGATGGGGCAGGGGCTCTGCAGGAGTGATGGGGCAGGGGCTCTGCAGCTGCAGGAGTGATGGGGCAGGGGCTCTGCAGCTGCAGGAGTGATGGGGCAGCACAGATCTGGCTCAGCTGGGTGTCACACTGCCTCCCCACTCCCACCCAAACATTCCCAGGTCATTCCTTAGTCAGGTATTGAGCACAGGATCTTTGAGCAGCCCCATGACAGGGCTTAAGAGGGTGAGAAAGCAGAGCCCTTGCTGTTTTTAATAATAAACTTTCAGCTCCCTGAGAACATTTTACTACTTTATGCTAAAACCCTTGGGAGAAGATGCTCAAGTAGTTCATTTATGGAATCGAGCAGAATTAAAATTAAAAACAAAACAAGCTAAAATATCCTGAGTGCAGAAAATATCTCACAGACATTTCTCTCAAACAATGCCTGCTCCACCTGTGCTTGACAGAGGGTCCTGGAAGGTTTTGAATCTGCCTGGAGCAGCAAGTGTAATGAGGTAGGTGTTACCAACACCCTTTTAGAGCAGAAGCCTCTGCAGGGTGCCAGAGCAGACCCAGAGAGAGGAGAGCAGGCTTAGAGCAGCTGGGACACCTTGCCCATGGGCATGGAGTACTCAGGTCCCTAAAAACCACAGCACTTCCCTGCTGAAATAAAATTATTGTCACTACTTTAACGATCGGAAATAGAAGCAGCAGCATGTGGAAAGCTGACTGAAGGCAAAAGCCCAGAGCTGCACATTTGTGCCAGGCAAAGAGGCAGCACCATCATCAGAGAATCACCCTCCCTCTAGCCTGCAGCCTCAGCCCCACGGTGCTGGAGCTGCTCCTGCAGCTGCACCAGAAGGATTTACACAGACACACCCAGCGTGGCTCTCCTGCCAGAACAAAGGCACTAAAACTTCTCCTGCTCTCCACTGACTCGGGCATTTATCCCAGACAAAGAGACATAGATCAAAATCCCGTAAAACCCATAAGATTATGGATAGCAGGCACCATACCCATATAATTCTTCATAAGTGGCAGAGCTGCCAAATCCTACCTAGCACAGTTCCAGCTCTGCTCTGAGATTAGCATGAGGCTGAGTGAGATGCATCTGCATTTTTTTAATTCCTGTTTTTTAAAACCAAACCATAGAGAAATCTTTTTCTAGCTTTATTAAATCAAATGTACATGCAGGGAAAATAAAAGTACAGATGCATCATTCGAATACACAAATACAGTTTCCACAGAGAACTGTGAATCAGGTTTCTTCTGCTGTTATAATTTACAATTACTTATCACGTTAGCTCTTAATTGTCTTTTCAGAGTGCACTCAATTACAAAATTAGAATCCTTATCTTCCTGTAACAGCCACCTTCTAGACAGATCCACATAAAATGTGCAAATTGACTAGAATGTTTTTCCTTATACTGTTCCTGCTCGCCAAAAGGTTGTCCTTAATCCAAGCTTAAGTATGTTTTTATTTTTCTGCTAAAGAAAGCAAACTGACTGTTTTCTGGAAGTGGCTTATTAGCCATTTGCTTACACAGAGACCAGGTAGTGTCATGGATTAATTCTTTTACACAAAATCCTAATTTTGCCTTATTTTTTTAAGGCCAGCTTTTGGCAGTAAGGCATTCTCTATATCCCCTTTTTGTATGACAGCAATCATTCACTCCAAATGACAGAGGAAGAAACAAATGTTTCCTATTTCATCCTTTCCCCATGTCTTTTAAAACCGGGGAGAAATTCTCAATGTTTTGTTCAACACCCTTTTTTATGGATGTGGTCATCCACTTCAAAAAGGCTGAAACAATTAACAAAAATCAGTTCCTGCTCTGACTGAAGCATTAATAGATACTCCCCACATACCATTGACTCATACTGAGCAGGAGGGTAAAACAAAAGCACACCAAAAGCTCCCCATCTTTTGCAGGAGGTTGTTTTCCCCAGCTAATCAAAGAGGATGAATGCAGAGCCAAGGCCCAGGGCTGGATGCTTTGCAGCTTTAAACACATCTCACATAAACTGTGGATGTATTGTGACTGAGAAAATAAAACCTGAGCACCTTTCAAAGTCTGCCAGGATCAAATCTATGTTTCATCCGAAGCAGAAAACTTTGACATCTTACAAATTTGAGTGGTTATAGCCTGTGAAAAAGGACAGTTAAATATTAATGCCTGTACAAATAACAGGCCTCACTCATTTGGAGTGCCATTTATTTCCCTCTTCCATGCTCTCCTGAATGTATTTGCATTTTATTCTTAGAGGAGACCTGAGTAAGGCTTTCCACCCCAACTCATAAAATAGTTTATACAGCCCAGTTTTTCACATCTGCCCACTGGCACACACATGAGCACTCAGGCACAGGGGGCTGAGTGCCAGCACTGCATCAGAGCTAACAGGAGCCTGCACACACCTGCAGATTTGCACATCAGTTTTTGTTTCCCTGGTGTGAGAGCCCCTGATCCTTGCTCAGACTCTGTCTGGACACTGCTCCCAAAGGAGAAATCCTCATTGCCCTCTGAGATGGGCTCAAGGCTGATCAGGTCCATGCACCAGCTGGATAAACCCTGTTCAGCTGTGGAACTGGGGCTCCACCACCTCTGCTTGAAGGATTCTGTAGCCTCATCCCAGTCCACAGGAGAAAAGTCTATTTCTGTGAATTCCTGAAAGGAGCCTGCACAGAGAGCTCCAAAGCACAGGGAGTTCCTGTCTGACACCTCAGTGCACAAAGGGCATTGTGTCCAGATTGTGCCCACATTTAAGGCTCAATCTCCAAAGAGCACCAATTTCTCAACATCTATTTTTTGGTTGCTTATCTCAAAAGCTTCCCGTGGACAAACTCTTTTGAGAAAGATTGGAATGAAGAAAGATGGGTTATTTATGCACCAGTTCAAAGTCACTGGGAGTCTCTTACTGGACTTCATGGTTTTAACAGCAAAGAAGTGGTGGAAAGGGACTTGGCACTGTGTGTTGCAAGAAAGGCACGAGAAAGATGAGTGGAGCAGACAGCAGAACTGCAACTCTAAATGAAAAGAAATACATTGGAAAGAAGGAAAAATTCTACAGTTTCAAGTGAGTTAAATTTTCAGTAGCTTTCAGATATGAACAGAACTCCCTAGGAAAGCCCAGAGTTGTGTTTGGTAACCCTTCATTAACACACATTTTATCCACTTTCCAGCCTTTACTTTCCATGACGTTTTTGCCACTTTGTAATTAAAAGGTAGCTGCATAATTTTGCATACATTTAAGGTAAGTGGTTAAACATTATTAATTCCATTGGTATTCTCAGTGCTGACAGTAGCCATTATTAACCTATTTGACAATATTGCAGATTCCTTTAGCATTAATGTGATTGTAATATGTAAATCCATGGGAATTCAATTGTAAATTACCATTATTCAATGTACTTAGCTTCAATGCATAATTCTGCAATTTTTGCAGAAGGAATTACATGTTGTCTCATAAGACATAACTTTTCAGGGCTTCATAAAACCAAATGTGAGCAATTTGTACCTATAATTATATTAAAATGTAAGTGAAATATATAATGCAGCTACATTAAAGGAAATATACTGCTTATATCCTTAGCCATGTTGCTTAGAGGAAAATGCTTCATATTAAACCAGCTCTTTGCATCAGCTACTCACATAACACAGATTTACTTAAAAGCCAGCAATGTGCCAACAGGAGTAGAGGCCTTAATCTAAAGAATATTAAAGAGGAAGTTTTGACAATTTGAGTTTTAAACATATTACTTTTCAATCTAACATAGAAACCTTCAAGGGTCTGTTCCAAAGTCAGTCCCTGGCTTCAGGGTGTGTTGGATAATATCCTGGCAAAATCCTTCCCTTGGGGGGAAGCGCCACAAGGAGCAGCTGAGGACACTTGGTCTGTCCAGCCTGGAGCAGACTGAGGTCAGCCCTCTCCTGGGGCTGCAGCTCCAACCTCTGCTCCCCCTGACAGGACCCCAGGGAAGGATGGAGCTGGGCCAGGCTGCAGAGCAGGAAAAACAAAACCTTCTTCCCCCAGGCAGTGGTCACAGCACCAGCCTGGCAGAGCTCAGGGGGGAATTTGGACAAAGCTCTGAGGGACAGGCTGGGATTGTTTGGGTGTTGGACTCTAAGATCCTCATGGCTCCCCTTCCAGCTCAGGGTGTTCTGTGATTTACAAAGCAATTCCTTCTTAAAGCCCAAGGGACTTCACAGCGCTCAGTCCAGGACCTCAAAGGAGAACAATTTGAACCCACTCTCACCCTGAAGTGGAGAGAGAACTTGCTCCACTCACTCAAGAGCTGATCCCATTACTTCTATGGGTTTTTTATGAGGCTGCTGGAGGAAGTCAGACAATACATGGCATCAAAATGTCAATCATGTTCAACCAAGATTTCATTCTCTGCTCTCAGGAGTGTCATTGAGTTCAAACAGAGCTCTGTGAAATGATCAGAATTTTATCTACACACTTTAAAGGGAGTGATCTTTTCAAGTTATTCACTTGAGTAATTTCATTGATATTTAAATTTGATGGAATTGCTCACATATACATTGGAGGTTTGCAAGTTAGTAGTCAGTAAAAAAACCCCAAACTTTTATCAATGAGTTCAGACAAGAACTTTAGAAAAGAAAAATTTTTGCTCTAGGCTTTGCAGTAACATGAAATTGGGCTGAAAATTTCATGAGAAGAGGCTTTCATGGTCTGCTCACTTTAGCCAGAAATATTGCAAGAACAATTTCTGATGATGAAGACTAGGGCTGTGAACTCAATATGCTCCTCTTTTAGGCACAAAGTTCATTTGAAATTCTAGAAATAGAGGGAATTAAAAGGAAAATATTCTTGGATTTATCACCTCAGGATTTTTTAGGGCCAACTCATGAACCCATTCCAGATGGAAATTAAATTTGCATCTGTCAATAACCAAGTTTCAGAACATGGCATTAGTTCTCAGTTAAATAATCTTTGAGCCAAAGAGGACTGAAGCCTGATCAGGCTCTTAAGAGAAAAACACCACGTTTCCTAGCTAGTTAGCAATTTCTTCCTCTTCCTAGAATTCATTCCATTCCCCCTGGTGTTTTTTCAAGCTCTCAGCTGTAGTTTTAGTCAGTAAAATGGACTAGACAATCAAGTGGGGCATCCCTGACAATACATGCAGCAGACCCCTGCCATCAAGGCTGAGGTGCACAGGAGCTGGGACAGTTACATATGTTATAACATTCCATATAACAGTGTTATAACATTGCATCCCCCAGCAAAGGCTGGGGAGGAGGGCAGAGCAGAGCCCAAAATCACTGTGCACACCCTGAGCCAGCCCTGCAGGGCTGCAATAACCCCACAGCTCTGCCTCCTTTCATCCCCCTGCTGGCACTGTGTGCACATGGACCAGTACCTGCATCCTGCCTATCATCCCTGTCCCACCTTCCTGTCCCTGCACCCAGCCCAGTGATTAAAGGAGAGCAGGGAGCAGGTGATCTCACTGCACAAAGGGGATATAATTGGGCTCAGTACATTCCTGAATTAATCCAGCATTTCAGGGGAGCATTCTTTGTGCTGCAGCAGATATTCAGCACCCTCACATCTATCAGTACAATTGTAGCAAATGCCACAGTATACTTTGCCTTTTCTGCAGCAATATTCTGCTTCACCCTTCTCTCTCCTTTTAACGACTGCAGGGACATCAGGTGTTCTTCAACCTTTACAGCCAACAAAGCACCAAGTCCACAATTGGCACAAAACCTTAATGTTGTGCCTGCAGCTACAGCTGTCCAAGGGAGATTTTTTGTCATTTTGGACTCAAGTTCTTTGAATTATTGATGGCAAAGACAGTCATACAATATTTAGTAGGTTTAGCTACCTCCAGACTGTGTAAAGTTTTAATCCTTCCTCCTCCATTTATAGCACACAGACAAGAAAAGCCAAGCAGCTTAACATTTCTTTAGCTGCAAACTGTGTCTATTAGCTGGCATTCTTGCAGCCTTAAAGAGAGAGCACACAGCTGTGCAACAGAGCTTCCTCAGGAAAAGGATCTGCTGGAGTTTGCTACCTACAGAACAGAACATTTCACATGTCTGAGACACAGAAGGGTGAGAAATTCCCCAGAGAGAGACAGAGGGAGGGAGGGACAGATGATGCACTGGCTTCTGTGTTTCTGCTGATCACCTTTTGATACCACATTGTTTTAGCTGTAGGACTGAGAGCAGCATCCCTCAAAACGAAGTGGAAAAGGGAAAGTGCTAAGGCTCAGCGAGTTCTCTGCAAGTGTGTTAGAAAACTGGAAGCAGAATAAGGCTGGATTGTAGATTATTCAACACACACATTTTGCCACAGGGAATAATCTTCCCACAGAACTAGCAGCTCTTTTGGTTTTCACTTCAATAGCCCCATTGGGAGGCTTTTAACATTGACTTCTTCCCCCCTCCAAGCAGCAGTGCAAAGCTGGAGCAGGGATGGCTGTTTGAGCCTGTTCCCACTGACATTAATGGTAAGCCCCACATTGCTTGCTCATGTCAATAGTTTTAAAATAAGGATCAGCCAGTGTTAAATACTGATTACTGTGTAAACCTGAGAAAAATGTTAACATTCATAGGAAGCCAAGAGTAATGTTTGGTTTTTCTACCCTCTTAGGTTGCCCTTTCAACTTTCAGAATTTGTATTCACTGTTTATCTTTCTGGCTCAGCCAAAGCCTTCCTTTCCAGTTGTCTGGGAGAAATACATGTCACAAATAATCCTTACCTTCTTTTTTCCCCCCTCTTTACTCATTCCTATTGTAAGTATTATTGAAAAGAAAAAGGGGGAATAAAACAAAGCCATGACTCTGGGGTTGATAGATTTTTCAGAATGATCTGGCTGGGCTTATCAGCACAGGCTGCAGCTATCAAGCCCACTAATCATGCAATTCAGCTGAGGAGCACTACACCCAAATCTCCCCCCAGTCTCAGGCCTATTTGGCTTTAAAAGGGCCAGATTTGATCATCTGAGATGCACCACCAAGCTATAGTCAGAGACAAGGACTCTTCCCTCCCACTGCAAATCCATGAACTCCCTACAGCAGCAATGGTGGTCAGAGCCCATCTCCTCCCAAACGTCTTCTGAAGGAAACCCTACTGGAAGAGCCTTTGAGGCTGAACAGGCAAAGGAAAAAGCATCAAGGGCCTGATCTAGAAGACAGGAGCTGCTTTTGAACAAGAGGGAGATAGAAAAATTCATTTGCACCAGATTCATACCAAAGGATGTTCAGGTGTGACTTACCTCTGGCAGTGCCTATCTAACTAAAGGAAACAAGCTGAATATGAGAACCCAAAAACAAAGCATGGAA
This sequence comes from Molothrus aeneus, assembly GCF_037042795.1. Classification (NCBI taxonomy): domain Eukaryota; kingdom Metazoa; phylum Chordata; class Aves; order Passeriformes; family Icteridae; genus Molothrus; species Molothrus aeneus. The sequence continues at coordinate 10,095,332 of NC_089661.1, read as the reverse complement.
AAAGTTAGAGCAGAAATTAAAATAATTTTGTTTACAGCTCTGCCAGGCTGAATTCAGTCATAGCTGTATACTTTTACAAAAGACAATGTAAAGGACAAGAAAGAGGGCTAAAATAATTCATCCATGCACATAAATTAAATTGCTTCAGTGGTTCTTTGCTTCACTGAAACCAGTTGGATGCATGTCCTTGCTGAAGCCAGCAGAGTCCAGCTCACTCCCACTGCTCTCCCTATGGCCCAAACATGCATAATACATGTGCCTCTGACAGCTCCTCCCAGTCACAGAGCTGTGTGTCCTCATTTATTAGGACACAGAGGTTTGAGCTGGGCCTGGGACTCAAAAGCCACAGGGTCCATGGCTAATTACCCTGTTAAAACAGACCCAAGAGTCCAAAGGAAGATTAACTTCTCTGCTTGAAATGAAGATCTGCTTGTAATTATCTTCAGTGTTGTTTCCTACTTCACTTGTTCATCTCCCAGTATATTTTCAATTACATCCAAGAACTACAATAAAACAGCATTTTATTGCTAAGCCAAGCACTCCAAAATTAAGACTTGCCAGAATTAGAACTGCCCATGCAACTTCAATTTGGCCCCACTGTATATATGAATGGTTTTAATTACATGATCATACAATATTTTATCCACAGGACCCTTGATTAATTTGCATTCTGAACACACGGCTGGAGACTTTAGAACTATTAAAAAAAAAAAAGGCAGTTTTTATATACCAGCTCATACACAGTTCTGAAAAACTATTTCAAGACAGCGTTTAACCTCATGTTTCTACATATTTGGGGAAAGAAGTGTAACAGTTGTGACTGCCACAAGATAGTCACCCACCGGTGTGAAAGAGGGTTAGAGCAGATAATTGATCCTGTTCTGTACAGCACCACTTGATGAAGAGCCATCTCGTGACAGGCTAGGAATTGAACCTCTCCTTCATCTTCCAGCACAGGAGAGGGTTCCCCTGGAGCTGTCCACAACCAAGTCAAAGGGAGCAATTTCCTAATGCTGCCACTAAAATTGATCCAGCTCAGTGGGCATGCACAGCAGCCTCACCCACAGTGCCCCACCCAAGAGCTCAGCAGAAAACCTGCAAGTTCCTCAGAGCCAACTGCTCAGACACAGAACCTGCAGTGGTTTTCCAGGCTCTTCAAAGACTCATGGAAGTGGGCTGGTCTATGATACTTATTTCCAAAAGCCCTTAAATGACTGGAGTAAGAATTCTGGTGTGCACACACTGCCCTGGGGTTTCTAACAGCTCACCCATGGCATCTCCTGCAGGCTCCAGGGGGTTCCTGCCCTCTGTGTGCCCAGCCCAGCCATGCCCCAAGCTGGGCTCAACTGCACACCTTCCCCTTTTGGGGGATTGCCCTACACACAGACTGTAAAACCCTCTATCGCCCTGTGCTAGACTGATAAATCCTGATAAAATTAGTTACTGATAAAAATATGTTATATCTGGTTAGTAATAGTTTTAAGCCCTGACCATTTGATGGTTTTTTCTCATTTTAAGCCAGCACGTGCATTCATTGTAGCAGCAAAAACACCAGAACCGAATTGCACATATATCATCTTTTGTTTTCCATGGGGATGTGGCATAAACACTTGGACAGTTGCATAATGACAATAAAAACCTTGAATGCAAGTTTCTCATCTAGAGCTAATCCAAATGCCAGCTGGATCAATTACCACTGGCCACAAGAATTTTCTTGCTTAACTCCAAAGGAGTTCACACTGTTCCCTCTTCTGAAATAAGTCTTAGGCAGATATTTATAACCTGTGGCACACTGTCTACGTGCCTAGGAGCTTCTCAGTTTGTTTTACTGGCATTGTTAAATTTAGTTTTCTCTCTTCATAAAACATCTAAAATAGATTCTCAGAAATATAAGTAAAGAGGGTAGAACTTTGTCATCTTTCCAGCCCACAAGGCACTTGTTTGCTCTTTATGTGGAGGAACACAAGAGGTTTACAATGAAAACAAACAATGAAATTATACAGAAATTGCAACAAGGAAAGTCAGGAGCAGCTAGTGCTAATGAGATAGGAATAGAAAGTTTTCCTAAGGTAACATCTAAACTGTTCTTATAAAATACATAAACTACTGTAAAACTGTATTCTTTAAGTATGCAGTTTTTAAAAAGTATTTAAAGAGTTATAAAAACACATTAAGAAAGTTGCAATGATGCAGATACAAAAGCCACAAAAGTTCCATATTCACCCTACATTCAGGTGACTTTGGATTCTTTGTTCTACTTTAGGTATATTATAAAATCAATTTCATTCCATAATGCTCAAATAAGAGCTCCAAAATTCAGGAGAAAGTACAAGAGAGGCCAAAACAGATTTCCATTTGGATTCAATTCCAGTTATATTCTTCTGGGCAGTTTCCTCCCTATTATTTTTAATTAGCTCCTCTGACACCGTAAATCATACACAATAGTAGGGGTGGTTTGGGTTTTTTTTGGTTTTTTTCTCTAAAAAGTCCTCATTAAAAACCCCACCAGGATGAACACACTCTACTGACAACAGCTAAATATTCCCAGGGCTAGAAACATGCTTTGGTTTTCAGAGAGCACAGGCAGAGGAAGGAGAACTGAAAGGAAAAAAAAATTTAAAAGTTTTTTAAAAAGTTTAAAAAAAATTAAAAATTTAAAAACAAAAATCACAACTGACTGAAGCAAGGGGACAGATTTCCAGGAACTTGTAGCTGCTCACCTGTAGCACAGCACAGGGCCATATCCCAGCCTTGCAAACCAGGGGCTGGAATGGAACCCCTTTAATGGCAGGCTCTGAAAGGAAACTGCTCCTCTCCACGCCCTAAAGCAGCCAGGGAAGCTCTGGGCATTGGAAACTCAGCTGTGAAGGAGCAGTGGCAGCACTGTAAAGGCAGTGTTGGTACTGTTGATGAGTTACTGCTGTCAGCCCACCCTTCCCATTCAGATCAGGGAATATTTTGCCCTCTAGAATTGCTCTAGTTACCATTCTGTTGCTGGGGCACAGCAAAATTCAATGCCTTTCCTTGCAAAACAGATTTTCCTTCCTTTGGCTATTCAGTAAGTTATGACCCAAAGCATACCAACACAAGAAAGAATGGTTTGCAGGCTGGTCAAGCAAGCACTGATGGGTAATTAAAAGTACAGCTGCGTTTGAAACAGCAGGTGTTTGAGGCAGGAAGCCAGAAGTTTACATTTAATGGCCTCTAAGCTTGAAAGGTAGAGGCAAGATGAAAGAAAAATCCAATGTACTGTAATTATAAAACTATAACCCATGAGTGGGCATCTTCACTATACTACTCTTAACTAAAACATTGCCTAATTAATTACACTGCTGCCAGATGAATAATGTTCAACTGCACTCCCTTCACACCCAGAGCACACAGCAGCTTGGGAATCACGTGAGGCTCTTTGCTTGAATCAAACAAATGTTAATGCCATCCTGAGGGAGTTTTGAGCACATTGTCCACTGGATAAATGATTCTGAACTGGCACATGACTCTCCCACCTTATTTTACAGGCTGTCTTACAGTAGATGACTAAAATAAATGGTTGTAAGAAGGAACTCTTCAGGTGAGACTGTGCAGCATTCTATATCTAACCAGCCAGTAGCTGCTCTGACAAGAGCTATTTTTCTCCTCCTTTCCCCACCAGTGAAGCCACAGCTTTGCCCTTTGTTTTGAGTCAGGCCACTTACTCTCTGTGGCTTCCAGCAGTAAAGATTTTGGACACTAAAGCAGGAGAAAGATTCCTATTTTTGTATTTTGAAAGTTAAGGAAAAATACAATTCTGCTAAGCAAAAATAAAAATTAAAAAATCTACAATGCTGGTGTAAAACTTCCCTGGAGTAAAGAATTAAGAGGGCAATGTGCTCTGATTCTCAAGACAAGATTCTTAACCAATAGCCCAATTTCTTTGTTAATTTGTAATTAAGACAGGATTGATATTACAGCCAGCACTGGATACAGAGTTTTGAGCCTCTAGTCATGAGCTACACTTAATTTGTTTCCCCTGCTTCAGTTACTGGAACCCTCTGTATTTCAGGCACTCATTATTTCATGAACTGAGACATTGGCAAGGCTGGCAGACCAACTCCCTGGCTGTTTTGTACCTAGAATTAAGTCATTGAATTTACATCACAAAGAATAAATGCGGTTTAAACAGTTTAATTCCTTCCCTCACTCTCTTAAGCAGCAGACACCATGAGAAGCACCCACTGCAGCTCCTTCAATTGTTTGTGAAGACTGGAAAGGGAAAAAACATAAATCCACTAATTAACAGAGAAACAGCAATATGTGGAATCTGGCCTCCACTGCAGCCAATGGGATTTCTGCCAGCCCAGTGCACCCACTGAGTCCAACAATAGTTGTTGGAAAAAATGTTAATGGCTCCATTAGGAGTTTGGAGTGAGAAAACAAAGTCATTTGGCAGTTGCTTATAGTGGAACAGGATGATACATCAGTGAAACAGAGAACATTTACCTGGCAGAAGATGTTTTGGAAAAATAACTCTGCCATCAGTGTGAAGGTACAGTAAAGGTTAGTTTACCTTCACAGCCTTACTGTTTCAGAAAACATTTGGCAGGAAAAATCCGAGTTGAACTGTGGAGTAAAGCCTTTAGATAAGCATTTCTTCTCTGTGTTTTTAGCCTTATACAAAGGGCAGAAGGCAAAAAACCGACTCCAGATAAAGTCAGGGATCATCCTCAAGGGAAGCACCGTTCCAGAAGCACGCACCAAGTTGAGAGCAGCCTTCCCTTTCTCCAACGTTCAGCCTCAGTCCCTAAAAATGCCAAACTACCAGCCCCCATCCCTTTTCTCTTTGCCGGGTTTCCCTACTCAGAAAGGCTTTTTTAGTTGTACCAGGTCTCATGGCAGTTCAACACCTCTTGCCAAATCCACAGATCCTCCTACAGCAACAAAAACACCCCCCTGGCAGCTCAGGTGCCTTCTCAGAGCTTTGTACACCTGCCTGCAAATGTCTGCTTGGCTCTTTCTGGTTCTCAGTCCCTCCCTGCACAACATTAATTTGCAACCTTCACATTAGTTTGGTCCCAGGATGTTCTCCTGAAGACAATAATCTGTCCAGCCACACCACAGGATACCAACAGGAAGACCAAGCGGTTGGATAAGACAATATTGAACATCCACAGACTTTGTCAGACACAAAATCTTCATAAGGCAATTCAATAGTAATGAAAAGAACCATGATTAATAATTGATTTTTTTAAATGTTTACTGTTAGACATTTTATTTGTGTTTCTGCAAAAGCACCTGTTTTCTTTTGATATTTTGCCTCTGACAAGCTCCTTCATAAATATTTCTACTTTGTAGTATAAAATATTTAAGCTCTTAATTAAACTGTCATTGAAGTTTTATGGCAATAAATGCACTGAAATAAATGACAGCATTTAACAAAATGTGCACATTTTTGTAGAGATGCTCACGGCCAATGTTCACAGCATAATGTGAAGGATGGTAGTGTCTTCATGCTGCTCACAAGAAAGACTTTTTAATCACTGAGCTCTGAAGATTATTAGTAAAAAGCTGCTGATGGAAAAAGAGAAAGAGGGAAGAGTGGAGGGGGGAAAGGGATTGACTGACATTCTGCACTGTGAATGCTCAAGCAGTTCTGAGCAGCAAAATGCTGCCTTGTATTACTCAGAAGACCCTTCCCCTCTGACCTTGGTTTTTTTCCAAAATCAGAGCCCTGGTTCTTTGCATAGCTATGTCTAATCTCTTTTAGAATTTGGAATTATATTTCTATGATCTACAAGGACTCTGGAGAGGTTAAATGTGATGGGGAATATTATCCCACTACTGAAGTTCTTGTCTATACATACAGAAATTTCTTCACATAAAGAAAAGACCCAATGTAAAAAAAACTTCATTAAAAAAAGATTTTTTTTATAAAAAAGGCCTTTAAAAAAGACAATATTTTCATAGCATATCATTTATATATTGAAATTTCTGAGCTGGAAAGTTTCTTTAAGGGGGACCAGCTGTCAGATATAGGCTTATGTTAAAAGGAACAAGGTAACCTTCTCACAGCAATTCAAAGACAACTCTTAGGAGCAGAAGCACTAACCTTTGTATAAATTAAAAATGAGACTTCACTTTCATTTAAAGGTGTTCTATTTTTGAAATATACATAAAAACTCTATAGAGTGAAATTGGTTGTGAATAGCTAAATTTCATGGATGGATAAAGCAAAACAGCAGCTGCCACTTATACTTCTCAGGAAAACATACAGAGGGACAATATATGGTCCTGCTTCCCTAGGAATTCTTATTTCTGCTCTTTCAGCAGCAAGAGACTGCTGCAATATTGTGCAAACATCAGGGAGAGGGACTGGAGCTGCACTGCAGATGGGGAGGTGCTGGAAGTTTGCTCTCTTAAAATGTTCGAGCCATATTATAACCAAAAGGAGAAAGAGCTGCTTCCCACCCCTCAGCACTACTGGGGCCATCCATCATAAAGCAGATTAGAAACCTTTAACCTTATGTTCCAGCCAATCTAAATATTTCCTAAGGCCATTTTCTGTTGCTGTGTTTTATTCAATGGCAAGGTAATTAACAGCAAGGACAGGTACACACATGATCCTTTTTCTAATTCCCACACTGCCCTGGAGACTGATGCCATAAACACCTCCTGTAAAGAATTAAGTGCCTTTGACTCCTCTGGTGCTCTGGAGTGCTCAGGCTCTGTGAGTGATGGCAGGCACTCCCCAGCCCCTGTGTCCCAAGGGCAGGGCTGTGATGGGAGAGCTGCTCAAGCTGTTCCCAATCTCCATTGTACACCTGGTAACTCGCAGTTATTTTCATTGCTCTGCCTTTGTCTGGGGGAGAGGAAAGACAGTTCTTTGAATCCAAAAGTACAGACATGAAAGCAAATCAAGTCTCTGTTACAGTTACATCGAGCCTGAGCCATTCAGAGTAGCACAGACTGAAGGTAGAGACCTCATGAAGTGGAGCTGCCAGAGGCATTTTGTGCTCACTTGAGATAAATCTCACTGAAATATCCTGAAACATTACAATTGGCCAGTGCTGCACAGTCCACTCCAGGACTGTTCTTCCAGCTGTGTGAGGGCAGAGTGTGCTCTTGAAAGTGTAGCTGCTCTGTGTGACAGCACAGCCCAGACTGGAGGAAAATACAGGGAAATTAGTATTGAATTTAAATCTAATAAAAATGGTCATAAATCAACCATTTCTTTCCTAACAGACATTAAGGTTAAACTGCATAAGCTTAGCCTGCTCTCTTCCCACAATGGCAGAGGAAAGCAGTCACTCTCTTCTGGAATGTGGCTTTCACATCTCTCTCCCATAAAGCAACTTCATGCTTTAAATGCAGTACCAGAAAATATGTGCAAGCCAGTGCCACAAGGTTATACAATCTCATCCTCATCAGCCCTACAGTCAGGTCATATTGTCAGGACACTCTTGAAGGAACAAGGCTGTCATAGGAGACCAGAATTGAACACGTTCCAGCAGCAGGACTAATTAAGGCTGACGCTGATCTAGACAGAATCCCCACAGATGCTGAAGGTTTATTTACTCTTAATTTCTTAAAAGTTTCACTGAAAATCAAGATCCAAATAATTGTTTGGGAGTCCATGAAGTCACAATGACATAGGGTAAGAATTCAGGCCACACTGAATTAGGAGTTAGCATTTCTGGTTAACATTCAAGGAATAATAATCCTCCTCATCTGACCTTCACTCACTCCCACTCGTTTGTTCCAACATGCACAGTTCCACTTTTCTTTGTTAGGAAAAAGAAACACACAAACAAAAAAAAGGAAGTTGAAAAGGCAACCCTGTGCAGTTCTGCTTTTATGTGAAAATCTCTCTCCCCAGCTAGCTCCCACTTGCTGCTTTGGATGGTTCCAGCATGGTGCACTAACGTCCATCTGGGAACCACAAGATATTTAGATCCCTTCAGGATTTAAGGGGAGCTCAGCTGGGGCAGGCTAAAGGTTGAAGTAATCTTCCAAAGCCCTTCTTAAAGATTAGATATTTGTCTTCTACTCCTGTTCAGCAGATAACCACAGCACAGGGACAGAAAAACCAGCACATGCTTGGCTGAACTTCTCATTAGTAAGGACAGTGTTATCTGGATGATCTTGCTCCCTTTCTCTCTCATGCTGAGAGGGAAGGACACCACAACAGACATAAAGAGATAAAATGCTCCAACACTTCATAAAGCATAACAGTTTTTTTTTTAAATCAGTGACTGTCACTGGGCTGTAAATCTGTGAGGTTTGCACACAGGTCTGGCAGGAGCTTTGCTGTTCAGACACAATCCCAAGACTGCAGACAGAAGCATTTCCCAGCCCCACCACAAACTGCCCATGTGATGAGTAAAACATTTAATAATTTTTCACAATCTTTAACAATTTTTCACAATCTTTCAGCTCCCCGAGTTTCAAACAAAGCTTCTCATCCCTTTAATATCTAAGAGATTTCAAATTCCAGGACAGGGACATCTTTCCTTGGGTTTGTAGAGTAACAACCATGATGGGCTCCTGATCATGGCCTGAGTGCTGCCTTCATAAACACAATGGCACTGCACACAACTAGGACAGAGAGACAGCCAGGGTTTGGTAACTCAATATTTAATATCCATTGCAGGACTAGATGTTTAGAGATCTAAATCAACAACCAGATTTTTTAAGGTGAAAAACAGCAAACAACTTCTCTGGCTTTTAACATTCAATGGGGTTCATCACATCCAAAGACAACCAGCAGTAGCAGAAGGACTGAAATTGCAGCCTGGGCCAGGAGATAGGAACATTGCAACATCTGGGGATTATTTACTTCTAGTCCTGCATGACAGCAAGTGACTCACTCCACTGAAAACATTTAACTCCCACAGATTTTATTAATTTAACTTTCTCACATACATTATGGGTTTTTTTTCTCTGCCTCAGATATCTGTGAAATTACCAACAGAAAAACTGGAGACAAGTAGCAAGATAAGGGCTGTGAGAAACTCAGGTATTGTAAGAACAGGGATAGAGCAGCTGCCCATTCAAAGAAAAAAAATTTAAAAATTTAAAAAGAGGTTGGCAGCCATTAAAATTGGCATCAAAATGCATTGTCTAAGAGAGAAATAACAACATAAAATGGAAGGTTGTCCTCCACTAGTTTTTATGAGACAGAACAAACAGACCATGCTGTCTTAAGTGAGGCATTATCTTGCACTGCTTTGCATGGGTTATAATGTGATATTGAAATAACGTATTAGGTGCTGCAAATTCTTAATAATTCCAGGGGGTAGGAAATATTTTTACTGTTTCTTGTGATTTTACTTAGTGCTTCCCCCTGCCAGGCAGCAGAGTATGTGTAGGAGTTAAAGGTTCCCAAAAATAAATATTTGCTTTTAATTAAATCCTTCCTCTGCACTTTGTTCAGGACCAGGCAGGATAAGGCTCTCAAAGATGCCTGTGCAGGCCATGCAGTGAGGAAGGAGGATTTATACCACACAGCAGAGGGGATAAATCAAGTTCATGAAACATGTTATTTCCCACTGTGATGTTACACATACTGCTTTTGAGAAGCAGCAGGAGCTTTCCTTTCCCCATACAGCTGCTTTCAATATGCAAGTAAATTGTTTAAAAGCCTGAGAAGGCACTAAGAATCTGATAGTGTAAAACTTTTTTTTTTTAAGAGGAAACTGGAAGAGGAATATCTGACAATAAAAATATCTCCTTGTTTAGGTATGAGAACCTCAGCTGCCAAAATTGTCCTTTGCTAGTCCTCCCACTAAGAATTACTCTTCCCAGTGTAACCTGTGGTACTCCAAAGGAGATATAGCTCATTTAGCTGCAGATTTTCCTTCTAGAGAATCTATTTCCTGAAATAAAAATGTCAGCTTAGTGCCAGTGAGTGCTACTCACAGTGAGCACATGGGCAGACCAATGCCATCCAGGCCATGCTGCCCTGCCAGCAGAGGGGCAGAACCTCCTGTTCACCTCCAGAAGAGATCACCTGGCTGGTTTTGCAGATGAAGCAAATATTCCTGTTTATTTCATTTTCACTAGCTCAGCTTGCTGGGAAAAGCATCCTGTTCTGAAGATGTTTTGTGCTGTGAAGGTTCTAGAAAACAGCTGAATCTTCTCAGCTGTGATTTCCCTGTTGCACATCCTGTGTGCAGAGTTTTCCTGACAAACAGGACACAGGGCACAGCCTGGACAGCTGGCTGCACTTTGCTGGTGGCTGTATTTTACTGCTTTTCTCACATTTCCCAGGAGGCTCAGAACACCAGACAACACAGAAGGATCTTACTGCACCCTGTGCTGGACCAGGAGGGCTGGCAGGGAGCATCTCTGAGCCACAAGTCCAGGTGGGAGATTCCCTTAAAATGACAAGACCTCTCAAGAGCATGAGGAGCTTCTCAATCAGATTTGTTATAGCTTTGCAATCATCTGCTCTTTTCATCTCAATATGATTTGTTTAAATAAACAACCAGCATGGCTTCAAGTGTCATTTCACCCAATGCATGTGCCTCTAGACAGATGAAGAGGCAGGAAAGAGAATAATAGAAAACTGATGAGGAGAGAAGAAAATAATAAATAAGACCAAAAGAAAGAATGAGCACCCTTAGGGTTCAAGTCAGCATCCAGCTGAGAGGTCTGTGGGTACAGAAAAGATTACTTACATTGAACTTTGAATTTTGAAAGTAATATTATATAAGCCTTCCAGCTTTAACAATTAAAGAGAAAAGTAATTATAAGAATTACCCAAATGTTAAATGGTTCAAGAATAACTGAAATATTTCTGTCTCCCTAGTGGGATGTTTTGCAAGACCAAAACAAGTTTCTGAAAGGTGGGGGTGGGGGGAAAAGTGGGGGGGTTGTGATTCATTTTAAAATGCAAATATTTTAATAGGTTTCTTTTAATATATATGTTAATGAGCTTCTAGATGAGACACAAACCACAGGCCAAGTAAGCAGATGTCTTGTCAACAAGGTCTAGAATTTAGAATCATTAGGGCTCTTTTAAGAAACATACATACTCCGACATAAAACTGAAGCATATTTCAAATTCACACTGCTCTGTGTGACATTTTTTCCTCATTAAAATGAAGAATGACACAGCTAGAGAGAGGCCCATCTTCCCTGCTTTGTATTTGTAGTTCAAACGATGTCTCTAGCAAATTGTCCCAGAGAGACAAAATATTAAGCACCTTGAGTGCTGTTCTGCATGCAATTAATTTCATAGCCTTCGGAAGTTTTTAATGTGTTGTGGTGACCACTGAAATAATAATTAGTTGCTGTTCGTTGTTCCCATCCTGTTCACTCTCTCTTTTCTGCAACCTGTCAAATCCTGTTTAATTCTGCTTGTGTTTCTAGGTGTCAGTTCTTTTGCATTGTGCAGCTTTCATGATGAAATTCCTCATCTTCTTGTTCGCCCTTCAACTTTGAAAAGCAGAGAACCAGACAGACCTGAGAAAAGGAACCCCAGTGAAGGGTGTCTCTGAATCCACAGCCAGTAAACTACAGATATCATCATTTAGTAAATACCATTAAACTTGGGTCTGGTTCCTGAGTTAATTACCTGTTGGATTGAGTCAATTTACTGAAACCAATAGAAGTTTTCCTACTGCCCTAGGAGAATTTCTATCAAACCTTAAATTAGTCCTCTTTTAAACCCAATTCCTTTGGAGCACACACACTTACATCCAAAGGTTCCATTCTTTGACTCTTATAAAGTAGTGAAATTTATATCAAAAAAGCAGCACTCATACAGAATATGTTTCTTGTGTCATGGTTATTTGTCCTAAAATCTCCATAATTAAAAAGGAAGAATGTCAAAAACACCCCCACTGGTACAAACAGAGGAACCTGCAACATTAAATAAACCTTCAGCACAGAGACTTTGACCAACAAAGTACTGAGAAGATATCCTGCATATTAACTAGTTGCAGAAAAAAAACCCAAAACTGCAATGGAATTCTAACATTTTAAAGGGAAAATAAAGGGGGAAGGCACAGCACATACTGTTTTCAATACTTTTTTTTTTCAGAATTTAGCATCTAGAAACACCGAAAATTTTCCCTGCATTCCTCAGAAATCCATCTTCATTTTCCTGTAGTATTGAATGACCTCTCAACAGCAATAGAGCAATAACAATGAGGTAAACTTATCACAGCTCTTATTAAGACCAAAGTGGTGCTTCCACGACACTTTAAGAACATTGCATCCCTTTCCCACCATCCATTTTCTACCCTGATATGGATAAAAATCACCCCTTTTTTGTCAATTTGAAACACAAAAGCACTTACTTATCTGGGGTTGGGTTTAGCTGCTGTATGGAACCATTTTATTGCTACAGAGCCCTGAAAGCTGAGATTCCATGTGGAGCAAAAGGATTCCTGGTCTGAGAAACAGCTCACACTGCTCTGCCTTCCTTTAGCACAGATTTTGTTATATGGCTGTACACTAAAATATTCTATGATAAACCAATAGGAAAACATATACAAGTCATATTAAATATCAAATTGAATAAAAATGCAATTAATCTCTAACCTAAAATTCTGCACAGAGGACTTAGACACCATAAATCCTCATTAATGAATTACTATAATTTTCCACTCATTCTGATGAAGTTCATATTAAAATCACAGGACTTAGCAGCCTTAACGTATTTAAAGGCTGCACATCTGCCATGGGTCCATAGAGGGACAAGACTGAGCTGAAACTCAACTCGAAGGAGCTTGGACCTGTTATCAAAGAAATGGAAGTGAAGGAGCCAGGGCCACATTAGAAACTAAAGTTTCTTAGAATCTTTTCCTAAACAATTTTCTCAGTTGCTGTGAAGCCCTTGATCCCATCCCACTGTTCCATTTTGGTATTCCTCACAAATTACCATGATGACCATGGCTGGGATTTTCAAAGGAATCCGACCTTACAGTGAGCACTGACATCCATTGCAACTGAAATCTTTTTGTCTCGTGCCAGGTCTTAAGTCTTTGTCTCTTTTTGACAGACAGGATTGGATTGCTGCTGTACAGGGTCACAGCATCTCCTGTGCCTGGGAGCACACCAGACAAGGCAGAGGTAGGTCATTGTTCAAATGGAAATGCAATTTCTTGGCCAAGTTCACACGAGCCAAGGTATTTACCAAGAGCTTTCTACTCAAGTCTGTTGCATCCCAATCAATTTTGTTAGTTCTAACTGAAATAATAACTCAACATTGGGTAGAGGGAGGGAAATTATAAGAAACCATTGCAATATTTGCATTGGATGTAAGGACACAACCAACAGTTCCAGGGGGCTTCATATCAGCAGTCTGTCTGATACCAAAAAAATAAAAAATATTCATACTTAAAAATTAACCTCTGCCATTTTTAAAAGTAGAGGTATTTGGGTCAGCCCTTGACTTAGGTTGATCTCTTGAGGGAAAGCTAAAGTGCAGGAAAGACAATTTCTCCAATTCCTTCCCCTATGTAAAACAAAACAAAACAAAAACGAAAACAAGTTCACTGTGTGAATTGGGGCTATTTACCAAGAAGATAAGAACAGTACACTGAAGATACACAAACAAGTGTTTCCTGGGTGCAATTACATGAGACAGACCTGGCTTTCAGAGGGGTTTGATGCAGTTGTTTTGTATTCCAACTGCAACAACCGAGCGCCATCCAAAACACAACTAAGCTGAAAGAGGTAGAAAAACAAAAGCATCTCGTTTGTCCCAAATGAATTCAACTTCGTTAGTTTTGGCAGCTTTTCAAAGATCAGAAAAAAAATATTTGTTTGATCTTTCCTTTCTTTCCACTTAAGGTCAACGATTGGAACAGGATCAGCTCAGTGTGTACACCTCCAGTTCACAGTCTGTTGAATAAACATACTAAGCACCATTTTGACAGCTGTGGAACAAAAATAAAAAACACCACAATTTTTTTATAACAGCTTTACAGAATGAGGAAGATTGCTGCTTTCTGAGGTAGTTAAAAGCCTGGGCCAAGAGGCAGAACAATTCTGTTCTAATCTTCTCCCTGCAACAGACCTACTTGTTGTCAGCCAGCAAGTCATTCCCATGAAAAATTTCAGAGAAATATGTCACAATCTTGACATACAAACCAAGTTCAGTTCTCAAAGTCAAATCATCTGCACAATACCTTAGGATCAGTAGCTTTCCCTGGTGGCAGAAATGAATAGAAATAATAAAAAGAGGTTTTTCATGAAATAAACAGCCAGTCTTGTCTCAAAAGTTGCATCTGACATGCCTTGCCCTGCCATTAAAGGTGCAATTTTCAGAGGGTCTGGACAAATACATCAGTCCTTGAGGTGCATCAGGTTTTGAATTCCTATCTGCATCACTGCTGCTAAAACACCCCTAAATCCTAAAGAAGATGTATGTTTAAATAAAGTTTAGATTGATGAGAAAATCCACCTGTTTCAAACCCTATTTGAGTTATTCTCTAGAAATGCTTAAGGAAACAGCATTGTGGATTGGGAAAAGCATCCTATTATCAACTTAAGAGACTTAAGGGGTAGATCAAATCCTCTAAGACTCTTTAAAAACAAAAACAACTTTCCCTCTGTTCTTTTAATGGACTAATTCCATTTAGAAAATATTTTGCTCAAAAGAAAGATAATCTTTCTTTTATAGAAAAAAAAAAATCAAAACTAAGTAGTGGGAATATTGCAGGGGGAAATATTGTCCAAGAGGACCTTAGAGTAGTAAAGGTTCATTGGATTCCTTACTGAGTTTTTAATGTTTCCATGAGAAAAAAAAAAAATTATCTCTTGTTCAAATACTGAACAGTAATGTTGAAATCATTCAGTCTTATTAGGATTTCAAATATTCATCCCAGACCATCAGCATGCTTTAATAGAGAACGTATATCTGATTAATAAAACAGGGTTTGTTGTCTGATAGAATTAAAAGCACTGAGTTTTCACCTCCAGTCACAGAGTACAGAGTAAAATGGGGACTCTCATGAGCAAAGGTAATTTTAAGCCATCTTTGTGTCTTCTCATTGCCACAGTGGCTGAAAATCAAACCTTTTCCCATAGGATAAGGCTGGAATAGTTGTAAATACACCATAAAACAATCTTGGTTCAATCCACTGGAAGGGTACAAATGGAAACCAAACTCAGACATCTGCCAAATGGCAGAAACAATGCACTGCTCTGTGTCCCTCCATGTATCCACTACACATCACTGTGGGGATCATGCAAAAAAACCCCTAAAGGTTATGGGGCCTTGTCAATCCCTTACCAACCATCATCCACAGTCCCACTGATCCCATAAACACACCACACATCAGCACTTTCTGGATTAAATCCGTCCTATTTCACCAGGTACAAAACAAAGGAGAACCAAGTTCACTGTCAAAGAGTTTCTAAAATTATGGGGCCATTATTCTTATACCAGGGGACAGGTACACATTAAGTGTGTGAGTATAAATAGACATATTGCCATTACCATACTTCAGCTTGGAACAAAAGCCTCTCCTTTGTAGCCCGGGAAAATTCAGTGTCAAGTCTCCCAGACTGTAGTATAGACGTTCATCCCCCAAAAATATATTCTTATCTCATGTGCTATGAAGATAGAAGTTTGGAATAACTTTCACAAATATGTATCCATAATTAAATATAGAAGGAAAAAATATAATAACAAGTTTTGAGACAGCAGTACTGGGTGCTCAAGTTGCTGATGGCTTCATGAACACCAGCTTTAAGCTGCTCAAGCTTGTGCTTGGGCATTCTCTTGGATTTTTCTAGTCTCAGGGTGTGCTTTGAATTTGAATAGACCAACCATAGAACTGCTCAATGTGATTTATTTAATCAGATTTCTCTGTTACTGATGCAAAATCTGACTCCTGCTTTTTATCTGAATGGAAGGGCAAAGACAGATCCTGAAAATGAATGGGGAGGTAAATCTAGGGGGATGTAGAGAGAAATATTCCTCCCTGGCAGGTCAGTTCTTCAATCCTGTTTTTGCCAAGTAAACTTTGGGCATTTTTATGACTGGAAAGAGCCAATTCAAGTCTATTTTGCTCTTCCTTAAATAACAGAAGATAAAAACCTCCCCCTTCCTGCAAGAAGCCTGCAATAGAAAAGAGCCCACCTGATACACTGCACATACAATAGGGAGAAGTAGCACAAATTGCAGAGAACCTGGGGAAAGAATGGCATGCTTTGCATTGCTGTGTACAATGACAAACCCAAGAGAAACACCTGGCTATAAAAAAGTGTTTTAAGAATTATAAAGAACAGCACTCTAACCAAAAAAAAGTTGAAAACATTTAATTATGAATTTTCCAATAAGCAGGCAAACCAAATAATTGGAATAACTTGTAGTACTAACAGCTCTTCTGGATTAGTGGCATGCAAACTCATTTTAAAAAGCTCTCACTATTAGTCCAATCCTGTTCCTATTTAAATGAATTGAAAAATTCTAATAGCTTCTTTAAAAATCAAAAGCCAGATAAAACACAAATAAAAATAACACAGAAATTATTACTGATGAGCTTAGTGCTTGGTGGGGAAAATCTGCTGTGCCAAATGCCATGTTTCTATTTTAAAATTAGTTCTGTTTAGATCACAGGATTTGGAGTAAAAACCTGGTTTTCCAAGTCAATTTTACCTATCACAATAGTTTTGGTTTATCCCCACACATTATTGGCACATGATTTACTTGAGGACAGTATATATAATAACTTCCAAGCATTTTGAGGTTTTCAAGTAGGTACCCTAGAAGCAGACCACACACAGAACCTCATCTATCTAGTTATTACAGAGTCAATGGAACTGCTGAAAAAAATCTTCCCCAGAGGGATAAAATGAGATAGAAGTTCTTTTGATTCCAATAGCCATTTTAGTAAATAAAGAAAAATGGGACAAATTATTTTAAAAAATCCTCAAATGTTAGAGACACTGAAAAAAAATGAGTAGGCTCTACAGAACCCTAATAATCCTGAAACTCCTAGAGATCTAATAATCAAAAGAAAGTCTGTTATAGCAAAAAAGTGTTATAGTATCAATAACAGTTAATGAGCAACTTCAGCAGCCACCTGCAGCAAAAATAAATCATCTTTTCCTCCCAGAGAGCTGTGGTTCTATCTGAGAAGCAGCACAAGACGGTAGGAAAGCCGAAACTAAACTGATAACAGAAGTTTGCCCATCACCTGAGCAATGGGACATTGGAGATAATCAGGGTGTGAATTAGGCACAGCAGCCCCCTGCTCACCCTGGGCTTTGCAGCTGCTGACCAGCACCATGAGAACCCTCTAACCCTGGTCACCAAACAGCAACTCCAAAAGCAGCACATAAAACATACATGGGGCCTGGCCTCAGGAGAGGAACCAGATCTGGCCTCATTAGGCTTATATAGGACAGATTTAGATTTAACTTGGTCAAAAATGGAGTCAGCTCATTTACTTCCAGCTGAAATTTACTTTCAGGTTTTTTTTGTGGAAACTCAAGTGTGGAAATATCTCTACAGGGACAGTGTTTCCTTACACTTGTGCAGACAGAGGACTGGAAGCCACTCCTTGGATCACAAGACAAATTTTAGATAATTGGTGGCACTTAGTCCTTTGGGGAAAAAATGCCAACATTCTAGAGTGAATTCCCTAACACAGCCCCAGTCTGGAACGTGTCCATAGACAACAGTGGTTATGGAGATTTGCTTCCACTGAGAGACCAAGATGATGCTGAAGGAGCCTGTGAAAGCATTCAGCTGAGTCAAACTCTTTTTTGTTGCAGTTTTTGCTTTTTATCTGTTTATTTGTTACACTAGCAGGTTTCATCAATGTTCCCAAATGACTAATCCAGCAAATCTGGTGTTAAAGAGCTCCTGCAGGTAGAAAATGAAGAGGTTGTCCCTGCAAGTCATTGTGGGTTTTGCTCTTCAAGAATTTTGACCAAAGAAAAGCAGATTGTCAGTCTCTGAAAACATCCAAGGACATGATAGCTTTCATTTGGTTTAGGTTCTGTTTGCTTTCAGAGAATTCTCTGTTCAAACATTCAGCTCATATTAATTCAAATTATTTGAAGCACTGACTGTAGATTTGAGAAAACAGTGTCACAGCTCCAACAAAACTATGTTTGATACATAGCAAAATAGGAACCTTTATACAGCTCTGCAAAAGTGAGAGTTAGAATGCAGGAAGCATCAGTTCCATTTTCAAATTAGTGCCTCTAGCATGTAGCAAAGGTAGCTGAAACCTTTGGGGATATCTGGCAGTACTTCCAGAAATTGTTCCTGCTCCTTCTAAACTATGATATAGCCATTTTCTCCTGTATTAAGTGCACTGTAGGCTTTATTTCCATTCATTGTAAAAGAGTTCTGTGCTAATTACTACTACATTATGAATGAACTTTTTTATACATTGCAACCAGTATCCCTTTCTTCAATCCCAAAGTTGTCTCCTTTCTGAGCACAGGAAAGTCCAATCCTGTCTATAAGGAGCTCCATGGCTTCCATTTAATTTCAAAACAGAGGGAAATGGAATTTTCTGTGGGTTAATAAAAAAGAGCCAGAGGGTTGTCTCAGGTCAGTTTAGAACAATGAAGTTGTGCATTCTTGCTGTGCTTTCACACCTTACAGTGGTGTCCAACAAAACCAGAGAGGATGTGGAAGTCACAGTGGAATATCTGAGATTTTCATTTTTTATGAAGGACTAATTTGAACTCACAGAGGTTTGTCCTACTATTTTAAAAAGTTGAGAGAAATAAACAACAAGCAGAAACGCTCAGCAAAAATGAATCTGTTTTCTGTACTTTGCTCTGTTCAGAAGAGAAAATGAAAAAATCAGCCCAGAGAGTGTTTAATTATTTTTGCCTGTTCTTAGGAAAATAGATGGTAACAGAGTAACCAAGAAGAACACAAATTCCTAAGTACTTCTACTTTCAAAGAGAAAACACAAACATTTATAACACAGCAGCCTCAGTGAAAACCTTTAAATTATTTGGAGGATCTTAAAAGACTGCATTCTGCAGCATAATAAAGGCAAATTAGTCAAAATATATGCAAATAATATTAATGTCCCTTTAAGATGTTTAAAATTTTGGCACTGATTACTCTACATTTGTATATCTTTATGACTTCTCATATACAATGCAATTTCACTGAGATTAAACTAGTTTTCTATCCAATTGATTTTTTTAATCATAGGAAGTTATTAGTATTTGTAATTTTTAATCTTTTATCACTCACAGTCTTTAAATGATCATTTTAAAGTTGCTGATTAGATGAAGACTACAGAACCCATTATGATGTGTCAAGACTAATTGTTAAAAGACAGATAAAATAATTACTCTTATTCTTTGTGACTAAATATCACATTTGGAGTATGAAAGGAATCTTTTCAGTTTAACAGCTATTAGGGCAGAGGCTGGGAGATGAACCACACGTGAATTATACCCTTGGCAATGCTGCTGTCACCTTACTGGATTTGCCCAAGATCACCTGGATCAAAACCTCCAAGACTGGCCACAGATTTTGTGATTCCCAGGATCTGGAATGGAGCTGATTGGCAAAGCAAGGAAGCAATTGCCAATATCAGTGCCCCAACCTTGTATTAGGTAAATTATCAGCACCACATGGATCAGTGAGATTCCCAGTAATCAATGGGAGACCAACCACAGAGCCACACTGAGATTTCAGCTTCTGTCACTCTGTCACTGGAGAGGAACAGATCCCTGGGCATAAATACAGATCCCTGGACAAGTTTCTTTTAACCTGCAGCCCCAGGTTTTGGCTCCCTGAACAAAGCACCTGGCCACAGTGGAATAAAGGATGGCTCAGTTAAGGACAGACTCCAGTTTCATGTCCCTTCTATGTCCTTGCTTGTTGCACAATTGGGTTGGAGATTTCAAGGAGCTTTTATTTTGCTGGATAAATGGAAGCTATTAACAAGGTCCTTGTAGTGGAACATTTAGGAAACATCATGGGCTCTTCATTAGAGTAAATGCCAATATATAGCACAGCCACTAACGTGAAAGAGCCAAAACTTTTAGTAAGAAGGATGGAGGGAAAGGAGAGAATCAATTTTTTTTCTGCTTCATTTAATTTAAACATCTTACATCTCTCATTTGTGAAGTGAATACTAACTGAAAAAACCTCAGCATTAAGCTGTACACATAGATCAGTCAAGTAAACTGCCTGCTCATTTACACTTGGTTTATAAGTTCTTTCCTGAAGTCACAACTATATGGATCTCTCTGAAAAAGCTATTTGGGATAAGTCCACATTCAGTGTTCCCTATTTGTGAATCACACACAATTTGTCCTTTCACCCACAGGAATGTAAATGTAGAGCAACACCAGCAAGGTCAACATGAAAAGACAATTTTAGTCATAGTCTGCATATTTGGGTTCAGCTTTCTCATAGTTGGCACAACTGCAGGGTGCAGCAGAAAATACTCAAGAGCTAAGCAGAGCTTCTTAACATTGATCAAATTCCCTTTTGTGCTCCCTCAATGAATATTATGCTTGGCAGAGAGCTTTTTGTCTCTTCTAAAGGTACCACTGCAGTGCCAAGCCCCTTGAGGGCAAAGCTGCCTAGAGAACACAGCTCCTACACTGGGATTAAACATTTTAGTGCCAAATATTCAAGGGTCCTGTGGCTCATGTTGGCCCACTTGTGAGCAACACAGACATTCTTAATAAATGCATGGTGCCTGCCCCACTGAACTCTGCTTGCCCTGTCATCCATCCATCTTCTCTTGGACAAGATTGCTTCCCAAATATTTAACTTTGTGTGTTTCTTTGGGTCAATTTGTGCTCAGATCAGTGACATTCACATCTTCTATAATCAAATTCTCCTATTTGCAGACAGCTGGCAAAAGTTTACACAATTAAGGGGTAGCTGAGCAGTGCAGAATAATTTTGTAAGGCCCCATAAAACAAAGAATATCTCTCTCCATAGTAAATAACTCAATTTCTCATAGCCAAGACAACACCTATAGTAAAGTGAAATTAAATATTTTTTAAGCAGTTGTCCTTTTTTCTTTATGCTGTATTTTTAAATTGGGAGGGAGTGGCATTTGTATTTATCCAGGCACTCTGTAGAAAATACAAAAATAAATTTATAAATGAAGTACTTTTCCCTAAGAAAAATAATATCCATGTAAAACTTTCCTTATGTTCCCTTTCACTTTTGTTCTAGTGCAGAGGTTCAACAAGTTTACTCCATAGTATGAGTAAAGAATGAATGCCAAAATATTTATATGGCGCATAAATCACAGACCCATTTCATCAGCTAATGATAATCATTACTTTTGGATTGCTTTGACAGCAAACTTGACAACAACACTGTAGAGTATAAGGAAAAGGAATATTGTCACTTTTTTTTTGGCTCGATTTCATTTTTCAAAAAAAAAAACCCAAACAAATGAAAAATTTATACTGAGTTCTCTCTCCTGAATCTCTGCCCACAGATTTTGGTTTTTCCAATTTGTTAAGGGTCAGATCAATGCTTTTAATCAGGAGACAGTTTGAGCATTGTAACCCATTGCAGAAAGAAAGAGTTTTACTGGGAAGCTGCTGTATTTTGAAGAAGTTAGGAAAGCTGGATCCATGTTTGGGACACACAAAGCTCAAACAAACCTTGGCTTATGAAAACCAGAATTTGTTGTTGTTGTTTTTTTTATTGTTTTTGTTGGCTTGGTTTGGATTGGGACTTTATGTCACATATTGGATGCCCTTAGAAGAGATTTCTGAAGATAAGCAAACACATTGAGACCTCTCCCCATCCTTTGAAAGAAACCTCCCAGAATGAGAATTTTGTCTCTAGGAACCATTTCAAGAGATATTATCAAAGTTACAGGTCCTAGCTCTAAGAGAAAGGAAACAAAGCAATAAGAAACATAGATAAAGAAGATTTCTTAACCTTGAGATTTCCCTCACCATGCCATATGCTGCAGTTTCTCAAAGGGAATCATTGCTGCACAGGGAGAACAATGAGTATTAGTTGAATAATCAGGATAGATTATCAAAATATATAAAATCAAAGTCTGTACCCTACAGCAAGTCATAAAGAAAAGCAGCCATCTGGAGCTCAAGAAATGTTTCTAGCTTTGTCAGTAAGACTTTGTTATAAACAGACAATATAGGCTGCTAATTAAAAAAGCTACAGCTAAGAATTCTCCCTCTCTCCAGGGATTATTTCCCATACATGCTTTAACATTCATAATTGTGATTTCCATAATCACATCTCTAAACCCCTGGGGCCACAGGAGACTGACCACAGGGACTCTGATTTCCCCCATTCACATCCAGTATCAAGAACAAGCCCAAACCAATAAGTGTGAATTCAGTCCTTGCTCTGTTCTTGTTTTATTGCCATTTTCAGGAACCTTCTACATGGCATTGTGAAAACCAAAAGCCACAGAAAATCAACTGGAAATTCTGACATCATTCTGAGATTCTCAATCCCCATGATTTCTAAATAATGCAAGGACAAAAGGAGCTTGTTGTTCTCTGCATAAAGGATACGCAGAGAGAAAGGTACTCAAATTAGTTTCCATTTTCATTTAGAAGAAAAATGGCACACTTTTTTTTTTTTACCTGAATGGGAAATTTTGCTTCTGTTTTTACTGATAATGCTGAAGTTTTATGTTTAACTTCTGATCAGGAATAGACTTTCAAGAACTACATAATCCTGCATAAACATGCTTTGTCTGTTGCATTTAGAGCTTTCAGTATGAGCAACCATCTTCATAAAAATGTACACAAAGAATCAGGCCAGTATCTTTGCTCTTCTGGCTGATGCTAAGCTCATGAGTACCTTTCATGCTCTTCCAGACAAGCTTCTTATCATAACTTCCCTAGACAAATATTTCCTTTCTTAGCAAAAAAAACCTTTAATATTTATTTTCCATTCAGTTTCCTACTCTTCTCTACAATGCATGTACCTCCAAGAGCCTCAAAAGTTCTGTACTTTTTCAGCTGAAGCGTTTTTAAAACAACCTGGCCTAGAGCAACCATTTTTCCACCTCCCAAAGCAGTCACTGGCTCAGCCATGACCTGAACAAGAAATTCATATTTATTCTGTCTTTAATCAGCAGGTTCTCCAGCACGGAAAGATAATACAGGCACAAGAAGTCAGTCTGGAACTGACTGTACAAGAAGACCAGAAATCTGTATTCTATACTGATATGGGAGATTATTACAGAAAATACAGGGTAAAGAAGTCACTAATTTTAAAAGCTGGCTTTAGTTTCCTTTCCCTTCCAAATGTCAAAAGATTTCCTAAACACAATAGTAGACAAAGGAGTAAAATCATGAAACAAAAGGAGCCATATATTCTTTTTTTCATTAGAAAATTCACAGTGTTACTGAAAGCACTTGAGATTTTCTCTTTAGACTCTCTGTACATCCAGATCCTCCTACAGGCATGCATGTGCATCTCCCATGGTGTGTGCTCAGTGACTCCTCAGGGTGGCAAGGACACTGGAACAGAGCAGGGTTTCTCCCCCAAGCCAAGGGCCAGCTCTAAAAAGAACCAATCACAGTGAGCTGAGCATGGTGGGGACCCAGAAATGCCTTTGTTCCCTCTCCTAGACGCAGCAGAGACAGATCTGGGAGCGCTCAAAACCATCTCAAAGGTGGCTTGCAGTTTTCTTTGTCTTCCAGCAAAAGGTTTCAGACAGAAGAGGAATTTTGAAAGGCCAGAGCCATATTCTCATGTGCAGATGGAAGAGGATGCATATAATTGCAAGCTACGGGCATGTATTAATTTATGCACATGTATTTCTAGGTTTTTCTAACTCAGGTGGTGAACCTCCATTCCTCCTCTACCCCAGCTCCTCCACCAGAACAAGCCCCAGCACAAAGGGCAGCTTTTCTCACAGTTTGGTGAACATTTGGGGTGATCAGAAGGGCTATGCACAGAGCTTTGCACAGATAAAGGTTCTTCACAGTATGTTCAAGTTTCCAGTTCAGGCACTAGTTTAAAAAAAACTGCTTTGTTTCACATGATGGAAGGTGCCCTACTTACTGAGAGACAGGTTACTTTTGCTCTTTTGATTTCCTGCTGGCCAGGATGTACAGATGGGTTAAAAAAAAAATGGAGAGAGGGAGAGAAAAAAAAAAAAGGACAGATGCCACTGAAGTAGAGAAGAGATTAACAGGGTCACCAGCCTGCACTCCTGGGGTCTGGTTGAAGGATTCCTGCTTCTTAAAGCTGTGAGTTGTGAGAGGTGACAGACTCATCACTCAATGAAAACTGAGTTACAGCTTTGCAGTGCGAACTTACTTGGCTGCTTTCCATTGCCTTGGCTCTGCAGCATGTGAGGGCACATGGGAGAGCACTACTTTGGTGTTTTCCTGAATTTTTCTGTGGAACATATCAGACATGAGGCGTATCAGATACAAGTTCAAAGCATCTGGGCTAAATTCACAGTTGGTATTGATGATTTTCTGCAGTGCTTCAGGTGACATTTTAAGCAGGTTATTTAATGTGCTAATAAGCATAGAACCCAGACTGGAAACAATAGGTCTTTTGTAAAAAGATGTATAACATGGATTCACACTAAACTTGACAGATATTAGGCTGAGATACAGAATTACCTAAGGACTGTTGGGTAGAATGCATCTTCATTATGCCAAGGAGAAAACAGAAGTTGTGCTTGTAATACAGAAACGTGGCAAGAGCTGCCAAAATATGTGTCATGTGAGATGCAGGACATCTTACACCAGGTATGAAACTGGTCCTTGAACAGCAGTACAATATGACAAATCCTCTGCAAAACTGGCACAGAAACAAATCATAATGAGAGGGGAAAAAAGAAGTTAATCCTGCAACGTAGACTCTTTTTTCTGTTGTACTTTGCCATGCTATCTTTGCAAAATAAGGATTATGCCTACCTATGTTCACATCCTATTGATAGCAGAAATAGGAAAGTAGGTCATGGCAAATAGTTTCTGGTTTGAAGAATAAGGAACAGGTTTTCTTTTAAGATTTCAGCTTCTAAAAATATCTACCTATTCTTTCTAGGTTCTAATAGATAGAGAGTTTCTAGGGATAGAGAGAGAAATTCAGGCTTCTTTGAGATGTTTGGCTTGTGAAGAGCTTCATGTCATGGTGCCACTGGGCTCATGCCAGTCCTTATCAACAGATGGAGATCAAAAAAATCAGGAGATTTAATCTTCAGTTTAAATTGTGCCTTTCATAAACAAACTTGCAGCCTGCTGACAGAGGCAACACAACCTGCTTCCAAATCCCATCACCCACCCAGTTCCTGGCTGACTCATGATCCCTGTGCATCATGACCTGGAAGAGAGTAAGGAAAGCTGACTCTCCTTATTTCCAAGTTTTTTCTGCACTGTTTTTTCTTTTATTTTTTTCCCTGTTGCCCTATTTTTATTTCCCTATTGCCAGCCTTGTCATCTGAAGGACTCATCAAGCTGCAGAGACGCAATCCATGGGATCTATTTGGATGATCCAGGCAAGGAACCCTAAGGCATTTCCTTCCAACACCCTCCCAAAAGCCCCTTCAGACCAGGCTGCCATCCCCAGGGCTCTGCCCTGGAGGCAGGAATGCTCACAGGATGCTTTTCTTTGGACACAGGTACTGTGAATAACAAGGAAGGATGAGTTGGGTACAGCTCTCTGCTGAATGCTCCCTGCTATGCTGCTGCTGTCATGGAAACATGACCTTCTCTGCTTTATCAATTGCCACCTTTCATGGAAAGCCTGTGAGTGTCCCATAGGAAATCTGGCAGCAGAGGAGCAGGAAAGAAGGAACAAGAGTGTTATAGACTCCAATGGCAGCAAAGGACCAAGATCAGGAGGAATATGGTCTGGGCATTAAAACAATCCTGCCTGAGTCCCAAAGTGTCATTTCTGTTGAGGAAAGGAGGTACCATTTTTAAGTAATTTGTCTTTCCATAGCCACATTTTAACAAGCACAGCAAGCTCACCTGTGAGATCTGACAGAAACTTCAGATTTTGAAATCATGGGTTCATTTTTAAAGCTTGTACATTTCCTCACATTCCAAGCCTGCCCTGAAAGCTCTGTCACTGATCTTATGACAGCTCTATTAAACAGGCTCAGGAGAGGCCTGTGACTGGAAACAACTCAGCCCAATCTTGTCCTTCAGCACACCTGCCCTTCTGAGAGGGAACGTCTGACACATTCGTGCAGCCAAAGTCTTGCTAAGTTTTCCACTCTCCTTCCTTTTACTGAGGCTACAACTTCTACTGCATGCACTGGCCCAAACTTGCTGGCTCATCTCCAGTGACCCCTGAGGGTTATTTTACCTCATTTGATTCTAAGTCTTTCTACCACATCATTCAGGTAACAAAAGAACACTGAAATACGTCACAGCTTACAAAGAAAAATAAATAGAAAATGAAGCAAATTTCCCTCCCATTCACTGCAGAATGAGGACAGCTTTTAGAGGCTGACACAGTTTGGGGCACACCTTGGGACTGAGACTATACCTAGAAGGCTGTGCAGGCACAGTCGTGCAGAGGAAGTTGAGTTGTATTGACACAAACTAAGTTCCAATTGGCACATTTGGAGTGAAGAAAAGTATTCTGTACTTCAAAGAATGAGAAATTTGTCGTGTCTGTTGTGTGATCTCCTCAACTCTGGAACTAAAAGTTAGCCTTTTCAGAATTTTATTGAAAGCATACTGTTTTCTTTAGGGTCAGAACTTCTGAGCTGCAAATAAACACAGGGCAAATAGGAAGTCTCTGACTCATTCAGGTGATGGACAAGAACTTTGTCATGAGCATTAGCAACACCAGCAAGAAACAAGCCCTAGCAACCAACTGATGATCTCTGCCCAAACACTGTAATTAAATGTACAAGTATGACTCATTTTTCTGACTTTGTAGTGAAAGAATTCAATGGGATACCCCAACATTCTCTGTGTGAATCCTTCAATTAAATGAATGTCAGCAGAGATCACAAAGACCTGGTACCAAACACCATAAAATATCCGAGTGAATTCAATGCATTAAAGGACTATAGATCACAGGCACAGGCTGTATGTCCTGCTGCTGCAGGTTACCAACTAGCCCTGTTATTCCAGTTTGTAAAATTTCATTAAAATTTATTCTTCCTCCTTTTTTCCTGTGCCAGAGGAGCACAGGCTTAACTGAGAACTTAATGTGGGACAGTCTGGGCCAAGTTTTGCTGATAATATCAAAGTTAGTGATAAACCTCCTGTTGGCTTAGAGATGGAGCATTAGAAGTCCTAAAATAATATGAAGTAATAATAGATCTCTTTTAAAAATATAGTGTAACTTTCACTTGCAAAACTGCAACTTTCAAGAGACTGGTTGACGTTGAAGTCAGAATATTGTGTTTAAATATTTCTCTGTGCAACAGAAGCCTTAGATGGAACTGCTGCATCTCCTGAGAGTGCAGGGTTATATTTCTTTCTTCATCTGAAAGGTGATTTCATGCTTCAGGAAGTAAAGGAAGTTTGTACATTGACAATATAAATGCAGATGCCTCCCATAATGATTGACACCAAAGGTCGTGCAAGTGGAGTTTCATTTCTACTCCCTGTAGATCAGGCAGCTGAGCAAATGAACTTCTCTTCAGGAATTAGGAAGTCAAAGTCCTGACAGTTCTGGCTTCCCCCCTCGAAATGGGCTCAGTTCAGAAGGCCTCATTGAGGTCTGATCTGCTCCTCACAATTACCTCTTTTAATAGACAATATGAAAGCCAATGACACTCAAAGTGTACTGTCATAGAGGCAAATTTCTTTCCCTGCAAAGGACATAAGTGCCAATCAAAGAAACTATTACATGCAGCAAGCAGTAAAACACTGTCATAAAGAAGTATTAATTTCAGAGAGCTGACAGAAAACTATCTGTGGCCCAATCCTAGATATATATCCCAAAATGAGAGACCATTTCAAGCTTATATCTGGAAGAATAATGCTGTTCATGTAGGGGATAAGCAGAGAATATCCCTAACAAGCTGCTTTTGCAGTTTGTGCTCCCTCACCAATGAGGGAATTTTGCAGAACAATAGAAAAGTTATTAAACTACAGCACAAATATTGTGATAAATAGTAAAAAATGCAGCTCACCATTTCCCCTGCTGTGTGTTTTTAGACTGTTGCTAAACTTCTTCATGAACAGAGGTATACAAAATTACTACACATTATTGGAATTTCAATAGGGAAACAGTAATCCTTCCCTATTTTGCCTGACTGCAGGTTGATTTGCCCTTGCAGACAAGACTGTAAAATTCAAAGTAGAATATCTTTATGGTCCTTTCCAAGCACACCAGGTCCAGCTCTGTCTCTGCTAGAACACTGTTTGACCAAGCCCATCTCTTCACCAATGGATTTTCTACCACAGCATATTCCAGGTCCCACGTCTACACACACACACACACATATTGCTAATGATTCTGGTTTCCACACCTCTTTACCTTTCCTTCCATTCTTGAGCAAATATTTGCTCAAGCAATTAAAAAACAGCATTCATTTTAAAACTGCATTAATAAAATGCAGCCTGATAAATGGAGTTATTTTGATAGTAATAAGCTTTTTGTATACATTTAAAATATGTAATTTTTAATTAGCATGTATTTCAGACAACTGAGGTCAAAATCAACCATGGGAGAGTAACATTTTTATCAATACTATGCAGGCACTCTAACTTAGACCAAAAAGGTTTCAATGACAAAATACAGACCTTCCAAACAGAGTCAGGCCATCCCCACAAAGGCTCATCCAAAACAGCAAAGTCCTGTCTACCTGTGAATTTGTGAGATGGTTTAAATACTCCCTATGTGATGAGGCACTCACAGGAGCAGGAGTCTCAGGGGCTGCTGCCAACACACTCCTACCACAGACTGCAAGAATTGGTGAGGATGGGCTGAGATATCTGGTCCCAGGGGCTGCCTGAAGTTCAGAGTGCTCCTAAGAACAACTGGGGTACAGCAGGAACACAGCAAACCACAGAAACATGAGATTATAAAGTATTAAGATCCTTTCAAAAATATTTCCAAGTCAAGGAAATTTAGTTTGGAGAAGCTGCTCTGTATTTGTTCTATTTTTAAAAAAAAATTTTCTATTTTTTTTTGTTCTATTTTTTAAACTCTAAGATTTGATTTTGACTATTTCAAACTAACTAGAAGATACAGAAAATTTGTACAGTACTACACAAGCATCAAGCAGTGTATGTCAGGAAAAATCCATTCATGAACACATTTCCAGTACATCCTCATGAACTACCCAGCACCACTGCTAGTGAGAAATATCCCACCCTCTTTTCAAAACTTTCTGACCTCATTCCTTTGATTCAAGGAAATAGCACCATCATTGTGCTGATGCTTCTCTAAAGATAAGTGATAATATATTTCACAAGAGTGAAGGTTTGCGTTTGATTCTCCTGTCAATAATTTGCTGCAGCTTTTTGAGAGAGAGCCTGGACAGTAAATTCAGCAAACACCATCTTTCTGCAGCCTCAGAAAGCATGAAGCATTTCAATCCTACATCTGTAAAAATTTTCTTTAGCAAGAAGAAGTTCCCAGAGCCTTGTGGGATCAAGACCTTGCAATCAGACCATCAAACCATGTGGGTGGGAGCTGTTTGGTGCTTGCAGCACTGATCAAAGGAAGTGAGTGACAACAGCCCAAGCCCAGCACTTACAGCCATAGCTGAGGGAAGGATTTTCAATAACGACATTTACTGTACAAACCACAAAGAGCTGCTCCAAAACCAGAGATAATCAGGTCTTTGTTCAGGGTCTGACTGATAGCTTTGCTCAGAGTTCCAGGCTTTCACAACAGAATCAAAACTGGACCATTTTTTAGCCTGTCAATGAGTTATTCAGCACTTCCATTCATGTAGACAGATGAAGAGATGATGTGTGTATCTCTCCTACACCTTTGTCTCCAGGAAGGACAGTGGGGGATGAGTGGGGACAGTGAGAGGAGCAAAGCACAAACAAAGTGGCTCAATAAAACACCCTACAGGGAAACAATACTGACTGGGATAGGCACATGTAGAGCACAATACATCGCCAAAGAATCAGCCCATGTCGTGGCTGAAGAACCTGTGTCTGAACAATAAAAGTAATATTTATGTGCATAATATTGATCCTTTCATCCTGTAAAATCCTTAAGTCCCTCACAATCACTAGAGACAGAAATCCGTGGAATGCAACAGCCATTGAAACAAAGCAATAATTAGGCATAAGTAAAATGTGAAAATACCAAATGCCCAGTTCCAGGAAACTGGCAAAAAGTACCATGAAAAGGATTGAGTAGAAGTCAGATAAAAACTATATAACAATAATAGCATGTTTTTGTTTTCCTTTTTTCATGTTTTTCTGGCTTGTTACTCATTAATAATCTTTGGTAAGATTCAGAATCAGACTCTCCTCCTTTCATTTTCCCTGGGCACAAACAGAGAACATGATTGATGTCCTCATCCCTTGCTTATAGCAAAATGCTAACCTTCTGTATTGCTAATTCTGATCTGAGACGGAAAACCCAAAATTATTAACTATTTCCTTTCCTCTTCTGTACTGTTACATTAATTTCAAGTCTCCTATTTCAGACTCTAAATCAGAGGAAGAAAGTAGATATGAAAGTGCCAGTTCATTAAAAAAAAACAAAAACCTAGGTCATGTTCTACCTATAGATCAAGACAGTTGAATTTCTGTTGATCACTACAGGGTACCACAGATGGGGGGAAGAAAATGAAAAAACCCAGCTAGACTGGAAGAAGGAATGCAGAAGGATTAGAAGAAGGAATACATCACAGTCTTGTTCCTGGCAGTGGTGTTGTTCCCTTTCCCTCTACTTTCTCTGTATTTTACATTTTAATGGCAGCAAGGAGGAAGAAAAGTCTTAAGGGGGTTGGTGGGGCAGCTCCTACCCAGAACTGAATTTACATCTGGGAGAGAAGATTCAGCAAGCCAGGGAAGAAGAAAAAAGCCAAGTTAAAATGATAAGTGATGCAACAAAACAAAAAGAAGAAAAAAAGGTGGACAGGGAAAGGTGCCCCCCTATTTTTACAGGATGGGAGAGGTTTAGGGAAGTGTAGAAGTGAGATATGGAATTTACCCACTGTCAGATATCCAGGTCAACCCTTTAGCCTTGAACAGTTCTGCAGTCTGCACTCTGGAAGCTTTTAGCTGAGTTTCATCCATGTTTTGTGCATTTCTGTCCTCACACACCCACCATCTGGAGAGGCAATCCTAAGGGCAGATCTGGGGAATGCCATCACAAGAAACTGGTCGTTTTGGGTTTTTATATGACTGAACTGCTGATAATCTGAAACACACTTTTATTGCAGCACAGTGAAACCTAGTGACAGATGGTAATAATCACCTAAATCTCCTTTATGCAACCAGCATTTACATTCATTGAATAAATCATTAAATCTACAATATATTTCTCTGTGTGTTGTGCATTTCAGAAGCACTGCAGGGCATTTTTTGTGAAAAAGCTCATGTTCACTTACCTATCATTACCAGTAGAAATAATTGGTAAAGTCATAGTCCTTACAAAGGCAATGACAAAACTCCACTTCTTCAGTGAGAACCAAGATTTTACCTAAAAAACCTACCCAGCACAGATAATCTTAAATTAAAGTATATTTTCAAATAGTTCAAACTCTGAAGATAAGCAGCTCATCAATAATCATTGTGACTACAGTTGGGAAAAGGACCAACAGATGTGGGAATACCCATGACACAGCAAAGGCATCTTGGCATGACAAACCTTGCAATCCTTGTATTCACCTCCACAGCACAGGGCAGGCTGTCTCAATCTATTTATCCAGCCCAGACTTAGGAATCAGCAACCCTAGGTAAAGGATCCTATTGTATGGATTAAGTGAATAATCCTAGACACATTTCTATGGAAAGTAGGTCTGGCTAAAATATTGCACATTTTGTCAGCCCATTATAAATTGCTCTAACTGGAGGGAATAATTTTCTTTAATATTCAGTGGACAATACTGGGGCTCATGAAGGCAGTTCCACAGAAGCCACAGGACAAACAGCCTTTGGACTCCCTGTCTTTTAGGCCACATGATGCTTAATGATCATATACTCCCAGAAATGGACATTTGTAGTGAGTATGAGGAGTGTGCACAAGAGTGAGCGAGTGTGAGTCGTGTGTGCGAGTCAGTCCTGCAGGTGCAGCTCAGGTGTCCCAGGGTTGTTTTCCACACAGATCATGAAGAGGTTTTGGGAGCCAAACCCCAGCTGGACAGCAGGGCCACCCTGCAGGGCAAGGCTCACAAGCACTGCCCCACATTTAGGATCTCTCAGCAAGGCTCACAAGCACTGCCCCACATTTAGGATCTCTCAGCAAGGCTCACAAGCACTGCCCCACATTTAGGATCTCTCAGCAAGGCTCACAAGCACTGCCCCACATTTAGGATCTCTCAGCAAGGCTCACAAGCACTGCCCCACATTTAGGATCTCTCAGCAAGGCTCACAAGCACTGCCTCACATTTAGGATCTCTCAGCAAGGCTCACAAGCACTGCCCCACATTTAGGATCTCTCAGCAAGGGCATCCCTTGGCACTGGGAAGGGACCTCGCCCAGGTCAGGCACCTTGAGTGACATCCCTCAAAAGTCTGTAGGAAATGTTGAGACTTCTTTGCTTCTCCTGAAATGCTCATTGTTGGGAACATTTGCAGCTGGCTCTGAACAAGCACAGCAGGCAAATGGCACTGCAAGCTCTGTGTTGGGGTTTGCACTGCCAAGGAGCAATGGGCAGATTGGCAAAGCTCCTCCTGAGTGATCTTGAAATGGAATAACATTGATGCCACATGCATTATGCAAAAGTGGATGGATTGATTAGTGGGCCACACAATTCCAAAGACCCATTATACAGCTTCCTTTAAATAATTAATCACAGGAAAATGTACTACTCCTGCAAAGCTAAGTAGGAGCATCTCACTACTTTAGAAGATTCACTGCTTTCTTGTTTGCTAAAGAAATCTAAGCAGGTTCTCAGTGACTTGGGGCATTGCCCTCAGTTTCATGGCACTATTCCTTCAAACACTCTCATATTCCTTCAAACACCTCTTCATATCACATGGACAAGCACTGGTTTCCCAGTGCCTTGACTTGTTCAGTGGGGTCTGTTTGCCCTCTCAAGGATTTGGCACCAATACATTTGTTAGTGTGACCAGGGATTTGTTCTTCTAAGCATTTCTCAAAGATTCAGGGTTATTTTTGTGCTTTATTTCTTGGCAATGGCATTACACATCCAAAAAAATTCAAGCACTTGACAACAGAGAAAAGATTTTGGCTTGACATATTTTTTTAACCAGAACTTCCCATCAAGCCATGAGGAGTTAAGTTCAGATTCAGCTATTTAGATAGTGTCCTTTTCATATCAGGTTTGCTAAAAGGCTCAAACATTGCCAAGTTTTAAGGAGGTTATTTGCTAGCCCAAGGAATTCAATTATTTAAAGCTGTAAAGACAGAGCTATTTACCAGCACCTTCCTGACGCCAGTAGGTTTAGGGAAGCCTGCACACATGGAGGAGTGACCCTGCTTGTCACTTCAGCATCATTTTTATGAAGGCACAAAAATGAATTGCACATTCTGTAGCTTTCTAAAAGATATTTAGAGCTAGACTTCAAAGGTATTGTAATTTTTTACAAAAATTCCTTCAGAAATACCCAATACACTTAAAATGAGCTGTGAATCAACTGCTTCCACTTACCAATAGGCCCTTTAACAACTTCAAACTGCAATGGGGAAAAAAGTCAAATGGGTATCAACCTCACATCTAATGTGACCTCTGTTAGCTAACAAGATTTGGAGGGATTTAAAAGATTTTCTGCATTTTTCTCTTTATATGTCAATGTTGAGACGAGCTCACTTCTATACTTTCCATTTATTTCTCAATCAGGTTTTTTTGAATGTATTGTATATCAAAGTATTTTATTTTCTCATCACCTCCTAATCAGATCACTACTTTATTACCTGATACAGAAATAAAATACCTGGAGAAACCAATAGTCAGAGAAAAGGGTGAGGCAGGGATCAGCCCTAGATAAATGATGTGGTTGTCTTATTCATGTAATGGCATGAGATCATCTTCAAGCAATGAATCTGGAGAGTCAAAAAATTGATTCATAAAGGAAAAAGGATTTAACTTGGCCAAGAAAGTTCAATTAATCACTTAAATAACGACAACTGGTTGGTTTGCAATATCCTATTACCATTTTGAATTTCAAAGAAAAAAGACCAGATAAATTGTTTTGGTTTTGGATAACATTCTCACTATTTTTCATCCAGCTCTATGGAATAAGATATTTAAATCACTGTTACACTTTTTTTTTTAGCAGATCACATGCAAAGATATATGTGGCTGGAGGTGATGTAGGTCACCTCTTTTAATAACCTGCAGGTAAACCATTTCCTATGGTTGGGGAGCATGCAGAGGGGATTTCTAAGGTCTTGCCCTCCCATCAGCATCTTCTCCCCTGAAGAATGATGGATGAACTTCAACACTTTGGACATGTTCACTTTCCATCAAATATGGCTTAAATCAAACCCTAGGTTCAAAACCTATGGGGCAAGGTGTGAGGCTCTCACACACACTGAAAGTGGCTGTAATCTCATTTTTCATTTCCTTAAGGACACACCAAAGACCAAAC
Organism: Molothrus aeneus; assembly: GCF_037042795.1. Classification (NCBI taxonomy): domain Eukaryota; kingdom Metazoa; phylum Chordata; class Aves; order Passeriformes; family Icteridae; genus Molothrus; species Molothrus aeneus. The sequence goes on along the minus strand of NC_089661.1, from coordinate 10,060,767 downwards.
TTAGACTAACACTGCATGTATAACACCTCTGTACTTCAGCCACAGGAGACCATGGAGAATTCCCGAGGATTTCCTGTCGCACTGTTGGAACAGCTTTCCCCAAACACAGTAGCACTGGAAACATTTTCATTACTAACCCAGGGCAATCTGTTGTTAAAACACACTGCTACAAGGACACAGCTTCCCCAGGGATTGAATTTAACTGCAGTGGCAGCACCAGTGAGAGCAAGCTGAATATTATCTCACAAGTTGCTTCACTTTCATCATTTTCAAGATGTTCTTTTAATCTAGTATTGGAGTCTTTTCTTAAGGATAAATCTCATTTTAACAGAAGGAAAACAAATATAAACCCATCTGTCTGCCTTGCCCCATTGCCTCACCAGTGGCAGCAAACAGAGCAGCCACAGGCCATGACTGTTATATTTTCTATGGAAAAATTTCACTGAGAACTGTAGGTGCACAGCACTGAATCAATATCTCCTCCTTTTCTTTTTCAAAACGTTGCCCGACATTTTGTCCTAGTTTCAGCTGGGATAGAGTGACTTTTCTTCCTAGTAGCAGGCATTGTGCTGTATTTTGTATTTAGGATGATAAAAACATGAACAGAACACCAATGTTTTGGTTGCTGCTGAGCAGCACTTGGGCTGCCCACCCCACCCCACCCCAGCAGCGAGGAGCTCCCAGAGCTCCCACTCACCCACAGGAGGGGTCCCATGGGGGAGGCACAGCAGAGCCCCCACTGCCAGTGGCTCCTGTCCCTGCTGTGAGGCTCTGTCGCCTCCAGTGCAGCTGGGGAGATGTCACAGAGGGGCTGGTTCCATGTGCTGGTGGCCTCAGGGAGGGGCAGAAACCCCAGGGTGGTTTGGGGTGGAGGGGACCCCTGGGATGGCTCCCAGCATCCAGACAGGGGGAAGCTGGCTGGGATCAGTCAGCAGCTGGGTCAGGCATCACTTGTTTTTTGTGTTCTAATTCTTGTATCGTTTCTATCATTATTTTCTTTCTTGTTTTGGCCCCATTAATCTGCATCCCAAGCCATGAATTTTAAGGGTTTTTTCCCCCAGTTCTCTCCCCCACCCCACTGGGGCAGGATGAGTGGGTGAGAGGCTCTGAGTTTTAGCTGGTTTTGGGTTAAAGCAGGACAGGTTTGCACACATAATCACACCATCCACTGCTCCAGATATTTTGCTCCCACAATCTGTGTGAGTTCCCATTGTTCAGCAGGAGAGCAAGGGACAGGGCACCCCCACTGAGCCACAGCAGGATCAGGTGCAGAGGAGAATTAAATTTGTCAGTTATCTTCCCACTTTCTTCTGCGCTATGAAGCATGTGCTCATCCCCTCCATGCAAAAGGCAGCTCTCCCTGCATGGAAATCAATTTGATTGTATGACTTTACAGGTTTGTGCTGCAGGACTTAAGCATTTTACTACTACATAAACATGAGCCAAGTCAAAATTTCCGTCTCTTTCCCTCCTACTTAACCCTTTTCATGTGGCTCCAGTGTTTGCCTCTTTACAGATGTGCCCATTTCCAGCTGCAGAAACTTCCACTCAAGGTGGCTCATGCTGCCAGAGGCTCAGTACATGACAGTAGTAATATTGTAACTGTGACATATTCAGAAGTTTGTGTTCCTTTCTTTCTTTTGATATGAAATGTATTTAGAAAAATGTTAATTATAGCAAAAAAAAACCAAACCAAAAAACAGCAACTCAAGACTTAACAATAAAATGTTGAAATGGAAACAAAACGTTGAGTTAACCAGAAGAAATTACTTCATCACTATTTTCAGTTTAAAAACAACAACAAAACCTCCAGGTTGCAAGGTTTTTATCCTGTTTACAGAAAACATCTTTTCCAGGATGGCAGCATTTTTCCCAGAACTTCACAAGACTGTTTCTCCTCCCCTCTGAAGCACTTTTTCTGTATGTTTAAGAAGGTGCATAAAATGCATTGATTTCTCCATGACCTAAACACAAGTGGAATGTCTTGATGAAAGGCATCCAAAATGTTTTTCCACAAGAACCCCATGACTGTGGAAAACGCAGGCTAAATCCCAATGAAATGACTGATTGACAAGTTAGCCACCAGCTTTACAAAGAAAATAAAAAGCCAGTGTCAATTCCAGCAGTCTTTTATAGGCTGTAATCAATTATGTGTTATCAAATTCTAGTTCCTTTCAGGAAATTAAATGCTATAGTGCCCGTGATCATGCATTTCATATGTCATTCACCTTCCAATAAAACGGGTCCTTTGTGAGGTTATTGTTTTCTGCCCTGTGATCTCAGCTCCTCTCACACTGCAGATCCCATGAATCTTCAGGGAAAGTTTGCTCAGCAATACACAGGGAGAAGATGAGGTCACTTCACAGAGCACTTTTGGCGTTTTGACATTGGGTGGAAACTCAGTGTTGGAAACTCCATCTAAGAGGGGATGGAGTCCAAGGTGTGGGCAACATCACATGAAGTTTTTCACCTAACTCTGACACAAAATGTAGCTGTATCTTTTAGTATCAGGTAGCGATGATAAAATCTGAGGTGACAGAAGCCTGTTAGCAAATGAAAGGTGGGGAGTTCAAGGCCATTAACCTCATTGGTTCATGGGATAAATTTGGGTAAGACAAGACAATTAGCAAGTACTGAGCAGTCAGCTTTAGCCATTACTGTAGGTAGTCCCATCCATGACTGTTTCACAGCCTAAAAACCCAAGTTTTCAGCCAGATATTTCTATACTACCTAATCCATCACAATCATTATTTGTGTTTCCAGTGACTGAAGCAAGACCATGATTCAGTTTGACCTTTGTAGTGTTTGTCATCAGACAATCATCTAGACTATCATCTAACAACAGCAAATAATCCAACTTCAGAGAAAAAGTTATTTCTTACATGCTAATATAAAGAAAAATCCCCACCTGAGAGCAAGAGGACAATGAAAACATGGGACACTTGAATGATTACTGATTCATAAAAAATGTTTGAAATCAAGGAGACATCAGTTATGGGAGGTTTGATTTTCATTTTAAACTAGTAAAGAATATTGTTTCGTGTTTTAAGCTGAAGGGATTTTTTTATCTAAACAGGTAGATGACAGGTTAAATAAGCATGTGCAGTAGGGTGCTCTTTGAATTTGGGTAGAGTGTGGCATGTCCAATAATCACCAAAATGCCCCTGTTTTCTTTCCTGCTGCAAACTGGCCTCACAGGTGAACAGATCAGCTTTCTCTGCAGGACTCCTTGACAGTACTGTAAGATCATGTAGTGCTGAAGTCTGTGCAGCTCAAGCCCAGTTATGATTTTGAGATGCTTTTCAACTACTTCAAGAGCTCATACTGGAGGAAAAAATCCAGCTTGCTGGTAGAGACACATTATGGCCAAGGAGAAAAAACAGCATTGTGGGAACAGTGCCAGAAGAGAAGACTGGTGCTCAGCTCTGGCCTGAGAAAGTCAAGTAGCTTCTCTCACCTCTCCATCCATAATGCTGAAATGAGTGCTACCAGAATAAAGGGATGTTGTGAGGCCAAATCCACACTAGTTCTAAAGCACTTAGAGGACTTCAGCTGGAAAGCATGACAGAAATAAAACACTTTTTTATTTTTCTCACTTGCTTAAAGAAATATCTCAGAGGGAAGGCAATATTTTATATAACTTATAAAAATATCAGAAGCCTGACTCATTTTCCATTCAGGTCAAAAGAGTTTTCCTCTGGCTGCCATGTGAGCAAGATTTGGACAAAAATGCCCATGACAATTCCTCATGAGCAAGGTCCTTAAAAAAGCTTACAAAGAGATGGCTGCTATTTGCCTTGGCTTTCACCCATCTTTCACCATGAAGAAAAGAAGAGGAAGAAGACGATGGAGCTGTCCAGACATTAATGTTTGCATACTAATTTACTGTCCTCTGTTAACACTGAGAGCAAGAACCATTGGTAATTTTACAGAGTGAATTTTGTGGGCTCCTCAAAAAGACAACACTCTGCAGGCCCATCTCTGCCTCAGCCCCAAAGAGATGAACACTTCAAATCCCTTCTCTCTACAGTATCTCCAACCACCACATTTCTACCCCATAGTATTGAATTGTTTCAACTCCCTTTAGCTGATTTCAAAAGTCTGGTGAACTAAAGGACATGTTTACATTTCAGATGCAAGCTTATTTCCCAAACATTATTCTGCCAGAAACACAAGCCTGGATTTCTGGAAACAGGCCAAGCTCTCATCACTTGAACTCCATTCACAAAGTGCTAGAGGAAGTTCAGCCACTGCACATATTTACTTTGAATAACTTTGCTGCTGTTTCAGCTGGAGAGACTCTACATGATTTGTGTTTATATCAAACTGCCACACTCTGCATTGTCCTGAGCAGACACCACTGCCCTGGCACACACTGCTGCATTATCCAGAGAGTGTTTCTTTTGCCTGCAGAAACATTTGTGCCTCCTGCTTTAGCTAGTGCTAAAAACACTCCTCGTTGTTCTAATGGCATTAATTATTCCATCTCCACTTCCATCACTCCCCTACCAGCATGACAAAGCAGCATCCCAGCATGGGACACCTTTTGCCCCTGCAAAATGGGATCCATGCAGGTCCTCCAAACACCTCCTGGCGTAAAAACATCAGAGCATCAATCTAACCAAAACAGTGGCCAGTATAAATGCATTTTCCATGCCAAGTAATACTTGAAATACTCATTGCCAAATAGGAAGCACTTGATTTCATTAAGTTGCACATCAGAGCACTGATTGTCAAATAAATTCTGAACATGGATCACACCAAAATCCCACCTAGCTCAGTTCCCTGCCTGCTCAGAGAGCCCTCAGGAACACATGCCAGAGGAGCATTCCCAGCAGAGCAGGCAGCTGATTCCAGCATCTCCTGGAGCCAAGGCTGGAGATGGAGTGACAGAGGTGGGACCCCAGCCCAAACACTGCCATTACTGGGAAGGTCCTGAGTGCTCCTTGTCCCAGGAAACAGCAAAAACACCCCTGGGATGCTGCCACAGCAGCTGCAGGCAGCACAGCAGGGCTGGGGGAGCCCTGGGAGGAGCAGAGCCTCCCCCTCCTGAGCGAGCACACACAACCCTCCACAGAAATTGGGGAAATGATGAGGACCAGCCCATTTACATCCTCTCCTTTCACCTCCCTCTACCTCGCTTGGGTGTGGCTGCATCACCCAGTGTTGCTCACACAGTATTTTTGTTTGATAACTACAGTTCAAAAAAACTCAACCTAGAAAAACTAATTTTTACTTCAATAAGAGATAAGAAATACAGGAACGTTTCCACTGTTAAGAAAAACATCCTCCAAAACAAAACCAAAATATATTATAAAAAACATTTCAGGATTTTTGACCTACATTCTGGGTTTACTATACTTAGCTATAAACTAAGTCTGCCTGTGAATTTTGCTACTTTAATGATTCATGACTACAGAATGTGTCTTGAATGCAGAGGACAAAAAAGGATTAGTGATGAAAAGGAAAATACACATAACATTTTTCAGTGTCTTAAGTTTTAATCACTAGGAAACAAAAAATAAATGAGCTATGGGTATTGTATAATTGCAATAAATTTTGAGAAATGAGTAGTGTCCAGAGAAACCCAATTAAGTTTAATAATTTTGTGCATCAGAGACTGAGAGAATGGGGGAGGGGGATAAATCTAACAAGTTACTGAATATAAAGTTTTCAGTTGCAGAAAACAATGTTTAAATTAATATGACATGCAGCGGTACTTCTGGCTGCCTTTCTGATTGATTCATCTTGTTAAATCAAGAGGAACTCATGCACAAAAAGCAGATTGCTGAGAGGTTCTCCCTACACACAGATAAGAGTTAACCTGCACAGAGTGGCTTATTCATAAAACAACAGTCCCTTCTTTAATTTAGTGGGGCTTTGCTCATGGGTTTTCTAGCTTAAGGTCCAATGTAAGAGCAAGTAAAGACCAAGGAATCCCAGCACTCTCCAAAACCCAGCCACCAAAAATTTAACCACAATTTGGCCTGTGTGCATGACTTTTCCTCCAAGTGAAATGTGGAGAAAATGCTCATGATGCAATAAAAGGAAGCCAGGCACTTTTCTCTATTTGCTGATTAATTATCATATGCATTATAGGAAGTATCAATCTAACCAAAAGAGTGGCCAATATTAATGCATTTTCCAAGCCAAGAAAACACCAATTGCCAAATATGAAGCATTTGATTTCATTAAGTTGCACATCAGAACACTGATTTTCAAATAAATTCTGAACTGCAAACCCAACTAAGAGAACGTAAGAGGAGCCCAGATGTATAAAACAATATAGAGATAAAAAAGGAACTTCTGACCTCAATTCTACAAAGTCTGTCTCTGTTATTAAAATGAATGAGCCCAACTGGCCAATTCTTTTAGCTGGTCTCCAAGCTCTTCAAAGTTTAATTTTTTATTATTATTTTAAAAAGTGGATTTCTATCTTTTCAAATTTCAAAGATGATAAACAATAGCAGAGTGCAACAATTCAGAGGTGTCAAAAACACATCTGGAACATCACCCTGAGACAAACTGTCCTGTTTAACTCAGCAAGGTGTCCAACAATGATAAATTATATGTCAGCACCTATGATCAATTCATTGCTTGTGCAGCAAAGGGAAGGAAACTCAGCTATCATGAGACCAGAACTGACAATCAGGAGATCCTGTCAAGTTTTATCATTCTGCCTGCCCCATTTACTGACTCCAGTAACACAGATTGGCACTGGATGCAAAGTGGAAGATCACTTGCTGTAACATTATTTGGGAACATAACACTGACGTTTAATTTTACCCTGGGCAAGTTCAGGAGCTTGGCAGAGCTCAAGGATATGGCAGGAAGAGAACAGGCACAGAAGAGAACTTTGTTTGTGGGCACAGAAAAAAGGGGTTTTGAACACTTTCAGTGTCCAGCAGGTGCTACATCTCACTTCATCAACTGTGGCAGAAATTCTTCATGTGGGGGAATAAACTTTGAAAAAGATTGTATAATTAGGAAGCTTATATAATTTCAGTTAATTGAAATAAGATTTTTGAAAGACTGTGGGGCTTCCTTCACATGTGGGAGGGTCCAGAACTGAGAAGAAAGAAAGATGTCTTGTCAGTTTGGGACACTAACAATGGGAAGAAGAGAAAAGAGAAGCCAATTTCTTCATGGTAAAACATGGATTGGAATTTTTCTCAGCTAAAATTAGAGACATTAACTTAGCTACTCTTTCTTTACCTTTTGGTCTGTGTTAATTAGTTGACAATAATAGGATCAACTTCAGTTTCAAAAGCAGAAAAGGGGAATTTCCCCATTTTCAGTGCCGAATTCTAATTATGAAAGTTACAGTACCTTAACCATTCGTCACTTCACCTTTTATTTTACAGCTCTTGTTATGTGTTAAGGAAAATGTTCCTTTCACTGAAGTGGCAGCAATACCAGCACCTCCTGAAACTTCAAGATAAGAATTCTCACCTGACTACTCATAACAAATGAGATGTGCCTTGCAGGATTCACCCATTTTATTCCAGGAAGAGAAAACGTGTGCACTGGGAGACAGAAATGAGAAATGCCAAGTGACCTTGGGCAAGTCACTTCACCTCTCTGTTTCTCCTTGCTGCTATTTTCCCTGCTACCTTTGCTCTGTCTTTCCCAATTAAAGGCATGTGAAACAGGAGTGCTCTTCACTTTGCAGCATATCTCACCAAAGAGGTGCTGACCTCACTCAGCTGCAATAGTAATAACTAATAACCATGACAACAATTTACAAGTGATGCCCTGCATTTCCAATGATCTGGCTAAGAAGTATTTCAATTACTTATTAATGCACATGTATAAGTTCTCCTTTACAACAGGAAACTGTTCTTACCTCTTGTCAGCTTTAATAGAACTTAAAAGCTGAGATTTTCACCCTGACGTTTCCTCCTGGCAGGCTGCTGAAGAAGTCTACTGCTCCACTGGTCTGAGAAAAACTCTTTTCATTACAAACCCAAATGCACTCTTGGACAACCCTCACCCTTCACTCTTAGTCCAGCAAGGTCTTCTCCTCCAGTGTTCATGTGCTTCATTTAGAAACAAATCACAGCTCCTCCAGGCCTGTATTTTACTAAGTGAAAGAGGCCAAGCTCTCCTCTGAGTTAGATGTTCAGCCTCCATGAGAACCTCTGCTTGGAGCTCTAATCCATCATGAAATCATTATAACCTAATTCTGGACTTAAGCTCCTGCTGAAGCAGGTTAAAAACCTTTCAGTGTGCTATGGACAGAGTGGGAGGGTGACCAACCCCAAGTCTCCGCTCACTTCTCCCCAAAATAAAATAAAGGGAACTGTGTCCTTGCTCCTGAAATCCACTGCCCAGTGCTGTCCTTGCCTGTCAGCACTCAGCACCCACCCAGGAAGGGAGGAGAGGGAACAAAATCCCCTTTCAGGTCACGCTCCCCTCCTTCCAGCTTGGAATTGTCTGTATTTATCTATAACTATGTTAAATTTGGTCTAGGGTACAGAATTTGGTGATACTAATGGCACAAAAAAAGCCCAAAGAGCCAAGAAACAAAGTAGGGTTTAGAAGAAAATGCTGTACATGTTATATATTTGTAGCAGAAAGGATAACTTTCAAATGCCCACTTGTAGGAAATGTATAATAAAATCTTTTCTTTCTCTGTCCTTCCTATTGACAGCATATCACTTTCAAACATCATCATTTTGCTGGGTGAAAATGTATGCCCTCTTTAATAGAGATAAGTCATTTGCCATACATAAGCCTTGCTAATTTAGGATTAATGTTGCTGAAGTAATTAAAGTGACCTTAGGCAAAACACAAGAATATTGCTGTGCACTGAAGTCCTGCTGGTTATCTCTAGGGCCAACTTCAGCCCAGTGGTATTAACAGCTGGCTTGGCTTTAGCCTTACAGCTTCAGAGGTCTCCAAAAGCCACTTTAGATTAAAGGTCTTCTCCTAAACCTTCCAAAGACAAATGAATGTCAGCTGGTTGCTTGAGCAGTTAACTGAGAAGTAGAAACCTTCAAGTAAGGCTTGAAGAGTCAAAGATCACAGACAGAAGCCAAGGATGCAAAAATCACGGTATGTTCATGCAATCATTCTCTGATTTCAGCAGCCACCAAAAAAACATGAGCTGAAATGAGTCAGTGGGCAGAGGTGGCATTTAAACTATAACAGCTGTAAGTATTGCCACATGCATTAACTTGGAATTTGGGGTGAACTCCTTTGCCTCCAGACAAAAGCTTGAAATAACTCTCCACTATACTGCAGAGCAGCACTTTTAGTATGATAGAGAATTGTTTAGCAAGCAACTTCTGCCAGATTAATAATTTATCAGGTACAAACTATGGTTAAATTTGTATGGTTTCTCTATTTACATAAAAAGAAACTTCACAGGAAACCAAATGCCCCTGCATAGGCAAGGATACAAAATACAAAAGGTTGTTTTGTTTGATAACACTTTGGGTTGGTGGCAATTTAAATTACTTTTCATGCACGAAGCCAAAGATCAAAGTATTAATGTCAACAATTACAGAGCACAATGTGAGAGCACAAGAGCAATCAGCTGCTGAGGCTGGAAACTTTCCTGTAAAATAGTGTTTACACCAATATTCAGCCCCACTGATCTTCATATTGCAAAATAGTTTGACCTCCCAAGCTACTCTCCATGATTACTGCATCTTTCCCTAGGAACAGGATGACTGTTTCAAAGATACAAACATCAGCTTTGTCCACTTCTGCAGCTGACTCAAAATCTGTTCAATAAAATAGTTCCTTTATTTGCATATGGTTTCCAAGGACTTTGTTGAAAAACCTCTCACAGTATAAGTGTCATCTGCTTTTCCCCTGTTCATTAAATGTGCATTATTCCCTGCATACAGCACCTTTTGTTCACCTTCGTGATAACAACAAAGCTAAAGAGGGACAGACTGACCCAAAAAGGGGGGTACATTATTTTATATTTCAAAGCAGGGGCATTTCAAATACTATTGTACCAGGTCACTTCTGATACAAATTCCAGAAATTCACATTGAATTTTGTAAGACTGCCATTCAGTCAGAGCTGAGTTCAAAAGCAGCATCCCTTTATGTGATATGTGGGCTATTTCTGGTACAGAAGTCATTACTAAAAGAAACGCGCCCAGCAATGTGCTACAGAACAAGAACCACCTTTGTGCAGGGTTTGCAATTAAAAGATAAAGGGATTTTCATCTTTTCCAGCAGTTGCCTGTGCAGATGCAGTGAAACAGGTACCTTGAGTTATGGGATGCTGAGTACCCAGCAGCTGGGCGGCTGTAGAAATGGAGGTGGAACCAGAATAAACCCCACCTGCACAGAGTTCAGGGCTTTGAAGGCTGGAATTTGTGAAAAGCACATGTCTGAGTACACACAGTGCGGTGAGTAATTGCAGCATCCATCACAATCCCTCTTTAGCTTTATTGATATCAAAAAGGTGAACAGAAGGTGCTGTATGCAGTGAATAATTGCAGCATCCATCACAGCAGTGATGCTGAAACCCTCCCCACACATGCACACACCCACCCTCCCCACACTCCAGAGACCCTGCCCATGGCCCTGACCTGGGAACAGAGCAGAACAAGAGCACCTTGCTCCAGGGAGCCCTTTCTGGTCACCACGTGAAATTCTCTGGGCAGGTTTTATGGCCAACCATTGCTCTGCACCACAATCCACTCTATCCTTAAACTGGAACAATCATTCCTACTCCCTGCAAATTATTAACTGCTAAAACATAGAGTCACACTCTTCTTGCTCACTCCCAAATTCCCCTGAAGAATCTTGCTGAAATTGCTGCTCACAGAGAAAGCCACACCTGCTTTTCTCTTTTGTTTTTCCCCCTCCGCTATCGGAGTTTAACACACCAGTCATGTACCAATGCCTGGGGCATCAGCCCTGGCTCCGGGAGTCTCCAGGCAATCTGCAGCCTCTGTGCTTGTGTTCCAGGTGAGAGATGAGCAATAAAGGAGCATTGCAGCCTGGAACCTTGGGGTTTTGCCAGGAGACCAAGTAAATAACTTTCATCAGGGTTTTAGAAGGGAAAAAATCCTCCCCACTAAGCTTCATCTCATCAGATTTCAGGCTTGAATAAAATGTTCACAGTGAACCAAAGCCTCCTCAAAGCTCATCTGGGTTTGCAGTTTTGCTGTCATAACTCAGACAGGACTCATTGAGAGCCCAAATATATTTGGAAATGTTTGGACCCACTTTCACAGGACTCTCAGCTAGCAGATGAGTTTGTGTCTAAATTTTGGTGAAACTTAAATTAGTATGGGCTGAGCTGTTGAAAGATGGGAGTGAAATTACTGGATTTGTGGAGGTGCACATTATTGTCACAGCTATAGAGCTGTAAAGGCTGAAAGGTGGATAGTGCTGGTGATTGCGGGGTGAATTTCTTGCCATGACTATTTTTCATTTTTTCCCGCTAAGTAATTTTTTTTTAATCTTTATTGCAGTGTCACATAAGAGATCAAAGATCAAGATTCTAATTTTTTAGGCACTGCAAAGGCATCAGTGTGAGTCCCTGCCTCACATAATCTTGAATTTAAACTTGATAAGAACAGGGTATCTTTTAGAATAAGTGATGTTGAACAAGCAGGGATTTCAAAATCTCCATTAGGTCAGAAACTGCTACTGCAACAGAGATCAGAGTCCTACATATGAGAGTGTTTGGGGGTCTTGAATTTGCAATGGAAAACATCCAGATTAAGCTGTTATCTTGGTGTTCTTTTTTCTTTTCTCCTTAAAAAGCTTTGTTAGACATTCTTATGATTTGCCCAATGCAAAAGCAGTTTTTAAAAAATGCACATATGTAGAATTAATTTTGCAAATAAAGTGGTGAAGGTTGGGAGGTTTTATCCCCCCCTTTTGCTTCTCTGCTTTATGATTTTTAAAGAGTCTAAAGCCAAACTGCAACATAAAACCTTGTCTGGTGAATACTGGCTCATCTTTCACAGGATGAACACAATGACAAAAAAATAACTCCCTTGACAGAAATAGGTGTGCAAGAGATCCCTAGAAATCATACTGCAAATATATCCCTAAGAATCCCCCAGACTTCCTAAAGCAGAGTGGAAACTCGACATATGCTTAAAATCCCAAAAGTAATGTGTACTGTCAGCAAACAGGCTAAACTGCTGCCTCATGGGTAATGCAGGTAAAATACCCTTAAAATGCCTGTACCTGCAGCAGAAAAAGTAGCAAATTTTATGACATATGTCACACCACATCAAAACAGGTCAGATGATGCATTTTGTGGGGTCATTTCACATCTGACCCTAAAAAATCTCATGTCAGATGATGGATAAGATGGTTTCTCAGGAAGCAGTATGCTCCAGGTGAGGCCAGGATTAAAGTGAAGGGCCATCTTCCAAAAGTAACAAATATGTGACAGGAGAGATGCCTTTCTCACACCTCAGTCAAGAATGCCAATATTTTGATAAATGGTTAAAAAAAAAACTATACAAAATAACAGGAGCAATCAGAAGAGTCATCAAAACAGAAAATGCCTCTCCTTGTTCCTCGGTTTGACTTGACAACCTCAAAGAACATTTTGTCTAAATGTTACTAAATCACTGTAGATGGTGGTTGTGATGTAGAACAGTCTAGGGCTGCTCCCCTTACACTAAACATGAACTCTGCAATAGGGTTCAGAGATATGAACAGACATATCTCTGAATGTCTGTTCAGATAGGATATGAACAGACATATCTCTGAATGTCTGTTCAGATAGGATAGGACAGAGTTTGTAGGAATGTGGTCAATTTTCATTGGACAAATACAGTTTGCAGAAAACATACAAGTTTCAGGCTACAAGCCTTTGTCAATGATTCAGACCTCTGTCCAAATTTTACTCCCTTTTAGGCCCTAGAGCATCAGGCCTTCCAAAGGCCTTCAGACTGAGTCAGTAAAGTCCAGAGGCACAAAAAACCCTTAAATCTAAAGCACTGAACAAGAAATCGTGGGTTTTCCTTCAGGCAATAGCCTAACAACAAACACCTGGGCTGCTTTCACTACCAAAGCCATGCAAATTAAATTATTGTTCTGAAAATTATCATCACTCTCCATTTCAGTACACAAGGGCAATACCCACTTCTGGTTCTGTGAACCAGCAACTAATTATCTCCGTGCCAGTGGAAACAACAAACTATTTCAGTTGGACAAAACTGTGTTTTCATCAAAGGGAATGCAAGCACAAAGCAAACACCTGAGAAAAGCAAATTCAACCCAAGAAAACGCTGAAGGAACAAGGACTGAAGCTTAAATCAGTGTTCCTCACCCAGTCACTGCAATACACTCTGTCATCCTTCACTCTACCATGATGATGCTGCCAAGATGAAGCTCCATCCCACCAGCTATCACCTCTTACAGGGTCAAACCACTTGGAACTTCCTACTGCTCCCAACTTTAAGGTACCACATTTTAAGACCAGGGTTTTGACATGAATAATAGACCTGCCCAGGCACTGAGAGGCTGAATTTCCTCCTTCACATCCTCTCCACGGGTCAGCAGCTGAGGAGGAGAGGTTGACAGGGGCAGAGGAAATGCAGACCCTGGATTATATATATATATAAATATCCTTTCACTGGATGTGAAGGAGCACATCCACACCTGGGGCTGTGACAGGACATTCATCATCCTACTCCTTCTCCTGGAGAGAAAGGAGAGCAAATAATTGCCAGTAAAAGGGACACCTTAGAGCCCAAGGAACTACTCCTCAAGGAGCAGATGATGTTTCCCCTTGCTCAAGGTATGATTTAACTCACACATTCACTCCAGCACTATTTACCTTCTGAATAACACAGATGATTCTTGCTCAGATCTGCAGAGAAGCACCCCCAGAGCTTCACAGCACCAGTGTCAGCAACAGCACCAGATGTGGGGTGCTTGTAAATGCAGTGCTGGTTATCAAATCAGAGTAAGCAAAAACAAATTCATCACATATCTAATACTCCCTCACAGAGCCCGGTGATAACAATGACATGTGCATTGGACAGATGTGTTTGTTTCCCCAAAGGACACAGTAACCCAGGACAGTTATTGAAAACACAGAAGAACCAATTACTTTTTTATTATTTTCTGTACCAAGGCCTTTCCCATTGTTCTACCAGGTCTGTTCCATCTGAATGCACATGGAAACAGAAAATACTCACCTGCTTCTTAATACCAAGGTGAATTTAATCAGAAAACTAATCGCTTTCATTTTTTCTGCCATAAACTCTTCAATTTGCTGTTGAAATTACCTAGGTGAAAATTTTCTGTGAGCAATGAAGTCCAAAAGGAAATGGTCTGTGCTGTTTCTTGGGAGAAAATTGCCTTTAGAAAAATCCTATTTCTTTACTAGAGTATCAAGGAGAGGTGTGGTGGAAGAAAGAGATGTATAGCTTTTCAGATTGATCATTAGGATGAATGAGAGAAAAACTAAAGGCTATAAAATACCTCCATAATCTATCACTGCTTCTTACCCAATAATTGCACCAGTAACTGCCATCTTCACTATTTTTATGCAGATTCTTTCCCTGCCAAACTTGGCCCCAAAAGAACTGATGTATAATATCTAGTTCTCTATACACAGATCTAAAACTGCTGGCAGCTGCAAGAAACATGAATTACAACCAAAATACAACATTAAATTATTTTCAAACACATTAGCAGCACATAGAACAGTCCTCATTTAACAAATGAGCAAGAATTGCTGAAAACAAGAATGTGGAGTGAAATACTTATCTTTTTCAACCCTAGAGTCAAGCACTTGATAGTCTGTGCTGTTTATGACTGGGTTCTATAAAGTCAAACATATGATTTTCACAGTTTATCATTTCCTTGAAGTATTTTTTCCCCTAGAACATTTTGTTAGACACCACGTGGAAGATGGTGATCGTTAAGCTGTGTGTTAAGGAAAACCAGGAAGCTCATGGAGCCTTGAAGATGCATCAGATACACGGCTCTGACAGAGTTAGGAGCCCCAGATTTTACACCATCCCTTCCACTGGACACAGAATAACACATCCCACAGTGCATCAAAGAGTCAGGATGGTCTTACAGTGATGATTCATGGAACAACCAACACTGGATTTCACCCAGAGAAGGCACTGTTAAACCCCCAGATTCTCTGGATTTCACCCAGAGAAGGCACTGTTAAACCCCCAGATCCACATTCACTCTCCAGGATGAGGATTCCCATCAGCAGCATGCTCTAATGATTAATCACTGGCTGCTAAATAAAACCTGCATCTTGTTTGTAATAAATCCAGACTCAACACCAGCTCAAAGAAAGGGACATGGGAGACAGTGCCAAGATACTTGTGAGGAAAGCAAACAAGCCAGAGGCAATCTGGCTGCTCTGGCAGAATCTCCTTTCCTTATAGAAAAGCAGGGAATTTGAGATAATCCAGCTGCTGAATTATCAAATTGCAACAGCAAGGTGAGGACAGTTTTCCAACTTATGTTATAGCAGATCTAAGTGGTCATGCTGTTCAAGGAGGAAGAAAAATGTGAATTGAGTAGGAATTCAAGAGCAGGAGTAAGAAGAACAGAGTGATAATTTAATGCAAGCCCCAGCCTAATGAAAAGACAGATAATTGGAGGTAATGAAAAGCCTAGCAATAAGAACAGAAGGTTACACAGGCACGTAAAAGCACTTCCTGTGTACTTAAATGTGGGCTTGAGAGCGCTCAAAAACACTCAAAGCAATGAGGTAAATCAGAATCCTGGTGCCCAAGGAGCTCCTGGATCTGTGAGTCAAACTCACTGACTGTCACACAAAGGTCTCCAGTGGCTCCAGCTTGCAGAAAAAGCAATGAAAGCAGCAACAGCAATTGCTAATAGACTGAAGGAGGACCATTTTTGATATCAGCAATCCCTGCTGACCACCTGCCTTCACTCTGGCAGCTGACAATGCTCCCTCACCTCTGCAGAAGCAGAGTATCCTGTAGGGAGAAGAGGAAAAACAATGGGAATGAATAAATTAATAGAAGGGAAAGCTGATAAAGCACAGGGGGAAAAATGTATGTAACAAACATGAAAGAGAAAACATGAATGGGGGAAGAACTAATGCAAAGGCATTCTGCAGCACAGAGAAAGCAAAATCTGCCAGAAAGATGCAAAGGTGCAAAAGAAAACCAGGAGTTACGAAGGATACTAACGTGGAGGAGCTGTTAAAGCCAAAGCAGAGCTGTTAAATGAACAATCTCCACCTACATCCTTGCACAGAGGATGCAGGATCCTTCCTGACCAGGCTGTGGGCAGCAAAGGGTTTTAGGACCCTTGAAATAGTTTCACAGGGATAAAACCTGCAATAGTCCTTAAAGAAGTGGAATTCCCCATGCAGGCTGTTGCCAGGAGGAATGGAGCTCTCTAACAGTGAGAAGGGCTTAGAAAGAACCATGGAACCACCAGGAAAATCAGAGAGCTGGTTTTGCTACCAAAATAGAGACCTGATTGCCATCTCATCTGAATAAATTACTGTGAATGCCAGGCTGGAAGCTCACATATAAAGATTTATTTTACAGTTACAAAGGGCTTACGCATATCCCAGATTCGAGCATCTCTCAGAAAGCTACTCCCAGAAATGGTCTCATTATGCCACTGGCAAACAGGAGCACAGCAGGAGAGAGACTACTCAGAACCTAAAACTGAAGTAGGTGCAAAAGATAGCAGGGATTCAGAGAATACATGGGGGGAAATGACAGGACTAGGAGCACAATTTACTGCTCGAGTCCCTGTGAAGCCAGCAGAAAGACTGTTCATTTATTTCAATGGACTTTGGATCAGACCCCTCACTTCTGAAGAGCTTTGAAGTTGAAAAATGTTAGATGAGCACTCAAAATTCTTATCAACAGAAAAATGTGGCTAAAGAGATGCCTATGTGTGCCTTTTTAACTTGCTTGAAAAGGTCAGAAAATTGAGAAGAATGTTGGCACATAGACTGTGATTTAATGGGATTTGAGGGGAACACTTCAGACACAAAGCATGGATAACACATGAAATAGGAGTTGAGCATCTCTTACAAGAGTTTGTGCACTATAGACTCATCAGAGCTGTCTAAGAACTGCTCAAAAAGCAGATGAATCTAAATCAGGGTGTTTTTCTAATTGATGAATGCCCAGAGCATTTTGCTACCTTATCATAAATCAGAGCCAAATATTTTGCACAATTTCTTTGGCAGCAGTGCTGGTTTAGCAAACTTTTGCTCCCAGCAGCTCCTTGTCACCCCAACATCAGCCCGATGCCATACAAGCAACTTTTCCCCATGTGGGGTGGAAGCTGCTGCCTGAGGTTCACAGAAATAAAGACAAGCAGGGCCCTCAAACACAGAACAATTCACCAGACCCATCTTCCAGACTTTATCATTCCTCTGAGGTGTGTTGGAGCTTGCAAGAAATCTGGGGTGTTTGCAAGAACTGGCGACAGGGGCGTGCCTCAGCCAAATCACAGCTCACGCTGCGAGCAGACAAAGTCAAAATTTAACCTGGGAGATGTGACATTAGAACAGACTCCAGTGGGGAAAGGCAGCTCAGCACAGAGATCACTTCATCCCCCCACTCCACAAAACTAAAACACTCAGCAAAGCGAATCGTGGAGGGCAGGAGGCTGAGTGGGCAAGGAGGGGTTTCAGGCTGAAGTTCAGCTCTGCAGGCAAATCCAAGCAGGGCTGCCTGTCAGACCTTGCTCCATGGCTGAGCTGCTGCAGAAAGATGATGTTTACCTCCCCACAAACCTCTGCTGAGTGCTCCCATATGGCACACACTGAGTGAGAAGTGACAAAAGCCATGGGTAACTTGCACAGCACCTTCTTCAAGGGTGTCCCTGCAGCCTGCAGCTAACTGCATACACTGAAAATGTGTTTCATGGGTTCAGAATTTTCTGTTTTCCCCTTTTTTAATAAAAATAAATCCATTAGGGCCACAGTCACGCTATGTTCTGATTTCAGCTCATTTATCTAAGTTAAATTAGCTGGTATGCAGTTGAGTAGGAAACAACACTGACACCATAAACCATGCAAAATAACTGCAGAATGTGGGATGCTAATGGTAGAAAGTTACTGTGGGTCTGGAATTTATAGTCACTGAAACAGCAACCACCAAACAAAATTCTGTCAGCAAATCACTACCTAGGTAATTTACTATTGTTTTATTTGCCATGTCTGAGTGAAATTTACTGTGGTGGCACTATACATTTATAATCAGCATGTCATATTTATTATACATAAAGCTTTGCAAAAGCAGAATGGTTGCTCTCTTTAGTCTGAAAAAGAAAAGATGAGGAAACCCAAACCCTTCCTAGAGATGAGATGTGGTTAGCTGTGAGCCTGATGTTACAGGAAGAAATTTTTGATACACAGGCACAATTTTAATTCATGTATTTTAATACACACTGACATAGAATCCAGAAGGAAAAAGAGTTTAAAAAAAAAAAACCTACTAAAAAACCCCATGAGCATCATCCTCTCTCATTAGGCCACAGAAATGGACTTCCACTCTTTACTTGACAGAGCTTGGATGAGTCTCAGTGGGCTCAGTGTTTACAGGGAAAATGGCAAAGTTCAGAAGGTTCTCATCCCCCACACACCTATAATTATCCTGTTTTCTGCAGCTTGGTCAGAAGAGGGATGAACATTCTTTCTTTCCAGCAGTTCTATTTTCATCCTTGCATCACTTTTTTGACAGTAAAATATGTCAGAATTGGAAGCCATCCTGTGTCAAATGACATCTAATTTGCCCTAAACTGAGGAGAGAACTCAATCACCTTTCCCACTTGCTTCTGCACATCTTGTCCTTACCAAGGGTCAAGAGCAGACAGTTGTGCTCACTTGTGTTAGCTGGGACTCAGCCCAAAATATGGATCTCATTACCTCTTTTCACCTGAGCACTGAGGCAAACCTGAGCTGTCATCCATATCCAAAAAAGAAACAAGTGATGGAGATAAGATGGAGATAAGACCTGGTTTTTTTTCCATGCAATCTTATTTTGCTTTTTATTCTTTTTTTTTTTTTTTTAATAAGGAAGCAATAACACCCTATTTCCTTGCAAGAAGAATATCTATCATCTTATTCCTCAATCGGATGCTCCCAGTGGTAGAAATGCTTATTCTCATCATCTCCTCAGTTTTTCTGGTCCTGCTTTCTTCCTTAAAAATATTCTCCTCATTTCCAGTACTTCAATCTCTCAGCATGCTCTACTAATCTGAGGAAGTGCTTGAATCTACTTCTCTGTGGTTCACCATTCTATGCTTCTGGAGGCAGCCTCTATTCTTTCACCCCTCACTAAATAAAGATGTTTCTCACTGCACCCTCATTTAGCTTGAATGAAATTTCAGTTTTTATGCCCACAGTTTGAAAGAGACTCACAGCAATATTCACATTTATTAGCTGGAACCAATAACAAACCAAACACTTGTCATTTTGCATTGCAGCTCTGACCCTATTTTCTTCCTTCTTCAAAGCTATTTAAAAATAAATAAATCAGATAGGAGAACAAAAAGTCCAGCAATGGCTCATGAATAATGATGTTTTTTATTTTAGAAGCAGTCTGAGGTTTGGTTGTTTTTTCCCCCCACACCTTTTCTGATTGTCACTGAAATGCTTGACTGGTTTTGTAATTGTATTAATTTAATTTTTAGTTAGTTCTCTGATGTCTATCAGAATATATCTGGGATGCTGCCAAACTGCCAAAGATAATTGGTCAAGAAAGAACAAGAAAAGAGGGGGGAGAAAAAGAAATTTAAAAAGGAATATCTTCAGAAAAGGCCACCAAATATTGGAACTCACAAGATCCAAAGCAATTCCCTGCTCTGCCACAAATGCCTTCAAAGACATTGGGAAAATCACATCAGTTTACCAACTTTGGCATTCTAGGGATGTCATTCATTCTTTTTGCCACACCACCTGTCTTCCACCAGAAAGAAACCAAAATTCTTGGGGCAGGAGGAGTAGAGAGGTTACCCATATCCAGGATTCAGTAGGAAATACCATCTGTCTTCCTGTGAGTCTACTCCAGAGATCACTCTATCAGAATGGGAAATTTTAGCATTTTTATCCTAATTCTGGTAAGCAATTTCCCCTTTCTATAAAAGCTGTGCTGCTGGAAAGCAGGGCCAGAGTTGGATGGAGGATTTATCTTCCTGAAACTGAAAAGTGGAACTGGAACTCAAGGCAAAGTAAAAAACTCATATAACTAATGTAAAAGTGGATTTTAAAAATTATTCATTGACCTCACAGATTTTAGCCACAATAATTTTTCTTTAATTGACAGAATTTCCTTTCTTTCTTTTTCTTTTCACTTATGAAGTTGGCAGAAGTGGGAATACTACTGACTGTCCAAATGCCTCCCAGAAGTATTCAGAGCAAGAAATACTATAAATTAATCTGTTCTGTTTACTTGGGCATGAGAAGAATATTAGTAGTTTGACAAATTATATTTGTTCTCAGTGGAAAAGAGGCTGCTCCAGGAAAAGATAAACAAAATGTTTATTTTCTAAGGAATTAAAGGCACATATACCCCTATTGATCTGTTGGGAGTACATATTGTGCCCCAGATGTTATCCCATGGCTCTTGAGGAAACCAGCAGCACACTAGGAAATTAAACAGTAGCCAAAATAAAAAATAAACCTTCTTCCTGACGTGTACATTGTATTTAGGTAACATGCAATTACATAAATGTGAAGATGAGGAAAGCCCAGGGATAAGAATAGGCTGAGCAGCGTGGGATAATTCATAGCCAGTGGCCTGAGGGATGTGTGGGACACGGACAAAGAGTTCAGGTTAAAAATGTGATTTACAGGGTTCATCTGTCCAATGCTAACACTCCCTTTTGGCCAGGAAAAGCTCTGCCCCACACAAAGAGCCTGTGCTTGCATGGTTCAGCATCTGTGCATCAACTGGAGCAAAACAGGATTAGACTTTGTAAATTCCATCAGAATTTGCAGGTGCCAACATGTTCCTTTGGTGCAAAACAGACTCACACACAACAGTCCTGGTTCCAGCAAAAAACAACAAAAACACCTGCTCCTCTCTGTGTGATCCTCTGTGCACTCTTACATAGAGCTTGAGAAGAGAGCTGGGTAACAGTTTACCAGCAGACACACAAATTTATAACTCCTTTAAACAGAAATAATTTCAGTCCAGGCTAAAAAATGCCAGTGGAAGTGCCAGTACCACCTTGTCTAAAGCCAAGTCTCACTGTCTTAGGTTTTTCTAAGGGACCTGTTACACTGGGATCTAAGTACAAGCAAGGAAAACACCACTCTCAAATAATTTGAACAATTTTAAAGCCAATTTTCCTGTCAGTTCTGTACAGAATGAACATTCTTCTACAGAAGCCACAGGTTTTTGAAATATATGAAGCTTTTACTGTGCCA
This sequence comes from Molothrus aeneus, assembly GCF_037042795.1. Lineage (NCBI taxonomy): Eukaryota > Metazoa > Chordata > Aves > Passeriformes > Icteridae > Molothrus > Molothrus aeneus. The sequence goes on along the minus strand of NC_089661.1, from coordinate 10,039,419 downwards.
AAGGGCTGTTGCCTCCTGCACACAAAAGGAGGCCAGCTCATATATCAATGGCCATTAAGCAAGTCAAAATCTTAAAAATTAAATAAAATTTAAAAGAACTGACTCAATTCATACAGGCTGCATTTCTGCAGAAGTTGAGGGATTTATAGCTGTGTAAATATACCAAGCTATAGATGATTCTCTCCACTGTCCTTGCCTGACTGACAAGAATAAACTCCCAAATAGAAACCAATATTAAGAGCACTTATCCCAGTCTAACTCCTCACTCCACTGCACATCAACAGAATACACTGCCACCAAAAAGCCAAACTAAACACATTTACTGCAGCCTCCCAAGGAAAACAAAGTTCTTCAAGCATGACTGTGGTCTCACCTTCAGATTACAGTACATAAACTGCTGCATTTATGAGATTGTGGTCATTCCAAATTTCAGCGCTGGACTGCCTTGCAAAGGACTGACCTCTGGCTGAAGAGGTTCTCACAGAAACATAGGGGCTCATGAAAAGTGATCAGAGTCACACTGAGATAGCTCTCATCTTAAAATTGGCAATTCTGCGACTTTCAAGCTGTATTTTGGGTCTCAAATGAAAATTGAACTGGACAGCTCATTCGGGAGGCAGGATTCACTGGGTGCCACCAGGATTTTTCAGTGGTCACTCCAGCTGTCACTCTCTCCTACCTGTCCTGGTTTTTAACTCAAAGGAACATGTTTTGAACTGATTGTGCCTGGAAACATCTGGCACAGATTAAGCCACAACACATCTGGCTGGAAATATCAAACCATGCTGCTGCCTCAGCCACTTCTCCCATGGGAGGCATCACCTGAGCTCTGTTACCTGGGGCTCCACCACACAAAAGGGATGAGGGAAATCCCTCAACTTCACACCCCTGAACCTGCACTAAGCACACCCTGGGAAGGGGATGTGTCCCCCTGCAGAGCCACAGGAGCCAGTGGGACACACAGAGCCCCCAGGTTGTGCCTTTGCAGGGGGACAGGCTCCATCTCCATCCTGCTGAGCCCAGTGACACCAGGGAGCTCCCAAGGAGCTGTGACAGCAGCAGGCTCTGGAACCATCAGCTCACCCCTTATTATGGCCTTTAGGCTGGAGACACCTGGCTGAGAGGCTGCAGGGGAAAGGAGAAAAACACAAGAAAAGCAGAAAAACACAAAAAGAGGGGGGAAACTGCATGGAGATTATCATTAGTGCATGGAGGAACCAATATTGGGAGGTGTTTTTTCGTGTGTCTGAGGTACAGAACAGCTGCTTGGCTAATAGCATTATACAGGATCATGACAGAAAAGAGCATTAGCTGTATTATAGAGCAGGAAAGAAAAGAATTATGTGCAGCATATTTTGTTCCCAAAGACTAATAAAATGAAAAGGGTTCTGCTGAAGCCACTAAGGCACCCTTCAAATCACACACATTATAAATCAGCAAAGCCCTGAGGCATCATGTTTATATAGACACTTAAATTTAAAACAAAAATACTCAATCTTCATTTCTGAATAGAGATTCAATTACTTTGAGCTTTAGAGTCTGAATAATATGAAGTAGAAAACTAAGTTTTTTCCCCAAGGTATCTCTCACTTGTGGACCATTTAAATCACCTAGTTGCATGAAGCAGACAAAACAAATTATGCCAAAAAAGCAACAAGATTAGTCTTTTATCTGTGAAATCCAATACAAACTGTGAAATAGAAAAACATGCAAAAAGCACTTGGGCTATGAAGCATCATGAAGCCCTTGTCAGCTGTACTTCTTCCTCTCCCCTAATTCTATAAAGCTCTTCACAGAAAGGCAGGAAATATTTTATTACTGCAACTATTTGATAAGCTGGTCTTAATACTCTCTCACTGTCTAGGTGAATCAGTGCCAGAGTAGAACCTAACAAAATTCCAAATATAATGCAATAGAAGTTATTATGATGACAGCTAGAAAGTTCATTGAGACTGTTCTGCGACAGCAAGTTCTTTTGTTTTCCTTTTCCCTTCTTTATTTTTTTTTCTTCTTTTCTGTTTTTTTTTATTAAATCAGAAATTGGCCTCTAAAGCTTTGGTTCTCTAGATGAGAATAGGAGCACACAGTGCTGCCTCAGATTAGCTCAGCTGAGTTCAGCAGAGTCCAGCAGAGAGAAGTGCACCTACAGCAAGTTAAAGGAAAGAAGTCAAAAGTTCTGAGCTTCTCTGAAAGTCCAGGTTTGCAAAGCTGGGGGCTCCTGCAGTCCCTGTCACATGCTGCAGTATCAGCATGGTGTAAATCCAATTGCTTCCTCACAGAACCCTGTTACAGCCAGTGTTCAGCTGCTGCAATGGCACCTAAGGTAGTTCTGCTCCTGCTCTGTAACTCTTGCAGGGGTTATTATGGGACAGGAAAATGTAGAATTTTTTTCATGATTAACAGCAAGGCTGGTAAAATCCAATTCCCAGGCTCCCATGAACATTACAGTAAAGCCAGATCCCCAGGGAAGCAGCCAAAGGTGTGGGTTTGAAAGGGTTCTCAGATCAACACAGGTCTGCCTGCAACCACGTGCAGATTCACTAACCGGAGTACAGCAGCAGCCAATGTCACTTTATGCATCTCTGCCAACTACATCTAGATCTCCCTTAGATTCCTGAAGGTTTGTTTTTCTTGCCAGCCAATTCTCTTTCATTCTGCAACCACTTCTTAAAGCTTTTCTACTCCTTCGTTACCAAAATAACTTCCTTATTGGAACTTACAGAAATGAAAATCCTGAAAGTCACTGCCTTTTCATCAAACCACAGGAGACTGTTAAAGTAATTGCAAAAGTTCAAAAAATAGACAGCAGCAGACAGACCCTGTGGGGCTGAGCAATGCAGCTCTTCTCACAAGCACTCTAGTTTTACAAGCATTTGGGCAAAGTTGGGTACAACACTCCTGCTGTAAAGTTCCACCAGAACCATGTTCTCCTCCCATAGACACTACAAAACCCATCTCTGTTTGGCATGTGCTGATGTGCAGAACCCTCAGCACCACCAGAGAATGCTGAACTGGGCCCAAGATGTATAAATAAATGTATTACCCTCTAAAAATGAGTTAGAGTAGGGCAAAGTAATAAAAGCCAAGGACAGTTCTGCCAGGGTGGACTTGCAGCCCTTGCCCAAGGCTGCAGGTGTGGTCACCCCTGGGGCTGAAAGGCAGCAGTGTAAGTTTGTGCCTAAGTTTGCTCTCAGAGCAAAGTGCAGCCTGGCCCTGTGACATGGCCAGACCCACCAGGCTCAGATAAATCCAAATTGATTGTCTGGGACCTGCAGCAGGAAATCAGCACAAGATGCTGCTCTTGAGCATAAGAGTTTTCCAGCCATCTTTCTGCACTGTAGGAGTACAATGCAGTGATTGGGAAGGAACTTTGCTGAGAGTCTCTGTGAAGGGCTCTCCAGCTATAAAGGATTCTGCTGACAGTCCTCTGAGGCTGCTGAATGTCACTTTATGGTGCTTCAGAGGTGCAAAGCAGCCTTATCTGGACCAAAAGCATGGCCTTCAGGTCTCCAGAGATAAAAGGCCAGAGCACTAAACCATTCTGTCTTGCCAGCCACAATAAAGAGCCATTTAATTTAGCCAAACTCATTTAAAATAGAGATTGATAAAGAACAGGACCAGATTATTTAATAACAAAAATGAAACTATTCCTCTGGGTTGGATGACACTCCAACATTCTTGCAAGAGAGAGAAATGGTAAAATGTTTAATAGAATTTATAGCATTTCATTCAGATAAAAGAGGATGCTCAATTTATGGGTGGTGTTTGGCTCAGAGCAGCAATAAAAGTCAGGTCAATAAGTGATTCTTTTTCCTGACTTGGAAAAAATATTCTGACTAAACAAAGAATCACCATAAACCACAAACAGGCAGAGAAAGGAGCCCTCTGATATCAAGGCCCCCACTGAAAAAATAGCAAAAGGTGGCTTTCTTTTAGCTAGCTGGGAAATGTCAAAGCAAGGCAAATCATTTATGTGGTGTCTGTAAATAAAATATTGTCTAGGAAAATAAGAACGCTCAGTTGGGAATAAGTCACAAAGTCCTTTCCCAGGGGGGAAAAAAAAAGAAAAGCTATTCTTTTTAATTAAAAATACTTAACAAGGTCATCTGTGAACACACAAGTTTTATTTGATTAAATGAAGGCTCCAAACTTAAGAAAACCCTAAAGAAGAAAATAACAGCAAAAAAAAGTACTGGCATTTTAGAGCAGTGTTGAGAGCTTGTTGCAGAGTAGCCATGGAAATTTCTCTGTCTAATGGGGGAAATGGAGGTGCAGAGGATTTTAAAAACCCAGCACTGGAGCATGCTCATCTTTTCTGCTTCTCAAACACATTCCAATAAGGCACTGAAAAAGCCTGAGCAAACTGCAGTGAATACTTCTGGAAATATGGAAGAAAACTTCTGCAAACTGAAACAGCAGCAAAGTGAGCCCCAAGTCCTTGAGATTCTGTGGAATGGTTTGCTCTTTATCCTGCTAGGAGCAGAATTTTATTGATGTCCCACACTCTTGGAGTGAACGTACCCAGAGTGAGAAATGCTGCTCTGGCTTGGAGAGGTCTGATGATCCCAACCAGAGCTAGAAGGGAAAGAGCTGTGTGAAATTAGGATTTTCCCTGCCTTACAACTGAAAGCCATGGCACAGACAGGTTAAATGAGCTGCCCAGGGTCACATGTACTCTGTGATAGAGTCAGAAGTGAAATCCAGGTCTCCTCAGTTTCATGTCAGTGCTTTTACCTCAGCCTATCATTTCATTGTTAAAAAACACAAACAAATCAAGCCCTGCCCTATCCCAGCAGTGAGCTAAATCATCCCATTCTTGTGACAGGCAAACTGAAAGGAGAATTATAGGCAATGAAATCTGTCAGAAGCTCATTTGTTTTGAAAGGCAGGTCACTAATTTAGGTGCTTAACTCAGGAACCCACTCAGAAACCCTTAATCCCAGAGCTCACTCTCAGCATTGTAGAGTTTTGCACTGCTGCTGTGCAACCCCACTGTATATCTTTTAATTACACCATCACTCTCGGCAGACATTCCCCTGGTTCCTAGGCTGGAACCTATTCCATTGGAGCTGGAAACAGCCAAATAAGAACATGACTCAAAGCTGCTCAGACTAAAGAGAAAGAGAACAAGGAGATGGAGGAAAACCACAAAGGGAAACTTTCTGTACCAAACTGTACCAAACTGTACCAAACAGCAACTTATTTATGAAACTGGTTGTTTGCAAAGATTTCATGCCAAGGGCTGGCAGGCAGCTACCATGGATTAGAGTCAGGCTGCAAGTGCAGCTGTAATGAAGATGGGGAATGGGCCAAACAAGCATTTAGCTGGCTGGGAAGTCACTGCTTCTCCTTCTGCCTGGAACACATATTTAGTTCTCCTGAAATGCACATGTGTGGAGGCACAAGTCCAAATTCATGTGTTCTTCCTCCTTGAGGTCATAACCACACCAGGCACCACATCCTTGAAATTACTGCATTTTTCAAAAACATTCTTACAGACAAAAAAATGTCAGTTAAGTTTTTGGGCTTGGAATTTTTTTAAGCACCACAATGAGAACAACAAGACTGAACACAGTGATGTGGCCAGACTATTGCCTGGCAGTAATCTCAGTGTCAGAGAAGCCTCCCTGGTTCTCTGGGAACCACCCTGAGGTTTGTTTGCAGCAGGCTTGTAATTTTGTACACATGCCCCAAACCCTGCACTTCTCAAGAAATTGCCACTGATAATTGCTGATTTATGCTCATGGGCTTGGAGGAGCAGATTCAGTAGGCAAAGATTCACTGTATGCTTCCTGTTTGCGGTATTATTATCTTTAAGAAACAAAAATAAAAGGAGGACATGATTGGATTACAATCAGCCACCATGCATATAATTTTCTCTTTTGCCTCATGCTGTTTTCTAGGACTTTGCAGGGTATGAACAGTCCCTCAAGGTCATTAGGGTAAGCTGTGGTAGAAAGGGGATGCATAAAGTGTTAGATTTCAACCTGAATTGCAGTTTGGCAGGTGGAATATGGAGATTCCTAAAGAAAATACACAGCAGAATTTGGGCTCTAAACACCATCCACAGTAAAAAAATGTAAAAATTTACAAGTGAGAGATAAGGTGTTTTATGAAGAGCCTGAATTCACTTTGTCTTAGGATGATGGTTTGGGAGGAAGAGAGATTTTACTAATGCCAATAAATGCAATCCCTAAAGCAATACATCAGCAGAGTAGCAATCTGTACACAGGTACCACCTCTTGATGTCCTAACACGACTGAGGTCAAAAAAGAAAATGAAATTTTGTTAAGTCAGGATCCTCGACATTACACAGTGAAGCTGTGGCTTGCAGGTATGTTTTCTGAAGAGAAACAGCAGAAAAACTTTAAATGTAATTACTCCGTTTACTCTTAATCCCCTTGGATTCACAAAACGAGTCTAAGTCTGCCAAAACCAGGAAGATGCTCCATGTAGGCTAAATTTGGACCTGAAGCAAGCAGGATGCTCCTGCTCATTACAGCCACCACCCCTGAAAACTTTCCAACTCACTGATTATATTTGTAGCTCTGGGAACAAGAAAGGGACAAATAACAATAGGCAGCTTGGCTGGAGAAAAATTACCAGTGATAAAAGGCCACAGGTGATCACTCTAATGGTCCAAGCTGTCTTGGCTACCCCTTCTATCCCATTGTTCAAAACCACAGGAAGATTTTTTAAGGAGGAAAGGAAGCTGCAGTACCAAGTCCTTGAAAGGTCAGGATGAGTCAGTGGAAGGTATTTGGTGAAACAATCAGAAAGAAAGAGAAATAAAAATATCAAGGTGTGGGAAAGTGAGAGCCATTTTCACTTTTCCACTCAACACCACTAGAATTTAACAATGTAAAATCACTGATTTCTTAAAAGCTGTCCACAGCTGGAGTGAGACATTAAATACAACAGTGGCTTCTTGCATTGCCAGTGATATCACAGCCACCAGAGCTGAGATGCCAGAGAGCTCAGGTGCTGCTTTTTTCCACTTACAGGCACAGGCACTGCCCACACTGGATCCAAAAGGGTCAGACCCGAGGCAGGAAAGAGACACTTCCCAAAAGCTGAAAAGAAAGAACCACTTCTACACACTTGACACCTAAATAACCTCAGGGTCGAGCAATCCATCTCATCTGGATTCAAGGACACTGCTTTAGAATGAAGCTTTCTGTGGTCCTCATATTTTATTTCTAAAGAAAGGAGCTTGTGAAGTTAGCTTTGTCTGAGATACAGGTTAAGAGTTGAATAAAAAAATCAAAACTATTCATTTTCTTACTTTCCTTTTGTTGTGCAAGGCTATCAGAACATCTCCAATGCTGAAAATGTGATTCATTTCAGTGTATGTCACTATAGACTCAGAAATTAACAATTAAGCATAAAAATTAAACACCACAACCTAAATCACAAGTTCAAAGTGAGTTTAAATTGGCATTTCAATTAAAACTATTCATTTGAATAATCATTCTGATATTGTCCTAATGAGAAGCAGTAGAACTGACCTGACACTTTTTTCATTTTCAGACTGCAGGAAGCATTGATATTTCTGCTTTTTATTTCAGATTGGAATTTTGTTCTGAAACAGAGGTTCCAGTAAAAGAGAAGCTCTTACTCCTGAATAGGCTGGCTTCATTTTTCCTTGGGTAAGGAAAATGATACAATTACTGTGTTTGTTCTCCTTTTCCAAAGAACATTCCTGACATCAGGGGTGCAGCATTTCACAGCCACCCTCAGGACTTCACCCTGACACAGGAGAACCCTGAGCTCACTCCGTTGGCACAGCCCTGTGAAAAAGCACTCATTAAACTTCACAAGACAAATATGGGCAGCAGAATTTTGCAGACCTCTCACTCATCCGCAGGTATGGAACAGACTAGAAATACCAATAATGTAAGGACAGACACTGAGAATAAGGCTTCACTTGTATATAAATATGCCAATCTTGCCTTTAAGATGCCCACTGTAAATATAAACTCAAAGCTATGCAGGTCTTTGGTGTTTTTCTGGGAAATTGAGTCACTCTGGTGTCAACATTTCCAGAAAAGACCCTGACTCTACCTCAATATATTACCACTGTGTGTGATACCTCCCATCAGTTCCACAAAAAGGAAATTTCATTAAAGAAAGAACGCACTGAAAGACCAATTTAAATGATTAAAAATTTCCTATTAGTTATAACCCATTGGAAACGTGTCTAAGGTTGGGTTTTTTCTGGAGATTATTTATTTAGTTAATCATTTGATGGCTGAATTTTCACTACCACCCATTATGTGGTATATTCCTTTGTGATAAGCCTGCAAAATAGGATATTTACAGTCAGAAAAGAACTCTCAGCCCTGAAATTTCAGAAAGCTATCTTGATCCTTTAATCCAGCTGACTTCTCAATGGTGTAAAGTTCTCCTTTGCAGATGGACTCTGATAAAACTCTCATAGATTTTATTTATCCTTTCCTGTAGGGGAAAAGGTCACCCAAGAAAGACCCTCCACCACTTCCTCCTGAAGACACACAGGGGAGAAAAGGAGGCTCTGTTATCCCAGGGAATGCAATGCCAAATCCCAGAGTGGGAGCTTTCCCTACATGACCAATCACTGTTCTTACCCTTCCACTGTCACACAAAACAAATAGTGAATTTTTGAGTAGTGCTATCTATTTCACATGTAAAATAAATCACTGTTCAGGACATAGAGCACAGAGCAACCTGACACATGAGGAGCCAGTTTCTAAAGAGAAACCAGAAATTCAGGCTCCAGAAGGAAGCATGCTTGTAAGACTGAAAACAAACCTTGGTCATCATTTGTGCCCATACTCCATCAACTATAAGAGCTGTGCCTGTGCAGAGAACTGCCTGCAAATGCTGCACTTTAATCATCTGATAAAAACCACAGGTCAAAACAGGCCTGGTTAAGTAAAGTGGGGCACAAGAGCCAATATCCTTCACCCATTTCCTTTGGTCAGTGCCAGCCACAAAGCAGCAGCAGGAGCTGTAACATCCACATGCCTCTTCCTTCCTCCCTCCCAGGTTTCACTGTCATCCCCCTGACCACACAAAAAGCCACCACATTATGCACATACATCATTTCAGACCTATCTTTGGAAACAAACTAGGACTCAGTTGATCAGTTTGTTCCTCACAAACACCATAATTAGGCCAGGACATATTTCCTGGCTCTGACAGATGAAGTGCATGGCATGTCTGAAAGCAAGAGCTGCGAAACAGTCATGGCCACGGTTTGCAAAAAGTACCTCAAAGGAAAATGACATTGACAGCTACCAAATAAAAATGATACAGGCCTGATTTGTCTCCCAGCTGGAAACATCTTGTGAGGAGTGGATTTTTAACTAGAATCTCCATTTTCGATGGACAGAAAGGGAGAAATGGGAATATAACACTAGTTCATGAGAACAACATACCAAAAGCTACTGGTGCAAAGGTGTCATGCAGGAAAAGAAACAAACAAACAAAATCAAGAGAAAGAAACAATCCCTTCCCCTAGGTGATGTACTAAGAGTATGATAGGTTTGAAGTTCCCTTATAGGATTTACAAAATAAAATATTTTCAATATAATTTGCCCACTGCATGCCATATCTCCATAAAGGAATAGTTTTTGCTCATATGGGTCTGGAATGCAGACAGAATTTCTTCAATACCTTGAGATTATGAAAACAAAAGGGTCAATGTGTAAGTGTTGTGGAATAATTAATAGATACTTCCTAAGTATGTTTGTCATATTGGAAATATGCACTGCCCAGCTGTCCCTACCTTTCAAGGCAGGGACATTTCTCTGGGTAAATGCTGATTACTCCACAGGAAAATGTACATACTAATGTGTGTTGAGACAAGAGCTTAAATGGATTATGGACTTCAGGACAACAGTCTCGTATTGACTTCCCTGTAACACAAATCCCTGCTCCTCTCCTGACAGATTTATCCTCTGGTGTTCACAGCACTGGTCCTGCTTTCTCCTGACTACAGCCTAGTCAGTCAATACACTGATCTGTTTGAAAAAAATTAAGTAGCATTAGCAGGAATAATTTGGAAAGGAAAAAATTCTTCATCTTCAAAAACAATGACAGTGCTCCAGTAACCATGTGAGTGACAAAGGGCAAAACCTTCCAAAGAAAAGCTGTGCCTGCATAAGATGTCACTCTGCAGAACACCCACTCACCCTTTTTATTTAAGAAGCTCAGGGAAGTTATTGGTTATTGATATACCAAGACCATTTCCATTATATTCAGAAATCAAACAAAAATCAGGCCTAAAACACCAATCCTTCCAGGCTGCAGGCTGCCATTCTCACCCTCTTGCTTCCAAAGACATTTACTCTCAGCTAAACATTAAATTATTGGTATTTCAGTACAAAGCCAAGCCACAACACATGATGCTAAAGCAGTGAGCTGAAAGCCTTTTCTCTGCTCTGGAAAGATTAGAAAATGCTGTTGCATGCCATTTCAAGCCATTTCCCAGAAAAAGGGTCGTGATGTTGTCCATCAGATCCATTCTCTTCCACACTTTTTTCCTTTCATACAACTGCTAAATCTCCTAGTGTGCTTTTTGGCAGTATTTTTGTTTTGTTTTGTTTTGAAAGACACATTCCATTTGTCATCTGTAGGTTACACTTAGTTGAGAGGGTGGACTTGTACAACTTCCACAGGCATCAGAGCATTGGCCTTAGCTCCCTTGAGAGCCTCAGCAAATGAGCTGAACCCCAGGGTCTTCCAAGGAGACATGGTCCTAAACAATTAAAACCTACATTAACAGAAGAATTTAATTATGTGCTAGAATTATTAATAGCACCTTGCCCCCTATTTGAAGTTCAGTGGCCACTTGGCCATTTCTTATTATTCAAACCAAGTCTGTAAATTAGCCAGGAACATCATTCTTGTCCTCTTGAGGCAGGGCCACAGAAGGACACCTTGACCCCAGCACACACTCATGGCTGCAGAGCTTCCAGCAGGGGCCAGCCTGACCAGGTGATCCTGCCAAGGGGGCCTGATCCTCCTGCCATGCCCATGTGCACCTCAAATCACATTGAACTGGCTTCGGGAGCAATGATTTGCACTTTCAGAGCCTGGAAAATTATACATACATTCTGAATTCCTAGAAATTCCCCCTTACAATCTGAAGGGACAATAGCCCATGCTTGTTCACATAAGAAAAGCCTCACTTGCACAGCTTCCCCAGGGGAATGAAGGGAGCTCTATGACAGAAGAAGGCAGGCACAAGACTCAGATCATGCACAGCCCCAGCTGAGACAGCTTTTAATTTCTCAATTGTCACAAGAGTGAAAAGAAACATCCCTTTCATACAGACAAGCAGCAGAAGGTTACAAACTGCTCTGTTCTCCAGCTACAATCAACACACATCACAAGTGTGAACAGAGTGGCACTGCTCATAACAATCAGCCCAATGATGATTGCAAATACTGAGATTGCCAGCAACAGCAACAGGAGTGAGTCAGAGCTGTGCATTGGCAGCTGGTGCTCCCAGTGCAAATCCAAAGACACAAAGACACTCTCTGAACTCTCAGCTGTGTGTGACAGTCACTCCTTCCTCCTTCATGGCTTTTACCTGCCCAGGGCTGTGCACTGCTGGCTTGGCACCTCCATGGAGCACCAGGCTCTGCTGGAACACTGGAAGGATACCCAGGTGCATGATGCTCCTGGATCCATCACCGTGCAAGCCTGAATCCCACCAGGGTGGATATAATACTGCAAGAACTGTTCATAAGTGGGATGGGACTGCCAGGGGACAAAGGAAACACACCATGAATTAAATCCTGCCCCTCTTCCCAGTGCCAGCACCAAACACATGATTCACTGGGGATAAGAATCACCTTCAGGCCTTTTTTAATCTCTCTACCAAGCTTCTGCCTGCTAAAGAGGGAAATTCTCCCTTGCTGGGAGGTTATATCAGGGGGAAGATCCCCTCTGCTCTCTTCCCTTGCCCCCTGAACACCAGCAGGACAGAAAGGGAGGCTGAGGCACAAATCAAGAAACTTTTGATCTGGTATTTCACTCCAATTTGTGTATTTCTTATTTTACAGTTACATCTGAGTTCTCTAAAGTGATGAATAGCCCCATACTAAAGCCTGGATTTGCAGAAACAGAGTGACCACAGCTTGGGTCAGTTACTTGAAAACAATAGTTTTGACAGCTTTGTCAAAACATTGCAGCCCACTTCCAAATTTCATTAATGAGCTAGGTCTGCAGCTTCTTTTGCCTTGCACTCTGCTTCAAACAAAATTCCTCTTTTTCTTCCTGCCCTCTCCACAGGAAGGTTCCTTACTGAAAAGAGGTTTGAAAATCAAGACTTCACACCAAGTCCTGAACTTGAATCTGTGAGTGAACCTGGAGACATCCAACCCCTGACACTTTGCAGAATGCCATAGAAGAGGTTACCTGGAAATGGGTGGTGCTGCCAGGAGTGCTGACCATTGCTACTTTTCATTCCTTCTATCCTCAGACTCAACATCCAATTTTTCATTTCTTTCCTGCCCTTCCACTTTGCCACATTGGCAGAGCCCTGGGGGCCCACTGAGGCCACCAGTGTGTGCAGTGTCACACCAAGGTCAGCGCTTCAAAACCAGACAGGCACTTAGTGCAAGCACAGCCTTCAGAGCAGCCAGGATGCCTTGCTAGCTGCCACAACATGTTTGACACCCTTTCTTTAAGCATCCAGACACCAGAGAGTGCTCAGTGCTGGGAATCTGATTCACTGCTGCTGATTTGAGAGAAAGGAACAATGACAACCTTGTGAGAAGATTTTGTTTCTTTGTCTTCTGTTTATGTGCTTTCCAGAGAGGGAAGAGCCTTGCATTCTCAGGCAGTACAAGGCTAATGACTGCTACTGCCTTGCATTATTCAACAGGAAGTACACAATTAGATTCTTATGTTCAATTTGGTGTTCACATTAGCATCAGGTTATCATAAAATATAATTATGTGAAGTTGTAAATATGTGCTCATCTTTTCTTCGCTGAAAACCAAGGGCAACGCTTGCATTTCCAAAGAAAGGTCACAACTCCCTAAGCAAGCACAGCAAAACTCCTGCTTGAACAAGTTCCCAGGGCATGTTCCCATGTGGGGGGAGCTGAAAAATTACCTGTAGCACCTGGAACAGGACTGCAACAGGCTTCCTTTGGGCATTGAGGAACAGAGAGCAGCACACAATGCAACAATGCTGTAACAATGCAGGTATTGTCCAGCAAGGGACAAGACGAGGAAGGAATCTTTGCTCCTTACAGACCATGCTGGGCCAGAAACAGGCACCCAGTGAGTGCCTCGTCCCCCCAGCTCCTCAGAGAGCCTTGCCAGCTCACAGTGCAGCTGTGGAGGGCAGGCTGTCCACCTGTGACACGGTGACACTATTGTGTAGTGGAAAACACCCACTGTGAGCGAGCCTGGCTTGCAGAGGAGAGCTCAGCACAGGGCTGGGTGTCACAGTCAGCCCAGCAGCCTCCCCACGCTCAGCTGTGCCTCGGGTGCATCCCTGCGTGCATCCTCGGGATGATGCAGCAGCATCTGCCTCCCCCTCGTGGCACACGCAAAGAGCATCCCGGGGCACAGCTCCTCCCTGGGCAGCCTGGTCCCCTGCCAAAGGCCACCTGAGCACACCAGCACGGCCAGAAACTCAGCAGACTGCAAAAACCTGTGCTGGCAAGGGGGCAATGCCACAGCCTGGGTGGTGTGGTGCCCTGGAGAAGTGCTGTGGAGTTGGCACACTTGGAATGACAATGCTTTAACACAGCACAGCCTCTGTCAATGGCTTCCCATGGGTCTAATTCATTACAATAATTTGACATGCAGGACCTTTATTATAAGGCTCCTATCCCAGAATAAATAAAAGATAACTTCAGGTCAAAAGAGTAGAGTTTCAGGGAGCAAGGCCCTGCACAGGGAAATCCCACCAGAAGTCCAACAAGAGACCTTGGGCAGTGACCTGGACCCAGCCATTGGTGCAGAGGGAATTTCTCATCATTCCAGGTATCACACAGAACACCCTGCAAAGCCTGCAGGAAGCTGCTGATTGCTATGAAACCATTGGGACTTCTGACAATTTGTTGGAAAGCTTTCTGCTCATCCAGCACAGAAACAAGACAGGGAAAGAGAAGACTGGAGATGTGTAAAGTCCTCCAATGCCATTGCTAGGAAATAACTCTACACAGGAATTGTTAGAAGGATCACTGCTGGATGGAGATGGCTGATTAACCAAAGGTCTGTGGGTTGGAGTCTCCTTTTTCTTCAGATCTACTTTCCAAGTAATTCTAGCTGCCCACTTGCTGAAAAGCAGCACAGTTGTCTCTGTCCCTTGCTAATGGTGGTGTCTGTGTTCTTCTTAGAGACTGCAGCCACTCAAAAGAGAAGGAACAGGAAAGAGCTTCTGGAATGTATTTGTATTCTAGTGCTGGCCTTACAGGATTTAAAGTGAAGGGGGCTTTTTAACCTGTAACTACCCTGTACTACCTGTAACTACCACTCTGCTCCTCCACATCCACAGAGCTGCTTTCATGGCAGCTTAGACAACATCTTCACTCCTGTAGCAGTGTTATCATAAGAAAGCATTTTTAAATTACCTCCACACTTTCTGACACCTAAGCAGTGATCTATAAGGAGATCCAGAAATTAAATCAGTCTAAGGACCTCCCAGTTAAGGGCTTCAGAAAAGAAAGTTTCAGAAACACATTTTCTCTTTCAGTGAGGAAATGACCATTGCTTCAGAGAAACCTGGGAGAATCCATTACCCCTGTCCTTGCATTCTTTCATTTACAGATTTCCTTGCAACATGAAGGCACACACATTCCCAAGGGTTTGGGATTTTCATGTAGGTCATGTCCCTCAAAGACACAAAGACACCATCTCCAAAAGACACCCAAAATAAAATCTGAAATATATATTTTATTGTAAATACACTTCCTTTTAGGCACACAATAACTAAAGGCCTCCCAGAAGTGATCTGCATTTCATCTAGTCTGTCAGACAGCTTTTCTAATGCAAGAACATGATTCCATATCTGGGAACAAACCACTTCCATTTTTTATTTGATAACTTCCTTCTGCCTTTAACCAGGATGAAAATTAAGCACAGGAGTAATTACAGTCACACACAATTACTCTCATAATTACTAACACATAGGCAGAGGAACCAATCCATTGTTTATTAAAACCAAGGCAAAGAAGCCTGTGCTCATTTCAGTGGAATCAGAACAGTAGAGGTGTCATATTTGGACAGCAAGCCTCAAAATTACAAAAAAAAAAAAAACCTTATTTTTGGTACTTATTTTTTATCAGTTTTGTTTTTTGGTACTTATTTTTGTCAGTTCCAAATGATCTCCAAAATTGATATATGGACAACAAATCAGAATGGATATTACACAAGGTTCTGCTTTAGCTGCTTTTACAGAAAAGGTTGAACTCTCCTCTCTTATACTTTCACCACAGACAGAAGATTCACTGGTGTTTGGGGTTGCATGGACCTCTGAGACCCAGAAAATCTTAGCCCAGGGATCCAATAGATCCTAGGGAGGGTCTTGAGCTTTATAAGAAGTTTGTCCAACTTGCTATCACGTGCCAGGAATAGAAAGGAAAAAAGTCTGGAATAGAAACTCTGTTCCTTGGGATTCAGAAAACCTCTGTCCACCTCCATGCCTGGGAGATGAGGGTGAGTGAGCACAGGCACAAAGAAAAGGTAAGCCAGGCACCTCCCTCTCCAAATCCACCATTTCCACAGCCTGGCCCCACCAAGGTGTCACCCTGCAGGCTCCACACAGTCACAGCCCCTGCTCACCAGAGGCTCCCCTCCCAAAAAAGGGCAATAAAGCCCCTGAAGAGCATCTCCCATCGCCAGCCAGGCTGATAAAGCCACACCCAGCCATGGCATGCGACTGCTTTCCACCTGCACAGCAACAGCAGGGACCCAAGGAGATGGCATCTCCTGCTTTCCTTCATTCTGAGGATGAAAGTTTGGTGGGAATGAAGCCTTAGCAAAACCTAGCACAAAATCCTGCCCCTAACGAGGCAATGGGAGTTTTGCCATCAGCCTGCACTGGAGAACTGCCAGGATCTCATTTTCACGGCCTCAACCCAAGCTCAGTGAAATCAGTGGGAGCCTCCTGCTTATTCCAATGTGTCCAACCCCGAGTCCCTAACAATTTGCTTTGTATTAAATGCCTGGTGGTGGCATGTTTGAGTTCACCTCTGAACAGCACACCACAAATTGCACAACTCCTGTTCCAAGGCTGTTTAAAGAATGTTCTCTGATTTTCTTTATTGTTGCAATTTTCAGAAGAGAGCCTAATAAACACTATATTTAAAATTCACATTTGCTTTTTGCAGTAGGAAAAACTGACAAACAATAACACTTCTTCAGCACCTTTGCTTAAGACAAATGAGACCAATTTTTGCTGTTTTCATCCAGGTTCACTACAATACATTAAACTTATTTTATTGGTTGAGTCATATTCTACAAAGTGTTTATAATTTTGAGTGTTTTCAAAATTTGTCACGATTTGAATATTTAATATAGTCCAAATATTCTTTTTTGTGACCTGTACTACTCTCTTGCTGCCTTCAGTGTAAATTTACTAACTATGTTATTATTCAGACATTGGGCATTTATAGATTCTGCAAGTCCTGATTCAGAACATCTCCAAGTAAACAGCTTCAATAATAAAACTCTTGTGTTTTAACTGTAGATTTGAAGAGTTCTTATAGATAACATTATTTTCTTACTTAGCCCTTTATGAGACAAAATCTTACTCCAGATATCAAAGAATATTCTGAGATAACCACAGAAAGTGTCTGTATTTCACCTCACAGTGTTGGTTTCTGAGTGAAAACTGAAAAAAATTGAGATAATAGTTAGGCAAAAGCCTGTTGACACCTGTGGTGATGCCTAGAGAAGCACTAACAGGAAAAAACCCCAGTCATATTTTAAGCAGTTCTATGATTAAATATGCAAAGCAGACATTCCCATCAATTCAGTAATGAGCAGCAAAATGGATGATAAGAGAGCATAGACACCAGCCTATTTTTCTATTACCCCAGCTTTTCTTTTTAAAACAGATAGAACAGACCAACTGATTAAAATCCCTTTAATTTCCTCTTCTTTTAATGTCAATTAAACTTCTCTAACATGAAGGGAACATAGGGAAAGGCACAAAGCAACAATGCAATACTAATTACCCAGCAAGGGAACAAGATGATAATGATTAACCATGAAATTTTTTATCTAGAATAAAAGGATTTTGAAGGCAGGAGAATTTTGATTGGCCTCTGTGTGTGTAGCTTATTGATACAGACTGAAGGAGCCCTGCCCCAGCCACCCTGGGTGCAGAGATGCTGTTGTGGCACTGCTGCACAATTCCAGCTTTTTACAAAACAGAATTCCTATTTTCTGGTTGGTTGTGCATTTGATCTGCATAATCACACCACAGCTATGCAAAGCTCCATGCTCTGAGCAGCTGACAGCAACATTTAATCCTAGGTCAGTGATTTCCTTTAATTATTTTAATTTTTTTTCCAATCAGCCATACACTCTGCATGGTTCTCTGCTCTCCCTGCTGGAACTGATACCTTTACCCAGCTCAATTCAAACAAAATCTAAATACCCCAATACAACCCTGGGTGAATTCTCCTCAGGAAACAACCCAAACTGTCCAAAAGGTCCCCAGAAGCAGATGTGCACAGAAAGGAAGATGATTCCACCCAAACTGTCTGCCCATGGTTATCCTTCCTGCCTTGGCTACCAGCACTCCCCATTTACAGCCTTTACAGCTGGTTCAGAGGAAGGAGGGCCAGGCTGCTTGAGGCTGTGGAGCTTAGAAAACGGGAGAGGAACCCTCCAAGTTTCCCTCTAAAATGCTTGAGGCTGTGGAGCTTAGAAAACGGGAGAGGAACCCTCCAAGTTTCCCTCTAAAATGCTTGAGGCTGTGGAGCTTAGAAAACGGGAGAGGAACCCTCCAAGTTTCCCTCTAAAATGCTCCTGATTGCAGAAAAGCATTGGAGTGGCTGCTGTTATGGAATTTCTGCTTCTCAAACTCACAGAGTTCTCCCTGGAGAGGGATTCCCTCCCACCCCAAAGAGCCATGCAGAGTCTATGGCTGATTGGGGGAAAAAAAAGCAAACTGAGAACATCTCCTTGCACCTAGAGATGTTCCCTGGCAGGGCTCCATCATAGGAGGTGACAGCAGATGGCACCTAGAGGGAGGTAAACGTATTTCCCAGCCCTGTTTTCTCCCCTTTGGGTTCCCATTTGGGTTCCCAAACACAGCCAGAGATGGGTGCTGGGGGAAGCAGCTTCTCCCTTGTGCTCCACATGGAAATCACCAGGCCCCTGTGGAGGGGCACCGTGCTGGGACAGGCAGAAGGACAGAGCTCTCTCTCTTGGAGTTCATTCAAACCAGGGTACACTTATTATTTCCTCAACAGGAAGCCCTTTCCAGTTATCATTACAATAATGAATGTCTCCAGGGATACATAGCTTCCTTTATAATAATTCACCCATGAAAAGGCAAGAAAAACACAGTAGAGAAGGCACTGAGCTCTTTTTTATTTTTGTTTCGGCCTCAGTGACTAGGAATTCATTTCATGTTTTAGGAGTCATTAGGAGCCTAAAGACTGTGGCAGCTTTTAAAAAATTGGCCAATTAAAACTGAGTTGCAGTGACGTTACTGGTGAGGCTGAGAAAAGGTGGCCCTGCATGAGAATGAGAGAGTTCCCTCCCAGCCTGAGCCGTGCAGGAAGCAGGAGGAGACAAACCAAGGTGCCCCTTGCAGTCCCAGCTCGTGGGGCAGCGTCCCCAGGCTGTCCCAGTGTCCCCACACCAGGATCCCAGCCCTGGGTGCTGTTTCAGCAGCCACAAGGCAGCAAAAGCACGTTCAGCTCAGACAGGGAGCTGAGGGGGCCTGACACCAGCTTCCCTCTTTCTCCCAAATCCGAGGCAGGGACAGAACAGCCATGGATATCACAAAACAACTCAAAATCTACCTAAGTTTCCAGTGCTGCTGCAGAGGCAGAGTGTTGACCAGCCAATAAACCTCCTGGGAGGAGCAGGCCAAGAGTCCAGGGAAACCCAGGGAAACCACGCTTCAGATGATGCATTTCTGAAATGCCTTCAGAGCTGTTTCCCCACTCTATCCCTGCAATAAACTCCAGAGTTCTCAACTTGTCAGAGAAGATCCAATTTTTCAAACTCTGATTAACTGAGCCCATCTTCAACACAAACCAAAACTAACCAAAAAAAAAACACAAAAAAAATCAACAGACTGCTTTTGTAGACACAAACCTGTCCTGGGGAAACAACAATTCTCATCCTTCTGAAGTTTGCACAGCTACAGATATTTTCACTGGTTTTCTCTATCTTATGGTTTATTTATGTTTTACATTTAAACATACTGGTCTTCCAACCCAAGAAACACAAGAATGGACACAGCTCTTGTTTCCAAAGAAAGGAGGTTTCCAAAATCAGCACCCCGGTTGTTATTTTGGGCGCTGTCTTTTTTATTTCATAATTACACTGTAAAGATACTTCTCTTGGACTTAAATTACCTGTTTTCAGGTTCTCCAGTATGTAGAGCTAAAGAACATAATCCCTTATTAGTATGCAGACATGTCCAATGCTTTTAAGAGAAAGATCCCTCTCATAAATTGAATTACAGCAAAATGTTTACCCAAAACAAACACACGGTGTGTTTTAGCTATCAACATCCTTGTACTTACCTAAGGAAAACAATCCTTTAAAACATCAGTAATAAGCTCAATGCCTCACTGTGCAGTGACCTTATTTCCTTCCAATCAATACAGTCAACATGGGAGTCTGTGTGCAAGAATAATGCAAGGTGGGGAAGCATTTGAGCTCCAAATTTGTATGTTGGGACAGCAATTCTCTGATTTGCTGGAGATAATTCTGTGTACAACTGTGTTTTGCTTCTCTGTATGGCAAAAATTTGTTATGGCACTTTCTTACACAATCAATCCATAGTCCTGGACATAAGACATGGATAGAGTCATTGCCTTCTCCACAGTGCAGATAAAGCTACAGGGAAGAAAAAATGCTGTGAAAAAAAGAAATTCTTTCCACAGCCTCAGTGCCAAAGCTGGCTAGTAACTATCATCTCCAGACTCTTCCAGAGGAGTGTGGTTTAAACTTTCCCTCATAAGTTGCCTTACAAAAGAAATATTTCTTACCTTCTGTCAGTGATAAGGAAATCCCAGCCTGATGGCACCCACTGGGTGAGAAGAGCCCCAGCCTTTGTGGACTGACACAACTTTGCTGAATGATTTTGGGCTACTTTTAAGAGGAGCCAGCTGGGGCTGAATTAAATGTGTGCAGAAAACAAAACAAAACTTAGCAGTTGAGGACTGGTGGCCTCTGTAGACCACTAAGGACTTCTAGATCTCTTTGGTTTATATACATCAACATTTTGTAAAATAATCTTTCATTTTCAGCAGCAAATGAGCCATTTACAACAGCCTGAAAAGCCTTTTTGCATTCTGGAGTCTGAATGCACAGTCAAGAGCAAGGAGCTAGATGGAAACAGCAAGGAGGTGGAGAAATTAAGGGTAAAATTAGGAGAAAGGGAGAAATAAAGGGAAAATTAAGAAAAATTAATTACTTTTTGCACTTTAGAAACAAGCTCTATCACACAAAACTCTTCCTAATCCCCTGCTGCTCTGTGTTTTGTCCTCCTCCAAGCTTGGGCAGACACATGGCTGGTCCAGAGATGTTTCCATCTCCACTCACAAGAATTCCCCCAGCACAAAGGGTCGTGTTGAACATTCATCCACATCAGTGAAACTCCACTGATTTCAGGTGATTGGAGGAATTTGCTCATGCAACAATTTCACACCCAAGATCTATAAAATGACTGCCTGGGTATCGTGATTAATGGCAGGCACCATCTGATCTTAATTAAGAGTGAATCTGTAGGTCTCTGTAAGGTTTATCTCCTTCCCTGGGTTTGACATATGCACCATATGGTTCATTTTCCAAATGGGAACCTGCTCTATAAACCCATAGCAGCTCTCCCAGGTGAAATCCTGTGCTCACAATTCTGTGATGTAACACAACTAAATTACTTACATGATCAAACACTGAATATGGAGGAAAGCTTTGCATTTATTTTCAGGTATGCATGACCTATTTTATCAATTTCACATTACCTTTTTCAGCAAGCATTTGAACCTGTTAACTTGCTCACCAATGTCCATAAACAGAAGAAATTTACCTACTCTCCTCTTTTTTAAATACTAAAACACAGGTAAACAAGCTCAGGATTGAATTTAGTCTTTATAGACTTTTGTACTGCAAAATTCTCATTGCTGATCAGATGGAAACAGGTTTAATAATCATCCCTGGCATTTTTCTTTCTGCATACAGGGACTAATCTCTATCCACTGACTTTACAGTATTAAAATCAAATTGCTAAAGTTGGATTTCTAGATTTCTAAAGCACTCCTCCTCTCACCTACCAAATAAATCACATCTTTGTGGTGTGAACACACTGTATGTTTCTTTAGTAACTGAAGAACTGTTACTTAAAAGAACAAATTAGTTTTAAAGGGATCCAAGTTGCTGAAGAAGCTGTCCAGCGATATAAAATGACACTACCATCCCAAACATGTGGCCAGCTTGACACTTGGTTAGTGCTGCTCAGTGTTTGAAATTTGAAATGTTAACACAATTTCTGAACTTGAAAAAGTTTACAAAATACCAAAACTCTCTTACCATCCCCCTGTTAAAATTGTGCATTTCTCTGTAGATACATATATGAAAGGATAAACCCTTCAACATATTTCAACATTGTGGATTCTACACATTGGAAGGAGAAATGGGAACATTGCTCCCATCCCATCTCATACAGTGAAATGCTGAACCTTGAGGTGAATTTGTCAAACAAGCTGGAAGGGGTTAGAACTTGACTAGAACCTTCTTGACTATTATATAGATATTTAGAACACTTAAGGACCTCCTATCTCAGATGACAGAGACAAATTATCAGCTCACCCTGTCTAGCATGGGAGCAGAATAACTGCAGCCAGCATTTGCCAGCTGAACCGTGTTATTTTGCATCACTGAGGGGTTTTGTGTTCAGATGATAAACTGTGCTCAGTGGCATTTTCTGTCACGGTCCTCTGCACTAAACTGAGCTCTGAAGGAATCAGCTCAGCAGCACCATTTGGAAGAGGAAAGTTGTACAGAGAACAAAGACACAAATTGCAGCTGAAAAGCCTTTATCTCTGAGTACCTGTCTGTGTCTGCAAAGCTGCAGAAAAGTTGACCAAGGGCTGCTGGAACTCTCTCAGCAGCTGCCTCAAAAGAGGAGGAGCCGGGGTGCCTCCCCTATAAACCACAGGGTGGGGTGGTGGTATAAACCACAGGGTTATGGGGTGTGGAAATGAGGGAGAGCTGAGAGAGAAGGAAAAATATTTATTTCTCCCTCTTGCACCAGCTCACTCACTACCTGTACCTTCGCCACGTGTGCTTTTCTAACCATCTTTCAGTGATATTCCTTAATTACACAGTAATGAAATACACTCAAAGTCAGTCAGAAATCTGCAAAGCAAATGGACTGTGTGCAGCACACGGGGTGAAGGGAACAGGCTCAGCTCACACTACTCAAACACAAAAACAGACCTTTCCAACAGCTCTGCCACTGCCAGGCTGCAGCACAGCAAGGGTTTTGAGTTAAATCATTGCATAATATGATGGTAATGAGTTTCTCAGCAATCATTATGTCTCTGTCAGATGGTAATAAAATGGAGTATTTGTCTCTGCTCTTGGTGCACTCAGAGAATATGCAGATATGCCAGTCCTCATTATATCTTGATAGAAACAAAATCCATTAGCCCAGGTGCTATACATTTTAATGAGGGAAACATGTAGAAACAAACCCAGGTCAATTATAGTTAAATGGTTACACATAGCTGAAACTGATAAAAATCTAAATAGGTCCATATCAATGCACTGCTTCAGAGATGCATGGTGTTGATCTACTCCTGGTAGGAGTGTACAGGAGCTTTCAACTCTCTGACTCCATGGAATTGGTAGGTAAGGAATGATGTTTTCATGATAGGTGCTGCTTTTAAATGTGTATGAATATATCATGAAAAATTATTCCTTTGGGAAAAATACTTTTAAACTCTTTTTTTTTTTCTCACAGGCAAAAAGGAGAAAGAATATGTGAATCATGTACTACAGAGAATTTCTTATGAGAAAAAGACAAATATTATTCTGTTGATAAGTCATAATGGAAACAGCTTGCAGTTTTATACACACCATTCACTGATCCTTAAAGGTAAGAGTTGTAGCTGAAATCACAGTAAACATTTTCAGGACTAGAGCAGTGATACCCAGACATTGATATCTTTGCTCTTTTCAGCTGTACTACAAATAATTTAGCAAGTGGCCATATTTGGCCCATTCTTTCAAACTACCTCACCACGCCAAGCTCACCCAGGGCTTGTCCTTCCCAAGCCAGATTTGGGAAAGAGTAGAGAGTGGTCAGTTTAAACACAGGAGTGCTCACCCCAGGCAGGGAGGGTACAGGACAAGAAGTTTCTAAACTGACATCAGCCCATTCATGGCACTCACCATGTGGTCAACAAGCCCAAATTTCAGCTCTGAAGAAGAGATTCAGCAGCTAGCAGTGTCTTTGGCATGAGGCTTGCCTGGCCATTCTCTCACAGCTCTGGCTCAACCCTGCAATCCAGAGAGCTGGGAGGGTAAATCCCTCCAGGGTAGGCCATGGTGTGCCCGAGGTCTCCCTCCTGAGCAGCAATCAGAATGTGTTTTTTCCCCAAAAAGACCACATGAAAGGCTGAAGTGATGCCTGATTTTTCTTTTTGTGTGAGTTACATCCTGAAAGGAAACACAAGCTCTGTTGTGAGACTGCTCCAAATGAGCTCCAGATGAAACCTCCAACTGGCCCAAATTCCCACTGACTTCACTGGGTGCTTTGAACAGGCACAAAGGAGAGTCTGATAGCTCTAAGCTGGAAAACACATTCACATGTGGCTGCCCCATTTGTTCCTGACCCACTGAGAGCAATGGAATTGCTTCCATGTCATACGTCTGTGAGCAATTTTCCAGACTGCAGCCATAAAGCACTGGATAAAAATGGTTGTAGAGCCTCATATCTTTGAAAGTTGTCTGTAGTACATGATTCACATATTCTTTCCTCCAGTTATCCATTTATGTACTTCCTTTACCTGCTTTAATCCTTCTTTGCTCCTTTTTGCCTGAAGAAAAGTTGCTTTAAATTTGTATTTTCAGCTCTTTTACCTATTATGCTTCAGAGTCACAGTGTTAAAAGAAATATTTGCTCTTTCCATTACACTACAAATCTGTGCCTGATACCAAATGGCACCAGAATTAATTCTGCCATTTTTAAAGCATCTGAATATACTCCCTTTCCTTGTAGACATGGTGAGGTTTACTAAGAGGGCCTCCAGGTTTCTCCAGGCACACTATGTACTATTCCCCTAAGGGATAATGATGGGAGAGAGAATTGCAGTCAGGTGTAGATATTCCTTTGGAAATGGATTATTTCAAATTCATATTAAGTAATAAAAATTGTTTAAATAAGAAAAATTCTCTTTTGCATAAGGGAATTTGCTGAACAGGGATTAAAAAGTTGTTTTTCAAAGTGCCTACAAACAACAGTTTCAAGGAAGTATGTTTGTTTCCTGACATACAGGGATTCTTGTTTTCTACAGAGGGACAACACAGCTATTAAATCTCAGTTGTGTCAAACATGGATATGTTGCCATTTGGGTGCCCATCAACCAACCCTCATATGCCAACAGAAAATTCTGAGAATCACAACATACACTGAACAAATTCCTGCTTGTCCTCTGAAATATTAACCTTCATTTGCTCAGCTGCAATTACAGCAGTGACAACACTCTGTGTCTCTGTCTTCAAACTTCCTAAAATTGCCAGGAAAAGACAAAAGGTGGCTTTGTGCACCTGTTGAACAGGTACCCACATTATTGTCCTAATATAACATGAAAAAGATTATTGTGAAAGACTTCATGCTCTCTGCAGCAGAGAGCTGTAGCTGAGAAAAAAGCAAAACCACGTTTGCTGCTTATTTATTCTGTCAAATTAACAAGAGATAAACTGTGGATGGGCTATTGCCTATTAATACTGGTTTGTATTATATTCAATTTAAAATGAAATCTGAGGCTTTGAACATCCCTGACATTAGATCATGTCATTAGATAACACCTGACAGCCTTGGTGGAGCTGGTCTATAGGGGCAACCTTAGTGCAGAACTGAAAAAATAATTTCTAGACTTCAACAATCACTAAACAGCCTTACAGATTTACTCAATGCTTTATTTTCTCCAGTCAACCTGTACATAAATTACAAGGGCCTCTTGTCTTTTTCACTATTATTATTTATTTTAAAAGAACTTATTTTGAAGTTATCAAGAATCCATACACACTTATTCACCAGTGTAATTGCCTGGAAACTTTTCAGCCTTTCTGGTGTGACATTTTTCACCTTGAAAGGGACATTTGCATTGAGAGTTGAAAACAATTTTAAAACTCAAGGCTGAGAACACCTAGGATTGCTATTACTCATCTTTACCAAGCACTGACAGTTTTAAACCTCCTGAGCACTGAGATAGCTCTGCAATTTCCTGGGGGAGTCAACTATTGTGCAACACCATTGTTTTCCTGTGATAGCACTTTCAAATCATTAGTCCACAGAATTCCAAACATATCTGTAAACAGGTATGATTTATAGCTCCTAGGATGGAAAATCAGACTTAAAATATATTACATTTTTAAAAAATGGTACTAAAAAGCCCCTCTGGATTTCTGAGGAAAGTGCCTCATCACTTCACTATTTACTTTGGGACAACTCAGATGAATAAAAACCCCATTGTAGTGGGCAGCATGTAGATAAAGAAAATGACAGTTCTTTCACAAAAAGTTTAAGCTCTACACTTAAAAATATCTATGTGAGACATCAAAAGGGATTGATAAATCAAAAATCAAAATACAATTAATTGTTATCTTAAAAATAAAATTGGATCCACAACATTTCCTTTTTTCTCTTTAAAGAAAAATAAATAGGAATAATATTCTCCATAGCACTTCAAGTAAAAGGATTTTACAAACAAATTATAATTTAAATAAACTTCCAAGAGCCACCAAGCTTGGATCCACATGTGATTTGGGATGATATTTTCTGAATTTTGGAAAAGGGCAACAGGTTTGGGATGCAAAACTGAGAAAGAGAGAAATCAGACATAGGCACTGGACAGTAAAGTTTGTTTTAATGGCCCCAGTGGCCCTTTAATGAAATGGACTAGAGCAAATCAAGAATAAACTTGAGATTTCTGAAGTGCACCACTGTCATTAATTAGAGGTAGCTAAAACCCAGAAGCTCTCAAGAGCCACACTGCAAACACAGAACAGAGATGCCAAGAGGTGTCTGTGAAGGACAAACTAAACTCAGCTCTCCCTAAATCCTGCCAATATTTACTCAGGAGATGTTCAAAGGCCTGCCCCATTCAGATCTCAATTCATTTCACAAGATTATTCTAATCCATCCTACTCAGGCTCTCCTTCACTTCCAGCCCCTCCCTCTGTCCCTGGGGCTCCATCCCTGCACGGAGGCAGCTCTGGCAGGGACCCTGGCAGGGCTCCACGGGAATCCACAGCCAGGGCTGGGGGGCTTGGGATGGAACATCTCAACCCCCCTCATTTCTTTCATTTTTATACATACCCCACAAATGTTCCATACAGCCTGGGAACAGAGAATGCTGCTTTATTTACTTAGTGCTGCACTCAGGATGTGCAAAGATTCATCATTTTCTGAATGAATTTTTCAAATTCTTTGTTAAATGCATCTCTGTCCAAAAATCTTTTGGTTTTTTTTTTTTTTTTACCTCATGTAAATTCATATCCTCAAAATAATTCACCACCTTTAATTACAGTGATCTGCTCCCCCATCACTGTGGAAGGGTCTCTGCTGTACCCAATTATTTTAATTGGGTGGCCCCAAAGCATAAGGCTCCTTTAAATACCAGCTGTAGGTCAGCTGAAAATATAAGTCAATATTAGTACACTGAGAAAGCCCAACTGTTGTATTTTTTTACCATTTAAAAATAAGCATAAGGTTTGCTATTAATTTGACATGAAAATGGAGTGCTTGGAAAATTGAGAGCACCCCAACAGCATCCCATTGAAAAAGTTGGGATTGACTGTGTGTCTGGTCAAACTGAAAAAAAATTAAAAATCGATTTTTACTATTTTCAGACTTTGAAAGTAAAATTTTCCATATAAAATTTGTTGGATTTTTTAAAAATCAAAATTATTTTCATTTTAAGATAGTTTTAAAAAGAACAATAATAATATTGTTTTCTGAAAGCAACATTTCTGAAAACAAAAGTCTTCAGGGGGGAATACTTATCATACTTGAGAGATGGGTGACAAGAATCTGAGCCTTGGTCTGTTCTGCTAATAACAATGCCCTTGCCCATAGATTAATTTATCTAAGTACCAGGAAGTGAGTGCATTTATAGGGCCTACCCTGTCAAATCTCCCCCATCAGGCTTTTTCCTATTTAGTCCACATAACACAGCAGAATAAAAAATATGCAGAATAAAAAATATGCCCCTCTGCTGCTGTAATCAAAGTGATTGTGTTTTAGATCAAAAACATTTATTTACTGCATGGATTAAAGGATTAAATTGCATAGGAATGCTCTGCCCAACATTTTGTGCTCGTGCTGGGATCCAGCTGCCCTTAATCTCCATATCATTGACACAGGATATTGATAAAATGGTTTTCCCATTATGGCTTGTTTGTTTGTGATGTACACAGAATTAAAGTAACCAAAATAAGGTTCCAGGGTCATTTTCTGGGGTGCAGTTGAGTCCTGAGCCAGCTGTGCTGGCATCCCCTGCCCCTCCTGCAGCCCTGGCTGTGCAGGGCACCCACGGGGCCACATCCCCCTGACAGCTCTGGGCACAAACTCCCCTCTTGTCCCACCACCCCGGTGAGTTCTGCCCTTCAGCAGGCTGAGTCAGGGTGGCAGCTCATGCAGTGACAGTGTGACATTGCCCTGCGTCTGGAGGTGGCTCAGGGACAAACTGCAGGCTCTGGTTCACAGACACCAGGATGGCTCAGCCCATGAAAATGAGCAAACAGCCAAAACCACTGCTGAAGGAGCAAAAAGCCAGTGGCAAGCACACTGTGCCATGATTAAATACCCAAAACATCTAAATCTAAAATATCCTCTTCCCTAGGCCAGTGTCTCTAGTCCAAGGTGCACTGCGTGTAACCTACTGCAAGACACATCTGGGGCCACACTCAAGCACTAAATGTTTGTTCTGCTTCTTGCACTTCCAAGACAAGCTAAGTATTTGAAATGTACCCAAAAAAGGGAAAAGACTGGAGATATAGATAGAAGAGATAAAGATTTGAGATATAGATAGAATCCAATCTTTTTTCATACCCATCCATGGGCAAGAAGAAATAATTTTATTTTAATTATTGACTGACTAAAAAAGAAATTGTGTTGCTTGGTGATGAGAATCCACTGCATGACTCTTGCTCTCCTTTCATAAACAGGAACAAGTTCACAACTAAAAAATCCACGGCTGACCTTGGTGTCAGCAACCAGTTCCAAAAGATGAAGCACTTTTCCCCTCAGGTCTATTGTTGCAGGCTCTCTGCAAGTTCAGGCAGACATCACTGCTTCGAGTTACATCTAACACACAGGGAGGGTTGCCCTAAGAGAATATAGATAAAATCCCCTCTTTTTTCTTCTCCTCTAGTAGGAGGAGGTACCATCCACACATCCCAGTAAGTTTCCAGTTCTCTGCAGCTTTGCTTCAAGAGCTGTTGACTTGGTAAGCAAATACAGTAAGTTAATTTAGTGTTATTGCCTAATGATCTCCAAAGAGGAAAATAAATTAAGAAGTGCCACTCTTTTACTAATCTTTTTCTGTTTTACAGGGCACATGTTGGTGTCTTGCTACTGTTGTTTAAGATTATGATGCCTTTAAGGTTTATTTTGTGTCTTCAGGCTTCTGCTGTTTTGTGATTAAATGCATGAAGCAAGAGGAATAATAATTATGTAATTTATGTTCATACACTTCCTCCCACTGGCAGGTTGCTTCTTGACTGAAATTGTATTATTTGATTCATGCACAGCTACCTATTAAAGATGGTGGGGACAGATACTGCAAATCCCTAAGAGCAATCATGAAAAAATATTTCAGCTACACCACTGATGTCAGGTCCATTTGCACATTTTTATCACTGATTCATGTTCTGTAATCTCCTGCTTCAACTGAGAGCATTTATCCCTGCTCCTTCTGAATAACAGTAAAAGCACACAGAGAGGTGAATCACACAACTCCAGGTGTGCAGTTCTTACCATTGATTCAGGCAAAAGAGGAATATAATTGTTAAGCAAATTTGCAAATACAGAGAGGAAAAAATTTGCAGCTAAGCCAATTAACCTGTGTGTTTGTGTTTTCTTCCACTCTAGGAAAAGTAAAATACCTCAAAAGTGCCAAACACAGACAAATTAAATGGGAACAATTCTCCTAAAGGTAAAAGGGGTAACATTTCTTTTCTGTGTATATGCAGCTCCTGAGTGATGAAACTAATCACAGCTGAAGAGCAATACATTATTTACACAGCAGGGACACCTAAAGACATGGTCCTGCATTGTGCCAAGCTCTGTTCAAGCTTTCCCTTTAAGAAAAATGTAAAAGAGTGGCAGGAAAACCAGAAGGAGGATGAAGTAACTCAACCAAGGTGACAAAATGAGTCAATGAGAAACACCAACCAGATCCTGGCTCTTGCCAGCCTGTGCCATGGCTGGCAGGTGTCAAGAGTTTCTCTCCCATCCTCACGTGGAGGAACTGTAAACTGAGTTTCCAACCATTCAGCTGCATTC
This sequence comes from Molothrus aeneus, assembly GCF_037042795.1. Taxonomy (NCBI): domain Eukaryota; kingdom Metazoa; phylum Chordata; class Aves; order Passeriformes; family Icteridae; genus Molothrus; species Molothrus aeneus. The sequence continues at coordinate 10,009,482 of NC_089661.1, read as the reverse complement.
CTCCAAGAATGAACTGCAGCCAGTGGATAATTCCAATTCTGCATCTACATTTAGGTCTGTGGAAATAACAGTGAGGTGTCTAAGATTGTGATCTGACAAAGCTACTCTGCTCTTTAGAAAACTCAAGGCCATTCTTTGACTGAACGACATTTGAAAGTCAGAGAAATAGTGAGAAGCTAAAGGCAGTGTTTTTCATTGCAAAGGAAATGCATCAGTGTTTTGTCTTGTTGAGGGATTGTGCCATTAATTCTGTGTATGTTGCTCTTAACAAAACCCCTGAAATCTATGGTTCTGATATTTTACAAAGACAGGACTAAGAACTGGTGAAAATCCTCTTCTCAAGCATTGCTTGTCATGCTGCAATAAATACCAAGAGCTACACAAGCACAGCCTAACCAAGTATCCAGTCTTATTCAGAAACAGCACAAAAAGTTACTAAATGTTTTCTAAAATAAAACCTCCTATTAAGAAGTAGGGGTTTAGACACAAAATTGAGTTACATTGACATTAAATCAGCCCCCCTAAAGAATAAGTTTTGTGTCAGTCTGTGAATTTATTTCACAAAAAAAAAAAAAAAATAAAAACATGTGTGGGGTAAAAAGGTAAAAACACAGTTACCAAAGCTGAGTTTTCCTTCTAGGTGGATTTACAGAAGAGTGCTCCAAAGGAAGCTGAGCACTCTTGGATGTAACTATTACTACAAATATAGCAAAATACCTTCATTCAGGTCATAGAAAATAACAGATGAATCCCATAGTGCACATAATGCCTGAAAAAAATACACATGAATGAAAGCTAAACTGAGCTAGGTATCTTCTCCTGCATGACTGACAGCCTGTTTGAGAGCTGCACACAGAATTCATTTCTGTACTGAACCATCCCACAGCTCTACAGCATCACATCTGTCACAGCAGGAATAAAACAAGCATTTTGGCACTTGCAATAGTTACCTCATTCACAACATACCACCTCAATGAAACAGCCAAGGCAGAGACAAGCAAGTCATCATTTCACCCCAGACTTCTGTTTAATTTTGCAAGACTGAAAAGCTCAGGAAGTTTGAATCTTTCCTTTCCCCAGATTACCAGATCAAAAACAGGTAGTAGGTGGTCAAAGGAAGGGTCCCCACTATTCCAGTTCCTCATTGTCTGTTTCATAAATCTTCCATTTTTGATCCATTTCCAGAATACAAAAGAATCCCAACACTTTCACCGAGAGCTCACAGGCCACAGTAAGAAATTACTCTTTTCTCTCCAGAAACTTCCAAAGGCTGAGGCAAGGGCAGCACATCTCACACAGGGTGCATCCAGCTCCACATCTGGAAACCAGACCCAGCCTGCAGGGCAAACTCATCTGACCTGCCTCAGTTTTAGTGTCATTGTGCCCCTCCTGTGGGTCTGTGCCTGCCCATGCATTTTGTGTCTGCCAGGCACAGAGTGGAAGGGGGAAGAGGGCAAAGAGGCTGTGGAAGATCACAGAATTTTGGACACTCTCCCAGAAAACTTTCTCTAAATTCATTTAATCCCAACAAAATTGAGTTTGGACCACCCAGACTGCAGTATCTAAACAAGAAAGGCAAGAAAATTGTTTTAACTTGGAGACAATTCTTTTCACTCACAAAGCCACTGTGTTTTACAGCACACACATCCTAAGTATCAAAAATATCAATTTTCCCCAACAGATTTACTTCATACCAGAGGGTTTGCACCACACACAGAGTTGGATAAGGAACCCTGAAGTCCCAGTCCCCACTCCTCCACAAAACCTCACAAAGATGGGGAGTAGTTCTTTCACATGCTCAAGCTAAAAAATAAATAATGTACTGCATGAGAGGTTAAAAAACAGACTTTTTAATAATGGATGCTTTTAATTTACAGAATATTAATAAGGCACCTTTCTCTACTCGATAATGGCTATTTTTTGGTATTACAGAGAGGAATAGGAACAGCTATTACACAAAGAAACAACATTTCAGTGACACCACCAGACCTCAATTAAAAGTTCTGTGCCACTTAGTATTGCTTCAAGGGATGGTAAAGCAACACTGACCCACTCCAAAGTGGTTTATGAATTGCTGCTGATGGGAACTCTTGCTGAATAAGCAGAATAGGTTCTTTAACGCCACTTTCTTACAAACAGCAGCAAGGAGTGGAGAGAGACAGTAATTAATGTGTTAGTATCAAGAGAAACAAAGAGCCAGCAAAGGTCTGTCCTTTCCCAGCTATCAGACTGAGCAAGCTGCTCTAATATAGCTTGAACTGTAACAGTTCTCAGGGGCTGCACTGAGGGTAAGCAATGCCTGATTGATTAAGGTACAATCCTGACAGTATTTTAGGGCCTGGATAAATATCCTTTCCAAAAAAATAAAATAAAATCATCAAATAAAATCAGGCTGCAGGAGCAAGTGAAGCCCAGTATTAGGGTGTGGAGCACATGAATTTAACAAGTCAAAGCTAATAGCACCTCCAAATATACCAAATGTCTACAGCATGCTCAGCACAAGAACCAGGTGGATTGGAAGTGGGCTTTTACCAGTGCTTTGTTATGACAGCTGGTTTCTGTGACAGTTCAGTGTTTTCTTCCAGGAAATCCAAGCATTGTGGATTAAATGGCAAGATAAGAGTTCATACAAAGCTCTAACGAGGTTTGTGCTGCTGAGCACAACGAGAAATGAATGAACTGCTTCTGCCCAGACCTCACTGCCAAACAGGGGGCAGGGAGAGGTGCCCACCCTGGTTAGTGCTTCTCCCTTGGAAGCACAGACACGGCCAACTGTGCCACCTCATTTCTCACAGGCAGCATGACACAACCCTCCAGGGCTGGATCCAGGGCTGGACAAGGTCAGCACAGGTTTTACAGCTCACTCAAGATGGATTCTCAAAGACTGTATTAACCACATGTAGTCCTCCAGTGGAGTCAGAGTGAAAAGCATCACCAAAGGACAAAAACACCTCAAACAAAACAAAAAAACAAATAAAATGCATTTTGTAACACCAAAAGGTCTCTTACCAGACTCCCAGACGAGTTCCTGAGCCCTGAGTGAGCCAGACCCAGCCATCAGAGCAAGGTAACCCAGCAGAAAACATTTACCAGGCTGCTCATTGTCCTCAGCCAATCAGTCTGGGCTGGGAGACTCCACTCCATTTGTTGGCAATTAACATGAAACTCCATTCTTAAGGGGAAACAAAGAAACAAATCTTAGGGCAGCCTCTTTCCTCCTGTTTCACCAGGCTCAGCTTTGCCACTTCTGCTTCCCTGCCTAAAATTCCCTGGTTTTGCAGTGGATTCCACTCAGTCCCTCCCCTTGGAGAAGGGCAGGGGCAGCACAGAATGGTGCCCATCAGCCATCCCTTCCCTCCTTCCCTTCTCCTCCCCAGGATTTGTCTCCCCAGGCTGACAGAGATCACCATGGGGTCCCCCAGGAACGGGGGAGATGCAGTCCCAGGAGCTCCCAAGCAGCTGAGGGGTCCCAGATGAAACCAGGATGCTCCAATCCTGGAGCAATGTGAGATTTTCTGGGAGGAATTGGAAGAAATAAAAAGATTTCTCAGAGTAAAGCACTGGATTATAACAGGGGAGGGAGAAGTTTCAAGGCAGAGAGGGAGCACAACCCATGCATGGAGCTCTCAGGGAAAGACAATGCTCATTTAAAGATGAAAAAGCCAAAGTGAAGAGATAAAAGTCTAAGTGAACAATTTCACAGACTTCCTCTTTTTCTTTTTTCTGCATTTCAGCACCTTGAGCCCTGGTTTAGGAGGTCCCAGGTGAGGTGACTCTGCCCTTTGGCTCACAGCTCATGCACACAGGGACAGTGAGGCCTGACACAGACAAGGGATGATGATGATAAACCACATACAAGTCACCAGTTGTTTCACATGTACTCTCTTGAACCTCTTAAATGTGAAATGCACCCAGACTGAGCTGATTAAAAGCTCCTGTGAGTGTGAAATCTTCTCTCTGAATAGGCTTCTACACCACAAAGGAACATTTCATACATCATATTTGAAACAGATCAGAGCCTTAAAAGCAACTTTATTCGACTGCCATTATGAAACAGAGCTTTCATTGTCTGCTCTGAAAGGCTTTGAGTCATCATCTTCCAGTAATAACTAATCCCTTGCTCCCTCTGTACCTGACAATTCTTGGACAGCCCAATTACAGGAGAGGAAAGTGGCACACACCACTTCCAGAGGGTGGACTCAAAGACTCAACTCCTGTTAAAGGCTTTTGTTTCAGAGTACAATTCACTTAAGCAAACAAGTTCTGATCATCTACTTGAGAGCAGAGTGTAATAATAAAAAGTTAAATTGCAGCAGCATCATCTAATAAAGACAGAGTCAAACACTATTACAAGAGTCAGGAGACAAAACTGTAATTTGAGAAACCTGACAACTATTTATTCTCCATATAATCTCCACAGCTTACATTTGTATCCAGGTTTTCATGCCAAACTTGCTTCTTAGTTATTTGTATTTCTGTGCCTTGAGTGACCTCCCAGAGTGCCCAATTCACACCAACACAGGTAAATGTGCCAAAGCCTAGCAACATGTATTTTATACAGAATTATTGCTGGCACAACTTTGGTGTCAAGGGCTTGTGACTAGTTACCCTCATGAAGATCTGGTGAAATCTGTCCAGAACTACAGATTAAAAACAAACACAACAGGAGGTTAAAAAACAAACACAACAGGAGGAATTTTCAGAATGGCATAATGCTCATACACACAAATTTCAGAGAGAATTTTAAATTTGACCTCTCTTGAGTGTTTTGATTTTACTGAGTAATGACACAGGCTTTTTTTTGTGTAGTATCTAATCTGAGGGAAGAAACCTTGAAGGGAATACTTAGAGTGAATTGACATTTAATGTAGTTCACTTTCAAGTATCTGCTCAGCAAGATGCATTCTGAGCATGGATCTCTAACAAGACAGAGGCAACCCTTATCTACAGTCATAAAAAATTAAATGCAGCTAAGATAGATGTCACATGTTGGTGAAGATAATCAGGAACTTCCTCCCCTGTACTTTGTCAAACCACTCTCCTGCTAATGGACAGCTGCTGCTGATACAAGAGATGTCAGATACTCCCCGGGCCCTGAAGAATGCTCATGTATAACTAAAAGCTTTCAGATTTATCTCCTGGAGCTGGTGGTGAAACTCTGGGTTAAGACTGTGTAAGCCTTCTCACAAATTGAGGTGCATCCACAGCAGATGATCATGAAAGAGAAGCAGGTATTAACATTTGCACACTAACACCATCAGGGAGCTCATTAAAGTAACTCTCTGCTAAATATAATAAATAAATCTCTCACACCCCAAGTCTTCTTTCAGGAGTATATCTGAGGTCATGCCAAGAACAAGAGAGATGTCACAAATCTAAAGATAACAAAGTTTGTCTCTTAAATCACATTCACATTTTCCCATTAAGATTTCTATCATGGAAAGAAAAGTGGCTGAATTATCTGATGACTTCCTGTCAGGGAATGCTGTCATCTCTCAGACATAGCCAAGATGTGCAAATTAGAAATGATCCTGCATCTCCTCTGTGCAGTATGTGCTGTATTTCACAGCTGCAAATATTACAATCTTCAATAAAGGGAAGACAACAATTCCCTTCAAGTCATGAAAGCACTGAGCTCAGTTGTGAATGACTGCAGACAGAGTGTGTTGTGACACATGCAGGAAGTGCTACGTTTTATAAGCAGATTATTCTTGCCTACATGATTTTGATAAGGAAGTAATTCTTTGCAAAAAAAAAAAAAGGAAGTTTGTTTTTCAAATCCTTATATAGTCCTTGGCACTCATTTATTTGAGCTTCCCCTTGTACATAGTGCCATTGAGCAAAATTCTCTTTGATACAAAAGGAGCACCAATCATGGGAATGAAGGGCCATGCTTGTTTCATCCATCATACAGTGAAGCAAAATCATACTCATAGGATATTAAAATATTATAAATGAAATTAATACCACAGAGAGTTTTATAAAATATTTATTTGGAAAAAAATCACTCTGTACAAATTTAACATTCTCAACACTGAAGTTTTATAAAAATGCTAACACAACAGAAAGACAAGTAAAACATTAAACTGCTCTTCTTAAATTACAAAGGAACAGGTTCATTCTAAAGAAGCTACTGTAATTCTAAACAGGAAAGAGAACTTGTAAGATTTCATTTTTTCTCTATTACAGACAAATACAGATATCAAAGGATGACTTTTTCCATCCTTTTATAAACTTCCCCCCAAACACTGTCCACAACTAAACCAAATACTCTAAATGGTTTACACTTTTACTGTACATAGCTTGTGCTCCAGGAAAAGTCAGCACAATTTGATCATCATTTTCTCAGTGCCTAACAAAATCTCACCTCTATAACATTTGGTATAAAATTGTCTGTACAAAGCAATTGCTCATGTAAATTTGAAGCAAACTTAAAAGTTAAGAGCATTTACCTGTGCCTTCAATTTGGCATTATGAAGAGAGTGATTAAGTAAAATTTCACAGAGGAAAACTCAGTAACTGGGATTACTGTATTTTTCTTTTTTTTTTTTAGTAATTACTATTGTATAAAAAATTCATATACTGCAAGTTATTAGGAATGGCAGAGCCTAAATCTAACAATGCTAATTTCATAGTCTTCATCATAAAATTAGATTTTTCTGTATATTATTTTTCTCTCTTCATTTTAATCTATTTGCAAAAGCTGCTGTTGCATATCAACTGCATGAACAGGAGGAAATGTCTCCTCATGAAATTAAAACCAGTAAAAAACACCATACTACTGTAAACACAGCTAGAATGAAAACCGACAAAACGCAGTGTGACAGGTAAGCTGTTGTCTGGAAAGCTTTTTTCACATTTTCTTAACACAAAATATGGCTCACACCACAAGCAACAGGAGGAAATAAAAACAACAAAAAAAACCAAAACCAACAAAAACAACAAAATCTCCCCTCAAACTATTGAAAGCTTCGAGTCACAGCCAGGGGTGCCAGGCAGGGTCCATCCTGCAGAGGTTGTCCAGGCTGTTTGCAGCTGCCACCAGGGTGTTGACTTTGCTTTCCCCTCCCTCAAACTGGGCCAGGTTGTGGAGGCGAGTCATGATGGCAGTGACAGCTTTCTGCACCAGAGAAACCAGCTGCTGGCTGTCCATGTTCTCGGGCTGCCCAGCTGCTGACAGTGGAGACGAGGTGTCCTCTTGGGTTTTCTTGTGCCACGCAATGATCTCATCCCTTAGCACAGTTTTTAGGATGCCATCAACCTATATGAAGAAGAAAAATCAGATTATTGCACTTAATCCACAGAATGCTCAGGTTCTATGAGATTACAGAATTGTAACTAGATTTTAGTCAACAGCATTTTGACACTTTTGGTGCCACATTGCAATTTCATACTTTTCAAGACGAGTCTGGCTTCCAGACATTTTATTATTTCCTCTCCAGGTATTCCTTTTTCATAAAAAGTTTCCATTACAAAAACACAACACAATGACTCCTACAGAAATTAATAACATATATTGAGATATTGATACACAGATACAGTTGTGTACATCCTATTTTTAAATTACTTCACTAAATTCATAGCTTCTACAACACACACACACACACAGAAGTCTTGGGCAAAGATTTGGAACACTTTGAAAAGCTGGAGGGTTTTTTTTTGCAGTCATTACACTCTCAGGGAATATTATTTTCTGGTACACAAGGAAAGAAAACTGACTACAACATCCATACATATGTATCTAATATATATACACATATATGTTATATTGGCCAGTTCTATCCTTGGATGAAAAAGAAATTCCTGCAACAAATACTTTCCTATTTTTTCTCATCACTGAGTTGAGTTACTGGTATTAATCTACCAACTCCAGAAGTCTCAAGCTTCAAAAGCCAACTTTTATGCTGAATCTGAGTCAAATTAAATGTTTACACATAACATAAAACATTTCCAAACATTTCCAACATTTTAGCTGGCCTTTGTGATGACCTCAGGGTAAAATTTTAAAACAAAACCGCACCATCATTCAGTTCCTACCTTCACCAAAAAAGCGCTGTTTTGTTTATAAATTGTCAAATACAAACCTTGAAGTTTGGCTGTGCAAAGCAGCGAGCTACTGCAATCATGGATGCAGTGAGGGGCCCTGACACCCCAATGGTGGTGAGGAATTCCGAGATGTTGGGGGTGAGGCGGAAGGGCACCGGGCGGTTGGCGTCCAGATCTCCCGTGGCATCGTTGATGTCAAAGCGAAAGTACGCCACGTTGAGCTTGCCAGTGTCCTGGGAGTAACACAAACATGCACAAAAGCAATTAAAGGAACTGATTTTCCTTCATGGAACCAAAAGTAGTTGGGTTTTTGTGTCTGTTAATGCTGAGTTTCAACAGTACTTCAAAAGCGTTTTATTTGTTTAGCCAAATAACTTTTGAGCGATAAAGTTATAAATAATGGCATGCACAAAGGTAAGTATTTCTCTCAACATGTTGGGTCCAAATCCCTTACTAAATACATGTAATACCAAACTTAAGGAGTAGATTCCTCTGGATCCTGATCTGTACGGAGTCACTGCCAATAGACACATCTGGGACAATATTCAATGTCCAAGGTTCACTGTGGGTAAACAACTGAAAATTAAGCTGAACACTTAATAGAGGGATCAATAATTTAATAAATAATTTAATAATATTTAATAAATACCACCTTTGTTCTTTTTTAGGTGGCAAACATCATTTTAAATATTGGGTTAAAACAGAAAAATCATGATTAATAGGAGTTGTAGCTTGATGGTTATGGTCAAAATAGAATGGTATTTGAAAAGGGATGTAGCCCTTTAAGAAAATGAAGCTCTGTACTTTATTTTTCTTACAGCTAATTGATTTAATACAAAGGTGTTTTGAAAGCAATATATTTGAAAGAAGACTAAAAAGAGAGACTTATCAGTCATTTACATGAAGAGTTCAAATATCTAAGAACAATTTCACAAAGTTCTAAACTCTCACCACAAAGGGCAGAGTTGATGTCCATGGGGACTGCAGGTTAAAGTGCTCCCTAAGGGATGTGCTATCACACAGAAATAAAAAGCCAACTGAAATGCACTGTTAGTTATCTGTGTTGAACTTCAGCTCATTTCAAAAGCACAGTGCAAATACCCATCTGATCCAGGCCTAGAGAATGAGCAAACTGAAGCACACCTGGGCAATCTGCAGCATCTCAGGGTTGAGCCTGTTCAAGTGGAAGATGAATTCTGCAAAGCCAATGAGGGCTAACTGGATGGTGAACATCTTCCTGAAGGTCCAGTAATCCGTGGCGTTGGGGAAGGTGTGCAGGGCCCACTCCTTGAGCATGCTGCGAGGCACCATGTTACTCTGCACCTCCTTCAGGATGTCTCTGAGAACCTGCACAGCAAAAGGGTTACTTGGAAAAGGCATTTTTAACGCTCTAAAGCAACTACCAATCTGCTCTTAATTGCTGTATCTCGTTTTAGGAAAAGCAAAAAAAAAAAAATCTACTAAAATATTTAATTACTATAGCATATTCTAGGCCTAATTAGTTAGAAAAAGAAGGATCTGTTCTGTTACACTAGGAAGCATGATAGTCATGTTGACTTCAATTAAAGGGCTGTTAAAGTTTCAAATGTAAGAATTCTGAAAATAGAAACAAATGTTACATAGCACTCCCATTTTTATTTTGTAACAAAGAAAGTCTGAGAATTGTTTAAACTATGTCTGTAATACATATTCACTGTGTATTTTCTAATAGCTGCATTTGGAATGGGACTGGCATTTTATCTATGAATTTGCACTAATCCTAACTAAAAAAAAAAACAACATAAAACCAGCTAATATATCACAACTGGTTGTTTGGTGGAGTTTACAGAAAGAGAAAGAGCTTTGTTCTTTCTGAGTACTTCATTTATTAGGTGAGATTGCCCAACTGCTTCTGTTTGGCTTAGATGAATGGATCCACTGGCAATTTTAAGAGAAATATTAGAAGAACATGGGAAGCCTGCCTCACATATCATGCTGTAGCTGCTTATGTACATTAGAAATGCTGCTTCCCATGCTGTCAATTAATTATTTTTAAAGCACTATACACGAGAGGAAAAAAAAAAATCAATCAGCACCCTGCCTGTTTTCAGTTCCATTTACCCAAAACAATTTCCAGTAATACGAATACAGCTTTTTTAAATAAAATCATTCCAAGATCACCTAAAACTCTGAAGAGATATAGAGTTCTCATAATGCAAAATCAAAATATATGCAAAAAATACAACCACCACCATGCAATGTATATCTGTCTGATATCTATGACATTTACCAACCACACACATCCCTGCTAAGCTGAACTGCCTTTAACACAGGCTCTGCTGAATAGTTCTATTTTCTGTTGAAAACCTTTTAGCAAAGTCCTAGCTTTATATATAACGATAACTTAAATCTGCTACCTCTTTTCTAAACCTCAAATATTCTGTTATTTAGTACATAATGAACTTCCTAAATTCTGAAGAAGTGCTGGGGAAAATTTGCCAAGGCACAGCAGAGTGCTGGGAAAAGCCCTGGATGAAATTTGGCAGGGCAGGGTGCTGGGGAAATCCCTGGATGAAATTGGGCAGCGTAGGGTACTGGGGGAAAGACTTGGATGAAATTGGGTAGGGCAGGGTGCTGGGGACAGCCTTGGATGAAATTGGGCAGGGCAGGGTGCTGGGGAAAGCTGTGGATGAAGTTGCCCAGGGATGGAATTGCCCAGGGCAGGGCAGGGCTCAGGGCACAGCCCTGGATGAAACTGGGCAGGGCAGGGTGCAGAGCTCAGGGCACAGCCCTGGATGGAATTGCCCTGGGCAGGGTGCAGTGCTCAGGGGACAGCCCTGGGTGGAATTGCCCAGGGCACAGCCCTGGATGGAATTGCCCTGGGCAGGGCAGGGTGCAGTGCTCAGGGCACAGCCCTGGATGGAATTGCCCTGGGCAGGGTGCAGTGCTCAGGGCACAGCCCTGGATGGAATTGCCCTGGGCAGGGTGCAGTGCTCAGGGCACAGCCCTGGATGGAATTGCCCTGGGCAGGGTGCAGTGCTCAGGGCACAGCCCTGGATGGAACTGCCCAGGGCAGGGTGCAGTGCTCAGGGCACAGCCCTGGATGGAACTGCCCTGGGCAGGGTGCAGTGCTCAGGGCACAGCCCTGGATGGAACTGCCCAGGGCAGGGTGCAGTGCTCAGGGCACAGCCCTGTGCTAACCCCGTGCTGCAGTACCTGGTGACTGGCCTGCGTGCCCCGAGCCTGCACCGTGGCCAGCCGGTCGTAGTAGCGGGAGATGGGGTTGTCGTGCTCAATGCCCTTCTTGGCGCAGCGCTGTTTGTAGATCTCCACCAGCGACAGCGAGGAGGGGTTGTCCTCCACCAGCCGCATCTGCGGGGACACCGCCACCACCCGCGGCACTGCGCAGGGGGCGGGGCACGGAGAGCAAAGCAAATCTGAGTGCATCAGACACACCGGCCCTTGAAACACAACCCTGATAATCAACTGGAGCCTATCAACAGAAAACTTTAATGCTGTGCTCATAACTAATTTACAAACTCAGGTAAAAAAGAATTACAGTAGGGTTTTTTTAATCTTAACAGAAATATCGATGGTATTTTCAAAAAAATATTGAGCACTCATCATTCTTCCTATTTTTCTTTACCTTCAGGAAAGAGGGTAATACTTTGTTTAGATGAAATTCAGCAGAAAAAAGAAAAATTATTTCTTCTGTGTTATGTGGAAGACGGAAAAAAAATTCAATATTTGTATATCACAACTTGGGGAGCAAAGGTTTTGGTCTGTCCCTCTTCAGTTGTCTCTAAATGTTGTATTTCCTGTTATATTTCCCATACTTCAATGTTGTTGAAGTATGTGTGCCCATTTCCACACCAACAGGCCCAGTGGGCATCTCTGCCTTAAATATTCACAGGTGCACTTGATATCATAAGCAATGCACATAAGCATTTCTAAAATCACCCCAGACCCCACACAATCAGCTGCACTCTTCCAGAGGGGTGCTACAGATCCAGACAAGTCTAATCACCCAGCCAGATGTGAATTTACCTTGTGAATATTCCAAAACCTCCAGCCATCATAACCTTTGAGCACAACTTACATTTAAAAACAATACAGATCTCTCTCCTTGCAGTACCTGTGAAGAACAAATGCCTCTTGGTGGTCTCCTTCCTCTTCTCCAGGCAGGGGTTGAGGAGGCGGAGCAGCTGCAGGACGCGCTCCTCGCGGCGCGACTCGGTCAGGCAGGCGTCGTTCATCACCAGGTAGGGGTAGATCTTCCCGTTGTGCCCGCGGATGTACAGCCTGCGAGCGGCTGTGTTGTGCTTCTGCACGATCTCCACCCTGGGCATGAACCTGCCAGGAGCATTTGGAGAGAGCTTTGTAACTCTTTTGAACAACAGCATCTCTAGTGGTGACAATAAAAGCACAGATCTCAACTTACAGCAAGGTAAAAGAAAACTAAATATGCTCTGAACAACGCAGGTGTTTAGTGATCAAATGTAAAATTATTGAAGGAGGATAAACTAAAAAGGTCTTACACCAAAGCTTGACTATATATCTAATACACATACATAAAATATTTATCTACTATAAAATATCTATCTACTTTTGCAGAGTGGATGGATGGATCCAGATGGATGGATGGATGGATGGAGAAGGCTTTAATTTTCTTCTCTGTTTTCTGAATTACAGCTACCAAAATGGACTTTTAGGTTACCTTGCTATCTTGATGTAGTAATGTGTTGGCTTTGGCATGAGGAATTCTCCAGGTATCTCTACTTCCGCAGTTTGAGCTGAGAAGTTACTTAGAAAGCGGCACTTCTCCTCTATGAGGAAGAACTTTGGAAGCTGCTTAGTTTTGGCCTCCAGAATTTTGATCCATTTCTTTAGTTTGGAGATAAGGTTGTGGAGTTTCATTGATCCTGGAACACTGAAGTCAAAATCTAAAAAAAGAAAGGCAAACAAAAACACATCACCCAATTCAATAGTGCAAACCAAACACACACACCCCCACTAAGCTGAACTGCCTTTAAAAGACAGGCTCTGTTGAATATTTCTGTTTTCTACAGAAAACCTTTTTGCAAAGTCCTAGCATTATACAAATTATTATTAGAACAATAACTTAAACCTGTCAGAATCTACAACCTCTTTTTTGTATACAGCTTCAAAACATTCTGTTATTTAGTATATAACAAACTTCCTAAGATTTTTCTGTTTTAGTCACACAAACATTGTAAAGCATATAGTGAAAAATTTAAATACTATTACTGTATTGAATTCTCTATATACTGCAGCCAGACATACTGCATAGAAAGAAAGCAGCAAAACCCCAAATTATTACATGAGACCACTCAGTGAAAGAGGAAAAGTAGGCTTACTTTATAGCACTATAATTTTCTACCTGTACCATTACAAGTCATTTATTTATTTATTTAAAATCAGCGGAGACTTTTTACTCCTAAAACAAATGAAACAGCCCCAGTTAAGGATACAACACAGAATCCATGAGGAACTGCAGGACAAATAAGAAAATTGTTATTATTACTACTCTCTTCTCAGGTGCAAGAAAATTCTTATTCTTTCCTGTCTTAGACAACAATTGAAAGACATTACAGGAAGAACAGCCACAGCAGCCCAAGAAAAATGACAATATTATGCCAACAGCCTGCTCTTTCCACTGCAATGTCAACAGTACCACAGAGTGAGAATATCTCCTTTAATCCACATGCAGGTGAAGAAGGAACTTTCTCAAGGTCAATATGGACTTCAGTACATTATGCAAGTAATTCTGTAACAGAAATCACTGCAATACTGAGCATTTTCTGGGCCACACCAACACCAGCTTCCCAACACTGCTCTCACTACAGTTTCAGACAAAGCAAATAATAAATAAATAAATGTCTTTGAATTTCCCAAAAGAGGGAAAATGAATAAACCACATACATGAAATGATGGCTCAGCACTTCAGTGCCACAACAATGAAAAATTAAACACACTTGGATAAGAAGACAAACTACTCTCTGTAAACCTCATTAGTTATGGCATCCCAAACTATTCAAGTTAACCAACAGACTTGAATTTTTAACTCATCCTAACTCCCTAGAAGATGCCATTTTAAGCTCAACATGTCTCAAGTGAAAAAGCAACTGAAAAAAAACAGAGAATGACAATTCAGTATTTCTGAGATTTGCAGCTAGAGCAGAACGGAATCTTCAGTATTATTCAACACAATAGAAAATTAAGTCTTAAAAATTAGTTCAAATTTTCTTGCAGAACCTCCATTTCAATATGTTATATATACACTCAATATTTTCCTAAGTTGAAAAGAATACCAAAAGCCAAATAAACATGAGCACTGCTCAGAAAACTTGACCACATAAATATGCTACAAGCATCTGCCTGCAAGTGTGCCAAGAGTGAATTAAGTATGTGCACACAGCAATTGCTGCATTATAAGTTTTTTCAACCACAATTAAACCACTCAAAACTCTGCTTGTCCAAAATACTTACTCCTATAAGCAACTTAAAATATTCATTTAGCCAGCAGAGTTTCTGTCATTCTACACATATACCTTCCTAAATTTTTTTCTTTAAGCCAGGATTCTAATGCCAAAGAAAACAATGTACCTTAGAATTGCTTTCATTTTGCTGTTCTGTTACTTAAATATCAGAGAACATATTACCCAACATATTTCACTGTGCATCCACAATAAACTGATATGCTAAAATCTTTCAGTGAAAGACCTAAGTTTAATAGCCTAAAAGAGAACAAAAAAACAGCACATACAAAACCCTTTCCACTTCTGTAAGAAAAAAGTTTATAATGAAAAATACAGTTTCATATTTATGGATGTAATATTCCCTTTTCTTTTTCTGCCTGCTGTGGGCAGTGCATCTACTGCAATATCACTGTAAAACACTCTTATTAAAATCCCAAGCCTACCCTCTAGTGAGCAGTGGGAGTAAATCATTTCATCAAAGTGACAAAATTATTGCATCATTTATCTCCTGAATCTCTGAAGTGCAGGAAAGTACCCTCAAACTGCAACTAGTTTTTGTACTAATGTGAATCAGCCAAGAGGTAAAAACACACATCAATTTATTTTCCTTACAAAAAAAAAGTCACTCAGTTCACCACAAGAGCAGCTCTAGTTTGCTGAATGCCTGTTTTAGGATTTTTGTTGTTCTTTTGTTTCCCAGTGGCAGATGGGAAACACAGAGAGTTCAATTAGTCTTTCAATTAGTCTCTCTCATGTCACAGAGAGCCATCTGAGAAGAAAAATCACTTCAGCTGGAAGAAAGGGAAATACAAGACCAAACACTATTTGTGAAAAAGTCTCTCTGCTTTGCAGACATCTTAATCTATATAAACAGTAGTTTTGTTTAAAAAAAAAATTCCATTTCTTCCATACTTAGTACTGGACAACACCTTTCTCAAGCTAACACACGCTGCTCTGAAGTACCTCACTACTTGCACCACCTATTTCTATAAAGGATGGGAAGTTTTCCCCCTGATCCTTATAGGGGTTTTCACAGAAGGCCATGGCACAGACTGCAGTGGAAGCAGTTTCCCCTCTCTTCTCAATGCTGCTGAAGTTTCTTGCCACTCTCAATGAAAGGAGAAATGGGGCACAATCTTCTCCCCAGTGAGACAGATCTAAAAAAATCCTGATGCCTCTTAACACACTTTGATTGAAGGCTGTACCATCACTCCTCAGGAAGAAACACCAAAAAATATACTCGAGGTAGCAAAATTAGAGTATCAAACCCTGTGTCTCCCCAGTTCCCTTGACCTACACAACATTGACATGGCATTAAGAAAACAAAGAATACCTCCAAACTAAGACTCCAGAACTATATAAAAAAACCCTTCTGCTACACTGGAAGAAAATAGTTCTGATCAAAGGCAACAGGCTATTAATGCTTTTAGAGCAAGAAACAGTTCATTTGAAGATTTTAAAGATTATTCTGACCATAGGAAAAGCCTGATTCCACTAGAGGTTCACATCCCAAGGGTCTCCAGCTGAAAAGCCAAGGCACTAAACATGTAAAGTGTCCCTGAGGACTGAGTTGTGAGCTTAGCTGCACAGAACAGGACAATTCTTTATGCCCATGACACTGAAGAAGATCCAAGCATTCTCCAAAATTGAAGAGCTGTCTTGTTTTTGAAGATAATATTCAAACATTTATATACTCTACTTCCCAAAACTTCTTTCCAATCTCACAAGAA
Organism: Molothrus aeneus; assembly: GCF_037042795.1. Classification (NCBI taxonomy): domain Eukaryota; kingdom Metazoa; phylum Chordata; class Aves; order Passeriformes; family Icteridae; genus Molothrus; species Molothrus aeneus. Next base: position 9,993,227 of record NC_089661.1, on the reverse strand, counting down.
CTTTTGGAAAAAGCCAATAAAGATGAAAAATCTCAGTGAGAGGAAAGCAGAAATGTGAAGCAGAACTTCTGGTTTATCACTCAGCTCCAGAAAACCAAAACTACAGGATACCAAGGTCAAATATCATCCATCTCTTTATCTGGAATTCCTGGATAACATCCTGTTACCTAAAAATTACAATGGAAGCAAAGAAAGAGCTACCAAAGTACATTATGTTCACTCTTGAGCAAAAGGGGAAAAAAAATCCTTTAAAAGGCTGAAAATGCACAGAGCTCTTCCCCCTGCCCCCTCCTAACAGTTCAGAGCCACACTTGGGTTTCAAGAGCTTCCTCCTGACTACAGAGCCACCAGCACAGTGAAGGATTCATTGTGCTGGGGGACAAAGTCTCAAGGAAATTACCATGCCCTTCAAGGGGGTATTTTGGAGCTCTCCATTCATATTCAGCTTGAGAGGAGAGATGGTTGCAGAAAGAAGCTGATCCAAACTCTAAACTATCATCTGTCCACAAAAGGACAATTGAGGCAGCTTTTCTGCAGCTTTCACTGCTGAGAGAGATCTCAAAGGGAGCATTTTTCAGCATTTTCTTTTCTTTGATGTCAAAAGGTTTAGCAGAAAAGGAAAGAACAAAGAACAGATGGTCAAAGAACTATGCATTTGAAGTTCTAGAAAAAAAATTCAAAGTAAAATTTGTTTTTATAATACAACATTAGGATAGATAAACAATCCAGACTGCTACAGACAAAGAATTCAGAATGTATGAAATGGTGTGAGATCTCCAGTGGCTCCAAACAGGAATCAAAATACAACTCTGCTGTTGATGGAAATGATTATGCAACCAAACCCTGCTGAAAGTGTCTATAAACCATAGCTGTCAACATTAATCTGGGAATAATTGACAAAAAGTTTACTCCAAGACAGCTCCTTAGCTTGGACACTTTTGAAATGAAAGGCAACCACTGTAATTATTTGTCCATCATCCAAATGCAACTGATACTGAGAGCAGGAAAAACAAACATGGACATTGTGGTGTGACAGAAGGACAGATCAGACACATTCTACAATTGGTTTCTTGTAATGTTAAAAAACTCTTCAGTTTTCAGTACAGTAATTACAATCCTATTCAGTTATTTGCATATATTTTACTGTTATTGTAAAATCAATAAAACACTCATTTTCATTTTCTGCATAACAAATTAGATTACAGAAATTATTAACTATCCTGATTGGTTTAATTTCTTTTGTTTTCCCACGTTTAATTTGTAAATTTAAACACTGAATGTAATAGATTAAAATAAAATCTAATCCAGCAATGAGAAAAATAATTACATGCATCCTGCAGACATTCATTTTTCATTGTATTGAAAAATAAAACACAAAATCTTCAAAAAAAAGAAAGTAATTACTGTTACTTAACTGAAGTTTACTAAGAAACACTTTGCATTTGATGACTTTACATGATTTTTACGATCAGGCCTATGTCATACTTTGGTTTATATGTTGTTCCATATAATTCTTTAATTAAGAGAAAACATCTGAAAACCTTAACAGCCATTTATATATCACAAAGATATGCAAAAAATAAAAACAGCATAAAAAATACTGGAAATCCTCTCCACTTCTTAACTAAAAATTGTAACTGAATCATAATTAAACTTTCTTAAATGTTTCTCTAGAAATGTTTTAAAATATTACTTCAGATATTGGAGACTGTAGTCTGGCATTCTATTTACTTTTCCTTTACACCTTAGAAACCCCAGAGCTCTCTGATGCTCACAGGAAAGGAAGTAGGAGCTACTGTGACAGACCAAAAATAACTCAAATCCAACCAAGCATATCAACAACACAGCAATAAATAAGGCTATACCTCTGCTGCAATGGAAAGACTGTGAACCATTATTAAAAATCAAAATCAAGTCCAAACTTGTATTTCATGTGGAGCATTTCAGCTGGAAGGGATCTACAACAACCATCCCCAGATCACTGATCCAGGGCTGCTCTCCTCTCTCCATTTACACCTGTACCTGCCATTATTCCTCTGTTCCAGGTACAGAATCCAGCACTTGGACTGGTGAAATTTCACCCCATTAATCATTATCCAACGATTTTTCCCCCCTACTTGCTCCCATTAAAGACACACAAAGTGTTTCTACTTCCATTTCCCTTCCTAGTATACTTCATCCAGTAAAAATTTAATCATATGGTTCAGGACTTTCATTATCTGCTGTCATGCAACTGCTGTGCCTCAGAAAGGACATCGTGCAAAGCATGGCATGCACGAGAAACGTGGGTCACTTCTACAACTCACTCCCTTTCACAGCATTCCCACCAGTTCCCTTCCTTTCACAATATTATCAGCAAAATGCTTGAAAAAACACCTCAAGTCTGCTTGTCAAACACTCTCAGTTACATTTAAAGAAAAGCCAAGGAATTTATTCAAAACTCAAAATTCTGGCAACCCAAAGCACTGATGCCAATCAGTGTCACTTTGTCATGTATGAGCTGCACGGCCTTAACACATTTCACCAAACAAATCAAGCTTGTCAACAAGCTTTTCTTAGAATTTCAAATCAAGATCAGATACTCAAATATGTAACCACTGGTTAAGAGAAAATGAATGAAGGAAAAAAGCTACTTTCCTTAAGTATCTTTTTTTTATTAGGTCTGATTAAAGTTATTGATTCAATTTAACAATGATGTAAATTTGGGTAATAGAATTTTTATAATCTAGTTACCCAAAACACTAAAGTAATCTTACTCATCAGAAGTAGGCTGTTTTGAAAGACTTCACATAAAATCATCAGTTTGGAGTTCTGGGGTGAAAATTTCATTAAATTCTGGCATCATAGAGAGACAGAGATCATTACTGTCCCTCACATACAGCCAGCAGTTCTGTTCAAATTGCAAAAACATTACACTGAAGTAATCTAATTTATCTTTAAACACATATGTAATCAAACCACAGTTTTCAATAATAAAAATACAACAATATATTTATTCTCTAGATTGACGTCTGTTTTCCACTTGAATTACATTTATTGCTGCACAAAAGACAGGAACAAAATTATTTCAGGTTTGCTGAATGACAGAAAAGTGACATTTTCTAAAATTTATATCAGGAAAGATATTGGAATAAAAAAGTAGAATGCCCTCACAGCTGAACTGTGGGGGGAAATTTTCTTGAGATTAAAAGCAATATTTAAAAAAAGTTTCAAACATTTACCTGTTGTAAATTGGCCTTTTAACTTCTGGAACACGGGGTCTTGAGCTGTAGCCTGTGCTCTCCTAGCTAGTGACTCTGAGGCTGCACTAGAAAACATGGTGGACACATTAGAGACATTCTCAAGACCTACTCCAAAGGTGCTGACTAACTTCTTGACAAAATTCAGTGTATGAGGAGTGATTTTGGCATCTGAAACAGCTCCACTTTTCTCAAAGGCAACAGAGTAGCACTTTGCCAAGCCCTGCTGCAATTGTCTGAGCACCTAAGAATGAAAAACAGAAAAAACAAAATAGTCAGGAACATCAGGCCTTCTGATTTGACAACAAATATTCATTCCCACTGCATTTTATATAGTGGAATTATGCTTTCAGAAACATCTGCTTAAAACTCTACTCTTGAACTGCATCAGAGGGTCAATCAGAATGACAGCACTGAATTTCATTAGCATTGCAAACAAACAACAAACTGAGCAGGGGAAATGTTGCCTCACAAAGGACAATTTGCTCTTTCAACAGCAGGTAACTTTTAGATTTCATATTTTGAGATATAAGAAAAAAAGGTGATGTTAGGAAACCTTGAAATAAGCACTGTGCTAGGCAGACAGAACAGTAGTCCAACTCTTTGAGAGGCAAGGAACAGCAGAGTGGCAGGTCCATCTGCTCTCTGTTGCAATGCAAATTTCAGGTAATAATCACCACCTGTCACAGACCACCAGATCAAGAAGGAAACTGGTATCTCTGAGACTTAATGTGAAAATATACATTTCCAGTTAGTATGAGCAACAGCTCAAATCCTAGAGGCATTCATCACATTAACAGTTCTGCAAAACCCCTGTACTGCTTCCAGAAATAACCAAAATCCTGAAACTCCAATCAGAACAGTCAGTTCTACAAACATCAGTTTATTAATCAAAACAAACAGTTATGCTTTGATGTTTAAAATTAATTCTGGGTAAATATTTTGCAGTTAACTTTCCCTTACACTTTCCCAATCCATACATTCATTCAAGGTGCATTGAAGCCAAATACCTCCTCATGCCAATTCTCTCTGAACCAGACCATCTGATCCACAATGCCTTCCAGAGAGGACAGAAGGGTTGGATGCAATTCCCTCTGCATGTGCATGATCCTGCTGCATCTCCACATTGGGGCAGTGGCTCTGATGGGCCCGGGGTCTGAGGCAGAGTGGGACTGATTTCCAACTGAACTAGGCTGCTGCTGGCCTGAATCTGGAAAGTGAACATTAAAAAGGAAATAAGAATGACCTGTCATGAACTTGATATGTGTCTCTTTGAAATAAAATAAATTGTTCCAATATTTGGTTTGAGATTTACATTAAATATTAATTATGTATTCCTGAGTTTCAGAAAGAATTTTTTTAGAAAGAAAATTGGGGTTTTTTAGAGAAAACTCTGCACCAAATGCTATTTAGTGGTACGGACTTGCCAACATTTAAGCAAAATAAACACACTTCAAAAACACATAGGAGTGTAGCTTTTACATCACCAACCTAAACTCTTGAAGTAACAGACATTGTTTCATATTCAAATTATTTGAATTATGGGCCATTTTTTCCCTCCCGTTTTGGGGAGACCTTTCACACATAACTAAAGAATAAATGTGTTGATGCCAACAACAGAAACTGTCATAGTCTGTATCTTTTAGCACAAACCATCTCTAGCATGACAACTCCATCAGACAGTGATTAAGCAGTTGTGCTTTATCAGATGACCCCCAATAACTCACACAACCCACCCACCCAGCAGTGGTTTTTAGCAGAACCTACAGGGAAATATTTTAATATTGCTGAAAAAGAATAAATTATGAGGGTATGTGGGCATCTCTTTCTGCAAAAGAGTACACAAACAAAAATAAAACATTATTTAATTAGTGCCCTTTCAATTTTATACAGAAGTTTAGAGAACTAATTCCCAAATGGAAAGGGCAATTAAATAAACAATGTACTTTGTAATAAAGAACACAGAAACTGAAATGAGAGTTCTTCAAGTAGCTCTCCCAGGATTCCCAGGAAATTATGTGGGACAAAAGAACAACTAAATTCTGTGGAATCATTTGACATAACTATTCCAGATGTGATTTGTTCTTGGGAAAACAGTTGTTGTGCAAGTTGCTGAATGCTTTTCCCATTTCCCAAACATTTCTCAAAGCCAACATTGCTTTTATGAGCATTGAGATGCTCATTTTACTTGAAAATTCACCATAAGAAGTTATTATGGAGATACAATTTTTTAAGGTTAAGTGTGGCCCCTAAATGTTGCATGGTTCATGCTTCCAATGAAAATTAGTCTAGAGAATCTTAAAAACCTGTGACATTCTCCTGTATTTATAAACCACGAATTTTCTACTTCTCCACAAATTTATCAAGAAAAACATCCAGTAAAGAACATGTGATTCTCAAAAATTAGGGTGATATGAGAATGAAAGAGATGAAACTCCTCTTGGTGAGTATTTTATCCAAGAAAATTCAAGACATCTCAAGCCATCTGCACGTTTAACTCCACAGAAACAAATCAATGCAAGCAGAGCTTATCAAGAGTTTTCTTCCTTAGCCTTGTTAAGTTGGTATGTTTTCTGGAGAATCTGTTTTCTCTGTAATATCCAGTGAAACAATTAAGTTCCAAAGAGCCCAAACAATTCCGTGAGGACCAAACTCACCGCTCTTGTAGCGCTCTCGCTGTTCTATCTTCAAGGTCAAATAGAGGGTCCTGATAGGGAAATAAACAGCCTGGGGATAGACTCTTCCCACCTATTTGGAGATACACGTTTCTCAGTTAAGGAATACTGACTACAGATCACATCAACACACACAGATTCTCTTGTAAATGAGTCCAATTCAGGAATAATCAGCTCTTTGTGTTAAATAACAGCTTATGGAAATTAAAGATTCTTTCAGTAACAGGAACCTGAAGAGGATGAATTGGTAGCTCCCTGCACACACTGTTAAGACATTACCTAATTAGGGTTTCCAGATCATATTGCCTAATAAACCTGAAAGCAGCATAATGTCAGAGCTCCAGCTGGGCCAGCTCAAAGATCTTACTCATGTGCATAATGGAAGAAAAACAGACATGATGACAGCAGTTGGTCTTTAAATTAGGCCACAATTCCCAGCAAGCCCCACCATACTTGATAAGAAAGCCCATTAGAGAGTAACTTTACTCCACCTAATTGTGGCACTTAATGTAAGGGGATACCAACTGCACCCAAAAATAAAACCAGGATTTTATGGCTTCCATTAAAAAAAACAACCCTAAAGAGATGTTGACATTCAACATCCCATTTAAATCTGTAAATCTCAGTATCTATTAAAGGAAGGAAACCATGTGTCTACTACCTGCAGTAGAGCACATCTTAAGACATCATTTGAAGCCTCTTCAGCCACAATTTTACTAAATCATAGATCCTTCTCCACCTAAATGGATATATGGTAAGTGGTGGAAATGTAGCAATGGGATTGAAGCCTTCAGTAATCTGATACTTAACCTGACACACACATGCTACATGCTGTAACTCAAAAAGCTACTTGAAGAGAATTGTGGAGTTTTAAAACAGTAACACAGAAAATATGGTATTTTTTGATTTCATATTTTTTCTATGTACCTAAAGTTTAAAGGTAAGACAAACAGAAGTATCTGTGATATTTACAAGTCTAAGCTCCAACTAGTGTATGACTTCTGAGCAAACACTCACTTCTACAAATTTTATACAGATGCCAACAAACAATGTGTCTACAAAGTGATGAAATGAGCATTTTCTGCCAGAAGACAGTAGAGCACACTGGTGTTGCCAGACAATACCAAGCAACACCCATCAAAGTTTGCCTTACCTACTTTGGCATCTTAAGCTGCTTGGCAGCATGGTCTCCAAAGTTACATTTTAATTTTATGAAGAGGGAGGGAAGGGAACATGAGCACCTCTGCACATACAGATTGTGCATATCCAGAGCTGTGTACAGCCATGCCAACACAAATGGACATTCTCTAGCTACAAAAACTCACATTCTTAGAGGCCTGAAAGAGCAAAGACAGGGGACAGGATAAAAGGAGCTCAATCTCACAGGACAGAATACCCTGAACTGGAAGAGACCTGCCTGGTCAGTAAGTTCATAACTCAAAAACCAAGAGGGGAGGGAAAGAAAGGAGTTCTGTGAGGAATTCAGCACAATGGTTGTCCTGTGCCGGTTTCCAGGAAACAGTGGAGCAGTGCAGGCCTGGAATTCAGGTATTATGAGAACTTCCCATGGCCAGCTGTGCATTAATGGAACTTCACTGTTTTATATCAACCTGAATGAACAAACGCCAAAACACTTCCAGACAGAATTTGCCCTTAAGCTACTAAAGCTAACCAATCTTTACTCCTACATTACAAGCATTTTTAACTATGTATTTTATGTGTTCTATACCATTCACAAAAATACATTAAATAGAATTCCAGAGGGAGAGCTAAAATGCCTTATGCAAATAAGGATACAATTTCACTGGATTTAATCTCACTGAGTAAAACTCACTTTGAAATTTAAAATATCCTGCTTAAAGGCAGAAATTACCATTTTTTAACACATCAACAGTTGCAAACAATACCATTCGTAAAGCTTGGCATTTTTGTAATTTGGTTCAAATAATATTCATGTGTCACCTCACAAATGAAGATTACAGACAAAAAGGAATTAGAGATTATCTTCAGTACCTGACTGATGAGGTTGAGGAGGAGTTTGCCCTCTGAGCCAACCAGGCACGTCAGCAGCTGTGGGATCCAGGCCAGCCACTGGATGGGTGGGACACCAATACAATACTTGTCCACTGCATCTGCCAAGGTGTTCTTATCATCATCAAAACTCAGCAGCCAAAGAACCTAGGAGAGAATTTCAAGAGGATCTCTCAGTGCTTAAATTTAATACACATCAATCATTACGATGCACAAAAGCAGAAATATTTTATTAATATGACTGTGGAGTCCCTGAAAGTTTTAAAGCTGCCTCAGAGACAAGAACTTACAATCATTGTACCTGGCCAATGCTATTTTTTCTTCAGAAATAATATTTAAAGGATGTAAAAACTAAATGTAAGTGTACTCCTTACTATGAAGACAGAAAAGAGCAAATGAATATGACTGCATTCCAGAAATTCTTTGGGGTTTTGGCTGGGGGTGTGGATAAAAATTTAAGCAATTTTATAGAACCTAAAATATGCAACTCAGATAAATGAACCTTGATACAGGAAGTTGATTATTTCTTTGGGTGTTCTTAATTATTTTAACTGTCCACCCCTAGTTTAATTTAAATTAAATATATTAAACATTGACTAAAAATCATTAACTATTATGCAACCAGACGGGGAGAATAATAAACTTCAGAGTGCTGTTGAGGCCACCTTTTTAATCTCAGACAATATTTTCTGTGTTTGTTTCATGGTCAGAACAGATTGTCTTCCCTGGTCTGGTACAATTTTTCAATTTTCTTCATGAGAGAGATTAAATATCCCCAAAGTGAGAAACATACAACACAAATAGCTTTATTTGCCAAAATTTTGCTGAATTTCAGAGTAAAACTGTACAGAAAATGCTTTTCTAGAATAAAATGTAATACTTAGGTAAACATCAATATTATTTATCCATAGTAATGATAAACAGACCTCAAATTATGTTACTTTTTAAAAGACCAATGGATGCTTTTTTTCAAGTAAGGAAATTTTCTAAGTAGTAGAAATGCTGAATGTGGTTTGTCCTTTTCCTCCTACAGAAAGGTTCCACATCTAAAGGAAAATCCAGACATCCCACTGACATAAAAAACCCCGAAATGAGTTATGAGCAACCACACACAGCCCCTCCATCTAAATTAAGGCTTTCCCTCAGTAACCCTTCCTCTAATTGCAAAAACTTGAGCACTGAACATCCTCCCAGCCCTTCCTAAGGGGGCGAAGCTCTGGGTGTTGTTCTAACCCCCCAGCCCTCACCTTTGCTAAGTATTTCCTGGATTTGCTCTCGTTCTGGTGGCGGCAGGCGTGCAGGTAGCAGGTGATGGCAGACACCCCCAGGTGCAGCTGCCTCTCCTTCACAAAGATGTTCTCCAGGTAATCCCCCCACATGGCCCACGCCTTCACCAGCACATCGTGCATTTGCACAGCTGCAGAAAAAGCCTTGTTTGCTTCCTCAGACCTGCATGGTGACAAGTAGGAATATGAGTTTTATATGATTTAGTAGCTGTTTGCTGGTGTAAGTCAGATTTCTGATAGGGCAAGCAATTAGTTTCTTAATACTCAGTGATACCTTTTAATAATGTCCCTTACAACTGTTTTGTCATTGCTTTCCTTGCAGTTCAGCACCACAAATGCTTCATCATGAAAACAGTCTCATAAGTGTTAAAAATCTCACATACTCCCTTAAAAAAAATAAAAAAATCTCCCAGGGCACTGCAGTGGAAACCCAAGCAGTGAAACTGGGACAAAGAAGAGCAAATAATAACACAAGGGGAGTGAAGCAAAATCATTTAAACATGCTGCTCCACTGGGCAGAAAAGGAGTAAAGCAATGTTGGGAACATGTTATTTAAGTTATCTTTTAGAGGAAGGCATCTTACTTAACTCCTTTTCCAGAGAAGTCATGAAAAATTTAACACCCAACATTTTCTGGAAACAGTCAGGTCCTCATCCCAACAGCTGCAATAGTTTATTTTTTTCAACAGGAAAAGTGAAGGAATTTGAAGGTTAATCACACAGTTCTGGGTAACCAAAAGATTATTTGTTTGTTACTTCTGAGGTTTTCTCCATGTTTCCCCAAGTGTCACAAGTCCAAAATTTGGCATGATTGATCCCAATATATATACAGCCCTTGAATCTATGTTAGTTCTTAGGCATAAAAATAAAGGATGAAAAAACTCACATAAGCATTATCAAAATAAAGAAATTTAAAGTTTTTCAAGACTCTTTATGAACAGCAAGAGCTTCACTTCTCCCTTGCAGAATAAGCATTGAAATAACCAATATCAAAGTAACCTAATGCTTGTTTGACTCATTTTTTTAAATTACTTGTAATATATTTTTAACATAACAATATTAGCTTGGAGGATTATCATACTAAATTAAGTACCAGCTACTGAGGCATAGCTCTAAAAAGGAAAACAGCTTTGTCTGTCATGTGTTAGTTTTTTGCTACATTAATGTCCTTGCTTTCAGAAGCTCCCTGCACCCTGGATGAAGGTTTGAAGTGAGCCAGGCCAGCAGCAGCCTGATGGATGACTTTGTATCACTACTGCTCCTTTATAAAAAAGGAACTTCTCTGTCCGTTTTTCTTTCTCCCACTCTACAATCCATCACTCTTGACACCTGAGGTGTTTTTTTTAAAATGGTTTCTATCACCTTGCCCAGCCAATGAGCAGCACAGGAGGATGCAGGAGCAGAGGTGACCTTTAACTTCAGTTTCTTTGACACACAGGTAATCAATCAGCAGTCCCATTTTCAGTTCAACACTGCCACTGGTCCTGACTAAAACCTTCCTAAATTCCTGACCTCAACTGTAGTGCTAAAAAATGCTTGTGTGGTTTTTGGTAAGATTAAGAAATTGTAAGTACATCAGAACCACATTTTTAAACAGAAACCTTTATCCATTTAATCCTGAAGGAACAGAGACAATTTTCTGCAAGAATTTTTAAAAATTTAACAATATGGGGGAGGTACACTTTCTTCTCTTTACATCTCAACTACAATTAAGCCAGTGACCATATAAAAGCCCACTGTACTTTCCATTCAAGTAATTGCATTCTGCCTACATAAAATTCTCTCTTGTATCCACAGAAGAAGATATTCATAATTTCCTGACTTGAATTGCTATGTGAGGTTGCAGTGTACAGCTTGAGACCTGATGGATTTCATCCTATAAGTGGCCACAATGCAGTGGTAAAGGAATTACTCCACCCATATGTAACACATAACAAAATTGTCATTAAATCCCATGCCCACTAAGTGCTCTTGAAATCTGAAGGGGTTTTTTTGGCATTACCAAACAAAATTTGATTGATGAGCTATTTATTTATTGAATTAAAGAGAGATCTTCCTCAGAATAGTAAATGCCTGTCAGTGCAAAGCAAAACCATTACTACTTCTGTCCTACAAGGTTTCAATATAGGACCAATCATTAAATCTCCAAACTGCAAAGGAACTCTCACAGATACTTTTACTTTCTTACACAGCAGTGAGAAATTTTAGGCTGGTATAAAGATAGGGAATGGCTTTTCTGCTCAAATACGCTGTTGAATACTTCAACTGCATTTTTTTTCAGATGTGTGCTAGTACCTCTTGCAGCCAGCATACTCACTTGTTAATCTGTGCCAAGAACATTCCCTTTAAAGCATAAAACTCTGCAGTCATCTCCTTGGTGAAGTACTTCAGATTGGTTGATTCAATAACTTCAAGACCCTGTTAAAAAAGCCTTAGTGAGAAAAGTCTTTTAAAAGGGAAGTTAAGGGAAGTTTGTTAAATGAAAGTGCAATAAAACAACAGCCAAAATATTCTCTTGAAATTTAAATAGCATGACTTTCAAATATTTCATTCTCATTTTAAAAAATACAGACTGACAATTTTAAGTTTCCACTGGCCTATGCAAACCAAATACTACAGACAATATTTAGCAGGTTATCTTCCCACCTTGTTTATGTTATACTTATGTTATATTACAAGGTTCATTTGCTGGTCAACCACATGCCAGTGGGTTTTGCCTAAAATCACACTTTTTCCTTTTCAACACATACAATTTTACTTCAGTTTGACAACATCCATCTCTCACGAGTCAGACACAGTGTTGTTTTTCTCCATTACAAATAATGCCATTTTTAAAGTCCTTCCATTTATACATCTTGTACGATTTCAAAAAACCTTCTCCCACTTTACTTCTGGGTCAGATAATTTTTAATATATTCACAGTGCCCAGTTCACAGAGGACATTAACTGCTTTGGATTGCCAGCATGACTCAAAACAACACTGCCTGCAGGGTATAACATGGCCAAGGCAACCCAGCCCCTGCTCTGGATACTGGCAGCTTGTTTAGATCAATGCATCTGATGGCTCGTGGGGTTACAGGACCCGACAACAGCTTCAGGAGCAAAGCTGCCCTACCTGCATGCACTCGTTTTTGCCCATGACTCCAGCCAGCTGCAGGTAGCACTTGACCTGCTGCCGGATCTTCTGGAAGCAGTCCACGATGGGCACGGTGGGGATGGTGTGGATGCGGCTCAGGATGTCCAGGGCCACGTTGACCAGCCCCTGCTTGCGCGCGATCTTCCCGTACTGGATGATGGCCGAGGCCGAGGCGTGGACGCCCAGCATGGCGTTGTTGGAGCTGGGGTCGTGCTGGGAGCTGTTCTCATAGGCAGTCACAATGGCTGGGAAGGCAAGGTGAAACGTTTGCCATTGGAAATGGTGTTACACAGGGGGCAGCGCCTTACACAGCAACACACATGACTTAAGATGGGGATGACTTCAGATAATCAAACATTTCAATGAAAAATGAATAAAAGCTACAATTCACCAAAATCAAGCCACCAAGAACTTATGTGTTTGTTATGCATTCACATTCTCTGAAAAATCCCTTTGCCCAGGATTTTTCTCCTGGGAAGCTGAAAAAGCCTCAGAAAAAGGAAAACAATTCTTATCTCATTTGCTTCTCCTGTGTTGTGCTCATGTGGAATGTGTTTGGAGATTGTTTACCCACAGGTGATTGTTTCTTTGGATTCCAGTGTGAGTTATTTTGACTCATTGGCCAATCAGGGCCAAGCTGCGTCAGGACTCTGGAGAGAGCCACGAGTTTTCTTTATTATCTTTTCACCATTCTGTAAGTATCCTTTCTGTATTCTTTAGTATAGTATAGTATTCTTTAATATAATATAATATAATATAATATCATAAAATAATAAATTTGCTTTCTGAGAACATGGCGTCAGATTCATCATTCCTCCCTGCCATGGGGATCCCTGCAAATACAATATGTGTTGTCTGGAAAATTGTATGACAAATGCATGCTGGACCAGGCAGACTTACCCTGGTAATGATGCTGTCTCCACATGAAAATGCTGCTCCAGTGGGATAAATCATCTGACACAATAGGTAACCTGTTCCTCCAAGTCTTGACAACAGTCTTCATATCATGTAAGCTGTTGTTCCTCCCCAGATTAGTTGGTTGCAGTCCTGCGTTTATTTGGGCTGCTTCCTGAAGTTCAATTATTTGCTGTGCTGCCTAGAAAACATAATCAATATAAATAAGGAACAAACAGAAGATGGCAGCAGTCTCGAACCCCCTAAAGGAACTAGACAGTTTGTTAAAACTTCGACCACCTGAATAAAAGGCCCACAAACTTTAATGGAATTTAATTACCTGTAGTACAATAAAACCAGTGTATATTCTCTAAGCTACCACTTGGCAGATAACAGTTGTATTCACTGTTAATCAACCAAATGAGATAACTATGTGAGAAAAAAAAAAGGCAGTCCAAATTTATAGAGTGAAATCTCTTGAAACAAAATAAATTAAAGTAATATTTTCCTACAATCATCTCCGTATCAGCTCTCACAATAGCTTAACCTTCATCCCACACCCATTCATCACATAAATTTAATTTTCTCATGGGTATTTAATCACATACTATCTGATATTTAAAAAAAAAAAGTAATTACTGCAGTGCAAATTCGAGGCTGCATTTGTACCTCTGTCAGTCACTGACTAATTTATCATTTCTTCACGAGGGATATATACATATTAGATTGTTTTAAAAGCTTGTTTTAATTGATATCTGAAAGCACTTAAATACTTTATTTAGCAATATTAATCTTTTCCTGCTGCAGATGCTGCCATTCCTGAGTAGGGGAGGGGGGCAATTTGAAATATAGGTGAAATCTTAGCAGGAAGGAATTACATTCATTGAGAAGCCATCTAATGGTATTGTGTGAGCTCACAAATTGTACTTATTTACTTGATAACTTCTTCTGAATATGGAGAAAAATTCCATATTCATTCACTTTATCTGATGCATCAATTTATATTATAAAAATTCAAAGGTATGAGTTGCTGTGTGAGCTCTACCCACAGGACCAATTATTTTATAGAGGTCACTTCATATATGGTGTAGATTGGTTATGAATCACACACACAGAATGAAACCACTGATCTTCAACAGAATCACAGAGGCCTCTGTATCAAAGAGAACTCAAAGCAAAGTCCTCTGCACTTCCACAGACAGGGCTCACTCAGTGTCAGATCTCTGAGCAATGGCCCATCAAGAAATCATCCATTATGAAAACTAAGCTATTCCACAATTTCTCCCCTGGAGATGAAAGGTTCCCTCCACAGGAACAAGAGCTTTGTCAGGTATATATTTATAGGGTACCTAAACAGGGACAAAGCCTAAATGTCAAATGAATGGAATGTTTTGCCTAAATCCCACACTGCCAAGCCCAGCACGATCCTGCCTCAGCCCCACTTCCACACTGGTTCCACACACATCAGAGGAGACAAGGTTCATTTTTAAGAATCTTCTGAAAGTAACTCTAGGCCAAATCAGATTTTTAAAAGATGGATTTAGGTATCTACTTCTGTTTGATTATACTTGCAAATAAAACATCTACTCTCAAAAATTCTTCTCTTGCAGTTGAAAATTAGTTATTTACATGATTAAATCATGGAGAAAACAACAGGGCGCTGATATTTTATACATTTCAAAAGGAAACAGAAATCCATTTTTGTTATGGTAAAATGTGGGTGAAAGTTTCAAAGGACACCACCATTTGTTTCTCACCATGTAATACACATTATTTCATTTCACATAATAGTTAAACTACATATTCCATACAATCAGAATTGTACCAGGTGCTTCCCAAAAATATTTCTGGAGATCTGAAAAAAGGTGAGTTTAATCACTTACAAGCTCTTCCTGATTAGCAACAAGTACTTTGAAGAAACAGAAAGACACATTCTGCAACTTCAAAAAAAGAAATGCCATGATACAAAAACTATCAGCACTAAATACATATATATATATATATATATATATGATATACACTAAAATATTTCACACTTGCAGCTACCAACAGTTCTGAGACCTGCTGCTGAAGGACACCTGGAGCTAAGAGCTCTGCTGTTACCTGGAGCAGGGGGGTGTGGACGTGGGACACGACGTGGGGCAGGCGCCGCCACTCGCGGATAGCCAGGCTGCTCGCCATCTCCACCAGGCGCTCGATGAAGTTCAGCTGCTGCTCCTCGGGGTGGCAGATGGCCAGGTACCCCCTGTACATGTTCACCTTCCAGGCCATCTCCTTTGGACAACTCAGCTCCACCTGGTCATGGAATAGGAAAAACATCCAGTAAAGATCGTTCCTACTCAAACAGGTAATTTTTTTAAGCTTTCTTAAATAAACAACTTTGATGTTTTAAAAATAATCTCGTTTCTTAAAAACATCTGATTGAAGTACTAACATTTATGTCACTAGAGGAGTTTCAGCTCTCCTAAAGTTACTGGCAAGGGCAGGCTAGCACATGAATTGCAATTCAGCACAAGAGAAGAAGTGCCCATGCCCAATCTACTGCTGGGGTATTTTTATTCTGACAAGTGTAATGCATCTCAAAGAGCTGAGCCAGCCCAAAGCAGCCCTGCCACAGGAGCAGGATGCTCACAGCAAACAATTCACCCTGCACAAAGCCAGAAGATGCTTCTCAGCAGATAACACGCACCATATCTGAAATGCAGAACATGTAATGGCAACTTCTTACCTAAAAGGATCCTGTGCCTACCTGTCCCACATCATGCAGCATTGTACTCCCTGTCTGCTCTAGGGCATTGCTAAATTTATGAAAATAAACAGCTGATATTTTTTCAAGTAATCACAACCAGCTTCTCATATGGTAAAGTAATTCCTGAGCACAGGTGCAAAGTCAGGTCACAGTGCTAAAATAATTTATAAAATAATTTTAAACCATTTCCTCAGAATTCTGGAACAGTAGAAATATGGCATCTAAACCCAGCAAAGCACTTGAATTGTGCAGCACCTAAATTCTGTGAGCACTTTGCAGCAAACTTGCACTGAGCCAGTGCTCACCAGCTGACACTGCAGGCCTTTAATCTACAACTTTCTCACCTCTTTTTCCTCCACGTTACACCAAGCTCTTAATGGTTTGATGTGCAACACAGAAATCCCCCTACATTATGCTCCTGCTGATAAACTGTATGGTGACCATTACAATTGTTATTCCTGTTATCCTCAGCTGACTTTTACGCCTGAACCAGCAAAGAGAAAGTGCCAGGTAGCATCCTTACACTTACACAGTGAAAATCATCTCCTTCTTTATTATGTTATCTACTGGATCATTAAACACAATGGCAGTGTGAGCAAATGGAAATGAGTCTTGGGTCCTATCAAGGGCTACTTGCTGTTTTAATAGCTCAACTTTAATGGGTAGATTATTAAAAATCTTTCACAAAGATTTAAGAAAACTGATAGATATTTGCCATCATCCCTGGCGTCTCTTGTGAATCAACCATGGAACTTGACAAAAAACAGCCACATTAAAGAATATCAATATAATTGGAGTAGTGAGGTACAGCAGCATAGAATCAATTATTCTTTTAGATCCCAATATTTATGCAAACACGTGCTGACACTTTTACAAGAACCTGAGTAGAGTCACAAAGGCTCCATTTATGGCTTCAGCAGCATCTTCTCCTCAGTCATAAAATAAATGTCTCATTACTGAAAATACTTCATTTAATACAACTGCAGCTACAGCATATCAGCACTTACTCAGGGTTGTCACTTCCACTCAACTTGCAATTGTCCAAAACCAGAAGCTGTCAGATATGATCTATTTCACTTTCTTCAAGCCCAAGGCTTATAATATACTGTACAATATAGCTCTTATTTTAGGCTTTAAAGCTTTCTCAAATATTTCCATACTTAGCCTCTGAAGTTGCATACTTAAATAGGACACAGAATACAAGTGTTACAAGAACAAAAGAAATTAATTAAAATGTAAATAGTACCCATAAGACAGTTTTTGTTGCATTTGCAGTTTGCTGCTTAGACATTTGGCTTCACATTGTATTTTAAATATGTACTTCACCCTTTTATTGCAAATTCTGGCATCTTTAGCAGAGTAATTCCAGTATTGCCCCACTGTATACAACAGTGCAAGAAAGATCTGCAAGCTCCTTTCCACCTGTGATTTCATGCAGTATTCTCAACTTTTAGATTTCAATTTTACATCTGGTTAATGTTTCTATATTAACTCATCAGCTGAACAACTACCTACCATGAACAGAGAACATATTTCCTTAAAATTAAAACAAAACAGAAAAAACAAACCAAAGAAAAACCAAATCAAACACAACCCCCCACCATGTTTTCCATCTTGTTTAGATAAGTGACACCTTATACAACACTTAAAAAAAAATTCCAGACAATCTACTGGCAACTCCAACAGAAGTCTGCCATTGGCCCCAAGAAGTTCAAGATGTCCATGCAGCCTGGCTGTCCTAGCAGCCTCAAGAGCAATAACCACCAGCTTATTCTCATGGGATGGCTCTTAAACAGTCAGAATGAAGCTACCCAAGGCAGCATGAGGAGAAACTAAACATGAGCACAAAAACCCCTCACTCACCTGCACCAGAGCCTCCTTCATAGCAATCCAGTTTGAGACCCTCCATGCACACTTCAGCACCAGGTAAGGATTTATGTGACCTTTGGACTGGCCATATTCTGTCAAAGGCTCCCATTGGTTCAACTCTTTTGAGCAACTAAGAAAAACAAATGCAGTGTCAATTTTGTTACCAAAAAAACCCCAAAAACTTCAATAAAAGTGACAATAAATGTTTGTGTATCAGAATATTATCTGCGTATTTGTTTGTCTACAAACAGCTTTGCAAGCACTGCAGAAGTTTTATCCAGATGGGAAGACTTTTTTTTATTTATTTATTATCAGTTATAATACAGAAATCTGTGAACAGGGAAGAGCTGCATTTTGTGTCTCCCAGAACAACCATTTTAAATAGGAAAAACAAATTTTAACTCCAGTCTGTTTCCACCAATAGCAAATTACATTTTTACAGCAATTCAGCCATATCACTTCTGAGGCTCTGTTAAGGGAATACAAAATAGCTTTTTTTATTCCCTCAGGTTTTCTCTGTATCTGAGCTATCCTGAGGTAAGTTTATTCTCATAACTAATGCTTTAAACCAAGAGCAGGGTATTTTGCTTTTATTGCAGGGTAAAAATACTTGTTCCACATCAGCTTCCAAGTCTTACCGAATCCAGTGGTCTTCCCAAAGCTGGTACTCAGGGAAGATGGAAGGGGAAGCATTGCTCCTCTCGTGCTCTTTTTTAGCCTTCTCCATTGCTTTTTCATAAGTTTCTTGTGCCTAAAGAAAATTCAACCATTCCAGGTTTCCATCTGCTGTGTATACAATAACTCACTGCTCTTTTATTTTTAGGAACAAGTGATAAGAAAACCTTCATAGACTTGAAAAAAAAAAAGTCAAGTGTGTTAAATTCATTCCTGAATATAGCTATTATTTGACAGCTTGACAAATGTCATGAAAATCTGATGGGTGTGCACAAAAATTTCACCTTACCTCAGTATTAAAAGGCTTTAAACTACTACTGTAGACAGCAGAGAAGCCATGGCACTTTCCACTTTAGAAGACTGAACTTAATAATTAATATTCAGAGGTTTTTCCTGCTGACCAGAATATTTATCCTGACAGGTAGAACCACTCAGATAATTTCTAAAATCAAGACTGTACCTGTTCAAAAAAGCCATGCTGTTCATAGGCAATGGCTGTTGCTGTCTCTGGGAATTTGCAGCGTTTCTGCCACAGCCCAGCCCACATATCCTCCTCTTGCAACAAAGAGTAGAGCTCAGCAAGGGAATCCAGGATTTCCTGCAAGGTTAAGAACACAGATTTCTCCACAGTTAAGCTGTCTTTATAAAGCACAGTAGGTAGCAAACCCCACGTTCTACACTAAGACAAGCTGAGAGAAACATGGAAACAGAGAAAGGCCTATAAAACTTAATAAATTTTTTTTTAAACTCTAAAAGGCAAGAAATTAGTAAGAACCATGTACTGAAAACAACACTGCATGACAAAAACATCCTAAGGCTTGTACACTGACTCTTGCCTATCTTCCCTAACACAACAGATCAAATCATAAAAAAACAAAATTTTTAAACAAGTCAATAATACAGCAGGATGAGGAAACAGCTTCAAGTTGCACCAGGGGAGGTTTAGATTTGATATTATGAAAAATATCTTTACTGAAAAGGTTGTAAAGCAGTGGAACAGGCTGCCCAGGGTAGTGCTAGAGTCACTGTCCTTGGAGGTATTTAAAATACATGTAAAATGTGACACTTGGGGACATGGTTTAGTGGAGGACTTGTCACTGTTAGGTTTTTCTCTCCATATTTCATAAGGTATTTCAATAAATATAACACTACCTGTTGAGGAGGAGTTATGCTTTCCTGCTCATAAAATTCTGTTGTCTGTTTAGGCTTAATCTGCAGACTGAGTCCTTTTTCAAAGGCTTGATGTTCCAGCATGAGTGTAGAACGAAACCAGAGGTTGTGAGTCTTCCCCAGGTATTTCAGGACACAAGGTCTGATGGGAATGGGAGGAACACACTGTGACATTGCTTCCACAAAGCAGTTCAGGGCACTTGGCTGGCAATCCCTCTGCACCTGATGGCTTCCACTGCACAAGAAAGGGCTTATTTCCCCTGCTAGAGCCTAGAAGAAAAAACATCATACTATCTGTCTATTCAGATTCTTCAATTAGAGAAATCAGATTTAACATCTCTTTAGTACAGGGAACAAACACTTCAATAAGTACATTTCTCTCTGTAAAATGAAAGGCCCTATTTCTTTCAAAAGATGTATTGATACAGGTACACAGCATTCACCAGGCTGAGAATGGCAAATATCTCAAAGCTAGTAAACAAAGTCACCACATTTTCCTGTAACAGCAGTCATTTACAAAGAGGAATCTGCAAATGGGAGAGAGAGAGAGAGGTTCTCACATGTTGCTGTCTGTCAGACAAGATTTTCCAAAGTCGTGAAAATAGCTGTATCCAAGTCTTCTCTGCCAAAGGTGTAGAAATGTGGCATAACTGAACAAAGGCACTCAGCAACGCTCCCGTCTGGAAACAGACAGATGTACAGAAATAGGAACATACAATTAATCCTGTGGCAAAACAGTTCAGTTATACTGTTGTTTCAGTAGTAATACTAATGCCTTTTCAACAAAAATTTAATCCTATTTTCATGTTGATCAAGACTCTGATTCATTACTGCAACCATCAAAAAAAAAAGAAGGAAAAAAGGAAGATGTTCATCATCTTGGTAATAGGAATAATCAGGTTAATTGGATACAGCTGTTGCTAGTGTGGAGTTATTTCAACATAGCTTTCAGCTAAATTATTTTCTTAGAAATTATTTAATCATAAGGTGCTGATACAGATTTTTGATCCTATACCCTGTGTTTGCCATCACTAGTTTATGAACTGAATTGTTAAAATATACTTATGGTGAAGAAGGATGATATTTAATTTTGTAGGAAAGAGATACAGTAATAACTAGCAATGAAGTGAAGGCTAAAGAATTTTTTACCATAGGCAAATAAGAAACTGCAGATTGTAAGAGATGTCTACATAAGAAAACTCAGCTGAAAAATGAGAAGTGTGAGATAGATCAGTTTGAAGTTTTAGGATTAAAGTGGCTTGGCACCAACAACCTGCACCCACCTTCACTTCCCGAAGGGAGTCGAGGAATTTGTCGTGCCGGTTGGTCAGCATGTGCAGCTGGTTGCCAATGTCCTTCTCTGAAAGTTCCTTTGTTTTGGGAGTGCTGGTCTGATCTCCTGGAGCCAATTCAATGTCTATTTCAACATCCTACACAGAAATAAACAACACAGTATGTAAAAATAGGCATCTTCTGTGTACTTTTGCTTATTTTCCACACTAGAAAACACCTTCCTGATCAATTTATTTCAGACCTCACTGTTTCTGCTCCTTCTTCAAATCTGTAATTGCCGAGAGTGCTGAAGTAAAGGCTAAATGAATAAATGGGAGTTCTGAGAGACCCAAGCATGCTTAAACCACAGGAGACATCAACAATCTGCACACATCATCTTCATCACTCATTCTCCAAAGGTATCTGGTGAGAAACTAGGAAGAGCTGAATTCCATTAGAGAGACTGCTTTCTCCACAGTATTTCCATCAGTTACCTCCTCTTTGGATTCGCTGTTCTCCCTCTCCCGAGGCTCCTGCTTGACGTGAGTGACCATGGCAAAGGCTGCCCTGTCGTGGCTGTCAGCAAGGTTGATGACATTGGTGATGGAGGGCAGCATGGCCCCCTGGCAGCTGGTGCCAATCGTGGTGTTCCTCTCACACACTGCCAACAGCAGCTGCCACGTGGAGAAATAACAAGAGCATTTGAACATACATTTTACTGCAGAACTTCAAAGAAAGCATCACTACGGTTTAATATTTAAAAACAAGAAAAAGTTGCAATAGTAAGTTTAAGGCCTATTTATCACCTTTATTAATAGAAACTCCTAGGCCTAAAGGCTGTATTTTGTACTTCTTAAAACATGTATTAAGTGTCCTCAATCTGCTAATAAATACAGACTTTTTTACCCTAAAATAGATATTCACAGTCACCTTAAATTCATGCTTTAATATCCATATTGTTAAAATAAAAGGTTTGTCCCATTTTATTTTAAATAACACAGGCAAAGATGCGATGTCATTTCAATGCAATCCCACCTAACAGCTGTCATACTATTAGGAAACATTCCAGCTTTAACAGTTTTCTTGGAATCTTCTCCTATAACAATTCTTGGGGTTTTTTTTCCATAGTCATTATCAATTAAAAGAGGTTGTTTTCCTTAAGAAGTATTAACCTGGCCATTAGGCTTTTGGCAGAGAAAATAGATTTTAAACATTTCTATTAAAGCCACTTCCCAGGCATCAGCATTTCACTGTTTAGCCATTGTATATATTTTTAAGCACCACAGGAGCTGAGGCAGCAGACTTGGTATTTTCAGCTTTGATACAAAAAATACACTCTACAAAACACACACCACACAATGCTTTTGCACACAACAAGGCAAAATAAGGACTAAAACATGTATCTAACTGCATTTCTGATACAAGCAGTTTCCCTACCTCGATGCACTGCTTTATCCAGAAGTGATTTCCCATTGCTTCCCAGTTCTGGGAGCAGGTCACATAAAGCAAGCGCTCGTACACGCGGCGTTTCATGGAATTGTCAAAGACCTCAAAGAACTTGGCTCGGATGAGTGGCTGGGCACAGCGCAAACCAGAGAGAAATGCTGGCTCCAGTTTAGCTGTAAGTTCACTCCCAGAAAGATTCTCATCCCTAAAATGAATGAAGACGAAATAACAGAGCCATTAGAAAGAAGACTCCTAGGTTTTGTATAACAGACTAAAAACTCCAAGAGATAACATTCTGTAAAAGCCCACGCATGACAAACATCCAGTTTTTGAGAGAAACAGCAAAGAAAACATTGCTGCTTGTTGTAAAACTGCCCAGAACTATCAGAAATACTCTTGCAGGATAAAATCTTATCATAATTGTGAAACACCAAGCTACACCTGTATGGTGTTTGAAATGACAAATGGTATTGATTGATGAAGCTTTCTGAGCACTGTGTGCACACAAAAGTTTTGCACAGTGAACCAGCAGAGTACAGCAGCAAAGTGACTGCAAAATAATGTGAAGGAGTAGCACAACATTAAATACCTGGCATTTGTTGATAAGGTGACTATTTTAATTATTTCATTGTGAGTCAAATCTTCAAGTCTACCTAGCAAAGTAACTCTCCTGAAAGTGTAACTTACAATTAAGTTTCAAGGAAAAATAATCTTTGTATCCCATGAATGTGAAAAGACAGACCTTAGCTGTAATCACATTGTTGAGAATACAGTCAGCTACAAGGATGCCTTGGTATCTCGGGAAAGGAAGAAGTTGGGGTGGAGGTACTTTATCAGTGCCAAAAGTAAAAATCCTTACTAAGGAACTCCTGTTTTCAAATTGCATTCCATAAGTATGCACTGTGGTCTCAGTAAAGTGAATTGATTTTGCATTTTAGGGAAAAAAAATCCCTTAATTCAGACCTAAAAGGATTAATGACATGTTATAAAGTTCATATATGGTACAAATTATGAACCAATAAGCTGCAATAAGTGATTAATTGCTATAATTACCTATAGACGTAGTTAACAAGGTCTAAGAACTGAGCATTTAATTCAAGGTCTTCTGGAAAACGCTTTTCAATGTAAGTCATCATTTTCACCAGTAAAATGGACTTCTCCCGGAGAGTAGGTGTCTGTGGTAAAAGAACACAAGATTAATTTTGTCAATTCATCTTTAAACATACAGAGAACTAGCACATTCAAATTACAACTCAGCCATTCTTTACAGGACTCTGCTTCTAAAGTACTGAAAAAGAGCTTGGTAGGTCATAGTTCTGCAAAAGAAAAATAACTCAAGCACTTATCCTTCTAATATATGCTGGAGAATTTGAAAATTGTGACTAAAAATAAGTTTAAGTTGTTCAGGGATTAAAAAATTCTGATGTATATTATAAAAAGTGTAGGTCCTTTTGTACAGCACTAGGCTGTAAGAGCTCAACTCTTAACAAAAATATGGCAGATTGAGGAGGCCACAAAATGTTACAGAGTAACACAATTTATACCAGCATTAGTCATCTTCCCCCTGAAGAGTCTTTCTATCCAGGTTAATGTGAAGTATATTTTAAAACTTTAAAGGAAGTTCTCCACAAAGCAGCATTTGAGATCAAACACCAAATATAAGCCTATGAAATGCCAAGTATCTATAGCTGCAGCTATTTTCACAGGGAATTAAAATAGTCTAAATACCATCAAGGGTATCTAAACATATATAACAGATCATTACAAACCTCATTGTCAAAACTGATGAATTATATTGGCTAACCATAGTTATTTAGTATTTGAGAGCAATAATGACTTCATCTACTCAATTTACCTGATTAGCTGCCATTGGGGAATTGTTCTTCACCCACTCCTCCACTATTTTTACCACTGCACGAAGAATTTTGGCATCAGTGGATTTTTCAATGAGAGATGTTAGAATAGCTTGTATAAAATTTTTCCTCATTTCCATGCTCATCACAGCCAGGCGAGTTTTCACAAGATCCAGACTCAGCATTACCAGTTCACTTGTACCTGCTATGGATGCAAAAAAAGGTTTAGAGTTGTGTACACACCTATGAACCACCTAGGAAAAGATTTTCCAGATAAGATGCTGTAATTTTTAAAACATGCCTGGAAGTTTATCCCCAGAGATAATATGTTCAGAATTACTACTTTACATTCCTACACAACTAAGGCACAACCCAAGGCCAGCTTGAACAGGGTTTTAGCAACTGTCTAGTGGAAGGTGCCCCTGCCCATGGCAAGGGGTTGGAATTAGATGATCTTAAAGCTTCCTTCTAACACAAATCATTCTATGATTCTGTGACTTCTTTCAAAAACAAATCCATTCAAAATCCTAAAGGCAAGCCTGTTTTTTCCTTTCTGCAGATCTTTAGTAGAAGGTATTATAGACCCCTAATTCTGAAAAACTACAATTAACTTTGTGAAAGACACTGTCTGTGATGCAGCTAATTCTCTAATTCTGTTCAGCTAATTTCCTGACTTGCTTATCAATGAAGTTTAATAATTTTCCAATTGTTTCTCAGTGTTAATAAAATTTACAAGGTTCTCAAAAATTAAATTAGGTATGGGCTGGGAATCTAACAGCAACAATTCTTTCAAAGTGTTTACTTCAGTAGCTTATCCATTAGTAAATTACAGGGCCCTCTACCAGCACTTAATTTTCTTCTACAAGAACATCTGATTTTTTCTAATTCATTTGACAACAGACAGCATTATACTGACTGAAAGAGATGCTAAAGCATCCGCTTCAACAAGTTCATTCAAACACAGTTGTTTCAATATTGTAAAATAGGAAGGAGTAGAAAAAAAAGTGAAAGCACAAAGCAATCAAAAAATTCAGCCCCTCTCCCCTCAACCCTCTAAAGCTTTGAAGAATTTCAGAACTTCTATTTATGCTGCAGCTCAGCAAACGCTTCACTAACCCTTCACTGAAAAGGTTGGGCTAATACTGAAATTCATATATTAAGCAGGTAACTGGAACTCATAAGTGCATTTTTAGCTGTCAGTACTTTGGGGTAGCACTACTCACTAAGGCTGAAGTATTTTTCAACAAGTTACAATGCACACAAACCCTGCAGAGTCATTTGAATCCCTTTAGGGTGAAGATATTTTAATACTTTCCAATACTTCTAATCATTAACAGACTGTACAAGGTAATACCTGTGTTTGCTTCTGCTGCTCCTGCTGTTGCCTGTGGATTCAGGTGTTCCCTGACCATCTTCTGCAGGGACCTCATGAAAACTGAGATCAGCCTGTCAATGTAGCTGGGGTTGTTGCTGCATGCAGATTTCAGAATCATCAGAGTCCCTAGAGATAAAACCAAGGCTTCAGGAATTGAAACTTCTCTTGGGCATGACCTGAGTAAGGTACAGATGCCATGAAAGAAGGATGGGACTACCCAGGATACAAACATTAGAAATCTGGAGAGATTTGGAGAAAAATTTCAGTCTCAATTTCAGTGTCAACTTTAATTTTGCACTAATTAAAGTATTTCAAAGTTTTGCATACAAGTGTGTGATGAACAGCAAAGGGAAAAAGGGAGGACAGGAAGAAAGGGATTGAGAACAAATATTTCCAAGACCTTAAAAAATGCAACTACTCCTAATATTGCACATTAATTTTAGTAGCAAAAAGTAGAAAAACTTTTAAATTAGCAGGCCTGGGTTTAGTAATTAAGAAATCATAACTTGGGTTTTCTAATCTAGAAACTTTATAAAGTTTAATAAATCAGTTTCTGTAGACTGAAGAAGTTAATTCAAGTTGACCACTTCACCCTTAAAAAAAAAAGCACACACATCCTGTACAATTATCCCTACTAAAAATAAACAAACTACTGCAACTTTCTAATTCAATGGATCTACACAGCATATCTACAGAAGCATGCTCTGATCATTGAATGGCTCCTGCCAAAGTTTTGATTTCTTTTTCTGATCAGATGGGCACAAAATTTGTCCCACAAAGCTCAGCCTCTGAGCCACAGAATTACTACAAAATGCACCTCCTGACAGCTTGATTGTGGTGCTGCTTTTAAGGGAGCTCTGGACAAAATGTAAGAAACATCTTTCATGGTTAGTTTGATGTAAAGTACCTGCTGACATCTGACAAATAGGCAATTCCCAAGGTACAATTACAGACATCTACACAGCTCACAGAACAGAACAGTGAAGGACATTTGCCATTTAAATCAGCAGGTTTTCCAACATTGTACAATTTCAGGTCTGTATTACCAACACAACCAGTTGTGGGCCAAACTCTATTATTCCTATATATCTCTGTCATTCTATTATGTAGCTGAGTTGTCTAGCAGTTCAGTAAGTACAAAAAAAAAAAAAAAAACAAGAAAAGAAAACCATTTCAGCTCTTCAGAATGGTCTATGCTAAAAATTCAGATTTTGCCACCCAAAAAAAATAGTATTTTTGTAATTTCTTGATTACTGAGAGTTTAAGGTCTATAAATACATAAATCTTAATACACTACCTAAATCAGCTAATAAATGAGGCTTAAAAAAATTAAACAGGAATACATAAGACTCTATACAGATACCTTAAACTATTCTGTTGTATCTCAGAGGACCTGCAGGATTTGGTTTTTTCCATGTAAGAAGGTGCCAGTAACTTTTACTTTATTTTCTGCCTAATATCAATATTGCACCTTTTCCCTATGCACTTTGAATACAAAAGGCTTCCACCTAGCAGATCTACAGCTCCCCACCTCCAAAAATTGCTCCCAAGTCACTTCAGGGAGCAGACAGAACACGATGAACCCCCCTCCATTCCCTTTTTTCACAGACATGACATCCTAAGCTCATTTCTCAAGTTAGCGTCAAAAGCTTCCCACAGCTTTTCCTCTGCATTAGATCAGATTTATGGAAAAGGAAATTTGTGACAAAGACATGTCTCATTCAGGGGCATTCCCAAAGAGCTGCCAGGGGTGTGGGACACCTACCAAAGAGCTGGGAAGGGTTGGCATTGGTGGCTTTTTCATAATTAGTCAGTCCCTCATAAATAACCTTCCCAACTGCAGCATAAAGGCACTCCAGCTCTTCATACTTGGAAGCCACGCTTGAGGTACCTGCAGAGTTCAGAGATGTCTTTAGTTTTGGTAACACTACCCACAGAACAGGCAAAGAACAGTTCCACTGTGAATGTGCAGTCACTAAAACATCACTGGAGTCTTACACTGTCAACAATCTAAGATGACACAAGCAGATCCCTCACTTATATAAACCTCTTTATTATACCAGTATGTCTTTGAGAATTCACTTCTTCTGACTAACTCAATTTGATGAGCAGTCTTACATTACTGATTTACTTTTCTCCAAGAAAATATTATCTAAATTAGCTTCTATTAAGACACAGCATATTACTTATTGCCTTTCTTTTTTACACTTTATCTCCCTTCCTTGTTTCAGCAAAACAGCAAAACTTAATAACTAAAAAATTGCACTTCTGAAGCTGAAAAATTCTAATTGCAAAAATACATTAAATTTATAGCATGCATTTCTTGAACTAAAGTTATGACAGCCACAGGTTATTAAGTTTTTATGTCAATGGATAATGATGTATTCCACATGATTACTTCTTTCAGCTTTTCCTTTTTTAATCAGAGGTTGAAAGTGCAAGCTAAAATGGACCATTAAATGCAGGAATCATAAAACAGAGTATTAGCACATTCCAAAGAGTGCCTTCATCACACCCCTCAACCACTTAAGTTATGCAGCAATAAAGGATAAAAGGAGGAAGAAAACACCACTCACTTGGTTCTGTGGGGAAAATTCCCATCAAGCGAGACAGCAAACTGTGGACAGCCCTCAAAACCTTGGTGTTCCCACAGGTCATACAGGCTGCTACCCCTCTTTGGAGGGGCTTGAAGCTGCTCAGGATAGCAGGGGGCTGTAGCACAGTCAGCAGGAAGCTTAAGACCTCTAAGCCAGTGCAAATGTTGGCAAAGTTGGCCTGATTGGGCTGCTCCTAAAGAGAAAGCACACAAAAAGGCAGTGAGTAAGGGTAAACAGGAATTACACAGATTACTAAACTCAGATCAAATCTGTTAAAACCTACTAAGAAAAAATCCCCAAAAATAAATAAACCACACCAACCAGTCAGTACTGCAGCTCTACAAATTATAACCACTTCTGCAATTCACAAACTTAACAACTTATTTATTTCACTACAAAGAAAAGATTAGTACTGTAAAAATCTATATCCAGATATGACTGGTATTCAATCATCCCACATGCCAGGGAAGCCTAAAGACCTACAGGACCAGAATGTTACCTACCACAGTCATGAGCAGCTTATCAAACCACTGCAACTTCAGTTCTGACTTGGGCCACATGTCTGGCCTCAAAGCTGTTTTCAGAAGGTTGACACAGCGTCGAGACAGCAACTCCCCAGGGGATCCAGCAGTGTTGGAGTTGTCATTTACCTAGCAATTAATCAGAGTTAACAAAATGACACCCTTTTGGAACCAAGTCATTAATTTATTACTCATTCCATGCAAGCATGTAATTTCTTATTTCTGAAATGGATGAGCTTATGTAGTTTTATCAGTACAGTCACACAGCATTTAATGCATAAAAAGCTGACAACTAATAGTAAACACCAGAACTGGTGTCTAAATTGCTAGCTAATTAACCCAAATCACCCATCAAAGGTGTATTTAAACAAAAGTTTCATGCTATCCTATATTACTACAACTCTGAACATACTCAAGATGGTTTATCTTTACTGTTGCAAGGTATCCATAAACATGTGCAGCTCTTTACTCAATTCATCTTTATACTTAAGAGCACATCTATTTTGTGCAATGGACTGTGGGATATAAAATCCCATGCTACTTACCAGCTGAGTCTGCTGCAGGAGCAGAAGCCATAAAATTTGTCAGCCTGGAGGTACACCCAGATAATTTTTCCCATTCTAGAAAAGTTTATTCCCTCCAAATTTGGTGAAAAACTTTAGCTCTACATGCTGCAGGAAAGTAATTCCATGTATAGGATTTTGAAAATAAAACTACAATCATTACCCCTAGATACAGCCATTCCCTATAAAACTCTCTTAATATTTTGGGATAAAGTATTCTTGACATTTAACCTAGGCAATAGAACAAGCATACATTGCAGCATCACCCAAATATGTAAATTAATCATGAAAAAGCACAGAAACATTAGAATAATCCAAGCCTAAAAGGAGCTGTGTGAAAAGAGGGGGTTTTATGGGTTTGGCTGCTACTCCACACTGGTATCTGCATATCAGAATAACCACAGTACCTGGCAAGCAATTCTAATCAGGAAATTCACAACAGTGTCTGTGTGCTGCTTGTCAATGGGCTTGGCAAGGAGGGCATCAGCTCCTGGCAAGGACTGGCTCCGTCCAAACACCTGCATGCACACAAAACACAAAAGCCCTCAGCCAGACTGAAGGAGGAAAACAACAAGAACACATTTAAAGCACTTGCTAAAGCTAAAACCAATTCAAATTAGGGAGTTTCGAGTCATGTGGAAGAAACAATTACACTACTTAGAGTCTCTGAACAAATCCTGATTTTCTCTTACAGCACTTATTGCTCCTGTAGCTGTCCTGAATCGTTTTACTTCTTGGCCAGAATCCACAGACAATCCTCTTTTAACAGCAGATGAGGCAGAACTTGCTCCTTCTCCACTTGCACTTGAGTCCATATCTGAATCTGGCTGAAATATCAGCAATGTGCATGTTAAAAAAAAAGGACATTAAACTGTGGAACAGTTCAATCTTTACCCATTTATTTTGATTTCCTACCTGCTGGTCTTTGATTCTTTGCAATTCCCATTTAATAACAACTTCAGCAAGATCCACAGCTAATTTTCTTTGCTCTATTGTAACACTGGGAGTGAAGCCCAGTCTCTGCATGGCACTAACCATATGCTGAACCAAGTGATGTCTCACAGGATAATAAACCTGAAAAAATGGTTTCACAGAAATGTTCGTCATTAACTAGTAACATTCTACACAAAACCTATAAAGTTGAAATAAAGCAAAACTGTAAAACAGTCATCAATTCCAAAGTTTGCTAAACCTGTACCACTTCAAATTTTGCAATATGGAAAATTAACTGGTGCACTGAAAATAGTATTTTGGCTACAACTTTCAGTAGTGACTACTGATTTCATGCATTCAAATAAACATGTTCTTTTTAAGATTCATGTTTTTTTTCAAGGACCAATCATACCAATTTTTTTCCAAACATTTTAAAGAGCTTCAACTTACATTTGAGCATACTCAGATATTCTTTCAAAAATATCTGTTGAGGCATCAGTTCTTGAAAAATGTGTATTAGCTGTCCCTTTGGATTGCATTTTAATACATGTTTTCAAAAATGTTCCTATGTTGACATTCTGCACCATTCCCCCATTTGTTTAATGTTTCCCAACATACACTGGCTGCAGATAAAAGTGATCTAGTTAATCCCACAGAATATATAAAATCATACAAAAAAGGATTACTCAAGGGTGGCAAAGAATATGGCTGTGCACTTTGTTTAAAGAACTCTTAGACCTGTTAAAGAACACTGCTAATGCATGTGCAATGAATTCATCTTGCAGACTCTAAACTGACATTTGGAGTTCTAACTTCAGTCATGACAGAGCTTAATAAATTATTTGCTATTAAACAGTTGTATTCAGTTATAGATAAGTATCTTTACAGACAAATGATGCATTTTGAAACTAAACCATATAAGTTATGCTGTTTTTCTAATCAAACTGTTTAAGTCTTTGATACAGGAGATACAGTGAGTACCAGAGTAACAGTACAAGTACCTTGAAATGTTGTACTATCAAGTGCAAAATATGTACTAGCTGGGGCACTGTATGGCCCTCCTCCACAATGATTTTTCGTGTCCAGTGCGTGAGCATCTGGTGTCCATCCTCCATTCGAGCAGGCACAGCTGGAGTCAGGATAGCCATGGCCTGCCTGACAATAGCCCGGGCTTCCATTGCATGTGCTTTGAGAAGGCTGTGAAAAACCTGAACAGCAGAGCTTCTCATCAACATCAATACTGCATGCATTTACAAAAACAAAGCATTTATAAAGAAAGGGAAACAATACACATTTTCTAAAAAACCACAATTTTTCTCTAAAGGCACATAATTTGCTAGAAACACCATGATACATCAGCAGCAGAAGGATAGAGCATATACTTCCGTTTCCCTGTTTCCTTCACATTCCCTTTTCTTCCTCCCTCTTCACTGTCCAATTTGAAGTTTTCCCTTGGTCCCCACATTGTGTCTCAACTGAAGCATCTGCCTCTTAAGTGAAGAAACATTCCCAATTTTGCTAATTCAACCGAAATGTCTACTTGTCTTACTTACCCTTCCTGCTTTCATTTTTCTTCACACTTCTTTCTATACTCTCCTACTCCCAAGCAAATCTGTATTAAACCTTTGGCCTGCTGCTTCTTCATTTGTTTGTAGTGTTTGAATTATACTCAGCATTCAAAACCACTGTGCAGCTTCTACTCCAAATCTTACAATAAAAGAAAGCACTCCATGAACTTAACACAAGCCCGTGGTCAATACCTGCAGAACAATCTTCTTGTGAATGGCAAACTTGGCAATGATGTGTGCCAAGAGCAAGTGGCCACTGTACTTGCAGGCTGGGTCCACGCAGGCCTTGGACAGGAGGCAGGGCCAGGCAAAGGTCATCAGGCGCCGCAGTTTGCTGTTCCTGTTCTTGTTGTTGTCGTGGATGTGATGGGGGGCATGCTCCACCAGCAGCGTGGCAAACTGCAGCAGGTAGATCCTCAGAGAATCCAGCATATCAGCCTGCTTTTCTGGATCAAGTACCTAGTTTCAGGCAGGATCAAAGAGAGAATGAAGTTGACAAAAAAATGACTTTTATTATTATAAAGGCAAAGTCCCAAATTTTTGCTCTCTGAGTGGTTTTTAAGAAGACTAAGAACTAATTATAATTGCTTTCTTGACTCAGTTCAGTACCCAAAAACAACCTCCTGAAGTGTGAACCTTTAAATTATGAGCACATCTGGGAACTCCCAAACTGCTAACCTATAGAAAGATATAAATAAAATACCCCAACCCTCATCTACAACAACATTTGCTTTATAACCTCTGACTGGTTCCATGAAATAGCAGTGAATTAGAAAGACACTGATGCTGGGTCATGGAAAGCTTTCCTTACAAAAAACACTGGGATTATAGCCAAGTAAGGCCCATTTCTAAAGCCACATTCCAAATCTGAAAACAGCATAAACTGAAAATTGTAGACCCATCCTACTGACGACTAATGGACCTCACATTCAACATTATGAAGCAATTCAACATAACAGACCATAATATTCAGGACAGAACAACTAATTCAAAGCAGGATGAAAAGTCAAATGAGAGGAACATCTTTTTGTTTTAATTTTCAAATACTTCAATGTAAACAAAGACTGTTACCTTTGTTATAAAAACACTAGTGATGCTTTCTGGATTATCTCCTTCTGGGTTTGGGGGACCTAACAGCTGTTCACCTTCTCCTTTTTCAAAACTGTACAAGAAAGCAGGATTCAGGATATGTTGCAGCACCTACAGAATATAAACAAAGCAAGTTTTACTGTACTATTATATTCCTCTAATGGCAGCCAACACTCAAGTACTCCCACATGTAAACCTGCCTGTTGGACACATTCACTGAGTCACAAAAGGAAACTATACATAAAACCCCAAGAAAAAAGACACACACCAACTTTTTCCCCCCTCTTTCTTCCTTCCAAGGGCATAGATTCTTAGAAAGTGTAAACTAAAGCAGCAAGCACTGAGCACAAGATGAATTGCTGTCTCTGTTTATTATCGCTCTTCTTCAGGTATGATATTTTCACCTAAATGACTCTGCCAATTATCAAACTCGTTGACATTTAAGTAAGGAAGTTTTGTTGCCCTAGTTCCCAAGAAGAAAATTAAACCTAAATACCAGGCTTCTTTGATTTAATTGCTTTAGTTACCTTGGCTTTGAGCTCATCTCCAAAGTTTGGGTCATTCAAGTCTACAAACCGGAAGAACAAAGCTCGTTTTTGGGGGATACTGTAGTTTTTGGGGATCTCTTCTTCCATGTATTCCTTTAAGAAAGTCATATTGCAGAGAAATCGGCCCGTAAAAGCTCGAAGCAACTGGAAGAGTAACTCTATGTCACCATAATTCCTTCTGTGAAAACACATAAAATACAAAGCTTCTGTGAAAAAAATACACAAACTACTATGCTGATGGAATTCATCTTTTAAAGGAGCAGAGAAGCAAGAGCAGCCAGTACCACAGGCATGGTTTTAAAGCTAATAGCAGTATTATGAGATATATTACACTTTCTCTTCAATAACTGCAAACCATTTTTAGTAAGTCTATATACCTTTACAGTATTTTCAAAATTAAAATTAAAAAAATACATGCAGGGCCTAGGAACTAAAGATTTTTACGTACTTGCAGTAATTCAGTAAGCAATAGGCCAACAGCTTGGGCTCTTTCCAGTTTGTTGCAGCCATATTCTCCTTCCTATGTCTCTCCTGAAAAGCTTCACTCACCCAGACACGTTTCAGCTGATTCACCAAGGAGTGTTGATTTGCTAACCAACATTCATCATTCTTAACAATAATACTTATGATCTGTCCAAAGCAAAACAAGACAAATGCACAGTCAACACACAAGAGATCTGTCAGGAGAAACAATGATATATGAGCACTTGCTTAAGGTCAATTAAGGGTGCTAAAATATTCAACAGCAAAACAAAAGAGTGAAATACAAAATAGTTTAGATTTGAAAAAATAAATTTATGTTTTGTTGTCATGCTGTCCTCTTGTATCCTACTTGACAAAAAAAAGCAGAGATAATTTGAGTCTCTTTTCCTTTCTCAAAGCAGCTCTGGCTACAAACACTCCACATTTTTACAAGTGCTTTTCTATGAGCTGTAATACACACACAGTCACTGAAAGCCTGGCTGTAAGAGCCTTCTGGTAGATGAAGAGGTTTCAGCTATCCAGTGCAGAGACAAACAAGATAAATGAGTACCTTGATGGCCTGGAACTGCAGGTCGAGCCGCATGGTGGTGGTGCTGGGGGAGCCAGGTCTCACGGCTGCCTGGGCACCCACAGGCAGCAGCAGGGTGATAAATCGGTTGGGATTAGCTGCCAGTACATCCCGCAGAGGTTTGGCATCTTTATGTTTCAAGAAACTCTGCAAAAGGGGAAGAAATAATTTTAATAACCTTTAAAAGCCAAAATATCAGGCGACTATATCATCCTGTAGCTTTTATATGCCACACTAAAGTTGCAGAGGTTGTATTTCATGGATATAAAAATAACATCTACACTTCAGTAATAGCCTTACATGATCTGGAAAGGTATAAAATCAACACTTCAGGACAAACAAATACAAAACCAGAAACAGGAACCTTGCAGTCAAGAGTGAGACCATGATAAGGACTGCAAGGTCATACAAGCAAAAAACATACAAAAGATGTTCGTCAGATTTGTCAAGTTGAGGGTTTTTTCATGCTCCTCTCCCCACACAGCTTACCATAAACATTCTGCTCCACTGTGGATCATTTAAAGTGGCTTCCATCATGAACAGCTCCACAGTCTGGGACGGATGACGTGTCAAAAACTTGATCAGTGGTTCCCTGAATGGACTGCCAGCCTGAAAAATTCATAAACCTTAAATTAAAAATGGAGAGTATACAGTATTTCCCATTAATTTACTACCACTCAGAAAAATACATTTGACTTGGCATTTATACAGATACAAAATGTTCAGAACTTGCATGAGAATTTATTGATACTTTCAAAATTTCACTTCTAAGGGTGTAAAGCAAATGTTAATACCTCCTAAAGGCTTGAAGAGCATATTTCAGGATCAAATGTTCTCACACCATATTTAAAATATTGTAATTATCATACACTAATGTTCAAGACTATAAAGCAAAAAAATTTCAGCAATGTTAACTTCCACTTTTACCTCAATTAACATTGCTCGTTCTGTTTTCATAACAACTTCCAGAAGAGGTTTAACCAGAGTCTGTGGGGCAGCTGGGATCAGATGGAATAAATTTATGATTGCTGAACAAATCTTCATTTCCTACAGGTAAAAAGAAGGACAATTAAAAATAAATATTACTGGCTATAATGTATAAAAACAGTATCACACACCTTACTTCTTTTTTTTCTCCCCTCTGTATTAGCATAGCCAGCAGCCAAATGCAAAAGGTTAGCATAAACACAGCATCTACTTACCATAATGCATGAAAAAATTGCACCTGTGGAAGTCTGCCCTACCCCTTCTGGTAATATCATGGTTTAAATTTTATTTTCCTTTCCAGCAGAGTGGTGTTTTGCAGGTAAGAGCTAAACACTGTAATGATACTGCTGATGAGGGAGTTACAGAGTGCTCACTGCTCTGCACCAAGTGGGTCAAGTATCAAACAGCCAGACCTCCCCCCTAAAGAATTTCTGCCATACACCCCACACGCCCAGATTACACATGAAGAGAGATTCAGCTCTCTCACAGCACTGTTCAGCCTATCTCACAAACAGCTGGTTACTCTAAAGTCAGCTCTGTTCTCTCACTAGATATTAAATTCTCCAGAAGTCCAAAATCATTTTGCATTTTTTTCATTGTGTGATTTAAATAGAGACTATTTCAACTAGCTAGAGCGTAGATTTCCTGCAGTAAGAAAAGGGAAAGGAAAAAACAAAACAACAAAACCACCCTCACCATCTCTCTAAAACCAAGTTCCAGCATCCAAGATGATTTTATCAAGTGCATTACATTTTCTCAACTGAATTTAAACACAAAGCATTAGGCTCTACTCCTTTAACCTGATCTGCCCAGACAGACCCCACAAAGACCCCTCTCATGGACTGAAGTTCAGGGCTGAGAATACATAAAAACCTCTTGAAATCACTTATGCCTTCACAGAAACTAAAAATCCTGCTCTTTCTGGTACAAACATGCTCAACATCCTTAACTGCAACGTGATCAAAACAGCTCTGCACAGACAAACAAAAGACAATTCACAGCACTGCACTCAAAGGCACAATGCACTGTGTCCAAAACACAACGATAAAACTAACAAACCACAAGTTAAAAGAAAAAATAAAACCAAACAAAACAACAACAAAAGAAACCATGACAACAAAAAAAGTTCCTGGTGCCTGCACGGAGTTTCTCACCTCTACCCTTCCGTGGCAGGCTGAACCAAAGCAGATATCACAGCATGAAAGGAAAAAGCCCACAAAAATATCAAATAAATGTACAAATCAGCACATGCCATTCTTCAGGCTGCAGTCTAACTTCAGCTCAGTTACTTCCTCATCTCAAACAGAAGGAATAGAGACAATGAGTATCTCACATGTTCCAAATTGTCCTTCAAAGAACTGAATGAAATTCATCCTTTTTTCTACTTTTACATTGATCTGAAATAGCTTCTCAAATATTTAAAAGTGAATAAAAAGATAATAAAGACGATTAGGTCAGGGGAAACAGCATTTTAGCATCTTTGAAGACAAGTTTGGCCACCATCTATTACAAAATCACTTTCAGTACTCGAGCTACCAAGCTATGAAGTCCTCTAAACTCCTCCTAGGCTGTGATGCAGAATTTCCACCATGGAAATTTCCACTCTCTCACAAGAGGGACAGCTGGAGGCAACCATCTACTCAAAACTTATTCTTTCAATTACCAAACATGACCTGAAACCCCCTGCCTTTCCTTGGAAAGTAAGGGAAGAGAGGAAGGAAGAAAGATTTAAATATTTTATTCCCTGGACCAATGAATTAGATTTTAATCACTACTTAATATATCACATTTTATTTTGTTCATTTCTCTAAACAGCCAGCTCACAGCTCAGGATCACAGCAGGACTGCCATAAATGATTTAGGTGAACAAGGTTCAGTTATTCTGGCATCAGTGTGGATCTTTACAGCAGTCATCACTATGAAGCATTTCTAATTTTTCAGTTTGTCTGTAGTTACCATTTTCATGTGAAAACTCACTCCAAAACCTTTTAACTGTTCTGTAAGAGGCTTTTCTGACCAGCCCTTATCTGCACAATGCTGGAGAACTGCCTGACACCATCATCAGAGGGCACCTTCATCCCATGCTGCTGGAAAAGGATGGAATGCTTGGACCAGCACCAGCACAGGGAGGGCACATCAGGCTTTCCTGGTAACTTCTGTTCTCCACTGAGTGTTTAGCAGCTCCTCTACTCAAGCACACAGTCTGAATGATCCAGCCTACTTCCCAACACTGCTTTTAATGGGTGTCTCAGATGCTGGAATCTCACTAGGATCGTGAAGAAAGGAGAGAAGCGAAATGCCAGCTGCAATAACTGACCACCAGTTTCACTGTCCCTGTTTTTCAACAGCACAATGTACATACAGACACATAAACACAGCCTGCCACAGGAACTGTACAAAGACCAAGCTGGGTGCTCCTGCAGTTGCTTAGAGTTTTTATTTTTAAGGAAACTTTGGAGCAACAACTAGGAAGCAGAAAAGTAATATTCAATCAGCTTTGCATTGACACAATTCTACTTGAAATATTTCCAGACTTCTCCTGTCCCTCAAGATGTGACAGCAGATTCTTTCTCAAGTGTCTGGTGTGCACTCCCCACTCAACTTATCTATCTAAATACATAACTACGCAGAAAACATCAACAAAAAACATGAAAATCAGGGGAATTCACAAGTAAACATGACTTAGTGACAAAAACTGTACTGGAAGTGCCACATTGTGGTTTAAAAGATTATTGCTACAAAAAGATCTGTAAGATATCTGTAATCATCACATTTGAGGAAAAGTGAATCCCAAAAGTATATGAAGGCCTTAGAACTACTCTGGCATGAATAAAATGAGGTTAACTGAAAAATGCACAGTGTTAAGTTAAAATATAAGAAACCAACCTTACTCTACTTCATTAGAGAACATCTAGGTCTAATATAAAGCAATGACCAAATTCAGATTAAAAGCTCTCTTTGCAAAGACAGGAAAGAGAAATGAAAAGCCATTAAGCCATTTCCATGTTTTGAGGGAAATAAAAAGCCAATGTAATTTTCATTCTAATTTGAGAAACAAAGACATTAATAGAATTCCCCTCATTTTTTCTTAGGTGCAATCATAAATCTCAACACTTAATAAAAGCATTTAGTAAAATATTAATAGAATTGTGGGACCTCTGGTAATGTACAGGAAACTGCACTGAAGCAGGAATTCCCATCAGTATTGCTAAGAGCACACAGTATTGACATTACACTGCAGTTTTCCATTTATAAAGGGAAGTGATCAGCTTCCCATGCTTCTACACTGAGGTCATTAGTTTCACTGGGAGAGTGATTTTAATGTGATCCCAACTAGTAAATATTGAACTTGGTTTAGGTAAATTACATTTTAAATTAACTGGGATTATGTTATCATTACATATAATTTTCAAAAGGCCATATTATGAACATCAAACATATTAATGAAAAATGGGAGATTACGCTGCTGAGCTCATCAGCCATTCCAGTGAACAGATTTCTAAGCAGAAAATCCTGAGGGGGAAAAGAAATAAAAATGCTTGAGCTTGAGCTGCCCCCACACTAACCTAGAACACTCTCTAAAGTAACCACTGTCAGCAGATAAGAAGCTGCTCTTACTGAGACTTCTAACAGATATTCAATATTCTACATTCAATCCAACAAGTCTGTTAGCTTGTAACAAAGCATCAGTGTGTAATCAGTTATGGCAGCATTTACAACTGAATGAGTTCTTTAATTCCAAAACATTAATACTATTTATTCTTCTCTTCTCACACAAAAGCATTCATTAACTTACATTTCCATCACTCCGTTGTCCACCTTTGTGTGTAATAACTACAACCTCCATCCATTTACGCAGGTGTTGCTACAAAGAAAGGATAATTAGCATTATTCTTCTAATTAGACTGTTCCATTTTAGCATATGCTACAGGAGACAATAGAGAGGCAGAAATAATTCTTTGAAGGAAACAAAGGGAAAAATTATCAGTTATTTTCATTCCCTCAAGTTGAAAAGTTTGCTGTTGCTAGAAGTCCTCTCCATATTCAAGAAAGCAGGGATT
Source organism: Molothrus aeneus (assembly GCF_037042795.1). Classification (NCBI taxonomy): domain Eukaryota; kingdom Metazoa; phylum Chordata; class Aves; order Passeriformes; family Icteridae; genus Molothrus; species Molothrus aeneus. The sequence continues at coordinate 9,953,640 of NC_089661.1, read as the reverse complement.
ATAAGTACACACACACACACACACACATATATATATACACACAAAAAAACTTAAATCTGATAGTCTTACACAGTGATGACTTGCTTGATGTGTATGTATTTAAATATTTAAATATTCATGCAAAGGGGATAAAGAATTCACACATTCAGTTTAAACACTGCAAATAAACAGAGCAATACCTCCTAAAATTTCATAAATCAAGAAAGCACCAAAACAGATTAAGTGCATTGAGAAGTAAAATTGTTAAAGGTGCAAGTGGCACCTTGCTTAAAGATAAATTTGTCCAAACAAACGTTAGCAAAACTAATTATGTCTTCACTAAAAAATAAAATCTCTTAACTTTTTGGTTTAGAAGCCCTTTAGAAATTTACTCAAAATGTTTAAAGAAATTGGAGCTTTTTATTAATTGTGAAACAAAAATATTTTACTTCCAACATATACACTGAGTCACTGCTGAACTTCTTTGATTTTTCACCAATAAGAATAGTAGCTAGAAGAAAATTTCTTCTGGAAGAGCTAAAATAAAAATGTGGATGGGCTTACCATCATCTGATCACAGAATTTATCATTGAAAGAGTTTGGGAAAAGCCGAGTGACTGAGGTCAGACGATTCACAACATTGAGGGTCAGGCTCCGATAGTCCCCCAGCATCATCAGCAAGGGCCTCATGTGGGTATGGATTTGATCAACTTCTATGGTAGCTCCTTCCAAGAACTGCAGGAGAGTGCACAATTAAGATACAGGTGGAGAGGGACGTGACTTTTGTGCAAGCATTTTTCTTAAAATAGATTCAGCTGACTTGATTTTTCCTTTTATTTTGTTCCTTCAATACAATAGTTCAAACATCTAGTGCTGGAAATTGACACAGTGACAAGATGGATTTGGGAAGCACTGAGGTATTTCTGACACACAGCAGGATATTCCATAAAATAATCAAGTAGGAGATCGTAATTACAGGCAGACTGAAAATCTGCTACAGCTATAAATTAAATACACAGCTATGAACAAATTACTTACACACTATATTAAGAACTGCCTGTGAATCTGGCTGAAGGCAGTAGAGCAAATTTCTGTGTTACAATCTGCATGCATCCTGAGCAACAGAAAACGTCAAAAGAGCCTGGCTGCAAGCAGCCAGAGAGAATATTTCCTGTCATAACAAAATATCCTGTGGGCATGAGTTTATCCCAGGAAAAAAAATAATCACACAAATCTGATGTATAGGTCAGAACAACCCTTATTTGCTACCTCTCAACCCAACTATGCTGTTAACAAGCCATAAATGATAAGTACATTCCCTCTCATGACCACAGTGACATGAAAAGTCACATAACCTCTGGCCAGTCAATGGCACAAACAAATGCAAACTACCAGTATTACTGCAGTTGCATTCTCTGCTCCATGTCAGCCCATCTACACAGCACTACAAAGAGGTTGTAATTAATTTCATTAGCTTCTTTCTTTTCATTTAAAAATATGGAATTAAAACCTTGCTGAATCAGAATTAGGCACAGCTATTGAACAACAAATCATGATGAAAGAATATCCTTTCCTGTTCTTTCAGCCTTTATAGAGGATAATGTAGCATCCGCAGGTCAGACAGGGCAGTGTCAGGGACTAATTCTGACCTCAAACAGGACAGCCAGGGTCCTGCTCCTTAAGGTAACCATCACACTGTGATGCAGGTCTAACTCTGCTGTCCAAAACCAACTATGGGATCTCCACCACTTCTTTTAGGAACACAGACAAAACATACAATTTTTACAATAAAGCCAAGCCTGCACATTTGCAAAACAGTTGAAAAGGACTGAAGCTATTTAGAAGACTCATTTACAAAGACCAGACCAACAGAAAGAGGGAAAGACTGCACAGAAAGACTGGAAGATTTACCATGGTCCTTATCCAAGAGCTTATAATTCTTAATTGCAACCTGGATAATTCTTTATGGCAAAGTTCAAATCCCAAACAAACACATCTGACACAAACTTTTATCAGCATCACTACCAGAAACTGAACAGAGCAACAATATTTCCTGTAGAGAACTTTCCCAAGAAGTCTTGTACCAAGGAAGTAAAGCAGAGAGAACAATGATCTCAAAAGGAATGTTGTTTTAATACAGTCACCTTTCTCATGCATGCTTCTCCTGCCTCCTGCAGCTCGTTATTTGTTGAATTCAGCGCCTTGAAAAGTGCAGCAATGATTTTCTCTCTTGACTGAGGCAAGTAATTGCAGGCAGCTAGAGCATCTGCAAATATCAAAGTAAATTTGTTCTCTTTGTTAACTCAATTTCAAAGGAAAGGAGAAAATAAACCCTAATTCTACACTGCTTCTCTTATAGTTTCTTTTTATGTCATCTCAAATTGCAGACAACTAAAGTACTGTAAGCATTGCCAAAATCAACAGGCATCATAAAATAGTAAAAGAATGAGAATTCCATTAACATTCTATAGTTTTCCTAATGCTTTATAACATAATTAATCTTAAAATATTTTGGGTTCCTTTCAGAAAACTGAATTCTAGTGATTAAGAAGGCAGCAATACTTTCCCATTATTCTCTCCATTAAACTGTAACCTCAGGAGAGCAGTCATCAGTCTTCCAGTGCCCAGGTTTTCTGCTGATCTCAGGAAGCAGACTGCCCATTGCTCACAAGGACATTTAACTGCATCAAGCCTTATTTAGGAGGTTTTACTTACTTAAGGCTGCAATTCGAAGAGGTACAAGTGATGGAAGACTTTTGTAGCAAGGTAGTTTCATTAGGGCAGCATCTTCAGCCTCACACAAATTCAGTAACTAGGAAAAAATAAACAATCATTTTAATATTGCTACTCACATTTAAAACACCACTATCCCACCCCCACCTTTACAGACAGCTTTTTATCTACACTTTTTTTTTGTCTTAACTCAAAAGCAGAGGATCTTCTGCATTGACTGCTGCAGGCAAAGCAGAATTCACCTGATGTTTCAAAAGGGAAATTCTTGCGTTTCAGTCAAAGTTTAAAATGCACAAAGAAAAATATGTATTTTTAACAATGAAAGTCCTCACACCATCACATAGAAGCATCTACATTCAAAGATGAGAACACAAAAACAAAGTACCTCTGTGTAGAAAACCTTGTGTTCCACAACATTCAGATCCATTGTAAACAATCTGGGCTGCAGGGTTGTGCAAAATGTATTTCCCTCCATCAGTCCAATCTGGGCGTTTGCAGGTTGGTGCCGCAGCAAATGCTTTTTAGGAGGAACCATGTCCTGGAGGACCTACATGATGGAATTTAGATTACTGAATTAGCGGCTATTGAAACGACCCCACAGACCCAGCCACTGAGAAAACACCATTAGTCATGGCTCTAGGTTTCTATCCATTTTCTACTGTGGCTCCAGATGTGTCTGGAGAAGAAATTAAGCTAGAGGTAAAGTAATTCTCTGAATTACTTTGATTCACAGTCAGTTCACAAAAGAGTGGAGTAGCTGTAATTAATACATATTCTCTGTGAACAGATCAATGATATTAAATAACTTCACACAACATCATGAACAACAAAGAAATTTATAGACTGAAGCATTTCAAACAGTCAAAAACCAAGAATATTTTAAGCTCCTAAAACATCAGAAAACCAAGAAAGTTTGTGTAGTTTTTTTCCATTACATCAACTTTTCACATTCCTCATTAAACAGCCTCAGCAAAGTAAGATATCAATTAGGGAATCTCAGCATAATCTGGAATATTGTCATGGCCTTTAAGACTTATGTGCATTCAATTATCTTCCAAAAGACTAAACAATGTCAGTTTTAAGGAGTATCCAGCCAAAAGTTATTTTAACCAGCTTTGAATTTTATAGTCTCTTTCTGGATAGGGAAAGGCATAGCAATAATGCCACATACTTAGAGAATAACAAAATTGAGTGTGAAAATGTAGTGTCTATATGGCTTAGCCTATGTCTGATTGGTGGCAGGCTAAGCAGCCCATAATTTAAGGAAGTAAATCAACCTGAAGACAGTATAACTACTGGCTAAGAGTCAGGCAGAGCCTGTATGAATCTCTGTATTGTGTATGTTTGAACAACAAAAGTTAGCAAATGACAAACATATGCCATCAAAGCACCATGAACTTAATTCATTAGTGTGCAAAAACATACCAAGGAAGCATTTCTGCAAATCCAAACTGGAAAACAACTTTAAGCTCTGGTTCAGTAAATATTTCTGCTTACCTCTTTGTGTGGCTCCATGATGACTGTGACACTTTTGCCAGTGACCTGTGCAAGCACCTGCAGGGAATGCATGGCTTGTTTTCTCACAGTGGAGTTTGGAGAGGTCACTTCTCGAACAAGGTCATGTGTGACATGATGGAAAGACTTTTCCTGTGCTGCAAGGATTTCTTCTGTTTTTTCTTCATCTTTTAAAGGAGTTGCACATCTAATCAAGAGCTGTTCTAATGTGGTCTTTGCCATAGCAACTGCTCCATTGGAAACCTGAGGCATCAGAGATCATTTTTATCAGCTAAATACAGAACAAAGATGACAAATCTACACATTACTCATCAACTTAGAATTTGATTTTGATGAATCCTGTGATTCTGATTTCCAACAAAGCTTAGTGATTCTGTGGTAAGTGACAGTGAATCTGTGTTCTTTTGTGATCTACATGTGGCCTGTACATTTCTAGTCTAAAAGCAGTAAGTGTAATCTCAAAAACTTCAGCAAAGTTATGTGGAAAAATCTGACCTCATTCCTAACTTCAGATCTTGGCTTAAGTTAAAATTACTAGAATTCACTAACTTTTGCAGGTGAAATGCATTCTGAAGTTCAGCAAAATCAGGATTACTAAGAGTTCAAGCTGTGTGAATTTAAGGCCACAAATTTTCCCCACACTATTTGATGAAATTCATTCATTACATACCTCTCCAGTTAGGTCCATCATAACGAAGAGAAGTGCCTTCAGGAAAGTCTGCTGGTTCTGGAGGACCCAGATCAGTGGCAGCCGTTCCATAAGAAATTTAATGGACACAACACCTCCTAGTTTAGCATACCAAGCTTGTTCATAGCAGCAAGCACATAAACGTTCCACAATGTATGAAAACAAGGGAAGCTGACAAGCCTGGAAACAAAGAAATTGATCAGTTTCCTTTTCTCAGCTAACTGGTAGCCTCCAGAATTTTAGAAGCAAAATGGCATTGGCTGAAACTCAATCATTTCAATACACTTTTAAAAATCTTACCCTTTCCTTTGAGCCCAAGATGATGCTTGCAACATCAAATATCACTGCTAGGGCCACCTCTCCTATTTTGCAGAGCTCCTTCTCCTCATATGCCATGCAGATGGCTATGGCATCAATGAGCACCAAGGGATCCATGCCTTTGGACCCATTTTCTTCACTGTGAAACATAGCTGTGCTAGGCTGGCTCCCAACCTGATAGCACTGCAGCAAGAAAGGACCTGGAATTTGTAACAGGGAATAGGGGGGAGGGGAAATAAAGATAAAACAATGGATATTTCAATATGAATAGTCTTTTAATTAGATTTTACGACTCCTTGGACTAGCTGATGGCAAAACCAGTAAGCCCTCTGCCTATTTGCATATAAATGGATTGTAAGGCATCCTTCACTCCTAGAAGAAAAAAAGATTACATCTACTATCTTCTTCTATGCACTAGAATATGCACTGCAAGAAGATTAATTAAAACTGAGGAGTCATAAAAATCCCAGTTACATTAATGTGACAATGAAGAGTGATATGCTCATAATATGCTTTTCCCAAATTACTTGTCATACAGCCCAAACAAAAAGTTTTCTTCTTGGATATAAGACACTGCAATGCTCCAACATTTACTTAGTTCCCCTCAAGGTCCTTCACAACCACAACTGGAAACAAACTAATTAAAGACCATCTGCAAATAGTACTGTATTAAGTTACACAAATGCTCTGGAACTGTATAAGCTGTTCCATGCTGCAGTTATTTCACTGCTGTAGCATTTACAGAGCATTATTAGGTGACTGATTGCTTTCTAAAATTTGTTTAATAATTCCCACTGCTCTAAAGAATTACAACATAATTCTACCGTCAAACAAAAATCCAGTGCAGCTACCCAGAAGCAAGTGCAATATTGTGATTTTAGTGTGTAAAAGCACTGAGCTGTGCCCAGCTGCCCTGGACTCCCAGAGCTGTGTGCCCTCACTCACTGCACTGTGTGTAACAGCACTGAGCTGTGCCCAGCTCCCCTGCACTCCCAGAGCTGTGTGCCCTCACTCACTGCACTGTGTGTAACAGCACTGAGCTGTGCCCAGCTCCCCTGCACTCCCAGAGCTGTGTGCCCTCACTCACTGCACTGTGTGTAAAAGCACTCAGCTGTGCCCAGCTGCCCTGGAGCCCCAGAGCTGTGTGCCCTCACTCACTGCACTGTGTGTAACAGCACTGAGCTGTGCCCAGCTGCCTTGCACTCCCAGAGCTGTGTGCCCTCACTCACTGCACTGTGTGTAACAGCACTGAGCTGTGCCCAGCTCCCCTGCACTCCCAGAGCTGTGTGCCCTCACTCACTGCACTGTGTGTAACAGCACTGAGCTGTGCCCAGCTGCCCTGGAGCCCCAGAGCTGTGTGCCCTCACTCACTGCACTGTGTGTAACAGCACTGAGCTGTGCCCAGCTCCCCTGCACTCCCAGAGCTGTGTGCCCTCACTCACTGCACTGTGTGTAAAAGTACTCAGCTGTGCCCAGCTGCCCTGGAGCCCCAGAGCTGTGTGCCCCCACTCACTGTGCTGTGTGTAACAGCACTGAGCTGTGCCCAGCTCCCCTGCACTCCCAGAGCTGTGTGCCCTCACTCACCGCACTGTGTGTACAAGCACTGAGCTGTGCCCAGCTCCCCTGCACTCCCAGAGCTGTGTGCCCTCACTCACTGCACTGTGTGTAACAGCACTGAGCTGTGCCCAGCTGCCCTGCACTCCCAGAGCTGTGTGCCCTCACTCACTGCACTGTGTGTACAAGCACTGAGCTGTGCCCAGCTGCCCTGGAGCCCCAGAGCTGTGTCCCCTCACTCACCGCACTGCTGAGCCACGGCCACCATGGTGTAGTGGCGGATGAGGCTGGCCACGAAGGGCAGGGCACTGGGCCGCAGGTCCTTGATGACGGCCGACATGAAGGCCCCGGTCAGGGCCTGCTCGAAGGTCTTGCGGGCCGGCGTGTCCTGGGCCTTGTAGCGGTGCGAGATAATCACGCTGGGGATGGACTTCTCTGTGAAACTGGAACACACGGTTGTGTTCAACAGAACCCTGAACTGCAGGACCCCCCAGCTCAAAGCTCATTCAAAGTTTGCTCTCCATATCCAACTCCTCCTCCACCTCCTGTTTTGCCCTCATTTTGATAGAGTTAGACCAGTCCGCTCAGCACGAACTAATTTTGTCAGCCACTGTTCTTCAGCATGATGGATAGCCCAATTTCATCAGGAACATTTAAAGCCAGTGGTAGCTCAATTTCATCAGGAACATTTAAAGCCAGTGGTTCAGAAGAAGCCACGTATATACAATAATAGGTATACAGGCATCACACTGCAACTCAATTACAGAATGTCATTTTCAATATTTTGACATTGTTGCCTTTTTTAAAATGACATTTGATTTTAATCTTGAATGATTGAAACATTTTTTATCAAATCGCTGCCCAACAAAACTTATTCATTGCAAAGCTATATTTATGTCAAGTCTAACAAGCCCAAACTGTGAAAGCTACTATGCTCTTTAGGTACACTTACTACATTGCAAGAGTCAAAGTCAGCCCACACTTCTTGGGCAAAGATGTTAAGGTTGTCTAAAAGCAATAAACTCGTGAAATATCAATTACTAAAATTGCAAAACATGTAAGAAAAGCTCTAATAAAAGGCTCCCACACCAAGATAAACAGAGGCTGCGCGTGACTAAGCTATAGCTTAGTCACTAAATGAAACTGAATTTTGTCTTTCACTTTAGTAAAAGCTTAGATGTACATACAAAATGTCACAATCTAAATTAATCTCTAAAATAAAATTAAACACCAGAATATTCCAATTATTTAAATAAATGAAAGTAAAATTAATCATATTGATCATATGTAATAGATTATACACAGGATTGTAATTAGGGGAAGAAAATTAAACTATGAAACATTAACATGTCACTGGCATTAAAAAACATGCTAACAAAACTCCTTTTCACCAGCAGCCAAAAACCCCATGAATTGCACAGACTAATCACTGTCTCTAAACTAGATTGCTCCAAAGACACCATAAATTTTACATACACATTTACGTTTAAAGAATTGTCATACTTGGGGTGTGCAAGGAGCTGGTACAATGCGTGTTTGTTATCATCCAGGCTCATCATGGCCACCAGGAAGCACTTGATGACCTCCCAGGCCTGCCTGCGGTAATAGGGCTCCGTGTTGGCGCTCTTCAGACAGTCCAGGGCCGTCTCGATTGCCTGCAATGGAACAAGAGAACCCCCACACTTCTTACTCTTGGCATTTACCATAAGGTCATTAATCAAGGGAATGGTATCATTAATATATATTAAAAGTAACTTTCAAAGTAGGCACAGTTTGGAGTGTGCAAGTTAGGAAATGCAGAGAGGGCCTGAGAGCGTGGCTTGAAAACACCATGCTATTTTCTGAGCTTTTGTACATATGAAACATATATACATTTTTCCATGGCAGATACATTTACCTCCATGGTCAGAAAGCATTTCAAGCTATGAGTGAAATAAACCTTCACTATGTCCCTCCCCTTTCCCAAAAATAAAATTTCCTTGCTTCCCTTCAGCAATAATCGTTGCATCAAATCCCTTTATACTGCAAGTATATAATGCATTTATATCCATATATGAAAGGTACCTTTCCATGCATGATGAAACGTCCCTGTAAGCAACTTCTGAACACCAGTTATTTAATGGAAATAGTACTCTTCCTTTGCAAGATTTAATACATTTGAGAATAATTCAAATCAATCTTTTAAGACATAAGGATGATTAAAAAGGGGGAGTACATCTCTTTGGGAAATTTCTATTTTGTGCTTATATGTAGAGATAATACATAAAAGCACAACTGCCTAATTTCTATCCTTCTCCCACAAAAGACAGGAAGATAAATGAGATGGGCATTAAGTAAAAAAAAAAAGTAAAAATTGTTCTGGAATGCATGAAAAAAGAAATTATCAATTGCAAGTAAAATCTAACCATCCATGTTTAATAAGTTTATGCAGAAAAAGCCCCTGCTACAAACTGGGCATTTCCTTCCTTGGTATTTCCACTTACTTAACTTATCATCCCAAGTTTTTATCACAGCATCTAAATGAAAAGAAAAATAAGTTTTGGACAGACCACAAAAGTCTACCAGGGCACTAAAAGAAAACAAGGATTTCTTGTTTTCAATTTATTCCACCTTTTTTTTCTTTGTACTTTGACATTTCCTTTTCATAGATACAAAGTCTTCAGCAGATAACACTTTCATGATCAACACTGAGCAACTGCAGACTGCTCCATATCAATGTTAGATGCTAAAATCCTTCGGAAAATTTAGTTTGAATTAAACCTAGCAGGACAGGTATATGTCAGCAACTACAGTATTTATATGTATTCAATTCATCAGCTTCAGTACAGTGGAGAAATCAGTAAATCTGCATTTTAAGAATCACTTTTCCAAGCTATTTTTAAGCTTGTTGGCTGGATGGAGCCAGAGAGCCAGCTGCCTGTGAAGAAAATTGCTTACTACATTCAGATGGTATCTACTTATGAAAGTCTAATTGAAAAGGTAAGTATTAAAACTCTACAGACCAAATTATCTCAGAATCCAGCTTCACTCTCAGATATTAGATTGCTGTAATTAGTGAGAACCAAGCACTTGTGATACAACATGACTGCCAGATGAAAGCCAGTACAGTACAAAGTGCTTCTAGAGACAGCAAACAAAACCAAATCACTGGAGTCATGAGAACAATCACCACTGAAGAATTTCTACAGTGAAGTTTTGATACATTTCAAAAAGCAAACAGGGACTTTTCCATGAGGATCCTGCTCCTAACCTAAGCAATATACCAGAAGTTCCAACCTTACCCATTCTGTGAAAACATTTATTTGGGGCAGTTTAACCCATACTGCAATCACTTTGCAAGAGCAGTACAGCATACCTACATCTGTTATTTTGGGGATGAAATCTTACAGTTTATAGAAGAAATCAAGAAAGAACTTCCAGACAGATAGTTTTTAAGTCAGTTTCTCAGCACTGAAAGTAACTTAAGCCCTTACCTTTTCCATTGGGAGCTGAATGGATGCTTTACAGTCAGAAAATTCAATTGTGATACTGGGTCCCTGGATTTCTGTGACCACATACTGTAGTTTCTGTGATTCCTTCAACATCTTCCTGTTACTTCCACCAAATTTCCCAAGCACACGATAAGCCACGTGGGAGATGCTGTCAGCAGGATTGCGCAGGGTTCTCCACAAAGCCTGGGGGTTTAAGGTACATGGGCAGGCCAGGCTTACTTCAACATTGTTCATGTCAAAAAAAAAAATCTTACTCCCAACATTTTTCAAGTAGTAATGTAAAAAAAAAGTCACAGAAAACACTTTATTCTTGTATTTGGGTCACTGACCCTGCATAAGTTTCTTATCAAAGCTGAATATCAGCAGTCTCAGATCACAACAGCTCAAGTGCTTTGTAACAAGGTTGTCCTAAATGCAGTTTTAGTTTAGACTACTGTCATCAGCTAGAACATCTTTGCTATCTTGGAGTGTAGTTTCATGTTTATGATGAATATTAAACAACATTGTTAATTAAAAAAGCAGGCCAATTAAGGCTAAACTGAGTTAAGCTCAGAGCTGGTTTTGAAATACAGAAGCAAAAAAAAGTAAATAGAATGCAACCATTTAACAAAGTATATAGGAGAAACAATTCATTCCCTTTTAAGTTTTCAGAGTTTTCAGCTTAACAGCAAAACATCAACTATCCTTCTACACTCACATCAGACTGGTACGGGTCTCATGACAGATTTTTCAAGTTTTTGTAACCAAAGCTTCACACAAATTTCTGATGTTATTCAGCAAATCAGTGACCTCTTGTGGTCTAACGGGAAACAACACATTTACCTGCATGAGCTCAGCTCGAACTGGCTGAATGTGGTCATACAGAAAGTCAGGCTGCAAGTTATCCACACACAATTCCAGAGTTCTTAAGCCCTGGCTAACCAGGGTCTGGGATCCATTGAGGGCTGACACCAAGGGGTCCATGAGCATTGGCAGATAAGGCAGCAGCGAGCTCAGACGAACGGGCACAGTGAGGCAGAGCTCCACAAACAAGTCTTTCATGTGCTGTTTGTGAAGGCCACTTTGCAACATATTAAGTCCTGAAAGTTATGGATAAGTTATACACTCACAGGAAAAAAGTCCACAGTTTGCTGCTCAAAATTGCTATGTCCTCAATTCAAGAGAATCTGATGTTTCTAAACACTGTAGAGCTTACAGCTCTGTAAATAATGGATTTACAAAATATTATTACCATTCATTATTCTAACTTACATCTAAGGATGTCAAGCAGTGAATGGTTTTTTATGTACACACATATAGAAGAAAAGGCATCTATACATACTTTAAAGTTTAGTATTAGAATCAACAAGGCAGCATTTGAATACAGCAAATAGAAAAGAAAAAAAGATAATTTGACTCAAACCTCAGCCTTGTAACAATAAAAAATAAACCCATACAGAACTTTTTAAAAAATATTTTGAATCCTGAAAAGAAACATTCAGCGAGTTCAAGTGCATTAATTGCCCCATACAGACTAAGCACACTCCGCAAGTGATTTTTCTCCCCATAAATATTTCACATATTCCAAAAATCTACTGGCATAAGTTTTACATAATGATTTATTGATAACATATATATTTGCTAACTACAATAAAAACTGTCCCTACTGCTGTAGCTCTGAACCAGTCTACAGTCCTGGAACAGCTCTGATTACCTTGTCCTTAGGTTTAAGTAGCTCTCCAAATTTCCTTGCTCACCCTCAGTACTTCTGAACACAGTTCTTGCAAGCATAAATGCTCAACTAACCAAACTGATTGTTATTTACATTTCTTTTTGCAGTCTGGCACTACTTGAATTTCTATTTATCATGCCCTTGCAGGTGCACACACATGCCCTCAACTGCAGAACAGCCCGAGCTTCACTGCCATGTTCTCCCCACAAAACCAGCGGTGGCCTGGCAGCATTGCCTCACCTACTCACTTATCCCCCAAATGCTTTATGCCAGCAAAGTTACCCATTGCAAAAAAACCCAAAAAAGTAAAAGAAACAAACAAGAAAACCCCAACAGCCCCACAATGAAAAGAAGAAAAACAAGCAGCAGAAATTGTGAAGCAGCCAAAACTATGGAGCCTGAAGCAGCTGATAGTAAATGAAAATAAGCACATTCAATGTATTTTAATCAATCACTAAACTCAAAATCAGAAGCTACTTATCAGGGGTAGGGCTTTAGTTTTGAGAGGTTTTCAACTACATAACATAACTTTATTACTACTATTCACATAAAAAAATCAGAAGCTGGGGCAGGGAAAGAAGGTGTTGTTCTACCTTGCAGTAAGTTTGGTAACAGCGGCAAGAATTCTTGGTATAACAGATCATGACTGCCTCCTCCAATAGATCTGAACAGTGCTCTGAGCAGCAGGAAATAGTTATAGGGCTCTTTGGCAGTCTGTGCAAGTTCCATAGAGCTGTTCACAATCTTGTGCAAATGTGGCTATAAAGAAAATAAAGCTTGAAGATTAATAAAATACCAATTTTGTCATCATCGTACTGTACAAGAGTTCAGCGTGAGATTCTGCAAATCTGACACAATGAAAAATATTTCCTCTCAAGCACTTGAGAATGGGGAGCAGAAATCAGAGGTGTCAGAATGAAAAGAGAGGACACTTAACAATATTAATTTACCCCTGATCTAATTTCATCATTAGTTGTTAATGTTAAAATTTAATTTTGAAAGCAAACTCTCTCAAGTAAAAGAGGCTATGGTGGCCTTTCTAGAGCAGAGGACATGAACACCTAACAAGATTTATTAAAAATAGTTGATGAATATCAGTAACCTCATGGACTAGAGACAAACAGCAACGTGTCTGGATATTATTAACATCTAAAAAGCTTTCTACATTGCTATGCAAATGCTGCAAACAGCCTTCATCATTCAATTACATTGTCTGCCCAAGGCCCCTACCATTCATCCTACAGAAACAAAAAAAAGTAACAGAAGCATGAAACTGTGAAGGTAGTAAATTACACTCTTTAAACTTCATCACCATCTTATAAAATCCAAATGACCTTGATTCTGATGACAAACTGCAAGAATTATAGCAAGATTATATGAATATTGCTTTCTATTACTATTAGTTTTCAAAGATTCTGGGAAATTGGTAATCCCCACTCTGTTCTACAGTTACCTGTATCAGAAATTTTGTTTGGTATAAAGTACAAGGAAGAAAAACAAAGAGAAAGTATGAGAGAACAATCAGTGTTCCATTAAATTCTTAATGTCTTTTCTAGATACAGGCAGCTGCTGCTTTTATGAGGAAAGTGCACTCTTGCTACAAGCTCAGCATTTCTAAATTCACTGAATAATGAGATGATTTCATCAACATAAATAGATCCCTGGAATACATAATATGTTGTCAGTAGAAAGAATAGCATTCCTTAAGCCCAGACTTCCCAAGAGCATAGAAAAATCTAACTCAAGAAGTACACGTCACTGAATATGACATGAGTGAACAAGATTCACCAACACTCAAAAAAGTGATTTCAATCCAAGCAAAATTCTTAAGTTAATACAGAAACAAAGAGAAAATGTGCAAGAATTTATGCATGTCCTGACCATGAAGTTACATGGGCTTATGGCAATCACAGACCATAGTCATGAATCAGCCATTTATACTCAGAATTAGTACATCATTCCATAGTTTCATATATAAAGAAAATATTCACAGAAAGCATCTCTTATAAACAAGACAATGTACTTGGAATTAGGAAAAAAATGGAAATGTGTCACAAATAGTGCTTCAAACATTAAATGACTCTCAAATGTTACTGTGCAAAACTCCTAAGAGTGCTGTTTTTAAAGCAGACTTATTTCTAAAAGAAATGACCTTTACCTTCAGCATTTGTTCATTTTCAGCTGCAAATAGTGAAACTGAGCCAAAGACTAACTTGAACAGCTTGAGATACAGATTGGAGAGTTCCACATTAGAGCCCATTTCTGGCAGACGATCCAGAAGATACTCCACCAAAATGGTTGCAAAGAGAGCAGAGGTAGTAGGGTTTGCCAAGAAAGAATTGGCAACAATCTATAAAAGGAAACCACAAAGAACTTATTACAGCTGTAATAAAAAGAACAAAAGGATAAATGCACTATCCGTTAAAAAAAACCCTAAAATAAATTTCTCTCCGGATCTCCACTGCTACCCAAGTGATTCTGTTTGTCCTCAGTGGAAAACAACAATGTATGTAGCTTAATATTGAAGGGTCAGGTTAAATTTTAAACGGATGTTATAGGATTTGCATTCTGTAAAACAGCAGAACATTAGCACAACAAGCTGAACAAAACAAGTCCATAAAGTTCAGTACTTTTCAAGAATGAAGTCCATTCGTATCTTCTACACTGAATTGTTTGTGTTTGTATTGAATCACTTAGGTAAGGTTTTTTGAAAATCCATTTTTAAATTATTTTCATAGACTATTCTTTATAGAGACTGCTTCAAATCTCACGTGCTAATTTCAATATTATTTATAATTCTACATCAGTCATATGTACCTCAAGACATAAGCTCTTTCCTACATGCTGTTCATTATCAATTTAAAAAGTAAACAGCAACATACCTGAAGAGCATAGTTTTTAGAGATCCTCTCCACCATGTAAGGAACAGTAGTTTGAAAGATTTCTTTAAAAGTTAAAGGGTTCATCATCGTGAACACACCAGCAAAATGCTCCAGAACTTCCTTTTCCTCTTTCATCCTGACTGTCTGACAGTTTGCTACTCGAACATATGTCTGTCCATTTCCTGCTATTTGCACCTACAGCAATTGAGAAAACACATACACTGCTTACAGAATTTGAGTAGCTTATTCCCCATCATTCTTAAAACAGCTTTTGAAAGTAACCAAGACTTTATGGGTTTTACATGTATGCCCCACACAAGCAGAAGTTGGGCACAAGAGCCAACCATGACAAAAATACTAAAAATACTAAAACTGAGCATTTTCAGAACATATTTTAAAACTAGGAAGTTAAAAATAGAGAAAAACAACAGTAGGAAATATCAGTGTACTTACAAATTACTTAATACCCAACCAAACACATTTACATTTCATTAATACTTTGTGTAACTACAGAAGACAAACAAAGACATGTGAATGCTTCAACTGTTAGCTAAACTATCTCTTTCATGGACTTACTTCACTACATGAAAGACTATTACTTCCAGTCTGACCTGCCTGCATGAACAGACAAAACTGGCTGTTGAGAAAAAAACCTGTTGCTTGCAAATACTAAGTAGGTTGAAATTCACTTTTGAAATTAATTCTTCATAATGAGCATTTCTCAACAGTTGTGGTCCCAATTAAAGACTTAGTGAAAATATACTATATGTATAATCTGTGGTTTAGCTGACAAATAAATCTTTATTAAAGGATCTAACATACAGTAACTGTACAAATAGAAGTGCTATGTGGGCAGGTTACATACCTGATAAATATCTAATGCTTGCATTGCATATTTTACCAGTTTTATATAGATTTGAGTCTCCTTAGGTTGCAACTGCTTATTAGGAATGAATTGTGCTTCTGAAAGAAGAAGAAGATAGTTCAGCATTAAAAATACTATTTGCTTTCATTCTAGAGAGGCTTTTTCTGTAGAATTATGAGAGATAAATGCAATTAAATATGCAGTTTTACCACCAGGAGCTTTGCACGAGGTGATGCCCCACGTGATCGTCTTGACCCCACAGACCAAAGTTTTCACTAAGCTCCGGCAATCCGTGACCTGAAATGTCTGCTTGTCTTCTTTTTCTTTCTCCCCTTGTTTTTCAAACACAGGTACAGGTGCAGGGGCCACAGGAGTGGCTGGGGCAGGAGATGGGACAGGAACAGGGGCTGCATTTGCTGCTGTGGGCACTCCAGGTAAGGCGGCTTCAGCTGCCCCGAGCTCAGACTGGGGCTTGCACTTCTTAAAAATGACAGAGAGCTGGTAGCGTGCTATGGTGTGGAACTTCAGAACAAACACCTAAGGCAAAGGAGGAGAGGCAGATCAAACAGCAGAGAGGAGGGGGAAAGAAAAAGAAATAAGTTGCTTCTTCAAAAACCATCCTAAATTTAATAGTACAGATATTTCAAGTCAGCATAGTGAGATCAATAAAACTTTCAGCTATTTTTGAAGTTATTCAAATGACAGCAAACATTTTTAAGTGTATCAATAAACTAGTTTGCCTTCTTCAAACAAGTAGTGCACCCTTGATTCTCAAAAATATAAAAAAAAACTCCAAATAAAGATTCTTAAAAAGGATCATTAGGTCTTCAAAGAGCAGATATTTCTAATTGTACAGATTGTATTGTGCCACGCCAAGGACCTATGTGAAGATCCTCTTTCAGGGCTTAAAAAAGAAACCACACCAAAAAGCACACCCATAACCATAAGGCATTAAAAAATACAATTCTTGCATACTCCTACACAACAAAAAAAAAATTATAACTAAAATTAGAAATAAAATTATTTTTTAAAAAAACCCAAGCTACTTAAAACAGGCATTCAATTTCCTGCTTTGAAACTACCCACTGAATGAAGCTGAGTTGACAAAGCATCTCCACTACACTTGAGATATTATCCCAGCTGCAGAGCATTTAAAGAGCCCTCCTCTGAAGCACTGAAGTGAAATACAGTACACAGGCTGCTCCTACATATTCTCATTTCTGAAGAAAGGAGAAAGTAAAATGTGATTGACAACATACTACAAAACAGGATATCCAAGCAATTATCAAATGCTTTAAACAAATCAATACCTCCAGCATTCTCATAAGGATGTCTCTACCATTTCCATTTTCCTGTTCACTTTTAGACCGGATACAGTCTACCAAATTTAGCAGGAGCTTGCAAGACATGGTCTGGATACTGCTTGGCAAGGATTCATCATCAATGTTCTTGGCAAACAGCTGGACAGCCAGGGAGAGGTCATTGAGAGGCAAATGCTGCCGGACGTGATGGACCAGGTCTGCCAGGGTGCTGTATGCAAGGGGTCTACAGCCAAAACAAGGAATGAGGAAAACACACTGAGCACAACTAAAAAGTTTCCTAATTTCACTAAACAAATAAATACTGCCTGAAGGTACTTACAAGTTTCTCAATGTAAGTTTTCTATTTCCATATGCAAACCCAGAGCTCACAAGGCTTTTTCAGTCACATGAGGAAATTTTAAGCCGTGCAATTTAACCCATGATGCATCAATCTATCCCACAACTCTGGTATTGCCTCTCTGATCTTTCTTCCTTCACTGCAGAACACCCCACCACATATTTTCATCTACATGCAGTTAACATGCATGTTAGCCACATTTTGAGCAGTGCTGGTAATCTGTTTCATAATTAATCATAAATTATTCTAGCAGAGAAAATACTTCTAAATCTAATACATGCTGTCAGTAAGGTACACTTGATACTTAAAGAAAAAGAAGTAATTCTCCTAGTTCAGATACTAATTTGGTCAGCAAGCTCACCTAAAATTTAGACTATTGAAGACACAGAAAGTTAGGTATTCTCTCCATTTACTTCTTCAATTGCAAACAAGTAAGTTTTAAAGCATTCATTGACAAAACAGTTTAAATCTCATTCAGATTTTACACTGGATATAAGACTTAGGGTGTTTCATGAAATATTGGGCAGATACAGAGTTGGTTTCCCTGTTTTTGTTGTCCTCCACAATTCAAAAAACTGAAATCATCTTCATTCACCCATTTTTCTTATTTTGTCCTGACACTCACATTACTATGCTGTGCCATCACTGGTAAACAAAAGCCACCATTACAGCAGCAGAAGCTCTGCCAATAAAACAATCTAGTAAAATTGGTTATTTGAAGCAAAGATTTAGGACCCTATACAGAAGCTGCTGTAAATATTAATGATTTTCAAGCAGCCCTGGCAGGCACTCAGATCATTACTCTCAACTTTCTCATACCTCAGCGTCTCCCGGGCAGTGTATCCAGAGCCAATCAGTATAGATTCATCAAACAGCTTGTCCATGCATGGAATAAACTCTAGAATTTAAAAAACAGAAAAATTAAAAAGCCATACACAACAACTGGCAAAGGAAATAATCAAAATAAGATAGTTAAGCATGAGACCACTTAACTTCGGTATTTAAATCTGAAGTTAGAAAGTGATTTTATCCACAAATTAATTCCTGAAGCTTCTAAAAGGCAGTGCCATTTACAAGGAAGTTTTTAAAACAATCTCTTGTGACTGTCTACTCCACTGACACTTGCCCCTTGAGTAACACTGCAGTACCCAGTCAAAGCCAATTGTATTTGCAAAGAGAAAAAAAGTGCTCAGGTTATTTACAACTTTGAAAAACGTTTCGTATACAACTAATGAGTTGCTGGAAATGACAAATGGGGCAACCCTGCACAACAATTCTGTTTGGCCTGGCACCTTGTGATAGTCCAATACAAATAAGTAATATGCTTCTAGAATTGACAGCAATAGCAGAAATCTTCCCCGTTTACAGGTACACTTGTAGAGAGTGCTACATACGGCTCCTCAGGTCTGTTGTCAGGATGTGCTTAGCAGCAATCAGGAGCTCCTTCCTGAGGTGTGCTGTTTCAGCTGGACAATTGGAAAGTAGCTGCAACATTCCTTTTACCATTTGCTGAGAATATTTAGCCACTAATTCCTTCAATAAAAAAAGAGTAACGTGAGTACAACTACTACAACGTTCTATTCTTAGGGTTTATGTTACATTTGCAAAATAGCACTCCACTAAAATTCACTAGTTTCTCTTGCAAAATCTAATCCTAAAACTGAACTACAATAGTCATTCCATAAATGCCCAGGGAGGGGGAATGGCATATTTTTACTTTGTATTCACATGAGGATACTTTTGAAAGGATAACCAAGTACAGCTCCACCTCCAGATATTCCACACAAATGCACCCATCTCCAGCCCCTGATGCATTGCAGTCACGCAGGTCACTTGCCTGCCATAAAGCAACTCAAAACCTGATGCATTAAGTACCAAAGTTTTAAAAATTCATCCTACCTGGTAAATTCTGATAATGTAAGCCAAAAAAGACAATGTTTTAATCTGAGCAGCGATGAAATCAGCATACAACTCCTTGTTATAAAGTTTATGTTGTCTGAAATTAAAGGGAACAGTGGTTACAATTTTGCTCCTCCCCTTCAGTGCCTTCACTCAGAAAATTCAGTGAAGCTTCAAATTACATCAACTTGTAGTGAATTTCTTGCTCCTTAAAAGAATACAATCTCTCTGAAAGAGCCCATTTTCAACAAGCCCTCTGCCATTCAAATTCCCAGCAGCACCTTCCTACAGAAAGCCAAGCCAATACAAGGCAGCACACATTTGGCTCAGCTCCCCTAACTGGGGCCAATTTTTCTCCAGGCAATATTCCCTCCCACAGACTTGTCTGTCTCTCTCAAGCTCCAACCACGTAACCAGGTCATCCAGGCAGACAGGGAGAGGCAGAGATCTTGCTCCCACTGCCCTGACCAGAACCCCTTGCTGCTCTTCAGAAACATCCCTCTCTGAGGCAGGAGAAGCAGCGCCTCTCCCTGCAACATCACAAGGCTTCATGTAAGCTACACCTTGAAGAGCACAGATCCATCATTGATGGCATGGAAGAAGATTAAACAATGACAAATGTCCACACTCTAAGGGTCTTCATCACTGTCTGTGACAATGTGGATTTTTGTCAGAAGCTCTATTTTAAAAAAATGATCAAATCATAATTTTTTATTATACTTACTCATTATCAAATAAACTGGCACATACTGCACAACTATGGACTTTACCAATGAGATATAATGACAATTACTTCACCTACAGAAACTTGGTAATTTTTAGTCAAATAATCATTGCTACTTTTAAGATTAAAAGCATAAGACTAGAATCAAAAAATCACAAGATAGAAGACAAAAATATTTTGAGCAATACTGAGTGACAGGTTTAAGTAGTTTATTTCAAATATCATCAAAATACTGTTAAATGCTCTTACCTTGCTTGAGCTGAAACTTGTATTATAATAGTGTTCATAATCAAGGGCACAAATTCAGCTACTACATTATGAATGTTCAGTTTGTAGAGCTTAAAAAAAGAAAGTATTATTAGAGAAGTTCACAAGTCACACTTGCAGTCAAATTACTGGAGAGATAATCACAAAAAAAATTAAGGCATCTCACCAGCTTTATTTTTAGATGATATTTTAATTTCAAAAGTATATCACATTCATTTTTACTAATATGATAGCCAACAGAAGTTACATGAGCCATTCAGTAATGAAGTATTTACATGCAAAATACTGAAGTGTACTAACCTGATACATGAGAACAACAATAATAGGTAGCTCAGCCAAGACTTTTAGTGATAAAGATCCTCTGGGAATTATTGAATGCTGAAAGAAAGAATACATGCTTTATAAACAGTCTAATTATTAATTCAAAAGAGTATGTAAAACACATTTTTACAGAAACTACCCATTTTAGTAGCAATATATTTAACAATAACATTTTTAAAACAAAAAAGCATTGGGTATTACATTAAAAAAAAAACCTGTAATTACAGCTGCATAGAAAATACCTGGAAAGTTTCAACCAGCTTCTATAGAAAAGTTTTGATAGGAAAAACAAGCAAAAAGAGAGTCTGTTATTTTTGCCTGGCATTACGATCTGTGGTCCTGTGCTACAGAGTCCCCCAGCTAAGAGCAGTCAGAACACTCACTGTCCTCGTTTCACTGTCCTCTCGCTCAGGGTTCACCTTCACCACAATGGTTGTAATCATGCCAACCATCTCAGGAGTGGGAACAGTGTTCTCTGGAATCACCTGAGGGTTCTCAAAGTACCGATTCTACACGCAAAGAGCAGAAGAAAAATATCACAATGCCAGTAACAGTCAAAAGGCCATCCATCTCCTCAGAACTCTCCATATAACCCTCCCCTGGAGCCGTTTTCTCCTCTCTGCAGTGATGTTTGCACTGCAGCATCTTCCCCAGGGCAGACACACACCCTGCAACCTCCCGCCCTGCACAGAGCAGAAAAGGTCCCCCAGCCGAGGCAGAGCTAAAGGAAAACATCCCAGGAGTTACTCTGTATCAGGGAGGGAGGATCAGACTGGAGCCTCCCTTCATGACCTCACCCTTCTCTCAAAAACAGGCACATTTGGGTACCTGGAGACCACTGCAGCCAGCCTCACCCTGCTGCAGAACTCCAGCTCACCCTTCCCTCAAAAACAGGCACATTTGGGCACCTGGAGACCACTGCAGCCAGCCTCACCCTGCTGCAGAACTCCAGCTCACCCTTCCCTCAAGAACAGACACATTTGGGCACCTGGAGACCACTGCAGCCAGCCTCACCCTGCTGCAGAACTCCAGCTCACCCTTCCCTCAAGAACAGACACATTTGGGCACCTGGAGACCACTGCAGCCAACCTCACCCTGCTGCAGAACTCCAGCTCACCTCCATCTTCTCCTACCACTAACAGTGTGCCAGAAACACAAGGTGTTTCCAAAGCAAAATCTAAACGTCTCCATTTTTAGACATAGTATTGATAAATGGATTCACTAAAACTATATTTACTTTGCATCACTAGATGCAAAATAATTATGTCAGTATCTTTTAGAGATAAAATTGAGAAATAAAAGCTAGTTTTCTGACTATAGCAAGGGTGATTAAGAAATAAAAAGCTTACCACTACTTTTGGAAGTTCCTTGTAAATCTGTTTCACAAAGTCCAAAAAATGATGAATCTAGGAAGGAAGAAGTCAGTTACCATAAAGAAACTTTTTAAATGAATTTTAAAACCACAATTTTAGAATCTCTGTATTAACAGTACAAATATATAAAACTCCACTCAGTACAGCGCATTTTTCATGATAACTGAAAATAATCCGAAAGTGTTCTCCTACCTCCTTCTGCTTTGTTAGTATTAATTCAAATTTCACTTGGAAAGAATCTGATCTACTTATCATCTTTACTTAGTTCCAATAAAGTATTGTTAGGTATAATAACTATGAAACAACTTAGTCTTCCCAAGAGAAAATCAAGGCAAAAAGCAAGAGAATAACAACGCAAACTTCCAAATTCCCCTTGATGAGTTACAGGAGAGAAGAGGGGAGGCAGGGGGAAGTCAGTCAGAGTAAATTCCTTTCTCAGGATTTTCCTTTACAAACTAAAAGGGCATCAATTCTCTTCCTTTGTGTGGGAATTTTTTTCCTTAGACTGCTCATATTGTCCACAAACATTTAAACCAAGTACAACTAAAGTTTAACAGTTTGGTTTTTTCCCCAGGAGAGCTAGCATTATGCAATTCTCTTTTTAAAAAAATCACTTTAATATTAAAAAAAGGGAAAAATATTAAACACATGGTTACAACAACAGGTCAGACAACATAAAAGGACAACAGCAAAACAAACCAATCAACCCACTTGAACAAAACAGCAATTCTGAAGAGCATGGCAGCAAGTTTTATACCATGTAACAAGAGTTATGACTTACTTCTTGAGTGATTGCTGGTCGGAACTGTTTGTGCAATTCAATAATTATTCTTAAGCAGATCAGTACATTTTCTTCATTCTCTGTCTGAAAAAAAAAAAAAGAAACTTTTTAGTGAGCTCACTGCTGAATTCTCCTACTACTCAGTGGGTACTTCAAAATCCTGTAAAATTATAAAAATTATGCTCTTCTCAACAGTCTGAAGTGCCCCATTAATATGGGTTTGTGTGAGCAAGATGCCTTTCCTTGGATACCCTGCAGTCCCAGAGTATGGCTGAAATTAAATCCACCCCTAGGGGAGTAAAACCCAGACATTTCAACCACTCTGTACCATCAGGTCTGCTCCCATTGCCCCTCAAACAGAGACCCCCAGGTGAGCTTCAAATGAGAGTGCTGTGAATTCCTAGACAGAAAACAAACTCCCAAGAATCAGCTATCTGCCAGAAAATCCTGCCCAGCGTGAGAACAGCTCCCTGCATTTGTAAAATCCAAGTTTGTAAAGGGCAGAAGAGAACATGCAGAAAACCTGTAGATGGCAAGAGAAGGCATGGGTGAAGCCTAAATAGAATGTCTTTCCATTCCTGCTCCAGCAGCACAGCTATTGAAAATCCTACTCCAGCAAAGCTTGGAGATGAAGAAAGTAGAGGAAAATATTTCAGAAAATTTCAAGCAGTTTTAAGAGGAAGTAAAAAATACCTCTAGAAATCTGAACATCACAGACAGGATATTTTTGGTATGAAGACGAAGATGTTCATTTGTTGGTATTCTGTGAATTATTTCAAGCACAAGCTTCCGGAGTTGCTGTAGAAAAAGAGAAAAAAAAAAAGGAAAAATAATGATATGACAGAACTTTTTGAAAAGCCCACAAAACCCAACAATTAGTTGCAGTATTTTTTTCAGCTTAATAATTCTGCATGTTGAAATGAAAAAAAAAGCCATTTTATTTCATCTAGACATAAGCTTGTATACAAAGACATAACTCTTCCTGCTACCCATCTATGTGAATGAGGCAAATTCAACTAATCTACAGTTGGAAAATCAGACTTTTTTTAAGGAATGCAATTTTAAGTATTTAACGACAAAGATTCAACCCTTGCCTTTCTTTCCTAACCTTCAGTAAAATCAGTAATTTGTAACAATGTGCAGTACTTCAGTAAGAAAGCAAATTCTGTTGCACCTACTTTTCCTCCTTTTTCACAGAAGCCCAGATTAGCAAAGTTTATAAGTAACTTATTTAGAAACAGGACTTTTTCAGTTCCACTCCAAATGACAGATCTATTTTTAGCAAGTCTTAAATCATTTCATTAGGTTAATCAAGGACAGCAAAAAGGCAGGAAATGCTCCACACACTTTACCTGTGCTGGCTTCTCCTGCAGAAACTGAACTTCCCCATCCTGTAGAAAGGTGAGAAACCGAGGGATGATGTGTTCCAGGAACGTAGAATATTGAGGGGATGATGTCACATTCTAATTAAGAACAAAAAATGGGGAGTTACAGACATCACACAGATTACATTCAGTTACAATCAAAGCCACTACTAAACATTTTCAGTGAATTTTGGATAGATTCAGTGACTAAGTATCTGCTGACACTACAGAACCACGTGAGTT
Organism: Molothrus aeneus; assembly: GCF_037042795.1. NCBI lineage: Eukaryota > Metazoa > Chordata > Aves > Passeriformes > Icteridae > Molothrus > Molothrus aeneus. Next base: position 9,929,273 of record NC_089661.1, on the reverse strand, counting down.
CCAAGAGAACATTAGCAAAATAAATACAAATCTTTCCCTACTGAGGGAAAGAGCAAAGAGAATCAACTAAGTCTTCAGATTCTAACAGGTCACCAGACTAAGCAGTTAAAACTATTATTTTAGTCAGATAAATTGTTTCAGAAATAGCTTAAGCAAATAAAAAACTCCACAAGAATTATTTTAGTTTGCTATAACTTCAGAACAGGCACATGACAACTAAGTATTCAACTAAAGTAAAATATTTCTGCTAACACAAGGTTGAGTTAACTTGTGTTTCACATTTTCTCTGCTGCTCATCTAAAAAGATGGTCCATCACCATGCAAAAGATGTCACTGGAGACATCTCCACTCTTGATGTCAGATTCTGCATCTGACAACTCCTCTCTTACTTCCACACCATGGAATACTCAGAGGAATCAGAAGGGCCTCTGTTTCACAAGAGCACAATACTCATTTGAACTAAATAAAAGAAAGCTTTAAATACGGGCATTTCATAGCATTCAAAAAACAGAAGAAAAATTTCTTACTTCACTTTTATTTAAATGCTTAATGAATAAAGATTTGGCAATGAAAGCTCACTAAGTCCAAATGTAATTCTTCAACAACCTGGTTAATTCCTAAATACAAACCTAGAATCAATGACTTGTAACCATATAAATCATTAGTCACAGGATACTACTATGAATATTTTAACTGCATAACATCAGAAATTCAGATAATATACATTAAGCACATGAAAGGCTGCCATTGCAGAAAGTCAGGGGAGTTTTGTTGCTTGGGGTTATCTTTTTATTTACCTCAAAATTCTCACTGACTTCTTGCATCATTTTCAATTTGGTTTCATCAGCTGAAAATGGAAATTTAAGCAGAAAAATTTGAGTGCAAAACTAGGTCATGAAGGAAAACAACAAACTCATTGATCAAAGAAGCAATCAGATCTTATCAGTTTAGCTATCACTGCCCAATTATAATACACACAGTTCTCTCATACAACCACCACACAACTGCACACACATACACACACATCTCACTCACTTTGGCTCATGTAAGTGCTTCTCATCATTTTGCTTCTTCAAAAATCAAAACTCAAACAGATTTCAAAGTGAATTTGACAGATTTCACTGTCTCTTCCACCAACTGTCCAAACAAGTCTGCAACACTTGTGAAACTAATGAAGAGCTGCAATTTACAAGAAAAAAAAGTCTCTTACGTGTATTGACATCTGTAAGAGCAGCCACAAACTGAAGGTATTTTTTCATCAAAGTGGTTTGGTCCACCACCGTAGGCCCTTGTGCTGAAACAAATGCCATCTTGGAGGAGTAAAGATCAGCTTTCAGTACATAAAATCAAAATCAACAAACCTACAAAAGAATACAGAAGTATTTGTTAGTTTACACTACTTGGAAACAGCAGCTATCCCATCACCTACATCCATTCTTCTAACATATTGAAGAGGACGACCTTTTCCAAAAACTACTAACATTTACTTAGGCTTACAAATACAACACCAAGCATGCAGAGCTCTCATTGTGACAGATAAGAGGAGTTATTGAGCTCTTCACAGCACAACCATTCCCGTGTTCTGCGCGGTTTCCTCTCTGCAGCAGCAGGCTCCAGGCTCAGGGATGCTCCCAACACCGCACACCTGTCATCACCTGCCCTCTGCCCCACACCTACAGCTCCCCTCGGACACACCCCTGCGGGACTCGCTGCCAGGGGCGCCTGCAGCTGTCCTGCCGCCACAGGCTGCCTGTCTCGCTCCTAAAGAAGCCTAAAATCACATCTGGCTTGAGAGACCGGCGATCTCCCTCCTCCCCTGGGGTCCCCGTCAGTTTCGCTCCCGGCCAGGTCCGGCCGAGCCAGCCCGGGACCCCGCGCCCTCACCTTCCCCGCCGCAGCGCTGCTCGCCCGGGTCGCTCCCCGCTGCCAGGGCGCCGTCACGCCGAGCCCATCTCCGCCCTGCGAACACGGGCACCGTGAGCGGCCGCAGCGGCGTCTCCCCCGTCCCTCAGCCCTCCCGGTGCCGCGCTCGGCCCCAGGCCTCCGGCGGGGCCCCTCCTGCCCGCAGCGCGCCGCTCCCGCCTCCCCCGTCCCGCTCCACCGCGCCCAGGCCCGGGCCCCACCGGGGCGCCACCGCTCCGCTCCTCACCCCGCGGCTCCCCGGGGCCGCCCGGCCGCGGCCCCCCGGCTCCCTCCTTTGTTGCTCCCGGAGGCCGCCGGCAGCGCATGGGCGCGACGGAAGCGCCCGAGCTCAGTTCCGGCCGCCTCCTCCCGGTGCCGCCTCCCGCGCCTCTCCCCGGGCGGAGACGGGCGCGGCACCGCCCGCTCCCTTCGCTGGCCCCGCGAGCCTCGCACGGCCCTGCCTCGACCCGCCCCGGCTGGGCGCTGCCAGGGGCCGCCGCCTGAGGCCCGCCCCGCCCGTCCCCGCGGCCCCGGAGGCTCCGCTGGCACCGCGGCCGCCGCAAACAGCGGGCGAGGGGTTACCGGGGCAGAGGCGGCCGCGGCCGGTGCCTCCGGCCAGGGCACGGCCCACCCCGCCCCGCCGGTGTCCCGGGGGGAGCGGCGGCACCACCGGAAGCGAAGCGCGCAGAGAAACTGATCTGCCTGCAGAAACAGAACGGCGGCCCGGAGCGAGAAAGGGCTTCGAATGTTGAGTTTAAGAAAATAAAAAGAATACAAGTGAACGAATTAAAACCAAAAGGTACAAAACAAAACAGGAAAAAACAAAATAAAACGACAAAAAAAGAACACTAGAAAACCACATTCCGGCGCTTTTGCTGTCGCTTCTCTCCAGCAGCGCACCCGTTACAGACCGTTCCGAGCGCTGCGGGACCGGTAACAGCAGCCGAAGCGCCCCCGGCAGAGCCATCCCCGCGCCACCGCAGGAATACTTCATTTATATGTGCTTGCCTCAACCAAAGCGCAGTACAAACCCCTTCCCGAACGCTCCGGGATGTCCCCACGCTCTCGGCATATGGGAGGCATTTGTAGTTTTTATTGACTATTTGTTTAAACCGCCGGCGGCTTTGCATCCCGGCGGCGCTGGCGATCCCGCAGGAGCTTCCCCCGGGAGAGGCGGGCTGGGCGCTGCCGCGGGGGAGCGCACCGGGGGCGCGGACACGGGAGCCGCAGCGCCGCGGGGGCAGCGCGGCCCCAGCGCGCCCAGAGCCGCTCCCGCTCCCAGAGCCGGCCCAGAGCCCGTCCCCGCGGCCCCCAGCATGCGGTGGCTGCTCTGCGCGCTGCTGCTGCTGCTGCGGCTGCAGCTCGGCCACGGCCGCTCCCCGGCCGCAGGTAAGGGAGCGCCGCTCTGCGCTGGCATCGCCGCCGGGGAGAGGGCGAGGGGTGCGGGGTGCTGGGGGCGAGGGCTCACACCTCAATATTGAGCTGCATCACGGGTGGGGGTGGTTCCCTGCCCGAGCCTGATAGATGTGACAAGGGATGGAAGCGGCTCTGGGCACGCTCCCTCCATCCCAGACTTTATTCTCAGGCGCTGCGATCTTGGTGCCTGCAGTGGAGGTGGGGCATCCCGGGAAGCCGGGGCTCTGATTTGCACTTCTGACCCAAAAGCTGGACTTCTGCTTCCCCCGCTGACCCCACGCCACAGGTCACAGGGCACCTGGGCAGGTGCTGTCCCTCGCTGTGGCTCTCACAGAGCTCCATTCTGCAGAGAGAGGTCGGAAAGGCAGGAGAAGTCCCTGAATTGGATGGAGTGTTTTGCTGTGCCGGTCACTCCCTGGGTGACCTTGGCGTAGCCACTGAACCTCCAGCTGCTGCAGCTGTTGGGCTGGTATGGCCCTGATTTGTAAAGCACAGTGATAACCTCCAAGAAGTGCTAGATAAGCATGAGGCAGTCGGCTATTTTTTTCCATGAATTCTGCGGAAAATAAGTGGAACATAGCCTGAATCTTCTAGAGACATGAAACATCCCTCTGTCAGATTTAATCAAATCACAAGCATTTCTCTTTTAACTCAGAAAACTGAACTCAGGGCCATTTCTTGTGCTGTGAAATGGGAACAGTGGAGTTCTTTCTCAGGCAGCAGTGTTACAGTTCATTTCTCACAGTTCTTCTGCCTCCAGAATTGTTCAGCACCTGTGATCTGTAAAATAAAATGCAGGCACAAATGCCATCTCTTTCATTTCATCCCAAGCTGATGGGTGCAGAAAAACCAGCACAGGAGTTAGCTAGCCCCAGTGCTCCCCTCACATTAGAGGCCACGAATGAGTGAGAAATGCAGTTTCTAAAGGAGAAATTCAGAGATTCAGGTCCCTGGTAGTAGTCTGGTGGCTGCTGAAAGAGAGGATAAGGAAAGGCACCTGCCCTAGAGCCCCCTAGCTCTGCTGCTCTGCCCAGCACTGCTGATGAGACAGAACCAGGCAGAGCTCTGACAGGGAAGGGAACATGCTCCATGTTGGAGGCAAGCATCCAGACCCTGCTCCCAGCTCTGTCCCAGTTTACAGCTATTTTGCATTTCCCTTTGTTTTGAGGCTTGGGGGTTGATTTTGTTGTTTAACACATGCACATTCTTTATTGCTTCTGCACTGCTATTTTTGGGGGGAAAAGTCTGATGTATTCTTTCCACAAAACTCAACGCTGTCCATTGCAGTAGTTGCAAGATCTGAAGTAAGTAATTTGAGTAAACATGGCAGAGAAGATAATGGTGAGTCATTCAGAGCAGCAGAGCTGGCTCAGTATCACAGGTCCTGCACCTCTCATGCCTTCATGTCTCATAGAATCATAGCACAGTTTGGGTTGGAAGGGACCTTTAAAGGTCATCAAGTTTAACCCCCTGCTATGAGCAGAGACATCTTCAGCTAGATCAGGTAGCTCAGAGCCCAGTCCAATCTGACCTTGAATGTTTATACTGGGCAACCCATGCCAGTGTTTCACCACCCTCAGTGTGAAACATCACCTCCCTCAACCTGCTGGCTGATTTTTATGCAGCCTCATATCTTTCTTGGGTGCACATTGTTGGCTCAAGTCCACATTTTCATCCGCCAGTACCCCCAAGTCCTCCTCTATCCCTTTATCACCCAGCCTGTACTGAATACCAGGGGTTACCCCCATCCAGAGGCAGCACCTTGCACTCAGCCTTGTTCAGCCCCATGAGGTTCCCATGGGCCCACTTTTTCAGCTTGTCCAGGTCCCTCTGGACAGCAACTGATCTGCCACTACAGCATGGTACATCTTTTATTTGCCTTAGGACTTCTGGTCCTTCCTTATAAAAGGAAATTTAAGGTGAACCATAGCACAGAAGATGCTTTTTACTGAGGTTTTTTTTTTTATGTTTACTTATCAGGAAAGTTAGATAAACTTTTCAACAGAGCTGGCAAAGGAATCTAGTGAATGAAATCTCACCTGAGTTTGAAAGTTTACATCTTTAGGACAGAGATTAGAGCTGAGCTTCTTCCAGTAGCTGCAAGTCCAGTGATCATGTTAGATCATTAGTGACAATGAACCTATAGCCAGCACCCAGCACTGGGTGTAAAACCTCATCAAAGCTTTTGTGATGTTCTAGACTGAAGCTGTCTTCTACTATGAACATTTCTAGAACCCAGTCTGAGATATTGTTTACTGTTATTTATTTGAACTCATATACATATGCAACAGTTTCTGTTCCAGATATTTAAACAGTAAAAAATGATGGTGGTAAATTCTTTGCTGGGATAGGTGTCATTGTGAGTTATATAACTAGAGCTGACTAGTTCAAATGTATAAATAAATAAATTAAATTTTAAATGCCATACAAGAAGGTTTGGTTTACTCATTTTCTTCTGCTTTCCACAGAGTTGTATAGCCTGGAAATTACCAACAATGGTCCCATCACAACGGGAGCTCAAGCTACTGTTCAAGCCAGGCTAAGAATGAAGAATGAAAATGCCACATCAAACTGGTATCACTTTAACTGGGTCTATGCTCCTCTGATTCTGATAGAGAAATCTGAGCAGCAGTTTAATTCCATAATTAATGTGACTGGTGAATTCCCTGGCACTTTCCCTGTGTCTGTCTGGGTGACTCACAAAAACTGTTGGTTGTGTCGGCCGATTGCAAGAAACGTCACCGTGCTCCAGATTACAGGTAAAATGGGTAAATGGTTTTACAACCTGTACCTCTCCAGGAGCTCAGTATATATGCCCTTGCAGCATCAGGGAGAAAGCCAGTGTAAATATGGCTTCTGACAACAGATTTGATTTGTAGCCCTGGGCTGAAGGTGGGTTGAGGAGCATGGTGCAATCAGTACCATTACAGCCATGCTCTAGTCTCTCTACACCCAGGAGGAAAGTGTCACCCCGGTTTTTTAAGATTTTTTAAGCTTTCTGATGTTGACATTCTTGTAGTGAACTTTCTCACACACTTTTTGTAAATAATTCACTGTTTTGCATTTTTTTATGGAGGAAGAGAAAGTTGATGGACTGTTAGTCTGTTTAGTGTTATTGGAGAGGTGGCACTGTCACCCTCCAATCTACCGTCACTCTTGGAAAACTATAAATGTTAGAGTTAGAAAATAAACTTCTTTTTTTCTTCACCTTGAGAACAGCAGTGTGAGCTTGTGTTCTTTCGTGTCCTATAGCAACAGGAAAGTGTGGTGCTGCCCATGTTTTCCTACCTCTGTCACTTAGAGAAACTGAACTGGAAATCAGATGCTTCAGCAGCTGCAGTTCACACATCAGCATGGCTCAGAAATGTCCAAACTCCAAGAACAATGCTTCTTCTACTGCCTTCCAGCGTTTCTAGGCCTAAAGTTAGGATGACCATCAGCAGTGCCAATCTGCTGCTTTTCCCTGTTGCATGACACAGCAAATCTTAGCAAATCAGCACAGCAGAGCATTATATTTTCTTTTAAAGCTCTGTCCAAGCGTATTGAAATTGGATCTGAAATCATGGCTGCATTTCTAAATGTTGCTAACTGCAACTTCATTTTTTTGGGAATATTCATAGCTATAAAGTTATAGTAACTATAATATGCTATAAATAACTATTACTATAAATATGCTTTTTTATTTACAAATTAACTACTGGCGTGCTGTGGTTAACCAAATCTCTGATACAGGGATTTACAGCCCCATTCCAACAGTAATTGCAATTATTATTTGTGCATCACCAAAAAGCCTGTTAACCAGATTTAATGAATTGTTAACAGGATAGGAGTCTGTTACTGGTAATCAATAGCCCATTAATTTTATAATGAGGTGGTGTCTCATCATATCTCTTTGTAGGTTAGGGAGGATTTTTTAGATCAGTCCTTGCCACTCATTGTCCAACAAAGAACCTCTCATAGATAAAAACATTCCCCCCTTTCTGTATTCATAATATGTAGCACATCTGTTATTCACAATAGTCAAATCTTAATTTCTGTAGAAATAGCTGAAACTAAGGGGGAAAAGAAGCTATATTAAAAACCCTCACAAAACAAACAAAGACCACCATCCCAGACATGATGAGTTTGTGTACTGGCCTGACTCTGAATCTAGATGCTTGCTATTAATACCAGTTTTTTAAAATATATAGTAAAAGTTTATATTGAGCTCAATCAGTCTAGGATTATTTCTCTTCGTTCTATTGGATGTTTTATCATAACCCATTGTATAACCCTCAATGAATATTTTCATTTCACTGCCTCGTTCACACGCATGACAACACTGAGTAATAGATGTAAAATACACTTAACCACTTGGACTGGGACACAGCAAGACTTACCCAGTACATCTGAAAGAATGTTTTGATACACACACAGAGCATACTGTGGAAGGATGCTGTCATTCTTCTTTCCCCTTTTTATTCTGCAGAATTTATCACAGGGAACCTCACTATAGCCCAGATAGAAGACAGCAGAGTTGCCACACATGGTTCTAGCTCCTCCACAGACACAGTGACCCGGATTTCTTTCTCTCTTCATGACCCAAGTCATTACTTCAAGTCAGCATCATTTGTCTACAACTGGGATTTTGGAGATGGGTAGGTGTGGTTACTTTTTTGCTTTAATGAATATTCAAGGTGGCTCTGATTCAGATGTTCATCTAGAGAAAAATCCCAATAAGATCAGTTAGCTAATAGTCCGCCTGCTATAAATGTTGTTTTCATAACCTACTGACTATTCCTATTCAATTTTGTGATTTCTTTTAGCATTATCTTTAGTTTCTTTAATTAAAAATGCAGAGATTTACTCTGCATCTTGTAGTTCTATAGGAAATACCACAAATATATATCCTTGTTTACATGGACATAAAGTAGAATTAGAATCACAGCCACTAGAACGTTGTCTGCAAAGAAAATATATTAGAACCTGTCCCTTTTTAAACCAGAAATATGCAAGCACTTGGTAAAAGGCAGTTTTGATTCTAAATCTTTTCCTGTTGCACACAGAGTTTACCAGATTACCAAGGAACCCTTTGTCTACTGCAACTGCTCCTCCATGGGGAACCGCACGGTGCACCTGAAGGTCGTGGCTGAATGGGAGCAGATTGGGAGCATCATACACGAAAGAGAAGTGATGCAGAAAACTGGTGATTTTACCACAGCTCTGGAGCTCTTGGGTAATCATGAAACGAGCTGTGTATGTACAGATACAATCTAGTATGCACAGATACAATCTAGCTTTGGCATGGTAACACAACTTCAACATTGTTTCATGTGCAAGGACTGGTCAACATCATTCGGTGAAGTTTCCACTGCAGAACTGACTGCTTGCTCTTCTAGGGCAGAAAAACGGGCGGAAACTGATAAAATCTTCAGTTTCAATTTTACTGTCTTTTGTAAAAGTCTTACATACCATTCAAACAACAAAGTATTTATGGTAACTTATGGTGGATTTGTTTGTTTAATTTACACCAGCTATCCCTAAACAATAGATCAGTTAAATCAAGCAAATCATTGATTTGATCAGCCTCGGGAGTAAAGAAACACAGAACTAAAAATGAAAAGAATTAATAAAGTTGATTATACATATAAAAAGGAAACAGACAAAAAGTCAGGAAACTTACAACATCTCTAGTGTAGGTTTCCTTTAGGGGTGTGAGACAAACAGTATTATTTGTGTCACTGATGAGGCTCCAATCTGCAAGTCTGTGGAAATAAACCTTCACTGGGAAACCAGCGAGACTCCAGTTTACATGTGGAGTGTGACATGCTGGCTTTTCATTTCTTCTCAGATGCTGTTAAAAGTATTGACATAGTGGGCTCCAGAGAAACTCACGTAATGGAAAACTTGAATTTATCTCTTCATATCAATGGCACGTAAGTCGCAAACACAACTTCTTTCCTCCTTAAAATTGTCTCTTTAAGTGTTTTTCCCCAGTGTTTCCTAAAAATAGTCAGTTGAACCCCACAGAACAATTATTAAAAAACAAAACCACCTCCTTCCCCCCAAAAATACTGTTGAATATTGCATTTCCTGACTTGAAATGCCAAGAGCTCTAAGAGCCTGAAAGACCCTGCATCTTTACAGAAGAAAAGAATCCTCTTATGTAAAGCAAATGCTATTTTTTTTAATCTTTGTAAAGGGAATGTTAAAAGACAAGTAGCCAGAGAAATAGTGGGAGGAAAATACATCTGAAAACTTCTTTCTGAACTTTTCTCCTTCACTAATTTCCCTATTATTAAATTGAAATATATTCCAGGTCCTGTTGCATAGCAGCAAAGCTTGACCGGCATAGGGGATTAATGGGTTTGGGGAATGATTCTGGCAAAGTTCAGATTGCCACAAGATGAATAAGACACAGAAGCCTCATGCAGCAAGGATCATAGAAAAATAGGAGAGTTATGAGCACCTCAGTCCTAGCACAAGTTCTCTCAAGTTGCAGCATTAGAGCACATTGGAGTTTTGCAGTGAGCAGCAAACAGAGTCATTTACCAAAGGAATAAACAGTCCCAACAGACAAAGCAGCACAGTTTGCATTCAGAAAGGCATATTGGCAGGAATGGGAACTGGAGATGGCATCCCAGTAAAGATGAACAGCCAAAAACTATGACAGGTAAACCTGAGATCACTAGGAACAGACTTGGTGACCTCCTAGTCACAGGACTGGGGCTGATGCAAGAGGAGTTTAAGATAGAGATGCAGTGACAAAGAGATGGGTTATCAAAAACAAAGCTAGAAAATTAGCTAAACACATAAACCTGATGCTTTCTTTAGCAAAGAATGTAATAATGAGATAAGAAACAAAAAAGTAATAAAATAGGGTAAAGAAAATCTCTGTTTGCCAGAATCAGTCTATAGCGCATAAGGTGAGTTCAAGCAGAATCAGTTGAAACAGGGATCTGGAAAGGTAAAAAAAGGCTTCAGTTAAATGAGAAGCCACATGGCCATGAAGTGCACTAAATTGCTTGAGAGCAAATAAAAACCCTTTTGTTATTGTTAGGGAATGCTGTGATCCTTGAAATTTACTTACATTTTCCAGCTATTAGTCCTTTGTTCAGAGCTCATCTTCTTTCCAGTTTCATGTGCAGGGTGTTTTAATTAAAACAGTCTTGGGTGTGCTTCAGTGGTACAGACAGTGATCTCTGTGTGAGAAGGACAAAGAAAAAGCTACCTTCCCTTGGAAGTGCAGGAAAAAAGATTCCTTTTATCTTTATTGAAGAAGGACTATGGAGTTTTCTACACACAGTGGCCCACTGATGACCCTTGCAGGTATTCAGCTCTCAGCTGAAAGACCTGCCTTTATAGAAGCATCACAAAGAACTTTTCCATTTGGCATATGCTATAAACCAAACAGTGCGGTTGATTATTTCTTTATCTGTATTTAAATTAGCTTCATTAGTTTCAAAATTATTCTGCTATTTTAACCAAGCACTTTGCTGAATTTTTTTTGCAGAGTTTTCACCCTTTTTTTATTTTGCCTTTTTGCTCTTGTTTCAGCCCACCATTGGCATTATGCTGGCTTATAAAATCTGAGTGCATTCCACTTGAAGGTGACAAATGCCATCTGGTGGAGATCAGTGGCTCCTGCTACAACCTCAGCCACACCTTCAGGGACGCGGGGCAGTATTGCCTCAGTGTCAGGGTGGAGAACGGCGTGACAATGCTGCAGACGTACCACGGGATCAAAGTGCGGCCAGCAGGTGAGGGACAGGGAGTCTGAGCAGCACGGAGAGTCCCAAACAGCTTAGGGACAAGCGTGGATTAACCAGCCTGCAGATGAGGTTTCAGGAATGTGGTGTGGATCCCTAAAACAAGAGGAATAAAAAGGGAAATGAGAATTTATAATGCGCCTGCTGTAATTGCTCTGAGCTTCTTGTGTTCTGCTGAACTCTTAGTCCCAAGAGTGTCTTGAAGCTACTAAGTACTCTGGGAAGGCTGTATTACTTAAATGAAATATTTTTCAGTTTAAATAGTCCGGCTTTTGTAGTTAGAGAGAATAACTAGGAAAATGTGTCTGTAACACCATCTTAATTAAACAGTCCCAATTCTTATTGCTTAGTTTAGTTATGGAATTTTGAGGGTAGATTTTTCTAGGCCTCCATTTCATTACAAGTCTCTGTCCCTCCTGCCAGTGACCCCCATGCATGGTCACACATGGCCCTCCTGGGGTCCCTAAACCACCTGGGAGAGGGGATAGGTGGCCAGGTGAAGAGGATGGGGCACAGCCCGGCTGTGACACAGAGTGGTCACACCATGGCACTGTGAGCCAGCTGTGCTCAGACAGGGCAGCTCACTGCAGAAGGCACTGGTGAGCATGCAGGGCTGAATCCTCTGTGGAGGTGAGAGTCCTTCCCATCCTCTCGGAGCCCTCTTGGGGTAGCACAAACACCCTGGGGAGTCAGGGGCTAACATGTAACAGGATGGAGAAGTGCAAAAGAGGGCATAAAGGGACAGATCCTCACAAACCCCTCTCCCACTGTTGAGATTTCAGAAAAATCTGGAGTGATCAGGGCTGAAAAGTTTATTCCTTCTTACACACATTCCTTCTTTTCTCTAAAACTTCTCCTAAAATTTCTTCATCATTTCCTTCTCACTGTTGCCTTTTTCTGGGATATTTTGTCATTTCAGAAATGTGTCCTTGTGCTTTTTCCTAGGAATCCACCCAGCTTTCTTTGTCCTGCTCTGCACTGCTCTGGTTTCAGTGATGCTGGTACTGGTGCTGTACACAACTTTTCGAAGTCACACACAACAAAAAGATCTTGTGGAGGTATTCAGTTACTCTTACTTTGAGCTGGGATAGTAATTAGGCAGCTCTCAGCCATGACAGGTATCTGATATGAAAGGTTCTTTAATCCCCAGACAAACAGAGTGGGAGGGAGAATTTCCTAGGTAATTGTGATCTGTTCCACAAAAAAAAAAAAATCCAAGCAGTGTAGGCAAATGAAGAAACAGCCATGCAGACAACTCTAAACTGCCAGAATAATAATGGGCAGGTTTTTAATATTCCCAAGCAGAGGCTTGCATTGAAGTATTCATTCCAGAGGATCTTCCTCAGAGTAGTTACATGAAAGAAAGCAAGAAGACAGTGCAGGAGGATACAGGACAATAAAAAAGGAGGGGTATGTTACCTAAAGCAGCCCTAAATTGTTACCTACCCCTTGTATGTAGCCTTCATCTCCCCAGCTCCCTGCCATCTCTAATATACTTTCACTTGCTACAAAAGGTGTTTGCAATAAGCATAAGTTCTTAAATCAAAAGCAGCTTTCATGTACTTTGGAAAGTACCTAATACCCTTTACACTGTGCCACAATATAAATGATACACCTCTAGAGACACTGTCTATAAGCCATGTGCACAGCAGGTATAAATCAGAAGTCTATTTGAAGTTAGTGACTGAGTGAAAATGATTGAGGACCAAGTGCCATTTGCAGCCCAATGTGCTCTTGCTGGACTTGAGCCAGTGGGAACTGAACTAAAAATTATCTTTTTGATGTTCCTTTCCCAGGTAGCTGACTTTGACTTTTCTCCACTGTCTGATGAACACCGGTCTAATCATCCCAAGTCAGGCTGTGGCCCAGTATGTTGCAGATCATGTTTTCTTCAACCATCAAAAGAAGCTGCCTGGGAGAGTCATGAACTTCTACATTCACTTTACAAGCCAGTCAAAATGTACACACTGTGAAGAACACAATTGCACTTTGGTTACACTAACTGTCTAACTTTCTCACTTAACCTAAGTCAAAAGCCTGGTGCTGCATGAATGGTTTGGTTTTACCAATGCAATGAGGTTCACCACTTTAAGTCCAGCACTTGAGTACTTCATTTTCTGAACTTAAAAAGAACAAGGAACACAGTAAAAGTAGCTTTGTATTTTTAACATATACGGGTGTGTACATTTACAGCTGTAAATGCAGCATTTTATTCTTATGAAAGATTGTTTTATGTGCAGGTTTGCTAAATCCACTACCTCTTGTAATTTCTCTGCTCCTTCTGTTCTCTGTTCCAAAGAAGAAAATGCCTAAGACAAACATACCTCCTTTCCTATGTACAACAACATTACTGGAAATGGAAGTCACCCAAAATATTGTTGAATGTGTATTTCTTCTATCAAGGAACTGATGTGTCCATGTTGAAAACAGAGGAGGTGTTTCCAATGACTACCTAATTATGTTGTCCTTTTTTCTTCCTGTCTTAAAAGACCCCTTTTTAAGCTAATGGACTTCTGTCAGACTGCAGTGGTAGTGACATACTCACCTGCTAGCAGTATTTTGGTCCTGCATAACCCTCTACATGTCCACCACTTTCTAAAACAGAATACCACTCTAATCTGTATAAGTAGTTTTTGGGGGGTTTTTGGCTATTCATGCTTCTTTTCTACCTCATATTGCTCCCTAATTAGCCATCAAAGGTCCTCTTCCAAAAAAATGCAACAACTAGTAGCTCAAAGCTGTTCAGCAAAACATATTTAATTGAAATTCTTAATGAATGTTCAAGGCTGTATAAACTCCATGCCTGCTGCAGACTATCATCTACTATCAGCTTCCTGCTCAGCCAGGCTTTACCACTGACATTTCAGAGTATCCTGGAGGCTTTTAAACAGCAGTGCCTTTGTGTCCACTTCTTTTTTTAAATGTGACACACCCTCCTCACCTCTGTTTAAAGCATATGGGTATTATGGGCTTAAGGTTTTTCGTAGCATCTCATATGATGAGAAGATAATTGTCTGAATGTGAGGGAATTTACCATGAGGTTTCTGGGGTAGTCATCTCACATGTTCAACTTCTATGCTTCCTCAGAGGAGCCCAGAGCTTCAGTTCTTCTGTGAAAGAAATTACATGACCCTTAATTGACTTGATACATTTAAAATAAAATAGGATCATGTAAGATAACAAATCCTATAAACCCAAGTTTTTGTCAAAAGATCCCTTCCAAAGCAGAACTTCTTTCAGCTTTTCTTCCTGAGAAATGGTATTTCTAAGCAAGCTTGATTGAGAGTGGTGTTCTTTGTATTCTTTCTCAGTGCTCTGGTATCCAACTCTTATCTTCAGCCATATTCAGTTACTGCTAAGAATGTGCCTCTCTTTAGCAAAGAAGCTACTGTGCCTGAAAGCTTCAGATTAATTGTTTATTGCTGAGATCCCAGCCCTCTGAGCCACTGCCAAAGGCAGTGACTTGTTCTGGGATGTCAGTGCAGTTTGTAAATGGCTACATGGTCCTTGGGCAGTGGAAAGAAGAGATTTCTGATATGCAAAGTGCAGCTCGGAGTGACAGAGTCCTGAGACTGCACAGGGGCTTCTGCAACCAGAATTTAGTTTGGGCTTCTTTTATTACATTTGTGAAAGACATGTGGCCCTTGCTGTTGTAACAGACTTAAAGACAACCCATTGACACATTAATGGATGTGTAAAAAGCCCTTTCTTCTCCATATTGTACTGCTAGCAAAGACAATATCTGTGAGAGCAGACTCTATCTGTATCTCTGTTATACATGCATGAAACTGGAATCCTTTGGGTTTGAAACAGGTCATTTGAAAGGAATAAGACTTATGCTTGTCTCCCTTTTGAATTAATACCAAGGTGATCCAAAGGGTGTCGTGGGGACTTAGGCCATGAACTTTTTGCATTTGTGTTCTCCTCCATATGTCCAAGCCAAGATACCACTGATCATGCCAAACCTGGCAAAGTAGGCATCAAACCCCCATCAAAAAAGTGGGACATGGAGTTAGAGATACAGAAGACAGGCCGAAGAAAATCCCAGATTTCCTATTGAGAAAAACAGAGCAAATGTCCTTCAGAAGAACATTGGCTCTTACTCTCTGCCTAGAGTGAAGAAAGGATGGCAAATGAACCAAATTATTCAGGAGGATAGAAAAGATAAAGTGCTGCAAAGTAGAAAGTCAACACTATCAAATACTGGAAGACACTTCTTCAAGAGCAGAAAAGAATAGAGGTTAGAAAGAAAGACATCTCTGGCAAAAAATAAGCAGTGGAGAAAGTAGACTTAAAAGGGTATGTCAAGAAGCAAATTAACCAAGAAAATTTAAACAGCCTTAGCAAATTGAAATATAAGTATGAGAAATATTCACACAAATGTGTTCTTGAATCCAATATGAAACTGCTTCCTGCACAAAAGACTGATCTGTGAGTTTGATAAATGCATCTGAAATTGAAGACAAAAGGTAATTGAGCAGTTCAGGATATAGCATTGAGATTAGTGGGACGTAGCAAGGATCAGAAGGAGGATTCATTTTGTTAACCTTAGAAATCAATGACCTGAAAAAGGAATGTTCAGCACAAGGATCAAACTCACTGACTCAAAACAAGAGTCCAGTGAGTGCAAAGCCAAAGAGCCATTAAATTCAGGTGATAAGCAAGAGTGTGGGCAGATAAAAAATGTATGCAATGAGAACTTTTTACAAGGAAATGCATTTAAGCACAGAAAGGTTCTGGAAATGCACAGTAGAAAAACATACAGCAAAAGAACTTCTGTTACTCTGTAATTTGTCGTGTAAACAATGGTGTTGGTTTGTGCAGTAATTGTGAGGACAAATCAGCCTTTTATCTTAAAAGCAGAGCATAAGGCTCCACAGCTGAATAGGTCAAGGCTGAATTTTGTCTTTCCTCTCTGGAAAGGAGATTACACAGCCCAAGCTGTGTCCACAGTTTGAAGACACGAGGCCTCTATAGTGTTTGCTGGGTGCTGTAGGAACAGAAGTTTTCTCAGCAAAAGGAAGGTGAAGAACTTCATATTTAAATGCTCAGCTTTATTATTAGATAATCAGCCAACACTTCACCTTGATTTTTGTGCCAGTTTCCATGGAAACTGAAATGCCATCCTGCAGCTGTCACAAAATTGCTCAGATCCTGCAGATCTCAGTTTTGACAACACACCGTGCACTACAAATGTGGATTTTTAAATTGCAGCCACAAAAGTGGGGAACACAGAAGTTTCAGAAACTTCTTTCAGAGCTGGGTATACTCATCACCAGCATGTGTAATTCCTACAGCAGCGTGCACAAGGAGAGTAGTCACAGCAGATCATGGAATCATGAAATCATAGAATGGCCTGGGTTGGAAGGGACCTTAAAGATCATTTTATTCCACACCCCTGCCATGGTTGCACTAGACCAGGTTGCCACAAGTCCCATCCAACCTGGCCTTGAGCATTTCCAGGGATGGGGCATCCACAACTCTGGGCCTGTGTCAGGGCCTCAACATCCTCACAGTAAACAGTGGTGTCTAAATTAAACCTCCTCTCTGTCAGTTTGAAGCCATTCTGCCTTGTCCTGTCACTACACGTTCTTGTAAAAAGTCTCTCCACTGTTCTTGTCATCTCCCTTCAGGTAGGGGAATCAGGTCAGCCCAAAGCCTTCCCTTTTCCAGGCTGAACAATCCCAGTTCTCTCAGCCTTCCCTCACAGCAGGGTTGCTCCATTCCTCTGATCACCGCGGTGATCTCCTCTGGACTCATCCAACAGCTCCAGGTCCTTCCTGTGCTGTGCTGGGGGCAGCTCTGTGCTGGGGTCTCACCTGAGGGGTGCAGAACACCCTGCCTCTGTCTGGTGTTTCATAAAATACTGCAGTTGTACAACTGTCCCAGCTACAGGAACAAACCGTACTAGAGCACTAGAGAAAAGACCAGCCCAGCCAAATAATTTTCTAATGCATTTACTCACAGCAGTCTTGGGAGGCAGAGAAGTGATATTATCACAGCTCACAGGAGGCAGAAGGGAGCCGTGCAGAGATATGGAGCTTGCTCGAGCACAGGCAGCTCCAAATACCTGCATAAAATTCGAGATTAAAAAGATTACAGCCATCTACCAAATCCTTGTCCTTCTGTTGGAAATTATATAACTTTTCTAATTTTTAATTAATGACTTTAATTAATTTAAAATAATTGGTTTTATTTAATCATAACCAGTGTATTAATTATAAGCAATGTGTTAAATCACTTTTAGCCAGAACTTAGCATGAGCAGGTATTGGGGGAATACAGCTTGGGAAAATTACAGAAACTTAAAGTTTTGGTAAGCTAACTTTGATATGCTTCAATGAGCAAGGCCTGGGAGAGAGTGACATATTGCTGAAATTGGATACAAGAAGGGAAGAATTTATGGACTACAAAGATGTTTTTAAGAACCAGAAGGTAAAGAAGAAGATAAGAAAGACTCAGTATATTTGTGTTGGAAAATCCCTGCTGGAGGAAAAAAGAAGCTAAAAAAACTAAAAATATGAATTAGCGGGAACAGTGAGAAATCTATAACCAAGAGAGAACAGAATGCTAATTAAAGAACTAATTATGTGATTTGGAATCAGTGAACATTAATCTCTTTATTTGCTAAAAATATACAAACAGGTGAAGAAGTTTTGTATCAGCATCTTGTGCAGAGGCCAGAAAATTTTGTCGGCCGCACACACACCCCCCTCTTGAGCAAAAACAAAGCAACACCTTCCTCGCTGGCACTAAAAGGTGTCAGAGGGTTTATCTACCCCGGAGGGTTTAAAAAGGCGCTGTTAGAGTTTATTTCCCCGGCGGGCTCGGGGGTTTGGGCGGCCCACGGTGTGAGGGCGGCTCCGGGCCCAGGCCGGGCCCCGCGGCGCATGCGCCGACCGGCAGGGGGCGCCCGCCGCGCGGGGATCGCCCTCGGCCGCCTCAGCGTCATGGCCGCCACACGGGACAGGACAGGGACACAGGACAAGGGACGGGCTGAGGGGCGGCCGCCGTCCTGAAAAATAGCGGCGACCCGTGCAGCCCTGAGACCACACTCGGGGTCATCACCGCCCCGAAGGCCGAGGTCACCACTGTGCCAAAATGCTGTCCTGTCCAGCCCCTCACTAAATGGATGGATTGGATGGATGGACTGAGCATGCTATGCGCTCCTCAGAAAGAATTTTCTCTACTTCGCTCAGTGCACTTGAGTGCCCCGTCCCACCATCCCTCAGTGGGACACGCTGTGTGATTAGGAACTGAGGGACAAGGTCCATCCTGTGAGCAGCAGCAGCGTCACTCCCCATGAATTATAGAATCACCGATGTTGGAAACAAGATCATCAAGTCCAACCACTCCCCCAGCACTTTCAAGGGCACCGATGAAGCACATCCCCGGGTGCCACATCCATACATCCTTTAAAGCCCTCCAGGGATGGGGACTCCACTGCCTTCCTGTTCCAGTGCTTGATAACCTTTTGGTGAAGAAATTATTCCTAATATCCAATTAAAACTTTTTTTGGTGCAACTTGAGGCCATTCCTCTTGTCCCATCATTTTTCATTTGGTGAAGTAGTGATGTTAGGGGCATTTCAATCTACAATGACCTAAATTAAGGACAACAATGAAAGCAGCCCACAGAATAAAACACAGCTGAGTGTAAACATTTATAGAAATCACCTGAGGGTGCCCATGACTTCAGTGGAAGGTCTCAGAAACAGGGAAACAGAAGGAGGAACAAACAGGCACGTTCTGGTTTAATAACTATGTAAGATTGGTCCTTTGTGGTAATATAAATTAGGACTTTGTCATTTAAGGAATCTTTTCAGGCATAATTAAGATACAAAATGAGAATAGACCACAGCAATAAAAGTTCTCTTATCTGATCAAAAGCACGCACTTAATAGCAAAAAAAATGAATATTATGCCATAGGTTTTTAATGTCTTTTCAGTCGCCTGTCCTTAATCTATTCTTCTTTCATTATATGCAAAGCACTTACAATATTTTTAATAAAATCAAAAAGGAAAAATAATCTAAAAATCCAAATGCACTTGCTAATTAAATAGCAATGCCCTTACTTCCATTCAGGCAATCTCGATAAATTACAGTCTTCCCATACTAATTAACTTCAAGTTTAATGGATTTCTCTCACCACCGCAAGCTATGTAACAAAACACAACATGCTCAACTTTACAAAAACAAGTCAATATTGAAACTGGTCGCTTGATTCTGCTCCAGCAGAGCACTCAAGCACGTGTGTCAGTGCAAACACAGGAGGGGCAGCTCCCTGTGGTGGTGGAAAGTGCCCGATGGAAAGGTGAGCAGCACAAGAGCAGGTGCTCAGGACTGTGCTGTACATGTGCAATGAGCTCCTGCGCCTGCAGAACTCATGTCTAACGCCAAAAAGCACTTTTTAGCCACTATCAGGTTTTTCCCACCCTCAGTGAACTCACTTGCAATGAATCCAGGGTATTTTCATGGGTCATAGGGGACTGGTTTATGACAGACAGCATGGCCTGTTCTCTGCCATCCCAGACAAGTGTCCCATGCAGGAACTGCAGCCACAAACAGGGATTGAGCTGCACTTCTGAACTGAACCCCATCAACACAGAAACACAGGCTCTCTATGCTCTCTATTTGCATGTTAGACTGGTTTTTTTGTATTTAGTCAGACCATTAAAATAAGATATTTCTGTTACTAAATTATCTGCTTATTGGGGAGTTCCTAAAGGTTACCAGAAAGTAAGTTTGAGTTAAAACATTGTGAAAATGTGACAGCAGTCACCCAAGATGGTATCAGAAAATGAATGCCAGACCCCGATCCTGGGGAAGGGAGATGGGTCAGTGTAGTCTCCCTGAGCCACCAGGGAAACACTTAGAGGGAAACAGCTCGAATTTTGAATCTGAAATTATTCCAGGCAGCTCTACTTGTGGAATTTTGAGTGATTTTTTTCCCTTTTAATGGCAGTAGGATATCAGTGCTCTACCCTGTCAAACAACTGCAAGATTCCACTTATGGATAAAATTATTCATACTTGGTAAATGAGTGTTTCATATCACAGGTCCACCTCCACAGCAGAAGTGAGGCATCCATTTCCCAGAGATACCTCAGACAGGCCCTGCATTCTGAACAATCCCCAAGACCAATCTAGACCACACAGCTTGGATGGGGAGGGGGGAAAACTTTCACAGCAAGCTGATTTGCAAATAACCATTATTTTATTCAGGCACTGTTATCTTTTCTGTTCTGTTCTTTCCTTCTCTTTGGCTTGTTAATAAGTAGTGGGGAAAACCTGCTTGCAGACAGGAAGACACCATATAATTAAAGGTAAAGTATTCTATTTAATTCTGTAAGAAAAACATCAATTTTCCTAATACACCGTGTGAAATGTGAAAAATCAGGTAAGCAGTGCATACATTTTTTATTAACATGAGGACCCTGAACTATTACTAATGAACTACAGAAAGAAAAGACAGGACTCAGTAGGAAAATACCATCCATTAAATGTCTCCCTGGGGATCAAATGACACTTACAATTGAAAGACATTAACTACCTCCTACATTTCAATTGGTCACCAGCAGGATGCCTATTTGTAGAGATTTGTGCTGCCTGTACTCTGTTAGTGTTAGATGCCACATTAATATTTTCTAACCTTTGCAGTAGATATTGCCCCGTTTTTTCACAAACCAGCAGCCTGATTTTACCTTTTAAAACTGTTGATCCTGTTAAAGAATGAGCATAAGAGCAACTCTGTGAGTGTGCAGGGGTCTGATGAAGCCAATAGACCTGCTGAACATGTTCTGAATGTTTTCTGATACACGTTACCCTTTACAACAAGACTTCCCAGGTTCCTTTTGTAAAAGCATAACTGTCTTTTACTAAATGCCTATCACCAAAGATCAAAGGGCTTTTGAAATATTTCCCCTAAGAAAAGCAAAAAATAAGAACTTCGAAATTCATTTATTTCAAAACTGATTAATCAAAGGCAGCTCTTTGATCAGTAAAGGAAGTCCTTGGTTCCAAAACAATGAGCACTTTAATAGGGAGCGATTGCACCTCGCTGGGTGCGTTGTCCTTGAGGCAGGTGTTGGGCTCTCATGGGTGTCACCACCAGGACAACAAGGCACATCAACTTTTCATTATTGTACCACCTGAAAACTCAACACCTCCTTCCCATGCCTCTGTATCTGTTACCTCCATTTAGCTTCACAGTATGTGGTCATGTTTGCATTAGAGCTCCCTGTGGTTTTATTTACATATGTATATGTCTGTATGTGTGTATAGATACACACATCCAGGCATATACATGTATTCCTGCAATATCTACTGCCATTCAAATGAGAAACGTGCAGTGATTTCTTCCTGCCGTGGATTTTATGTGACTTCTATAAAAAATAAAATAAAAACAAAAGTGTAGTTGCAAATACGAGAGATTAAGCAGCAATGTCAGGGTCTGAGAGGAGAGATTACAGATCCCACATCCGCAGATGTTTGCAGCTGCTGGCAGTCCTGTGATTTAAGGAGCTGTTCTCCCATGTCACTGCAGGACAGGCAAACTTCTGCCACAAATAATCATCAAGAGATGATTAGAGACTCTTAAGAGACTATTTTGGATCAAATGGAGCCTGTTCAATACTTGCCATGCCCATTGCAGAGGTGGTCCCAGTTGGGTGACAGGTGAACTGAAACTGTCCTTGGAGTACAGAACCCTTCAGGACAGAAGGGACAATGAGGACACTCAACAGCCGCACTAAACCAGCAGGAATTCATCCCTTACATGCTGCTCATTAGGAGTTACTACAAGATGATGAATTGTCCATGACTTTGGGGAGGGTCATAGGGGCAATAGGAAAGCAGTGAATATATGTTATTAACATATATATTGTATGATATTGTTATTAACAGCCAACATTCTATTGGTTTTCACACCACAGACAGAACACATTATGTAAAAGTGAAATAATTCCTGGGGACTGACTGTCATGTAAGGTGAAACAACTCCCAAAGAAAGCTTTTAAATTAAAAAAAAAAAGAAAAAAAAAGAAGAAAAAGAAGAAACAAAGTGCTGCAGTATAAGGACATTAAAAAGGGACTTTCTGTCCAGAAAGAGATGTAAGAAGGCATTACATCCTTCAGGGAAATATCAAAGTGAAGCTAAAAGCATTATAAGTATGAGGGAATTCTACAACTTTGGAATTTTCTGGGTAACATCTGTGCTTCTGTAAAACAGTCATACTCTTGAGAGTCAATGAGGAAGACAATGATAATCAAGGCCTGTGTACAACATTTCAGGAAATGTGGGTGGGTGCCATCGTTCACTGGCAGTGACACAGCAATTTAATCACCCTCTGGAAGTGACAAAGCCAATGTGCAGTGAGAGGGGTGTGAACTCACCGCTCATCTGCTCCTCTCCTTTTTCAGGTAGATGCTCCTCCATGCGAGGTGCTGCTGGCACCTGCCCCTGCCCTGGCTCTGCCCCCCTGAGCAGCCCACAGGAGCATTCCCTCGGTCACACTGGGAGTCCCCTGGGAGCAGCTCACACCCACCACATGGCTACTTTGTGCCACCTGTGCTGATGCTGCCTGACCAAAGGTGTCTGTGCTCGGGCAAACCCCTTCTGCCAGCAAGGAGGAAGGGGCAGCAGCCTTGGGCACAGCAGCACTGGGGAACACACCTGAATCTGTAGCATATTCTGTGTGCTCAGCTGAACCTGCAGAGGGCCATCTGCCCAGGGCCCCTGCTGCCCCTTGTGAGTGCAATCAGCTGCTTCACACAGAGGAATTCAGGGCCTTAGCTGATGTGCTCTCAGCTCACACCCTGCTCTACTCACTACTAATTGTTTACAGGAGCTTTGAGTCAACTTTTCTGTTTTCTTCCCTCTCTTGCTAGAATAGCAAATCTACTATCAGTAATTCAAGCAGTAGTGTCTCCTGGATAAAATGAACATACAGATGCCCTCCTGCAAACCCCAGATGAGTGGCCACCTGTTTATTACAGTAACACATTCCAGTGTTTGAGCCAGCAGAGATACTTGAAAGAAAACAGAGCTGAGCAAGCCTGTTAGACTCCATCAATAAATGTACAGCAGGTTTGTCATTTTACAGAACTGCATCTCCTGTTATGTCCCAGACTCTTTGGGAGACTTGAAATACCAAATCCCAGGCTCATATATGAAGGTCTGACTCCCCCGTGGTCAGTTCTTGTTAACATCAGCTAAAAAGCCTAAAAAATATTCAATCCCAAATGTTCAGCTCTTAGAGGATCACAGAGGGTAATTCAGGTTGGAGGGCAGCCCAGGAAATCTCCATGTGGTGCAACCTGCTGCTCAAGGCAGTGCCAGCCTGAGGTCAGACCAGGTGGCTCAGGGCTTTGTCCAGTCAGATTCTGAAAGCTTCCAAGAATGGAAACTTCACAGCCCTGCTAGCAGCCTGCTCTGCTGATTGAGCGTCATCTTGGGAAAACAGTTTTCCTTGCACTCAGTGTGAATCTCTCTTGTACAATTTATGCCTGCTGTCTCTGATCCTTCCACCAATTTCAGTGGAGAGTCTGGCTCTGCCTTTTGGAGACTTTACCATTACAGGGCTTTTTATTCCCACATGAAGAGTTTGTATTGATCCTTCTTGAATTTCGTATGGCTCCTGCTGGCCTTTCAGCCTATCAAGGTCCCTCTGAGTCTGCCCTCAAGCTACAGACAGATAGCACCTGGAAATTGGTGTCACCTGAAAACTTGACAAAAGCATGCTCCACCCCCTCCTCCAGGTCACTGGTAAAGGTCACAAACAGGACAGGTCCCAGGACAGATACCAGAGTACCACACTTGGTATATGCCTATGGGTGTGCCTGGGATCAACATGCTAAGTTATCTGGTTCTTTGAGTTCTCTGTCCATCCAGAGTGTAATGTCCCACACTAGCCAGACTGTCTAGGAGACTGATGAAAGCCTTGCTGAAGTCAAGGTATATGACAGGCAGGCTCCTCAGCCACACACAAATGCTGTTGGTTCATCACTGAAGGCAATCAGGTCAGGCAGGCCTGCTTCCTCAATCTGTGCCGGCTGCTCCTGAGCCCCTTCTCCTCCTTGTGTCCCAGGAATCCCAGTTATGTGATGCACAGACAGTGGAAAATACACATTCCACTGGAAATTCCCATTCAACACTAACCATGGCTTGGCTGGTGCCACAGAGAGCCCTCTCCTAGCTGAGCAGGACCTACCAGCTAATACAGCTCAGCCATAAGGTGTGAGGGAACACTTCCATCAGAGAGTCAGACTTGGAAATAGTTCACAATTAACATGAAAAACTTAGCATACTGTTTAAGGCAATGAGTGCATTTAATCAACTACTTCTAGAAGAGACATACAAAATAATTTTTTGGAAAATCTTTCTACTCTAGAAATTGCTGTTTCTTACACAACAATCCAAATTTTGATGTATATTGTGGCTGTTTCATAGTGCTGTATAATTTTTAAAACAGATGGGGCTTGTTTAGTTCCAAAGCTCTTGAGTACGCTGGTTTTAAATACAAATCTGGAAAATTTCCACCTAATTTGTGCTTCAAATTTTGCCTGATTTCACAGCAGCTGGATACGTCTCCCTAACTCATGTACTCTCTGAACACGGCCTGTACCTGCATATGCACATTGATCTTCAAGACAGATACAGAGCCATGGAATGCAAATGTTTTCTCAGTGTACATGTGGGACAACGTTACTACTTTCATGAGATTTTACTTGAGTTTCTAAGGCAGGCATGGCATTAAGGATTCACATTCACTCCTTTATCTATGCAGCACATAGCACACTTGTGAAACTGTTGTAGAATTTTCTGAGAATTTACTTTCTTATTTTAAACAAGACAATTTTTTACATTCCTTTAACATTATAACCAAGTGCCTTTGTACCATCTGTCGACTTACTCACATGGAGCCATAAAAGCATTCTAAGATAATCTAATATACTTTTTATATGCTGGTGAGTGCCACAATTTAAAATATTTCTAATTCAGATATGACATGGCTACCAATCAGTGCGCAGTATCAGAGGACAAATAAGTATTTTCTCTTTCTAATGATATACAACACTGCAACATTTCAAAAAATACAACATATAAGTTACCAACCCAGCACTGAATCTTACAAGTCATGAAGTTTTGGAGCATGACACTGCATTGTTCAGATGTGGGAAAGCCTGCAGAGCCAAAGCCACAACAGTTTAAATGTGATATATTTTTTAGCCTAGAAATGCTGGGGATATATGTGGCAATATATTTTTTAAAATTGCTTCCTTTCTCTTGAAAGGGAAGAAAGATTGTTAAGTTTTATTGTGGCGCAGAGAGAATCACATCAGCTCTGAGAGGAAATAACACTGCAATCAAAGAGTCTTCAAGAGTGCATCAAAGATCCAGGAGGGTGCACTGAAACAACTCCTCACCTTCTCTCCATGGATTCAAGGAGGATGAGCTCTGGTGCTCTGCAAGAGTCAGAGACGCCATGAGGGGAGGGAGGAAAACAAGGGTCCTTACATTCCAACACCTTGAATGCAGTTCACCTGAGAACCCTCAACCCATTCTGCTGTTGACATTCTCCTCCTCTCTCTAATACCTGAATATAGCATTTAATGTCACAGCCTGGAAGATGAATGTCACATAGACCATCTGAAAAGAAAACAAAACAAAAAAGGGGCTTTGTTTTAGTGGATTGAGAGGAAATTGCACACAATAAAGTATTTTTATCTTTTATCACAAAATTGTGTCAATAGTGCATGGACAATTTTAGAAGCCCAGAGAAGAGGTAAGGCCATGGGCAGTTCTGAAAGCCAACAAAGTAGGAGGGGTCCTTCCAGGAACAACTCCACCTCTGCTTTGGAAAGTTGTGCTTCTACTTTCCTGCTTATCAAGATGGCTTTTATGAAATAAACAACCCACAAGTGCAGAATTTCACTTATTTTGAATGCACCTTTGCAGTTCTTTGTTTTTGGACTTTTATAACGAGTTATTAGAAATGTTTGGCAGAGTACCATGCTAGCTGTACAGTCTCAGGTATTTGGAGGCACTGCAGATCTGCCAGTAACTCAGGGCAAGCAGCAAAGATGCTCTTAGAATACAAAGCTCTAGAGACATACAGTAAATATATATGTGTGGATCATATGACAAGGGGCATCTTCCACCTGCCTCTGACTGCCCCATAAGCACTGCAGATGAACTTTCCCAATCTCTGTTCCAATATTCTAAAGAACACAGATTTTTCAGCAATATCACAAATAATACAGACCTCTAAACAACAATGTGAATTTCCAGTTTTGTGTACGCTCTGTGCAAGGTCTTGATTAACAGCACCTCAGGTGCCACTCTCTTGTCCCTGGAAAACTCAGCTATGCTCCTACCTCCGAAACCTGTGGGAGAGATAGATCCAGACACTGCAGATGGAAATGGCAGCTAAGTAAAGCATTTCACTTCCAAACCTACCTCACTGCACAGGAAACTCCTGCATAGACACTCCTTAGTCATCATTGTTTAAACCCAAGTCAAGGATTTTCATACACTTCCTCCTCGCTCCTTCATGTGTGCTTTATTTCAAAGCCCCAGACAACACTCACAGATCTGGCACACAGTCACACAATTGTAATCACACAATTGCTAAATAGTCTAAATAATGTTTCAGACAAAGATTCTTCAGAACTCACACTGATGTCAAAGGACTCCAAGGACAGGAGACTGGAGGTAAACCAGAGATGGAAAAGGGGATAAAGCTGGTATTTTGAACAGTGTGCTGCAGGGCTGGTGAGGAACTGTGGCAGCTTGAGAGACACGTGAGTCAACAAGTAATTGTCCCAACCACCCAATTCCTTTATCTGTCCTCTCATGTAAGCCAGGTACACGTGTTTACTCCCCAAGGGCAAGATACAGCAATGAGCTGGATCAGCAGCATGTTGACTTTTGATTGGAAACATCTCCCATTTGTACCAGGTTTCTGCTAAGACATTTAGTGTCCAATTTGCAAAAATATATGTGCATACTTAAAGACTATCCTTGACAGCCTGCCAGCTCTTGTGCTGAGGAATTCAATCCAGAAACCTAGAGCTGCTAGGCTCTGTGTGGCTTGCTTGCTCACTCACTCTCCCACAAAAAAAGAATGGAATTCTCTTCAGAATAGAAGGCTCCTACTGAAAGTGGATCTGTTATGGAAACCTGCCATGCCTCCTAAGGGTGCTGCCTTGCGGAAAGCCACAGCCTAGATCTGCATGTGACCAGGTCATGTCCTGCAGGCATGTGTGCACCACATCCAAGGGGTGTGGATGTTGCTGCCCTGCAGGAGAGCCCTGCCTGTTTCTCAGTCTGTGTAAAAGCACTGGGCCCTGGGGCTGTGTGTGCTGAAGGATGTGCCTGTGCTATTTGAGCTCCTCGAGAAAACCCAGCAGTTCGAACATGGGAGTGTGTTTTATCTTTGTGTTAGGGTGCTGACACTGGGCTGGGTTATGATAACCAACCTTGCACTAGACAGGATAGGTAATAAGGCAGATGAACAATGAGTAAACAGGGACAGGCTGCAAAGCCCTCCCTATTCTGTTATTAAGAAGCCTTGCACACTCCATACTTTAAACAAAGGTGAGATTTTCCATTGTTTGAAACCAGTCATTAAGATGCTCCTCCGCCCTAAATCTCTGCCTATTACCAATACGCCACAAACTTCTCTGTTCAGGCTTGAAATGGCATGAGTTCTGCATGCCTTTGCACTTCTGTGCTCCAGGGGCTACCTGAGAAGTGTTCTCACAGGGTTTTCAGCCCAGCTTTGAAGACCCTATGACATTCAAATGGATGAGAGGCTTCAGAGAAGTGTCTGAACTTCAGGCTACTCCTCTGAACTGCACTCCGATGTCAGTCCCTGAGGAGTCCAGCCATCATTTTTTGAACCTTATTAACTACAGCTTAAGGGAAATAGCTATAGATTTTATTTATCAGGGCCATTCTGCCATGTGCAGCAATGCTCTCTGCATTCATTTCCTTTTTTTGCAAGGTTTCAGCATTGCACATCATTTAGGCATCAGACCCAAACAGAAATAATTGTACAATAAAAAGTGGTGACTCAACAGGTTATTGCCACAATAACTCCTCCATTCCCACTGTGTACAGAGTTAGCTTGGTTACTTACCCCAGAGATGAAGGTAGTTCCATTCCTAACCACTGAGAGCCATTTATCATCCCCAAGGCAGGAGTGTACATCTCTCATCAGTGTTATTGAGGCCACAAGGCATGCTCCAAACTGACAGAGGAGAGAGGGAAACCTCTGCTTTCAACTATAAGCAAATCATTCAAACACATCTCTGTCATGTTGCTTCCCATTCTTAGTTTACAACCAGATACAGAGCTTGCACAGGGAAGGCAGAGCAGGTGGAAGCATTCCATCCCCTCATACTCTCCACTGTTCTGTTTCCCCTTTGGTGCCCTCTTCCATTTGACATTGTACCCCACGGACACTGGGAGGGGGCAATTTCTTAGTCTTTCTTACTAATTTCTAACAGATTCACAAAACTAAACAGGAGAAAAGGAAAAAGGAACGCATGGATTCATTGATGGAAACACACACTACACCTACAAGTTTGCCACAATACAGGAGGGAGAACAGAGACAGAACCCCATGAAGAGATTGTGCTTCTAAAATCTTGCAGAATTACAGAGCCTCACAACCCACCCAGATTCACACAACATGATGGAAAATTCCCTATCTCTGCATTACAGCTTCAGCCACAGTTACAGCAGACTGGAAAAGACAGCTGTAAGAGCAGGGAATAACCAACAGCTTTTCAGTGGAGTACAGGAGCCTCACTTTTCTCTTCTGTTAGAGTTTCAAAGTCTCTGCAGTTTACATTTACAAAGAAAAAAATTAACAAACACAGTGAGGGAAGGTGGCCAAAATGCAGAGCAAGCCTCTGGGGTACAGCAATTCTCCCTCTCTCTCCCCCCAGACACCTCAGAGTCCCCCCAACCCCATGGAATTCCAGAGCTGTGCAAAGGAGCAGGGACTGAAGGCACCATGTGCCCAGGCAGCCCTGGCATGGCTGGAATCCCCCTGCACACAGCCATTCCTGCTCATTTGACTTTTTAGTGCTTGTGACTCCCCTTCCAGGAGCTCATTACAGCAGCTCTCCCCGTCACATCTCAGTGCACGCCAGAGGAGGCTGCCCTTTCATCTCTCTGTTTTTTTAAGCTAAGCTTTAGCACATCAGGGGGAACATCTTTGAAATCCTAACTGATTCCCACTGGAAATGGTGCCAAGTGAAAGCATCATTTCCCACAGACGTTTTCTTTCCCCAGGGCCACAGGCAGGCTCAGCTCAGCCCTGTCCACGGTGTCACCTAGAAACTAAAGAAGCCCAAACCCAGCTTGCCCTCTCTCCCAACAATATTTTCTGGGTCTGTCTGGAGGCAGACAACTCTCCCAGCCCAGCCCAGCTGAAAGCATGGTGGTGGCAGAGGGCAGCAGCAGAGCTCCCAAGACAGCTCTGAGAGCTTTTTGAAGCTCATGTGGCCTCAGCTTGGGCACTTCAGCCCAAATTCTGTGCCAGAGTTTTATGATTTGGTGCTTTGTGCTGGAGCATCCCTGGAGTGGGGGAACAAATGGCGCCACCAGACACGAGCCCAGCTCTGGGCACTGCTCCTGCCTGGGGCACACCAGACCCTGGGGCTGGAGTGAGGCTTCCCCACACCCACCACCCTGGCACTTTGTGTTTTCAAGCAGCATTGGCAAGAAATATTTAGCTACAGTGAGAAACTTTGTCTCATTATCTGTGTGGCCTTTTTGATGAATTATAAAGAGCTCCTGCTGCTTGCTAAGCATGTTCCAGATGCCACGCCACAGGCAGAGTTTTTTTGGTTTTTTAAGTGAAAGAAATGTTTTTTCCAGAGGTTTGCTGTAAATTATAGAATTAACTTTGTGCACTGTGGGTCAGGTGCTCTTGCCAGCATGGAAACACTTGTACAACACTCAGGACACGTATGTATTCCAGGATTTGTTTTAGGGAATACATGATCATTCTCTTTATCACACCTACATAGCCTAATTTTTTTTTTTTTGATTTTTCACAATCTTTAATTTCTTCTCAAAACACCCCTATGAGACAAGATATTTTATTATTCCCTTTTTTCCCCACAGAGAAACTTTAAGATTTTTATGGATCACAAAATGATTTAGGTGCTTAAGTAGAAAATGGAACCCTAAATCCCACTGAAATGAACCAGAGATAAGTCCTCAATAGGACTGAAATGCTTTAATACCTCACTACATTTCTGCCTAGAGTGCTTTGCCCAAGGTCATAAAAGACTCCTGGAAAAACACCTCCCAACTCCACAACTTGCCCAGTATACTCTCCTTCTGGAAATGTAGCAATTTTGCAAGGTCGTTTGGGAAAACAAGACACACCCGTTGTGTTAGCTAAGCCCGATGGGCAGCAGGTATCTTTCCAGAGCACAGCATATCAATGCAGCTATTCTGCTTCCCAGCTTGTTTGGAAGCAGCCTGGAAATCCCAGCACAGGAGTGCATTGTGTCTGGCCAACATCACCTAGAGCAGAGCAGAGGCTTGAGCCAAAATCCCAGGAGTTCCACCCAGTTCCTCAACCACAAGGGCAGTTCTCCTCACGTCATCCCTCTCCCATCTGGGGGTTCAGGATGAATGAACAGTGCTTTTTCAAGCACCACAGAGAGTGTTTGATGTGGTGGGGCCTGAATTGACTCTTTCAAAGTCCCTGAACTTCTATCCTCATAGAAAAACAAAAGTCTTCAGATTTTTTGTTTTAAATTCAGATCTAGTTACTGCTGAGCTCTGGAAGCAGCATGCACACACAGAAAGCTTTATGCCTCCCTGACTGGTGTCAGGCAGAAAGTAAATTATTTATGAAAGCACTCCATGCAATATTTTATTTTGGATTTAAAGGGGCAGGAGTGATGGGAAGGATAGTTAAAATGCATTCAAACCTGAATCTTCTCAATTTGTTCAGGAACCACTCCCTGCTAAGACTAGCTGCACAGTAGCATAAATACGATCTCATCTCTACTTACATGAATAATCCCATTCAATTCACTGGAGTTGCTCCTAATTGCCACAGATTTATAGAGGATAAGATTCAGGATTTGCCAAAAAAACTTCCCTGGTGCCAGTGCTTTGGGGTGTTTGCGAACACAAACCCACTTTTCCTCCCACTGTCTGATCCACTTGTAGTTTTTCATTTTCCAGGCACAAAGTTCCTCAATCCATTGCTTAAATTAGCAGTAGCCAGACAGCCCCAAGCAGCCTTTGCTACATGAAGCAAAATTACTTTAAGTTCTGTGCTGCTGCAGAAGAACTAAGATCCCAAATAAAGGAGTAAAGCTGCCAGTAATTTCCCAGTATTTTGCTAAGGTCATATACAATCAAATATTTCTAAGTGATTGTGGCTTGGGACAAAGCCCATCACCTTAACCATCACAAAAGGTTTAACTTCAAAAAGTACATTAAAGATGGGATTTTGGAAAGGACAGAGCAGAAGCCATTCCTTGAGATGAAGACTTGAACCTATTTGGTACTTGTATATACAGTAAGTCTGGCCAGAATTCCAGAGAAGTTGAATGATAAAACTCCTCAATAACTTTTTAACATACCAGGGTCAGGCCACTGAACCAAAGCTGAGCCTCACAAGATGTGAAGTCGTGCATCAGCTGCCCAAACATTCCCAGGAACACTCCAGGAGAACACTCCAGGGAGCAGACTCCAGTTTGCCTCTCTCCCCATTGTCATGATGAATCTCTGTCTCAAACCTGGGTTTAGATCCTTAAACCATGTCCCTTTGCAGGGTTTCCCCACATCTGTGGTTAAGCAGCAGGACTGTGCTCACACTGACTACAGTCAGAGCTGCCCTCAGTTCTCCTGAGAATGTTGTGTCTTCAATAACACCTTCCTGACATTGTCCTAATCCAAAAATACTGGTAAAAAATAAGGAAAGTGAAGAAGTTGAACTGCCTGTCATTACAGTACACATAGCAGGTTTTACACTCCCACAGCAGCTCTGCAAGTGCTAACACAGCCTGGAGATGAAAGAGAATCATGTGGCCCCAAACTCTGGGGCTCCAGGGCTGGTAACACCTGGACAAAGGCTCCTGGTTTGGTATCACCGGCAGCATTGGGACTGGCCCCACTTTTGAGTTTTGAAACCCAGAAACTCTGACATTCCACCTTGTTGAGATGCACGAGTTTGTTTCCTGCAATAAATAATAAGTCAAGTGTCCAGGAGAAAACCTAAGAGACTGGCATCTTCTTTTGGTCATGAGCACCAGCATCAGCAATCTCTGTGCTAAAAAGAGCTGCTGCCCTTGACTTGGATTCCACTTCTCTTCCAGAATGAGCAGTGAAAACCACTGTGCAGAGCTTGCAATGTACCCAGCACAGTGGGTACATTTTTTTCATTACAAAGCTTCTCCAATCTCATAAGGAAAAACAGCTCCATATTTCTCAAGCTACTTTCATAACTGAGTCAGTGCTGAACTTTCCTGAGTGCAGAGGATGCTCACAAGTGCAGATAAATGAACTTGGCTTGGCAAGGTTCCTTTCACCCCTACAGCAGGATGAGCTGCCAGGGCTGGGGTCTGTCCATGATGACCAATACATCTGGATGCTGAAGACAGCCCATTCACTTCTTTGTGTCCACCTCCACTGTCAACCACTTCTATGTCCTCATCATTTACATGCCAAAACTGAATGAGGAAACCCTTTCTTCCCACTTAAGAAAGGCTGCAATAAACTTCTATTAACGTTTGTTTTGAACTTCCACCTCACGTCCTTTAGTGTCCACAGTGATACTAAACTGAGACTTCTACACTCAGAGGCCCAGAGCTTACTTTCTTGTCTCTCTTCATGCAGACATTTACACTTCTGATAATTTAGGGCCATTTATTCCAGCAAGGAGGACGTGACATTTTGTGCCAAATCCACCCCAGAATGTGCAGGCAGAGCACTCAGCTCTTCTTTCTCTACTGCTTACCCACAGACCAAACAGCAGATTTGGCCCTGCTGGGAAAAAGATTAAAATTATACTGTAGAGACAATTTATTTTTTAGCTCAAGCACAGTTATAACTGTAGAATTGGGACATCAATCCAGTATGAAATAATACTTTAATTTTAAAAAATGGCTAGCATTTAAAGTAAGATTCCTCCAGTCAATGTGTATAGATCCTTCCTCCCCAATTTTTAGTTTATTTAGGTAGAGGGGTGTTTATTTCTGCTGCTGCTCAGATCCTGAATATGAAGATTTTGACAAGCTTTCTCCTCTTTTTTTTGAGCTGCATAACAAATAGGCCACCATCTTGGCAATAAGGCTACAAGATTTCATGTCAGCATACAAACAAAAAAAAGGAAAAGTAGAGTTAAACTTTCCTGTAACATTTCAGCAGCTGTTACCATAGTAATAATTCGCTTCACAACGCCAGCAAACATCATTTCAAGGATTTCTCCAAGTGCCCGTGGAAGAAGTAGCAGCCATCAATAACCTCCTTCTATAAAGCTTCCTAAAATTGTCACAGACCTTTCTCTTCTGTTATTTGCTGAAAGCAGAAACAAAACAATGAAGGCCAGAAATAACATCACTGTTGAGATGGATAGATGTGAGGAGAAGCAGACATGAAAAACAAAAGTGCTGCATCTCTGTGTACCCAAGGCCTAAGTTTCTCAAACAGTCAGTGACACCAGCTGTCAACATGAGATGAGTCTGTGCCCAGGCACCCAGGATCCTAAATAGGAAGAGCTTTATACACCAAAGCCAACCCTTTTATTGTCTGGAGGGTGTCACCCATGGAGCAGTGTCTTGTGAAACCAAGCCATGCTATAATAGCACTTTTCATTGCTGGAGGTTTCTGGGGGGCTTTGGGGCACGTTGCAAAGATCTCAGGGCAGGGCAGGTCTGCTGCTGACCTTGT
Source organism: Molothrus aeneus (assembly GCF_037042795.1). Classification (NCBI taxonomy): domain Eukaryota; kingdom Metazoa; phylum Chordata; class Aves; order Passeriformes; family Icteridae; genus Molothrus; species Molothrus aeneus. The sequence goes on along the minus strand of NC_089661.1, from coordinate 9,895,274 downwards.
TTGCCAGTGCTGTGGAGGTGCAGATGTAGTTGCAAATAGAACTGTAGTCCTGGTGGCAGAAGGACTGGCATCAAGTTATGCTGTTTCACCTGCAGACACAGAAAGCTGAATCACCTACTCACTGGGTTTTCCTAAATTCACTGGGATTGCAGGGTTAGAGAAACAGTGGGGTGGGCAGCCTTAGGATCTGCAGCACCTAACAGCATTTGGGGAATACACAGGTAAAATTCCTTCCCAGTTCCAAAGTGGTGATTTCTTTAACTTTGTATGTCTGCAAGAGTGGCCACAGTTTCCCCGTGAGTCTCCCCAGCACACCAGGAAGCATCACTGAAGCCCCAGCACCTCAGTCTGGGTTTCTCAAACCCCTGTAACTCAGTTTGTGTAAGTATCTCCTGGGACAAAGAATTACAAAGGGGAATTCTACCTCTTCAGTATAAAAAACCACCATAAACACGCACTCAAATACACACTCAAACTTTGTAATGCTCAGAAAAGTTAATTATCCATAAAGGCTTACTTCATGCAAGTTCCAGGGCAGAGATAACATAGGGTTAAGTACACTCCTAATACATTCCTCAAATATACTCTTATTTTTCTCTCATGTTCAAACACCACCAGCACAGTGGATCCTATACTACAACTGCAGTACATAGCAACTAGCAAGCCACAAATAATAAATAGAAATATTCAGCAAAGCTCTGACCCTGCAAGAACCCAAACACGCTTAAGGAAAAACACTGCTGAATCCAATCCATGCTCAGAACCAACATCCTCCTGACCTCTTTGACAGAAAAGAATTTTTTTCTAGCACTCCTGATACCTCTGGAGTTTGTATTCTGGAACTCACAGCCTTAGTCATTTCTCTACACCATTAGAGGCAGAGCTTGCAGTGAGCTGTCTCAATGCTCATTGTGAAAAATGGGTATTTTATGATTGACTTTTTTAAAATATTAAAATTAATATTGTATGTGTTGTGTTAGAAAGTAATGCTGTATTAATTCTCTTTAGTACTGTGTTACATATAGTTTTAGGTTATAACATAATGTTAAAACAGAAACTATGCTATGTAAGATACTTTTTTTTAAAGAAAGGACTTGCAGTGAGGTAGCAGCCACAGGACACCTAATTCTTTCAGAGAAAGAGAATTTATTGCTCCATTATCAGAAGAAATGAACTTCTTCCCACCTCTCTCGGGCAGGATGATGCTGTTAGGATTATGAGGAAGAAGTTGATGATGACCAGACAGAATTCTGTGTTTGAATGGAATTTATGCATCATGTATGAGATGTATGAATATGCAACAGGCTATTGTTTTTAAGGGTTAATCCTCTATTAACGACGTGGGTCTTTTTTCGGGCTTGTGTTGCCCAGAAAAAGGTACCCAGACATCTGTAACTTTGTTTCTATTGTCTCATATTGTCCTAATTCAAATTGTCCAAACCATTATTACTCTAATTGTATTACTATTTTTATAGCCATTTATTACTGTTAAACTTGTAAAATTTTAAAAACAAGAGGTTGGCGTTTTTCCACACATCACCTGCCTGCCCAGGGCTCTTTTGCATCGCTGCAGGCTCGCCCTGGTGGCGGCGCAGAGCGAACGGGGATGCTGCGCTGGAGCCACCGGCCGATGCCACCATCTGTGCCCGGAGGCCCCTGCTGGGAGGGAGTGAGCAATCCCGGAAAACCAACCCGCAATTTGCCCTCCTGTTGCATGTCAGCCTCTGCTGAAGGTCTATAATTATAACTGATGCGATGATAACGAAGAGGAGATTTACAAAGCAGATTCAGAGACATAAAGATGTGCTTAATTATATGAGTTTTCCCATTGGGGGTTACAAAGCGGCTCCCAGCGGCTCCGTGGAAATCAGCAGAGCTGAGGAGGCTTCCAGATCTGCACAGTGGGGGCTCTTGGCCAAAATCCAGTGTCCTAGTGAGGGACCAGGCTCTGCTGCCTTCCTGCCCTCTGCTGTGCTTGGCCCAGAAAGGAAAAACAGGTTCCTGTCAGCCAGTGCAGACTAAATAAACCCTAAGTTTCACCATCATTTTTCTGTAGAATCAAGTGTTTACTGTTTTCTCTATCTTCACGTGGTCAAAAACTGAGCATGAAATGGGGTCTTAAAAATAGTGCAACAAATAAACAAGATTCTATTTTAGTTAGAATAAGTTCTATTCAATTGATACTAAAACGTGGGGTTTTTTGCATCTGGGCAGGTTTTTTATTTTCACAAGAGTACATTGACTTAACTTCTAAGAGAAAGCCTGGTTTCAAAGCAGGAAACAAAAATATTTAACATAAAACAAAAATACTCAGTTCTCAGGCAGCAGAAGCAGATAGAAGACTGAATTTGCTTCAAACAAATCTACATTCAACCCAAAACTTCATTTTACTGTAAAACAAATTTGAAACAAAAATAATTATTGCCCAAATTTATTAAACTCTTCCAAACGTCTCTAAAACCACAAACATAGAACACAACAGCCAGGCTGTGGCACTGCAGGCTGGGACAGACCCATGATCTCTGCAGAAAGATGCAGAGAGGAAACATAAAATCCATTTCATCCAGTGGGTCACACACACACATCCAGAACTAAGTCAAGTGCAGATCAATGATTCCCAAGTATTTCAGTGTCCATATAACATTAATATGTGTGTTACTTTAAAGATATCACATTACACAGCAAGGAAAAATATTTGTAAACTTCAACGCAGCTTGTATGCAATGGTATTCTGTCAAAAGGTCTTTTTCCATGTCAATCACACAGCTTCAGGATAAGGAATAAGTGGTTTAGATATTCATTAATTAGTGCTTAGCTTTACTTGAAAAATGCATCCCTCACAATGTGCCATGTTAATATCCCATAGCATTTTGAACATTATTAGTTTTATGCTTATTAGGCATATCCTGCTAGAAGAAAGCATTTTAAATTAGATTAAATCTTATACATGTTTAATGCGGTGTTCTCACAATTTAAAATGCTACTCTATTAAAATAGCAGAGAGAGAAATTGACTCACAGAATAAGGATGTGAAAAGAATAGATCATGAGTGAAATGAATAATAGATTAACTGGATAATCATATTACTACCTATATGAAGAGTATAAATCACAACAATCCAAGGCTGTCACAGCAGAAAAAGAGAGAGCAGGCTTTCCACTACTTAACTATGTTCATTATCTAATAAGAAAGTAAGAGGCAAGTGTGATTAGCGTTAATGAGAGGCCATTTCATTGCAGCTGATGGTGGGTATCAATTCCAAAGCATATTGGATAAGAATGTTGTTCTGGAGATGTTCTTCCCAGTCTGTGGAAAGCCATTCCACCCTCACTCATCCTTAAACAGCCAGACTGCCCCTCATCAGGACTGAAAGAGCAATCCCACCCACCCTCCTGTATCACCAACAGATGCTCACTGCCAGGACCATCACCCCAGCACAGCATCCTCCAACCTGACAGCCCTGAACTGCTCATGGGAAAACAGCCTCTGGATAACTCGGGAACAAAGACAAATCATTAAGAGGACAAAGCAAAGGCTACCAAGAGTTGGAGTGGAAGGTCTTAGAGATCTTTTCCAACCAAAATGAATCTATGATTCTATGACAGCAGTGGAAATACTCCCAAATACCTAAAATGGGTTTGATAAAACTTTAAGTCTCCATATACATCTTCACAATACTATTTTAAATCACCCTATTATATATCTTATATACATACATTTGATTTATTACCCTATGTAATTGCTATGGGTGCATATCCAAAGCCAAGCCTGCTGCATTAAGTTAGAGATCACTGTGATCATTAGGTGAGAAGAGACATTAATCAGGTCACAATAAAGCAGGACTCTTACTTCAGCCTGTTATCCAACACTAATACAGCAGGGAGTTCATTTTCTTTCCTGTGCAGGATGCACAACTGAAGGTACTCACTGGGTTGGAGTCCCTTGCAAACTTCAGTGGCCCTTTGCCAATGGTGGATCAGCAGAGGATGCTGGAGGTGCAGTATAGAAAAATGGGAATTACAGAATCTGAAACCAGGACTCCTTCAGAGAAGGAAGTTTCATTGAATAAACATGGCCCTGTGGACCAGTTACAACCTGCCCATGGTGCTCTCCAGCCAGCCTTCCCTTCCTCCTTTCTCTGATGTCACCTCATCCCTTCTTTCTCAAAGAGCAGAGAACACTCAGGGTCCCTTGGAAAATGGGATTCAAATATAAATTCTTAGGAAAACCACGAAGAGCTGAACACATTCAGAGGGACCTGCTGGTGGCATGGCCAGCTCCTCAAACACAAAGCTTGAAGAACAGAGCTGATTAAAATGGCAACTGGCACACACAAAACAGAAGCTGCCACCCAACAGTCTGTCTGCTAATGAGAAAGTAACATTTGTTAGAAGTTTCTAAACTTGACCTTGTCGGCATCAGATTGAAGGAAGAGGATACAAAACAGGAATAGCTGCTGGCATTAGGAGCTGATTGTCAGCTGAATTCAGCATCACAAGGGCTTGCAGTCAATCTGCTCTGTGCTCACTGAGTGCTCTTGGTAGGACGTGTTTAAAAATCTAGGGACTCAAGGGAGGGAGGGAAAAAAGCAGGGAGAGATATTGCACAAATGCCAAATAGAGCACAGCATCACCACAGACAGTTAGGGCCAGATTCTACCTTTCCTTTCCTTTCCAGCTACAGCTGTGGGGTAGGAAAAGGGGGAGAGGAGAAGCTCAGTGGCAGCAGACCTTAGTCAGGGACACTCTTCAAATCTGGATCTCCAAGAAATTTTCTGTGAAAGTAAGAGCTCTCCCAGGCACTAAAAACCACATTGTGAATGCTCTGCAAGCCTGAGCTGGCTGTCATCAGCCTCTCAGATACAGCCTGGTTGTGCTTCGGGGTCTCCTCTGGGTAGGTGTACACCTCGTGCTACACAGCACAATGACCTCACTCACACCCTGGCGGCTACCAGATGTCCTCTGTCACATGGAAAATCATGATGCCCTCTCACATCTCAGAGAAATTCTTCAAGAAATATACTTCTGGGGAGACTTGCAGGAAATGGTAATTGTGGCATTCAATGTGACCACACTCAGCCACTAAAGCATCCTTTAGGGTGCAGGCCTGGGTGCAGTATGGGAAAAGTAAAGTTGTCTCTATGTTGGTTTGACTTGAAGAACCTTCCCAATGAGTCCTGGAGCCCAGGATCACTCACCAGACCTCTGTGCAAGGCCTGACAGCTGCTGTGTGAGAAAAGCTTTCCATCATTAAGTGTCAGTGATTCAGCTATGACAAGGCAAGGTGACTCAGGAATGCCAACTCAAACTGCCCTGTTCCTGCAAATCAGTGAGTGCCTGGCTTTACAGCTTGTGCACGGCTCACTGGACAGCCATGCAGTAAGAGCAAGGTCATTCTGGCAGCCTGGGCTGACAGACATTACCCAAAATCACTGCCACAACAGGAGCAGTTGGTGCAGCAGTGGCTTTGGAAGCAGATCTATGAGCAAATGCTGGTTTTATGCCAACCCTCAGCTTTTAACAGGTCTCATAACTCAGGCCCTCAAACAAGAGGTTTTATTCCTGGGATAGTCTCTTCCACTTATAAAATTACCATTGCAGAAGTATATTCCCACTGTCAGGAAACCTTGTTTAGTGCAGTCTGCTAAAGAGGATTGTAACCAAATCTTATTTTCCAACAGTGTAGCTGTAGGAAAGTAAGGATGCAAGCAAGGAGGAATATCTTTTGTTATTCTAAGTGATCTATATAGAAAAGAGACACAGTTATGGCCTGAAGAACCTGAGTGGGAACTTCTTCAGGGCTGAAATGAAAACAACAAACTGGCAACAAAATTCCTTGGAGTCCAAGGAAGTTCCAACTTCCCTGCACTAATTGAGAAAAGGTTAGAACAGAAAACAGTCTCTCCAAAGATTCTGGACTACAAAAATATAGGACATGATTTTCCAAGTGCTATTCAAACATGTAGGTAAGACTGTTGCTGCTCCACATATTGCAGTTTAATGTTACACTATGCAAAAAGTGACCAAAAATATTAAAAAATGAGGACAAAAAGAGAAAGAAGGGTAAATGTGGCATACAGAATTTTATAGAGGCCTCAAAAGAACTGTTGCCCAAAAACTAAAGAACATAAGATGCCCAAAAACTGACTGAAAAAGTAGAGAGGATGAGATTGGGGAGTTCTTGGGGAAAAAATCATGAGATAAGAGGCACAATACCACAATTTAAAAAAAACCCAAACAAGTTTGGCTAAAAGCAAAGTCTCATTTGACGAAAAGTAAAGGAGGCAATTAGGAGCAAAAAGCCAATATAAAATGACTGAGAGGGAGGAAATCAATAGGAATTGCTGTAAACAATATTAGAAAAGATGAAATATTTATTAGGAAAACTAAGAATGACAAAGGAAAAAGTCATCTCAGGCCTGGCTGAGGACAGAATTAAAGAGAGCAAAGGAACTTCAGCAGCACAGCAGCTACACAACCAGAAAAGTTAAAATGCAGAAGAGATAACATGTTCAATACATATTTTTTTCCATTTATGAAAATGGCAGTAGGAAAATTAATTGTTTTCCAATCCTTGAGTAACTAAGGAGGATGTTAAAGTTCTAGGAATAAACATTTTAAGCCAGCTAAGGAGAGTCTACACAGAGGAGCTGGAGCAGAGTTAGATGAGATCTTTTTAATTTTTAATAAATGTTGATATCTCAGTGAAATCCATTCATATTCACCAGGTTCATTTAAAGCCAGATTTGTGGTTGTATATCTAGGAACAAGAAGTGTACTTAGGCACAGCTACAGAACAGAGGACTGCAACCTAGAAAAATATCCTTAGATGCATGAACAAGTGACAAGTATGAAGGTAAATATATTTCCATTTGCAGCACTTGTGAGACTGGTGTTGAATATTCTATAATCCCCCAGTACCTCACTTTTAAAAGATAACATTGAAAACCAGCAAAGGTGCAAAGCAGAGAATAAGAGCACATTCCTGGTTTTGTAAGAGCCCAAAACAGAGACCAAGAGCTGCCTGGTTTGCAGTGTATGGAGATCTCAGAGAAGGAGAGGCAGGAGGGGAAGAGTTGTTAATAAATTTTCCTTCATCTGATCAGATGAGACAAATTCAAAACAGTGCCATGCAAGACATGTAACACAGAGAATAATTAAATGTTTGAGCAAACACCAGGGAAACAGCAGATTGCTCCAGGTGATAGAATCTCCTTCCCTCCCTTCCTTCATCCCTGATGGAGAGGATGAAGGCACCAAGTGTCAGTCAGAGATCAGCACCAATCCTGCAGCTCAGCACAGCGGCTCCTGCAGGGGCGTGAGGAGGTGGCAAGACCTGCATGGCTGAAGTGAAATGGGCTCCTGGTTGACCTATACAAACATTTCCATCTGTTTGAGTATGGCACAGCCTTTGGGCAGCCCCTTTCTCATTCAACCTGGCCTCATTTCAGCTGATAAGAAAATTTTGTCAATGGCAGCATTGAGGTACAATGAAGTCCATCAATACCTTTGTATTTGCCATCAATAACGTATGTCTAAACAATGTAGAGCCTGGAGACTCCCTGAGCCTTTTGGTTTTGTGTTTGCAGAGCAGGGAATCCTGGTCCCTTACAGTGACATTGCTGCCACAAATGCCCCAAACAAAAACTAAAGAGAGGAAACTACAGATCTTCTTTAGAAGATGAGCCATGAGACAGACAGTTTGTGCATCTCTGTCTAACTCAGCCCAAGAAAACAGCTGGAGGCAGATGATTTGAACACAGGAAAACAAATCAAAATGGATCCAAGCCACAGAAATACCAATTTTCTATCTCCTGAACAATAACTTAGAAGAGCAGGACACAAACAAACCTTCCCTGAGTGTTAGCACAGCAGTGTGCTGCTCATTTATTAATTTCCTGGCTCCAGGGCCCCAGCCAGCCCTTGTGTAGGTCTCTGCATCCAGAGGAACCTCTGTGCTTCTCAGCACCACTGGGCCATAATATTGCTCTTTCTTACAGCTGTGTCACATGGAAACAACTGCATTAAGCCTAGTGTTGTTTTCTGCAAGGCACAGGCAATAAAAAGCCACCTGAGTTACACAAGCTTAACAATGTGTGGAATTGATTACAGGAAGGCAAAGGACCCAGATCATTTACCCTCATAATTGGGACAACACGTAGGCTTCACTGACTGTCCCGAGTCAGTCTGTGAGCACTGAGCTCAGCGAGGCAGAGGCACAGCCCAGGACACAACAATTGAGCCCAGGAAGCACCACTGAGCACTGGGCTGCCTGTGATGAAACAATAAAAAGCAAGGAGAAAGCATGTCCTTTGTGCATCAAAAATGATATTTCACATTTCATTATGTACAGCAAAACTTCCTTACATCCTGACAAGTCTGCAGGGCATTTCTTTGTGCGGTTGGCAGGGCTGTGCTGAATTAACACTGATGCAATTACCTTTACATGGGCATCTCCCAAACACACTTGGTCCAAGGATGAAAGACACGTCAGCTTTCAAATGTTCTGCTTTGTAAAATTAAAGTTATTAGAAAATGTAATCACCCTCCATCTAGTCTGTGTATAGTGGATATATTTACGCTCCCAAGAGGGGTTAAAACAACATTTTTAGCAGCTGCCTCGAAACGCAAATCAAATCTTTGTGAGATGCTACATTGATTTGCATATTATTAAACATGATCCTCTCCCTCCACCACAGTTTTGCTTCAGTGTTTTGCTCCTGTGTGAAGGTTGCCACTCTCTGCACGTGTGACACTGTCCCCCGTGGCTGCCTGTGCCAGCAGCAGCAGCAGCGGTGCCATGCTAATGAGTCCCAGGGAGACCCGGGGAGCTGGAGCTGCAGGCAGAGCTTCAGCAGAGAGGGAAGGCATGAAAATGCTCCTGGCAACTTTTGGATCTGCTAGAATTTAGTCAGTTGGAGAGTGTTTACACAATGTTAACATTGAACCGGGCAATTTCTGGCCCCAACACGTCGGGGTTTTGTTTAATCAGTTCTGCAGCATGCAGAGCCTGACCAGGCAATGCAGCGGGCCAGGCTTTAGGCGTTTGCTAAGTAGAGCACTGGGCACTTTGTCTGCCTCCTCCTCCTCCTCCTCCTCCCTCACAGCCTTTTGCCATGAGATTCTGCAGGGTTTACACGTCAGCCTCAGATGGGTCTGAACAACACTCAGCACAAGCCTTGGACGTCAGACAGCAGCTCAGGGGTGGGCTGGGGGACACAGCGCTCGCCCTTGGGTGAGAGAGGGCACATGTGACAGCAAAGGGCTCCAGCTACAAGCCAGGGGCATCTTCTGCTCCTGCCAGGAAACTGAGAGCACTGAAGGGAGGACATGGAGGGCTGACAGCATGCACACACACTGCTAACAATTGAGCAGGGTGGCTGAAATGAAGGCTCACACACGAGGGCACATGGCTGCTCTTGGAGAGCTGTGCAGAGCCAGAACACACAACACAGGGCCACAGCCCAGGGACAGGGGCACACTTCTGGGACAAGGAACAGCTCATGGGAGCAAGAGGAGATGTGGTGCATATCAAAAGCTGAACTACAGTCTCATCGGGGGGAAATCCAAAACAATTCCCTGGCAGACAGACCAGAGTGCTACTCCAGTCTGTGGAACATTTCTATTGCTGTATTGAGTTTTGCTGCTGTAACCACAGCAGAGGTCCCAGCTGTGATGGAGGACCCAATTTTCAAGCACAAAAGGTCATGCAGCAATTGAAGACCTATTCTCACAAACACAAATCTGGCCCCACACACTGGGCTACCCACCCAGCATGCCCCCTCTCACACCCTGACACCCTTCCACAGGAGAGGGAGCCCTGTGCCTCAGCTGAAATGTCTGTTGAGAGCATTTACCTATTTTACAAAGCTGTTGTAAAGTTTAATTAGCATTTGTGCTGCAAAATGCTTTAGGACTGTCAGATGCCAGGCACTGCAGATGTGTTCATGTCACAGACAGGATGGCTTCACTTTGGCAAGTGGTGCTGCTGCAGCTGAACATTGACTGGTAGAGTTTTGTTGCAAGTAGCAACAATGACAAACTCAGTTTAAATGCACATATGACAGGACTATAAACTCAATTTTTCTTTCCTGCTTGTAGGTTAGTGCCCCATCCTTTTTTACATCTGCAAGTACTTTTAGGATATGGGCTCCTAAATAATGGCTTTCAGCCACTGCACTCCCTGGCATGAAGCCTCTTGCCTGGTGAATGGTGAATAGCTGAGCCTTCTGCTGCCTGTAACTCCCAAGACTGTAAAGGCAACAAAAGTTAAAAGCTGCTTAACAGAAACTGGAAAGTCACAAAAATTGATTGAGAGTTGGAAAATTGTCTAGTTCACCCCCTCCAATGTTGCAAAGGAGGGTATCTGATATTGAAAAGCACCTCTAGATGCCATTTAAGTGCCCAGTATAAACCTCCATGGAAATAATCCCTCAGAGCACAGAAATGGAGACTCCACATAGATTTCTCTTTATTTTTCCATCAAACTAGCAAAGGGGAGCACTTTTCAGCAGGAGTCCCTTCTGTGCCACCACATAACATTTTACCAGATAAAAGCAGGTACTAGCAGAGGCTCAAACCTGGAATCTCTATAAAGTCTGACATGCTAACACTTCAAACAAAAAAACAGCTTAAAAACACAGAGATGGATTCTGGTGAATCATCCATCTGTACACAGCACTGACGTATAAAGTTGAACTTTTTTCATGTTGGAGGTTTTTAATCATCCTTTTTCCTATCAGTCTTTTGAGGGAAAAAGATGAGGAGCTGAGGGAGAGAGGTGTGATTCATTTTTACTAGAGTGAACCAATAAAGCCCTTGTAAAGTGTGGTCACCCTGGTGCTCTGTTCAATAACAGCAATAACATCCAACCTGCTGCTACTGCTGCCGTGCTCTTACTTTGCATGCTAAGCTGCTTCTTTCTAATCACAGCCTCCTACTGCATTTATAAGCACATGGAAATTGTATTATTTCTTTTCTCTCCCTTTTTTTTTTTCTTTAATCATTTGCTATGATGAAGTGAAAAGCATTCAGTGAGTCACTGATAGATCATCACCATCTCCATATGCACGAGGAAGCTGCCATGGGAGATGTGCCCCTGCAGGAGCAGCAGCCTGTCAGCTCTGCTCTGGAGAGCCCATTGCACCATTCTCCTTTTCCTATCAGCTTCTCATTTGCAGTGCAGCACAGGGAAGTGTTCTAGCCACACAATCCCTAGATAAGTCAGTGATGATGTTGCTTCAGTGCTGCAGGTTCTGTACAGGGGTGATAAATAACTGCAGTAGGGCACCGCACCAGGCTCCATCCTGCCCTGGCTGCACCCTCAAACCTGACCCAGCTGCCAAACAAACGTCAAATAAATTACCTGACGTGACCACGAGCAGCCCTTTTCAGCAGGGATCCCTGGGGGAGTGGAAAGTCTCTCCCCACCACAGCTAAGCTCCCTCAGACCACTTCTACCACAGGGTTTAGCCATGTCTCCCCCCAAAAACCCAACAGGGACAAGACGTAGGGTCAGAGTTTTAAATTGTGCATCTGCTCCACCTACACACATCACAACTGGGAACTGGCCCTAGCAAACCCAGACCACTCCAGATCACCACCAGCAAGGGGCTATTCAACTTGATTATTCTTGATGGAAACCACAGCCACACCAAGCCCAAACTCAGCAGCACTGCTGAAAGTGGGAGGAGCTCAGAAAACTGAGAACCCACTGCTGGAAAAAGGGTAAAACCATTCTCTTGGTCCTCCTCTCCAGTATTGCAGGCAGAGACTTCACTTCTGTTTCCAGAGCTGTTTGTCAAAGGGTTTGAAGTATTTCTGTGGCTCACACAGGTGTTCCAAGGTACAATATTGCTCCTCTGCAAAATCCCTTTCTCAGCAATGCTTGAGCTCACACAGTCTGATATCACACACTTTGTCAAAATCCTTATGCAGAAGTATTAATCCTTGAGCTGATTCACTTTGAGCAAGTGCCTGGAGGAAAGGCAGAAATTATGGGAAGGAAAGCAGAGTCTCACCTTTAGAAAGAAGTTGCTTTCCAAGCCATGGGGCACCAAACAACCATTCTCTATTTCTAGGCAGCTACTCTTTTGTTTCAGTACCTCATATAAATTTACATAGTTCTCTTCTCTCTTTTTTGTCTAGAAATAAATATTTATAGCATAAAAAAAAATCTCACTATTCTGAAAATTTTCAATTGTGCATTGTTTTATGAGAGTTAAACATGAGCAACAACATGACATGATTTCTGGTACTAAATACTAACTTTTTAAAGTTAATTACCATGGCTTTGAATCAGTGCCTACTTAGTTTCTGTGAACCAACCCCATTGGTTTACCAGCCTGACAGCTCAGCAGATCACATTCTCCTTTGGCAAAACCAGTGGATCTCCAAAGTAAATCCACCCCCAGCTGCTGCTTACAGGATTTTCCCTCCAGACCCTTCACCAGCTCTGCTGCCCCTTTCTGGACTTGCTCCAGCACCCCCATGAAGGTGAGGTTCACCTTTCTTGGCCCAGAACTGAGCCCAGCACTCAAGATGTGACCTCACCAGTGCAGGGGCACAAGAGTTAACTTCCAGGGATTCTTCATGAAGACAACAGAAAAGGATCTTTTTATTCCTTTTAGTTTACATTTATACTGGGGATTTTTTTCTCTTTTTTTTTTTTTTTTTTGTAATCTCAACTAATCAATTTCTTGCATAAGTGATATTTATGCATTTTTCACCAGCTCTAGTCCTGCATATCCTGTTATCAATTCTACACAATGCTGGAGAGATTTCCTCCCCACTGCCACCACCACCTGTCCCCTCCAATTAATCAGTCAAATGCAGTGAAAATCTTTTTGATACTGAAACTATATTAAGACAAATATACATCTGCTTAAAAAGACAAATTTTCTTCCTGCAGGAAAAGCTGCCATTTCAAAATCTTGTTTTATTTTGAATTGGAATATAAAATCAAAATTTTAATTTAGCTGCAGAAAGAAAATTCTGATAAAATTATTTGCTACCAAATATAAATACTTCAAATGTGAAAAAACTTTATAAAATAACAATACTGCTATCAAAGTTTCATATTATATATTATATAATATATATTATATAATTTATATTATTTAAAATATAAATTGGCATAGAAATGCATGAAATCAAGAAAATAAAAAATATATTTATATTTATTTGGGCTTTTCCTTATCAGAATTCTTGGTCAAATGTCAACATGTTCTAATTAATATTAAATCCTGATTGCCACCCTTCAAGCTATATTTTGTACTGGAAGAGCTGTTCCATTAAACATTTCCAACTGGGTTTAGTTTCAGTATCCTGTTACCAGGTCCCCACTCTCCCTATGACAACTTCTAAAAAAGACAAACGATATTTCCTGTCTTCAGGCAAGAATAATGACAACTAAAGGTTTAAATTTAAAAAATGAAGAAAATAATTAGATTCTAGTTATGGCCAGTGTGAGTGAGATCCTTGCTCTTTGGAAAACCATGAGCTAGTAATCATCTGAATATCTCCAGGGGTTTTCTCCTTTTGTGAAGAATAGCTGAGCCTTACCCAATTGTTTCTGAATCTGCTTGATGAGATTTTTCTCATCAGTGGGCAGTTTCTTCACTACTAAAAGGCCCACTAACCACTGGGATAAGAATTCCTGCTTTTAATTTCATCTCCTCTGAAATGCTCATGGGTTTCAAAAGAGTAATTAAGCTGCTACGTGTATCAAAAAGCAGAAACAATCAAAATACTTCATTTTTCAGAACTAGGAGAGGAGCAGTAAAAATTCTACTTAAACAGTGTGCAAAACATGTAAATGTTTCATAGATTTGTGAGAAAGTCACTACAGAGTCTAAGCACTTGCATTTGCCTATAATTTACATATAAACTTTTTAAAAATCAGTTTATATATAAAATAAGTGATTTCATTCACTTATAGTCCTCTACAACATCTGAAATGTTGTTGGTCCAAGCACTTGAAGGCCTGTGTGACATGTCATGACACCTGTAGCATCTCTTAGTGGCTTATTAACCCCCATGTAACTTCTGTGAAATGCTAATAAAAACTGATGCAAGGATCTTCAGGTAAACATTTTGACTTCTTCCATGTTTGATTCCACTGATCGGGAAATAATTTGTTTTTTCAAGGTTTGAGCTGACAACTGGTGGTGGTCAAAGGAATAGACATTATAGTATTTTCAATCTATAAAAAATGTCTCATGTTTTAGTCTTCTAAAAAGCAAGAAATTCCACACATCACCCGTTTTCCTAATCACAAATAACTTGCATAGGAAACAGAGTAGTCATTAATATTTCATCCACTGCATATTGCTTTCTGGATTTTCTACCAAATTTATAGCACCCCAAAATCCAGGTGAATGAATTCCTGTCTGATGAGATTTATTCCTTCACTAAGAAATTAAAGTAATGTAATTGGAGAAAGTGAGAACGCTTTTTAAACATGGTTAATTGAAAATCTCCTCACCACCACAAGGAATTGCCTAATTAAAATATTATCATGCACAGGACTGAGGAAATCAGTTCATGCTGGCCTACAAAGATACTTTCATCTTTGATAGCTATTCCTGCTGAGAGGAAGGAAGAGGCTGCCACTATTATCAATGTTACATGAGACTCACAAATCTCTTTTTGAGAGCAGTAAGCATGGGAAGTCCTTTTCTCTCCCACAAATTCTTACCTATATATGCCCAGGTGATATTTACATTGTGTCCATATTGTCTCAATAGTTCCCTTCATCTGCTAAGAAAATAATTTAAGGTATTTTTCCAACAATACATTTTTTAAGTGCCCTGTAAAGATCCCATTACTCAGGAATGGGAAATCTAATCAAGAGGCTGCTTCAGAAATGTTTGCAAACCGTGCAAATTAATGTAATGTGAAATCTCTTGGTTTGCTTAGAGGTACCAGGACACACACGCACATCCTACTGATGTTTGTTTTTAAAGAGTGGGTTGACTTTTTTTCCTTCTAAGAATCAGACCAAACAGGAGTAACTTGGAGCTCAGAACCAGAACTGAAATTCTTTTCCTGTCTTTAAAATTTTCATGCATTGCTTAGATTTTTAAAACTCATATTTCAGGAAGAAGACTTTTAAGTACTTGCCATTCAATTTAAACTACCTACTGAAGCTTCTATTCTGGAAAATGGGAGGAGATAGATATTACTTTCTGGGTAATTTGCTCCTTTTTTTTCCCCTCCTCTTATTTAAGCCAGATGTTACCTTTATGCAGAGCAAGAGGTGATCCACAGCAGGTTAACCAGAAGATATATCTATTCATAAGTGTGTATCAGAGCAGGAAATTACTGGAATTTTCTGCCAGATACTGTATATGTCACATAATTACCCATCTTCAAGCCCACCTGTTCTTCCCTCCAAAACCTGAGCAAGATGTTCAGGTATTACTATGACTGCTGTACTTAGCAAAATTCTCTTCCACCACCAAAACTGCCTGGAATTCTTGATGAGCATTTCAAAGTATAGCAGAAAAAGAAAAGTAGTGTCTGTAGAAGCCACAAAATTCAGTTGTTAAAAAACCAGCAACCAAACAAACCATTAAAACTATTAAAGATGTGTGAGGTGTTCAGAGGCAGCCAGTTAAGTCTCAGCATCAGAGGAATCTCAAGCAAAGAAGCTGTCAGTAAGTCAGCTTGTAATGAAACATGATAAATGCTACAACAGTCACGCTTCAATTTGTTCTAGCACAGGTTAACTTTTTTTATATGCATCTGCCCTATTCCACAATTCTCTGCAGCTTCCTGTGATTTCCTCTGTTGTCAGTTAACGCCAGTTCTTACAGGCACCCTGACTGGGGAAGAAAAGCTTTACCAGAGCTTTCTGTCTTTTCCAGACTTTTTACAGTCAGAACCAGCAGGTTATTTCCACTGCCTGAACCCCACCACTGGAATCACAGCAGCTCTGCCTCCCAGCCACCGAGCTCTGGCAGGGCTCAGGGCCAGGGAAGCCCCGAGTGCCTCCAGCAGCAGCCAGGTTCTCCCTGCTCCTCCTCCTGACATCTACTCAAGAAACACTTACTTAGCTTTGGGCATTAACTCAGTTTTTCTAAGCCTGGTCCCATCAATAAACTAAACTGCTCTAATTTACTGAGCATCTCGGTGCTGAACTCTCCCACTGATTTGTTGAAGATGGTAAAAAAAACCAAGAGGAGAAGAACCCAGCAAAAACAGTGCAGAAAAGGACACATACAGACCACACTACTACACTTAAACTACAAAGCATTTCTTTTTCACAGGAGAAATAGAAAAAGAAACAAAATACCTTGCTTAAAGGAGAAAAGGAGAATACTTCTGCAGCTGAATAATGCACAAAAAATCTCCAGGACTTCATCTCATTATGAATCTTGGGAATAAAATCAGACTTGAGAGAAAAAAAAGAAGTTTTGTACTGCAGCCTGAGACTTTCATCCGCGGAGGGGCTCACAAAGGAACAACTGGATCCCTCAGCTGGTCTTGGCCTTCCAGTGCAAACAAAACCATGTGAAAATCTTCACTGCTCTGAACCTCAGACCCAGGTCACATCTTTCACGCCAAGGATCTCCAGCCCTTCATCACCCACAGATTCCAATTATCACCTGGCATGCTGGTGCCCAGCAATGTGACAGAAGGAAGGGACTGAGCCCCTGTTCTGAACTGAGAAAATAGTTTTTCTTGGTGCTGATGGCTGCAGCCCTGCTGTGCACACTGCTGTAGTGTCCACATTATTCCTGCAGTAGCCAAGAAGTCAACATCTCAGCTGTTCCAGGAATCTCTGCCAAGTAGCTCATCCAGCCTCCTATAGCAACTCATGAATATACAGCAGCCAAATCCTTTTCACTTTGACATCCTGAGGCAACAGCAAAGAAAAACAAGGCTCTTATCATAAGACTCTTCATAGAAAAATAGAAGAAAACTAAAGATTTCTATAGACATGTTGTAATTTTATCACAAAGCTCCCATGCCTTCTCGGTGGTTTTTCATGGGCAGCTCCTCACAGCACTGACTCCTTCTTCCTCAGAGCACAACCAACAAGCTCCAGCTCTCTCCTCACCCAGCTAACCCACTCTTTGATAGCACTCATCCTTTTTAGACCCAGCCGTGGCCTGTTCCTAATCTTTGGTCATTAGTACAGCTGCAACTCTTCAGGGGTGAGGTTACCTTCTGCACTACCTTTATTTTCTTACATTCTATCTCCCCACATAAAACTCATGAAATTCTGCTTCTATTGCAATTCACTCACTATTAAGTGAAAAAGAAGTTCTATTTCTGTTAAAATGGAAATTAAAAGCATTCTAGGATGATGAGTGCAAAGACATGTAGAAAAAGAATTATCTCAAAGTGAAGACATTAGACTGTATCTGCAGAAAACAGAATTAATTCCCTGCCCTATAGAATACTGCATTTATCACATTTGATCTGATTCAGAAACCTTTGAAAATAGAAGGAGCCTACATATATAGCAGGAAAGGAGGTAACTTAGGATTTTATCATCCCTCTTCTCTGTGCCCTCCCTTTATTAGGAAGAAATAAAAGCATTAAAATCTTGGAAAAATACAGTACAAATAAAATTATACTCCTTTTTTTACTGAGTAATTCTAAATAAACAATGAGACCTTTCTCACTTGCTAATTGGTTTTTTAAAAAATCTAATTACAATGGACTCTCTCTAATTCACATAATGTTCAGGATAAGCATTACAAATTACTTGCTAATTTGCAGAATTCAGCGAGGAAACTCATAGAAAAAAATCATCAGAAAATGTGCTTCTTTCATTTAGATCATCAACTCTAATTTATGGTTTCTTCAATTATTTACAGCGTGATAATACCTCCTACGATGAAAACTAATGTATTACGTTACGCTTTGCAAGAATAATTAAATCTTAATTTTTAAAGAAATTTCTGATAGAAAGGCACTTCTAATAGGTGGAAGAAAAGGAATTTTGTGTCATCAGTTTTTGAGTGAGTGTCACATAGCCCATCTTCAAAAGGTACCTGGAAGAGCAAATCCAGGCCCCAGCACAGCAGCCAAGTACTCAGGTGTCCTTTTGCTAAAGAGAGGTCATTGGCCTCTTTGTACTGCTTGTATTCCCTACTTGAACAAAGTAACAGAATGCCAGCAAAAATGGTAAGAGTCAACAAAGAGGAGTTTTAGGTCATAATATGAATTTCAAATACAGCTCTTATTTACATTGAGGATTTGTAGGTAATTTTGGTACGTGGAATTTGTAGATTCTCGTAATTCAAGACAGCCTGAAATCTGACTTGAACCTGGAAAATTTAATTATTGGGAAGTAAGAAAAGCCCAAGACTCCAGAGAGGGCTGTTAATTCATGAATCTACTCTGAAGGGAATACTTTTCTCTTTTTTTCACTGTACTGTCCTTACACACACACAAAAAAAAAATCCCCAAACACTTCTTGGAAAGAGCCAGTGGAGAATGAAGTTGTCCATACTCACATTGCTTAGGAACTTCATTCCTTCTAAGAGCTAATTATAAATGTATAGTTGAGACCACCCAGGCAAATTAACTCTCTGAAGGGTCATGGGCAAATTCCCTTTATAAAACCCCCTTAAAAACCTGCCAGAGCAAATCCAAGATAAAGAAATAGTTGTTCCATCTTCACAGAAATTTATAATTATTTCAGCTCTTCCACCATTCTCCCACTAATTTCATTGGAGACATTTCTCTTACAGCTTAATCTTTGCAACTCTAATCACTTGTTTACCTAGACAGAAATAAACCCAGCATTTTGAAATACCAAAAGAAAACATTTAGACTTTTCCCCTCTTTTTGTCTGGCAAAGTCTATTTCCAAATAACTCAGATCTTGTATTTTCCAATGAAACCAATATTGGTAGATGAAATTTTACCCAAAATGCTTCTCAAGTTATTTTTTATTCACCCCCTCTATTACCATTGTGAGACTGATGAAGATGGGAATGCCAGGCTCTTCTTGGCCACCAGAGTGGCACAGAGATGGTAGAACACCACAGACAGAAAATGTAATCAAGCCTGCTCTTTTGCAAGGGTCAGGACACAAAAATGAAAATTGTGCAAAAGAGCAGAACCATATTGCCTTGTTTTTTTCAAGTCTTGTTTTGCATTAAGAGATGACAACTTGAAAAATGCCCACAGCAAATGTCTCACTAAGCACACTTAACCAGTGAGCAACAGTGTGATGGCTCAGTAGGAAAAAGACTTAACTAAAAGTTATGGCATAGCAGAATTGTTATTTTCTTCCCTGGAGTAAGAACAGAGAACTTCAGATCTATAATATTGGAATAAAAATAATAGACCAGACAGAAACACAGTTACTGCTGATTTATGGACAAAAATGGTGCTCCAACAACAGGACTAGTTTTGTTTTCCTACTACTCTGATGCAGTCCAAGATACAAACAATTATTTACAGGAAGATAAGTGATTAGTCTTTCATTTATATCAGTAAAAAATTGCATTGATTCAATCTGAGCATCAAGGCTTTCCTCTGAAATGAAATACATACATCTTTCACCAAAACCACAACAGAAAACCCTCTGCAACTGCTTTGGTGCAAATGTGTCTGGGCACAAGGGCTGGGGGAATGAACCAGAAAGACTCAGCAACCCCAGGGAAAAATGGAAATACAGAAGTAGGGGAGCATCAAAACATGAATGATTCTCCTCACCATCAAGAGCAGATCTGTGCAGTTAATGCAGCTTCTGCACAGTCCAGAGCAACTCCTAAAGGTTATCCCTGCTGTCTCCTCTGGGAGCTTCCTCCCACCCAGCAGCCCTGCTCAGGACATGGCACTCACAGAGCCCTGGGACAAGGAGCAAACCCATCCCTATGACCCAAATACTGGTGGGGGATTTTGGAGAGGGGAAATAAATCAAAATCAGCAGAGTCAGAAAGAACTGACCCAGTCAGGATTCAGCTGTGGTGCCATGGAACCAAATCCTTGGCAAGTTTTGAGGGAAGCAGAGCCTGTTCTGTCTCACTCACAGCCAGAGTAGCCGATTCCGTCACTTTGGCAACGTGGCCCCGGGGCAGCCCGAGCGCTAACGAGGGATGCTGGCACTGTTCGTGGGAAGGGAGACAAACGGGAAGAAGTTTTTTCTCCCTGCAGCTGGACTTTCCTTCTCCTGGTCCTCCCTGATTAGGTTTATTCATTTCCACCAACTCCAGGCAGCAGCTGAGACAAGAGCTGGTGTTGCAGAACTGCAGCACTGGCACACAGGGGTGACAGGAGCCTGTGGGTCACTCTAGAGGTGCTGCACTCACACAGACACAAAGCAAGGGCACACATCTGCCCAAGAGTCTTCTACCTATGGCTGCTTTCTCCTGCAAAAGAAGCCACAGCTGGGAAATTGAGTGGTAAAGGTCAGCAGAGGTTGATTACATACCCATTTAAAGAAGAGAGAGCAAAGGATTCCTCTGCAAATACCTCTTATTTGATTTCTGTCCCAATTTGTTTCAATATTGTCATTTTCTTCTGACGTAAATGCTTCATAAAAGATTAAACAACCTATATAAGGGCCAAATTAAGGGCAGTCTGTGCACAGAAGCCTGGAGTACTCACATAAATTAACTACAGAATATTCCCTAGGAGACATTTCTACCTGCAAATTCTGCTGCATTTATGTCCTCAACCCATCACAACAACCTTACCATGGAAGCACCTGCTTACCCTTCTCCCCTTGTTAGTACCTATTTGCCCATCCTATTTATCATCACAGGGGCCTGTGACAGATAAGGAAAACTATTCCTATCTTTAAGAGCCAAAAGAGACAGATTAAATCTCAGATGTTTAAGTACTCACACAACCACGTTTCTTTGCAAATCAAGAAGTAGGAAAGGTTCAGAGGTACACAAGTAGGTGTGCAGGAACCTCATGTCTGGAAGTACAACTCCAAGCTCAACATTACATGGGCACTCACAAGGACAAGGGCAGAACCAGGCACAGCATCCAGGGAAACACAGCAAGTGCATCTATGGGGTTTCCTCATAGGGACTCTGAAGGCTTCTCCATTGTCCCTCATTTTTCCTTTTTTGTTGCCTTGTCATTTGTGAGGATTTTTCAGTTCCGTCCAACTATCCCCCCCCCCCCCAAGACTTTTACAGAGTTCAGTAAAAACAATGAAACAATGCTTTCATTAAACTTCTTTTCTTTCAATGTACTTCACTGTTGCAACTTTGCAGCATGTCCCTTACTCTTTTTTCCTCTCATACACCAAACAGAAGACTATTGAGACTGTGACAAATATTACTCTCCAGTCCCTTTGTTCTTTGTGGAATTTTTTTTTTTTTTATCACTTATTTCATTTCGCTGCAAACAGCACCTTTGTACCTTGGACAAATTCAATAACCATGACTCAGTCTAAACCCATACTGAGCTGTCTTCTGTTTCATCTTGCCTATTAAAACCAGCACAGAGCTTTTGATGAGTGAGGGGCCTGATTCCAGCCCCACGCGAGCGAGGGATGCGTGAGTGCCGTGAAAGAGCCGCGCGCGTCACTCCGAGCCCCTCTCAACACCAGCCCTTTCTTAGTCACTCTTTCCACCTCTGCTCTCTGAGGAGCCTCTCTCAGTAATTGTGCATCCCCTTTGAAGCTGTCTCTCATCAGCTGGGAAGGATGGCTGCTCCTGCTGCCCGCTGTCCCGCACGCACGGCGCGGGTGTCGCAGGCCGCGGTGACAGGAGTGATATTTCACCAGGGCACGGGTCCTGCTCCTGCTTGAAATGTCAGCAGTGGGGTGGCAACAGGAGGGGGGAAAGGGCACCATGGTTTTTATTACCCAAAGTCATCATCCTTTCAACAGCAGTCAGAAAAGTACCCAGGGGCTCTCATTTTCATGGAGGTGATTATTTCTGCTGGATTCAGTCCTAAACTCTTTTTTTCAAAATTTTTTTTCCCTTTATTCTCCTTTCCTTTTCTTTTTGTTAGTTGGGGGGTTTTTATTTGGTTGGTTGGTTTGTATTTTTGAGGGGAGTTTTGGTTTTTTTTAATTGGGTTGGAGGGGTTTTTTTTTTGTTTTGGGGTTTTATTGCTGTTGTTGGGTTTGATTTAGGGCTTTTTTTTAGGTTGGGTTGGTTTTGGGAGGCAGGGGTTAAATATTCCAGTCCAAACCATGCAGGTGCAGGAGAAGAGCCCACCCCAGACCTGCACAGGCTCTTGCAAGAGGGTTGTATCAGTAATGCCACATAGCCACATTCTCAGCAAACATCACTGGCTCTTTCCCAAAATATTTCTTCATAGACAGCCCTATATTTCAGTTTAGCATGTTTAACTCCATGGATACTGGCTGGTCTCACTGCACTTTTCCAAGTCTTCAAAGCCTTAATCAGAATCAAGCAAATGTTATTTCATTATACCCTTATCAACATTTCTGCTTGGGAGGAAGAGATTTTCATTACTGCCAAGGAGTATCAGATGAGTTTCAGCAGGATTTGGACACTAACTCCTATTACAATAGCTGTGTAAATGGTGCACTCAGCTTACAACCACAACTGATCATCTAGCAAAAAGCTCCAACTCCTCATATCAAAGGCAGCTAAACACAAAAAACTGTATTATCTTTAACTTTTGTCAGCCCATGGGGGCATAGAGACTTTGTGCTATACAGAGCTTGGTTCAAGAGTTGCCAATAACCAGATCATCAAGGTGGTGTCAGTTTTAGAAAGAGAACTTTGGGTGTTATACATACACAATATCAACTATTTATGTTGAAATAACAGAGTAGCTTTGTGGCTTTACAATGCTCATTATAAAAACAAAATAATGGTGACAGACAAAAATTAAAGAAGCTTTTGCAGGCACAGCAGTAATGGAAGGATAAAGAAAGAATAAAAATTGGACTAAAATATCAATGTATTCAAAATTCTCCCAATCCGTGAAATATGTCAGCAAAACAAACAAAACCAAAAAACCACAAAACACCTCTACAAGCTAGAGTATTCTTTTAGGTAAGCCTCATACATATTCAGATATAATGAGCATCTCTCTTGAATTGTAAATACTGTCTAGAAATCCAGGAGAGGATATGTCCTTTAGTGGCTTAGAAAGTTTCAGTTACAGTACCCTAACAATTACAGCAAACATGCCACAGAAGAGTCATCAAACACTGCTTGATCCTCTGATTATTATCCCTTCTAAATGTTAATGCATAAGATTTTACAGCAGACTATGGGTAAAGCTGCAGCTGGAGGATTTCTAGAGTTCTGCATCAAGACTGAGTCAAGAGGCATCAGAAAACTTAGAATTTACTCATCTGATTTCAAAGACTGTGTCCAAGAACTGCTGCAGGTGTAAAGAGAGAGAAAAAAAAATAAAGAAAAATAAAAACAACAAAGAACAAGATACAAAATGAAACAAGCCAAGGGGCTGTGTCGGTAGAAAGGGGAAGGTCAAGGAAAGTCAGTCTGGTACTCAACAGGAAGGGCTGGCTCCATAAATGATGCTGAGCAGACCAAAGCGTTGAATCTCTCTTCTGCCTCAGTCCACACTAAAAAGGTTAATTGTGATCAGGTGAATAATAAAATTGATGCTAGCACGGAGAGATTAGTGCAACAACTATGGCAAAAATCCAAAGAGTTTGAAAAATACTTGGCTGAGTTGGAAGTTTTTATGTCTTTTTTCAGGGGAAAAAAATCAAAGGGGTACTGAGGGAACTAGTACAGTTTTTGGAGCAGAAGCTGAGAGGGGTGAGAATGCAGAGTGCTATAAAATAAGCAAGAGAGGGCCTAGGGATTTATACATCTTTCAGTTTGCAGGGAAATACTGAAATATAAAGGCTGTAGGAAACCAGAAGGTGACGTGAAGATGAGTAATAGCCAGTGTGGATTTGCGAAGAACAAATACGTGAAGCAAAGGTAATTTCATTTTCTCTGGCATTTCTTTGTGTTGTTTTACTTGACAGTTCATAAGCAACCCTGGGAAGCAGTCTAGATATATTTCCTGTAGCCTGGTCAAGAAAACTTACTGTGAGCTCTATTCCACTGAACCAGAGGGTGCCTGAGAAGCTCTTTAGCATTGCTGCCATTCAAGGCTTCTGCTGCAAATGGATGCCTTGGAGTAAAACACACTTGCCAACAAAGATCCCTTGTCAGCACTCAGGAACTCTTCATTAACTGGGAAATGTGCTTGCACATTAATTGGCTGCTTGGTTTTAGTGTTTGACTTCTCTCAAGACCTGTATTTCTTATTTCATAGGTGAGTTTATTGGACATTACAGGGAGATCTCTCCTTACAGAAGGTTCCAGTTCATGCAGGGAGATAATGCTCAGCATCTCTACAAAACATGTAATATTTCACAGCAGTGTTTCCAAAGGGTGATGTCATCTGTTTGGATGCAGGTTTGCAGGTTTCCCACCTGCAGTGGCAGTCACTGCCTCAGAAGTTTCTCATGCAGCCACTCCACCAAAATGAGTTCAACCTGAGACCATCCTGCCACAACCTCAGGGATTGTTGAGTGCCCTCAATCCCTAAAATATTCAGCATCAGCTTAGGACACCTGGAGCCCCAGAGCTCAGGGGGTGACTCAGTGACTGTTTTCCAGTTCAGCAATTGCACTGATGCTGGTGATTCTCTGCACCCTCCTGCTTGAAATGGGCTCTGCAAAAGCACACCACGCCTTGATGTGATTGCCTGCTCTATCAAATGTGCTCTCCTGAAGACAAAACCTCACAGCCAAGTTGCCATGTGGACTTGCCCCTCTGGAGAGCACAGACCTGCTCCCAGCATGGACAGCACCTTCTTCCAGAAACATTCCAGCAGTGAGGAGGCAGGGCTGCAAGTCTCCTCAAATCCACCCTTGGAGATCCTGCAGGCTGCCCTCAGACTTCCTCTGCAAACACTGCTCATAAGCCCTTTGGAATATTGAGCTCCATTAATTTTTGTGTTTTGGATTACCAAAATTTTACAGGGTCTCAAAAAATCCCATTCTCTAGATACACTGTTCATAATGGAAACTGCTCATCTCTGAGGGTTGGCTCATTTTGTTGTGGTGTTTTTTTAGTTTTTATTTTGTTTTTTTCTCTTTAAATTCAACTTCTTGGATGAAATAGCATTTTCTCCATTAAGGTAATAAGTTGAATACAGTTTAATATAAATCTGGAATATTTATACTTTGGTTTCCCTACAGTGTAATTTAGCAAATTATGTATGGTATAATTTAGCAAACGTGCCCATAATTTAGCCACTTTCTAGACTCATTTTAGAAATATTTCCTTTTCACTATGTAATATTTTACAGCCCTTGATACATTTTCTACTGTTATACTGGTATTTAGTTTGGGTTTTTCCACCTCAGAAAGAAAAGGATAGCTCAGGGTGCCCTCTCATCACTTCACTGTGCCTTCTTTAGGCTTAACACGCTCAATTCCTTCAGTCTGTATTTGGGAGTTCTATCCCCAGCCATGTTCTTCCAGATTGATGCAATTACTTTTCTTGAACTTTTGAAGACCAATTTTATCTGTCCTCAGTGTCTCAGACTTCTTTTCTTTTTCACAGGTTTTCAAATAAAATGACTCAGAAGCATGGAATGAACAGAACTTCCAGGTTTCAATATAACACCTTTCAAAATATGAACAGGTCTCCAAAACATTACTGGGGACAGAGAAACAAGGAAAGCCTGTGAGGTAAATGAAGCTTTATGGCTGGTAGCATATAATGGTTACCAAGAAGTTTGAAAGAAAAAAGTATTTTCAATACATATTGAAATCAATTCAAACCTGTTTCTGAATACTGATCTCTCTCATTTGTGGTAAGACATGCAGAAACCACTTCAATTTTATTACACAGCAAGGATTTTCACATAATTAGATCTGGTTTTTTTTGCCTGTATTCATACTTCCTACTAATTGCTAGTGCTGCATACTCCTAAATGAATAGCATCAATTTTCTTTATATTTATCAGGACATGATCATATGTTTTGTGCTGAGAACATTCCTTCTGCAGAATAAATGAAGTCCCAGGCACAGGTTAATAGAAACTTTGCCACTAACTTCAAAGGAACCAGAATTTTACCCATAGATCTAATGCAAAATCCTCAGAGCTTAATGAGAGTCTTTCCACTGACATCAGTGTGGTTTGAACAAGGGTAAGAGAGTTTCTCTAATTCACTATTTAGGCCCTGATGAAAACACTTCAGCATTTCTCTAAGTGTTCACTTCAATGCTCTCCTAATTTGGCTCATATTTATCAGTGATAGGAAAGGGAACCAGATATTTTCTTTCAAACCTCTTTACTTTGCTCTCTGGGCTGAATATGAGAGTACATTCCAGTCACATTATATTTTTGTAAGGTTAGTTAGAAAGACATCTGGGAACTTTCATTCACAAGTGCTTTAATCTAGTAAAAAAAAATTCTCCCAACTTAGTTATCTAGTTCCTAATATGATATTTCCTGAAATGCATCATTATATATGCTAAAATAATAACTTATCCCTTGATTATTTCTTTTAGAAGGATTTTTTGCAGAAGTGTCAAGGCCATGTAATAATTAGCATTAATTACCCTAAGGCATTTCAGACCAACACTTGTTAAGCAGATCTATTAAAACCAATGATGAGTTTTGAGTAAAACCTATGAGATTTATACATGACCAATTAAGTACAAAAGTTTTAAATTCCTTTTCCTCCCCTCCCACCCAGCCCCCAATGAATATGTTTTCAAAATTCGAGTAGGACACCACTAGAAAAGAGTTTCATCCATAATGACTAGCATGCAACAAATAGATCTGAACCCCAAAATATTTTCTTATGAAAATCACATTTGGAATCTCATGATAGAGAATTGTCTTCCTCTTACTTATTTGTAGACAGTAGCAACCAAAAGTTCTACTCTTGTCCTTATCATACACATACTATATAAATACATGTAAAAAAGAAAAGGGGCCATTATCTGCTTTTCACAGAGGTGGATCAAGGCAAAGGGAGATCAAATGACCCTGGCAGCTGTTGGAGGGATGTCACTGCTGGAGAAGATCAGAGATTCTGGGATGCTGCTCCATCCCAGGCAACAGGAAGATGAACTGAAAACTCAACACTGATTTTCAGGAGACTTGTGATGTCCAGTGCCCATCTCACAGGGTCATGCCTGATCATGTGCTCTGAGACACCAACCCTTGAGTTTGTTTTAGAGTTTTTAGCTGTGTCTGAGCCACAGAGGCAGAAATGCAGGTCACAGTCAGCAACTGCACAGCCCAGAGGAGCCAAGGAGGCCTCTGCTCCCCTGGCATATCTCAGAAGTCACTTGGGTCACATCTCATTAGTCACGCTCCCGAGTAGAAGTTGTTTTGTTTTAATTTAGAAAAACTATCACACTTATTCCGTTCAGCAGGAGGAGGAAGCATTTCTGCCCTGCTCCAACCTTATATAGTGATAGGCAAAAAACATCACCATATGTCTGGGGGAGGCAGTTGGTAGCACGTGGGCTGGGCTGAGTGAGTATTTGACTGCATTTGTGAAGTCCTCGGGACATTAGGCTCTTTGGGCCCCATCCAGTAAGAAATAATTGGAGAAGAATCCAAGTGGAACTCAAACTTTTTTTTTTTTTTTTGAGTTTTGGTGGTACAGAAGTGATGTTTGGCAATTTTTACGCATTTCTCTAGATCCAGGTCTTTGCAGAGATTTGTGCAATACTCCAAAGAACTTGAAGACAAACAGTTCAAAATGCTAGAACACGACAACCCAGTTTCTAAGTATAAAGCCAATTTTGATAAATGTAACAACGTTTGGAGCAGAGAGATGGTCACAGAATTCTTCTCCAGAAGCAGGAGAAAATGTGTATTTTTGAAGAGTGGCATTTATCTCTGTGCAACCAAAAATGGTGGGGTTTTTTTGGACTTACCGGCCTCCAGGTAGAAAGCAGACACCTTTGAGCTGCTGTGCCTCAGCCCTGGCTAAATGAGCCCCAGAGCAAGGCAGCCCAGGGCTCTCTGTGAGTGCCACTGGGGGTGGCACCAGGAGGGCCACATGTGCCCCGTGAGTGCTGCTGCCTCCACCACTGCTGGGATTCCCCAGGAAATGGAGCTGGGAACCCCAGAGGGAGGAGATCAGACACTGAGCACTCACCCTTGGCAGAGGAGCTGCTGAGGTTGCCAACAAACACATTTCCATTTTGAGCCGCTGGGATTTTGTGATTTGCAAGCACAGATTCTGCATACAGGGGAAAGCATTATTCTCCTGTTCAAAGTTATTTTTCAATAATTAATGGGTAAAGCTAAGTTCTCTGTGTATAATGAAATGGAAGTGTCATGCAAGCAGATGGCTAATTGTTTTATGGTGTCACCAGCCAGTTCTCCTTGGTGCCCAGTGCATCCTGATTTCAGGTATATATTCTGGCCACTCCATTTATTTATTTTTCTGATATATAGCTCTGCAAAGATTTACATAATAGCATGAATGTTTGCTGGTAACATAAGCCCTGTGTTTCACTGCAATACCTCAAGCAATTTGCTGACAGTATTTTTCTGCAAAATTAGATATGGAATTTGGAGCAAAAAGCTGCTGCCTTGACAGACACAAATTCCCTCGTTACTGAACAAAGGGTTCCCTTTTTTTTTTCATGGCAATAATGAATCAAGAAGTTTTAAGGGAGGGAAATAACATTGGAAGATTAATGATGATGAACCAATTTGGAAAAACTCCAGCAGACTTGAAACTTCCTTTCCCCCCCCTCACCCCTCCAACCTCTTCCAGTATTATTAATGCAAAACAAAACGAAAAAACAGCTACAGAAAGAGGCTGAGAACTCCCCCAGGAAGATCTGAAACAATGAGACAGAAACAGAGGATGTGAGGACGCACAGCTCTGAGTGGGAGGAAAATACCCAGGTGGATTTCAAGGCTGGGAGTGATCTTCAGACAGCCAGAGAGAACATTTCAAGCAGCTGAGGCAGAGACCTGGGCTGGAAGAGCTCAGCATGCCACAAAGTGCCTTTGCTTCCTTTACAAGAGCCAGAGAATCCATGCAAAGGTGATGAAGGAAGATGGACACATGAGAGCCCAGCCCAGCTCCCTGGAGTGTCAGAGCTGCTGCTTACAAAAGGAAAAATGAGAGTTTAAAAAGAAAACAATCCCAACCTGGTCAACATCTTCCTTTTGAAGCTGAGATATTCCAGCTCAGTTTTCAATTTAAATTCACTTTAGACACACAAAGGTGGTTTTATCATTTTTTTTCCATTAGCCACAAAGTTACCTGTGTGCACTTAACATTTGCTTTTGTAGAAATACGTGCATGATACACATGGAAATTCAATTTCTGTAAGAGGGATGCTATTGCACCAAAATCTGAAAAGGAGGGATGGCAGAGAAGAGCCAGGGCTCTGAGGATGAATGAGAGATCCATGCCTGTCCCTGTGCACATCCAACAGGAAAAGATTTACACCAAGAGTATCACTACAAGAGAAACCATGGCACTGCTTTTTATCTTCTATTTTTCCACCACAGCATACACTTTCCTGGGCAATTTTATTTTTGCACTTTTCCCCCTTCATCTCTGCTAAAGCCTGATGGTCCCTGTGTGTCTCTCTCAGCAAAGCCATCTCCCCCCTGATAGACCCTCTGACTGCCTCTTGCAGTTCCCCTGTGAATCCTCACTGATCACCTGTGGAAAATAATTTGGGGCCCATTCTCTTCCTTAGAGAGGTATTTTAACAGAAATCAGAGTTACATCTCCAGGACAGAATGGAGACTGAACTCCTCAAGCCAGTATTTAATGCTATTTCAAAGCAAGTATGTTCTGTTTGGATAATTTTCTCCCCTCAGGAAAACACATCAAAACAGTTAAATTCATTAAGAAATCCCCACGACTTGGGCTTTGATGAAACAATGCTTTTCCAGTCAGCTCTGCTGCCAGGTCTATACATACCTCAATCACAAACTCCTAATAATAAAGCGATTGAGCCCTTGGAACAGACACTTTTCCTATTCCACATGAAATCTCAGATCAGACATTTCAAACATGCCCTGTTCTCATCTGCCCTCCAAAACTCTTCTCCCCACTCCTGCAAAATTCTCAGATGAAGTTTTCTCAGGTAAGGGGGAAATGAAAATCACAAGGTCAGACAGGTTTGGATACAGACACAAATTCCATCAAGGTGCTTGTCCATCAGTGCCCATTCTCATTCATACCTTCACACATCTCTCACCAGAACAAAAGCTGCAATAATTCCTTTATAAATAAATTCCTCTCATTTAGCAATACTCCAGGCACAGCTCATACATTTTTAGGAACTTTCCAAACCATGGATGCTACTAAGGAAAGCAATGACTGCACCTGAGGGTGCTTTGGGATGCCTTCAAGGGAAATGGGAGACAGAGGAGAGGGAGAAAACCATTCTGAGATGTCTGCACAGACTGTCAGCACAGTATAATTCTTCCCATGCCAAATTAGTTGCTTTTCCAACTGCTGTTTTTGGGCATGGTGGTATCTGAAGGAATTACTGATACTGGAGGGGGCTACAGCATCATCTGAGTAAACTCGTGTTATTTTTGGTTTCACCCTGGTCATTCGTTTCTGCTGTGACTTCAGTAAATGTACTTGCCTTGTGAGGAGATATCAAAAATATCTAAAGCACATGATAATGGAACAGTTTCTATTACCAGAGATTTTCTCCTGAACATTTGTTATAAATTGCAAGTACTTATTGTGCTGGCTGTAAAATGCTTTAGCTAAAAGGAGCAAATAGACAAAATTCTATATCAAATTTTTGTTGCAGAATCACCTGCTATGCTATTAATGCCAAAATGTTCAGCATAATTCCAGGAAGATCCTTCCACCCACAGAGGCAATACTCTAATCCTCCTATTTACCTACTTATTGCTGTTGCTTAAGGTCATGGATATTTAAACAAGATTGTATAATTACAGGGATATATTCCCTTTTATTAATTGTGACCAGATTGGTATCACAAATACTAAGATATGTAGTCAACTAGCCAAAATCTAATTAAACACTTGCTATCTAATCATGTAACTGCTGTGGAATGAGACATCAAATACTAAAGAAATTTTTTTACAATGACCACAGAGTTGAAAGCAAAAGCTCCATGAAGATGAAATACATAGGATAAACCAAAAAATTAATACTAAAGGATTGCACAAGTCTAGCATGTTGATGTGTGTAGAATTCAGGAAAAAAAAACCCAAGCCAATTGCTGGTAGAAAATCATGAGAAAACCAAGAAAGTGGGGTAAATGAGGACCTGTCCCAAGCATGCAGAAATTCTGAAAGGGCATCAGAAAGGAGAAGGCAATTTTCTGTGCTCATCTTTCTTTGCCATTCCCCATTAAGAGCCTCCCTTCTTTCTGCACTCTTCAGGGAATAAGGGAAAGGAAAACAAAGCATGCAGCAAAGCAGATATCACAAGATACACCAGCTCATCTGGTTTGGTTGTCAGACAGGTCTCAAAACAGCAGCAGAGAAGTATTAAGGTTGGTAAAGGCTTGGCATAAACCACAGCTAATTAGAAACATGGCAGGGAGAGGCAGTCAGACATAATTAAAATGAAATCCATAGTGCCAGAGCACTCTGAGCCAGGAGTCCTCATCCTCAACTTCCACCAAGCAAAGCAGGAGGGCACCATCCCACTGCAGCCACTGTCTCTGCAGGAAAGAACTGCAAAAAGCCAAACTGAATCACACTTGCCAGAGGCTGTAAAACAAGTGACTAGAAGTCCTCTGGCATGCAGGTTGAAAGGTGAAAAAAGCAAAAAGCAAACAAACAACACAATCTGCCATCAATGATGGAGTTTACCTCAGGAGCAACATGTTCTGCGCAAGGTTATCAACCTAGGCAGGGCTCTCTGGGTGGTGTTACCCACTCAAATTAGCAACAAAGGAAGGTGGAAGAGCATGTGTAAAACAGGCAAACACACTGGAGAGGTGTCAAGGTAGCAAGAGATTTTTAATTGTTACAATTTAGAGCAAAGACAAAAAATGAATGAAAACTGCACTCTGGATTACAGCTCTTAGCAGATGAATTGTTGCTTATCCTCCACAACTTTTCCCTAGACAATCTAGAAAGTTCAGCTTCAACTCTTAGATTTTGTTGTTGGCCCAAGTCCTAATGACTTTGTAGGATTAAGAGAGCACTTCCAAATTCCCTATTGAATAATCACATTTAAAAAGAAAAAGCATCTCAGAAACAAATTAGTGCACATTGTGGGTTGGAAAGAGAACATAAACTGAAGAAAACGTCTTACAGGAGGTCAAGAAGTGTAGAGTTGCACAAGAGAACTGCACAAAGTCAGTCTGAATCAGATTATGCAAGAGGCTTTAAAACACGTAACTAAACATCTTCTGGCATGCAGGTTGAGAGGTTAAAATAAAATAAAAAACAATGTAAAAAAAAACCAAAACCAGGACATTAGGCAGCAAAGACAGAGATGGGAGAACATCCACTGCAGCCACTCAGTCCCTCTTGGTGCCTGGCCCAGCAGCCAAGGAGGCTCAGGGGTCACTGCCCTGCCCTGCCCTGCCCAGGTGACCCCAGCACAGCCCTGGGCTCAGGAAGGGGCCACGTTCCCACTGAGCTGCCCCACACTGGGCTGAGCTGGAGCAGGTTCCTCTGCAAGTCCTCTGGAGGTGAAAAACCCTTCATGTTCAAAGGCAGCTGGGACAAACACGGAATGAACACTGGGGTTGGTTGCAAGAGCTTCACTCCCACCTCATTTGTCTGGGAGTCCTTGGGTTCCCTTCAGCTCCCAACTTTGACCAGGGATTTCCCCACAGTAAAGGCAAGAAGCTGAACCTCTGGATGACCAAACTTTTATCTACGTACAAAATTAGGGGTGTGCTTTGTTTATTTATTTATTTAATGTAGGTATGAGTCTACCAAGTGTCAGGAGACAAATTGAAGATGACAGATCCTCCTCCAGACAGCAATTAAAAGCTTTTTATACCTATAGAGGTTAAAGATGTGCTGGTCCTGACCATTCACATCTCAGTGCAGTTCACATGCACCTCACAGGTTATACAATGCCAGAATCAAAGTGTCCTGAGCTGCTTACATTAGAAGGAGCTTCTGAACTACCCCTGGTTAAAGGCAGGCCAATAGCAATTTTGAATTCTCTGTTATGTGCCACCTTTAATTCCAGTCCTTCAGCAAATTTTCTGTAGTCTCATCCACTATAAAATGCATGGCATGTTTCTGAGAGTCTTTCAGCTCAGCTGTGCTGGCTCCTACTGCATCAAAAATAGAACCTGAAGTAACAGAACCTAAAAAGATATAAACCTCCTTTATTGTGTCTACTTGACTATATT
The DNA here is from genome assembly GCF_037042795.1 of Molothrus aeneus. Lineage (NCBI taxonomy): Eukaryota > Metazoa > Chordata > Aves > Passeriformes > Icteridae > Molothrus > Molothrus aeneus. The sequence continues at coordinate 9,862,016 of NC_089661.1, read as the reverse complement.
AGCAGATGGCCATGCCTGAGACTATAAAATTCATAACAAATATTCTCCCTGCAAGGGGGAGGAGTGCATTTCAAGATGCATTGAGACAAACAGCTCTGCTTACCACCAGCACCTTTGGTGGCCATCATCTCAGAGAGCTTTGGGGTGGCCAATTCCCTGAGCTGCCCTCCTCCCTCAGCATGGGAGCTCTGTCCTAGGGCATCCTTCACCCTTCAGGGGACACAGGCAGCAGCTGTCCCCTGTGAGAATGCACACCAGGAAGAGGCACAAGGCTCTGAGAAGGCTGTACATCCCACCTGCCCTCACAGGGACTGACCCTGCCATGGTGGGGCCACCAGTGGGACAATGGGGACACAGCTGGGACAGGAGCTGAGTGTTTGCTTTCAACCTGCTCTGATTCTCCTGCTTCCACTGTGCAGCACAGGCACCTGGAGGGAGAAGGGGCAGCTGCTTGTGCAGGGAAATGCAATCCAAATCAGACACAACATAAATATTTATAAAAAGAGCACAGACTTCACCCAGCTCACAGCAGGCAGGGCAGGATCCTCCTGGGACAGGCTTTGGCTTTAATGCCCACAGCATCACCTCTCTGGGCAGTGCTGGTGGCAGGAGCAAGGCTGAGGGCATTGTCATGGATGAGATGCTCTGATAGCAAAGGGCAGGGCTGGGCACCCCTGGCAGCTGCAGGGAGGACAGAGAGAGTGGGAAGGACAGCACAGCTTGGAGATAACCCACCTTCCTTAAAAATGGCTTAGTGTGAGCAGAGTGTGAACTGGGTTCCTCTTCCCCAGCTACACCATGGAAACCCCTCTGTTTAAAAGTGCAAACTGGGTTCCTTTTCCCCAGCTACACCACTGAAACCCCTCTGTTTAATCTGCAGTAGCTACTCCATAATTTTGACTATCAAATAAATTAATTTAGAGATACCATTAATACATGGAGTAGCTGTAATGTGAGCTTAACTCATTAATTCTACTCTAAATACCATGTTCCCTCCTATGACTGCATTTCCACAGTCCATCTCATTTCCATTAGTTGGAGAGAGAGCATGCAAAGGGACTATGAGGAGTGAGGCAGTAAAGAAAATTTCAAAGGGGGGAAAAAAAAGCTCAATCTGCAAGTCCTTTGAGGGATTTCAGGGTTTTGCTGAACTACTCTGGGAGTTAGAATCACAGAATATCTCAAGTTGGAAGGGGCCTGTAAGGATCATCTGCTGCTCACAGGATGATCTGTAACTAAACCACATCATCAGATGCTCCCTGAACTTGGACAGGACCAAGTTGCTCCAGAAGTTGTCCAGGACCTTTGATTTTTAAATTTTTTCTTTACCTACTTAAATCAAAACATGACAAGAAGCATTTTTGGGGAGGAGTTGGGGGTGGGGGGCTGGAAAATTACAATAAAACTTTTCTAGAAATTCAGCAAACCCATTTCTGAGGAGAAACTACAAAAAATGATATGATCCTGCAGACACCACGAGAGCCAAGGCCAGACCTCCTCAATCCCTCAAAGCAGACAATCCACCAGTGAGCTTCTCTCCACAAAGTCCTTCAGCAACAGGTTCATTTTACTATCAAACCCATCAATCCCAGCTCTGATGGGTTATTTCAAACAGATATTAATGCCCACATACCTCCGTGTTTATTGGCACTTGGCAAGAGCACAGCTCCCACATGCAGCTGAGAAAGCCCTCAGGGCTGCTGTGTTGTGAGCTGACCTTTGAGTGCCATGAGAAATGTATCCATCCTTCTTTTCAGGGGTGTTTGTTTTATCCATGGAGGGAAGAAAATCCATTCCGAAGCAATAAGCTGTTTTCACAAGCTGAATGCATCTTGATGAATGGAATTTTCATTACAAATGTGTCTGACCTTTTGCAAATAGACCTACTCCTTCAAAAGCCTGCTCTGATATCTATTAAAGACAAGGGAAGGACTTGCAGAGATTTCAGCTGTAGATTCATCAGGCAACAAAGAAATCAGATAGCATTGGCTCTTCAGCTTGATATTTAAGACATTTTCATTAACTTTTTATGTATTCTCAAACTTTAATATTATGCAATCAGTAGGTAGTAATTTACTGTCTTAAAAAATAAAATGCTAATAAAACCTATGGTAGGAAGGTAATTTTCCAGATTAATTTTGTTCTCACTTTTTTTTTGCAAGGCTTTATTAAACTGTATTCCCCTCTTTTTGCTAGCTATTTTCATGGTAAGAGGGGCCAGAGAGAGCAGAGATACAAATCAATTCCAGCAACTCTTGCCATGCTGCAGAGCCAAAATTTCTGCAGAAATAAGTTTCTTTTTCATCTGAGGTGCTTGCTTGCAAAATGGATTTATGCATGCAAATGCACTGGGCAGCTGTCAGTCAGCAGGAATGAAATGAGAGCTTTTGCAAAGACACTTGCAATTGTAATTGTCAGATTTGGCAAGTGGGGAAAGTTGGGCACATCAGATCTCCAATTATGTGTGATAGCAAGGTAAGTTGTCATTGTCTCTTACTCAGCTTTTTGCACAAGTTCTGAAATTTAATTCATGCACAGGAGAAACACTGAACCCTTAATGCTTAGGCTCAATAACCAGATATTCCCAACTGATGTGCCAATTTTCTAGACAAGTTCTTTGTCACTACTGAAGTATCATTAACACATTTTGCTCCCTTCCAAAGCACAGATCTGGCAAATGAGTAATCCTAACACTTTATGGCATCCACAGATTTTGTTCAAAAACATTGACAGCTTTCACATAGTCATCCCCACTGTAATGAAATGTATTGCTCTTTAAACAGCATTTCCTTACCACCAAGAAATATTCACAAAGATGTGCTACCTACATAAATATTTAACTTGGTATTTTATATCTGCAGCCCTGCATGAACCAACAGAAGAATGCTGGTCATAAATTACAACTGTAAGGAGCACTAAAGGTACCTGAAATCCTGGATCAAGCTGCTATTGCTGACAATCAGCCTCTGCTTATTAAGAGCCAAGGTGCTGGCATCACTTTTCATTATAAATCCCAAAACACCAGAAGCAAACAAGTAGCTAATATACATCTTATGTAGGAATAACAAACCACAGATGGCAGAAAGTTTCTGATGGGGTTTTTTTACCTCCATTAGACATGTCAACTTGCTACATTTTTTTCAGTAGGACTGATAGCAGTTTTTAGAACTCTCCATTAGGAAATATTTGTTGCTTCCTGGGTGAGTCAGTGATTTCAAGTGGGATGGTGAAGTCTGAGCAACAGCCCTGGAACAACAAATAGACTTAAACATTGAATGGGGCAAGGCAGGCACTTGGACCAAGCCTCACACCTGCATTTCCCCGTTTGATGATTTTTCACCCTTCTGCTGCTCTCTAGTGCTCCCCACTGCTCCCAGAAAAGCCCTGTAAGAGTCTCATCAAAGAAGTACATTGGGAGAGGGGTGGAAATCACAATGAGTTTTTGGGACAGAAAAACCTTTCCTACTCATCTCCATATTAAACTCTTAAAATTAAGCACTGCATCCAATAAAGCTATACCGTAGGTGGTAATAGTGATGCTATTTTAGACCAAATTATTCTGCCAACTATCCTGGAGCAGACTCAAATTAATTCCACTGAACTCAGCTTGATTTGTTGAAGACCTGTGACAGAGCAGGGAGAGTTTCAGGGAGCACATGCCAAGCACACCAGACCCAAGGCTGGGATTCAGCAGCAGGTGGGGGCCCTTGGAGCAGCATGTGCTCTCCCAGGCTTGCCACACTCCTGGGTAACAGGGGTACAATAGTTTAAAATAAATTAAAAAGCAGTAAACCAAAAAAGCCCACATTCTCCTTGCCACCTGCCAACACTGCCTCTTTAGCTGTGCACAACCACTTTGCCCACACACTGGGCCATGAACCACGCTCTGTTGGGAGGAGGAGACCTCACCAGACCTCCTGTCCCCCAGTTTCACAGGCCTGCAGATGGGGCTTACTGGGAACAGGAGTGCAGGGGAGCTGGGGTTCAAACTCAGCTCATCTAAGGAGCAGCAGCCAATTTATTACTGACCTGCTGCATGGCACCCAGGAGAAGCATTTCACCCTGGAGGCTGCAGCTCTCATGTGCCAGCTGATCGCCCCCTCTGTGCCCAAGGGAGAGGAAAAATACCCCCCTCCCCTGCCAGAGCTCAAGCTGCACTGCTACAAAATCCATTAGGAAACAATCCAAACCCTTAAAAACATATCTTGGTCAAAGAGTATATTTTCCTTTGGAGTATTTTCTGATTTGCCTGTTCTGGTGAGGCAGCGAGGGAGCGCAGGGAGCAGAGGGCAGAGCAGGGACACTCCTGTCCCAGCCTGCGAGAGAGGCCAGCGGCCCCTGAAGGCTGCAGCCAAACTGGATGTCACAGGCACACCCTCCCTCAGCACCTGCTGCTCCCAAACTGGGGTTTGTCCCAAGGTGAGAACCTCCCACAGCAAATCCCCTCTCAATCCCAAAGAGGGAAGGCACCAGAGCCTCCCTGTGCTGGGGATATCATCCCAAACTGGGGTTTGTCCCCAAGGTGAGAACCTCTCACAGCAAATCCCCTCTCAATCCCAAAGAGGGAAGGCACCAGAGGCTCCCTGTGCTGGGGATATCATCCCAAACTGGGGTTTGCCATGAGGTGAGAACCTCTCACAGCAAATCCCCTCTCAGTCCCAAAGAGGGAAGGCACCAGAGCCTCCCTGTGCTGGGGATATCATCCCAAACTGGGGTTTGCCATGAGGTGAGAACCTCCCACAGCAAATCCCCTCTCAGTCCCAAAGAGGGAAGGCACCAGAGGCTCCCTGTGCTGGGGATTTCATGCAGATATTCCTTTGTCAAACAGGCACTTGTTCCTGCAGACTGAAGTGTGGTGTATCATGGAAACAGCCTGGGTATTTTTAGATGTGAAAATGCATCAATACAGCAAACTGGGGCACAGAAAACAAAACTAAGGCAGTGTCCAGCAGCAGTGCATTTTGGATGCACTAATTAAGGAATTGTATGAACTGAAGTGCCATTAGCTCTGCTCTAGCTGACACTGGGATGTGTTCCTGGCAGGGCTCACCCTCTTTACAAGGGCTTGGTGGTTTCACTGTGCATCAGGCAGCTGCCTCAGGAAAGGCAGCCCAGCTCAGCTCAAATAAAAGGCAAAACTCTAAAACAATATTGCCTATAAAAGTTGATTTTACTCCAGAGTAAAATCTAAGCAGCTTGAGTGTCAAACCAGACCAGGGTCACCCTCAAAATGGCAAAGCAAAGGACAGGCATCAACCAGCAAAACATTTTTAAAGTGTGCTTTTAAAGGGTGGAGGAGAAAAGCAATTAATGGTAATGTCCATATTTACTGCACTGAATTTGACTAAACTTACAACTGTACAGGACAGCACTTATTTATTTGGATACAATGAAGTTCTGGCCAAACACTGTTAAACATTACAAATTTCATTAAGCACAATCCAGCAGAGGTTCCAAACTGCAGTTCAGGGTTAGCAATGTGCTCCAGGATTAATTTGGCTCCAGACACGAAGGCTTCACTCAGCTCCTACAAAAGTTCATGTGATGGGATTTGGAGCCACTGGGACAAAAGGGACCAAGAAATGAACAAAACCTCAAGCAAAACAGGAAAATACTTGAAAATTAGTTTTATGAGACACTCACTTCTAACAGTTCTGGTGTCAGCTCTTAATGACATGGCTGAGGACAGTGGGGTGCCAATATTAATAATCAGAGTTTTAACCTGTGTGCAAGATCCCAGAGGACTGAGGACTTTTTCCTTCAGAGGCTCTCCACAGCCCATATTTATCACCAACTTAGGGAAAAGCAGAACCTTGATGGGATCAGAAGTTGCTGTCATATCTTTCTTCTGGTGAAATTAAATGCTAGGCCACTGAACTCCATGAGGACACTGATTTGAATTTAATGTCACAAAGATTTTACCTTAGGGCCACTGAATAAACACATTTGGCTGTGGATAAGTAGACACACAGGAGAGTGAGTCCCTGTGTACAAGTAATAATAAAATATCTACATAGCTCATTTTAATTATGCCAAGTACAGCACGAAGAAACCATGAAGAAACAAGCACAATACTGTGCTGTTAAAATATACAAAAGGACAGAAAAATAGAAAAAAAAAAAAGAAGAAAAAGAACACCCAAACCTCCTAGGAAAAAGAACCCTGTTTTTAGACCTCTCAAAATTAAAAGGTGTGGAAGAACACAGAGACCTTTTCTCCTCTCAGTGTCACCTGCACTACAGTAACTGTGAAATCGCACCTAGGATAAAACTGGTATTTCTACGAAAAATAAGAGAATACAGACTCTAAGAACAAGGAAGAACAAGGCACCCTGTATCTTCTGTTCATGTTCCAAATGTACAAATTTCCTCCCCAGCTCATTCTTTTCAACAACAAGCCAAGCAATTTTATGATAAAATATTTGGATGAAGTTCTGTTTTCTGACTGCTTTTAAAAAATGAAACTTTTATAAATATCAGAATCCCTTTGATGGTAAATCCACTCTAAATTCCCCCATGTATCTTCTAGTTTTGAAGCACCATTGGATCACTTGGGGACAGAACAAAATGACAAAAATTTCACTGAGTATGACACTGATTTCACCAAGGAATTGCAACAACTGAGATACTCCTAACCAAGGAGTGGGAAATACAGATGAGGAGATGCCTCCTCCTTATCCAGGTCTCTTTGGATGTGGAAAAAAATCTTCTTCTTTATTTTTTTGTGGTGGTGGGAGTGGGACTTGAGGGAGCTGCCATGGCACAGCCCTGGCTGCTGAGCTCCTGCCAGCCCAGGGCACCAGGAAAGTTCCTCTCAATGCTGCTCAAGTTAAGAGCTGTGCAATTTCCTCCACAAAATGACATTCAAGTCTGTGCCTTTCGACCCCATTTCAGACACACATAAAAGTGAAATGTGAAATTTCACTGAAATAAAACGTGGGGAGCTGGCCAGGCTTACGTAGGAGTTTTGTAGCCAACAAGGATGTCCTTGAAGCCCAGCAGCTCTTTTTTTTATTATTTTTCTGAAAGTTCAGGAATAAACACACCAGATGCTCCAGGCTATGCCTTTCTTTGGGGACCAGGGCAAACTCAGATGCTACAGAAGTAACAACCAACCACTTCAATTCTGCAACATCTACAAGTATCTCCTAGAGGAAACAAAGACAACTACTCTTACATTCTTACAGGCCTTTTTTCTCTTATTTGGTTTATGTAGAGTATAATTGGAGATGTTGTTGCTTCTCTTTTTCCCAGGTGTAAATATTTGGTTCCATTTTCATTGCTCCTTGCCCCTTATTTTTAATATAATATAAATAGAAGCCTGCACAGTTTCTCCATCTACAAATACACAAAGATTAATTTGCATGCTGAAAGCTTAAATCAAATATTTTAAACTGGATATGGATAAAACAATAATCCACTTCTGGGCTGAAATCCAAACAAATAAATAAAATAGATTTCACATGAAAGCAATAAACAATAGCAATGCCAATTACTCATTAGAATTCCTGTTCTGCAGACATGGCTGACAAATACTTTATAAAAGTAATGAAAGTAACAATAAAAATCTCAAGTCATCAAACTGTCGTTACTGTTCAAACTTTCCTCCTCATCTAGGCTGTGCTGATGTCTGCTTCACAAACACCTGGAGCCCTGAAGCACTTAGGGGCTAGAGGTCATGTAAATACTGAAATCAGCCTATGTGATGGGAAGGGAATCAAAGCACTTCCATTTAGATTCCAATTCACCTGTAAGACAGCACAATGTCACGACTCATTCTTTCTCTCAGCCAGCAACAGCATTTCTTTCAAAGTTGTGTCTGCATGCGCTGCAAACACTCAGCTTTCCATGGAGATGGACGGGGAGACTTTAAGTGCTGCTCTAAGCAAGCAATTACCGAGCAGAGTCACCGTGACTCACACACATCCCCACGGCTGAGTCACAGCCACTCCTCTGCTCTACTACTCCTTCCAAGATCCGAGGGAGGCAATTCACTCCCTGGCAGCAATTACACCCGCCCGGAAAGCAGCGAGGCTCCCCATTGCCAGCCCGTAGTATTCAAATACTCTGAGTCAGCCCCCTTCCCCTCCCCAAAGTCAGCTGGCTGGCTTAAAAAGTCACATAGTCTTAAAAATATTAAGTCTGTGGGAATTATTCTTTTTTTTTTTTTTTTTAATTCGCTTTCTGATGGTTATTTTGAGCTGGTTTGAACGCACGCCTTTCCCTCCCACTCCTCTCTTCCCTGCTCTCCTGCAAAATGAAAGGCGAGATTCTCACGTATCGACTCGATTTCGTGCTTCACAAAAGGCACTTCATAATACAGCACACAGGTCCAGTCCATGAGAGGTGACACCATGGGGGGAGAAGAGTCACCTTCCATGGTCCTTGAACAGATAGAAAGCCAAAAAATTCAGACAAAATTTGAGATTTTTTGTTCTCCACCCTCTCAGTGCTCTGCTGAGGAATATTTATCTCTGAATACTTAGCTGCAATAGCAGACACCATATCTATCTATATCAAGGTTCTGTGGAGGATGGGGAATTTATTCCAAGCCTCCAGCAGCAGGAATACACAGTGAGCAGCGGCTGTCACCTGTGAAGTCTCACTCAGGTCTTGGAGCCTCCACAGGTACCATTTACATTTTCCTCTGCCCTCTCTGCCTGGGATTCCACCCCACAGCCAAAACATTAACACGGGCTGAGCCCAGGAGCCCCTAAGCCAAAACACAGAGTCACTGACCCCCCCTGAACACCACAGGGACATGAGCAGGGACCTGCTCCACTCCCATGCAAACCCCACCCAGGCTGCAGATCCTCACAGAGCAGCACTGCTCCTCACTGCAGCCCAGCCAGGGCCAAATGGCCAGATGGGATTTCTGGCTTACAGCCTCAGCTTGCTCTCCAGATTAATGAAGTCAGACCTAAAAGTTATATATTGGAGGGGCTATTGATATGTACAAGGGGGATAAGGACCCAAAAGAGCATCTCTGCAGCAGGTGGCTGCCTTTTGGAGTACCTACCTTTAGGGCTGTTCTCCTTGGAGAGATTCACAAGGCTTCTTGTAGCCTGGCAGTGAAAATCCCTCCCTTGGCTGCTCTGCAGAATCTCCCTGCATGGCACAGCTCAAAGCAAGCCTGAGCTATCCACAGCTGCAGGAATCTGGAGCCTTGATCTCCTCCCAGGCCAGAGCTGCTGTCCAAGGGGCTGCACACCAGCCTGGGGACCTGTGGCCACATTTCTCTTCACAGAGAAAAGCAAGGCACAATTCTTCCCAAGAATATTTCTGGGTTTCACATTCTCTGAACCTCACAGAAAGGAAAAACAATTCTTATCTCATTTACTGCTCCTGTGTTTGTTCATTAGTAGAATGCATCGTGGAAGATTGTTTACCTGAAAGGAACTGATGATTCTGGTGTGAGTGTTTTGATTCACCGACCAACTGAATCCAGGTGTGTGTGTCAGGACTGTTGGGTGACAGTCACAAGATTCTGTGCAGTTGTGTGCAGTTGAGTGCTTGGCAGATTCAGTTTAGATGTAATGTAATATAGTATAGAATAATATAGTATAATAAAGTAATTCATTAGCCTTCTGATAAGATGGAGTCCTCCTCATCATTTGTCCTTTATCAGGGGCAAAAATATCCACTATAGGGACCCATCCCTGTGCCTGCCAGCAACTACAGAATCGCTGCTTCTTTCCTTTCTCCAAGTTCCCATCCAGGATCCTGATCAGTTTGTCCTGAAATGCTGGTGAAAAAGTGGCTTGGAACCTCTGGTCAGATGAAATGTCAGCCCTTAAACACACAGTACACACCAGGGCTGTGAGAGCTGCTTAGCAGCACTTCCTTTTCCTTTCCATTCACAAGAAAGGTTTTCTATTCTGCAACCCCCATATCCTGAGAAAGTGGCAGATCCTTTGAGCAGAACAGAATTTTCCTTATTCTAAACAAAAATCTTTACCAGCTGTCAGATCAAAGCAGCACTTTTTCTATTTCATTATTGGGATCACAAGTTAACATTCTCTTCTAAGAGTTTTACCCCCAGGTTCAGGCATTTCTGGCTTGTTCCCCTGAAGTTTTGGTGTCCTTCCACTAAAAGTGGAAGAGAAATCATATAGATGTAGAATCATATAAAGAGAAATCAAGGGAAATCATACAAATACAAAGAAAAAACTTGCCACAGTGCTCTGTATACCTTCACATTGTCACAGCTGAACTGAGCACTTGTAGGATACAATTAATCCACCAGTCAAGACAGATCATTCCTTAGAAAAAGCAAACTATGATACACTTCTAAACAACTTACCCCACTAAGTACATTTTTGAAGGAACAAATAAGAACAGCCTCTCATAAGTGCTTAAGACTTCAGAACAATGACTCCTATAAAAAATAAAAATCATGTTGCAACATTAATTTCAATAGATACAGCTACCAACTCTTCCAACTGGACTTCTGTAGTCATTGTTCCAAGACACATTTGTGACTAAGTTGTAGTGAGCAAGATGTTCTCAAATCCATGAGTAAAGAAGACAATTTAACAAAAGGGTAAACATTAAACTTATTTGGTGGGCTGAGAATAAATATTCTCCCGTATTTCATTCCCAATGACTCACACAGTCCAGTATTCTTTAGCACAGAGGATGCTGGCAGCTTTTAGCCCACCTCCCCAAGGCATTATCTTGCTGTCAGAGGTTACCATAAATCCCAAGTGTCCAACTTGCTCTCATCAGTGTCAGAAAAAAAACCCTTGAGAATTTTCCCCCTGCAGAGAACCCTTTGTATTCTCATCCTAGAAATCCTTGGATCTCTTCTTTCAGCAGTATCAGTAAAAAAATAATAACACTGAAATGCTGTAGTAGATAATTTTAATGGGCCTGCTGAGCCCTGCATGAATCAAGTCAGCAGCTGCACTCAGGCTCTACTCCCAGTGCTGCTCACAACTACTGCAGATAAACTAATCAAGTAATTTTGGTTTTAGGGCTTCACATACAACCATAAACACCCTCACCTTTGGTATCCCTGCTGGCTCCCACCATGCCTATCACAGAAGTCTGGTCTGTGCTGTGACATGTGGAACACAAAGGAAAAGCAGAACATTTCCCATTTCTTCACAGTGCTCCCTTTTCTCCCAAGGGGCTGCTCCCAGGGTGGGGGCAGGTCTCAATAACTCACTTGTTTCCCAATGGAAAGAAAACAAGCTCAGACAAATCAAGTGTTTCTTGGGTGCAGTTCTCCTTATTTACCATAAAAGAAAAAAAAAACCAAAAACGTTATGGCACAATTCTGCTTTCCTACTGCACGAGTACAAAACCCCAAACAATCAGGTTTTCTTTCCAGAAATCCAAGACTCCCTTCCCAGCTAGCATTAGTCCCACTAGGAGCTTTTGCTCATGGCTTTCTCCTGGGCTAAGCACTGCCTCCCTCTCTTTTGGCAGTGTTTCTCCTTAATTTTTTTACCTCTCAAAAATATGGAAGGATATACCATTAGCAAGTCAAACCAGAGTTTGCAATTAATCTACAGGAAAACACATGTCCATTTGGCTCTGTTGCTCATTAGTTTTGCACAGCTCATTGCCTTGGGTCCCAGCTGGCTTTTGTTCCATCCATCACCACACAAAGGAGCACTTAATTGGTCTTTGTATTTACCATAAATGAAAGAGGTGAGTATATCCATCACCACTAAGCAGCACTGCAAATAAACAAAACACACAACCCACATAACAGCAGCCATTAATACCTCCAAGCAAAGCAGTATTAAGCCCTTTTTCATTTTGAAAGCATTAACAATACAATCACTAACTAATTTTAGTTATTAATGTTTCAGTTCCACAAGATTTATGAAGGGGCACAAGGTCCTGCAGCAGTTTTATATACCTGGGTACAGTACTCCAAAAACAATACCACATTTTTTATGCTCTGCAGCTTTTCATGATCATAATCCAAATGTCAGTTAACTACTTGACTTTATATATGACATTACTAAAAGATTAAATATTCAGGAACATTAATTTTTTTTAAAACAATATGTCACAAAATCTGTACTTGATAATTTCAAGGGATTTGTGAGGCTTTTTAATCAAATAAAATTTTGGTACTTTTTCAAGGAATAAATCATTGTAGTTGTATAGTTTATACAGGCAATAAGAAATACTGCTTAGCATTCAGGGCAATAATAAATGATATGAAATGAGGTACCATAGAAACTTGTGCTCATAGTATATAAATAATAAAGAACTCTTATGTTCTGAAACTTGCAAACTCCAAAGTCATAAAATGTCCTCATTGTTAAAAGTGTGGACAGGTGAAGATTTTTTTGCCAGTATTGTGAGTTTTGCTTGTTCTTCCAAGGGTTTGTGTGTGTCCATAACCTCCTTTATGAGATGTCTGAAGGAAAGCACAGTCTGATTTGCCTGTCCTGGACTCTTCTGGTGAATTCCCAGCTGAAGATAAATTGCCTTCAGCCACTTTCCTCTTTGCAAACCCAGGTGTTTGGGTTTGCTCCCATCCAGGCAGCAAAAGGAAATCTTGGTTTTTCAGGAATGGATCTACACCAATCATAGCCTTACCCTTAGCAAATGCTCTGTCTTTTCTCTAAAAAGAAACCCAGAGTAGTAAATCACCAACTTCTCAGCACACAGTGGCAGCAATGAATGACTTGATTGTCTGTCCAAACTAAGCACAAGTCAGGTTTGGGATGCCTTGGAAGGCTGGTGGTAAAACTTAGATTCATGTCTGGCCTCTACTACATTGTGCCGCATGTCCTCACTGATCTCAGTAAAATATAGATTCAAACATCACTCTACTGGAATTTTATACTCTCAATGTAAAATTAACTAGCAAACTAAAAATCTGGCATTTTAAACCTTTCATTTTCACAAACACAGCAGCGTTTCTCTTTTTAAGAAGGAAAGAGAAAATATATTTTAAAATTTAAAAAAAAAAAAAAACAAAAACAAAACCAAAAACCTGTAATGTAATTGGAAAACAAAGCAGTTGGAAAAATCAAAGCAATCTAAGGATCTCCTTGGAAGAAAGTAGGTAAGATCTGCAAAAGCTCATGAACAGGGTCAATTTTTTAAATCCTTAACAAAACTGAGCCTATCTGCCATCCCTCTGTCTCTGATCTCAGTCCCCTGTTACTCTCAGTGACAGCCACTGCAAGGAAGTGTCATGAAGATACAAAACATGAATCGATATTGATTTTTCCTCTCAATACTGAGAGTATTCTCTCTGGGAGAAGGTATAGAAAGACACAGGTATCACCAATATTGGGTTATGCTGAGTTTAAATTAGAGGCACCAAAATTGAAGGCCAGATCTTCAGCTGTCAAAAATGAAAGCCAATATATCCATGCTGATTTTCAGCAGCCATCAGCCCAGCCCTATGCAATTATTCCTGGCAGGGTCTTTATAAATATTGATTTTTAATTGAGTAGACCTATAATTTGCCTTCCAGCTTCATACAGAAATATACATACCCCTTGGAATACTTCTTCTGTTCCTGCTTTTCCAAAATCGAGTCCTTAAAATTATTATTTCCAAAATATTTTTTTATTGCAGAGAAATCTGAAAGTCAAAGCTCCACTCGGATTCCTTTGTCAATGCAAAATAATAAAAATAAATCAAAGTTTGGCTATCACAGCAGCAATCATTTCAAAAAATGTCTCCTTTTAGCTTCAGGTTCTGCTCTTTCTTTGTGTTTGATGGCACAGGGAAGTTGACAGGTAAATTATTGGCCCCCACGCTGCCTTTGTTAAAGTTGTGGGACTGTATTGCTGAGTTCCTAAGCAAACATGTTCCTCTTCCAACACAAGAAGAAATCTGGCTTTGCTTCATACTGCATATAATTCAAAGTTTATTTTACTTCATTCACTAGATTACTTTTGGCAAAAAAACCTGTGGAGAATGGCTTTTCAGGGAGCACAATTTCTACCAACTCCTCCTCAGTTTTTCTGTTACGAGAGAGGCATTAGTACTATGTCATATTTAACAAAGCACTTTGTAAGCATTCATTAATCATGCAGTGCCCCTGAGAGGCACATTATGTAATGCTTAATCTGCTCAGCTGAGCCTGTAAGTACAAGAAACCTCTCAAAATTTTATCAGCTTTACAATAAGAGGAGATGTATTTTGGGTGTGATCAGTAAAAGCCGCCGGTCGCTCCCTGTCCTGCAGCTCCTCCAGCAGCAGTGGATTTGCCCTGCTCCAGCAGAGCTGTGCACAGCCACACAGCTGATGCACTTTCTGCTTCTAAAAGCCACTGCAGAATGTTTGAATGCAACTTCTGGGTGCCCAGGGACGGATTTAGAGAGGCCCTGGCCCTTCCCACCATGTGCCCCTAAGGTGTCACACACGATGGGGACGGGAGGAGCCCTTGAGCAGTGGAGCCCTCCTGGAGCACAGATCACAGCTCAGCCCCACAGCCCCTTTCTGGGCTGCCAAGAGAAGCAAGAGCTCTGTGCAGAAAAAGGACACACCACAGGTGACCACAGGTGTCATCCACGGGCTGCCTCTTTCCAGGCTGCCAGTACAAACATCTTGAAACTAAACCGCCCCTAAATCCTACACAAACCCCTTATTTCCCCCTTTTCTTTGTGCAGGATCAGCCAGTCCTGACCCTGCACCAATGCTAGTGCAAGCTTTGAAGAAAAATCCACCCTTGGAAAACATGAAATGGGAAAAGAAGGCAGCTCTGAGCCCTAGACACAGACTTCACATTGCCTATACCAAATAGTGTCCAAAAATGATGATGTGTTAATTAATATGATGTTTTAAAGAATTTTTACTTAATAGTCATATTAAGTGACTGTAACAGGAAAGGCAGGGGTACAGAATTCACCAAAAAAAATCACAGGAAAGAGCTTCTTTGCATACTTTGATGAATATCTTTTTTTTAAGTATGTATTATGAGTAAACATTTTATACAATGGTATAAAGGCCTTCTCTTTCCTTTTCCTCCTTACTACCAGCAGAAAAACTCAACATGCACAATATTTTTTCTTCCATCACAGCCAACAGATACTTTGAAATCACCTTGACAGAGGAATATAAATGATATTTGTGTAGGAACTTGAAGGAAGTCAGTCTCTGGCAGCACCTCTGGAGATGAGTCATTTGTACCCTCATGGCCACCTGCACCCCTGCTCCAAACCACACAGAGCTCTCATCAGCCTCCTTTAGACATGGCCCTTCCTTTCCCAAGATTAATCAGGAAATAAATAAATAAAGACAGATCACCTTGTAACTCACAGACATAACGCAGCCCAAAAATATTCAGATTTTCTAGTACACAAGCCAGCTCTAATCAAATTCATCAGCACATACTAATGAAATAGGGTTCATCACTAAGACCACAATAAATCCAGTGGAACTGCTTCAAATCAAGCTGGTATCCAGCTGGATTCTTCTTTTCTGGCAAGCAGCAGGTTAAGCAGGACTGTGCTCAATGTGTGTCCATGCAGCAGCAGCAGCCTCTGGGAGTGGGCACAGGGAGAGGAAGATGAGAGTGAAGCACAGGGCTGGGCTGGGACAGGCCCAGCAGCCATGGAAATGGCTCTGGGGGAGCAGGGCAGCTCCTGCATGTGGACAATCAGAAAAACTCAAGGGCTCAGGGCACGGTCAAAGCTCCCTGCAGGGATCTCAGGTCCTGCTGCAGGAGGAGCAGGGAGAGACCCTGGAACAGGACTGGGCTCCCCCAGAGCAGAGGCAGCCCCGGGGGCTCACAGAGAGGAAAGGAGGAAACTGCAGCAGGTCAGAGGTGGGGACAGGGTGGGAAGCACTGAAGGGAGCTTACAGCCTCTTCCTTCCCTTCTGCATGCACTTAGCCAGTGCTTTGTACCTAAAAAAAAAAAATAAAATGGACACCCTGTCTCTGAAGTGCTGCTTTCTAACATTTATGCACATGTTTCAGGATCAGGGGCCCTTTCAGCTGTCACATTTTTCTGAAAATTGATGGAGATATACTGAGCTGCCTTTTGATACAAACATTGAATTTAAACCATTCCTGATTTAGAAGTGGACAACTGCCTTCATTCCATAGTGCATGAAGTTTTCTGGGAAAGAAATTGCCACCTCTAGGCTCTCTCCATTTCTTATATTCCCCTCTGATCTCCCAGTTATCAATATTTCAGTTTCCACTACACAAGAAGTTTCTTTGCCACTTGTGTTCTCTCTATAACCACGAATCCCTATGTAGTCTTTAAAACTTCCATTTTAAGCAGTTCTCTATTTCAAAATGTCTTGCTTTGTAGAGTACAAAGCTCTTTTAAATACACATTTTGTAGTGATGGACCTGCTTTCTGTATTGCTTTTATTATTACCTGGTACATTCAGGCGAAATCTGGACAATAGAATTCAGCTATCAAGACAACAGAGCTGTGTATTTAAAGCCTGCTATCTGTCCTACCAGTCTTTAAAAAAAAAAAAATCAGCAGGTTCACACTTATGAGCTAGTTACAAGGGTTTCTGCAGCTCTCCTTCTTGAAAGGATCTATTTAAATGTTGTATGACATCTATTTTCTCCCTGGGAATATCTTTGTAGTGTTTCATCTTTTTTTGCCATCAAAAAAAGGAGCTGGCTATGCTGCAAACCACTGGAGACTGCTTATTCTCAGGCTCCCTGTCAGCTGCTGGCTGGTTTCACGTTTTCTGACATCACTGAATCCTAGCACCCCTTTTTTACCATTATTCAACAGAAAGTTCAGTGAAACAGCTCAGGTTTTGCAAAGTTTCTTGAATTCTTATTGTTCATTCATCACTGCACGACACCAGGGAGCAGCTGGCAATTAGCAAGAGCAGGAAATGAGGACGCCTGAGCTCTGCTCAGCCTGACACTGGCACTCAGCAGGGCCACGTTCTTTGGGGCAGCTCTGGGAAGGGTTTACAGTGCCACGGTGGATGGTTTGTTTGGCAGGGGGTGTGCTTTAAAAAATTCGCTGGAATAATGGGAAAAAAATGAACCAGGAGTGTCCTCTTCTCAGAGCACATCATGTGAGGTCCTTGAGATCAGACACATCACAATGCTGACTCACAGCTAGGCCACCTCTCAGAGAGAAAAAGAAATAATGTAGCAAGGTATGCAAATACCTCTGTAAATTCTAGAGGCTGAGTGGCTGCCATCTATGCCTTCAGCATAAAGAGCACTTGCCCACATCACAGTCAAGCTGCCTCCTTGTTTAAATAATTTATAGTAAGCCTGAAACACAAGACTTGGAGAATGGAGGTTGACCCAAGTTTAAAGCACGATATGATTCTTTAATGCTGGATAGGGGGGAAGTGGAGAACTTGTGCCCAAATACAGAATATCAGATCTCAGGGGCCCAGCTCCAGGCACCCAGCTCAGTGTCAGGCTCTGCCCTGAGCAGAGGCAGCTCAGGAGGGGCTGCAGGATGGTACCTGAACAAGCAGCCTCTGCCATTGCTCCCCCTGGTATTTTCCTGTGCTCAGACAGACACAGCTGTGCAGGGGAAGGCTCTGTCCCAGGGAAGCATCCCTGGAGCCACACAGGATCCTGGATCCTGCCTTGCCCTGATGCCAGGCACTGCCCCTGCTCCCAGCTCAGCCCATCCCTGATCACTGCTGGGATCAGCAATGCCACCCACCCAAACCCACCCACCCCTCCCTGCCCTGCAGGACCAGCCCCAGGGCTCCCACACCCTGTCAGGGATCTCCCACAGTGCCACCAGCCATTCATTTCCACAATCACTGGGTTTTTCACTTGAGAAACGCTTTTTCTTCAAAGCTCTGTACAGCAAGATTTTCTAAATTGGAGCTCTGGGACTGGGAGATCTCTTTGGCCACGGTAGCAGTGACAGAATACAAATATGTCCGTTTCCCTGAGAGCAATTCGGGCACCAGCAAAGGAGAATTTCTGCTGGTGTGTCTGCTTATTTATTCCCCTTTCCCCCTCCTTTTTTCTGGGCTGTTTACACAACAGAACAGAGTGTTGTTGAACAGAATGATATTATACAATATAATGTGTTACAATAAGCAGTCTGCAAAGAAAAACATCTTTGCTTTAAGAGATCACTTCCAAATGGTATAAGATGTGGCAGTGGATGTGCAGAAGCAGATTAACCTCTGGGAGAGAAAAGCAGCCCACTTCACATATAAACACAAATTACAAATATACCTTTCAGCATTTCATCTGGTGTTTGTATATACACATACACAAAAGCCTCACAGTAAACTGGAATGCAAAACCTGTTATTAAATATACAAGCTCTCAGAAAATAATATTTCAGGCCACGGAACAAAAAAAAAACCATCAGGAACTAGAATGTGGAGAAACAAACCTAATTTCCTAAAGCCTGCCTCATTTCAGCCCTGCCCAAAAGCAGCAGGGACAGAGAGCATCTCCTGCTCTGGGATCCTGCTGAGCTCAGCAAGGCTCTCTGGAGAGCACCACTGCCCTGACTGGGGTGGAATCAGTCACAGAGAAAAAGATTTAAATGCTACAGTCAGGTAGGTCTACACAGCCAAGGGAAGATGTCCTGTTACCAGCTGTCCCAATTAAACAAGGTTGACCAGAAGGGAGTTCCCAGTTGCCTGAGACATCAAAAAAGAAAGGGGTGAAATCCAGTGCAGCTGAGCTGCAAATGCAGAGGGGACCCTGCAGAATCTGTGGGGTCTGGGGATTTGTGTTCTTTCCCACCCTGAATTTCTCACCCCACCCTAAGAGAGTTTGCTCCCACATTATGGATTAGGGCTATGTCAAAACTCTGTGTGTGTGCTAAAGGCAAGCAGGCTTCCAGATAATGGACTGAGCAGTGGCCTGGCACTCCTTGGAACTACTGCAGCTGAACAAGGGCTTTGTTGAAATGAGAAAGCCTAAAAGAGATTTGCTCAGATCAAGATTTAAGCTTTGTCGGACATGTTCACTGTGGCTCGGAGAGCTGCCCAGACAAATTGCAGGCAGCAGGGAGCTCTGGTGATTAGAGAGGGAAGAGGGAAAAAAACCCCAAAGAGCACGAAAACAAAATAAACCAGAACTGGAAAGCAACAGCCTCACGCTGGCGGTGCACTCATGCCCAGCTGTGTCACACAGCACAGGACACCTGCCCCCCGTTTGTCCAGCCAGACCCTCTAAGGGCCCCTTTTGCCAGGTCTTGGTGATAGAGCCACCAGGATTTCCAGGATTTCACCCACAACCATCTCTGGTTGCAGGTCTCACCTTTCTACCAGCCCGAAAAGCAGCTCAGTAACCCAGCTTTGCAAGATTATCTACATTTCCAGGGCATATCTTCTGTCTCAGGCAAGGATGGGTTGCAGGGCACAGCCTTCGCTTTGGCTTCACATCAAAATTAATACCACTGCCAATTTCCCAAGGGTAAAGTGAGAGCAAGAACACCACTGAAAACAGGAGAACCTCTCCATGACCCCATGATTCTGCCCAAGCAATTTTTAGGAAATTGCTTTCCTTTAGTCTACTCCCACCAGCTCTCCATTTATAACACTGATGGGTCTCTGGTGAGATCCCACAGCCCAGCTCCTGCTGAAGGCATTGCAGAGGAGGTAGCCTGGGTGTCATCCAGACTCCTCTATCCCAGGGCTCCTTTCAGCTGTTTCCCCCATCCCCCTGGCCTGAGCAGGCAACAGAAGCTCCCAGCAGGGCAGGGCATGGAGATGTGCAGCACCCCCTCCTTAGACACCCCTTGCAGGGAAACAAGATGAGCAGGAGGGGAGGCTTCCCTTGCCTCTGCAATATTTCAGCTCTTCCATTGTGCTGAGCCACTCTCCCACCACCCTTCCAAGCCCCACATTTGGGAGCCCAGGTGCTGCCCCCCATTCTGAGGCATCCAAAGGGAACCCCTCTAATTAGCCATGCTGCACATGGAGCACAGCGTCCCTGGAATGGCTTAAACCTCACAACACCACATTTTAATTATGGCTGTGTTAGAGCAGAATCAGTTGCCTAATCAAGCTTAAATTAAATGCATATTTAACAATTTCCATGCTAGCATTCCCAGAAATGTGATGCTTGCATACTGAATTATTTATGTTGTCTGGATCTCCAGTATTTTTTAAGAAGAAAACCAGCAAATCAGCATTCCAGGAATGTAGGTAAATAAATTAACCACACTTTTCTGAATTGCTGTGTTTCCTCACTGCCTTGGCTGCCATTCACTCAGAGTTCTTCCAGTAAAATGAATTAAGAACATTCAAACCCTGTCAACCAAATTACTGCAAGTATTTCCAGTGTAAACATGAATGGAAGGATTCTTCCATTAACAACAGCCTACAGGTAAATATTTATTTTGTTTGCAAGGCTGGAGCTCCAGAGGGCAACTTGCTACAGCAGCTGCAGTAGGTAGTCCAAAAATAGGCATTTCCCTGTTAGTGGTGAGTTTAATGCCCATGAAATGTGCTGCCTGAAATGACAGAACCAGGATGGGAGAGCCAGGTCCTCTGCTCAGTGCTCCAGAAGCTGCTTTCAAGGACATGCCCTCAGCTGTGCCCCCATCCAGCAGAACAGCTAACCTGGAGCTGAACAATAATCCTGTATGTAAATCCCACTGATTTCTTGTGAATTTTAGGAAGAATCATCTGACAGTGAATCAAATTGACCGGGAATTTTGGTTACATAGACACAGATTTGGAAAAATATCCAAGTGACTGAGCAGGGCTGGAATTAAGCATGTGCTTCAGCCCATGCACACAGATATGGCTTTGCAAGGCTGAGTGTTTCACACCTCTGTCCAAATCTCTGCTTGTCTTTGTTCCAGCTTCCCTGTCTAATAAGCCAGCTTGATAGCACTGACTGGGCTGCTATGAAGCATGAACAATATTGTTCAATACTTCAGATCCCACAATAAAAAGTGATACAAGCACCAAATGTTGCTATATCAACATAGCATTATACTATAGAAATAAGAGCTATTGGAGTTACACACAGGAGCTTTATTCTAGTGCTGTGCAGTTTTCTACTGAGTCCATTAATGATCAGCCATTACAGCAAAAATAAATTACCTTTCACAGCAGTTAAGTTTTTCATGGTGCAAGCAGTTGTCAAAATTTAACAGAAGTGACAGGTTGAATTCCCAGGGACACCTGAATTTTGTACATCAGCTGCTTTTGACAAACAGCAATGCAGAGAAAAAGAAATCAATGTAGTAAAACTTTCACTGGAAATAGAATGATCTTATTTCTGCTATCCATCATATTTCCCACTAAAATCATTAAGAATGAGGGGAGCAGAGAAATCTGTAACAGGATGTTGGCAAAAGCACAAGGGGATCTTTTTCCCAGGCTCTTAAAGCCACATAGCCTTTCCTGAAGCTTAATAAGGAATGTTTTAATCCCTAAAGTTGATGCCAATCAAACTCCATTGTGATCAAAGCCTGGGTGCAAAGCTATATTTTCCCCAATGTACTGAATCATTAGTCAAAGTCCAGTTCTGAAATTATTTTAACTTTTTGAGGCAGTTTCAGATAAGAATGATTCAGATTTTAAAGATCTTCCCTTAAACAAAACCCACACATGTACATGACAGATGGTGTTAGACACATAGCATGGAACCTATAGTAATGTAGCTATATATATATATATCCCTTATCTGTGCATGATTTTAGAGATAAGAATAGTTTGCATCACTTGTATGGTTAGTCACAAGTCTGGCAGGGGACCTGAAAGATGCAGAAAACTTGGACAAAGAACTCTGGTGTCAGGAGATTCCCAGGCACCAGAGGTTTGCATCTGGCTTGCTCTGTTTCTACCCCAAGCTTTTGAAAGCCAGTTTTAACCAAGTCACAATTCACAGTTTTAATGCAGCTGGCAGTGTCCAAGCAAAAGGGGGCAATGTGGTCACTACTAGAGAGGAGCTGGGAGAGTGGCCTGATCTCAGGGTCTCATTTATGTCATCCCAAAGCCCTAAATGTGCAACCCCCTGATCAATTTATCCTTAGATTTCCTTGACAGACTCCAGACTTATAAACAGACTAAACCCACCAGTCAAGACTCCAGTCCAAAGTGAGATGTGAGACAGAGCAAATGGAACATGACTCTGGTTAACAGAGCAAAACATCCACGTAGTGATAGCAGCTGGAATTATATCTTGACCCATGGTGGTTCAGAAAACCAGAATATGCCAGTCCTGGGTAAGTGCTACACGAGGCACAGAAGGGTGGACTCCATTACTCACAAACTAAGAGAGGCAGAAGATAATTTATTGAAAAGGGACGCTCACTATTTTAATGCAGCTAATCTTCTGGATGGCTGGTAAACACATAAAGGAAATTTGGAACTTAATATTAAATAAGACTGCTTTTCCCAGAGTAAATAACAGATTAGTCTCTTAATGCATCAGAAAACCCATTCCAATCATTTGCAGCTGTGTCCTTGGATATGGACAAACAACAAAGAACACATTGGGACAAATCTATCCTAATGCATCTCTACTGGCACCAGATACCAGTGGGACCTGTAGTATTGGAGCGGAGGTCACCCTCATAGAAATTCACCCATAAGCCTGATTCCAATCCATTTTTAGGGAACACAGGCTGAAGTCACCACATTTGGTACAAGATCTACTTCTAGCCCAGCTGAGATGAACTGGAACATGTGGTTACCTGTCAGACGGATTTTGCTACACAAATAACAATCACACCTTCCAAAGCACAGGGTGAGAAATGCCACCTCCACCTCCTCTGCATGTCAGGCAGCAGCAGCATTGGAACAAGCATTAAAATCAGCATTACATGAAAGCAAAGTTTGCAATGCTGTCCTCTACTTGTTCTCTAATCAAAATCTGTGCACAGCAGTGTTTGTGATATATCTGCCCTTTGCCTGGCCAAAGAAGGTTTGGTTTTGTGCTACTGGTACACTGCTGTATGAGGTGTTTCAAAGCCTTATTTTTATTTCTTAGTTAAAATTGGAGTTACTCCCCTAATCAGCAAGTTTCCCTTTGCAAATATTTAGTGCATGCTACTTCATTTCTTCTGTTTTCCTTTTTTTTGAAACATCCTAATTTCTTCAGCTTATACATATTGATTTAATAAGCCCCCAAATCCTGGACAAGCACAGCTGCACCAGACAAAGCCATTTGTGCATTGTGCATTCATTGTGCACCTTTGCAGGTGTAAAGCTTTTCCTGGGAACGCAGTTGAAGTGGGAGCAAGGCCTTCCTGATTTGGTAAAAGTCCTACTTACACCTGGCCTTTTTGGAATATAAAAACACCTAGAAGGAAAACCAGTGTTAGATATAATAAAAGCTTCAGGAGATTGAATTTAAATATGAAAAAAAGATCTGAATACCAGACTGAAATATCTAATAGGAAGCAGGGTGAGTTCACTATCAAGACTTTCTTTAGCAAACCTGCATGTGTCAGGTACAATTATCAAACAACCACACTTAGAAATTGCCAAGAATATTTACCCATTTTTGTGTGACCTAAAGGATCAGATTCTGCCCATACAATACAGATACACTCTTGGAATGTTGCAAAAAGTAGAAAAGCTTCTAGAGGAGCTAAAAGAAGGTTGGAAAGGATGCTGGTAAATCGTGGAGCTGTTCTAAAAACAGCTCAACCTCTGCAGCTTGCACTCCAGTGCAGTATTTTGGTGGGCAGATCAGCTCTGGGTGGCTGAGGCAGAGCTCTGCTGTACCCTGCATGTCCAAACATCTCAGCAAGATCCTCAGGAAAGGCTCTTTCACCTTTCCCTATGCAAGATTGCTCATTTCTGAGTCCTGCATTTGCACCCCCAGGAAACCCCAGTGCTGAAAGCTGCTGAAGGCCAGGCAGCCCCAGGCTGGCAGAGGCTGCTGCAGCCCCTTGGCAGGGGCCCTGATCTCCTTTCTGCTGGGGGAATAAAGCACTGGAGCTCTTGAATGTAATTAAAAACATCTTGTCTTCCAAATAACTTCATAATCTTGGAATGGCTCTGGGAGTGTTTAACTAAAGCTGGGCCCCGTAAAAACAAGACCACAAACTACAAGAAACTCAAAAAGTATTAATGAGGTGCTGCCTAATTAAAGTCTGCATTAATTAGTAGACTGTTAGCTATTTGTTTGTAAATATGGGATATCTTCTGTACTCAGTGTGGTTCATGCAGTTACCACCAAGGCTAATACCAAAATATTCAGCCAGGACTCAAGTTTAACAGGCAAATGTGATTATACAAAAATCTCTTTTGAAATTTCCTTTAAAAAAAACCTTTTGGGGAAGAGATTTCTGATAATGGCCAAATGCTGAAAAATCTGAAGACAGAGACCCTGTAAAATTACTACATATATATATATATAATGTGCATATTTGCATTTTAAACCAATCTTGTGATTTCCTTAGAGGACCTAATGCTGCTAACACAAAAAAAATTATATAATCCAAAAGCATCCACCAATTTGGAATGGCTTTCTCTACACACACTAAAGATGCCGCTGAAGGACGTGTGCCAGGACCACAGATTGCTGGACACAGATTTTTTTGTTGTGCTTACAACTTCTCTGATGTAGCACTGTGCATTAGATATTAGCATAGGGAGCAGAGAAAGGGACTGTCATATGCTAGATCCTGCACCAAAAGTGATTTCATAGCTCTCTGTAAATGTAATTGTCTGACTGTGCTTCCCAAGAGTGTCACCATTGTGAGGGTCAGGTTTGGTGCTCCCAGGCAGTGGGTGTGCACTGAGCTGGATCCCACACCCACAGGCACTGCAGGGAGAAATCTGGAACTTTCTGCTTTCCTCTGATCTGCTGTTTTTCACCTCAAGAAAGTCTCAAGCATAGCAATTGTTCATCTCAAAGTGCTCACAGACTGGTGGCTTTCTTTCCATTGCATTTAATGATAAACACCTGGAATGTGTCAGTACCCTACCAAATGGTCAGAACCATGCATATTTGCCCCAAATATTTGCCTTTTGCTCACTCATATATTCTTTATCAGTGCCAAATGAAGTCTCACAAACTTGGAAAACGCTTTTCCTTTAGCCCAGGAGAGTCTCAGACTCCTGTCATACCCTTGGGAGATATTTCTTTCAAAAAAGCATCTTAGGCACAAAGAAACACATCATCAGCTATACCACATCTCCTAAGAAATTCTTCTACACCATCCCCTGCCTTCCAGCCATTTCAACAAGCCCTTTTATTTGATTTTTCAGAGAGAAGTTGTGACGTGAACTGATCAATGTTATGCTCAAGGTAAAGGCAGCAAAGACCCATTCTATATTTAACCCACTGAAAACTGCACAAACCTACTGACACTTCCCAATGCTGATGGCAATGAGCCCTTTGTGTGTCTCATGAGAGCGGTTGAGGAAGAAAAACCTGGCACAGAAATGAACAAATGCTCTCCTGTGACAGTGATCTGTGAACCTAAAGCCTGACCATCAGCTAAAGGAGAGGTTTGTGCCTCCAGGGTTCCAGAGGGTGCTTCCAGAGGTTGTCCAGCAGCTGAAAAATTTTCCAGAAATATTCAAGCATCCTTGAGGTAGAAAATATCTCCTCCACACATTTCCTCTGTTAGCCTTAAAGCAAGAACAGCCTGAAATCCCACGATGGCCTCTGATGGGTAAGGCTGACAACCTCCTGTAACCTCAGTGCTGCCCTTAAAGCTCTGCTCACCACTGCCCAAAATAGAGCATGGGAGCAGATGCTTGGGAGGGAAGAAGGCAAACATCTGTCCTGTTAGAAATGCAAATCCTCCATACCCATCCCTGCCAGTGTGCAGCTTGGCACCAACCCCCCCCCAGCTCCTGCAGCTCGTGGGTGGCACAGGGAACAGGGCACAGCCCCAGCCCCACGCTGGATTTGGGGTAAGGCACAGCCCAAGGGGGCTCCTACATTAGAGACACTAAAAAAACCTAAATGGGAGTCCCAGCTCTGCTCTGCCAAAAGGGCATTTGCCAGGGACAGGGGGTAAAGCTGCATGGTGCCATGCCACGTGTGTGCACAGGACTGGCTGCTGTTTGTGACGTGCAATAAAACTGAACCAGGGCAAGAAGTCACAGGAGTGCCAGAAGGAAAATCCTAGCTGTTCCTTTAATTGAAAATGTGCTTGTTTGCTATGTTCTCTGCTGGCAGCACGAGCATTTTCAATAAAACATGACCAGTAATTTATTTAGCAAGCAAGTCTTTGAAAAGTTCATTTTGCACAGCTCTTACTAATTTATACCAGACAAGATTAACCCTCCTTTCCCCACACACATCCATACGCTTGAAGTGATTGGGGGGCATGATCCACATTAAATATTTCTCTAAAATACCACATTTGGACACATCCCTAGCTCTGTTCCACCACCTGACTGCTTCAAAGAGCTTCAGAAAAAATGCAATCCAGCCAAGGATTCACTCTTTTGCTCCCAAGATTCAGTTTGAATCTTCTACCAGTCAGTGCTCCTTCTTCAGGAATGCATACATTATTCATTCTATATGTGATGGTGCTGATAAGTGACTGTAGAGCTGCAGCTGTTCAGCTGAAATTGTGTGGAAGAACCTCTGGTGTCCACATGAAGCATTCACAGGTGCACTGACACAAAATACACTCAATGCTGGGTAACCACCACAGAGAAGGACAGGGCTCCTGAGGCTGCCTGGAAACATTCCAGTGGGGTTTGCCCACTGCTCTGTGGCTGGCTTTGCTCTGCCAGAGTGGTTTGAAGCACATCCTGAAGCTTGCAGCTGAGGTTTCAGCCTCTCCCTCCTCCCACACATGTGGGGAAGCACGTGCATGTCTGTGTGCACACAAACACTTTCTATATGTATTAAATCTGTCCATGCAAGACAGGCATACACACAGTGTTTGTATTCACATTAAAGTTATTTTCCATGGGGGAAAAAAATAATGGCTTGGAATCAGAAAGAAAAAAATAAAAATAGAAAAAAATAAACCCATATATGTTCAAATTCCATTTAAAGCAGCCAGTTTATCCTTCTTCAAAATGGCACCAACTTCTGAGATAGTGGCCACTGTGGCCAGCAATTTCTTTGGCATTTACAGTTTCGCTCTTTTTACATTTTTATTTTCTATCTTTCCAATATCATTCTCTAAATACAGGCAGCCTTTCCTCTGCTGAGGAGAATGCTTAATATTTGGAAAATTTTATGATAATTTCATGCAACAATAGGGCCAAGTCATTACAACTTAACCTTTCTGAATCTAAGGAGATGCACCCTTTATTGTGTAGCCTTGAGCTGTGGTATAGCAGCAACACTTTTTCATTTTAATCACAGCAGGTTTTTTAACTATTTAGTAGAACTTCAGAAGCTTCTTGCTAAATTTGACCAAATTCTCCACCTTGGTCAGCTGAGGGATAAAGTGTCAAAGGGATTATAAAAGTACATTTGTCTGTATATATGTACCTACACACAGGCACAAAATATGTGTATTTTTATATGCTATGTTTACCTAGTTATTATCATTTATAGTTATACAGTTATATGGTTCTTAAACAGTAATATTTGTAAACTGTGTCTCCCTTTTTTGCAGCATTTCTTTTCAGATCACATTGTGGCCATGTGTAAGCTCTGGCTATTTGGGTTTGTGTTTATCCTGGCATATTTCATACAAATCTTAGGAGCAGGTGGTAAATGAACTGAAAATAGAAATTTATAAAACTAGAAGCAATGGTGTGGTTGAAAGCCAGAACCACCACCAGGAAGAGCCCCTCAAGATTTGGAGTCACCTCCCACTCCTCACAACCACGCAGGTCGCAGTGCTCGCACCAAGAAAAGAACCTTTCAAGGTACTTAGAGTTTAGTTTAGAGTTCAAACTGGGTAGACATCTCTAAAGACTTGAACAAACAGAAATCTACTGAGCCCTAAGTCTTCTTGCAAGTAGACCATCTCTCATATATAGATTCTTGTTTTTCTGGGAAATGTCAATTTTTTAAAGCCCATTGCAAAGAAGCGTGTATCTCACTGAAACTTTTTATCTTATAACCACTCCAAACTCTCCAAGCTTTATGTTATGACCACTGCATTTATTCCTAACCATGCACTTTCTGATACTTCTCTGAGGTGAACAGAGCCAGCATGTGCACAGATCAGCACAGCTGATGCTGCTACATTTCACTGTGAGGTACTGTACCTGGAGCAAAATCAGGCCTGGGATGTTCAAGCAAACCATAAAATTCAGAAAGACCAGCATGTGAATACCTTAATAATAATTTAAACTCTGAGAATGTTCAAGAGGAAAATAGTTCTATTTAAAAAATCCAAACAATTTGACAGCCCAAGACAGTATCTGCTTCCAGAACCATGCTAAGGCAGATCTCGGTCAAGTCTTGACAAAACCAAGAAGCAATTTTGGGACCTAAACCCGACACAAGGAAGCTGGGTTGTGGCTGTGGGGGTGTCTGAGTCTCCCAGAGCCTGCAGGCTGGCTGGGAATGCAGGCACAGCTCAGCCCTGCCCAGTGGGAGCTGCCCCAGGGTTCAACCCCAGCAGCTCCAGGGAATTCAGCTCCTGCCCAGCCCTGCCTGCTGCCCAAAGCCTCAGCACAGCATCACCTGTGCCAGCAGCTCCCTGGCTCTGCCCACACTCCCAGCTCTGCCAGGCTGAGTCTCTGCTGCAGCCACAACATCTCCAAACAGGACAGAGAAAGGAATTCCCAGCCAGCTGCACTCGAGGGTTGGGGTGGCAACGTGAAACGTGATTTCTCCTAAGAAGGCTTTATTAGCAAACACAGGCAAACTGAACATTTAAGGCTCAGTTTCATGACCTACAGCTCAATGTACAGGGCAAGGAGAAAGCAGCACTGTAATCCTGGAATGTACAGCTGGGGTCAGCTTAAAGGATCACTGGGTGACAATCAGGGTACAGCAGTGCTGGGCACTGGTTACTCTACAGCACAGCAGGGGTCATTTTTAACAATAAGGAAACAACGAGGAGGCCCATCCCTTTTAGGGCTCCAGTTTTATTGTTTTCAGTAGCTATTTACAGGGAAATGGTTGTGGAGAAGAGAGCTCAGCTCCACTCAAAAGGAGTTGTGCACAGCCTGGTTTAGGAAAGACTAAATCTCATTGTACGGACCAGCCAGGTACATCTCCACTTAAATCTTTATAGCTGTGTAGCATAAAACTAGAAGAGATCAGCAGTGAGGACCAGATTTAGAAATTAAAATGGGAAGAGGAGGTAAGAACACGTCATCCACCTCTTTGAAGAATGTTTGTAAAATCAGGTGGGTTTTACATTCTAAAACAAGCAGCTACCAACTCAAAATGATATATTTAAAATGCAGTGTTATTTTAGACACACTTTGTTTGTGAAATAGTGGGGATGGACTAAGAAGGGAGAAATTCCTGGATCTATGCCTCCCCCAGACATTTCCCAGACATTTGAGTGCCCAAAATATACACTGCTTTCTGGTACTTGATTCCATGGCAGCAACAGCTCTTTCCCACAGCCACTGTGTTCACAGGCAGCAAAATCCCTTGGTTCCCTCCAGGCATCCAGCCCCCACCCTTATACTGCTGATATCCAGGAAATAAACCTACTTATTGTGCCCTTATTGATTCTGCAGAGCCAGAACATCTTTGGGAAACAGAGTCCACAACAGGAATAAAAATGATCTGATTAACTCTGCAATTGTACTTATTGCTACTAGACCCCTTTTTTTTCTTCCTAATGGGATTATTGATTTAGAGTTTAGAGCAACTTAAATGTAACAACAAGACATGCTGTGCACAGAGATACAGCAAAGAAAGAAATGCTCACTTTTTTAACAAGGAGGGCAAAGTAATACTTCTCTGAGCATAACAATGGAGACAGAACAGCTTTAAAATAAGAGATTTTTTAAAGCGTTTTCATGCAAAACCATGAGTTATCCTCAGTGCAGATACTCTGCAGAATTGTTACTCTAGGTACAATTTGCATGGCTTTGCAGAGCAAAAATTTAGACTGGCTTTTCCAGGAAAAAAAAAAAAAAATCCTCTCCCCCTGAGAAGAGAGAGAACTGCTGCAGTTCATGGAGAATGAAAAGACCAAAAACAAACAAGCAAGCAAAAAATAAAAACACAAAATCTCCTGCCTTTGTAATTATGCATTTACCATAATGACATACCAATCTCCAGCCCAGTTCTACAGATCAGGACATGCTGAAGTGATTCCCTAAATTAGGATGGGCACATTTACCAGAAATGCAAAGCAGCCCTTCTATCTCAGCTGCCATGAAAGACAAAGTTAACATGTACATCACGAAAGTTTAAAAAATGGGTAGAAAAGTTCAGAGGCATATTACAGAGGAGTTCAGTGCTGAAAGCTGAGCTTGCTGCAGAAGTCTCAGCAGAATGTTAATGTCAAGGACTACCTATTTGTAGGGAAACAGTACACACTGTATTGAACAGTCTGAGATCCATCCCCTAAATAAAAGGGGGACAAAAAAAAAGAAAGTAAAAGTGAACAGGTGTTGATCAGCTCAAGGGGAATTGCTGTGAGGAAAGACCACACTCAAACTAGATGGCTGAAGGCTACTGGGATTTCAATTTTAAGATATTTATTGTATAACTTTGTAGTTTCAATTGAAAGTCCATATTAAAAGAATTAAGGGTGGGGTAAGTGACAGATCTGCAAAAGCTGATGTCTACAGGGAAGCATTAGCAAACCACTGGGTGTTCCACATGGATTCACACCAGGCCTGGCATACTCACCACTCTCAATATAGAAATAAATACATATTCTACTAGCAGAGAACTTACAGACTGTACAAAGGACAACACAGCAGTAAATAAGGGTGGAAAGAGGCCAATAGAGTAGCCTGGATGGCTTAAAAGTTTGGGCTCTTTCCAACAAAGCAGGCTCCCATAGAGCCAAGACACAAAGCTCTGTGTCTAGGAACAACGAGAATTTAGCACGACAAACTGCATCCTAGAAAGCAGAGTGAATAAAGCATTTGGACAACAAAAAGAACCTGCAATTTGTTAGGCATTTCCCAGTGGCAAAGCTGTCTAATATCATCCCTGAATATATGAATCCAAGAACAATGTCTGGGAGTGCAGATGATATTTGACTTCACTACAGGGGATTGGCAATAACCAATTCCTGCTTCAGACCCAATGCTGGGGAAAGACTCATCATAGCAGAGAAAAAAAAGGCACAGAAGTGCTCAGTGCTGGAAATAGCCCAGAATGTTCCCAGTCCTTTGTGCCACAGGCAGAAGATGGCCACAGCTGGCTTGCAAGGGAGGAAGGTGCACGACAAGGACCTGCAAGTGAAACCTGCTGGCAAAATCAAATTAGGACAAAAAGAACTCTGGTGTGAGGCCTGGGAGGACTGACAGGGACACACTGCAATGGGAAATGTGGATTCAGCACCTGCTGGCACCTCCAGACCATTTTCCAGGGAATCCATTTTACAGAGCAGATTGCAAGCTCAGTAGAGAAATATCTGGGACCTGTGGGGGTCTACAGAGCTTTTTTCTTGGAAGGTGTCTCAAGCCAAGAATTGCAATTCACTCTTTTTTGGTAACTGTTGGGAATAAAGAGTTCTCAAATTCCTGTACTACAGTTTTCAAGGATACACAGTGTGCAATAAGGAATTTCAATCTCTCCTCTGCCTATAATGGCTCAAATCCACTGCACCTAACATTAGGCACCTCCTGTATCTCCTAAGTTAATAACATAGTCAGAAATGTCAGTCCTAAGGGAAGAAAGCTGTTTCCAAATAACATCTCAAATCTTAAAGGCATCTTCTGCACATCTGTCCTTAAGGAGAATTTCTATAACTCCCCATTCCCATTTTAGGTCCCTCAGGCAGAACAGGTTCTGTGCTAATCACCTGCAGGGGACTAGGAAGGTGCTTGGGCCAGGCTGGTGACCTCACTAATGTTTTTGTAGCTGTAACTTTCTCCAAAATATTTTTGTCACTGAAGTCAAATACTTCTATTTCCTTTTTAACCTCTGTGTAGTGATGTTTCCCCCTCCACATTATCAATTTCAACACATGATGATGTCTGCTGTTAAAAATTCCATAATAAATATTATTGCCAAGTGCTGATGAGCAGATGTTAAGCAGCATTTAAAGATTACAGGACCAAGGTAGGTCAAGTTATTTTGGTTCCCTCTGGAAGCTCTTTTAAGCTGATTTTATGACGAACCCGATTGCCTGCTTTCATTACTAGAAATTCACCATATCTAATCCCCTTGTTTCATGTAGCAGAGAGAGCTGAGTGACACATGAGTGTTTCTCTTTGTCCAGCTTAATCAACCAGCTGCAATTGCATTCAATCACCTTTCCTGGTGAATGAGCCTTCACTCCCTGCAG
Source organism: Molothrus aeneus (assembly GCF_037042795.1). Classification (NCBI taxonomy): domain Eukaryota; kingdom Metazoa; phylum Chordata; class Aves; order Passeriformes; family Icteridae; genus Molothrus; species Molothrus aeneus. The sequence goes on along the minus strand of NC_089661.1, from coordinate 9,829,828 downwards.
CTTCATCTGGAGAATAAATTGGTACCCACGAGGAGAGCAGGACTGCTGATGGCTGTGCTGCAATGTTGATTCAGACCCACAACAATTCTCTGTTTGCATCAGTGACCCAGAATACACATAAACAGTTTGTCTTAGTCCAAAAGTAACAGCAGATAATGCAAACTAATTCAGCTTGAAGCATGACCTGAATGCCAGGGTTTTTTTGGTGGAGCATCTGATTGAAGGGAGTTAAGAACTGCCTGCAGCTGAATGAGCCTCTCTGTCCTGTCAGGAGCCAGAGGGACGAGGGGGACACCCTCTGAAGGACCCCTGGGCAAGGCAGCCAGCAGGTATAGAGGACAGAGAGGATGCCCAAAGCACACATCCCCCTGTTTGGAAGTTAATTTATGTGACTTGCACCCAAAATCTTCATTTCAGGGTGGATTGTACACCCAGGTCTGGAGCACATCCTGCTCATAGACTCAAAGTGACTCCCTCCTTCCTGCTCCCCCCTGGTTTCAGTTCTTAGCACCTGCAGGGGTTAAAGACTGAACTGACACAAGCATTAAAGAGGGAGGGCAGACAAAATCTGTAACAGGTGCCAGTGTCCTGATTTTTGTACCAGTAGGAAGTAGTGGGGTAACAAAGTCTTCCAGGGGACACAAAACCTTTGGACAGACAAATCCAAAGGAGCTGTTAGATCAGGATTTGGAAACTTCATCCACTTGTTTTCAGTAGCAATCAATAGTCACAATGAAGTTTCCTTTTCTCAGCAACTGTGTTCGTTTAGAGGAGCACAGACATCAAACCCAAATTGTGTGCATTTAAGTATGACCTCTGCAACAATTATAGCAGCAAAATATAGAGCAAACTAGGGCTTAATGGCTCCATTCAAGTACTTTTATCTCTTAAGGGACTGTTTCAGAAACGCAGCTGAACTCAGGGACACCCGCTTTGATTTCCCTCCCCCTCCCTTCCGATTCAGAAAATAATTTAAATTCTGCAAGTGCTAAATTGACCTTGCATTCTCCTCTGCTTGCCTGCTAACTACTTTAACGAGTGGTGCTTCCAGCCCTCCACAGCACATCCAGAACAGAAAGTGATGCAAATGTGAACGGATGGGATCAGAGAGCTTCACCCAACCATCAATTTCTGTACAAATCCAGATGGGACATCAACAGGAATTCTGCAGACAGGAGATGACCCAAAGCCAAGACCAAAGCAGCTCTAATAAATCTTAATGTTGTCATGTTGTTCTGTTACACTCCCATCCTTTTTGAGGTCTAACATATTACATCAATTCCCATCTGGGGCAAGGCCCAGAGTGTACTTTCATTCTCTTCTAATGCTTTCGACTGACAAAGCTGTCAACAGACAAGCCTCAGTCACTGAAACCAACACAGCTTCAGTGAGGCAGCAACATTCACAACTTCAGAGATAAACTGTGCATTAGCAAATACAATATCCCTTAGCATAGCTCTTAATTGAATCAACTTGCAGTTGTCACTTAAGCATTGATAATGCAACACAGTACAGTGAATTTTTCCAGGAAGTGAGCAAGGCTCTCTAAAAATCTCCCACCAGTCTTGATTTTCTGCTCCAGATGGATTTTCAAAGTCTTATTTGGAATTCGGTCTTCTTGTTATACAATATCCATGTACATTGTTCTCAGAGGTATACTTTGATTAAACAAAGATTTATGGGCTTTTGTTTTGAATTTGTATTTTTCAAAGCAAAATGCATACAGAAAAAATTTAATAAAGTCTGAAATGCTGCTCAGAGGACACTCAAATAACAGAGCTCGTGTAACTGGATTTGTGCTGTGCAGTGTTGCAGCAGCATTGCTAATCCAGGAGGATGCAGAGGAACCAAAGGGATGCTGAGGAAGTGCTGCAGCAATGTTTTAGGGTCAGGTTGTCTCTGTCGGCTCCTCAAGACACAATTTATAAACAATTGCCATCAACAGCCTTGTGTGCTCAGCAGAAAGGAGAAGGCAGGGCTGTGGAAGAGTTTTCTGGGAGGTTTCCTCACATTAACAAGTCCTCACTGAAAATTAAAAATCCTGGGATGCAACACATTGGGTGTTGCACAGACTGCAGTGAACAGACCCTGAATCCAAAGCCCTCCAAAGCCAGTGGATGGCTCCCAGAGCTTGAGCAGATTCCTGCTCATCCCATCCCTGCCTTTCTGGACTGTAGAATACATCTACTAAAAAGCCACTTGGAGGAATCATTTCTCAATATCACAGAAAAATAGAAATGGCTGGAGAGTCTTTATCAGTAAGATATCCCCAGAAGCACACAAGAACCAGTTGCAAGTCTGACATGGGTTTCTACAGCAACACTCTTTCACCTTGGCATTTAATTCAGATTGCTCCAGAGCACTCCTGTCTGCATCTGGAAAAATAAATTATTGTCCTTCTGGTAACAAAAAAGTGTTTGGTACACACACCCCTCACAGGAGAGGAGAATGGGAAAAAAAATAAATATCTGAAGCCAGCTGGTGCAGTCCAGCCTCCTAAAATACAAACCTGACTTTTTGCCAAATCCAGGGGAATGTTGATTCTTTGCACATCTACAGCAATGACAAAAAATATTATTTCCAACATCCACTGCTGAATTCAGACACAGCTTTCCCCTTACCTCACATACTGTCACAGCTTCCTTCCCTTCTCCCCTCAAGGGGTTGATGATGTTTGAATCTCCTCCCTTTCTTCAAGTTCAAGCAGTCTGCTACCATGAACAGGGAAGAACAACTACCTAAAGAGAACTGCTACCTCTTAGCTCAATGAACACCATTGAAATTTGCACCCTTCAATGGAAAAACAAGAATATAAATGGCCAGCCTCTGAATTAAAGCACTGATTGGAAAACCAGGACAGAAGCCAAAGGATACTAGCAAGATTCTGCTCTTTCCTATGACAGTGAAGGTAAATTATTTTTATTTTCAGTCCCCACCCTCAGCTGCCAGAAACTTGCCTCAAGGGCTGGTGCAGGATGGGAGAGAATGAGGGAGACAATGCCTAACACAGCACATCCACCAAAAATGCTGCCCAGGATTTAGCCTGCAAATGCCAAACAACACCCAGTTTCACACATAAACATACAAGGAAGAGAGCAAAACTAATATTTCAATTAAAGCAATAAATCCTCCACCTTCTCTTGTTTTCTGAGATGGCTTGGTATAAATTCTCATCTACAATTATTTTTTTGCCTAGTCAGAAAAGGGACATACTCATTTGGCAGTAATATTTATTGTGCTTAGCAAATGCTAGCACATTTCCCCTTTTAACACATATAACCCAGCTCTAAAAACTTGCATTCTCACTGTGTCCTAAAATTACTGAGTGAAAATACAAAAAAAAAAAAAAGAGAGAGAAAAAGAAAAAAAGACATAACAGACTCCAGTGAATCAGAGTAACCCGCTCCAGCTTGTGTTTTTAAAAATAGCTTTAAAGTCACACCAGATTTTTTTGTTTCATTTGTACCAGCATGTTCAGACTTGTCTCAAACAGTTTCCTGTTCTTCTCCCATTCAAGTCTATGGAAATTTTGCCTTCAGTGTAACCAGAAAAATAAAATCAGGCACATTCAGTTCTCATAAAGTAATCAGAAAGACATTGAAGGGCACAGCCTAGTGAGGGCACCACTGCACATCCCTAAAATCCCTTTACAGTCATCCCTTTTCAACCTCTGCCCATGGTGAAGTACAGAACAGATGTCACTGAATTTCTGGGACCTAAACAACACCTCCTGTCAATCCAGCTCATGGATTTGAACAGGATTGAAGATTAAAATCCCAGCTACAGCCCTCAACAGGTCACCCTTGCAGCATCTTCACCCCCTGGAGATGCCAATCCCAGCCTCCAGGAGTGAGCAGTTGACCTGGGAGCCCTGGAGGGGCAGCCTGGGCTCTGAGATTCACATTCCAGCCCCTTCCCCTGGCCAGATGTGCCCGTGGCTGTTTGTAGCCAGCCCCTCCCGGGCTCTGCTCACCACAGCTGGAAACCTTGCCTGCTCCCCAGGCCTTGTGCATCCTCCTTCACCTTGCACTCAGAGCCCAGCAGCCTTCAGGCAGTTCCCAGAGCAAATGGGCTGGCTGCTGCTTTCAGCAGGAGCCACTCTCATTGCTTATATTTTTATGGGCAATATTTTTATGGTTTTTTTTCCAAATCCCAAGCATAGGGGAAAACAAAAAAAAACATTATCCCCCCATGTAGTGTGTTCAAACTGATGTGCCAGGTCTTAAATTAACAATCAAGAGCTGCATTCTGTCCCAAATACTTTGTCTAAAGCTCTTCCAAGCTGACCTGTGCAGTGAGTGGTGCCTGAGTAACCATAGCAGCACATCTGAACAATGCCAAACACTTCTGAGCAGAGCCTGGAGCTGCTGAGGGACGTGAGGAGGGAGCTGGAGCTGCTCTTCCCTGAGACCAAACTGAGAGTCAGGGTGGGCAGGTGAGAGTGCAGGTACAGCCTCAGAATTCAGGTGGCAGCACAAGTGAAAAGGGGCAGAGCAGCTCTGGGAGCCTCCTGAGTGCCCCAGCAGCCCGTGGTGCCCACCCCCTTGCAGAGCCTTGTAGGTGCCAGGGTTCCACTTGAGCAGAGCCCCAACAGGCCCAAAGCACAGCTGTTAGCCAGGTACATGAAATTGTCCCTGATGCAGAGAGGTATTTACCTACTGCACTTACCCCTGCAGCTCCAAGTATCTGCAAGACCTTAGAAGCCTCGAAAAAGCTAATTAGTGCACTGCCATAAATAATTTGATCTCTTAGGAGGATATGTACTCTCTACACAGTAAGTAACAGCTTTCTTTAATGGAAAAAAAGGATGATTTGCCCATGTATATCTCTATTTTATTATAGGTGTTTATCAACTGTATATAATTTACCATAAAGAAAGCAGGAAAGCAAGAAAAAGGAAAAAAAATAAACTCCTGCCTAAAACACAGCTCCTTCCTGTGAGCTACACCATCCCTGGAAAGCAAATCTAGGTCTGTCCTGTTTTGTCAGACACAAATATCTCCTGCAGGGAAATCTCACATAAAATTAGAAGTCAGTGCAGATCCCTTCTCCCAGCCCCTTGTGTGGGTGCAGAGGAGCAATAAAGCTGCACAGGACAATCTCTTCCCCTGCTCCAGGGAGGAGGCAGCTGCCTGCTCTGTGCCCTCTGCAATGGCAGGAAAACCAATTCCTGCCTGTGCCAGGAAAAGCAGCCATTCTGGAACCACAGCAGGACAGCACATCAGGATTCCCACTGACAACAAATCAACAGCCAACACCAAGAAAAATAAAACAATTAAACAAAAGGAAAGTTATAAATCCCCTGCTTAGCTAGTGCTGTTACCCAGAAGTTTTAAGATCCTGTTTTACTAAATGAGGTTGCCCTTTAAAGAGGTTTCCTTTCATCTGGAGAGGTCAGCAGAGCAATCTCCAGGAGTGGAGATAAGCCTGGGTGATGAGCTCTGTTACAGGAACATAAGGATTTAAAGTTACTCATGAGCTGGTTTAAGTGTTTTAAAAGAGAAAAATGTAAAAGAGCATCTATTACCTTAAAAAATCACCAAAATCCTCCTAAGAAATAGCCATTGTTACTTTTCTCAGTACTTATTCTTAAAAAGCACTCCAGAACTGCTGCTGGGAACAGCTTGGTGACACAAAAACCAGGACAAGCCTCTTGCAAACTCCTTTTAGCACAGAAGGGAAGCACACCCAGAGCCACAGAGGCTCCAGGCAGCCCAGCTCTGCCCCTGAGCCTCAGGACAGGCTGAAGGAACCAGTGGGTACCACAAAGACTCAGCATCCTCCTGTGGCTGCAGCCCCTGGGAGCAGCAGTGCCGGGAGCTGAACTGCCTGGGAGCCAGCATAGGGCAAACACCAAAGCATCCTCCATAAACAAAACAATTGCTCTCACTGGCATCAAGCCATCAGGGAGCTTCTGTCTTTGAAGCTTTGCCAAAGCATCAGCCCAGCCCTCCTGTGGAGGAAGAAAAGGCCCCCTGAACTCCTTGTGCAAATTTATACTTTTCTAAGCGCAGCCTTTTAGAAACTGCTACAGCCAGGGGGGCAATTAATTCCATTCTTTCCAGAAGAGTTTTAGCTCTGAAAAACTCATGTATTATTTAAGCCTCACAGCTAACCATGAACATTCTCAAGGTCCAACTTTCTCTTTGTGAAGGGGTAAAAAGGATCCAGAGACCTTTTGGCGAAAGATCTCTGGAAAAATCCCACATCACCTTCAACCCCCACCCCAATTCCCTGGCTCAAAGGAGAGACCTTTCATTGCTGGAGGGGTTTGGCAGTGCCTGACTCTCTCCATCAGCAGGGCCCTTGCTGTATCTTGCCTCAGATTTCTAAGCAGCATCAAGGGATCATCACCTGTGGCAGAAGCCTCAGCCAGAGCAGTGTCTCTTTTTAGGTTCCTGCACTCCTAGCAGGATTCAGGGGGATGCAATAGAAGAAGGCTGATCTTCCCTCCCAACCTGGGTAACTAAAGTCAGCTGGATGAAGAGTCCTTACACAGAGTCAGGTGCCATTAGCAAAGAAGAAATAAATCTAACCTATAGTTACAGCAGCATTCTTTTAGAACAATCATTACCCTGATTGAGAAATTGCCAGCTTTAAACACATAATACAACACAGCAGCCTCACTACTGACCTGCTTCTCACCTTTGGGAAAGGTCTGAGGGAATCAGATCTCTGAAGCAAAACAGAATCAGCTTCTCCCTGGCAGTCCCAGGTATTCACTCACTTGGGAAATGTGTGTAAAATGGGGGTAGATGTTGTTATCATCTTACTGCAGGGCTTCCATTCTGTTGTCTCCTTATCACAAAAGTTCCAGACCTTCTTGGTGTTTCTCATGGGCAGCTCCTCAGAGCACTGACTCTTTCTTCTTCCCAAAGCAGGCACTGACTCCAATTCCCTTCTCAACCTCCCACTCCACTCTTTTATAGCATCTTCTTCTCATTGGTCTCAGCTGTGGCCTGTTAAAGTCAGGCCTGGTCCTGATCTTTGATAATTGGCCCAGCTACAACTCCTTAGGGGTGTGATTACTTTCTACACTATCTTTATTTTCTTATATTCTATCCCCCCACAGGTAGAGCTTTGCTGGTCTTCTCTGCATTTCTGAGACCTAAACCAGCATTTCAGGGAGCAAGTGCAGCTCAGCCAAAAGGCACCTGGATCCAGGAGTTGTTCTCCCATGCGTGCAGGGGATCCCAGAGGCAGAGGTGATCCTCCTCCCCTCACCTACAGCCAGCAGCTGTGCACCTGGAGCCAGCAAGCTGACTCAAAACACATGAGGTGACTGTGGCCAGGCACATAGGCAAACCACTTGTCTGTGAAGAAATTAGGCTGGATTTAAACACACCAAATGTTCAACTTGCTGTCAGCCAGCAGCCAGGGCAGCAGGGATGCACAGAGGATGGTGCAGAACAGAGACTGAGGAGCATTCCCAGCCAAGCAGGCACCTACAGCCCTGGCCACTCACAGGTCCCAGCACCTTGGCTTGCTGGGATCACTGATACTGCTTTTAGGAGCCCCAGCTCTGCCTGGTTTTAAATAAAAACACATTTTCTAGAAATCTGCACTAGTACGTGTTCCAAGTGCTGCCACTCAGCTTTCCATAAGTTATTACTTCTGTGCATTCAGAGCAGTTTGGGATCTGAAGGTTGTGCTGTCAGCTCCACACTCCATAAACAATATGGATGCTGGAATGTGGTAATATTTACTCCTGTTTTGCCATCTGCTTATATATTCATATAAAACATGTGACTCCCAGGATGTGGAGCAGCAGAATAACAGATAAAGGTACAATAATCAACACATCTTTTCTTCTTAATGAAAAAGCACTACTGCACAAAAGAAAGAATAATATGTATGCATGTATATACATGTATAGGTATTAAAAAATAATGAAAGAAACCCTTTCTCAATGAAATATTTACCTTTGGCTTTTCCTGAAGAGTCAGTGTCTTCAAAAACCCCAACAAACCAAAACCTTCCCCCAGAATCCCTCCCATCTGAACTATTTAATGAGTAAAAACCAACCCAACCCAACAAAGTACAGCCCCCACCATTAACACCTTCCCATGGGGGTGGGGCTCCTTACTCAGGGGCATGTGGCTAAAGGCTGTGAGTGTTTAAATAACTCTGAATAAAGAGCAACGTGGCCAAGAGATGTGTAAGGCCCTCCCTCACCCAAGCACTGAACTCAAACCCTGGTGGTGGTGTTCAATAAAAAGCAGATCCCACCACCCACACGGGCTCCAGGACATTCAGCAGAGCCTCCAAGACAGTTTCACTGTTGCCCCTCTTAAGAAAAGAGTGAAATATGTAAAACCCCACAGCTCAGCCCCTCCAGCCTCTTTTGAAAAAACAGATAAATAAAGGTGCATTGACTGCAGGGCTGATGCCTCTTCTGGGCACCAGCCCATGGGAGATGAGAATTTTGCACTTTTCCTCACCTCACAACACAAATTCTTTTGACATGAAGTGAGTTTTGTGTTTGTTTTTTCCTTGGGGCAGGGAAAGCACTGCTGTAGGCTGAGGATGGAGGGTGTGGGTGTTTATTTTAAAGCCAATCATGACAGGAACACTTGAGGCATTTAAGAAATAAATTTGACACATTTAGGGAATAAAGAAAACTTCTTACAAGACTGTCCTTCTACCAGTATAGAGAGACAGTGGGTGAACTCACAGAAGCTATGAAAGAGAATATTCAGTGTCTTGTGTGGCTATAAAAGAATTAAGAGACTCATTTTACAGTGCATTTTAATTAAAAGTTCATTATAAGAATTTTCTTTTAAGAACAGCATACTACATATTCATGGAAATATGTAACTTTACCCTACAAATGGGACTGTCACCATATTATTCTTACAATTCAAACATATGAAAAATAAAATATGATATTTAGCTTTATAAATTTCCCCTCCCCCCCTTTAAATCCTTTTTCTTTTAAATAACAAAAGTATTAACTCTTTCCCAGTACAGTGCATTTGCTATCTGCGAGCCACAAACCAAGAATTCACATCAACGCCAAGGAAACAGCAACATTGTTTGCAAAATATTGAGAGAAAATGATAGAAAAATAGAGTAGTCAGCCCAGTGCTTACAGAAGAGACAGTCAACAAGAATTGAAAAAGCAGCACATTTTCATATTACATAGGACCATTATAATAACATATAAACCAGTGCAGAAGACTTTTATGCTGGAAAAATAGATACCAACTCTCAGCAAGCAGAAACTGAACTTTGGCACTTGCTCATAAAAAGGCCTTTCAAAGCAAAACAAAATGGAAATTCACTTAATCACAGCTTGTATATTTAAAAAAATAAAGACATTGACTGAAGCAAGAGAAACAATAGAGAAAAGTGTACAAGCCAGGTCACTAGGAATTCAGGACATTCAGCCTACAGAAAATACAAGTACAATCTTTGATCCACCCACCTATGCTGGGATCCTGGCTAGCAAAGGACAGGCTTTGGGACAGAACCTCACCTGAAGCACCTCTGCCCCAATGGAGCTGTGCTGATTCAACAGCCCTTTCTCCAAATTGAACTGGTACAATGTGTCTCCAATACGTCACCGCTTGATCATAAAATAAGGATTTTTAATCTGCAAATTAAGAAGCAAAAGCCTTGCACTCAGACAGTGGCTGTTCTGCTCTACCCATAGCTGCACCATAACCACTGCAGTGTAAGGATTAAGTGATTTTTATTTTAAAAAAGGGCTAAAAAAAGAATGGCTTTATTTTGAGGAGGAGACAATAGACTGGAAGGAAGGGTTCACATTTAGTCTGTTACTCCTGGTGCTGTCAGCACTGCACATTCTCAGGACCATGAGAGTGAAGTGTGCACACTGTTCTCCCTCCCTGCAGAAGAGCTGATGGTCTAAGCTCAGGCCCAACCAAAAGGGTTCTGCAGGCCAAAGCACATTTTTGGATCAGGCCATAAGAAAGCAAGGGCTGCTCTGGTCAAGAAGTGCTCCTTTCATAGCCAGGCTCAATGCCCCAAACTAGCAGCTATCTTTGCATTGAGGCAGTTTACTCAGGTTTTTTTTTTATTCTATCAAGAAGTTAAGACTGGGGAAGGGCAAGGAGAAAAATAAGTGCTTTAGATTGCACAGAAGATTGTCCTACTAAAGGGGGCACTTGGATGGGAAGTGATCACAGCTACAAGTCAAGCAGACGCTCCTCACACGTCTCCACAGGCCATTTAGTAGCACCTCCAAACACATCCACGTTGTTATCTACCCAGGGGATGATGTTGCCAGGCATGTTGATGGAGCAGTTGGCAATATTCATGATGTCTTCAGCTCTTAAGACCCTGTCCCATATATTGAACTGGCTCATCTCCCCAACAAAGGCTTGAGTTGCATCAAATCTTCCTCCTACTGTGTCCTTTAGGCACATGAGAGTTAGGATTAGATGAAGAAAACACCAAAATAACCTTTTCAAACTTGAAGTCCCTCCTCACCCAGCCCCACTGCTAGAGAGGGGTGCAGAGTTTGGTCACAGAGGTGAACAAATTCGAGTTTTCACAAGGGCTACATTGAACAAGGCATTCAGTGACAAGCTCCAACCTGAATTGTGGCACAGCAGCTGAGGGCAAACAGTGGTGACTGCAAACCACCACAAAAAGGCTGCACAGAACCAACCTTGCCCTCGAGCAGCAGAGCAGGAAGGCAGCTTTAAACTTTGAGGCTCATTTGAGAGCCACTGTGCAAGCTTAGCACAGGAGAACCCCAGCAAGAGCTGCAGGGATGGGTAAGGTTGCCCTGAAAGCTTTATGGCCATGGATTAAACCATAACTGCAGCCCTTGCCCAATTGTCTGCAGGCACTGGGAGATGTGATCTTTGGATCCAAATACCCAGGCTTTGTCTGGCTCTAAATGAGTGATTCAAACTGCCACTGCATAAGCCTAGAAGTGTTTTCTTGCTCTACTCACTACCCAAGGACAGAAATCACTCATTTTTGAGTGAATCCAGTCATTCCACTGACTTGGAACTGATAGCACAGGACAGAAGCCAGCACAGTGCAGGCAGAGATAAAGCAAAGCTGCAGACACTCAGCAGTGAGCTCTGCAGAGTGCATTAGGATACTGAACTTGCCATTCTGTCACTTCTGCCATGGATAAGTATCTACTAAAATCAATATACACACACAACTAATTTTTCATTGCTCCAACTGTGAACCTGGGAATCCTGAAGAAAGGCTATTTCCTGCTACTTGTTACAATATTTGCTTTTTTTAGTAAATGTATGATGTAAGTAGGGAAATAATGTGAAGCCAGGAGCCACACAATTCATGACTTATGAGATGTTAACTAGAAAGACAAGCTTCAAAATCCTCTGGGTTTTTTTTCAATATTCTAAAATTACTTATTCTTAACCCCAACATGAATATTCTGAATATTTAATAAGTGAAACAAATATACCAATGTGTGATTTCATTATTTGTTGCCTTGTTCCAGTCTTCCTGATGCTGTGTATACAACAGGACCAAGTGTTTAACAGAGAAATTCTCACAGCTTTTGTTTGTTTGGGAAGTTTTGATTTTGTTTAACCCTGGAACACCCTGTCATTCACTCACCTGTTCCTGACCCAGGATCAAGACACCTCCAGGTTTAATTGGATGCCAAGGAGCAAGATTCTCCCCAGTGCCAAGCTTCTCTCCATCCTGAAAAGCTTCCCACATTCCATCTCTGGTTGTCCATGTTATGCAGATATGATGCCATTTTCCATCACTGATGAAGAGAGGGAGTTGAGCAACCTACAAACACCAGAAAAATGCATGTAGCAACCCAAATTTAGCAGTTCAAGCCAAACAAGTAAAGAGGAACAGTATTTACTGTGTCCTCAAAAGCAAAAACTTTATAGAGGCAAGAGTTAGTCCACATCCTGCTTTGTAGGACTCCACAGAATCATAAAATTATTTAGGTTGGAACATCCCTCCAAGATCACCCAGCACTGCCAAGGCCACATCTACACCTGCAGGGATGGTGACTCCACCTCTGCCCTGTGCAGCCTGTTCCAGTGCTTTGCCACCCTCTCAGGGAAAAAAATTCTCCTCATATCCAATTAGAACTTCCCCTGGCACAACCTGGGGCCATTTCCTCTTTTTCTGTTGCCTGTTACTTGGGAGAAGAGACCAACCCCATCCTGCACATTCATCTGTGGCATTTGTTGTTAAATCTCAGTGCTTAGTGAGATTCCATCCAGTGCTCATGTTAAGTTCCTCTCAAAATCTGGGGTTTGCCAGCACCATCTGCAGCAACAACTTTAACAAATGGATCTGTCTGCTACCAGGAAAACTTGTGGGAACTGTTCCCTAGGCCTCACAAGAAGGAGGAATTCTGCTCCTTTAGGAGTCTGATCTGAAAACCTTCTCAGGTCAACATCAAGACACAAGTGCAGTGGGCTATGGAGCAGCTGTGATGTGGAAGAAATAAAAGCCTCACAGAATATTGATATTACAGACATAAGGAGACTCAAGTTTGCTTCTCTTCCACAAACCATTAAAAATAATTGGTTATTGATCTGGGAGGATGATAGGACTGTTAAAAGTCCATAATCAGCCACAAGATGAACCACCTGAGTTGTGTAGCAAACACCTGATCCCTCAGAGAGCAGTGAGCTACCAGGAAACCTAACTGAAGGTGGGGAGAAAGGATACTGGTTTAATGACAAGTTTCAATGTTTTCTTCAAGCTTGTCAGAAACCATCAATGGTATGAAGCAGCTGTATCTGAAGTCTGAAAAATTGTATTTAAACTGATGTTCAGTCACTGAGCATAACAAAACCAGACCATTATGTGGAGAGCCTTTTGCTTTCTGTCTTCTGCAAAACTCATTTAACATTTGTAACTTCTACAATTAGAAAGATAGAGATACTGCAACTGGCTTAGAACTCACAGGTCTTACAATGCTGTGGCTTCAAATTTTGCTTGTGTTTCATAAAAAAACAAAAAAACCCAAGAAGCCAAGACCTGCTTGTAACTTCAGACAACATAAGCGTGTGCATATGTAATGTCAAGTTGCTTGGTCTCAACACACAAATATCTGAACAATTTCATTTCTGTTTCAAGTGCTTTTATGGACTTGCAATCAGCAAGTGGACAGCAGAGAAGCAGACAGCAGCACCTCAAAGGCTTCTCTCAGAGGGAGGGAAGGGGTCAGGCCCTGTTCTGGTTACACTGAGAACAAAGAGCTCATCAAATCTCACCTTATCATTAATTAGCAGTTCAATTGGATTATTCCCCCATTCTATGAGGACAATTTCATTGGCTTGCCCAGGAACAGCATATGAGAATGGAGTGCCAATGCCAGGAGAAGCACTTGACCTCAGCCACAAGCACACAGTGAAAGCATAGAGCTCTGGCAGGGTCTTCTTGATCTTCCCATACAGGTAATTGGTGCGGAGAGGCAGGGAGACCTTGAACTCATCAGGTGACTTAAATGCACTGTTACCTAGAATCACATGGAGCAGAAAAACCTTAACAGTGAGCAAAACAAGGCATTGATAATTCAGGCTAAGACACAATTGGTATTGAGAATTTCTGGCTTTTATTACTTTAGAGATACAGGAAAAAAAAGTATATTGAAGTAGTGTTTACTGAATGTTGATTTTGCTGCACACAAAAATGCAAATAGGTTTTATCCACATTGTGATAATTATTTTGTTTATTTCTGCTCATTTAGAGCAAAAGAATAGATGGTAGACAATCTCCTTCATTGCCTAGTTCATGGCTGGAGGCCTCCCTATTTCAAACAATTCAAACTGGTTGAAGACATTTACTGTCAGTAAAATGGATTCTCTGCTATGCTCATTATTAAAGCATCACAGTGCTTCACAACCAGGATTTCTTCCCTGCTCCTGCTACACAAGCAGTATCTCTGTGTTAAGATCTCAGGCTAACACACATTAACACATTTTGAGCAGCAAATCTGAAATAAGACTACACTGACATAGTCCAGAAAGTAGCTACATTCAGCAGAACTGATTTCTGCCCCATCAACTGAACAGGACAAGATCTGAAAAGTTCAAAGTGATCTGAATTAAAAATGCAATATCAAGCTATGAACTATAGGAAGATTAGCCACTTGATTTACTATAAAAGCAGAAATTATTACTTAGGTTTTTCTAAAAAAGTGGTAAAACCCAGTGAGATATTTTAGACATGCTTACAAAATTGAGAACCCTAAAGACCAAAACTTTATGAAGTTGCAATACTCTATCATATAGTTGATTTAGATGCTCATAAGTAATTTTCTAGCAGTATTAAGAAATAAATCCCACATTGTGCCACAAATTGAACCCCACAGTTCTGTAGTAAGGTCACCCTCCACTTTTTAGCAGCCTGTTCTTCTGAGTCTCCCTCATTTCCTTTGCTCACATTCCTGAAACAAATTCAATCCTCTTGCCAAACTTCACACCCCAGTCCAAATGAAAAGCTGTTGTCACAAAAGATTGTCACAATTCTCATATGCATTTCTTAAATCATTGGCTTTCTCTCATTTCCCCTTCTCAAAAGCAACTGAAGTGTTTTGGCTGCATTTTTCACAGAATGAGGGGGTGGGAGAAGAAAAAGCTTCTCTTTGGCTTGAATCTGTCATGAGGAACCTTAGAGACCTGAAATGTTCTGAATGGTAAGCAAATAAACACCAGGGTCTTAGGGATAATACTGAACAGCCTCCATTAGGCTGCTACAACCAATCTCCCATGGGAAAAACAGAAACATCCCTCTTGAAAAGAGCAATCATTTTTGGGCTAGATGGGCAATAAATATTGTTAATCCCTTTCAGAGATAGGGAAAATAAGTTTAGATGTAGTAAATGAACTGTTTGTTCCTCCAGCAAAGCTGGGAGTCACACTGAAGTCCAGTCCACCACTATTTGCAGGATTATACCTCCTGCTTTTTCTGCTGCATCCTCTTCTGCTGTCAATGGAGACAACCACTGAAAAAATTAACAGAAAACTTTGGGGACCACAACAGGTGTAGAAATTTAAACTCTTCTGCCCCACTGGTAACTAAAACAGCTGTCCCAACTACAAATAAAATCCAAGGCTTACAGTGTTACCTCATAAAGTTGTTTTTTTCTATTTAGTCTCAGGACAATGAGGAGCTAATGACACTTTAGTTAGTTGTAGAGAAGAATTGCTAAACAATACTGCATTTTAAATAAAAGCACAACAGAAATACTATTTTCAAATGAGACCAGATCAATTATTGTCTGTATTTAAAATACAAAAAAAAAGTTCTTTCATCATTATTACCCTCACTTTGATTTGACAGAGGAACCAGAAGAGCTAAGCTGTACAGTAATAGCAAATTACACAAGTAAAAGCAAGGCTGTATCTTGGTTCTTGTCCCAAATTCTTCACTTCCCCAGAGACTTAAGACAGCCCTCACTCCCCACACAAAAAATAAAGGTGGGAACAGGTTATTTTTAGCCTAGCTGAATTACACATTCTTGTTCTCCCACCACTCTCTCCTTCTGATATGAGTCACATCTTTCAGAGACAAGGACTATCTATACTTGACTCATAAGACATTAACAGGCCACTAATTCTCCATAACTTTAGTTGCAGGCTGGGCTTTATCTTGGGTCTCAGGAAATACTAAAAGACAGAGCCAGTAGAAAATCATCTTCCTCCTTCTCTTCTCCCCTCCTTCACTCTTTTTAGAAGAATAGATACAGTATTACACACAAGTCCATTAGGCTGCATTTCTAAACTCATGAGATATGCATGTTTGCACCATTTGGAAGGCTTGTCCATTAAGCTGCTTTTAAGCAGAGAGTTATTCACCTTGGAAAATCACTTAAGGATTGGGCAGGGAGATCTACTGCAACTCCAGCCCTCTACAGTCCACTCTGTGCATGTATACAGCCAATGCAGAAAGAGTTCTGTGCTTACAGACATTTTTAATTCAAATAAACAGATTCCACTCAAGCAGAGAGGTCTCAGTAATAATTAAGGCAAGAATCAGAATGAATGACTAGGATTATGAGAGTATCCCCAGTGGGCCATGTGTAATCTACTGTAAACTCTGAAGGCTGTAAGCTTAGAATAGAGCATAATTCAAGTAGCTGCAGTTACCCAAAGTCATAACCAGTAACAAAAGGAAAGGGCACCATCAGTACTTCCAAAGCAGCAGGAAACAAAGCTGGTCTAAAATGCCATTCATTACATCAAAGGTAGTTGTGCTAATTAAATTTAGCCCATATGACTCCCAGTCCAAATAAAGGCAGCTCTACTCAGATGTATGCTTGACATTATGTAGCTATTTACACCCATGCCATACTTATTCCTACCTCCACTTGCCTCCTTACAGATCTTTCCATCCCACAAACACTAAGAGTTTCATCCTAGCCACCCACACACCCCAAATTAAGAGACAGGAAGCCAAAGCCAGGCAAGTGCCTGTCAAGCAAGAAGCCTGAGATAAAAGAAAAGGGAGAATCCAAGTATTTGCACTGTCACCTACTATTTAGTCCAGTACCTCAGTGTCTTTCCCTCAAGGCTCACATTTAGTCTACTGCTCTGGAAGGAAGGAGTGAACAAAATTAATCAGGATGGAGAAGCACTTTGATTCCAAGCAATTACCTTTCTCCAGTTCAGACACTCTTTCTAGCAATGCATTCAGGGCTGTCTCTGTCTTCTGCCGGTGGGCTGAGGTCTCGTTGTGCAGCAGAGATTTCTCATCCTCCAGCTCGGCCACCTTGCTGAGGAGCTGCCGCTCCAGGTCCCCGAGCCGGCGCTGCAGCATCTCCCGCAGGTCACCGGGCAGCGCTGCGTACGACACGTTGGCTCGGAGCTGGTGCTTCGGGGCAAAACAAGGCGGGGAAACATTGTCATTCCTGGCACAGAAACTGGGCAATGCAGGTATGCTCCCGGCTCAAAGCGGGGAAGTAAGATCATGGAGCTCTCCAGCAAGTATAGAAGAGGTATTGCTTTTTAGCATTTGTCATGGTCAGTGCTTGTATCAGCACTGTAGCTAAAAAGGTCCTGAAAGTAAAGGGCACTTTTGTTAGTGGCTTCTAGCACTTAATATGAAAGAGTTTTCATACATTTAAGTTCAATAAAATCAATGTAGGGAGCAGGTCTGATGTAATTCTTTTAGTACAGATACATGTGGCATATTGGTCAATTTTTGCTTTACTTACTGTTAGTGACATGGCCAATGTAAGTAAACAGAAAAACTATCACTTCATTTTAGATTAAAAATTAAGCTACTTTGAAAGCAGATTTGCCACAGTAAGACATTCCTTAAATCAATCTAAGTACTAACAAGTGAAAGTATTCTTATTCGAACTGAAAAAAGAGGCACCTCACACTCTCAAATAGCACTCGTATCTTTAACGATACTAAAGAAACAACATTTCCACCTACCATGTTATTCTAGAGGAGTTTCTCTTCTACAACGCTAAAAAGAATGCTTCAGAACGACAGCAATAGTGGTAAAAGGAGGGAATGAATACTATCAGCTCATTCAAAACTGCACTTGCAAAGCAGCACTCACAGAACAGCCCTTCGGAAGTTACTCGCCATCCTCACATCAGCACTGACTGGAGGACAGCAGGAGCACGCATGTGAGGCTTTCGGGGTGTGAAAAGCAAAACACCAGCACAAATCCTGTGAGAATCCTCTCTACGAGACACTTGCATGAGCAGCACTCAAACCATGGGCACTGTCCAAGGGCTCATGGAAATCACTTATCGGTGGGCTTGGACCAAATCCCCTTTCTGTTCAGGGGCGCACAGAGTCGGGTTCTTTTCATTCTGTGTCAGCCCTGAGTGCATCATCTTATCTGCACCATCTGCCCAACACAATCTCCTCATTACCACTGCTCTGTTCAGCACCATATGCCGTGGTCTTACTGCCCAAGACGTCAGCTTTGTACCTCAAACCACATGAAGTCACATCCCCAGAAAGGGAGATTTACACATTATTAATACAGAAACTAAGCTGGTGACAAGCCGGGAAACCATAATCTCCCCCCACGCAGTGGGAGCACACATTCAAGAGCAGCCCCTTAGGTATTTACTATTAAAGAGAGGAGATAAATAACCACGAGACCACGACAAGCCAAACCGAGCCTCTCGCCCGCGGGCTGGGCCAGTTTGGAGCCATCTCCACACGGATTTAGGGCACCACTCGTGCCCAAAGTGCCCGCTGGACGTGAAGCGGCTCCGGCCCTACCTCCAGGCTCTCCAGGCGGTCCTTCAGGGTCTGCATGGTGCGGCTCAGCTGCTCGATGACCAGCGCCGGGTCCCGCGGCAGGTCGCCCATCGTGTCCTTGCCCTTGCCCACCTCGTTCTTCCACGTCCCCGCGGCGGACTTGCCGTCGGCACCCTCGCAGCGGCTCAGCTTCCCGGTGAGCTCCCGGATGGCCTCCCGCTGGCTCCCGATGGTCTCCTTCTGCTGCAGGACGGTCTCCCGCAGCTGCAGCACCGTGGCTTTCAGCTCCTCCTCGGGGGGCAGCGCGCCGCCCTGCATGGGCACGGGGGGCAGCGGGCAGCCCGCGCCGGCGGCGTCCAGCGGCAGCGAGGTGCACACGAAGCGGCTGCCCGGCGGGCTCTCCTGCTCCGCGGCCGGCGACCCCCGCCCGCCCGCAGCTACGGCGAGCAGGAGCCCGGTGGCCACGAGCAGCATCCCGGCTGGCGAGCGGAGCGCCCGCTCGGCGGGGCGGCCGGGGCCGAGCCGCGGTGCCAGGAGCGGGTCCCGCCGCCCCGTCGGGTCCGTCCCGTCCCGCTCCCCTCACGCCGGTCCCACGCCCGCCGCCGGCCGCGGCTTTTATGGACAGCGAGGGCGCGGGGGGCGGGGCCCGACTCGCGCCGCGCGCGCTGGTTGGCTGCGAGCTGTGTGACGTCAGCCGGGCCGGGGCCGGGCGGGCGCGGGGTCGGGAGCGCTCCCGGAGCGGGACCCGCGGCGGGGCCGCTCCATCGCCCGTCCCCAGGCTGACGCTCCCGCCGTGTGTCTGTGACACCCCTTGGCCCTTGTCCCCGCAGCACGCTCCGCGATAATCCACGCTCGGCTCCGTCCACCTCTGTGCTCCCTGCCGAACCCGCTCCGCCTTGTCTGGTACTGAGCGGACCCAGCGTCTCGGGGTGATCCGAGCAGTGCGGAGCAAAGGGACTGTCCCTGTCCCTGTTCCTTCCCCCCGGCAGCCTGGGGCCGGCCTGGGGCGGCTCTTTGAGCTACAGAATAATGCCGTCAGAAAAACGGGAGCGGTTCAAGCTGTGCATCACTATTCACATTGATTATGGAGGGGAAAGAGACACGGACATCTTACTCATTAGAGAACCATAATTCTATTTTTGGACCATAAGACCATTGTGGTTTCAGCTATATTGTTTGTGGCATCCAATGTTTTTAATGCTTATCCTCTTATTCAGTTACTTTAAATGTATTATCTGTGAAGCTTTTATGTTTTCCAAGTGACATAAAAACACTGAACAGTTCTTACAAACTTCTTGTGGATATACAATAAAAACTCATACTCGACTAGAAAAACTGAGAAACAATTTCCTTATGCATCAGCAGAGGCTGCTCTTAGGACTCCCTAATCTTTGAGTAGAACTACAGATTTTTAGAAAGTTGGTATATGGAGATGAAACATTTTACCATAGGATAAGTAGCTCCTACTAGGAAATACATAACTTTTAAAATAAAAAATAATAGGAATAAAGAATATGTAATTGAAAATAATTTTAGCTTTTTTTTTTTTTTCAATCAGCACGAGAATTGCTTTGTAACATAATGAATTAACAAGTTTTCAGGAGTGTGTACCAACCACAGGGACAGTTAAATCTGGTGGTTTCATGGAGTCCAGTTTATTTGTTCAAGCCTTCTAGCAATGTCCTGTTCAGAGTCACACGAGTCAAAGGCACTGCTCAGCCACATGGCTGAGATGCAGCTCCCATTGCTCATTCAGGGGAGAGCACACCGGGGGCACGCAGAGTTCAAAATGCAACCAAAGCTCCGATTTCTGTCTGAGCTCCCTTTGTCTGGAAACCTGGTCTCAGGAGACTGTGCTGCTTCCTGGATGAATGAAATGTACCCACTCGAGTGCAGAGGCTCTGACTAAAGCCTGGGCAGACATTTAACTCCCATCAGAATCAACAGCACATCCTGTCTTCAGTGTCTTCATCACCTGGCTCATTAAAATTCTGGGTGCTGCAGTGAGGAGCACCATGCAAGCACACCAGGAACATCTCACCTGTCAACATGGGCTCTTTCCAGTCCACACAGGTCAAGGAAATATTAAAGCTTACACAGAATAATGTACCAGAATTATTGCTCTGCATGTAAGATTAATCAGTCCCATCTGTATTGCATTTCAGCTCATTTCTCCCAGATTTCATGTGAAGTGGTATGAAAAAAGTAATAAAATAATTGTAAAATGTTGGATTTAGCCTGTAGGAAAACAGTAGTCAATTGCTTTTATACAGCTTGATTCTACCCTTTATAATATGAATTATGATGGCATCCTGGGCAAATAACCTCACATTACTTCAAAATAAACTTCAAACTCCTGATCTTGATTTTACAACCCACTTTACAATTCAGAGCTGATCCCAAACAGGTTTTGACTGAATCCATGACAGTGATAAAGGCTTTGCATCCTTTTAAATTCAGGCAATGTATAGCTTGAAGGTTTTGCTTAATTATAGATAGATTTTTGTCAAGATCTCTTATTCAGACAAGCTGAGGAGTTAACACAAGCAGCAGCAAGCAATAAACATCTGACTTTCTGAGTTCTGTAAGGTATATGATGGTAAATTGCTCATGACAACAAAAGTATTGTCCTTTATTACTCTACTGTTTCTTCTTGACAGGGGAGGTCAGTAAAACAGGAAAGAATCCCAATAAAGACACTCAGAAACGTCAGTTACCACACAACGGGGTATAAATGTGGAGGACACATGGAAAGACAGGTATTATCCCTTGTGCTTCTTAATATCCTTAATATTTTGCTAGGGTGCTTCAGTGCTTTCAGAATAAAGGGAGGTGATTGCCCTGCCCTGCTCTGGTGTGGCCTCACCTCCAGTCCTGTGTGCATTTTTGGGCACCACAATATAAAAAAGACATGAAACCAATAGGAGTGTCCAAAGGAGGCCTGGAGGATGGGGAAGGGCCTGCAGGGGAGGTTGTATGAGGAACTGCTGAGCACCCTTGCTCTGTTCAGCCTGGAGAAGACTTGGGGGATGCCCCAGTGTGGTCTCCAGCACCCTCCCGAGGGGCAGCTCCAACCTCTGCTCCCTGTGGCCAGGGACAGGACCCAAGGCAATGGCTGGAGCAGGATCAGGGGAGGGGCAGGCTGGATATTAGGAAAAAAATTTCCCCCAGAAGGTGTTTGGCACTGGAACAGGCTCCCAGGGCAATGGTCACAGCAGCAGCCTGGCAGAGCTCAAGGAGCATTTGCACAAAGCCATGAGGGCCAGGTGGGGTTTAGGGGACGGTGAGGGCTGTCCTGTGCAGGGCCAGGAGCTGGACTTCAATCACCCCTGGGGTCCTTTCCAGTCCAGGGTATTCTATGATTCTATGACTCTATGAACCCAAAAAACATTAATTACCCCACTTTACCCTACTTGCAGATTCTAAGGCCTAAATTTAACACAGGTAATAATTTATTGAAACACTTCTTGTGACTGTAGGCAGTGTTTTTTTCATGTTGAAGGCCATATAAATCTTCATTCTGAGAGACTGGCATGCAGCAGTACATTATCATAAATAATAAATCATTAAAATTCCGAAAAAGTCTATCATTTTTACATCAATACATCACATACTAAAGCATAAGCTAGCTGAATACTTGATCACTCGATATATTTTAAAATAAAAATGGGGTTTTTTCCTTATGACCAAAATGATCAGTTCATAGGCACTGTGATGATATTTCACTGTAGGATAAAAGTGGATTGGGTTAGAGGGGGAAGCACAGAGAGCACAGGCACCTTACAGTTGCATTTGAGAGGTTTTTGAAACTTCTGGCTCTGTGGCTGTCAGGCAGCCTAGTGTGTCAGCAGCCCACAGAATGGATTTTTAATTTTTAATTTAACTTTGACAGTTTCTATTGCCTTCAAAAGGGCTTTATTCTCTTTGGAAGCAGCTCTTGTATGCTAGCTGCTATTTGTCTTTGATGCCTAACTGGAGTGTCTAACACCAGAACTTCAGTGTCTGTGTAAAATGCACTGGGATTCTCAATAATATAAAGGGTTTGTGTTTAGGATGGAAGGTCTGGAATTCAGGGGATCTGACACAGATCTTTGTTAACACACATCTGTCTGGCCACTGTCACTAACACAATTTTGCAAAAACTTCTGAATAAATTAGGAGACTGTGCCTCCTTTTTAAGGTGTAGCTTAAGCACATGAAAGGCAGTGTACAAGTGACTTTAGATAAAAGATTGGCTTTTTTTTTTTAATACTTCAGGTGTTTTCCACTCATTATTATCCAGATATCTTCTGTGAATTATTCACCTAAAATATCTGAAAGGCCTGACTTAAGCTAGACCTACAGATACAGGTTTAGGTCCTTTTTATAGGTGACTTAGAAATTCAGCTCTTACTGTAATGGGAGTTAAGCATTTAACTGGCTAAAGAAATTTTCAAAAGTGCCAGCTCTCCAATTTTGCAAATTTCTCTACATCTCCTTAGCATTTCTCAGATTATAAACTCACACCAGGCAAAATTTGTCTATTCCTGTATGTCTGTGCATCACAATGGGACTCAATGCTTATTATTTGTATCAGAGCAGTGTTTGTATCAGCTAGGTTACATTAATTTATTTATTCCATTTTTTTTTCTAAGAAAATTCTACTTGGGCTGCCATTTACATCTTAGGTGAAAAACTAAATATTTCATTTGTGTAATTCCTTAAGTATGGATCACTGTCAAAATGTATCAGTCCACTTCTTCCATCACAAGTTTAGCTATTTACTCTATTACCTATACTACTGTTCACCAGCAATGAAGCCTGAAATTATGCAATTTTTTCTGTAATTTCTTAATTTGTTTGCTGAAGCAATCAGATATGATCTGACTCTGTATTTATTCTTTAATATTTACTTCTGACTGCATAAAAGTCCCCCAGCTACTGATTAGAGGTGTGCCACAAAAGTGAACTCCAACATTTTTAACCATGTTCCCAGAAACTTGGTACCTGGCAAATGTTAGTACCAGGAAATGTAGGAGGAAGAGAGGCAGTTAACCAGTTACAGGAAAATATATGAAACTCTGGTTTGCCTGGAGAAATTAAAAGTCACAGCATCCAGGAGTATTGCAGCATGAGGATTTTTTTAACACACTTTAGGAGTTCTTTATATTCCCATTTTACAGTGTTTTTATATTTAAAACAGAATATTAGAAGAAACAACTATTAAGAGACATTCTCCTTTTTTCTTTCCATATTCTAGGCTGGTCTGTGAAAATCATAAATGAAAAATGTATTTCCTTTTAAGCCAATGGGATTTTTTCCATTGATCTGAATAAATTCAGGATTTCTCTAGATCAGTTAAATGACACATCACTTTTCTGAGAATCATTAATTTGTATGATCTTCCTCCTAGCAGAAGGACAACAAAACTCACAGAAAAAAATGAACTTTGTCAGAGAGCTTCACTGCAGGAACTTTGAAAGCACATCAGGTACTTAAAAGAGAGCTTAGTGTCTCCAGCACTCCCACCTGCTGCTGGTGGCTGAAGGCCAGGACAGGAGCCTTTGTGGCAGTGCACACAAGCTGCCTGTCACCCTGACACTGCTCAGCAACCAGCACCACAGCAGGGCAGCCTCTGCAGCACCTATTCCCTTCCTGTACCCTGCAGACATTTAGCCCAAAATGTCAGGTTTAGAAACACATCTGAGAAGTGGAATAGGTTACTTACGGGGAGAGCAAACCCTGAGAGCTTCACTTTTATTACTTGGTTATTATTAATGCACATCTCCCTGAAATTGTGTGAATTTTGTCCAACTCCAAGAGCCAGACAAACCACAGAATTTGGCTAAAGTCTGCATACATACAAACTATATTGCAATGTATCAAATGCTTTTACATGTTCAGATCTGGATATTTTTTGCTCACTTTTCAAAATTCTAAGTCCAGTTAGATCTGGTGTTTTTGAAGAGTGAGAGGCCACTGTGAAAAGCCCTCATATCACACTTGTTTGTGTGGCACATGAGAGCATTTCCTCTCTGCAGACTCCATTAGCACCACTTCCCACATGGAATATTGCTCTCAGAGCAGGAGCTGGAACTATTCACTCCCTTGCAGGTGTCTCAGTGCCTCCTGTTACACCTCCAAATACTGCAGAGTGGATAATTATTACAGCCCATGCTTTGGGGGGTTTCTAGAGGCAATAGCTTAAGGCAGTCCTTTGAAATCTTTCCAGTTCTGCAAACTTTAAAGTCCAGTAGCAGGTGAATGGTTTCCCTGTAGCTGGCTGGGAAATTGTGTCCCTAGACCAATCACTGTCACTGTGTTGTTAGAGATGTCTTTTTTCTTTCCATTACACGGTTATATAAAACAAAAATATATGTTTGTACCAGTCATTCATATCTCTACATGTGTGTGCAAGATGCTCACACACACTCACAGACATAGGGTACACTAACTGTATTTTTTAATACAGAAATACACCCTTCTTAGAGCTAGAATCCACAGAATAGAATGTAATGTACCCACCTTGTGACAAAGGAAGAGAGAAAAAAATACAAGAGATCAGAAATCCAGGACAAAAGGCAGAACATCTTTCTGTGCCTTTCCATTACAGAACATTACTATAGAAGTAGCCCAGCCTTTCATGTGGGTGATTTTGTTTCTCAGTTCTGCCAGGAGCAGAGTGATAACCTTGAGCTCTCCCACCAGGGATTTCCCCTCCCCACTCCCTATTTCTGTCCCTTGCTCTGTGACTGACAATTAGAAATGCTATTATGTCATGACCCACACGACACGTGAAATGCCAAAGCACCAGGTGTTCTGAGATGATGTTAAGTCACCTCAATAGGTTTCATTTCAAGTTCTAATGAGTGTGACAAAGTAATGATACATGGAGAAGATCCAAAAAGTTCTGGTAGGCTGAGGGGAAAAAAAAAAGTCATTTGTCTGTGGAGGTAGGTTTTGCAAGAAACTAGAATGTGCACAGATGGAAGAAGACTGACACAGGAAGATTACAAAATAGAGGGTTATATAACTTCAGCAAAGGATGCTGCACCATGCTTCAGACTAAACACCTGGGGCCAGATTTGATAGTGAATCTGGAAATTAATTCATTTACAGCAGATAAAGTGAGATTGTGAAGATTTGGGGCTCCAAGAGCAGCTCCACTATTGACCTGTGAGGGGTATTTCATCCCCTGGCTCGGGAAAGGTTATTTGCACTAAGAGGTACTTGAGTGTGAGAAGAGTTAACCAGCCAAAAAAATTGTACATTTTTATTGTCACTGATGCATTTACCTGTCACTGTACTAACTCTATTTTGCAAGGCTGCAATCATATTTTAAGTGAAGTAGATCTTAATAATGTTATTTGATTTTAATGCTCATAACAGATTTACCTTTCCCCTCCTGCCACTTGCCCAGCTCCATTTTGGTTTAATCTGTTATTTTTTCATCATTTGAGGTGACAAGACCTTTGGAGAAGTGATTGGCCATTTTCTGTGTGTTTTACAGTACTTAACTAACTCCCCACTGACATTAAATACAAGTACTGAGTACTGTAATGATGTTATTCCTATCTACCTTTCTATTATCTAATATCTAAATTCACTGGTAATTTTACATTTAATTGGTTTTCACAGTATCTTTTACACAAGATGCCATCAGGAAATGACGTCACAAACTAAATTTCTTTCTTTGCAGACCAATGGGCATTCATTAGAAAACATACACTGAAATAGTAATAATGCAGTGTTAAAATTTTCAGTCCTTTGCATTTAAGTGCTTAGCAACATTTCAGGTATCATTAACTGAATGGCATTAAATTAATTCATTTGTGAAACAGAGCCCATTTCAATGTTTTCGTCCTCTAAGGCATGTCAAAATTTTGCAGTTGCAAATTACATAGATTAAATTTTCAAATAAAATGGAAAATATATTGCCTATAAAACCTTAATCTTCAGCCTGTGAAAAATATTGTGGACTATGAAAGAGCAGGTTCTACATCCTGGCTGTGCCTTAGCCAGTCTGAACAAAGGTCTAATGAGTCTCTGAACAGTGTGAAAAAAATCACTGGCTGTCTGACTAGCCGACTGTAGGGCAGGAAAAAATCCTATTTGTCCAGGTTTGATTGAAACTTAACTGTCGGTGCCCACACAAACCAGAAAAATAGGATTAAAGGCCAAAGAGATATTAACAGTGGAAATGTTGTACATCTGCTTTGACAGATGATTTTTGCACTTCACAGGTTTAGCTAAAGATCATTTTCTCAGCAGTTCTTATAAAGCTAAAGCCCTTCTAAATGAAATTATTAAAAAGAACTGAGGATTAGTGAAATCTAAGCTCTCATAAAATTATCCAAAATGTAAGTGGTAACGAGATGCAAAGATAAAGTAGAGTACTTACATTTCAAAATAATGAGATGTCTGTACATCAAAAATCCAGTCAGGTTGTACAATGCTAAGGGACTTAGTCAGCTATTTTTTCCTAACTCTGAAAATCATTAATCATACACCAAAATGTTTTTTATTTGTGACTATGGGAATACAGTAATATTTCATAGACTGTGAAAATTGTAAGGATAAAAGTGAGAGAATCACCTTAGCTTGTAACATGACTTCACCCAGATACCTTCCAAAACTTATGACTGAAAGTCATTCAGCACACAGGAGCTGATGTACAGTTCTGTGTTAGTCTGGACCAATGGCAAATAACTCAGTACTGAGCCACTGAGCCACCGCAGCCAAATAAGCCAAGGAATTTCTTTTCCGTTGTTTGATCTGATAACAGGCTCAGTGTCAGAGCTGCTCAAGGAAATGCTGCAAATCCAGAAGTGTGAGTTCAAATCTGATGCTGGGTATTGCGCCAAAGCCCAGGCTCAGTCAGAGCACTGGTAAAAGAGTAGGAGGCTGTTTGAGCTGGGAAGTCAAAGGCACCAGGCACAGCAGTGTTACAGATGGGTCTGGCTTGATCTCCCATCACCATGCTGTGGAGAGATGAGTGAGATTCTTAAAACCAGGAGATTTTGGAATCTCATTCCCAATTTATGCATAAATGAAAAACATTTTTTTTTTCTGCAAAATAATATTTACTAATTTGCATCCACATTTAATTTGTAGTGTTGTTGTGTTATGCTTACACAAAACTGTATATGAATGAATGCCCCTGAAGGGAACATTCTAAAAAAAAAGGGAGAAGTAAAGGGAATATTTTTAAAACTTTGTCTGACTCAATTTTCATTGTGCAAGCCCCACTCAGAATTGTGCTTTATAAAACACTGCTTTGGGCTCAGTCACCAGACCTGTTCTCCATTTGCCAAGCTACAATGCAACAATGATCAAACCAATTGCTGGGAAAACTAAAGATCTTCTCATGATTAAAAATCTAACTATTGTTAGAGGTTGTAATATTTCTGTAATATTTCTGTTATGTTCAAGTGTGGAATAACTTATCAGTAATTGATTTTTTTTCTTTTTTCCCTGAAGGGATTTGATACAAGCTCTGAATGCCTGGGATCTATAAAGACACAGTAAAACCAAATGAGAACAAGTGGAAGCACGGCTGTGGAAAAGGCAGAGTGCTTGTGTGAATGAGGTTCATTACATATCAGATTTACTCCACAATTTCCCTCCAGTTTCAGTAAAGGTAAAACTTTCATGAAAATACCATTGCTGACTGCAGCTCTGGGACTCTTCAATAAAAGGATTGATCCTTGTAGTAAGTGGGAGCTGGATACAAAGGAGTGCTGAGCAGCAACCAGAGGGCTCCAGATTATGACAAGCAGATTATCCCACTAAGAACCACTTAAAAAGCAACCACCATCAAGACCTTTTATCTACAGCAAAGGCCTCTGTGCCTTAGAAGGTTGGGCAGATTTTAGAAGACATTTAGTAACATAGAGGAAATATTACAGATCAAATTTCAGTGTGTACCCTCTCATCAACTCTGTTCTCCTGAGGCATAGTTTTCATTATTGCAGGTGTTTGTTTTCTATTTTTTTTTAAATCATGGATAGGGCCACATAGGATACTTAAGCCCAGAGGCACTGTGTAAAATGGGAGGTGCATTTATCTCTGGACTGTACTCATTCAAGGCAGGGAGCACTCAGGTGAGCACAGGCCCCTGAGTTAGCCTGTCATAAGTCACCAGCTCCAGGGCAGAGCTGCCTCCTAAGGCCAGTCAGCAATCCTTGTGCCCAAATGAAAATCATGGCTAATGCCTCTTGGTGAGAGCTCATGACATGGTTTATTTACCTACTGCTGTTCATTCAGAAGCACTATAACTCAATTTATTATACACAGTTCTCAGCAGATGTTTAATGAACCTAAACACACAACCTAAGGAAGGCAGGGTAGCTCCAAGCTCAGCTGGGCTAGAGAAAAGGTCCCTGATTTTTCTGAAGCTAGCCTGGAGTATCTGAAAGCTTTTGTTGAGAGAAGTTTAAAAATTCAAGCACTACTTAAAAATCAAACATGAGAGAATGATTTTGGAATACTCCACTTTGCAGAACACAAGCTGATGTATCCAAGGTGCATCACTGAGCTGTCAGAACGTTCCACACTCACAGCAGAGTTAATTAATCCACTGGGTGCCATTAATGCAGCTGCTGAGGGGGGTGCTCCTGGCAGCACACACAGCACCTTGCACAGCCAGTGTGGGGTACCCAGTCCCATTTTAACAGGGGGTGCTGCTATTTGAAGGCCATTATAAAGCACATTAAGGGGACATATATTTGCACATGAGCTTTCTGGAGAACAGTTCTCCATGTGTAGCTGATGTCCTTTTACGCTTCCATTAATTTGTTAACTCTTCTACACACAAGTCTTATACAGAATTCATGCTCTACATGTGATTTCTTTCTTCCTGACCATTCACTGGTGTCATGCAGTATCAGTTATCTGCCCACTCTCCTCATCCCCACTGACTTATTCATTTTTAGAATTTTCCCCCATGTTTTTAGCATTGCAAGTTTGACACCTCGAACTCAATTCTTCAAAGATATGTTTCTTGTTGATGGGACAAAATTTACAATACCAAATCTTCCATGTGGATGCTGTATCTTATGGAGACCATTGCTGTGCTAATAATGGTTATGCCATGATTTTTTTGGTGGACATTACCATTTAGAAATGTGTAGGATATTTCTGGAAAGCAAATGCATGAGGCACCAACAAGGCTAAAATAAGTTCAACTCAACATTCAAACACACTTTTGTTTATAGTCAATTTAGCTGCACAGGATATTTCTGAAGCAGTAAAGGTTCTTTATAGTGAAGTCACTACATTTAACTTCAAATCACCTAAAATTTTTAATTATTTTTCTTCTTTAAGGTATATTTCAATAATCCAGCCAGTCCTAGTAGGTCCCTGGTAAAAATTGCATCAATAACACCTCTGAGTGCTATGCCTGAATAAGCTGCAAGCATATCAAGGCATTGCTTTCTGTGGCTTTTGTAATATATTATGCACATAGGTGAAAGTGGCAGAGTTTTTAGCCTCATTGGTGAAGCCTCAAGGGGGCAGTTATGGTATAACTACATGGTTTCAACCAGATGGAATCCTTTGGGCTAAAAGATGAAAAAATTCACAATTTATTCCAAGAATTATTTCTCAAGTCCATTGCTGCAGGGTTTGTGTGGATCCTGGAAACCATTTTCTGAAGCAGAAGTAAAGGGCCACAAATAAGATTTATTAAGGAGTCCTTCTTTCAATGTAAAATTACATTTTGCCAATTTTAATTAAAACTCCTCCTTCAAGAAATCCAGCTAAGGAGGGAGATTCAGGACATCAGATACTTGTTGCTGTCAAAAATCAGATTTGCAAGTGAAGAAATTAAAATTTTTGAAAAAAGAAGGAATGTATGTCATTGATGGTGGACCAGATCCTTTTATCACCTACACTCGTATCAGGGTGAGAAATTTTCCTTTGTCACCAGCTTTATAGGAGTTCTGAAGAAGCTCAAAGTGAAACTATGAATAACACACAAAATTTCATTGTAAAAATACATCTGTCTTCGCCTAAAACACTCCTGTGATTCCACACCATTTGCAGAATTTTGTTGGTTGAATTTAACTGTACATGGTATCTCCTGACATAAGAAAGCATTTGGGTTTGCTGCTTTGGACTTCAGTAAACACTGCTCCACTGACTTTTTCCATCAAACAGTTCACTCACCTTGCTCTCCAAAATGAAAGGGTGGTTTTATTTGGGTTGGTTTGGTCTGCAGAGATAAGTAATCAGGTTCTTATACCCCTGTGAGTAAAACTGAAGTTCTCTGTTGTCAACAAGAAGGTGATTAGGGCTTTGAGCATAGAGATAAGCTTATTACAGCAGGAATCTCTTCCCAGTAATGGTTGCACAGTCTGCCCATGCACTTACAACACTTGATAGGTGTTCATCAAATCTGCTGCCAGGGACTGGAGCCAAACCTAGAGCAGACATTTCCCTATTATTTAAAACTTTAAGTACATGTTAGTAATCTAATTACCATCTACTCAGTGGCACTGGGACAGACTATTAGTCTATGCAAAAGCTGTCTGCATAGAAGGAATCTAGCAGCTTTCTTTCAAAAATACATAATGCAATTAAATTGTTCAATTGCCAAGCATGGCTGACCTCCAAGGGTCAGTAAGGATCCTGGTTCTGCCTCTGGCTCTGTCCTGCATGAATAATGTGTGCTCCCAGCTCCATCCTTGGAGGGCTCCTCAGTAGTTAACTTCCAGCAAACCTTCTTTGATAGCTTTCAAACCTACCAAATATGTATTTAATAAAAGTATTTTTCAAAATATCTGAGCGGAGATGGACAAAAGTAAATGTGTATGAAAAGTCTCCCTGATGGCTCCTTTCTGTCACAGCCTGAAGAGCACACACAATTAAAATTCCACATGGAGCTTCAGAGAGGTAATGACTGAGACTCATCAGACTCTATTTTAAAGTACCCAGAGGGTGAAGCAAATCCAAAGAGGAAAAGGACAAAAAAAATTTGGGAATGAACATAAAACTGTTAATTACCATCAGATTTTGAATGGTCAAATGGTAGGAATTCAGAGAGCCAGCAAGTAACAGCTTCCTGGAGAAGTAGTTGTAATTTAGAGAGGTACTACCCTGGAGGAGAACTGGGAGGTGACACAACTACATTTCTCTACTATTTGTTTTTCTTTCTCTCACTGCAGGAAATATGATAAAAGCTATGACATCCAAATCACTGACAAAAAAAGAATATCCATATAGCAGCAGCAAAAAAAAAGGTTGTTGGACAGAGGAGCAAATTCCCTAATCCACACCAATTTTCTCTGTTTGGGCTGTGCAGGACAGCCTGCTACATGCCCTGTACAGTCACTGCCTGACTAAACAATTTGTCTTAACATTCTCATTTTCCAACTAAATTCCCACAACTAGAAACCCTCAGTATATTGTACTGACATAAATCAAGATTTCCAGCTCCTACTTCCCAGTTCCAAATACGCCTCTGAGATCCTCGTAGCATTTAAAAGCTGTTTTTTCACTGCACACACATTAGCATATTATGAAAGGAATAATTAGCATATCAAATGCTAGAGATCAATTAGCTGCCAAAGCACCAGTCTAGACACCAGCGCCTGACACTTGTAATGGAATCAAAGCCAAGCTGGCCAAATGCTGCTGCTCCCTCAGCAGGGCTCCTCAGAGCAGCAGCAGGCAGTGTTCATTCATTACCCTCTGCAGCAGCAGCTCAGGAGCTGATTATCATCTGCTCCCATTTACTGCAGTTGTCGAGCCAAACCCTAAATGAGCTCACAGATTTGGTGTCTATTTGTTCCTTGTCTGTGTCTATTGACTGCGTGGTTTTATTCCACAATTACCACTTGGTTCCAGTAATGGTTCCAGTAATTCCTGCACTTTCTCTTGAGGTCTCTTCAGACACAGCTCTGGAGCTGCCTGCTCAGCCCTCCCCACGCTGGAAAACAGAAAACTGCTGTGGACAGCCAGGACACACTGCTGGTGCACAATGGAGTTCAGCTCCAAAAGCTCTGCTATGTCAAGACTCTTTGAGGTTTTGAGGGATTCTGAAGAGGATTTAACTCATGATGATGAAACAGGGCCAGAACACTGCACTGCACAAAGTAGAGATCAAATACTTTTGCCCGCAAAAGGAGCATAAGAAATTGTGAGCTTCAATGCCTTGGCAAGCTGAGAATGAACAGCCTGAGGCAATACATGTCCAGAGAGCAGCAAATACAGCAAAACTGCAGCTAAGAACCTCATTCTGCAGTCTAAGGATGACCAATTCCTCATGAGATTTTTCCTATACCTAAAACAGAGAGAGGGAAATTCTTTTAAAGGAAATGTGGTCAAGTCTCTGCTCTAACTTCACTGTACAGTTCAACATCAGATGCCTTCTGACAGCTAAGATTCTCCATTCATCACTGAAGCTTTGACTTCTTTGAAAAACTTCTTGCACTTTGGCCCTAAGCACACTTCCCATGATACAGATGGCTCAAATACTAATTTACTTCCATGGGATAATAATCTTTAACGTGCCATTATCAAATGTCTGTCTGCAGATACTATTTAATGCAGAGTCATATTAGATGATCATGCACTCAGGAAAGGAAGGTGGCTGGCTGGAATTTCATCCATGTTAAAACAGAGACAGTTCAGGAAAGAAATTGTAGACAGTGGTTTAGCAATAGATTTATTCCCATTAAAAAAGGAAAACCATGCAAAAGCTAAGGACTGGTATGGCTTAGTTTCTTTGTGACTCCCACAAAATATTCTCCAACTCAGCTTTTCACTGACACACTTACACCTTTTCACTTTGTCTAAAGAATAAACACCATTTCAGCAGAGAAACCTATCACTGGTTTTATATGCTTTGCTTTGAGCTCTAGCTCAACGGGATGCTGACAGACAATAAAACCTGTTTTCTAGTCTTCAACTGGAAGTTACTTCTGAAAAGAGGAATTATATAAATTGACTACTTTGGGAAAATAATTCTGTTTTCACTGAGTTATTTCCCCTTTATTACAATGTGCAGTGCCCCCAGTTTTACTTTGAGACACTGCAGACCCACCATGCCATGTACCTGAATGCTCTCTAAGTTCACTGTTAACAGCAGTTATTCCTGCTCACATCTACACAAAGCAAATACACGACAGCAGCTGCCAAGAAAATCCAAGGTTAGCTCAATCTCCGCTCCCAAGATTTCACTTGGTGTTTTTTTCTGATAGGCATTACCTTTTCCACTGTTAGAAAGGTCAGTGTCTGTCCCTAAGTGATTGCTGCAACTTTCAGATTTCTGTGATTTTCAAAGGCATTATGAAAAATATCTACTTTATACCTTTGTCTTGTGCCTGAGATACACTTACATGAATCTTATACATTCAGAAAGCCAAACTGGAGAGGGTAAAGAAATTCCTCCCTCCTGAAGGAATCTGTCAGTGTCTTCAAAATTACACATTTTAATTTCACTTACTATGATAACTAGTGTGGGTTTAATGTAATAATTATAATTTGGGTAAGCTAAATTCACAAACATTATCCTAGTAAGGAAACACATAAATATATTCACAATTCAGACATTTTAAACAAAATCATCTATTACTTGTCCAGAACTGAGAAACTCCTAAACATCTGCACTGAGCTTGTACAAAATACTACAAATTGCTAAGGATTGCCTGAATATTCATTTCATTTGTTTGTACTTAATTTGCAGCATATGATGTTTTATGCTAGTAATTACATAAAATCAACACTTACAAACACAGATAAAGGCCTTCACAGAGCCTAGCAGAGAGCAGCATAACAATGTAATCCATTTAAAAGCAACAGAAAAAATACTGGCATCATTTCAGAAACGTAAAGCACTCAGTACAGCTGGAAGAAGCATTTATTATTTATACTCTGGAGGTTTTTCATTCACATTTACCAACATGTTTACCATTTGGAATGAAGATAAATTAGCAAGGCAGCAGCCAAAGACAATTTTTTTCCCCAATAAATTTCAAATCCAGTAACATTCAGGTGAACCACTCCCATCCTTGCTCCCAAGTGACTGACAGAGATGTGAGAGGCTTAGCAAGATGTGCTTGGATCACAGTGGTAGATGCTATGTCACATACAGTTTCTGGATTCGGATACATATCTGAGTTAATGCTGGAAATACATTTAAGCTTGCCAAGGCAGGTTGGTGTCATGAATAATGTATTGCATCCCACAACACAGAACCCACCATGGAGGCTTTTATAGCTATCCATTTCACTGCTGGTCTGACATACAGAGCATGAATTTTTCACACAAAAACCTGTCTGGGGTTTTTGGGCTGTGGGTACATGACAAGTGACTGTTCAGAGCATCATCTTAAGCCAACAGTATAAAAAGTTAACAAACTTGCATGAAACCACACAGTCATTTTAAAATCTGCTGCATAATTTGTGCTTTTATCAGCCACAGCAGTAAAATACCTGCACTGCAATTATGGATGGACTCAGATGCACAGGAAAAAACATTTCAAGTCACTGTTGAGAACCATTCAACTCTCTGCCAGTGGAGAAAGCTGCTGAAAGCACTTGTCATCTCAACTAGCCAGCCTTCACTTATTTCACACTGCAAAAATGCAAATTGTCCTGTGACCCTAAAGACAACAGTGGAATACCCACACTTCTATAAAAGAAATTTATACTGTTTGGAACAATGTGTGTATGTATACATATCAGTATATACACAGGTGCCTCCCAACCAGTGATGAGCCTCTGCTTCCCAGACACTTCACTTTTGCCCCTAAAGCTCCCTGAATGCTGAGAGCTTCTCTGTGCATGGCTCCAATTTCCCCACTCTGAGCACACCTAAAATCTAGATTGCTGGGGGGTTTATTCTCACAGTATTCTCTCAGGCCACAGTAACACAGAGTTGCTAAGGGCTTTTTCCCCAAAAGGGAGTGCTTATGTTTGCTATGGGTGTTTGAATAACAGCCTGGAGAGCAGAAAACTCTTCCCAGTAGTGGGAGAGCCAGAATCCATTTCCTCGTTGTCCTGGAAGGCTGCAAACCTCATCTCCCACCATCCCAGGGAAGCTCCCAGCCTGGGCCTGCTCTGGAGGCAGCTGCCTCCTTTCCTGTACAGCAACTGCTCTGCAGCACAGAAAGCACACAGGACTCACAGATCAAAGGGGAAAGCAAACGGAACACTATCACCCATACAAATTATGAAATAAAAATCTCAAACTATTCAACATTGGCTATTTACCATGCACAAACTATATGCCAGGTGGTATCAGCTGAAGGAAAAAAGCAACTATTTCACAGCTAATAGCATTGCCAGTGCCAAAACTGGGTCCCTGATTCAGCTAATACTATGGGATCAAATTCCTGTCAATAGAATCTCATGGTGTTGAAGTTTCTAACTTGACAACCATCTGCCTCCACAAAACCAAACTGCATACACAAAACATGCAGAGTGGGTATGAGACAGTATCTGTTTACTGATTACTATTGAATAAATTTTAAAAGAAGTAATTGTCCTGTCATTTTCCAGCTTTGATGTACTTCAGAAAAAAAAATTTCAACCTTCAGGCAGGGGAAATAAAAAGAACTCTTAATAAGGTATGGTTTCCCCAAATCTGATAAACACAATCCCAAAGCATCTCTTTAGAAAGTCAGAGCCTGTACTTTACAGATAACTATGCTTCTGGAAAAATACCAAATTATACTTAGCTCGAAAGCAAATCTACACTGGGCATCAGGGACTAACTGAGGAAAAAGGAAGGGAAAAATAGGGAAAGATGCACGATAAAGAGAGAACACTCAGTGTCTGGCTTAATTTGTGCTCAGAAACAATTACCCCTTTCATCCCTCCATCACACAAACGGATGAAAAAGTTCTGCCTCCAGATATGATATATTTATATGCTATATATCCTATCTAATCTGGTCTCAGAAGTGATCTGGAGCTGCAGGGACGCAGGGCACACTGGTTTGCTCTGCAGGAAGCAGCGAGCTAGGACAGAACTGTAACTGGGAGAGGCAGGAGGCAGCCCCAGCAAACCTGGGTGTGACAGCTCCAGGCAGAGCTGGCTGGGCCAGGGGCACCTGGAGTGACCTCACTGGGCACTGCTCCTGTCCCTGCACATGGATCCCTTCCCCACATCCTGCCTGGCCATGTACAACCACAAATTTCACTGAAATTCACTGACTGGGGCTCTCTGGTCTCCAGCCCAGAGTGTGAGGACAAAGCACTGAATGTTCTAAACATTCTGGAGTATGAGAGAAAGGTGTCACCTTTCATCACCTACATCACCTCTCCATCAGGTGATGTGAGAGTTGTGACAGATCCTGGGTGCTTAATGCACATCAATGTCTAGGGGTCCTGAGGGGGAGGGAAGGAGACAGGCTCTGCTTGGCTGGTGGGGCTGTTAGGAGTCAACTTTGAACCTGGAGAATAAACTATGAGCCAGAGTTTTCTAAAATATAATCAGTAGAGGAAAGCACCCAGGTTAGGAGACCCTAGACAAGTTAAAGTAATGCTTAAAATTAGAAATAACTGCATAAAACCAAGAAAACAACAGGTCAGAACACTGGCTTCTGCAAATAATGTTAAAAACGAGATTGGAGCTTAACAAAGCTGAAACAGTAAACAAATAAGAATCCATTTAAACTCCTCTATCTGATTTAAGTAATACTACTGCAAGTTCTTTAGTCTGCATTATGCAAACTTCTTTCCATTGATCTGACAATTCTGATTAAATGTTTCTAAGCACTCCCCAAGCTGAAATTGAGGTCATTCACAAGGTATTTTAATGCTATAGTCATTTGAATAGTAGAAAATTAATTCAAAGCAATGTACTGTGGCTATGAACAAAGATGTGTATTCACTGATATTAAATCAAAATGTTAATGATAGATGCTGCTCATAGGTTCTCAACAATCCAATTTTATTATATCTTTGAGAAAAACACCGCGCTTCCAAACCTACTAAAAATTGCTGTGGTACAAAACAAAAAGCTGTCCCCATGCAGAGGAAGATCAGTTCAACCTTGGACGTGGAGCAGAGCTGTGAAAAGTATTCCTAAAACCTGCAACCCCTCCATGGTACTTCTGACACTACTGCAAGTTACAACAAATCTTCTTGTCAGGGGACAAAAGGTTCAGGACTGGAATTGCTGCAGGATCATGGGCTCTCACTGAAATTTAAAGCTTCCTCCTGTGCTCTCTCAGGAGTGAGGAGCAGAGGTCACAGCTCAGCTGCTGAGGGTCCCACTGCAGCCACGCTCAACTCTGCCACAGTAACACAAGCCAAGCTCTTGGATCTGTGCAGAATATCTCTCACACTGAAGGAAAGTGGTGGATTTTCCAGCTCAAGGATTTTTTTACTCATCTGTAGGAAATAATGGGTGTCTGACGTGTGTTGGGAGGCCTGTGCCTCTGCCTGTTTCACACATCAGCTTCAACCACTCTTGACAATCCACAAGCACAAGTATCTAATGCCAGGTTTCTTCCCCTTCTTCTCCAGATTTTCTTTTCATTGCCCACAAAAAGGCACCCTGACTGTTAAGATTATGGCAACACAAACCTCCAGCATCAGTATTAAAATCTGTAAATCTCCTTATATTCAGACCTATTCCCAAGGGAAGGCAGCAGCCCTGAGAGCCCAAGTGAATGGGTGTGCTTTGCTGCATGTCAGGGAAGCCACAAGGTTCTTATGGCACCTCCAAGGGAGCAACAAGTTCTGATTCCTAAAGCAAACCCCCAGCAACAATCCTTTCTGAGTCAAACTTGCTGATGTCAAACCTAATTCAATTCTCCTTATTCCTGCAGAATGCTAACAGGAGACAGACTGCATCTTAGACAGGTCTCAAGAAACCATTTTTTCATGTTTATTCAATTTCAGAAAAATTATATACTTCCCCTAAAACAAATTTTTTTGTCAATATTTCAAAAGACTAAATAGTGTGAGTCATACTGCTCTGAGTCATCCACCTGGATATTGATTTCAGGGAAAATCATACAATATCTGATTAAAGATTATTAATTACTCTTAGAGGATTAATTCTCTTTTATAGTACTCAACAGCTTTTGGGAGAACATAAGTCTTGTCAGATCAAATACTCCCACTAACAGAGTGGCAGAAACTGTTAACAACATATTTCTGAGCATGTTTTAGGCTTTGAACTCGATACCACACTATTTGCTGGTTCTAGGAGACAGGAATACCCAGAAGCTAGAGGGCAACATCAAACTGGAAAATACTTTGTTCACACTACACTTCTTAGTAAGTCATTATCAATTTCCTGAGGTGAAAAGCCACCTAGAGACTGATTCTCAGCCCATGACATGATGCATTCTTTTAATACAAATATACAGTTAAAGCTGATCGTGTTTCCAAAAGGATAAGGATGGGTAGAATGGAAATGAGTGAGCAATAACTACAAAGTTTGCTTGGTGAACTGAACTCAAAGGCTCTTCTAAACAGCCAAGTACAAGGTGTGTGATGTCAAAATTAAACATTGTCATCTCTGACTAAGGGACCTAAAGAATTGTCAACAGTAACTATCTCAATATGAGCGACCAATTCACAAGTAGAACCAGTAACTGAAATTTATTATCTGTGTTTGCAGAGAAGTATATTAGATGCTCATTATTCTAAATGTTACTGCTTGTAAAATCCATAAGTTACAAGTGCTGCAGAAATCATTTGTGCTGAGCTTCCCCCATGTAATCTTATAATAAATTACATCAATCATAATGCTGCTGGCTGCCTATATTGACAGATCTGTAAATTGGAGTTCGTTCTTTGATGTTCCTGCAATTCTAACTTTGATACCTGAAGCATATCAGGAAAAAAAAAATCCATATTAGACAATTATGGACTTGTCAAATTTATCATACTTGATTTAAAACAAAGCCTCAATGGGTTTGATCAATGATGTTCTATGCTGATCCTGGACACAATTATTAACAACATCACTAGCATTTATATAAATAAACTTTCACCATGTCCCAAGTAAAATTACAAACCTGTAATAATTGAAACTTAGAGAAGCCAATCCAATGTCAGTTGCTGCAGTTTATTTTATGGCTTCACACAGCTCATACATCACTTCTTTGTAAACACTCTGCTGGCCTTGATGCAGTGCAGCTTCTCACAGTAGAAAAACAAAAGCGCTTTTAATTATCACAATGAGAGGCATAAGTAAGGAAAAACAATGCTATTCATTAAACCTTTCCTAATTGATTTTTTACACAGTCCTTTTTAACCCAGTAAAGCACAACCTAAAACCTAAGTTAAACTATTCTTGTTATTCAATTTAAAGTTTACCAAAGAAGAAAATGCTGTAGAATTTGTATCAAATTAAAGAAAGTATGTACAGCTATTTTCTGGGACATTTGTGGCATAAGTAGAAAGAAACATGAATTAAAAGACCAAGCTCTGTAATTTGCAATCTTAAAACAGAGATGGATTGAAGAATTAGAGGAAAAAAAAAGCACTTAAAGCACTTTCAGACCTTGAAGAGTGGGGTTTGGAAGCATCTCTGTGGTAATGTTTCCTATTACAGTAGATATTTGGAACAAAGTGAGTCTCTTCTTTTTCCTGGAAACAGGATACAATGTGCAGTAAAAATGTTTAAAAAGCAGATCAGAGTACTCTCAGTTTCCATTTTAGGAAAAGGATAAAGTAATTTGTTTGCCTCTGATGGCATTTCCACTTTTTCTAATTCTATTCTAACTGGGCTCTGCCAGAAATTATGTACTCATAAACTCACTTATGAAGTGTAAAGATTTGTCTTTGCAAGAGCTCAGCAAACACAGCATGCCAGGTACCTTCAAAGCATTTCTGCTCCCTGTAACTGGATTATAATGGCTAATTTTGTTAAGAACTGGTTCCTAAAATAGTGGCATTATCACTGTCATATGACAAAGATGGCAGAGTGAAGGGAGAGGACACTCAGTGAGGCTCAGTGCACTCTGCTTGGAAACATGAGAAATAATTGAGTAATTCTTTCTTGGATAGACCAAAATGTGCTTCCCAACTGCTGGAACCACTGAGGTTTTGCAGCATGTTTCACACACCCACCTCTGCTGAAGGATATTTAAGAAGCACTTCTCTAATAAGTTCTAAAAATAAATAGCATGAAGTCTGAGTTTATGGGAAAAGATTTTAAGGACAGGGTACTACAGTATCCATCACATGGTATCAACAAGAACTGTTTAAATCCCATTGAATTCCAGAGAATACTGAAGCATTTCTTTCATTTGAGTAGTTTAAATGAACATATAAAAGGCATGTAAAATGTATATAAGGGGTATCCTTAAATGGTTTCCTGGCAAAGGAAATTATCTTCAACTCCAAAATAAAACCTAAATTCCAGATTAGGCTTAATTATAGATTGAATGTGAAAGTTTAGCCTCAAAGAGAAAAAAAAAAAAAAAAAGAAAATGGATCTAATCCAATTGCTAAGCATTAAAATGAAATTAGACAGTAAGTAATCCAAAGATTCAAAAGACAAAATGTTCACAGGAACCATTTGTCTGAGGGAAGTCTCATGCAATGAGAAGCAATGCTTGGAAGCTGATAAATAAGAACAGGATGAGGTTTTACTGGAACAATTATGCTGAACATGAACTCCCTGCAGCAAAAGGAGGGACCAGCATCCCATCACACACATTTTTGCCAAATCACCTGGGATCTCCAGCAGCTTTGCACCGTGACCCTTATGTTCCCTGGGTAAACTGAAACACAGAAAATGAGGTGAAATGCCAAAGCACTCCAGATGACCTGGACTAGGAAGCAACTCCTTAATTCCACTGCCTTCCAACATTTCTTACAAAGCAGCAGCAAAGAGCTCAAAGAGGCTGCTGATGTCCAGCCTCTCTGGACAGAGTTCACTAACACAATAACTTTTATTTTTAGAACTATGAACACCTGGAAATAGGCTTGATAATACAAAGCATCTCACAAAATTATTGTATTTTATTACATGATGGGGACCAGTGCTAATATTGATACAAAAAAACCTATTCCCTCTTTACATGTTACTTTTTCTTCTTGTATTTCCCCTTCTTCATTATCACAAGGTACCATATTTCAAAAAAAGGATCAATTCCTAAACTAAAAACACTATCATAAAATATAACTAATAAAAAGTCCTGGCAACCAAATAAAAACTGAGTTTTAAAACTCTACACTAAAATTATTAAGAAGCAATTTTATTCCTAATCACAATGACCCTAAGAATTACTTTTTTTAGATCAAAAATACCATAAATATGTTATGGTCAGATGATTATTTTGGTTGATAATGAAACTGTAGCTGGTGAAAATACTAATCTCATTACCTAAAGAAGGGGGGTAGAAGAAAAAACTGTGTGGTATTAATCTTATGCAGAGACTCTAAATTATACATTTTATTATCCTACAGAGATTTATACTCCCATTATCTCTTACACCCACATAAGACAAAGCAAATGTAAATCTGTCTTTCTCCGTGCAGAGAATTTCTTAATGCTGTATTAGAGAGATAATTATTCTACCCCCACATCTCATAACATTGTTTTTTTAACAATAAGAAGTACTCTGAGTCAATAGGAAGACAGATGTTTTGACTGAGAGCAACTGTGGATGTGTGCTGAAACCAAAAATTAAAACCCCACATAGATAAATATTGAAATGTACATTAATCCTTTTTCTAAGGGTGATCTTCCACCTCCAAGGAAGATGCTTGGCCAGGATTGTCTCTAAATATTTGCAGCAGCCAAAGGAATTACATTTCTGTACAACCTTCATGGGTTAATTTATTCAAATTTCAAACCACCCAATTCCTTCTTCTGTTAATTGTAGCTAGGGTAGAGCTATCCCAACTGTGCCAATTCACACTCATATAAACAACAGAAGTACAGGCTGAGTGCATCTAAATTGAGGCACAGTTTTAACAATACAAATGGTATGAGAAAAAAAATTTGCAAATATGTCAAATTTGGATTTGATATATTTTCCTATATCATCCCCCAATATTACACACATCATCCATTCAGCTGTGATGGGATTCAGCCATTTGCACATGGTGACTGCTCGCCCAAACTCTTAACAAATTTCAGCCCTCATGGTGTTCCCTGGAGAGCAAGGTGGTGTCTGGGTTAGATACAGCCAAGAATTTTGGGTCATTATAAACTAAACTCATGCTCTGACTTGGAGTTTTAACAGGTAAACCAGTTTAACCATTGAAAAATACTGTGAAGAGCTCCTAAAATTCTTATTTGGTATTCATGGACCCATATATTCATGGATGCTTTGGGTTGAAAAGGCACTGGAGATGATGGAGCTCCAAGCCCCTGCCATGAGCAGGGACCTTCCACCCAAAGGACACTGCTTGTTGTTTAACACCTGGAAAGTTTGCAAACTGCACAGGAACTGAGATAAATTTCATGGAGCTGGTCTGTCACATGGCTACACTTGCCATTTTGTAAGGGAACATCACTGGTGTTGGCAGGAGCTAAGATTGCCATGCGAGACAGCAGAGTTTAATGAATTGCAAACCCATGCAGCTGAAGCAGCAGGAACACACCCTCGAGAATACTCCCATCCTGATGCTTGGGAAGGTTTGCATACAAAACTCCTCAAATGGAGACAGAAATCTGGCTCCTCAAGCAAAAATTATAACTCACAGACTGAATTTTTCATTGAAGCTGAATGCACCCTGTACAGCTGGGAGAAGAGGGAACATTCCTTCCTCTATCCACTCTCCCACAGCCATCTCAGACTTGGGCATTCAAGGGCAGCTTTAGGGATGCTCTACATTAGGCCTGGCTCTCTCCCAGCTTAAGTCACCTGTGCCCAACCAAACCCAACCCAACTGCTGCCCAGCAACTCTCCAAGCAGGCACTCCCTTGCTCTGGTTCTGTGCCTCCCCAGGACAGCCTTCCTCACAGAAATCCCAAACCATCTGGTTAGCCCAGCCTTCAGCTTGCTTTGATCCAACAAAGTGGCTCAAAGCGGTAAGAGAGCAAACACTATAGAAATGCCTCTAAAACATGGAAAATGCCTCTTGGTGTTTGGCATGTATGGAAGCAGATACTGATGCCAGTCTGGTTAATGTAAATCCAGAAGAGCTTTGCTGAGGACAGGGATGCAGGACAGGGAACTTGATTTTGCTTCTCTGCCTGATATTAAGCATGGCTGATTTTTAAGTAAACAAAGAAAATACCATCACTGTGCAAAAAACTTCATCTCTTATAAAATCAGCGTTGCTCTTCTGAAATCAACTGAGTTATAAAAATTTACATCAGCTGCAGATTTCCTCCCAGACATGATGAAGAGAGTTCTGTTTGTTCCCCTGGGTCTCAGCTCAAGCTCTGTATGAATACAAACCAAGTTTTTTCCCTAAATGAGTACCAACACATTTTCTCCTGAGTCACATATCCTCAGCTTCTACACACTGCACATTGCCAGGATGACTAAAACACCTTTTCAGAGTATTTAAATGTTTTCTTCAATAAAAAGCATCCATGACATGGTTTTCTTACACAGTTGGAAAACTCACCCTGTTTTACTGCCATTTATTGCACCAGAATGTTAAAAATGAAATTTGCTGTAGAGAACAGGTCCCAGGATAATATACAGCACTGAATAAAATGGAAAGGAAACTTTGAGACAGAGCAACCAGCAGCCCTGAAAAGGCCACACAAAATGATGGGGTAAGACAGATTTAGCCAGGAATTACAAGGAACAGGACACCAAAAAATTATGATAAAAAAATTACAAGTCTGTGCACATGTAAATAACTGTAATCTTGGAACCAAAGTTATTCTTACGTCAATTCTATGGATTTAAATTTATATGAAAATACTTGGATTTCAGAAATAAAAACAGAGTAAGATGGCCTCAACTAACAAGCAGGACACACTACATCAGAGCCCTGATTCTGAAAATCTGTTTTTCAAAGACAGCAAAGGTCACATCTGGATGCCAGTAAAAATCATGTTATTATGCATTCATAGAAAAATATAGCATTAATATTTTCAAAGTATGTCTATTAATTTGCCATTTTCAGGGAAGAATATACATTTTAACAAGTTCAGATACTCTGTGTATATTATTGCATTGTCTCATAAAAAAAAAACCAAACACCTCCTAAGCAAAGGCACCTATTGAATTTCAGATAATTCTCACATAGTCTGCCTTGAAAAGTGTTATTGACTTCTAAAGTTGAGCATGCACAATTTAGAAAGCATCAGAATTAGATCTGATTTTGTTTATTCAATTTAGCAAATCCTTGTGTAGAACCGGAACCCTGGGCTCTTACCTTGTCTGCCACATAATCTCTAATTTTAGTGCACAAGAGTCTTTCCTCACATTAGGTTTGCTGCAGTTATATAAAGGGTATAAAGGGTATCCTTTTGGTACAGCAAATGTTTTATTCTTAAAGGCTTATTTCTGCTGCACAGAAGCCAGTACCAAAATGTCAGTCAAATCCTGTGGGATGATGATTAGTCATATTAAATCCTGCTTGAAATTCTACAGATCTGTGTGGCTTACTAACACTGCTGACAGCAG
Source organism: Molothrus aeneus (assembly GCF_037042795.1). Taxonomy (NCBI): domain Eukaryota; kingdom Metazoa; phylum Chordata; class Aves; order Passeriformes; family Icteridae; genus Molothrus; species Molothrus aeneus. The sequence continues at coordinate 9,785,174 of NC_089661.1, read as the reverse complement.
CAGAGGGGCTGGAGCAGAGGGACACCCAGGAAAGCCACCTGCAGCCCTGGTGTGTGGCACTGCTCAGGTCTCACAGGGACGCACCTGAAGAGCCCCAGCAGTCCCCCAGCCTGAAACCAGCTCAAATAGAAGAGGGGGTTACCAGCTCCAGCAGATAGGAGAAAATCTTTTGTCTAAAGATTTTCAACCAACTCTAACCAGCAATGCATCCATCAGAAAGCTTGGCTATAAACTCAGGTTTTGGTAATGCCAGACTAAGAGCAGGATGGTCTGGAGGAGACAGACCTGGTGAAACTAAGATTTGTATGATGGCACTTCTAGGAACTGGCCAAAGAGTAGGATTCACTATTCAGAAATAAACTGAATAGTTTCATTTAGAGTCAAGAAATAAAAGAAAAATAATTCCCTTTTCCCTTTTTTTCCTCCCTTTTTTAATAACTTGTATCTGAATAAGGACTTCACTTAATGTAAAGCTAATGCCATTCCTCTAATGTTGCATTTGATGCAATTTCTATTCATATAAACAGATTATGAGATATATTGCACCAGGAAGATCTCTCTTTTTAAAGCAGAATATTAAAAATTGTAATGTAGAAAATTGGGGTAAACTACCTTCATTTTTGTATACAAAAATACAATAGCTCAATTTCAAAAGGAACACTGGAATTATAGAGGCATCAACTATTAAAAACAATTAGGCTTGTGGTTATGAGTGTAATGCTGCTAGAAGCAAATAATCAAAGTAGAAAATGCTAGCAGAGGTTTCTCAGAACACTTACCACATTCTACTTGGAAGCTGCAGTGGAGATGTTTGTTTCCTTGGGAAACAGGAACAGCTGGAAGCAAAGGAGGCAGTAGAGCACTTGAACAGAGAACTGCCCCAGACCTTGAATTGATTGGTTTTCCCTCCAGCAGAACCATTTGCTTTCCAAGAGACCTTGGAAAAATTTTTCTTTTCTCTCTGTTTCAATCTTCAGACTTGCAGACAGTTACAATAACCCCCTATAAAGCCTTTTTAAAACCCACAGACAGAAAGCATTGTAAGAATTATCCTTTCCCACCACTAAGTGCTCACAATGCAGTTGAGTCTGCAAGATCTAAGCAATCCTTTCATGTACTTAATTCACATTTAAGTTTCTTAATGCATTCCTGGCTATAATCATGGGCTGTTTTGAAAGATATATGACCACAATTCATGTTGCTTTAATGATTAAGGAACACTAATATGGTTCTGTGAAACCACAGGCAACATAACTCAGCCTCCCCTGGTACACCTGGGTCCCTGTTTGCAAAACAAGCAATAAAACCCCATAAACAGCTGAGGCAGAATGGCAGTTATCAAATAAAACATCTACACAAATATTTATATTCTATACCATAACAGCATTTTATTTTACCTCATCCACCATGGAATGATCAAAAATCCATCTTTTTAACTAGTCAGCAATATATTTTGCTGAAATGACCAGAATATGCCCATAGATTTGAAAGTCTACATTAAAATGGCGAATTGCAGGGAAAAAAAAAAAAACCAACAACAAAAAATCAGGAAGTACAAAGTCCAGTCACTTTCAAATGTGGAAGTTTAAATAGAATAAACAAATATTGGAGACTGAGAGCACAGTGCTGCCAGGTTTTACTGCAGCTTCAGAGAGGGAATGACTGCTAAGCAGTGGCTGTAGAAGCAGTTCTGCTCTTACCTGTGTGACCTGCAGCCAGGAAACCCAGCTGGGATCCCCTTGAGTTGTCCAAACTAATGGAGCTGAGCAGGTGAGGGCCATCCTGTGTAATATCCACTGCCATTTCCACACTCTTTTTTTGTTTGAGTCTAAGTCTACAATATCATTCAAAAGGCATCTATTCTTAGTATTGGTACCTTTTCCCTCTTACAATTATTCTGAGAATTAAATGGATGCAGGAAGAAATACTCCCTAAAATACCCAAGATTGTAACACAATTCTGCAAGATGTCTTACACTGCACTGAAAACAAACTGAGATAAGAGACATTTACCCCCCACATGAATAAGATACAAAAATTAATTTTAATCTGCTCAAGTTTTTTAAGCATCCAGTAGGCTATAGCAACAAAATCTTTTATGCAGTTATACATTTGCTGAGATGGATAAAAATTGAAAATAAAAAGATTATACCATTTATCAGCACAGGTAGGTAAATATATTGCACTCCTTAATGATTTGGCAGCTATTACAAAGTAATTATCAGTTTGTGAGATTAGGAGATAGAACAAAAAACCAGATTACTGCTCAAAACTCAATTTTCAGTGTTTCGTTTCAATATATATGCAATGGCATTTTCTGTTTTAAAACTGGAACTGTACTCTCATTACTCCTGAAGTAAATGAGACCTTAGCAATAAACTCATTCTGAACCTTGGGGAAGTCCTGAGTCTGCCTTGAGCCACTGCAGGTTCTTCATTTGTTCTACATTTATCCAGAACTACACAGTCTAGACCATAATTTCAGTTCCATGATTATAAATTTCAATCCTGCAAACAGTCTCTTCATGGCAAGGCAGACACAGAAAACTTCACACTTGCTGCAATTGCTTAACACCCAGGAAACCAAGTTTGCAATTCAGAACCAAAAAGAGCACAAGTTTTTGTAGAAATAGGGAGGAGATAAGGTCAGAAACATTCTGTGAGGATTTGGAAGAGACTATGGGATCATTTGCTTAGGTGAACTGACATATTAAGCATTTTACATCAGGACTATTTATGCTGTGCTCTTTTTTGCTTCAGAATCCAAATACAGATGCTGCTTTCCATTTGTAAAGTCTAGGCAGAAAGCTGCAAACTGTTTTTGACACAGAACCATCACCCTCTAACTCATATTTCTTAATTCTCTGTTCCCAGCATGAAGCCCATTTCCTCCTCAGAATTTTGCATTTGGACTGGAGGCCAAATTCATGAGAGCTGACAGCAGTTAAGTCATCTTGTTGCACTTGTTAAAAATAGGGTTGAAAAATACCTGTTCTCACAACTATCAGTTGTCATTTCCACAATGTGAAGGTGCTCATAGAATCAGGCAACACTTCATTTTTAATGCACAGATAATGTACTTCAATTTTAAGTACAGATTCAAGAGACACCTTAATTTCTTCTTTAAAAGGACGAAAAATCTAAAAAGCAATTTTATTCCCTTTTAAAAGTGCTTTCAAAGAGAGTGTTAACAGCTGATTTATCTTATTCCTCCTACATTCGTCTGTTTGTCTCCATCATTTCACTCTGAGGAGAAGCTGTTCCACTGTTCTAACTTGTGGGCTGTTATTTTTTTCAGACTGGCTGGCGTTGTCACACCCAGTTCCTCTGTAAATCACCCCACAACGCTCTGCACCTTTCCTGAGTTCTGCCTCTCCTGCTGTTGTCTGTAAAGTCTGCACCAGAGCAGTGATTCCACTCATTTCAACTGCTGTGCCATATGGCAGTGATATGGTTCCAAAACACTTTTTAAGCTTTGCTTTCTAGATAAAGACTCTCACACATGTTTGTTCACAGCAGCAGCTGCTTCAAGAATCCGTGGTGAGCTGGGCACCTGGAAGGATCCAGCCTCAGGCAGAAGTGCCAGTGACACACATGCATTTCCTACTGCTTGGTGTGGAATTTGCTGTCACTTCTCCCACCCATCAGCAGGTGAGATCAGCAGTTTTCAAACATCCATTTCCAAATGCCCTCTCACCTTCTGCTACATGGGATTGCCTCCATGAGGGAGCATTTTTTGCCTTCTACTAGGCAAAAGAAAAAAACCCAAAGCAGAATTCAGGAGAGCCATTTTGCCTGGAAATGGAAGCAATTACATTGGATGGCAAAGCTCACAGCAGCCATTCAGTTAGGAGAATATCTTTTCAGTGAAATACTGAAACCAAGTTACAGAAAAAATGTCTGATTTTTGTAGGTGTTACAGGTACAGTGGCATGGCTGTGAAGATCACCATACTTAAAATGCAGCTTTTAATGTGTTATTTCATTTGATTCGGGTCTGCTTTTCAAATTAGACAATGTTGTCTACGTGGCCTTTTATCCCAAATATGTCAATGACTTTACCTTCTCTAAGCCTTAAAAAAAGCATTTTTCTAATTGGGGTGTAAGATAGTGTCAAGAATTAACAATTTGATTGTAACAGAAGAAGTATGCCAAATTCAAGTAGGATGATTTCTCTTTGCTTTTGTTTTCAGACTGTGAAAAACACGAATTTTCTGCACTTACTGCATAGTACTGCACTGTAAGGCTTTATTAATTCAGGCCTTGCTTTCTCATTCCTTACAGCATCATTTCTACCACTAGTTCCATTAATTCTAGTAAAAATTCTCAGTAGGATATCTATTGCTCTTTCTGCAGGACAGAGAAAATTTTTCATTAAGGAACAACAGTTTTTCCCCTTTCCCACCTGCCTTCAATGCCTTTTTCTAATTAAAAGTACATTAGCTCCTTGAGAGCAACAGAAATAAAACTACTTTCTCTATAAGTTGTATTTTTACCTGCCCTTCTTTAAAAGGCCCAACTTACAAATAAACTGGTTGGAGCAGCAGAAACAGGAATTTTCCCTTCTGCACTGTACTTACAAACATATACAAACAAAGTTCCCTTTGCTTTTTGCTTTAGCCTGGGGCTTCCAGTATGTAGAAACCTGCTGTCTAAAATGAAACTTATACATTTAATAAGAATTCAAGGCTGTCTGAAGAGAATAGGTTCTTTTATTAACTACATAAGTCTGAAACTCAGTTAGACACTGTTCAGAGTTCTGTAAATATAAGTCTATATTTCACCATGGACATGTTCAGTGACTTAAAAGCAATATAAACAAGATAATTCCTAAAGGAGCATGGCATCCTTTTCTCAGTGCAGTCATATCCATCCCAGTTACTGGCTACTTTACTTTACTATGCTTTATTTCTTACAGTGTTCTAGAGGAGCTTTTTGTGTTGGCTTTTTGTTTTTTACAAGGAAAAAATTTGCAAAGAATAAGCAGCATGTGAATAGCAAAGATATTGCTCATGGTTTTATACAATATAAAAAATTCAATAACCATATGAACAATGTTGGTACAACAGAGAGTTTTGGTTAGGAATTGAACTACATTTCTCTGCTACCTAAAAAATCAAACTACAAGAGACTGCAAAGGGAAAGAAATCCCTTTCCTGCCCACACAGTAGTGTTACAAAGTCTCCAAAGCAGGATATCGTGCACATGCCATATTTTGCATAGCAGCCCTAGCTTCATTTTTAAAAAAAGAAACAACGCAAAAGAGAAACTTCTCAAGCCTAATGTTTCCGACAACTGTTATCATTTGCAAACTCTTTTTGGGTGCAAAAGTTGAACTATTCTTATCTCTAAAATACAAGGTTTTCCTAAGAAACTCAGAAAAACGCACTTTTTTTTTTTTTTCTAGATGCTGAACTGGCAATATTTCCCTATAGAACAGCTCTGAATCTCTCTGAACCTGGAAGAAAACCCCGATTCCTTGACCCACAGCCAGGCTGTGAGTGTGGAGGGCCAAGAGTGGAAGCAGACATTGCAGAGAGGAAGGCGCAGCCCCCGGCAGCAGCTCTGCACCAGGCTCTGCTCCTTCCTCCCTGCCCAGCCCCACGTGGGACTGCACAGCTGTGACCGTGGTCACAAGGGTCTTCAGGATGAAGAAGAGATGAGAATGTTGACTCTATGATCAGAAGGCTTGATTTATTATTTTATGATATAGGTTACATTAAGACTATACTAAAAAGAAATAGAAAGGAAAAGGTTTCTTCAGAAGCTAGCTAAGCTAAGAATAGAAAAGAATGAATAACAAAGATCTGTGTCTCAGACAGAGCAAGAGCCAGCTCTGCCATGAGTGGTCAGTAAATCCAAACACCCACAGGAGACCAATCCCAGGTCTACCTGTTGCATTCCACAGCAGCAGATAACCATTGTTTACTTTTGGTTGCTGAAACTGCAGCTTCTCACAAGGAAAAATCCTAAGAAAGGATTTTTCATGAAAGATGTCTGCGACACACAGCCAGGGCAGGAGCCAGGGCAGGGCTCTGGCCACCAGGACTAAAGCTGGTTTAATTTGCACAGAGCTAGGGCTAAATGCTAGAGTGGGCAAGGAGAGGAACTGAGCTGGTTGGAACAGCCCCAGTATGATTTTCAAGGAGTCCAAGGGAAAAAAGGATCCAACATGAGCTCTGAGCAGCAAAGAGAAAGGGCACAAACAGAAACCACACAAGATGAAAAACAGCCATGGCCATGAGATTCAACAATGTTGAAGGACAAGGAATGAAAGCTACAAGAACAGACTTTCCTACTGAATATGTGCAAATAACTGCAAAGCCCAGGCTGCCCTGAAGAGTGATATCAAAGGATTCAATTAAAGATAGAAAGGATTTATTGCTTCCACAGTTTTACAACAGAGCTATGGAAGACAAAGTATAAGGACTGAAATTGTAAAACATTTTAATGCTTCTGGAAACAGATAGTGAGGAAACGGGTTTTTTCCCCAGATAGTATTAAAGCATGTAACACTGAGCAGTCTATATTAATCCTCTGAGCTGCAAAGCAAGTTGGGCTTGGATTATTTGGGAGTGAATGACAGATTTAGCTGTACTGGTGAAACAAAGTACAAAAGTAAAGGATTTCATCAAAATTATGTGAAAAAGGCAACAAATGTCATTTAAGATGACATCAAAACCTTGCTTTAAAAACTGTTCCAAATTTTTTTTAAATCTCCAGAGACAACCAAAAATAGAGACTGAAATTACTCACTATAAGGCTCTGGAACCATAACCAAAATTAACTGCAGTGACTAAGCATACTTCTCTTGCCAGTAATGAAAAAAAAAAGAGACATCCTTTATCCATGATAATTTGACAGTAGTTGTTATTATTAAGACAGAAATAAAGTGATCAATGTCCTCTCTCTAAAATACAGAACTTCTCACATTAACAGGTGACAAGGTGAGTGATCTTACTGGAGCTCAATTATAAACTAATTCTGAAAGGGAATATTTCACACTGAACAAGAACTACAAGGACAACATGAGGACTGCTGCAAAGTTACAGAGAGCACAAGTTCTCTTCAAGACTTCTACACAGTGGGCAGGGATTGATAAAACAATGGAGAAAACAAAAATTCAACATGCAATCAGCTCTTCTATAGATTAGTAGAGAATTCAGAAAAGACTTGTGGTCAAATCTGCAATTATTTACTCATAAGTGGTCTTACTGCAGATTGCAGCCACAATGAGCAGTTTTCATCAGAATTTTCATTATTCAAACACACAGGTCTCAGTCTTGAAGGTGATAATCCTGCTCTCACCATCCCAACCAGAGTTTCCAGTGCTTTCAGGAAAACAGCAGAATTAAACAAGGCTGGAAAAGGCTGATTTTCATCAGATTTCCAAGACTAGGTTTCTGTTTAGAGCTGTTATATTTAAACACTCAGAGAGATTAATTCAGCCATCGTTTCATTATGGAAAGTGAAAAATGATGCTCACAAGATTACTGTTCAGCTGTAAGGGTACACCCTGCTCATGGAATTTGACACTTTGGATCTTGCACACCTTCATGGAAATAACCTCCCAAGCTCAATTAGATTCAATGCAACTCCAAAACCCACTCTTCAGCAGAACTTAAAAAATACAAGAACCTTCTTTTTGGGGAGAAAAAAAAAGAAATTTGCATTACTATCTAAACTTCTAGTTTTAAATCTACAGGCCAGATACCAGAGCCACCACTGTTAATGGGAGTTCTGTGCTTTTACCAAGCCACTGGAATCTGGCAAAACCTCATGTACCTGGAACACTTTATAGAACCATTATAACCAATGATCAGGAATAAAGAAGTGGAATAAAAGAGCCCATACAATTTTAAAATACCTATGCCTTTATCACACATTTTACTATAATCAAAGTAGTGTTTTTCAAATATTCCAATATAATATCAAGCAATTTTCTTAAGGACTGATTTAGAACGGCACACACAGAAGTGATTCATACTTTAATTCCCATGCACTTATCTAAATTGAATTTAATCTGACATCTTATTACCAAGTTCTATTACATTCTCCGAGAGCTCTTAGTAGTCTTTTCTAAAATTGCCTAATTTATATAAATTTATGGCATTACTATGTATTGACACCCTGCTTTTCACCATTACCCTAGGCAGATAATACAATAATGTATCAGTCAGTGTACAAAGCCTCAAATAACTCCAATATTTGACTTCTTTCTAGTCCTTCCCAGTCACAGGACTTGTTCCATAAGTTCCCTACCAATTCATGAGCAAGCATGACTGCCCTGACTTTCCCCTTGCCTTAGCTGCTCCAATTTCCCTCAACAACTTTAAATGAGTTCCTAATCCTTCCAAAGTGCCATCTCCTAAATCCTGCTGGTTTTCTTCTAATAAGCTCCATACATCCTTCCAAACATGTTGGATTTGATAATCCTGGTGGGCCCCTTCCAACTCAGGATATTCTATGATTCTATGAAATAATTTCCATTGGTAGGAACACATTTCTGACCACAAGAACTGCTACTTGAAGTACCCCAAAGCTGAGGCCCTGGAAAGTTTTAAGATCAGGATTCTAGACAGGAGAACCTACACTACAGCTAAATTTACTCACCCTAGAATAATTTTTATACTATTACATTATATTCCTGAATAACTGAAATGCATTAACTGTCATTTTCTAATACCATCAAAATAAATGTTATATCTGGGCTTCATACCATCCAAAGGGGTTTCTCAAAGTCAGTGGCAGCTGTGACATTTGGCACATTCAGAGATGACTGGTAAACAAGGGCTGAAGATGCACTTACTTGCCTCCTCTTCTCTCTTGAAAATACTCAAGGTCAATGGCAACACTGGGGTTTATTGTAAAGAAGACAGCTATCTGTGGAGAAATGTTCCCCTTGGAGATCTTAAAACTCCATATTAGAGAAAATAACAATGAACATTATTTGAATATAAATTGAAAAATAAATTTCAGTTCTGTTAAGTTAATCAGACTTAAATCTCCATGGGAAACTTGCAACACTGTTCTCAATTTAAACACTTCCCAACAATTTACAGCTTCATTTTGCCAACTTTTCCCCAAACCACACTCCCATGAATTTACACAACCTAGAATGCTGTTCAGCAACAGCTGAGCAAAGCCTGTGAAGAAGAGGTTTAATATGCTGATGAGAAATAGTGCAGGAAAAAGCAGCAGCAGCAGCTCCTGAAAAAAATCCTCCTTTTTATTCAGATGAAAGATACCTGGGCAATGCATCTCTACTTTCTACACTTTAGATCAACACTGGCAGATCAATTTTCTTCTTACGTTTGCACATCTATGACCAGAAATGTTAATTAGCTTTTGGATTCTCTGGCCCCTCATTAGCATCAAAGTGAGAAAAATATCAGGGAGGGGTACAGGCAGAATGATGCAAAAGCTACTTGAAAGATGAACCAAACTTCATAGTTCCTTGTACTTGGTGCAGAACTGCTAAACTGAGTGGGGCTGTAAAACTGCTGTAACAGAGATCCTGATCAAAATCTCGGTTACATGGAGAGCAGGTAAAGTGGAAGTGTGAATCAACAATAGCAGAGTTAATCTATTTTTCATTTTGCACTCTGAGCCAAAGCATAAAAATCTGAGATGTTGGCGTTAAGTGCCCAGGCATTGATGGGCTATGGGTGGGTGGGCTCCCAGCTAACAATACACAGAAAACAGAGCCAGCACACACTGAATTTTCTTACCAGGACCCAAAGGAAAGTGGCTCCAAAGGATGAGATTTGCATTTAGATACAGTTTCAGTTCCTGGAATTAGCCAGCACTGAGCTGAATTCTTGGTGCTGAAAGGATGCAGTGAATGAAGTGGGCACCTGCACCACCCAAACACACACACACACCACTGTGCTGGAACAATTCTTCCTCCTCCTCCTCCTCTTCACGTGCCTCTCCTCCACTGCCAGTGTTCAATTTCCAGCACAATACACTGATGTTTAGATAACAGCTGTATCAAGGGAAAGGGATAGGAAGGAATCATGAAGATGGATGAATCCTTATTAGGATCTGGCCCTTGAAGTGGATTTTGTGTTCAGAGGCAATTGGTTTCAATACAACCAGAATACACAAACACACATTTATATGGTTTGCAAAAAAAAAAAGGTGAATTTCAGCTGTATTTTCACTATGAATTTGTTGGGCTAAAATGCTTGTTTCCATAGTGAATCAAGACAAAAAGGCAAACACTTAGAAAAAAATAAAACATGCTTAAAATCTGGGACGAATAGCTCTATTTCCCAGGCAAACAAAACTGTATCTGCAGAAGAAAACATTTGATGTAAATAAGATAAAATGCTGCAAAATATTACAGATTTTTGTTTTCTTTTAAATAATATAGAGAAATCCATACATTTTGTTTTACTATAAGTGAAATCTAAGCACCTTTAGGACTAAAAAATATTTTCTTTTTTTTTCCCCAAAAGATTAAACAATCTTCCATGTTCAATGTAAATGGATTAGGCTTTCTAACAGACAAAGCAAAAAAAAAGGTAATCAGAAAAAGAATGAACTGTTGCAGTTCTCAGCAGCTTACACACAGTTGGAAGCTCTTTGATGGCTTTTTGAGCAGGTTGCTGGGAACTTGATGTGCATCCACTCATTGCTGAGTGCTCCATGGAGCTGCTCTGGAATTGCATTTTCACACCAGTTCCTTCAGTGAAAGGCTGAACTCCACCACCTGCTCCACCACTGGTTGTGTTTGGTTACTCTCCCTTTCTTTGCAATACCTGCACACAGGATGAACTACCCTGCCATCCCCACGAGCAACTGCTCTTACAAGTCAACAAATTAAGTTTCTGTCTCATTTTAAAAACTCTGTGATAGCAAAGTATTTATAACTGCAACCCCCAAGTAATGACACTATTGCTCTGACCTCTGTTGATTACTTTTAATTTATATACAGGTTAGTCCTTTTTCACCTTCTAGTCTTGTTGAAGAATACAACAACAAAGCAACCTTGACAAAATTGGAATCAACTGGTAATTAATATTCCATTTAATGGAGATTAAAGCCATGGCACTCTAAGAGGATACTGCACTTATTACATTAAGCTATATATAACTGCATCAAATGGAATATTTAAGCATTTTAACTTGAGCATTTTATGCGTTAGTAATTCACTTAATTATTTTCCCCAGAGAACAAGTGGTGTAATATCATGCTGATGCATGGGGAGTTATAGGAATAAATCTTCAGGCATCAGGATCGGATCAGATACCCCAGAGCCTCACTTAAATCAATAAAAGCAGGAGGGAGCAGTGGGAAGAATGCTGCTTCTGGCTTATTTCACAGAGCTGTCTGTACAGCAGGTACACCAATCATGCTGAAGACCTCATTGCCTTAACTTAATGAAAATGTAACTCATACTTTCACACTTTCTTAAAAGTAAAAAGCTACCTATATTACATCCTCATTTAAAATGTCTCTGCTAGACCTCTTGCTTCATGATCCTCATGTTCTAATGAATTTGAGCTGCTTAGGTCACATTACATTTCTACACGGTCACAGCAGTCTCACAAAACAGGTGAGAATGAATCAGGAGAGACTGAGAGGGCATAAACAAAAAACTTCAGTAACAATTCCCTGCAGATAAATAAATGAATGTGTCACTATTCTCCAACACATAACCTCACTAACTCAACTAAACCAGCCTCTGTCTAAAATACTTTTGGCACTGTAGCCTATTTTATATCTCTGAATTTGATATGGGAAATATTACATCAGTAATCAATGACTGCAGAAAGAAATTGAGATGGGAAAGAGTCATAAAATGAGCAAGAAAGGCAAGGAGAAAGGGAACATTTTGTTAGAGATCTGAAAATGGGAAACAGGACTTCTGTTACTTTGTGTGTATGTGCTTTGCTTTATACAGTATTTTCTTTTTATTGTATTGGCAAGTAGTACCCATAGGTGGGGCAGAACAAATTGGAAATTAACGAAATAGAATAAGAGACTGACACAAAATTGGCGATGAAGAAGGTCTGAATTTGATTTGTACCTGATTCCAGCTGTAGCTGCTGCTACAGGTGGGTGGCAGCCAGGGAGTTCCATCTTCAGGCCTCAAACTCCACCTCAGCTGCGCTGAAATCCAGATCACACTGAGTCAGAGCAGCACCAACATCAAACAGAATCCAAGCTGCAGCACTGCCCTAATTCATATGCTGCTACCCACCTTCTTGGTGGACTGTTGACAGCTGGGAGTAATTCAGAAGCAAAAACCAATTTCCAGCTCTTGTTTTGCTCAGAAATTTCAACTGATTTGGCACTGGAGAAAAGTTGAAATCGAGCTGTTGTGGTGGTTGTTACCAAGAGACTCCTCTTGCGTAAGTGGGATTCCTACCTAGCTACTCTCTGCCTTTTCAACTACTTTGTGCTGCTGAAAAAAGGATGTGGCTTTGGCCCACATTGTCTAGAAACTAAGAACTAACAAAATGTAACACACTTTTACATTAATTCATTAATATTACCCAAACAGCACAAACTGTTGGCTGCACTTAGCAAGATGAATATTTTTGAATATTTTGGGAAAAGCATCCAGCTGCTAGCTGGTGAATCACCCTAACAAAATGCTCATCCCTCTAAAGAGTTATCCATCAATGTAAGTAATGCATGGGTTTAAATTCTCAGTCACACAGCCCACTTGACTTGGTCATTTTGATGTCATTCCTGACATCCTGTGCTACGTAATTGCCATAGTTCTCTGGAAGTCATGGAAAGTTCCCAACAGTGAAAGAAAATCCCAAGAAATTTACTGTCTTTCTGCACAACGTGCCCACTCCCCTTGCCTGCAGTTATTGCAGTAACTGATTTAATTTTTGCTGCTCGTGGAGGTGTTCAAGATCTCCTTGTCCATTTGCTGCAGCTCTGCCTATCTTTCACCTTCCTGTTTCCCACGAGTGCAGATTTTGTTCCTTGACTGTCAAGAATGTTTTCATTCTTTTTATAGGCATTATTCCACTATGAATACAGAGTCACTCATAACAGACCCAAGATTCCAGCCTTCCCCTCAGCAGTGCTGGTAATGCTGTTATCATGACACTGTCACAGCTCTTATCTCACCTGTATAATTTGCAAATCCTTTTTTGCCTGAAGTGCCACTCATGGGTATAAACAGACCTAAACTGTTTACACTGCCCACAGCTCTCACAGACTGCTCAAAGACCACAGCCTTATATAAAAAAAGTTTGGAAAAAAGGTTGCAGACATTCACACTTTACATTTCTCCCTTCCTGCTGAAGTACTACTTGTATTGACATCAGCAGTATTAATTCTACACTCCACCTCAGCCCTTAGTAATTTCCAGAAAAATCAGCATAACAGGGTGATACTTGAAGTGTTATTTGAAGAGTTAGCCAGGGAATTAAGAATTCAAATGCATTGGAGGGACCGGACTTCTTAAAGAAAGACCTATCCCCAGCTCCTCACAGTAGGATTTTGAAGGATGCAGAAATTGTAGAAGAGAGATGAACCATCTGTTCTGTCAGCTGGGGGAGGAAGGGGACTTAGGATACTGATCTAGAATAAACTCACAGTACAATATTACATCTTTTCTGGATATTCCAAAAAAGGAGACAATCATAATTGTCTTTTTCTTTAATTCATGACTATGTATGGTACCTTGTGCCTTGATCTGTAAATATTAAATACAGAACACCCAAAAGCAGAACCAGGTAATTCTAATGACTTTTCACATTTAAAAATATAAAACCAGTACCAAATCCCCTATCTTCTGAAAATTTCAGAGCTAAACTAATATCTGAATTTGGCAGCTTAGACCCTCCTCCCTATTGTAAAGAGGGAAATTGAGAGGGTTTTTTTCTTCCTGATATTTTGATTTACTTTTAGCTGCTAAGTAGGGTTACATGAGTAACAAATGTGGGTAGAGATATGAAACTTTATGTAATGTTTAGCTGCAAGTACATGTATTCCATGATAATAACAAAAAACATCTACACAGCACAATCAACTGACTGATGGAGAGCAGGTAATAAAATTGTGGCATGTACAACAACAAGCTCCCAGTATTTTAGGAGTCAAAAAAAGAGGAAGTATTATCAAATTGCTTCACAAATCCTATCAGTGTAAGAGTTTTCTGAGTAACTGTGTTCTCTCTAAAAATTCACATTACTTGAAGTTTAACAAAAAATCAAGAGCATAAAAAAGAAAGCTGGGCTTTTCTAAATTAAATCAAAAGCTCCCATCAATTCTAGTTCAACCAAAATTTTGTCCTAAATTTAAGACAAAGACATGAATGTCACGGTCAAAAGAAGGTCCACTACATCCCTTTTCTCCTAATTTGGAGCAGCAGTAACATACAGGTTTTCTATATGAACAAGAGCTTCAAAATTTAACATATTTAGAACACATCTAGAAACCCTGAAATTAATTAAATTCTTGATATCTAATTCAGTGAATTCTAGGGTGGACCAGCGGTAATATGCAGCATAGAGGCAGCTTGATTCATCTCCTGTATCCAGAAACTGGATTCTCTGGTTCCAGAACAGTTAGTTTCAAAATATCCCCAGGAACAGCTGATACTACAGCCCTTTTGTGAAAAGGACAAAAGAAACAATAAAATGCTTTTTCCTCAGAAGACAAACAACTGAGCAGCTGCAATGTCTGCAATCACAACCCAAGCAATCTTACCCAGTAAATGACCTGTAACTCTAGAATTCACTGGCTCAATACCATGGAAGGGTTTTGCCCTAGAACCCTGTGGGAAGTCAGTGCCCAGGGCTCTGTTGTCAGAAGCGCCTCCTTCTCCTCACACTCAGGTAAGGATGACAAACAAGCTCCTGAGGTCACTCCTGGCTCTCCATCCCCTCCATAACCCCGGCCACTCCACATGCAGGACCCCTCTGCTGCCGCCGCACCTTTCAGCAGAAAGCGGAGCCGCACCCTGGGGAAAGTCCATGGCAAGGACGGACCCACCTCGGAGGGGACACGCCAGAGGTGTCCATCGCCCCCAGCCCAGCAGCCTCTGGAACCCGGCCCAGCCCCAGGGCACGCACAGCTCCTGCACCCCCATCCCCTGCAAATGCTGCTCAGGCAAGCTGCAGCACAGCCCTCGGCTTAGCTCAGACACTTTGAACCGAAAAACATGAAATAAAGTGCTGGTTAAGGGATTGCAGCCCAGGGGCGGCGCCCAGCAGTGACCCAAACCAAGGCGGGGATGCAGCCAGGAAATCCCGCAGCAAACCCGCCCAGAACCAGGGGGATTTGAGCCCTCCCACATCTCCTTGCCCCGAGGCTAGGGACCACTCCTTGGGATACAGCCCATATATTTGATTTTCAAATGAGAGAGCTGAGCAGAAATGAGGAATGGCAGACCAAACCTTCAGGAAATTCATAGGAACTGAGCTGACTTCAGTGAAGCCAGTTAATCAGAAGCTGAGAACCACTGTAATCACTCTAATTTCCCGAAACATGTTATTTTCCCCATCTCAATGGGACTGCAAGTGAGGTATTTTTACCCTAGAGCCACCACCTTTCAGACAACCTGTCATTAATCAATCATCCTTTTCATCCAAACCTCCAAGACTGCCTTTGCCAATCTAATCTGATCATCCTCTTCCCGTCTTTGCAGGACAGCCACAGCCCCCAGCCACCTCCTTCCGAGCCAGGGGTGGGGACAGTGACTGTCAGCAGCTGCTTTGGGTCCGCTGTGGAGGCACCCTCGGGACACACTGCACAGGCAGGATTAGAAATACCCACCACAGGCTGTGCTCCAAGATCCGTGTGCTCAGATCAACCAGCAGTGCCCCTGCATTTTCTGGAAAGCATTGTCAGTGCTGTCACCGGCCCGTGGGTGTCTGGGGACAAGGAGTGGGCAGGCACAGCAGTGCTCCATTCCTGGAACAGCAACTGAACAGAAGAGGAGAAGGCAGGCTCCTAGCATGTCCATACAGAGAAGCTTGAGTATGGCTCAATCCAAGAATATCCATGCATGTGTTTGGAATCATATTTTTATTACCAACAAATAGATGTGGATTGCTTTTTTGGTATAGTAGCACTTCTAAAAAATGTTCACAATTAAATGGCAATACAGGAAGAAGGTGGTTGTATTTTGTAAGAGTTTATTAGTAATACAATCTACCCTGACCACCTTTCTAGTAATTCTCCATGACACTAAGGCTACATGAAAGAGAGGTGTTAATAAGCTACAAATTTCTTTGCAATATAGAAATGCAGTTCTAGGAGTTTTGCCAATTTTAACTACAAATTACCAATATTTTGTACTTGGTCTTTCCTCACTGTGAAAAGGAAGAGGTAAGAACAGCACCAAGATTCTCTGAGAATCCTCACAGCAGCGCTGTTTACACCTGGTGCACATTTTGTTCCCAGCCCAGCAACAGCATCACAATTGAGGTGTCTTTATGTTCTACCCCATAACAAACACTGATAATTCCTGCTCTGGTTCTAAACAGAATCTCTTGACATTGCAAAGACCAGCAATGAGCAGATCTCTGTTTAGCTGC
This sequence comes from Molothrus aeneus, assembly GCF_037042795.1. NCBI lineage: Eukaryota > Metazoa > Chordata > Aves > Passeriformes > Icteridae > Molothrus > Molothrus aeneus. The sequence continues at coordinate 9,768,660 of NC_089661.1, read as the reverse complement.
TCAACTCTACCCTCAGCCCCAGGCAAAACCAGTTTATCCATCTGGGACAGTGCACACGTGTTGTTAGTTAATCCCCAGCTGACAAATTACAAAAGGGAGAATAACAAACACGTAGGTATTTAAAATAATGTGTTTTCAGCATGACTCACCTCATAAACCCCTGGCACCTAAATGGATTAGAAGTTTATAACAGGAGTTTCATCAGGATGTTGGCTCACTACTAGGGCTGCCTTCCAAAATAAAGTTACAAATCCCAGGGCATATTTAGATTTCAATAGCATGAACATACTAACTGCACTTGCACTCTTGAGAAAAAATTCCAAGGCTGTGTCTAAGCAATAGAAAGGCTGTTTCATTCACTTACCACTAATATCTATCTTGTTTCATTATAAACCTCTTGGAGAAAGCCTTATGCCCACAGATAATGAGAGTTTCTTTCCCTCCATCGTGCATAGCTCGCTTGCCATCTAGTGGGCACAGCACGTGAATTAAGGCACAGCTACTCTCAGCAGGAAATGAGCAGTCACAAAATGTGTGAGTGTAACAGCTTTGAATTAAATATTTCAGCTAGCAGCAGAAAATTATCATCACAGCTAGCAGGACTGCCTATTAGATTCCCTTGAATGCTAAATTTTGTCCAAGTCCTAGACAACCTCATGAAAGAAACCTTTTAAAAAACACTTTCTTCCATACCATATGTTCTTTTTAGTCTCAAAAACAAAATAAACCACAGTGATGAAATCAGATTATAGTTCATCTTTTAATACTGCCAAGATAATTTGCAACATGAGACTATTGAGACACAAAACAGAAGCATCCAAAGCCTTCATCTTCAAGACAAAAACATAATCTAGTTTTTAGCCTGGAGAAAGAAGAGTTAATAAAAAGCATCTTGCACTTCCTTGACTCAACCCCCCAAAGTACAGTCAATTAATTACATGTTTAAATTAAGCATTTGATTAAGTGTCCTCCTTGACCAGAGAGCTCAGTATCTTATTGACCTGTGAGTCTGAGTTACAGCTCATTTGCTTTGAAAGCAGCCCAGGACAATGAACAGCAGGGAACAAAATGATTTTGTGCTTGCTTGCATCAATTTAAAAATGGAGTCAATCCTTTAAATGATCCAAAGCTGAATCAGACTGAAAGGGTCAGTGACCACTTCAAAGTTTTGTATAATTCTTTCAAAGACACTTTGTGTAAGTTTCGGTGTGCTTTTGCATTGTCAGTTTCAAGGGGATTAAAATACTTGAAAAATTCCTTATAAGAGTCAACAGAGGGCAAAAAATACCCATCAATCAGAAAAGAGATCTTGTAGAGTCCCTCTAATTTCCTGTTCAGAAAATGATATTCTGACTCTAAATGTAGTTTTGAAATTATCAAATAACATGCTGTGTACAATTTTTTTCCTTAATCAAGTTAAACATCTGCTAATGACCACAGGGAATGAAATAGGCCACAGCTGGCTGGATCATGCACATGTGATTACTGCTGAGCCACGATTTGTGTTATTAGTTACAGTGCTTCTAAGCTACTTAAAACACATGTTAAAGATCTAATGATGAGCTGATATTAATAGGTCTTCAGAGCAAGCTTAAATCCTTCCCAAAGAATCTTTGAATATGTCTCTGACATATTTGACATGCAAACAGGACACATGTAGAAAATGATTGTACATCAAAATACACCTGCTTTTACAGAAACACGTGTGTTTACTCAAGGGAATATTTCTGAGCATGTACGTTTTCAAAAGATGCATCAACAACACCCTTTTCTCATTACAATCTGTTATATAGGGCTGGCAACACAGGGGAGATTTTTATTGTGGCTATTCATGTTCCAAAGCTTAAACCCTACAAGGGAGAGCTGCCTTCTGGAGGGAATAAATACAAGCACTTCTTTTGAGTGAGTCCCTGGACAGCAGTTTTGCTAAATCTGTGTGATTCTGCCTTTGGCCACCGAGGAATGAGCTGCTGGACTGGGGCCCAGAGGCACTTCCCAGCCACGGCTGCAGAAAGGCAGCTTCAGGTGCTTCAGCCCCTGCCTGCCTGCGCCTGCTCAGGAGCACCTTAACCACTGCAAGGGGACACCAGGACAGCTGAAATCCAAGCCATCCCCTACAAACAGCCAGTATCATGGCTAACCGTTGAAATTATACAGTTACAATAATATATATAAATTATAATTATAAATATTGTATCATTACAGTCCTTCAAACATTTCAGTTTAACAGCAGGGAAGTGTAAAGAGAGGCAGAATGGCAGGTAATGAGGAAGGAGTTTTGTTTTCTCAATGGGCAACATGACAGTCAGAGCTCTCCTCACAGCCAGAGGATCCTGCTGAGCACAGGCAGCTCAGTTGGAAGGGTGACACAGACCAGCACAAAATATTCAACACTGTCTCCTACAACACTGTAGAGGATTGTCATATTGATTTGTCAAGTTACAGGCTCTTTCAAATAAAACTTGCAGTTCTGTTCCTCAACTTTTCCTTCAAAATTCAACTGGATGAAGCCCTGAGCAACCTAATGCTGAATTTAGCCCTTCTCTGATGGGGACTGGACCAGCAAAGCTACTAACCCAGCAAGTCCCCTGAACTATTCTTGAGGTGCAGTTTTTGCTTGAGACAAAGTACAAAAACAGATGTAGTTATACCACAGGATGGGCTCACCACCAAAGAAAAAATATTTCTTTCTTCATCTCTTCTGGCCAACAAATCCATATCTGTTAAAAGTAAGCATCAAAAAAAGGTAATCAGATTAATTTTAATTCCAGTCAGTTCAGAGAGCAGATGTGATTGGTGATCAGAACTAGACTCCTGCTCTGAACCCTTCTCCAGAGCAAAGACAGCAACTGCTCTTCAGAGTCCCTAAGAAACAACACCAAAATGCAAAACCTGAGAAGTCAAACACCCAAACTTCAGTGAAATTGGTGAATAGATAAACCAGAAAAGTCTACATAAAACAATACATCTCACAACAGTATGTTTATTACAAATGCCTACAGGAGTATGTAGGCAATGGGGCATGAAGAGGTATTCATTAAAGTTTCAGCTTTGAAAGCTATTAAACATTCTGTCCTGATCACACCAAAGTGTTACTAGCAGACTACTGCACTCATGTTTAAATGTAAGAGCATCCTTAAGCAACTTGTAAAAATGAAACCTCATTCAACCATTCCAAATTCCTCTTGTTTGCACACATCAGGGTTGACTCCAGCTAACACCAATCTTTACACAATGTAAGATAAAAATCCCCTATTAAGAGAACAAAGCCTTTGCATTTGAATTACAAGCTCAAGCAGAATCTTTTCCTAGTGAATTTAAAAATTTATGATAAATAGCAGAGGGCTGGATACTCAAAGAACTGGATTTGGCTGTCAAGTTTCAAGTTTTGCAGTCACAGAGTAAAGTATCTGAACTATTTATGGTTATTTTTATCTGGAGACAGATTAAATAATAGATGTAATCATTACCCCAAATTAAGGATTCTGCCCTGTTAGCTTCATTTCCCACTTAGGTATTCCTTAAAGACTGTTTTTTCTAAGTTTCTTTTTCTTTTCTCCATAGGTTTACAATTGGTATAATACCATATTATTTATTTCCATCTTTATTTTCCTTTTTTTTTCCTAATAATGAACAGCTCTAAAAATACACAAAAAAATATTACCTAAAACCCCTAAAAAAACGTATGCACAGAAAGACTACAGAAACAAATACCAAAGATCATACCAAAGACCAAAGGTCATACACAGAAGTAGGAAATTCAGTAGAACTTTAAAATATTCACATTTGCTGACAAGGTAAAAAGAAAGACCTTTACAAATGTATATTTTGAAATGCTGAGAATTCCCACAACGTGTTAATTGTAACAACTTAAAAACTTCTGCCTAAATAAATTATCCATATTGTTTCTGTCTGACATGCATACTCCATTTACACTCACATTGTAATTTACTGTGACTGAACTTAGCAAGCCAACTGGAAACAAACACCCTGAATCCTGGGTGAGCTCCCAGAGCTGCACAGCACTCAGAGGAAAGAGAAATGCTATGCCCCTAACAGGAATAAAACACTCCCTGCTATTCACTACACTCCCAGCTCCTTTAGCAGGAATCAGGGAAGGAAAAGTCCTTTTCTGCATCTTCCTTTGGGTACCTGCTCCCTGAAATTTGTCCAGCCTATAAGGGAGCACCACCCTTTTCAGGCACTGGCATATGGTAACACAAAAGTTGGTAGCACCCAGTCTGTTTCCAGAGTTGTAACAAACTCTGCAGACAAAAGACTTGGGCATAAACAGTGTGACTCTTCCTGCCATTCTCAGGCGAGCAGCCACATCACATTTGACAGGACTGTTTGTACAAGCAAACAGGGCTTAGAGGGAACATCAGCTGTAGACTTGGGCCCAAAACAATCCATATGGCCATAGGATAACATTACAAATTAAACTGAAAAGCAATTAACACCACACATACCAGAAGTCTGTAAAGACCTCAGCTGGGAGTGTGAAGTCTCCTGAAACCCCCTTTCTGCCCAGCATTTTAGCTGCATTCAAGAGAACACCTTACCACCCCAGATAGTAAATTGTAATTCTAAAGGCATCTCCACGTGCTCAAAACCATTTCTGCAGCTCTCAAAACTCCATAACAGCTTCCTCCCTCATCAGAGTCCAATATCTAGGATTCTGATCCAAGTCCAGTTTTTTATTGCTGTGATAAAGTGAGGGAAACAGAGGTAAAGACAGCGACCAAGAGAAGGGCAGCCAGCGTGTGAGGAGGGCAATTACACCTCACACACTCGATACCCAGCACCATAACCTACTTATGAAGGTTATGAAATTCCCACAAAGCCCTTCAAGATAGTGCTGGTATTATTTTATCAGAAAGATATTCCAACTAGCATACCTTAATCTCACAATCTGAACCATTTATGGTCCACAAAAATTTACAGCTTCCCGCAGCCTTCCCCACCACCCCTCTCCATGAAGGACTTGTAAGTCAGTTCACAGAGGAGAGATGACTGAGAGCAGTGTTTTATTGGGTGTGTATTTAAAACAAATAGAAAACTTCAGAGTGGAGCAGGAAGCTCGGGCAGTGCACTAGACCAGGACTCGGGAGAAAAACATTTTGTCCATTCCTGAGGGGGTCGCAGGAATGGGGGTCTCAGGAATAGGAATCTCGGGAATGGGGGCCTCCTCCCTCTGCTCTCCCTCATGAGGGTTGCTGTGGAAGGAAGCAGGGGGATCACCCCTCACCACACTACCATCACCGGGGCTACACTAATTCATCCTAATAAATTCCTACAGAACTCTCAGTTAATTGCTGGGAGGAAAAGTTTACCTCCGGCTTCGCGGGGCACTTGGAGCAGAGCTGCCTCCTGAGGGTTTCCTTCCACACGCCCCGGGTCGGGCTTTGGCAGTGGGGCAGGGGCTCCGCGGAGGAGGAGGAGGATGGGGATGAGGATGGGGATGGGGATGGGGATGAGGATGAGGATGGGGATGGAGGCGGCGCTCGGAGCGGGCGGTGGCGGCGGCTCAGGTAGGGGCGGTCCGAGCGCTCCGCCCGCCCCGCCCGGCCGAGCCGAGCCGAGCCGAGCCGAGCCGTGCCCGCCGAGCCGAGTGCGGCGATGCGAGCCCGGCCCGGCCCTCCCCGCCCGCCGAGCCAGTCCTGCCGCGTCGGGAGCGGCGGCGCAGGGCCCGCCCCGGCGGCGCTGCCCGGCTGGTTCCGCAAGTTTCTGACACTTGGAGCCCGGAACGCGAGGCTGCGCTGCGCTGGGGCCGGGGCGCTCCGCAGGACAGAGCTCTCCCCGCCGGCACCATGTCCCGGGACCCCGAGGAGGTGAACAAGCTGACGGAGCACACGTACAGAGTGAGTGCGGGCCGGGCAGGGGCTGCCCGCGCCACCTTTGCCCCGGGGGCCGCGGGAGGCGCGGGGCAGCCGCGGCTCCTCGCGCGGAAACGCAGCAAACTTTTATCTTTTTTTTTCTCTTTACTTTCTTTTTTCTCTCTCTCTTTTTTTTTTTTTTTTCTTCTTTTTACTTTTTTTTTTCCTCTTTTCTTGTCTGTTGTTTTTCCCCCCTTCTCCTTCTTTTCCCTGCTCCCCGGGGTTATCCCGTCCGGCCGCTCCCCCTGCCCGCAGCCCCCGGGCGGGCACGGCCGCGGCACCCCCGGGACAAGGCGGCTTCCAGACCGGTTCCTGCCTCTCCAGCAGGCTCGGTTCAACAGCCAGCCCTAATTCCCTCGCTGTGTTTTGGGGATAAGGTGGTTTGGCGGTCCTGGTGGTTGTGGTCCTCTGCTTGAACCGTTTCTCCATACGGGCCAGCGCCTAAAAATGGCTTAACGCTGAATTAAGTTGCTTGCCAGCGTCCCGAGCTGATAATCAGATTTATGATGGTGCGCCCTAGCACTGCCTCAAAGGACCGACGGCTGTGTGGAGTTCAATTCATGCTGGGAAGTTTTAAACTTTCTAAAATGCCTTGTTATTTGTAGATTTAAAAATATTTTGTTTGTGGGCAACACACATTTGTTCTGAATTCTTTCTTCCTATAAACACACTCTTTCCAAAACACAGCAATTCTAATTGGGAAAAATTCTCTTGAGAATCATACTTTTGGTTGGGTAGTGAAGTAATCCATAGTTGTATCTGTAGTCCTCATTCTGTACAGTGTGTTGTACCAGAGGAAGCACTCAAATTTGCATGATTGAATGCATTTGCAAATTTAACTTACAGCTGCACTGCACTTGTAGCTTTGAGCCCTAAGGAAAGCTTTCTGGTGGATTGTTCTATTTCACTATTTACTAAATTTTTCTGGTTTATTATCAAATGTTTTCATATTTTGAAGATGTTGCTATCAGCATTTAAAGGTTTCTAAAAACAATTACTAGGTGCAAATTTTACTGTTACTTTTGTTGTTCTTCAACACACATTTAAGTCAACTTTACCCCTCCCTTTAAGTAGTCCAGTTATATTGGGGTCACGTTGTATTTGCTTTCTTTTGGACTTATATATCAAATTCATGCAAAACTACCGAAAAAAATGAGATTATCCGGGTATAAATTTTGTCCTCTAGAACCAGAGCAGATAATCTTAAATAGTCTGGTGCTTTTTGGTATCAGTTAGGTTTGTGGCAAGGCCATAAGCAAATATAAATTCCTCTCTCAGAAGAGCACCCTGTAAATACTGGCTCACAGAGGAGAAGCCTGGGAAGTTGACTGTTCAGGGCTGTGCCAACAAAGGAATGCTCTACTCTGTCTATTGACTTCCAGAATGCAGTCAAAACAGTTTCACAGAGGAGAGGGGAGAAGATCTCCTATGTCTTTTAATGGATATAATTTAAAATAGTCTTTAAAGGAGTGAGAAACCTCTAAATAGCAAAACCTTCCCTGTTATTCAGTACTTATTTCCTGGGAAAGTTTGTGATTTAGTTTTGTTTTCTCAACTAATTCAAAGGGATCTTTAAGATCGAAATAACCAGGAAAACCACAAAGGAATACAAAGTTAATGTTGACATTGTGATGAAATGTCTCCTCTGTAGGTATTTTGAGAGGTCTGGCATGTTGCATCACATAGCTCGTACTCACAGGCCTGGAAACCCTCCTGCCCTGCCCTCATTAAAAATTGAAACTTTATCCAGATAAGGATATAAAGGCTGCTTCAGATAGAGGATGAGTTCGGGGTCCACTTTAAAGCACTTATTTCTCCATCAAAGTTGAAATCTTGGAAACAGCTGGTCACCCTTTAGGGGCAGAGAGCAGGAGCCTGTGTATTCAGCACTGGCTGGGACTGTAATCACAGCTCCCCCGTGTCAAACAAATGAACACCTCTTGGTGCCGTGCTCAGCCTGAGTGGAGAGCCTGCTCTCCTTTGTTCAGCAGTGCTCATGGCACTTCTGGCCCTGCCTGTGCCATCCCAGCAGTGCACTGCCTGAACCACCGTGCTGGGATGGGAAGAACCCAGAGCACTGCTTGGGCTTCTCCTGCCTGTACAAAGAAGGGCTTGGTCTGGGCAAAAACCAGTTCAGTGCAGCGCAGTGATGCCATCTGTGCTGCAGGACCAAATACAGGCTTAAGACTTCTCAAAAAAAAAATCAAGTTTTGGGTGACCTGGAAAAATAATAGAAAATTAAATTGAATACCTTGCTGGCCTGCTATTTTCAGGGGGGTGGGGGAGTGTTGTGTGATTTTTTTTCTTTCTTTCTTACAGTGCTAATCCACTGGATTTATTAAATACCTAGTAACCTGTGTTATACAAAGCTTCAAAATATATTTACAGAAGTCATCAGGTGGCTGAGTAATGCCGTTTTATTTTTATCTTGTTCTTCCTTTTTTCTGGCAACAACACCACAAAGTGAATACCTCAATGTTTTTCAGCTAACCTGACTAAATAAACAGCATAATTCACAAATGTGTGTGCACACACCAAAACCAGGGCTGACATTTACCCTTTATGTAAGATCTGAAGAATCACTCCAATGCATGATAGGAATGGCACGTGCACAATGAAGCCCAAGGGTGTGGGAGCCTATGACTAAAGAGGGCCAGAGCCTCCTCCTGCCAAGGAGCTGCTGAGAGCTTCCCTGGTATGACACTGCCCTGCCCTGGCAGCTCCCCCTGGGGACATGGGACAGTGTGGGGGACACTGTGGCACCCCCTGACACTCAGGTGCAAGGGGTTTATGTGTGGCTGTGTCCCTGCAGCCTGCACAGGTTTTGTGCTGTAGGGGGGGAAAGCTGCTCAGCATCCGGCTGTGGCACAGGGAGTGCAGGGGAAAGGGGACAGGGCAGGAAAGTGCTGAGGTACAGACCTGTCCTCCTGCCTGCATGGGCCAAGGGCTGGGCAGGCAGCTCACAGTGCTCCTGTGGGGTGAGGCTCCCAGAGCTCTTGATAATGGCAGGATTTGTGTTGCTCATCTTGGATTTAAGATATATCTCTCTGTATTCAAGTGAATCGTACCCAGAAATTTTGATCATCAACCAAAGCACAATTTAAAAAAAAAACCCAAAACACCTCCCTCCCCAAAAAAAACCACTTTGTGCTCCCCAGAGGCATTGAGAATTATTTTGGTTGGCTATGTTGTTTTATCACAGAAATAGATCTGATAAATTCAGTTTAAAGTCCTAAATTCCATGTTTCTGTATTTTAAAAAGACTCACAGTTATATTAAGCTACTGGATTTATGTATCAAACTTCAAATTCACCTATGGTCCCAGCACAAGCTGCAGTCAGGCTGTTGCTTTGCATCCCTGCATTATAAATCTGACTTGGAGGAAGAGGAGCCTTTGGGAGTTTGTATAAAATCCAGTTCTTCCTCGGTATAAATTATCTCTTCTGCCCTTATTTAGAGTTATGCCTACTTGAGGTCTATCCTTGGGCATGTGTTCATAACCTGGAAAGGTTTGTATTTGAAACACCCTGATGGATGATGTATTAATGTTTCTCTTAAAGAAGAAATGTTCCACCAAGACGACTAATAATTAGTCATAAGAATTAGTCTTTTTGAATAAACACATCTTGATTTAGTCTTTTCCATTCTGTTAAACCTGTTTTAAAATATTAAACTAACATACAAATGGGATATCTTAACATGAGATGTGCTGAGCGCTCAACTGTGCCCTTCTGAAAACTGCATTATGAATTTCAGGAGGTAAAAGGAGGAGATGTAATGTATAAAATGCTTCAAGTACAGTAGAGCACAGTATTATTTCCTTTTTCTACACCTTTTGAATCTTCTCAACGGGGGGAAGTCTCAGACATAGTGTGGCCACACTAGAGACTTCTTAAAAAATTTACTCATTTTCAAATTGAGAAATAACAATTTAAACCAAATCACCAGTAGTTATACAGAGTTTAGCTATGAATAGCTATAGTGATGGTAATAGGAGTGATGTAGACATCAAGATCTGCTCCTCTGGTACTTTTCTAATTTCAGAATTCTACCCAAATTCTTTGTTATTCACTCTTGCAAGAGTGCCTGCAGGATGTAAACTCGGAACTGCAGGGAGTCTATGCATTGTTTAGTTGTGTTCATACCTGCTGAGCCATTGTTCAGTGAGGTGTGTCTTTAAGTAAAAAGCAAAGCTGAGCATTTACAGGAAGGCACTTTTACAATGGCTGTCATTTGGTTTGAAGATTAGCCTTGTTTATGTGACTGTCAGGAACTGCGGAAGGTTTAATACCCACACACAACAAGTGGAAATTCAGGGCTTCTTCCTCTTCAGCCAGCTCCCTGCTACCAGGCTGGATAACTCACTCTGGTTTTATGTGGTGGAAGGAACACAGCAACCCTTACAACAGATTCTCTGAGGATTTAATGACTCAAACCACCAGAATAAATTTCTCTTGTGCTTTTTTCCCTTGGAAGGTCGCTTTTGCCAGCTCTGAAGATCTCTGCATAAAAGATGTTTCCAGTTGCCTGTTTTGTAAATGTTTCCCTTTATTTCCATTCATCCTAAATAATAGAAAGCTGTAGGATCTGATCATGGGCCTCCTCTTCTCGTTAATTATTCTGTTCATGAGAGGTAGTGTGTCACTGGAATATAGGACACACGATTCACAATTAGGAGGCCCTGTTTGTGTGCCTCACTCCATGGGCAGATGATGTGTTGTGAACCACTTTATCCCTCCCAAGCTCTCTCTCACTTTATGATGTTTATTTGGATTAAGACAAAGGTTTTATTTGCATGTCCTTGTACACCAAGGAAGATAAAAATACTGTTATTTTCTGACACTTTTGACAATTCATTGACAGTTCATTGTTCTCCTGATGAGAAATTTTTCTCTGTTCCTCTGTCCTCCTTTTTGAGAAGTTTTGAGATCTGACTATTGTGTGACTTGAAATTTTGCACTGGTGTTCAGTCCCACTCATTTCTGTGACCTTTTCTTTGGACTAAAAGAGAAGCTATAAAACTGTAAGACAAGGTAAGAAAAAGTAGCTGTACAAATTGATTGGAGTTGCACTTGTCCCCTATAACTTCTGAAGTTGAATAAAATACTACAGTAATTTTAATTTATCTGAAATTTCTTGGTAATATCAAATCTATAGCTCATTCTGAAGAGGGAGTTGCCTGTGACATTTTCCCTTTTTGATAAAGTGCTCTAGATACTTCTCCTGGACTTCAAAGACAGCCAGTGCTTACCTGTGGTTAACTGTACTGAAGGACCACTAGAAGCATGGCCAGGTTTTTTGTTTGCTTCAATAGAAAGGAAAAAGATCACATATTATGCTTTTTTCCTAATGCATGAAAGGGAAATAATCTGAGAATTATTTCATCAGGTCATCTTGGAGACGTGGCAGGGGCGTCAGGGAGAGTTCAGTTTTTCTATTGAACACAAACACTTGATTGAGATGAGCCTTGCCCAGTGCTGGGAGGATCAGCTGATCCCCATAAACCAAACTGGGAAACCAAGATTCCAAAGGGGAATTTCCATGCCGAGGTTTTTGCCGTTCCTGGGGCGTTCACATCCAGGGTCTGGCTCTGCTGACAATCAACCTCTGTGGCCTGAAACCCTTCCAGAGCCTGCCTGGGCTGCAGGAGAAAAGATCCATGAGCTGTGCTCCTTCCAGCTGCTGCAGGCACTGCCTGTGAACTGTTTCTTCACCTTTCCCAGTGGTTTTATGCACCTTGAGCAGATGTGATGTCCTGGAGCTCTCCCTCTGTGTTCCACTGGAGCTGCTGTGTCTGCAGAGCGTGCTCTGTGTCTGCTGTACACAAATCCCTGCTCTGGGTCAAGAGGTCTAATGAAAAACAAGAGCTCTGGGGGCTGTTGCAGAGAGAGGAGCTGTTAAGGGTAATTTTATTGGGCTTTGTTCACTTCCTCCTGAATGAAAACAACTGACAATCACTGGTTTGAAATCTGAATTCGAAGATGTCAGGGAAACTGGAATCTTTACCCCTGAATGCTTCAGACAGTCATTCCAAAAATCAGTACTTCAAGGCCAATAATTATCACGTTATTCTCAGAATTTTGGGGTAGGTGGCAATAAGGGGTTTTACTCTGTAATTTTTTGTTTTGAGGAACAGAGTTAGCATAGGCAGAATCTTTCAGGATTATTTTCAGTATAGAGTGGCAATTCAAGGTGGCATTGAGATTCTTCCTTGCCATGGACACACACCATCATGATACATCTTTTTTTTCCCCATATCCTTGAACATACAGGACTCTTTATCCTGAAACAATCCCCTAATTCATCTTTTTTATTTTTTTCCTTGTGATTCACTGACTCCATGTAAGTCAACAGACACCCGTCTTTAGTACACAGCTGGGAAGAAATAGCAAAAAGTTGGAATAGGAAGAAACAACTTGCTCCTTGGAACAAGTGTCTCACAGTCAGAGTGCCTCAGCAAGGAGGAGAGCAGCAGCCACAGCAGCAACACTGACAGCAAATTCCAGAGCTGGGGCAGGAGGAGGGATGTTCCCAGACACCAGAGCCTGAATATCCATCCTGTTCAGTTGTTAGAGTAGCCCTTGGCATTGTTGGCTCCACCTGAAACAGCTTTCCCAAATGATTTCTGGATGTGGTTTGTGAGTTAACACAAATCAAGGGCCTGGGGACAATAGCTGGTTTGTTTGCAGCGATTGCATTTGGGTGGGTGAGAGTTTAATGGGACAGACCAGAAAACAATCCCAGTTGCATTTAATTTGTACACAAAGGCAGTGAGGCCAGGTATTGTTGTTCTGTGGCTGCTTTTGATGTAATTTATGCTATTCTAGTATTGGAATCTAATAGTTTTATATATTTTTAAAATACCTATATTTTTACTGTTAAAGTGTTATTGGAGTTAATCCTTCACTTTTTATGTTCAGCAGAATCCAGGTATAGTGCTGTCTTTGAAAAATGATAGAATTCTGTCTGCATGGCCTTGCCTGAAAAACAGACAAATGTGACAGTATTGCTGTTCTTTTTGGGTCCACCTGTGTACTAAACATAAATATTTTCATTCTGTTAGGAGTAGAACAGACAAAAGCTTGATAGTATTTCACCTGTCTTGAGTCTTGTATTTCCTGTAAACAGAAAGCATCTGTTTTGAATTCCTTGAACCTGACAGTTCTGCTGTGTGAACAGCAGGGAGTGGTGTCATAAAAGTATTGCCATAAAAATAGTAAGAATGACTGAATGGTGTCTACAGGAATCTCATCATCTTCTTCTTTTCATGCCAGTATAATTTCACAGAGTAATGCCAGAGCCATAGATTTGTTAGGAAGATTCTGGGGAAAGGAGGTCCAGAATCTGCAGGTTGTAGAATTTGCTAGGAATGAGAACAGTCCTGCCTGGAGCTGCTGGATTTCAGATTCTGGTTGTTTCAGCCAATAATTGTATTTGACAGTGAAAGCAGCTGCAGTGGATTTTTTTTCCCCCCCTTCTATTTAAATAAGGTCATCATTTTCATTTTCTTTCTGAAAAAAAACCATGGCTTTGCACAAATTTCAAACAAACAAAAAACACAGCAAAAAATACCAAAATGGCTAATTTCCCTAAATGCATCTGTAACACAGAAACCACAAAGAATGTGAACAAGACATCTGGTGAAATTTTTCTTTTCTTTTCTAGCATTTTTTTAAGTTTAGAAATCAAATCTTGAACCACTGTCAGAAGGTTGTCTGAATTTATAAAACAATTAGTGGATAAAGGTTTTTCTCTCATTCCAACATCACCTACCATAAAAGATGTTCTTGCACAAGCTTTGATCACACACTTCATATCCTTTTGTATTATAAACAGCCAGACTCCTTGTTACCCCCTGTTGCAATAGTTGAACTTTTTTTTCCCATTTGTTGATATTAAATGCTCCGTTTCTTCTCCCTTCCATCCTTTGTTTTCCTGTGTCTCTCAAATCCTCCAATTTTCATCCATCCATGGCCTTCTCAGTTGTGAACTAGCCTTGGGTGACACTGAGGTTAATACTGACACCCACTGTGGAATTGCCTTGGTTATAACACAAATTCTGTTTCCTTTCACTAGAATGTTATGGAACAGTTCAATCCCGGGCTGAGGAATTTAATAAATCTGGGGAAGAATTATGAAAAAGCTGTTAATGGTAAGTTTTCCAGGTGCTACCTTTAGAAAGAATGTTTAATTCCCATTGAAATGGACATATTGGATATGAGGGTTGTGTATATAGGCTTAATTCCCAAGTTGAACTTTGGATGTGTTTAATTAAGAGCAAAAAAACCCTAAGTAACAAGCACAAATATACAAATATAGGCACCTTCTCTCCAGCCTTTTGGGGTTTTTCCACTGTCCTGGAGAAGTTGCATCACAAACACTTAGGCACAGAGTTCCTGCAAAATAAACTGAAAGTGGCTTTGAGTAACTCACATTGAAATAAGAATTTTAAAAAAACCAAAGTTATGTAAATTAGGTGTTATTTTTTTTTTCTCTGAAAATACCTTCCAGAGATATTTCACATTCTTAGATCTGTTCCTGCTCACCTACACACGTCACTACTTAAGTAACCCTGAGTACAGAACAATGTGAATTAGTTCAAGTTACAGGAGTGGATTGATTTGTTTTTGTTGCTGTCCATACTAATCCTGATGGTATCTTTTTCATTGAGTCAAAATCAGAATGAATTTTAATTTGAATCTAAGGACCAGTCTCTCAAACATTTTAGAATAGAATTGACTTCACAGAAACAATCTAACTAGGGCTTTCCAGGACTGGGCTCCAGACTCCCAGAGCCTGCACTCTGGGACCTGTCAGAGCCTGCTCCATTTCCCATGCAGACCTGTCAAACTGCTTGATACCATATTAAAACCATGTAAAATCTCTCTAATTTTGCCTCACTCAAGCCTGTGGCACATCAGTCCTCTGAGAAATGGGATCCTGAAGAAGTTGTGCTTAGCCAGACATTGAAATCTCTCTTCATGCAAATTTTAGACCTGGCTTGAGAAAAAGATAAAACCAAAGCCTGCTGGAGATGAAAAGAGGGAAATGTTGACTTAATTGTGGCAGTGCTTAACGTGATGGATTAACATGTGGTTACCTAGTACCTGACCTTAGGAATTACAGGTAGTACCAGAAGGAATAACAGTGTTTTCATATTCATTTGAAATGTCTCTATACCAGTTGCTGCTTTTCACACACTTTGCTGTTGATATGTTACATTTGGGCTCTTAGATCTGCCTTCAAGCCTAGCTGATAAGGCATATCTAGCATGAATGCTTAATTTCAAATGAATATTTACAGTGTTGCAACAACTGTTGCAAAGTCATCTTTGGACTCTCATAAATTGGTCATCTTTTTACCATCAGCTCTGAGTGGGGTAAATAGATCTGAAACAAGGAGCAAATACTCTGTTGCTAATCAAACACTCTGCAGCTTTCTAAAAAAGTTGGAGTATGCTGACAAAGAACATAAAACTTAAAAGAACTCCAGATATGTTTATAATGTATTTTTCTACACTTTGAGGACAAAAGGTCAAAAACCCTTCCCTTTCTGCAGAAATAATTTATATTCCATAGTGCTGGTGAAGGGACTTTACAAGCAGGGCTCTTGATTTAGCTTGGTTAGCACAGAGAAAATCACACATTTCCTTCCTTTTTAAGTGCTTGTATTAGGAGAAAAGAGTGACTTGGGGCTGTCTTGAGAAAACACAGATAGGAAGAGTTGGACTGGCATCAAATCCTCTTGTGCAGGTGGCACAATGCTCCACCAGTAGCACCAGGATAATTCTTCTGCTCAGAAAGTTTGAATACAGAGCACCTGTGAGACAGAGCTTAGACAGAAATCACCCTTTCTAATGCAACAGCCTCAAAAAGAATCTTTGTTTGATTTGGAAAATTTTCAGGCTTCTCAGTGAATATACTGTTATGCAACCAAAGATGTCACCTTGCTAGTAAAAACTATAAAATACAGACCTGTAATTGGCAATTATATTCCTCTCAGGAAAAAAAAGCACCTTAAGAGTCAATAGCAAGAGTCTGCTTGACTTTCACTTTAGATCAAGAATGTATTACTACAAGAAAATTGTGACAAATAACTTCACTAAGTTATTTTTCACATTAAAGCTTGCCAGTTTGTCCTTGTTCCTTCTTTTCTTTGTGGTGTGCAGATCAGTTCTAGGCACTGAAGAGGCACAGCAGCCACTGTGGATCCGTTCCCTGTGTGAGATGTTTCTCCCACTGGCCTCCCTGCAGCTCCAATCCCCACATTTCTGTGTTCATCCCAGTGACACTGGCTGTGGGTTTAAATCAGCCCTGACCAGGAAATGATTCCTGGGAATCACTGAACCCTCGTGGTCTATACCATTGGTTCCTGTGGCAGCCAGCTTTAGAGAGAAAGGATGATTTGTTTCTGAGGGGCTCCTGGGACAGCTGCAGATCCCTGCTGTCATGGCCAGTTGCCATTTCCCAGCTCCCTGCTCTGGCTCAGCACTTTTGGGAGGTTTGGGATTGCAGTTTGGGTTTTTCCAACAGTTTCCTCTGTGCCAAGGAACTTTGCTGTGTCCTGACCAATGGCTTATGGCTAAGCCCTCCCACTGGATGCTGGTTGCCTGTGGGTATGCAGGGAAGTTGGAGCTAAATAACAGGCTGAAATTTCATTAATGTATTCTGGAGTTCTGGCTTTGTTTCCTGGTTTCACAGATCAGCAGGGAGCACAGGGACTCTGGATGACAAGACTTCATAGGATCATACATTAATGAAAATTGAAGATATTTTGATTTTTTTTAACAGTTGTGTTTTTTTTCACTCACCCCAGGTATGGTAGTGGCTGGAAGAGCATATTATGATAGCCTTGCAAAGATTGGGGACATATCAGCAGATTCTCCAGTTTCTAAAGAATTAGGTAAGTGAAAACTCATTTTAAATTACTCCAAAGTATAACCTTTAGTTTTGCTTTCCTGCTGGCAGCTCACAGAACAAATGTGAAGTAGATAAGGATCAGTTAAAGTATGTTCTACTTTTATATAACATGGATGGAAGGGATTAGATGCCTTTAAGGCATATTATTTCTCAAGACACAATGTTTTGACAAATTTAGCTCTTTTTCCCCTCCTTTGGTGAATATATCTTCATATGCATTCAAAAGCATGTGTTTTTAGGCTCATATAATTCTAAAGTAAGTACCAAAAAACATATATCTTGATTTTTAGTGCAGAGGTGAATGTTGAAATACTTTTGCAACAGAATATTGGTATGAGAAGTCCTCATGTAGAACAGCAGTTCTACACTAAAACAATTTTCTGGTTGAGTGTCATTGTGAAGGGTTCAGTTTTACTTCACTACTTTTGATCAAGTGTATCACTAAAAGTTCTCAGGTGCATTTATATTTATTTTCTACTTGAGCTTTTGAAAGAGAAACTGTAGACTCAAAGACAGATTAATTTTACATTAATATAAATCCACTTCAAGTTCTGTACTCTCTGAAAATAATTTCTGAATATTTGAAAGATCAGCAGCAGCACTTGACCTTGACAACTTCACTTCCGTAGGCTGAGCAGCATAATTACAACACTGGGCAAGGGAGTACAAAGTATTTGTGATATTTCTGACAAAAGATTCTCATGTCACTGCAAAGCAAAGAACTGGGACCTATACACTGCAAAGAATAAGCATTTGTTGAATGCCTTCATTTGCTGTTTGACAAAAATAACTTGATGATGTGTCTTGCCTCTGAACTTTTGATTTTGGGCAATGTCGGACCCTTCCCGTGATGGATCTCCTCCTGTAGCTCACTGTAGTTTGTTAATTCAGCTGATTACCATGGATGGGTTTAGCAATTTTTTTTTTCATATCTCTGGAGAAGTAGAATTAAGGGGGCAAAGCCCTGTTGAAAGGTGGGCACTGGTTTCTGTGTGGCTGCTGCATTTTCATGGTTTGCTCTGACAGCACCTGTGGGTGAGTGCTGAGGGCTGGGAGTGGTGGAACAGCAAACAGGGCAGAGCAAACAGTCCCGACTGCAGCTCCTCTGTTTGCTTTGCAGGCTGTTTACAGAAAGCAGAGCTGCTGCTGTCAAACTATAGAACAGTTAAAAGAAATGGCTGTGCAGAGTCTTATGAAATGGCAGAAAAGGCACAATTACAGTTTTTGCAATCAAGCAGTTGGTCAGATGCATGGAAGTGACTGATCTATGACTCGTTGCTGTGGGACATTGCTTATTTGGAAATATTATTATTGGGTAATCTTCTGCCAACTTCTGAAAATAGCTGGTTTTCCTTATTTGGGACAACACAGAATTATGATTGAAAACGTATTTTTGTTTAACTATGAATTCCATCCTGCAAGTACAAATCTTTTTCAAAATTTGTAATACCATATTGAGACAACATGACCTTCTTCCCTGCTTTCTGTTCACCTGCTGCTTTAACTGTTACCACAGAAAAATCTATTCTTCTTAAGGCAAACAGCAACCCTGGATTTCTTCCAACACACTTTCTGATGGAATACTTAATTTAGCGATAAGGAAAGTCAATGAATGCTGGAAAAGGCAGGATAATGTGGTTAGGAGTCTGTGACAGATCATTTGCATTTTCAAGAAAAAGTCTTACAAGTTCTGGAGCTGGGCTACAATATTAGACTATTTACCAAAGAAATATGATACACCCAGGTGTCTCTAAAAGTATCTGCTTGAGAAGAAAAGTATTTACTGTACACTTTGGTGTTTTAATTATTAAAATATTATTGCAGTGCATGCTGAGCAGTATGGGGTGCATAAGGACAGATCAAACTTTGCCCATTCTAACTCCAGGGCAGCTGCTGCAGCCCCCAGTGCAAATCTGATCCAGGAATTCCTTTAGACCTGCCAAAAAACAAGTGGTTGACCACTGGCAGCTCTGTCATGCATAATAGTTCTGTTATCTCTGCCAAATTAGAGGTGGTTTCACAGTTCAAATCCAAACCTGCTGGGTGACCTACAGTGCATTCACTGCCAATGTGATGTAAAGATTGGTATCAAACCACAGCCAATCCTTCCTCCCCACAAGGAAACACAGAACATGGGCCTCTGACATGAGACAGTAAAAGGGACACCAGCCCCACAGCAGGGGACAAACAGAAACAGAATAGAAATAAAGGAGATTTTTTGAAGCAGAGTGTGGAAAGCAGAGATGCTGGAGAAGTCCTGGGAAAAAAAATCAGGTAACAATGCCAGAAATCCTTTCTTCTGTTGAATGAGATTGGAGCAGAAGAGGGAAATGAGAATGAAGAGGAAATCTGGATATTCCAGCTGATTCAGAGCTTTTGTACTAAGTATCTCTGTCTTTCAAGTCTGGTTGAAGCTCTCTGCATTATTTTAATACAGAATAATTTAAGCAAATTGAGGAAGTAGAAGAATGTGCTGCAGTCATAACACAATCCTTATGAATAAGAGATGAGTTAATTGAGTCAACATTTTTTCTAATTTTGTATTTCCCTAAATCTCTGAGCTTGTAGTCCCTCAGACTTAGCAATGAGCATTAAAAGAACAGAATCTGAATTTATATGCTTCAAGCTATTCTGCAATCTGAAATTTGCATACCTCTTTTCCTAGGCACCTTTTGGAAATCCCTCTAGGAACAAAAGATAGAAAACAAGAAATTGCATGTTTAAAAATGTTAAGGTTTCATACTATTCAAATTTCAGCCTACCACACCAGCACAAAATGCTGTGTTTCAATAATGCAATAAAATAAATAAATCAATTTCACACAGACACTTCACTACAGTGTTAAAATAGTAACTTTCACATGTTGCTGATTGGTTTTGTCTTGCCCAAAACACAAAGGCTTGTCTGGCTTTGTCACATCAATTTTTAGTGCTTATAATGTAAATAAAATCTCCTCTAGTAACATGGGCTGTCTCTGTAGGCTTCACTTGGACAAGGAATTGGGAAGTTCTTTCCTGCTTGCCTATGGAATTCTGCTTCTCCTATCTTCCCAACGATCTTCTCCAGCACCTGACAGTTATTGTAGCTACATCTCATTTTATAGTGTGGGTGTAAAGTCCCACTCAGTTTGTTGTGTAGCAACGGTATCTACAGCAGTCACCCACAATTACATTATGGATCTGTACCCAGAGCTTGTTGCTCAAGAATTAAGGAGTGTAAACCATTAATTGCTTGTCCAAATAGAAGAAGAAAGAAAAAATATTTCATTGCATGGTTTTGATCAATGGAACTAAATTGCAGAAGATCAGTATGTTAATGGAACAATCAGAGAAGACAAAAGCCTCTCCTAATCTAACCAAGACTGATAATTTATTTAAAGATTACTCTGGTTTACAGGCTTGTTTTTTATAGTTGCATTGTGTTAAAACTTAATTGGAAACAGGTATGCAAGAGCTTATGCTCATCTGCAGTCTAAAATGTAAGAATTTGGGAAAATTTGGTTTCCTTTCAGAAGAATTTAAAAACACTACAAATTATCCAGAGAAGCAACTATTGAAGTAAAAGATTGCTCTTTGTCTTGTGACTGCTACAACAGAGAGAGGAGGGGAGAAAACCCCAAACTTCTCATGGTGCACAGAAGAAGTGGAATTCTTTCCTGACAGAGGGTGAGCCCTGAACTTGATGTTCCTCTCAAGCACAAAAGAACAGACTGTTCTTCAGGTTAAAAGATAGGATTTGAACACATTCATAAAAGACTTTTGCCTGTCAGTTTTAAAGGTCTCCACAACTTTGTCCACAACTGTCAACTTGTTTCACTCTCACTAGTCAGAAAATCAGGCAGAAAAGGAGAAAAATCCCGTGGTTTAGGATGAATGATGCTAGCTCAGCTCCCATTAAAATAAAAAGGGGAGGGAGGAGAGTTGCTGGCTTTAACACATATACATTGACCCTGTCAGCTGGAATCCTGTTTCACTTAGAAAGATGACACCGGGCACTCTGGAGAGGAGAGATCTGACATCCTGCCCACCTCACTGCATCCGCGCCATCCCTGCATGCCAGTGTGCTGCCTCTGGAATGATTGTGCTGGGCAGAAAGGAGAGTGAAGTGTGCCAGCAACTGCAGAACCTTTAGCACCTCATCTGGTGGAAACTTCTGGGGAACCAGCTTAGAGGCTGCAGTTTCAGTAATTAGAATCAGGCCAGCTTTTCCTATGGAGCATTAATAAAAGAGTATTCTGCTATATTTATAATGGAATTTCATATGAAGAAGCCACTCTATTCCTGTGCTATAAAAGGAAACTACACAGAGAGCTGTCTTGAAAGGGAAATACAAAGTATTTGTGGGGTTTTACAGGAATAAGGTTTTGTATCTTCCAGTTATACAGTAACATTCCAGGCTTGTGTTATACAAACCTCCAGTCTGCTAAAAGAAAGGTGGAAGGAGATGAGCCAGTCTTGGGTGTAAGCTCTGTAATAGTTCCCTGCTGGAATATAAACCAGAAATGAGGCATTCAAGAAGCACAGTGAATGAGAGGTGGGTTTGTTGCTGAACATAAAGAATGTGTCTAGAAACAGATACTGCAATTTGTTCTTACAGAACTACCCAAAAAAAGTTTGCTCTGTATACAATTATAGCGTTGTAAATTTTGTTATGAAGACTTCCAGATAAGTTACACATTTTCGGTTTCTAGAAATGGCTGATGGGAGGAAGCAGAATATGAAAATACACAAGGCCTTTGGTAAAGATTGCAGTAGCACTAGAGAAAAGAAAGACAGATACTAATAGGATTTCAGTGATATTATCCCAGCTATTTTTTCATGTTAAGTTAGAGAATAGGTTACATTTTTCTGTCAGTTTTAATATTTTACTCCCCACCTGCCCCAGTCTTACTGCACCCTCCAAACCAAAGCTGATTCTCCTGGTTTTAGTCAGTGACAAGCTGGGGTGTAACACTCCAGCAGCCCTGACCTGTCAGGGTGGCTGTGTGGTGGTGCTGGCACCAGGACTGGTGTCTGGGCAGCTGCAGCTGGGAGAGCACCTGCCTGTGTGCCCTGACTCTGGGCTTCAGCTCAGAAACCCCTGATGCTGTCCTGAGCACACACCCTCCGGGGAAAATGCATATTCCAAACACCTGCAATGAGCGAGGCTTGCTGGCTTCCTGCTGTGCCTCAAAGGCCTGAGGAAATAGTGAAGGGACTCCCCAAAGCATTCTCACTGTGCTGGAACAGGTACATTTCACCTGAGCCCCACTCACGTCTCTGGTGCTGCCCTGGAGCTCACCTGTGTGTCCATGCTGTGTTTGCTGGGCTGTGCCCAGGTGGGGCTGGCCCACAGTGACTCCAGGTGTGTTCTCCCCCAGCCTGAACCCCCCAAACCCAGCTCCATCCCCGGGGGCTCCTTTGGGGCAGGAGGTT
Source organism: Molothrus aeneus (assembly GCF_037042795.1). Classification (NCBI taxonomy): domain Eukaryota; kingdom Metazoa; phylum Chordata; class Aves; order Passeriformes; family Icteridae; genus Molothrus; species Molothrus aeneus. The sequence continues at coordinate 9,746,451 of NC_089661.1, read as the reverse complement.
GTTCTCTCCCACATCTCTAAGGATGCTGAGCAGTCCCAGCCTTTCCTCGCCACCAGCCCCAGGTGAAATAAGCCTGTGTTGAGAAAATGTACTTCTTGTGCTCTCAGTGAGGGGAAAAATGGAAAGTAAATGACAACTTTGTGAGGAAAATAACGTCATATTGGTAGCTAGCTTGTAAATCCTGTAGTGAAAGGATATATTTAGTCTGTACAGTCAGCTCTTCCTGCTGAATTATTTCTCAACCAAAAAAATAATCCAGTACCCATTGTAGATGTCACTAACAGTCCCATGGGGCAGGGCAGGGAACCAAACCAATTGTCTTGGACTTGTGAGTAAGAGAATTTTATCAAAACTTTAGACTCAATTTTGATGTGGGGTTTTTTGGGTTGGGGTTTTTTTGGTCACTGCTAAGACAGTGAAACTCAGTGGCAGCTCCAAAATGCTGTAATGAAAGTTGCAGTGATTCCTTGTGGTCTATTGCATTTCATGTAACATTTATAATGATGACTTAAATATTTACCCTCTCTGGTACTGGAAACCCATAAAAACTTCAGTTTTTGCTGGTTAGCATGATTTGTTTGTTCCATCCCTGCTGTAGAACAGGGATTATCTCTCTTGTATGATCTTCCTTAACTAATCTGCCTCAAACCAGCAGGGTTTCATCCAGGCAAGTTCAGGCTTGTGGCTCTATTGTAACTTATTTTCTTTTCACCTGCCTTGTGTGAAATTACCAGTCCCTGCACACCACTGCAGCTCAGGTATGAAAAGCTGAGGTACACAGGGCCTCCAAGGGCCTATGAAACATGAGTCCCTGACATACAAACTTTAATGGTTTATATGTTTGGGTAAAAAAAATAATAACAGAAATGCCTGCAGCATACTTCATATATATTAGTAATAGAGTAACAGGTGGAAAAACAAGTTTGTAATTTTTCATGCATTATTTACATGGCATATACTTTTCCTTTCCTTTTTTTTTAACATTAAAATTTAGTTTCTGTGCTTACCAATCGTCTGAGACAAGCTGAATATTTCATGTTGATTATCATCTGTTCAATGATATAGTATGTTTAAAAAAATTCTAATCTCTGAATTTTTTTTGACTAAGAGATCAAAACATCTTGTGAGAAATGGGGGAACTAGACTGCAGACTGAACTTTGCTGAATCTGCAGAAAAGTCACATTCCTCTTTAGAATACAATGTGAGTTAATGTTTTTGTTCCATTTCAAACAGGAAAATAGGAGCATCACCCCAAGAACAAACTCTGAGTAACTGGAAATCAAAATGGTTTTGTTAATCTCATAAGTATTCACTCTTGCCTAGCCTTATGTAGGAATTACAGTTCACTGCCCACTTTATAGTATGAACTGTGTAGTTCTTTCTAAAGTCACCTTTGTCCAGCTGAAAGAATTTGGCATTAATTTTAGTCTTGGTAAAGTATATTTAAAAAGCAAGTTGATCCTCAGGTCTAACTGAATATGGCTTATAAACAGGCATTGACTTTCTAAGGTATAAAGAGCTCAGCAGTATTCTGTCTCTTTTAATATTTAAATATCCCAGAGTTCTAAAGAAAAATAATAATTTTAATTCAAGTAATTAAAATTCTGTCTTCTGTACTGGGAAAGTCCTTTGTTATGTGGTCCTAAACTATTTCACATGATCATCAATGAAGGTTTAGGACAAGAAAAGGGTGACTATATATAGTTCTGATCCTGGGCTACAAAAGGAAATGATATCATAAGAGGTGCTAGGCTACTAGAATAGAAGTGAACAGTGCTCTATCCCTTCATTGTTTGCTTAATTATGAAATGGGAAAAGGATCTTTGAATAAGAGGATTCTTTGATTCTATTTGCCATGCTGAGAGCAATGTGTAACCTAATGACAGGGAAATGCTCAAGAGATCATTGCCAAGTATGTGTCAGTGAGAAACAGACAGGCACTTGTATGGGGAGGTTATATATGTACAGGCAAACGTGTACATTGCAAATAAAGCTAATATTTGGGAAGGACAGAACTTAGTGTACAGCAGTTACTCTAAAAGTAAAATGCTAGAAGTCCCCTTTGGTCCTACAGATGTATCTTGTGCCTAGAAAGTTCTCTGTGCTGGGTAAAGCAGCTGTGGACTCCTGGCCAAGTGTGTTGGCTGTGGTATAACTGGAAAGAATAATTTGACTGGATAAAAACAGAGGCTGAAGTTTTAGGCTGTTTTCGGTTGTGTCATTTGGGGTTCTTTCCCTTGAATCAGATGAAAATTTGATTGTGGTCAAAGACACTTAAGAAGTCAGCATGGGCTAGAATACATTTTTCAGGAGCTCAGCAGGGAAGTCCTGTGGGAAGGAGCAAGTGGAGCACTGGGAGTTCATCAGTTCAAACACCACCAGTGCCCAGCCCACAAAATTAACACCAGTGTCCTGCACAATCTTATTTATCACTTACTGCTTCTGTCTCGATGTGGAAGCAAGATACTAACACTACTTGGACATCTTGCAGGACTGTTTATCTCTTCTGTATCAATGAGACTGGGAAGTAATTACTTATTTCCCTTAACCCTTAATCTGTTTTAAATTAACTCACTTATTTGCTTGTTATATCACAGAAACATTTGTGTTGTTCACAGCCTTAATGAGAACTCTGCATATTTTAAAATTAATCTCAGAATGCCATTTAGAATGTGAAGTTCTCCTTACTTCTATTTTTATTTTATGTATGTATGGCTTTAGCTGCCTCAGGGTATTACAGCTAGCATGTAGTGTGGACTTAAAATACTTTACTTTAAAATCTCTTCCCCTTTTCTTGATTATTCTTTATTTTTTTCTCCTCTCCTTCACCTTCTGCAGTCACCTTCACAAAATGGCACTGAATGGTCATGTGTCAATGCCATTTTGTGAAATGAATTACAGGGAGATTCACTCCTGAACTCCTATTCCGTGTTTGCCCATGCAGTGAGGAAAGGCAGCCTTGACCTAGTCCTAGTGATTTATGTGCATATTACTGTTAATTCTACAGATGGGGGGAGTGTGTTAAAGCATTCTGGACAAACTGTATCAGAAGAAAAGTGCAGTTAGAGCTGGGCAAGTTTTGTATTATTTTATCCTTCTTTGTGATTTTCTTCCTTCATATCTTAAATTCCATTAAACCTTTTGGTTTCATTGAAGCATCTCTTGCACAGTTAAATCCTTCCTATCACAGAATGATAAATTTAACATGTTTGAAGCTTGGCAGATGTTTGGTTCAATCATATTTATTTGTTACACTGTATTCCTTTGAAACTTCCTATTTTACTACCTCCTGGGGGCTACAGTTTTCAAAGGACTTTGTTTCTAACTTTCCCATGTCATAAATGCCTTTTTTCTGGGCAGAGGGTGACCTGGAGAAAAGAGCATCTTGCCAGCAATAGCAGCTAACAGCACACTTGGACTGGGCTGTCTCCATGTGCAGCTTTGACTCAGCCTTTCATTCTCTTGTTTAATAGAAATAATTATGTGGCTTCATCTCTAAGTCACAAAGGTAATCAACCTGCCCTGAATACAAAACAGGACAACAGGAGGTAAATGAGTGATATAATTAAGCATTTTACCTCTTCCCAGACATCTAAAAAAGTCTCACTATTAAGAGACTTGAATTTTTTCAAGAGCAACCTCCTCTTAATAAAACAAGATTGAATTATATTTCAAGTAAGTTGATGTGGTTAATACTTTTATTGATTCTAATGTAGCTATTTGGTATTTAAAAGTTTAAGTGATTTTGCAGGTGGCTGTTGATACTTATTTCTATGACAGAACTCTATTGATTGAGTTCCATTTTTGTTTCTAACTTGAACAAATTCTTTTAGACTTCACAAGAACAGTCAACACAAGGTGAAAAGGTAAATAACCTGAACAATCAGGCAGAGCAAACAGTGAGGTTGAAGTGTAACTTCTGCAGAAGTCCTGGCCTTACAATGAATATTTCTGAGGGAAATTGCTTTCCTTGGCTTTTATCTCCTGGGCATGACAGCCTTTCAAGGATTTTTCTTGCTCAGGGGATGCTGTATATGGAGAAATGACTGTTGCACCTTCTGGACTCGTGGTTGTTTTGGGTTTTTTTGTAACAAACACAACATCATTAATGAAATTCTAGTCTGTATTAGTTTCTCAATAGAAAATATAGATGCAACAAAACAGCTTCCCAAACAGCTCTCTAGTCTGTGATGCAAAACCAAACAAACTTTGTAATTTTGTTTGTATTTCTTGATAACTTTTCCTGCTTTCTTTTATCAACATTTTCCTTTTTAAGTCGTAGATAAGTATTCACAAAACTCTTCTAACTTTAAAAGCCCATTACAGTCTAAAATGTATCTTTTGAGTTGAGTTGGTGAAACAAAGTGCATTCACTTCTGGATCCTTAAAATAACACTGCTCACCTCCGTTACTTCAAGTGTTTGTGTAACTAATTGTATTTACTTTCCTGTTGCATGTGAGCAACTAATTACTATAGCACCTCTCACTTCTCATAGTATTTATATTGCTGTAGTCACCAGCAACTTTAAATATAAACAAAAAAACCACAGCACTCTGTGGGCTGTACAGAACTTAGAAAAACTATAAATATTAAAAAAAATAATAAAAAGCACTCCTCTGTCTCTGTGACTGTGAATCCCTTTTCTTGCTAGTCAAGGGGCTGTCTGTTCTCACTGCATCCCAATTCTTTCCTCTAAGTGTCCTGCAGTCTGTTGTGCAGAGAGAGGTAGGGGTGGGCACTGGAGCAGGAAGAGGGGTTCCTGAAAAGCCAGGAGAGACACGTGTGTTTCCTCTTTCCCCATAAACAACAATGCAGACCCACATTTTATAAGATTTAGTTGAAAATCTGCTGTGTCACGCTGCTTCAGAAGAGATGTGGTCCTCATGTCAAAGAAGTGAAGATTTTGAGATGATGTAACAGGAGAATGACAAATTAGAAGGAAGAAAGGTGGTAACACATCCAAGGACATGGGGATGCTTCTGCTTGAGAAGGTTACCAAGTCACCAACCTGCTCTCTGGGGAGACAGGCTTGGATGTCTGTGCAGATGAGAAAGAAGATGAGAAAGTTCTCATGAAGAGTTCTGACATTCATTTATTGAGCCAATTTTTGAAATTATTGTCATCTTTTCAGTGTGTTGAGCACTTAATGCATCCTTTCTATTTTAACTCAAAAAAAGGAAACAAGAATTGCACAAGATGGCAAATAGGAGGGACACACAGTCCCATGCAGTGACTGCCAGTGATGTGCAGGAATTACAGAACTGTGGTCACTGCAGCCCTGCCTATGCACAAGGACAGCACAACTGCAGGTACCTGTGGCAAATCCAGCTGGGACAGCTGCAAGGGTGATTGAGGGATACAAGGATCACTGGAGGAGGTGTGCCAGGAACCAGCTGTCAAACTGAACCTGCCAGTCCTGCCATGCAAATGGAGTGCCAGGAAAACACATCCCTAGTGAAGGCTTCCACATGCAGCCCAGTCTGTGGATCTGATCACGGTGCCAGCAGTTCCAGTTCTGGCAGCAGCCCCTGGTCAGGAGCTGGGAGCTGTGCCTGCTCTGACCTGGGTGCAAACTGGGCCCTTCCTTCAGCTGCTCTCCTCACAGTGCTGCCAGCTCCCAGACAGGGCTGGCACTGTCTGTGTGCCCGTGCCAGGGCACAGAAGGGCGTGGGGCTGACGTGGCTGTGAGCAGCAGGCAGGGTGGTGTGGCTGGCACAGGCAGGGCAGCACCAGCCCTGGCTCTCACTGCTTTGCACGTACAGCCACACCCAGAGATGGAGAGATGGTGCCTCTGTATCCTCCTGAAGCAAAATGGAACAGTTCAGCTTTCAGCTGCTCACAGTCCTGACTGGGCTCTGTGAGTTTGTGCTTAGTCTGAGCAGAATGGGATATTCAGGGTCTGCTGTGAGGGTGCTGAGGAATCTGCTTTGCCTTGGCTGTTGGTTAATGCAGCACAGGTGGGAATTCCTGTGTGGAGCAGGTCTGTTTTAGCAGGTGTGCAGTGAGGGAACTGAAAGGTTGCTTTGTTGACTCTGAAGGTGCAGTAACTTAATAAATATTGAAGTTTAGTTTTCAGACTATGAAATGGATAGCAGCTATTTGGGTATTAACAACTTGTGTGCTATTCTCTGGCTTGGCAGAAAAGAGGCTGTTAACTAAAGCAACAGGAGCTGCTCTGGAGAGAAGGAAGCATTTCCTGGCACTCCAGGGCCCTTTTGCATAACAATGCATGATTAGTTATTCCTCTATCACTTATGTACTGCTTGGTTTGTCTGTGGCCAGAGTTAATTATTCATTTCAGCTGCTGTGATGAACAAGAAATTTCCTCACCCTCTTAATATAGCCATTAATGAGTATTTAGTTAAATGTATTTTACTGCTCTTTGTTAACTAACTTCAGAAGTCTAAGAAAGAAACCAATATAGTTGTATGTTTATCAACAGGCCAAGTTCTGGTAGAAATCTCAAGAACACACAAGAAACTTAATGACAGTCTAGAGGAGAGTGTAAGTTAAATAATTCCTTCTAATTCATTTTGCTTGTGAAATTATAAACTACTTTTGCCAATTTTTAATAACCCTTAATTCATTTGTTTTTAAAGTTCAAAAAATTTCATAAAGAAATTATATCTGAACTGGAGAAGAAAACAGACCTGGATGTAAAATATATGACTGTAAGTACATTCAATTCTAAAACTCCTATTTTATTTGTCTCTTGCTAGTCAAAGAATTCTTTTAGATGTTGTTTGCCAAGAATTAATTGATACAAACTTTAATAGAAATGCACTTTATATATATAAAGATGGCCAAAATTTTCATGCTTAATTTAGGTTTAAAAGGGAACCCCTGTATGGCTTCATAGCTCCTTATAAAACTACAGCAGTTGCTGAAGTCATTTGGGGTGTGTGAGCAATATCTGAGATCACAGTCAAGCTTTTCAGTCCCTTACCCAGATACAGGGCTGAGTGCATTATGAGATGATGTAAATGCTTTGTTTGCAGGCAACTTTAAAAAGGTACCAAACTGAACACAGAAGCAAACTGGATTCTTTAGAGAAGTCTCAAGCTGAGCTGAAAAAAATCAGAAGGAAAAGCCAAGGAGCACGAAATGTAACGAAGTATGAGCACAAAGAAATGGAGGTCAGTGCAGTGTCTCTTATTTGTGTCTTTCTCTGTATGAGAACTGGTCAACAGAAAAAGTTAATGGTTCCTCAAAGCTGGTGTGTGCTAAGGCACTCCTGGAGTTTGTACTGCAGCTGCAATTGAGCTCTCACTGCTCCAGTGTACATATTCAGAGACTTCTGGTTCCTAGATTTCATCCCTTGACCAATAATTGATCTGTAACTGCACCTTTATGCAGAGCTCTACACAGGGAGCCAGCTAAACGATGCAAATTCAGTAGTAATTTGCTATAGAGTCATTTCCCTAACTAGGCAGTGCCAACTTGTGTTACTGCCTTTCCTACTGCCCTTAATCCAGCATTGCCATCTTGAGGTGAAATCTGAAATGGCAAGACACTGAAGGGAAACTGTTTTAAAATTAGTAAATCAGATTCTGATTGTCGTGTGTCTCTCTGAAAATACTTGCCATAGATATTTTTACTTGCATGACACTTGTACTTCGTGCTAGTTTATATATTTTTTCTCCATATCTATTTTAATTTTCCAAGAAATCTCTGTGTATAACCCAGTACAGTAAGTGTAGGTAACAGTGGCTCCTGTTTCTTACTGCCTATCTTTTAACCTGCTTTCATAAGAGTTGAGAGTTTTTTGAAGGTTCTGGGTCTGAGTTCAAGGATTAGCATTTAATGAATCCTCATAATCTCAGATAAATATAGTTCAGTCTTTTTAGTAACTCATATCCCCCCCTCCTAAATGAAGCAGAGATTCATCCCAGCTTTGTGTGAATAAATGGAGCTGTGGTGGTGCAGACAAAGGTCATTACTCTAATTTGAACACACACCCCCCTCACAACCCCTAAATAGGCTGCTAATTGCCTGTAGGGACAATGTAAATTCACCTGATGAGATCAGGGAAGTCAGATCTGTGCAGGAAAAGAGAGGGACTCAGAAGCAGAGCCACCCTATCCCACCCTGCCTTTTCCAAAAGCTTTTCTAAGGCTTTTAGAGTTTACTTAACTAATTGGATAGAGCATCAAATAAAACTCAGAGGCTCTATGTGATTCTTGTTTTCCCTTTCTCCCTCAGTACTTGGAAACCGTGAGCTCTCGACAAAGTGATATTCAGAGATTTATTGCAGAAGGCTGCAGAGAAGCTCTCCTTGAAGAGAAAAGAAGGTTCTGTTTTCTCGTTGACAAGCACTGCAGCTTTACCCAGCACATGCACTTCTACCACGTTCAGGTCAGTGCTGTGAGCATTAACAGAAATGAAACTCCTGAAATCCAGGCACACAGGAGCACTGAGCGTTTCCTGCAGCATGTAGACCAGACTGTCAGAAATAGCTAAGAACAACTGAAGTGCCAGACAAGTGTGCCCAGTTCACAGAAAATGTTTACAATACACTATTCTATGAAATGTACTGTAGCAAAAATCAAGGGTTACTGTGAATTTTTTTAAATCATGTATTAAGAAAAAAACACATGGACTGATCAGGTATTTCCAATATCTGACCCTGCAAAAGAGATATTTTTACAACAACTTGTTTGTTTCAGAGGTATTCCTTAGAAGAATCTTAGAAAGTACTTCCATTTTGCTGGTGTAAACATTTTGGTATAATGAAAGTTATCCAGTAGATCTGTGCAATTTTATGACAAAGCCTATCTTTGACAAGTACCTTTTAATTTGGATGCAGTGTGCAGACTTCCTAAAATCCAAGCTGCCTGGGTGGGAGGAAATCTGTAGTGATGCCACTAAAGTGCCTGAAAAAGTCAGAATGATGATAGATGAAATCAGGACGCCCGGCTCCACGCCGGTCTCGGGGACGCCGCAGCCCTCACCGATGGTGAAGAGAAACACCCTGGTAAGCTGCTCCTCACGGGGGTGGAGAGGCTTCAAGGGGTTCTGCTGGACCTCAGCATGGTGTATCTCAGCTGGAATGTGCTGGGCTTGGCTATGGAGCCAAGATCACTAAGCTGAAGCTCTGCTATGGGGAAAATACACAGCAGAGAAGGGAGGAGCACGTGTCCAAGCAAGGCTCAGTTCTCAGCTGGGTGCCCAGGGCTTCTCCTGAAGCACTTTTGTTCCAGCCATTCCATTTCCTACATTCTTGTCCATAAGTAATAGTAATTACATACCCAGTAGTTCAAAGTAAACTTAAAAAAAACGTTATTTTCTATTTTCTTTCCTTCTTCCTGTCATGATTATTGGCTTACTGGAGTACAGGTGAAATTCTCATTTCTGCTGGTTTGTATGCTGTGTCATCATTAGTTGTTGAATTTCTAAAAGATTAAACTTCTAAACAAGAAAAATCTGGAGATCATCATGCTATTTGCAGAAAAAAGGCTATTGTAGCCTTCCTACTAGCAAGTGTTTATCAAGCCTCTTACCAACCTTTGATCCAATTCCATAGGAACATGTGGGCTTTATGTCATGTTTACGTGTGTATCCTTTAGGAATAATATTTAAGCATTGCTCTCTAGAATTTAATCTTGCAAAAAAGTTGTTGCTGTTCCCTCAGTATAGTGATACTGCTGTTTTTGTGGCTCCAGATTGGGAATGATTTTTATCCTCAAGAAAATGCATCCAAAGTGCCCCCAGCCCCCACAGGCAGGGCGTACACCAGCCCACTCGTGGATATGTTCAACAATCCTGCAACAGCTCCCAAAGCACCTTCTGAAAAACTGAACCACTCAGCAGGTGAGTGTCCTGCAAACTGGGTAAGTGTGAATGACATCCTGCAGTGTTCAAAATTACCTCAGGGCTGCTCTGCTACCACGATGATGTGAATTTCAGGATGTATAGAAGAGTAGGAAATGGTCTTTACAAAGGATTTATATCATTTAGCCAACGGGAGAGAGATGTGTTAAATGCAGGTCAGGATAAGTAATTTCTATTTTAATTACTTTCTGTGTGTCACTGATTAACCCAACTTAATTGCTGTCATGGCTTGAAATGTTATCAGCAGAAGGCATTCCATGATTTTAACAGGATACATCTGAGTGTTTCAGAGTACAACCAACCACTGACAGTCTCACTCTGCCTCACTTTAAGAGGATGTAGCAGTAAGGGAGAAATGCACATGGGTGGGACAAGAGGCACACAGTCTTGTAGTTCTTTTCCTGAAATTTAAAATACTAATAAGATTTGCTTCCCAAGTGTCTAATATATTGATTTTTCTACTTTCTGTGATATGGGAAACAACTAGGCCTAGACCACAGGATAAGAAATACAGAACTCTTTAATGTGTAATAGAAATTCCAGCATTTCTTCCTTAAAAATAGTCAAATAACATAGTTTTAAGCCCTCTTTTATATTTTTTCTGATAAACATCTGGTGTCCAGAAAGTGCTGAGTATCTGCAAGTCTTCTCAATGCTGAAGCTGAGTGCTGAGGCACATTTGAAAGTTAGATTTTATACACGGTTCCATTTTTCAGAAGGGAAAATTTTCAAAGGTCTTTTACAGGTGTGATTGTTTAGCACTTTTCATTCCAAAAGAGGAAAGAGGTAGGCAGTTAAAACTCACAGAACTTTTTCTGCCTGTTGGTTCCACTTTATTATGCTGGGTGTGTGCATATAAAGGCATATGCAGTTAAGAACTTCATGGTGATAAGAAAAATTGGCAGTGAGAGGTGTCTAAGTACAAAGTCTCCATTTTCACTTGAGTTTTCTTTTATTTTTTTCCTCTCAGATTACTAATTGTATTCATTTGTGTGTCTCTTTTTTTTTCTTTTTTTGACAGAGAATTCAGATGATGCCAGTTTATCACGTTCAACTTCTGTTGCCACGGGATTGAATATAATGAAAAGGCAAAAAGTGAAGACAATCTTCCCTCACACTGCTGGAAACAACAAGACATTGCTCAGCTTTGCCCAGGGGGATGTCATCACCCTGCTGGTGGCTGAGGAAAAGGATGGCTGGCTCTATGGGGAGCACGACTCAACCAGACTGTAAGATAATCATTACCCACCTTGAACATGAAGTAAAAGTGTGTCTTACCAAATTATGGTAGCAGATATTAGTAAATGGTTTTCCACCTTTTTTACTGGCTATCACTGACTAGAGACTTGGGGTTTCCCTCTAAGGAAGAATCTCTGCACATATTTGGTTTTACACACTAATTTGGCATCATCAGAAATTGGTTTCTCCAAAAGTTAAATCTGTTTGCTCTACTGTTGTATTTTGAAAGATCTTTCCAATTTTATATGATATAAAAGACCTTTCCCTTTACAGAAAAGGATGGTTTCCATCATCATACACCAGACCACTGGATGAATCAGCAGAAGAAAAAGCCTTTGCCCCAGTGCCAAGGTAACATTTTGGGTGGCACTTGCAGAAATGCCCAGATCTTCACTAACATTTATTTAAAATGTTATTTTTGTGCTCACGTTCTTTAAAGTTCAGTAATGTGTACAGTAAATACTCTCTAATAGTGTGTAGTACAATGCCTTAATTATGTTAATAACATGTTTTAATGGTCAGAGCCAAGGAGTAGCTTTGGAAGAGCCTTAACTCAGAGTCCCCCTGACCCCAGGACACTGCACCATTATTCACTTCCTGCACTTCTGAGCTGTCCTGGTGCTGCAGAGAAGCGCAAGGTGGATTCTGGTGGCATCTGAGAATTTGTTGGGTTGTGTCTTGCAGCCCTGCACCAATCCGAAGTGTTAGCTCTGTGAACCTTGTGGAGAAGGGGGAAGTTGTCCTGCCACCACCAGACTACCTGGGGGCCGCACAGACAGACAGACGGATGGAGCCTGCCAAAGGTGCTGCTGTGAAAACCCCGACGGACAGAGCGGAGCAGGCAGGCCCGGTGAGTCAGGGAACCCAAACGAACCCAACCATTTCACCCTGCTGGGATGGGCTCTGAAATGAGCCCCTGGCAGCTCCCACCTCACCTACCTGTGCTGGACCTCAGCTCTTTGACCCATCTGTCTGCAGGAGTATCAGGGGGTTTGGCATTTCAGTCCATCCATCCTGACAGGAAGGGAGAAGAATTGATCAGGGATTTCACTGACAGTAGCAGGAGTCTTACCCTGCACAGCAAAACTTCTCAGCCATGGAATCTGTTCAACATGAAAAGAAATTCTCACAGAAAGCAGTACAAATCCATCACCTCCAGTGATGTTAGGGCTGTGGGACACAGGGGACTTAGAGCAGAATAAACCCTGTGTAAACTCTGTGTTTGCAGCTATTGCCAGGGGAGAGCTGTACTAACTCCTGGCTGTTTTCAGCAAAGCTGCAGCTAAGTGAAAATACATTTTTTATGACCTGATAATGTATAACAATGCTGTTATTTCTGCTGTTTAAGCAGCATTCAAACTGATTCAAAATGAAGACTAATCAAATTAGCCAGTTACAAGCTTTTTTCTTGCTGCTTGTTTAAGTATTTTGCTGATGTTTATGTAAGGGTGATGTTTTTGAGACTTTCTCTAAAAAGCCTCTTGAAGCAGAGATCACATTTTGAAGGCAAAAAACCAAATTAAATAAAATAAGGTTAGCTTTGCTAAAATATGAGACACTGTACCAAAGTAAGATGCAAAGTTCCATTCATTGGTGCCATGGGAAACTTCAGGAATGAAAGAATAATACAATTGGCTGCCAGTAGCTAAAATATGGTATTATTTATTGGTATGACTAAAATATTTTGGGCTGACCTGCTGACAGATGTTTTTGCTTTCTGAGTAATCTGGTGAATCCTACAGTAGAAACTGTAGTGGCCTTTACAATCACTTTTGTAATCAAATCACAGACTTGTGTCTAGTTCTTAAAAGAACAGGTTACCTCACTTTACAAATATAAAAAGTGTGAAAGAAAGTATGAAAGTTGTTGCTGGAGATTTGTGAAGCTCCTCTCAGTTAGAGATCTTGCTCCATTTCACTATGAGTCATGTTTTGGGATACCCTTTTTTTTCCCAATATACATATTCCTACAGAAAAGATTTGCACTTTTTGGGGGAGCCAGAACAGTTTAATATTAGCATATCTATTTGAATCCACATTCAAGTAAGTGGGTTTATTTCTCAGAAATGAACCTTGTGGTGTAGGAAATGTGTAGTTTGTGCAGTGATGTTTCTGGGACAGTGTTTTCTGTGAGGAATGAAGCTTTTCTGCCGTATAAAATGATTATCAAGAAATATTACCTAAATCTCAGTGTTCAGTTACTTTCAAAACAAATATCTGGGAACTTCTAAAATTATTCTGAAAACCAGCATCTGTATTTTGACATATTTGTGGTTTTCATTTTTGAAGGAAGCAGCCATGAGCCTTAGCAATGGTGTAATGTCAGAATTTCTGGTGGCTCCCTTAGCCTGTGTCTTGCTGTTGAGGCCTGCAGATCAACGTGGCCTTCAAGTGTGATTATGTCCAAAGCCCTTGGGAGCTGCCAGTCCAGCAGGGAGAGTTCTGTGCCCTGGGAGCAGGTGACTGACTAAAGAGCTTAAAGAATTACAGAAGGTGTGAAATGGTCTCAGGATGCCTGCACTGTTCTGCTGGGGGCACTCCAATCTCAGGACAGACACCTTAAGGGCTGTTTGGGTTTGTGGCATTAGGTCAGGGGCTTTAGGAATAAATTTAAGGCTTGTGGACTAACATTCCTGTTGAACCAGAAACTCAAGAGGAATGGCAGATCAGTCAGTTGGAAGAGCTCTAATTAGAGCTGTACAATCTCTTTGGAAGCCAGAATGGAAACTAATAGCTCCTAGGAGTGGAAAACAAATACATCTTTTTTGATGATCTAAATTTCTACAGGGAAAGCAAGACTAAAATAAATTAGAACTTCTGGAGTATAGAACAATGACCACTTTTGTTGAGGCACCTCCTAACTCACAGCAGCTGCTGTGACCCCATCTTAGGACAACTCTAGAGGAGAGCTGCTGCACTTGCAACCAAGTGTTTTGTTCCAAAGTGTTTTGTTCCCTGTTTATTTTCATTCTTGCAGAAGTTCCTTGTCTTTCCTGCTTCCGTGCAAGTCCCCAAGCCCCACATCTCCATAGGCTTTGGAAATGAGCCCAACATTATACTGGGCTGGCTTGGCCATTCCTACAGGATTTACAGACATGTAACACAGTCTGCTCACGGGGCCTCCTATGCAGAAGCAGGAAATGATTCAAGGCATCTTATTTTTATTTCAGAATACACAGAAAAAATAGCTCAGGATTTCAAGAAGGAGAGATGAGGAATGGTTCTTGACAGTTAAACTGTTCCTGCTGGGCTACACAAGGCAGTAATATGCACAACAGTATCAATTATAAAAAAAAGACCTTAGTAGTTGACATTGCTTCGTGGAGGGTTGTTGTTCAGTAAGATTTAATTCAGGCATGTTCATTTTTCTTAATTTTAAGGGTTAATTAGGCCTAATTCTAAGGTCTAAGTCTATTTACAGCTGATGTACTTGAGCAATTTCATTGGAGTCACAAGGCAAGCATGAGTTAAGAACCTGCTGAATGAGGTCCTGAAACACAGCGTGCTTGGAATGGAAAGCCTGACAGGCTTTGCTTCAGCACTGAAATTTGAAGAATTAAAACCAAACTGGCCATACAGATTAATTACAGGGTCTCTTTCCCTTAGCAGGACAGCAAGATATCACCTGTAGCCTATTTCTATAAATTCATGTGAATTTTTTTTTTACAGAAACCTGACATGAATGGCATTATAAAACCACCTTTTCTAAGGTAAAATTTTACACTGATCTTGTTGTGTTTTTACATTGGCTTATTTTATTTTATTGATTATAAGGGGAAATAAGGATGTTTATCATTAATTTCTCTGTGACCTTCCCCAGTCACTGCTAGAACAATATGGCTAAAATTAGTTGCACTTTTCTCAAGGGTGGCATCAAGTGCAGCACAATACACAGGCCCTTCTCAGGAAAACATGTTTCTCCAATAGCTTGACAGGGAGCAGGACTTAAAACCCTTCTTTAACTGACTATGATGGTTAAAAGCAAAAATCTTTGAAGACTGGGAGCTATTAAAAAATCCAGATGTAACTGGGCATTAACTTCCCATATTTTGGCTCACTGAAAAGTGATTCTTCATATGTAACCTCGTTTTAAAAGTTTGAGTTAAATTAAGAGTTGCACAAAATCCCTGAGTCTCAGAACTGTAACTTACTGTTTGACAGTGAAGGACCTGATGAATAAATTTGGGGTTGGATTGCAGAAAGCCTTCAAGTAACTTGATGCATTTCTTTTCAGTGGAGAAAACCCCTTTGCAACGGTGAAACTCAGACCCACAGTAACAAATGACAGATCAGCACCAATTATCCGATGAACACACGGGTCAGCCACAGCTGCTTCCTCCTTATCTACACCCACTTTCAGCAATGACAATTATTATCTCAACTTATCCTAAAAATTTATTTAAATGTAATTACTGTACAATAGACACATACTGGAATGGAGCTCTGATGTTTTTTAAACCTGTAGTTTCTAATGAGGTAATTGCTTTGGGCTAGTGTTTGAGCACTTGGGCTTGATTTTACAGTATGTCTTTTTTTGTAGTAGGAATTGTGAAAATACTGGAGATAGTTTGGATACTCTAGTGAATCAGAATAAGTAATAGCTCAGAATCTTTGGCATTCATTACTTGGAAGCTGCAATGGTAAGTTCTAGAATATAAGCCTGCATATGGCACCTAAAGATAACAGTGATTTTTTTTTCAAACAGAAGAATGTAACAACTGCCTTATTCCAGAATAGAGAATTGCCTGTATAAATGATTATATGTTATTTTGTGTAAGAAAGATACCTTAGGTTATAAATAAATATTTATCCCCTTAAGAATAGACAACTTGTAATGCCTTGCTTAATGTTCATACACAAATTTCAAGTCAAGAGAAACTTATCTGCAGTCTAATGTTACACTGTCAACACATTCTTCAATGATAATTTTGTCTTTAAAAACTGTTGTCAAACTTTAGTCTGATAAAAGGTCATAATAAAGCAGTGCCATGTTTTTCTCTCAATTGCCAATATAAAATGCTGCCTTTGAAGTTCCTCTATTACTGTAGCCTACCCAAAAGAAAAACAGCTTAAAGTTGAAAATTTTTGGTCAAGGAGCTGAGCAAAGGCCTGAGGGCTGGGTGCAGTAGCTGAGTTAAGTGAAACTGAGCTTTTAACTTCAGCCAGAGCAGAATCCTTACTCTAAATCATTCTATTTTACACATGCACATTTCCTGCAGCATCCCCTGGCTCATTCGTTTAGTGGTGCCTACTTCTACTACTATAAACAGTGAATTCAAGTCATGTGAAATGCCTTTCAGTTACTTAATATCAAAAAATAGTCTGTGAGCATGTGCTGGCTCCTCTCACCCTGCCTTTCAAGTTCAAGGCCAGGACAGTTTGCCAGAGCACCCTGCATAAACACCCATTATCCCCCCCGAAACAGCAGCTTTCCAGAGGGGCACCCCACACCTGAGCCCATCTTCTACAGCACAGCAGAGGCCACTCAACCCAGCCTGTCTGAGCTTGCAATAATTCAGCATCAGAATTCAACCATCTAAGATGCAAAAGCCTTTACTCAGGGCAGCTCACGGCTGGCAGTGCCCCAAGCTCTTCCTGCTGCTGTCTGTGAACCCACACCAGCCCCTGCATGAAGCAAAACCCTCACTAATTAAAACAGGGCTCTGATTGTGTGTTAATACTTGTGCCTGCAGTGGGGGAGAGGAGCTGTTGCCATAGAGGTAGCACTCCCAGCACTTAAAACACTTCCCTCATATACCTGATGCCCTAAACATGTACAGTCTCAAACATCATTTATCATCATCATAAGGATTCTGGCAAATACCCTTCCTTGTAGCTAGGATTACTACTCTGCTTTCAGACTACACCAAACATGTCAGTAACATTTAATAATCCAGCCACAAGTTGAGGATTGCAAAAGGAAAAGCAGTTTTATTTAGTTTTCAACAGGTGCCACTAAACATGGAAAACAAGTCAGGTTTTCATGTTTTGCAATGCACATGCTCATAAAAGATTAAGTTTAAATTACATGCAAGAGACTAAATTCCTTCACACTTTACAAAACAGGTCTGAAGCAAATAAAATGATTGTACATGACATTTACATTAGAAAGAGTATGCTAACAGTTGTAGCTTCAGTAAGCACGTCCACATTCAGCCCCTCAGCCAAAAGCTGCCCCACAGTTGGGGCATCTTCTCTGCCTCAGTGCAAGGCAGAACAGAATCCCAATTGGAAAGAATACAATGGCACACAAAACACCAAGACAGGTGAAGGTGTCCTCCAACACGCCAACCCTGCAAAAAGGGAAAACAGACTCAGTCAAAGGACACTCAACAAGTTTGGCCCCAAGTCACCACTCAGTGCTTTGGCAGTCACGAGAAACTACACCATTTTATAGAGCAAAATCAACTACAAGGTTTGGGGTTTGTTCCTGGTTTTTACTTCTCAAAACTGATCTCTCTTTACAACTGCAGAGGAACTAATTATTGATGTCACGTGGCTCCAGCTGACTCCCAACTCCATGACCACACAGAAATTTGGTTTCAGCACAGTCCTAAGACAGCAGAAATTTACCTTTTTTTCAATCCCTGACTCCTTTCTGAAGTGCTGCATCTGAGCATCCCCCAAAATGAAAACAGACAGTAAACCAGAGAATTTAGACTTTAGAAATTTGTGCAGTTACATAGTCAAGATTTGGAGTTTAGCAAAGCACTGGAACAAGATGTATCCTCCTGGTACAGTGCAAGTGAAGGCAAACAGAGCTGAGTGACCCTGGAGTGCAGGCTGTGAGCAGGGTGCCAAGCCCAACACGCTGCTGCTCCCTGGGAGCAGTCAGGGCCAAGCTCTTGGGCGGGTAAATAGAGCGAAGGAAGGAAGGCGCAGGCTCCAGAGACCATTTCCTTACAGCAACTGCCTGAACCACTGCAAGCTGATTAAACCTGGGAACATTCCCCTTCCCCTCAGCCACCACCAGAAGCCAAAGGCTTTTCCAAGTGTTCTTGATATTCTGCTGCTTACACAAGTTCATGTTCCCCTTAAGCTTTCCCTCACTTTAATGCCCTTGATTTCTGTTTGCAGAGATAAAAGTTAACTCTGTATCTGATATAAAATAAAGGAACTGCCAGGTTACCACTGATCCCAGCAGTGGCTTTATCATTTCATGTCCTCAGATAACATCCTTTTAAGGCAACTAAAAAACACAGACCAAGTTCATATCACCACATAGATTTGAGTCTGAGCACACAAGAGTCCCACAGCTCAGAGCTGTGCAGCCTGTGCTGGACATTGTGGCTATTCCCACAAACTCAGCATAACAGGAGCCATGGGGAGAGAACCAGGAGACTTTCCTGAAGCGCTGTGGAGCCCTGGGGAGAGAACAGCAGCACCTGCACTACTGAAACTCTACAAAATGTGGTCCAGCTCTGGCAAAAAGGGTCAGAGCTGAATTCCTGAGGACTGTCTTGAAGCAGAACACTTCTGCAGAGCTCATCCCTCACTGTTCTAATCTCTCTGGGCACACAGATACTCAATTCAATATTTAAGTAATCTTGAATTGCTGTGGCAAAACAAAGTGCCTGCCCTGAGAGCTGGGGCTCGGGGAAGTGCCATCTCCTGGAACACTCTGCTACTGGAGCTGGAATGCAAAGAAACTCAGGACTGTTGGAACACACCAGTAACAGATACAGGGCAAAAAGGACACAGCCAGAACCATCAGGTCTGGGTGAAGCAACTGAATTTGGCAATTTGCACTCGGGAAATGCTGACCAGCCTCAGACCAAACAGAAACCAGCAGCACAAGCTCAGGAGGTGAGGCCTCTGCTTCTCCCCAGGTTAACCCAGTAACACAGTGGATGTATGGAGAGGGTCAGACACACTCTTGAGGTTTCTAAGTAATTCAGTTTTCACACTGCAGATCCACCCAAGACAGGCAAAGCCCTTTTCCAGGCAAGCATTTCAATGACATCACAAATAGCATTATTTGGAAAATGCACACAGCACATTGCAGCTGTTGTATTTCCTGCTCTGCTGTTCCACTAATGCCTTCTTTTCCTTTCACACACGCTGAGCAGTTCCCTCCTGCAGGCACCCAACTCCTGCTTCATTGCTGTTTTGAAATCCTCTCCTTGTCTCTTAATAACTCCATATTCAGTTCTTGCCCTGAAACCTACATTTGTGACAAGTAAGCCAGTGTGCTCAGTTAAGAGTATAAGCAGTCTATTGATGTGACCTTAGAGAGTAAACCCACTAATCAAACACAAAGGGATCAATGGGGCACTGCTGGTCAGCCCTGCAGTGATGAGCACAGCCCAACCCCTTCCAACCAGGCCCCTCTTCATCAGCCTGCAGGGCCCAAGTCCACTGGCCAGCACATGTCCTTGACACTTGCAATAGAATTTCTTTTAAACTCCCTTGCCCCTTAACAGAGTTACTCAGAAGTGTTTTGTGGTAGTGCAAACTACAACTAAAAATTAAAAAACTGACATTCATATTCAACACCAGATCCAGGGAAAAGGCCCAGAGAAGGACAAAGCAAGGCCCAGGGAGCACTGCTGGGTCAGCACTGGAGAAGAACAGGGACAGCCCAGGCCAGGAGCAGAGCAAGGCAGCTCCAGGGACACCCAGCAGAGCTTTGCCTGCATGACCCCACACCACACCTGATGTTTCAGAGCTCCTGTCATGTCTAACAGTGTGATTACAGCATTAGCCACACAAACACTTCTTGGCTTCTGCTGATTTATGTCAGCACCTAATTTTAGATGAACACTTACCCAACCACTGCTTAGCCAGTTACTAAATTTAAAAAAAAAAAAAAACTTTTTATAAGGGAAATTATGGATATTTTTTGCCTGTATATCTTGCCTGAGATGTGGAGTAATTAGAGACTCCATATTCAAACTGTGGATTCACTAACATAACCAAACATAAATTTTCTTCTACAGCATAAACCACATAAAAGCTGATTATAACTGCACCACTCCCACTCTAAAAATAAAGTGGAAAGGTTTATTTATACTGCAAGCAGCATCTTGCATTTAAGCTATGACTGCAGCTGCCAACTCCATACAGTAAGGTCAATTATGCCCACTGACAAGTACTTGAAACCAAATTGTTTTTCAGATAACCCCCTTTTTCAAAGTAACTCTCAAATTAAGATCTTAAGTCAAATGCTCAGGATGAGAGGGCTGATAACGAGATCTGTGAACACAGCATTGGTCTGATTTAACACGTGCATTTTTAGACTTATCACTACATCACAGTATTTAAATGTGGGCTTATCAGCATTTTTTAGACCTTACAAATACATTCAAAGGGTCACCCCAGGTAATCAGAGACAGGCTGATTGTAGCACAAGCTCTGCAAAACGTGAAAAGAAACTGCACTTGAGAAAACTGCTACCTATCCTCCACAAAGATCACTGGCCAAGCACCTGGAATTCTCAAATCATATCCCATTTTCTGCCACAGAGGTTGGTTGAGTTTCAAAGTTTAGATTTGAATGGGAACGCCAGACCAGGGACAAGCATGGACTATAGCAGCTACATACTAAATCTAAAGAATATTTACATAAACTTTAAATAATAAACAACTATTGAAAGCCCGTATCCTGAGCAGCCTTTTATCAAAGCACACACATAATTTGTGACTGAAATAATGGAAAAGCAGAAGGCTGAAATTTGGAAGAAGTTGATCACCTAAGTGCAATTTTTCTGGACTCTATTTCCTCAGGAGATGTGTGTAATTGACAAAAACAAAATTTCAACTGAAGCCTGAGAACTTTTAACTTTGTCAAGTCAAAAAAAACCCCAATAAATAAAAAAAAAACCAAACATCACAACAACAAAACAACACCTGTGGCAGGGAGAATGCTGTAAGACATCTCAGAATAAATCCAGTTTTAATTAAACTTGTCTCATCTTCCAGTTCAGGAAGAAGCTCCAGTGTTGGCATAATCTGAGACCCACTACACTGCTGATCCAGCAGATGCATTGAAGCTGTCAGAAGTGAAAGCTGCAGCAGTGGGAGCTCCTTTCCTTTGCTCTTTCTCCCAAGCAACTGAATACAGCTGAACAGAAAAAATAAAAATAAAAACCCAACAGGGCCCCCCACAGGCTCTCCCTCAGATTTCGAGGGAATTGGCTTTTGCAGTCATCAGATCAAGAAAATGTTTTTACAGTTTTAAAAGGAACTTTCTTCTGTTAAATAACAGGAAAGCAAACATTCCTCAGCAGTTAGTTATTGCCAACAACAAAAGACACAGAAAAAGAAAATGAAAGTGGCCACAAGTAAAGCAGCCAGGCTGCATTCTCCAAGCTAAAAAGATAATTCCACAGCAGGATACCTAAAGTCAATGCCTGTAATGACTCAACACGTACTCAGGAACATAAAATAGTTTAAAAGCAGGACTTGGCCAAACCTTAAATGTCAACTAGAAGCCATGAAGCTGAGAAGATTGTGCAACTCAGTTTAATTCTCTGTACATCAGGGCTGGGACACACTGAGAAAACAGGACTCCGACCACCAAAGTCATTCTGAGAGTGCAAGGAAGGATGGAACACATTAAAACTGGGGTCTGTAACTAGAAAGCAACACTGCCCAGTGATGAAGGAGCTCAACGTGAGCAATAGCTCTGAGCAAGAGACAGGAGAGACATCCCTCGGATGGGAGCAGTGCCTCAGAGGGAGAAGGGCAGGAATGCAATTACCAGCCACCACAGGCATATTACCAACTTCAGAGAGGCTACTGCTGGAGACACTTTGTACTTTTTATGACTAAATACCATAAAAAAAAGCCTAAAGATGGACTGTACTCGAGCCAGCTTATTAACTGCAAGATCACTCATGACTGCAGTAAAATAGACACCAATTCAAATAAGAAACCAGTACTGCATATTTCTCCTCAAGACCATATATTTTAAGTTGGAAATGGTTTTGATTTCAATCAGCACCACAAATACATGCCATAGGGCAACAGACTGCTTTGTATTCCTGATGGCAGAAATCCTCCTGATGGCCTTTAGGCTCCTCCATCAGTTACATCATCCCCCACACGAGGCTCTTCCTGGTGATCTAAAGCACATGGAGTTCTCTAGCAATCATGCACCATCAAATCAGGAAAGTAACAGGACAACTGACCTGGTGTTGCCATCTTACTGCAGGGGTTCCATGCTGTTGTCTCCTTATCACAAAAGTTCCAGACCTTCTCGGTGTTTCTCATGGGCAGCTCCTCAGAGCACTGACTCTTTCTTCTTCCCAAAGCAGCCACTGACTCCAATTCCCTTCTCAACCTCCCACTCCACTCTTTTATAGCATCTTCTTCTCATTGGTCACAGCTGTGGCCTGGTAAAGTCAGGCCTGATCCTGATCTTTGATAATTGGCCCAGCTGCAACTCCTTAGGGGTAAATTACTTTATACACTATCTTTATTTTCTTATATTCTATCCCCCTACAACCTGGCAGTTTACTAACAAAGTTTTTTATGGACCATTAATAGCTTTTAATATTTCTCAATGCCCCTTCAACATCTTTTCTGTTCAGGGCAGTATTCAGAGTGTGGCTGCACACTGCATTCATCACAAAATAGGTTTCCAGGACATGGAAGTAAACTAGAACTATGTTTAAGGTCTTGAGAAGTCAAAGAGGATTGAGATTTTTCTCAATCAGGACAATTAGGAACTAACATTGTAATAGGGCAAAGGAGACTGACACACCATTACTAGGTACATTTATTCATCCTTGGGATTCCCTGATCCAGAATATTTCACAATTCTCCTCACAATTTATTTTTTTTCCAAAGCCTAAAACAGAAACTGAGGATCCAAGAGTAAACTAGGATTTTGTGGAGAGTATTTTGCTTTAGGAATGAGTCCACAATGGGTACTTCCAGCTGGGCATACCTGATGACTTGAGACAGCTACTCAAGTGAGATCAGTTAAAAACAACTAATAACAGACTGCTCATTTTCCAAAATTCAGCCAAAGTTATATATTATACGTGCAAATGACTTTTTAAAAAGTCTTTCCTAGAGCATCCCAGAAGCCTCAAGCCTGTCTGAGTTCAGCAAGTGTTTGGACAACGCCCTCAGGCACATGGTGGGATTCTTGGAGTGTCCTGTGCAGGGCCAGGAGTTGGACTAGATGATCCTGATGAGTCCCTCCCAACTCAGCATATTCTATGAACTTCCAGAAAAAGAAAAAATTATAGCAACAAGAGCCTACCCATTTTAAGTGATTTCCAAGAGCAGTTCCCCAGTGAAATGCTTTGAGCTGTCCTGGGGTCAGGGCCAGAAAAACTGTGTGTATAAATACACTGCCTGCCTCTCTCCAAGCCATGCACAACATCTGCCCTGTCTTCTGGCTGAGCTACAGCATCAGCATGTTGATGTAATCACTCAGGTGGCAGGATCTACCACATCCTCTGAACAGCTCAGCACTTGCTTTCCCCCACTTTAAAACACACACCTTGTAGATCAATAGCTCTAGCTGGTACAGGTTTTTCAGCCTTAACTAGTGCCATTTCAACAGGCACCTGTTTTTACATAACACCACAGGATGCTTCTTATTTGAATCCACCTTTGAAGGCAGGTATTGACTCTCAGACAAACACCAACTTCACCACCTGGGTTACAGCCTCTGCCATATGACATCCTCTGTCACACTCATCACACACCAAGCTGGAGTCATCAGCTACTCAGGCAGGTTCCCTGCACCTTCTGAAGGGCAAGGAAGGGCTCAGACCTGCAGAGGATCAAGTGCCCCCTTGCAAGACATCCCAAGGGTAACTCCTGTACCCTTTAACAGAGGGGATGAGCCTGCATTTGAGTCACAGCTGGCCAGGCAGAGCAGTGCCTGAACTGCACCAGCAGCAGCTCTGCCCTCAGCCATGGCCAATATCCCAGGAAGAGAAGAAGTGAGAAGTGAAAGGGACAGCAGCTGACTTACAGCACTAGTGAGCAAACTGAGTGCCTCCTTCCTTTTTTATGGCTGTGATCTCCAAGGGGGAAGTTGTCCTCTTGCTGCAACTCCATGTAACAGCTGACCACTTTTTTTGGTTTTCACCACTGCAGCAGACTGACATTTTTGGTCTGGTCTATCAATTTCTCTGCTCTTCTGCAGTTAAAGGACTTTTAGAGACCTTCTAAAGCTTTAAGCCACCAATGTTTTCAGCCAATACTGACAATCACTCTGCCTGGTTTTGCAAAGTTTGGACTGGGAATGGAAACACACACCACAACAGCAGAAGTTCTTCCACAGTACTGCCAGAAAACCAGAAGTGACTGTGATCAAAGATTACAGAGTTTCACAATAAAATCATACTACTCACCATCACCAGGCATAAACACATCAGAAAGGACTTCCTGTCATGCCTTCCCCCAAGAACTGACCTGTTACATTTGTTACTGAAGTGCCATTTCATTAAAAGTATCACTTACAGACCTTCCTCCATCTTAAAGCACAAATTCATGTTTGAAGTATCTTGCATTATTTATAGCACATGTCATGAGCCCACCAGGACAAGCTCACACTACACAAACCAAAGCATTCCACTCCTAGATCTCAGTGCCTTTTCAGTTAATTGTAATACACACACCAAGAAAAGCTATTGAAAACCAAGGAACCATATGGATACCTCTATCTTAAATAACAAAACCCAAGAGTGATTTTAATTCCTCAAGAGCCATTTTACCTGCAGGCAGGACAGCCACCAACTACTACTACAGAAGTGGTGGTGGCAGGCTGTTGGATGATGGTGTACGTGCTCGAATAGCTTGGCTGTGATGTCGGTGGAGGAACAGCATACCCTAAGATAAGAAAAAACCCTCAATCACCACACAGAAGGCACACAGAACAATGACAATTTACCAGTATGACAACAAAACATGGAGAATAATAAACAGGAATGTAGTCTTGATTAAGCACTTTAAGCTCTATCAAAATCAGAACTGGAACACCTGCCACATCTAACAACAAAGCCACTTCATAAACCCAAGTATCAATTTAACCATCCCAAAAGGACACTGAGCTAATAATTAACCTCAAGATTTTGTTTCAGTGCTGCTGAGCACCCGGGAAAAACTGTTTAAACAATGACCATAGCTTTCCCTTTGGATGTTAGATATCAAGAACGTCCCACTCCAGCAGACAAATGATTTGAAACAGAATAAATCTTCCTCTAGTTTCAAGCTTTAATTCCATATAGTAAATTTCTAACTAGAAAGTGAGTTAGGAGTGATAGCATGCAAGTAGAAAGAGATAGCATAGGAAAAAAAACAACTTTCAGAAAATCCATGTTGTTAGCAAAAGAATGAGTAATTTTAATGGCTGTAGATAGAAGACAGAAGGCTTTAAATGCTTTATTAAAAACTTTAAATTATATTTTTAAAAAGCTTTTGAAATGGACGGTTAGATTCATGCAGTGTAATAAAGGCACAGTTTGCCCAGTTATAATCCATTTTGAGCTTATTTCCCAAGTTCTCAGACTTTCTTCAATCAAGTTACCTATCTGTGAAGTCTGGCAACCTCACTAGTCTAAGTGAAAATAACCACTAATACCTTATTGCAAGAAAACAAGCTTCAAGTTATCAACAGGAAAATCAATCTATAGCCTCAGGGTTCGACTCAAAGACAGGGGTCTGTGTCTGCTGTGTAACTTATGTAACTTTTGAAGTACTCCTCTTTCCTGAAAGGCCACTTCTTCCTCGGGCAGATGTTAGTATTAATTGTTAGTGAAAGTATTGCATCTACTCACCTGCCTAAGTCTCTCACAGACCACTGAAGTGTATCAGAAAAAACAAACATTAACCAGAGTACAGCGGAGTGCAGGCAAAGAACAAGTTTGGGGTCTGTTTCAGTGCCAAGCACAGCTGTGGCTCTGCCATGATTCCGAAGCAGAAAAGCCGCGCGTGTGAGGAATGCCCGCGATCGCAGCCGGGATTTCGGGGAGAGCACAACACGAACACCTCAGGGGCCCCGAGGGAAGGAGGGCAAAGGGAGAAGGCGCTTCGGAACACCTGGATCCCGGCGCAGCCGCCCCCCTCCGAGCGGGGGAGCCGCGGCAGCCACAGCGCCTCCCCGTGCCGGGGGAGCCGCAGGCGGGAGCGGCCCCGAGCTCCCCGCTCCCGCCGGCCGGCCCAGCCCGGCTCCCGAGCCCGCGGCCCCGGGGCACCCCCGCCCGGTCCCGAGAGCGGGGGGTTCTCCACAGCCGCCCCCCACCCCACTGAAGGGGCAGCGGGGAGCTCGGGCACCCGCTCCGCGCCCCGGGGACCCCCCATCCGCAGCTCCCCGAAGTCGGCGCCGCCCGTGACCCACCTGGGGCGGCCGCGGCGCCCGGGTAGGAGTACGGCGGGGGCGGCTGGAAGCCGGGCTGCGGGGCGGGGATGGCTCCGTAGTTGCCGTGCCCGTAGTCGTAGCCCGGCGCGCCCGGCGCGGCGGGGCTGTAGGCGGGGGGCCGCTCCTGCAGCAGCGGTTTGCTGTCCATGCTGGGCCGGCGCTGCCTCGTCCCGCGGGGCCGACCAGGAAGCGGCGCCGGGCCCGGCGCGCGCCGGCCGCCCCGCCCCGCCCGGGGGCGCCGGAGCTCGGGGGCGGCGGCGGCGGCGTGAGGGGCCCGCGGCGGGGGGAGGGGACGGCGGCGGCCCCTCCCCAGCGGCGCGCGCGGAGCGGCGGCCCCGGTGCTGCGCTCGCGGCCGGTCACGAGGCCGCCGCGCCCCACGTGACGCCGCTCCCCGAGCGGCGCGCGGCGGCTCCGGCGGGCGGTGCAGGGAACCTTAAAGGCCTTAAAGGGGCCGCGCCCCGCCGGGACCGGCACCGGCACCGACTGCCCCGCAGCCTCGTGCCCCGGTCCGCGGCGCCGTAAGCAGGAGCTGCCTTAGCTGGTGGTACCGGGTTCCCCGCGCTCGGACACCGAGAGCAGCCGGCAGTGCCCGAGGCTCCGCGCCGCTCTGCCCTGAGCCAGTGAGGGATTCTTAAGGCGCTCGCTCAGCGCCCGTTCAGCACCGCTCCCGCCCGTGCGCTCTCCCAGCCGTGTGCCCTGGGGTGACCCTGCTCCCGCAGGGAGCCTGGCCCAGATCAGCCACAGGGCCCTTCCAACCGGAGCCGCTCTGTGAAACGCAGTCCCTGCTGGAAGCCGGCGGGCTGGGGAGGGGGAGGATGAGGTTGGTTATCGCAGTGACTTCTGCAAACTCTCACATCGCCCACTGCGAAGAGCCCGCACCAGAGCGTGAACGGGAGAAGAGCTCCGGGATGGAGAAAACTCTCATGGTTCAAAGAAACACTAAAGTTAAGAAACAGTACAGGAAGGAAGAGGAAAGCAAAGGATGCTGCTGCCTCCTGTACTGCAAACTACAGGAAGAGTTCAAAAACACTTCCACCAGATTCATCTGCTTCTGAAACCCACGTTCATAATGTGGAAGCATTTCCAGCACCCAGGAAATGCTCCATAAATTCTTCTGCAATCTAGTTCCCATGGAAAACAACTAAAATCTTGTTTCTACCTGCTAATAGTGGCCACAGGATTGAGTACACATCAATTGTATCAGTCACAACTACTGCAAATCTTGCAAAGTGAATTTTCTAAAATCTAAACTGTTCTTAGTCTGATAAATATGTTTTGCTACAATGATCAAATCATCAAAACACTACTAGAGAGCAAAAGGTTAGGGTAGGCCCCAGTCTGTGCAAGGGACCAAACCACTGCAATGAGTCAAATGTCCTGGGAGCTCAGCAGGAAACAACCCAGACTGGATGGCTTTGCCTCACACAGGAATCATTCTACAGAATTTCATGTGTGCATCAACCCTCCAAACCACAACTCTGCAGACCAAAACCATCTGAACCTGCCGCCCACAGGACTAGAGCAAGGCAGACGTATTCTCCTTAACCAGCCCCTAGAAACTCCTCAGGCAAGACTCACGGGAGATCAGCCAGTTCCCTTTGAAAGAGGTCTGCAATGCTTTTTCAACTCCTGTACTGGCCTGCGAGACACATGAAGGTCTGTGATACTTTTGATTCAGATATTTGATGGAAGGGCCTGGAAAGTCCTTGCCTATTTTGTTAGATTTTCTGTCTCACTTCAAAATGAACTGGCAGAAGCTGGGATGCACAAGCAAGCAGTTTCAAAGGGAGGTTATTGTTTGTAGCAGGGCAAGTGGGTGATTTCCTGCAATAAATGTTTAGCAGCACCTTTGGTGATGCCCAGAGAGGGAGGATTGTTACTGTGCTCCTACTGCACTGCCACAGATCGTGACAGGAAAGGCCACCTCCTTCCTTACACCTCGGGCAGGGCCTTTACTGGTGGCAAAGGGCAACTTCAGGCAAAGGCTGGTTTCCCTCACTCCGGCTGCAGCCACGGCTCACTCAGAGCAGCCGGACAGACGGATGGGCTCTGCCTGCACGAGCCCCTTCCACAGGGTCACAGCACCACAGAATGGGTCAGGCTGGAAGGGACCACAGTGGCTCATCTGTTCAACCTTCTGGCTGAAGCAGGATCATCATGGCACAGGATGGCATCCAGACAGTTCTTGAGTATCTGCAGCGCAGGAAATTCCGCATCTCTCTGGGCAAACAGTGCCAGTGCTTGGTCATTGAATGGGAGTTGTTCTTCGTGTTCAGGTGGAACGTCCTGTATCGGTTTCTGCCCGCTGTCTCTTGTTCTATTGGCACCACCAAGCAGAGCCTCCTCTTGACACCTCTTTCGATATTTCTGCACATGGATGAGGTCCCCTCTCAGTCGTCTCTTCTCGAGGCCGAACAGGCCCAGCTCCCTCAGCCTTCCCTCACAAGATCCGCTCCAGTCCCTTGCTCAGCTCTGTCGCTCTCCCTGGAGCTCCCGCAGGAGCCGCCCCGGCGCTCCCCAAGCCGGGCCCCGGCGGAGCCCCGCGGTCCCGGCCCCGCCGCCCCGGCCGTGACGCGCCCGGCCCGCGCCAATGGCGGCGGCGCTCGGAGCCGGTGTGGGCGCGGCGCTCCCCGCCGGCCGCGGCTCCGCGGGGCCGCCCTGCCGGGGCGCGGCGGCTCCTTCCGCCGGGAGCGGCGCCGGGCGGCGGCAGGCAGGTAAGGGGCGAGCCCGGGGCCGGGCCGGGGCAGCGCCGCTGGCTGTCCGCGGGCCGGTGGCGGGCCGGGCCGGGCAGGGCGGGGTGGGTGGAGGTCGGACCCCTGCCGCCCTTCCCGGCGGCTCCAGCGCTGTCGGGAGCAGCGGCGGAGCCGCGGGGAGGTGCCGGCACCTCCGCGCAGCCCCCGCGGCGAGGGCGTGGGGAGCGCCCGGGGCGTTTCGGCAGAGCCCCGCGCCCGCCTCCTGCCGCAGCCCGTGGGGACCGGGGCCGTGCCCGGCCCGGGGCCGCCCGAGGCCGGTGGCGCCGCAGCCCCGCACGGCTCCTAAGCCGATCCGGCCTTAATGCCCGGGCCCCGAGCGGGGCTGCCGGGCGCGGTGCGCGCTTTGCCGCGTCCGTGGAGCGCTCCGCGATCTCCGCGGGCTCCGAGCGGCGCGGCCGTGGCCGGACGGGGGTACCGGAGGGGTCCCCGCTCGGTTCGTGTGACACCGAGGAGAAATGTGTGCGCGGTGTGCCTTGGAACACGTCCAGTCTTGGGGTGGTTCACATCCTGCCACCGCCGCGGCCTGAACTCGGGGACAGGGCCCTGCTCTCCCGAGGAACATCATTGCTTTTATTATGTACAAGGACTTGGGATATTTTTCTTGAATTCTGTAGCAATCAGTGATATGCCAGGCCACTGGAAATTTCAATTACCAGTATGTTTTCTTCATTTAAGCATTTCCGAAATTACCTGGCTGAGCTGTGGGATGAGGAATAATCAGCAGATCAGGTTTTTTTCAGGCCCCTGAGATTACTTGACAACTACTGTCTTCACTGAAAAGCACATAAACCAGCAGCACTGAGAATCCTTCAAAATTGGACAATATCTGCCTTCATGTGCACAGGGGCTTAAAGGGAAGTCTTAAAAGTTTATAATCTCAAATGCATTTGGGATTTTCCCATGATTCCCCAGACACTGTCTCAAACGTTCAGATGAAGGAATATGTAGAAACTCTCACTTGTCTTGGCTGCCTTGAGTATTTTAAACCAGTTGCATTAGCCTGCGTTCTTTTAGTTGTCCCATCTATGTTTTTCTTAACTTCATAATCTTTGGAATTTTCATCACCTTTTCCTGAACTGTTCCAGGTACTTTTCTGCCTGCCTGGACTGTCATTCCAGGTATGGGCCTTCATTTATGCCTTTGCCCATCTTTAAGAGACCCAAGCATCATTTTTCTTTGTTACCTGCTAGCTAGCTGTCATTGTTGCAGTATCTATAATGCTTCCTTTACTCCAGACCCTCTGGTATTCTGGTTACTTAAGATGAAGTGCATAATATTGTCTTCTGTTAAAAACACTGCTTTGGAGAATTTTAAGTGCTAGCACTGAAGGGTTATTTTCACAGCTTTTATTTTCCCAGTGATACCCACACTAATTTTCATCTCCTCTTCACTTTGTTCCATTATTCCATGTTATGTCCATCTGTACTCCATTATAGGAAGATATAAAGAAGGTAAATGGCTGATCCAAGAGCAGACAAAGATTCATGCCTTCAAAGTCCCAGCAACAAAGAGGAGAAAATGTTGAAAACCAGAGGATTCATCTTAGTTATGCTACAACTAATAGGAGAATTTTGCTCATGACCTTCCCCTGGTATCACTCATTCTCTGCTGCTATGTGATTTCTTATCACTGTTACCTGTTCTTCACCTGTTGGATCCAGGTTTTTAGGTACTTAGCAGCAGCAATTCTATGAAGCAAAGACTCCTGATATATTGTCCTTGGGATCCCAGGGGAATTTCCTGTGCTGGTCTTTGACACTGGCCCAGCTATGTGAGATTCTCCACAGTTTCACCACTGCCATTCACACAGAGAGTGCAAGTCAGTCCCTGTGTGCCACCTCCTTTATCAGAAAGCAGGCAGGCAGCTCTCCTTAGGCTCTTGTATTAAAAGCAGAGTTGCCATTTGACAGCAAAGGAGCAGTGTTCCACACCGGCTACAAGCAATAATTCCTCTTCTATTGTGCTGGATCTGAGTCCCCTTCCCTCCTTTCCTCTCCCAGTTCCCTACTGCATAGTTAAAGGAGCTGAAGGCAAAGTTCAAGACATTCATTAGCAATTCTGATTGTCAAACATACAGAACTACCAAAATTTGTCTGTTTTGATGGCACCCAGAAGGTCAAGTGACAGAAATACCCTGGCCTTTCTTGACTTCGGAAAGGACTGATGTGCACCTGCCTCACCCCTCTGAGAAGGGCAGGGCTGCAGTGCCCAGAAAATGACAGGTTATTATGTGACAGAACCAGAATGGAACTCAACCAGGTCTCTGCTGCCAAACCATGCTCTGTGTGTACTTAAACTCATCACACCTACGTATAAAGATCCTGAAGTTGGATCTGATCCAGAATGCTTTGAAAGAAGTTTCCTGGCAGAGGCAGGCAGGATGTCCATGGTTTAAATCCAGGTGTGTGCTTTTGGAGGAGCTTCTTTTCACATCCTTGCCTTTGTACCTGTGTGTTGTTCCACAGAGAGGGGGCTGAGAAGGAGGATCAGGGGATATCAGGGCACTGTGGAGCTGAGATGAGCAGGGTGTGTAGCACCAGCAGCATTAGCAGACCCTGAGAGTGGAGCTGCCTGCTATGAGATGGTCTGTGCTGCTTCATCCCAGTTCAGAAGTGATGTCTGTCCCCAGCCTGCCAGAGCTGTCCTGTTTATTCCTGAGCTCTTGTAGCATGCACAGTAGAAAGGTCTGGTAGAAAGGGCTTTCTTATGGCTTTTCAGGGACTGAGAGGTGCTGGCTGCACAGCTCTGACAAAGAGGTCTGGCTGCCAGCTTTGCACAGGCTCTTTTTAAAAAATCACCCCTTACATCTTTATTTAATTTGACTGATGATGGCTCAGAGCATGACTGATCTGCAGTAGATTCAAGATCCATTTTTGTACCCATCATTTCCAGCAATAACCGTGTTTTTGGTTTCAGATATGGCCATGCCCAGTTCCCTCTTGTGGGCTGTTGATATTTTTGGGAGGGTTTACACTCTCTCTACTGTTGGCCAGTACTGGGAGCTGTGCAAGGACACCCAGCTGGAATTCAAGAGGGTCTCTGCTGTCAAACAGTGCTGCTGGGGAATAGCCTGTGACCATCAGGTGTACACCTACGTGTTCTCAGGAGATGTTCCCATCAGATACCAGGAGGAAACCTATGAGAACCAGGTATGACAGGTACAGCACCTCTCACACAGCCACTGCTTGGGCTGACAGCACCTCCTACATCAGCTGTCTCGTGTGGTTTTGTCACAGGAGGATTGATCAGTTTTATTTGTTTTCATTTTTTATCAGAAGTTTCTGAAGAGTAAATATATGTGCCAAATATCAGGTTATTCTTGTAGTATTTAAATTCCCAAAGGAGTTACACTTCCCTGCTCCTAGCAAAAGCAATGCCAGTGTGAACTCCAGCCTGTTCTCTGTGAGCCGTTTCAGACTGGAGCATTCACCCTCTTCACTGAGTGGTTTCCATTTCTTGGTTCCTTAGTGACAAATACACAATCCCCTTAAGAAAATGTCCCATGTAACTTCCAGGCAACAAAGATCAGAAATATATTATATATGATAATATATTCTGATAATATATTATCAGAAATATATTATTCTTTAAACAATGCTACTTCTTAGTGTTCCAAAGACTTCTCTAATAAAGGTATAACTTTCCATTAAAGTACAATGTTTCCAACTTTTTTGCATAGAAGTGTTAAGGTCATCCTTTCCATCTGATGCACTTCAAAATAATGTCTTTAAAACAGTATTTTAAAGGAAATTTATCAAATTTGGTTGTAAGTTAACCAGAAGTTAATTGGGAGAGAAAATCGATGGATTTTCTTGAGCACATTTCTCTGATTTCTAATGGGCAATAGAATGAATATAAATTGGGAAGAGATATTAACTTACCTGCATGGGCAAAAGTACAACAAATTAACTTTATACATTATTCAATATTGATACAGCTTTTCAGCCATTTAAGTTTGTTCCTTTTATTGTATAAACATGTTGTTTAAAAATGCAAAATTTAAAATTTTATTTATTACTTTAAAACTCTCATTTTGTTTGTTCTAGGTAATGAAAGCACAAAAAGAAATACTCTACAAGAGCTAGCAATGAAGAAATTAAACTGAAGTAGTTTGCAGATAATGTGCAAGGCAATTCAGCCAGATTTCTAGTAACAGCAAATAATATTTTGTGTAAAGATTATAGACAGATTTTGCACCACTCATTTTCCACGTGCCCTAAAATGTAAGACAGTATTACAAGACAGATTTTGACAGTATTTCTATAGTATGTAGGAGTGTGGGAGGGAAAAAAAACTACAGTATTGGTGAAAATCCTTGTGTTATCACTTCTGTAACTGATTCAAGGCAGATTAGGGAAAAAATATAAGATCCAGGGGAGATTTGCTGATACAGTTCTCTCAACACTGTTCCTGGCAGAGGCAGTGCTATTTTTCTAGTGCAGACAAGATATGAATCATCTTTCTCTGGGAGCAGATTAGAGATACCAAGGCCACCCATGCAGCATTACCCTAATGCTGCAGTGTCATGGTGCCATACATCACCAAAGAAAATATAGCATCAGATGGTCCTATTTATGTAGCTGAAAATGACTTGGTTGGGACAAGCTCTGCAGTCAGCCCTTTTCTGATATTTAAAAAAGCTTCCTCCAAAGGCTGTGTCAGGAAGGGGCTCATGGAACGAGCACTTTCTCATTCACCCCAGGAATTTATTCCTCTTCTACTGCAGAAAATAAGAAACATGTCATGACTCCCTGTAGATGTGCAATGAGATAATGTGATCTCAAAAAAAAAATACTTTATTTATTATTTCTGGCAGCGCTGGAATCCAGTTGGTGGCTTTTGTGAGAAATTACTGCCCAGTGACCGCTGGCAGTGGAGTGATGTGAGCGGGCTAAAACACCAGCAGCTTGATAGTTTCACACTGCCTTCACCACACTGGGAGTGGGAGTCTGACTGGTATGTGGATGAAAATATTGGAGGGGAACCAACAGAGAAAGGGGTAGGTGAACAATACCAAAAAGAGATCTATTCTGGGAATCCTTACTCTGTAAAATGGAAGGAGCTTTTATAGAAGTGAAAAAGTCTGTAAAAATAAAACTTGCCATAGATACTTCTTTCTGGGAAATAGCTCAACTCTAATACAACAGAAAGAAGGATCTTGTTTGAAGGCTTTTGAAGTCTATAGGTGCTTCTATAGAAGCTTTTTTCTTTTGATGAGGCCACAAAATCATGGCAACTGAATGCCATTGTTATTTAAGGTCTTTACTATGAAGAAAGTAAATTGTTTTACTGTGTCTTGTTTGTTCTGTGTATATCACCCAGAGGAATTTGGGCATGATTCATAAATCATTCATGGAATTAGCTGATCTGTTAATCGGGGCTCTAGAGACACACAGAGTGACTTGTGTTGTGACTCTTGTGCAGAATTGCTCTGAGTTATGTCTTCAAGCTTTCCCTTGATCCTGTTTTTCATACAAGGAAACCTCTGTTTGCAGGGCTGGACTTATGCCATAGACTTCCCCAGCACCTACACAAAGGATAAGAGATGGAATTCTTGTGTCAGACGCAGGAGATGGATCAGATACAGGAGATACAAATCACGGGACGTTTGGGCAAAGGTTCTAGATCTCTTTTACATATTAAATAAACTGATTGTCTGAAATAATCAATTAGAAGTGCAGGGAAGTTAATTTTTTATGACTTCTCTGTTAGCTGGACTTGGATTCTTTCACTTCCGACTTGCCATTCTTGTAAGTCTAAATGGCAGGCTGGGATTTTTCATGGAAACCTGTGGTAATAAGGTGCCAAATCTTAGGGTGATGCAATTAGAGATGGATGCTCAGCTCCTTTGCAAATTTCAGTTCAACTTTTTAACTTCCTTTGGTTTTGTGACAAGGCACTCTTGTTCAGGGTGGTACCAGCCTTGCATCATTCACAAGCTATGTGCTTTATCTGTGTGAATAACTGTTCTTTAATAATTGTTGTTCCATTCTAAGAACATTCAAAATCTGTAATTTGTGATCTTTCAGCTTTCCAATTCTGTATGCACTGTTCTGTGAGTAAAAACTTCCTTTAGTTAAGGAGCAAAACAGAGACTTCTCCATGCTGCCCTGGCTGCATTTCTCCTCTCTGCACATGGAGGCCTTGAATGAGAGGGAGAATCTCCATGTTCAACCATTCCAGGGGGTGATACATAACCAATCTGCAAGACACAAGTTATGCCACCAGCCAAGCCAGCTGTTTGCAGTGTCTCCTCTCCTCAACCTTCCTTCTCTTTGCTCCAGATTGTGTCCCATGATGAACCAGACCAGCTGCCAGACCCTTTCAATGACATCTCCATTGGAGGCTGGGAAATCACGGACGAGCCTCTCGGCCGCCTCTCAGTGTGGGCAGTTTCTTTGCAAGGAAGGGTATGTGTGTGTTCCCTGAGTTTTCTAATAAAAAATTACTAGTTAAAAGGAGTTAAATACCTGTATAACAAGGCAGGGTTGTTACTGTCCTACACTGGTAAGGAAATGCACTGCTTGTGCATCTGGCAGAGGATGAAAAGCTGCTTTGGGGCTACATTATGTAACAACTTGTGTTGTAAATGGAAAGGCTTAGTACTTCTAGGGCTGTTGTTTTATGGAAGCCTTTAACCTCTATGAACAGGTGAATCTTAAAAACTGGGTAGTAGTGTATTATATCTTGAAAAATGCCCAGAATGCTGACTGTGGTGCTGGAAACCAGGAGAAGGAGCCTGACAGAGGTTCTGGTAAAGCACTGGGTGTGCCTTTGGGGTGGAGAGACAGGGATGATTCAAGAGTTTACAAAATGGTTTTCAAAGACTTACTGATTGGAAAGTGATCACCTCCTGACCTGGCAATGTGGCATCCAGCTCTGACATGTTTTCATTTTATTTTCTATTGAAAACTATTTATCTTTCTCTGTTGTTGTTGTTGGTTTTAAGCCTCCCATGAGGTCTCTGCTTTTGCTCAGTCCTGTGAAGATTTGACTCTTGCTTTTCTTCCTTCATCCTTACAGCATGTATCAAATATTCCTTTGTGTCTAAACACTTTCTAACTTGTGGTCTCAGAATGTAATACTTTTAACAGATAACCTGAGCTTTCAGTCACATTTGGCACAGCCTGGAGAGGCAAGCAATCCTGCTTACATTGTTTAAAATAAAACTCCCTGTTCCTCATACTTTCTAGTAATACATGACAAGCATCCCAGTCTAAAGCCTTACTTGACTGCCACTGTAAAATGCTTTTATTTCTCAAGTGAGAGTCCCCAGGGAAATAAAGTATTCCTAAAAATGAAGATTCAGCACTCAGCAGTCATGCTGTGGAGCATTTATATGACTGCCACAGGATCCTTTCTATGTTTGACCTTCCTATTTTGACTGTGATCTACAGAAAATTGCAGTCCAAGATTAACAAATGGCTGAATGTCACCAAA
The DNA here is from genome assembly GCF_037042795.1 of Molothrus aeneus. Taxonomy (NCBI): domain Eukaryota; kingdom Metazoa; phylum Chordata; class Aves; order Passeriformes; family Icteridae; genus Molothrus; species Molothrus aeneus. The sequence goes on along the minus strand of NC_089661.1, from coordinate 9,709,863 downwards.
GGCTGCACAGAGAATGGAATTTTTCCCCCATATTGTGACAAGCTCTGTTCAGTGAAAGTGAGGCCAGGCTCTCAGCTAACAGTAACATTTTTGTGTTATGTATTTGTTCACTCTTGGTTTATATAACATGCCCTGAAATACACTGAAGTGGTTTAAATGTTGAAATATACACAGAACCTGTAGCAATAGGTTACTGCACCCAATCCAGTTGTAGTTCCATGATAAAAGCTGCTCTGTAGAACAGCCTCCTCCCTTAGTACATAAGGAAATAGCTTCAACTGCATAATCAACATTTAAGAAAACATACCTTTAAAGGTCAGAGTGCCATACACTACATAAAACAATCCTCTTGTTAAAGGAGAGCTGTTCTTTCCAGTTTGTCTTTACTCTTCTCTCAATGGTTTCATTGTTGTAGTGATATTTTTTCCTTATTTCATTTGGTTTTGTTTTTTTAAACTTGTCTAGGTATGGTACAGAGAAAATGTCTGCCAGCACAATCCAGAAGGTTCCACATGGTCCTTAGTCACCACTCCTGGTGAAGTTGTACAGATCAGCTGTGGACCCTATGACCTCCTTTGGGCAACTCTCTGGGAAGGGCAAGCTATTGTGAGAGAAGGAATTGACAGGAATAACCCTCAAGGTAAAGTTTGTTAAATCTGGCTGGAAAGCCCTTTGATTTGTATAGTGTTGAATAAGAAACTAACCTACAGTGGCTTCTGGGTTCTGCCTGCAGGAATTTCCTGGAGCACTGTGGAGTCTCCAAGCTCTGAAAATGGGATCATGCACGTCTCTGTGGGTGTGGATGTGGTGTGGTGTGTCACAAAGGACAGAAAAGTAAGAGGCCTCATGTTCTGCTTTTGCTTTTTCATTCCCTTTCCCTGTTTGCTGCTCTCAAACAGGAGTGTAACTTGCACAGGAAGCATTGGTGATTTGAACTCTCTGTCCCCATGGTTTGGGGAATTCTGGTTCCCCTTGCTGTAATGGGAATGCTCTGTGGTTTTTGATAGTTGAGTTGAATTTAAGGAAGACCTTTTGCTTTTTTTTTGGAAGGAATTTTCTAAACCCAAGTCAGACAGATTTGGCAGGTGGATGGGGATGTGGGTGGGGATTGGATGAGGAGCCTCTTCTGAGGGATATTAAGCATCAGAATTGAAGTGACTCCTGTTTCCACAAGGACTGAATTATATATCAAAAGCAGCAGGGGGAGTATTCTCATCTACACTTTCCTGCATGATGCTATTTTTTTATCTTCCTACTGCAACTGTTCCCTTTTCATCAGTCTTTTAATGTGGGGGTTTGGGTATTTAATTAGGTGAGATATCTCTTATGTGGATGTGTGATTACTTTCTTACTAGAGTTTTAACTTAGAATGATGGAATGTCTTAAGTTGGAAGAGCCCCATAAAGATGATGGAGTCCCACTCCCTGCTCCTTCACACTGAATTCAAAGCCAGGGCTGAGCTCTGTGCTTGTGCAGCAGTTCTGTTGAGTCTCTCTGCTCTAGTGAGTCAATACTTGCCAGCTGAGCCATGGTAACAGGCTGTGCCCAGCCTGCTCATCTGCCACATAAATCCACTGTAATAAATGGAGATAAGCTGGTGCATTTTCCCTCAGATCTGCCACAGGGCAGTCAAGCATCCTGATGTCATGGGATTCAACCAACAGCTTCTAAGGGAGCTGCTTGCTGCTCTGACTATATGGGTGTATGCTACATACAGAGGGAGCTTCTTCCAGGTGTCCCCCCCACAGACACTCTCAGATTGGTAAAGTCAGATCTAAGATTCCAAGAGCATAAAAGCTAACGCTGTCACAGGAATTCCTACAAAAAAGTCACTTTTTTTGGCTTTTCTGGCTGCAGGTGGACACACAATGTGGGTACTATTGAGTGAACTGTTTTATCTTTATCTGATAAAGAATCAAGGAAGTAATTGATTTCTTAAGACAATGTGGCAAGTCAGTCTTAGAGATTAAGACTAATCCACTAAAGATACTAAATTCCTGCTAGAGCAGAAGGAGAAAAATTTAGACTTTCTGTTGTTGTTGTAGGTGTGGTTTAGAAGAGGAGTGAACTCACATAATCCTTGTGGGACGAGTTGGATTGAAATGGTTGGAGAAATGATGATGGTAACTGTAGGCTTAAACAACCAGGTAAGAGAGCAGGGGAGCAGCTGAGAGGGTATTTACATTCCCCTCTAAAGGAGGGAATGTAAATATTACCTCAAAGGGTATGTTCCTTCTAGTGCAGGAGCTGTTCACAGATGGGGAGGGGTCTCAGCAGTGCCAGTAGGGCTGGCTGGACAAAGGGACCCTGGGCTTAAACTGCTGTGAGGGAAAGTGGCAGAATTCTGCAACTGAAGGTGACAGCCAGCACGTGTCTTGTATGGCACAGGGAGGTGCAGACTGGTTTTGGTACAGAATTTTGTTCTGAATCTACAGTGTCAGCATTAAGGAAGAACACAAAAGGAAAATGTTGTGTCCAGCAGTTTTCTGTGCTCAATTCTGCACCACTGCACCTTTTTTGTATCTGATACCTGCTGCATTCCAAGGCACTTCCTTCACCAAGCCCTTTCCTCCCCCAGGTCTGGGGCATCGGCTGCGATGACAGAGCGATTTATTTTCGTCAAGGTGTCACACCAAGTGAGCTCAGTGGGAAGACATGGAAGGCAATTGTGTCTGGCAGAGAGAGTGACAGATCTCAGACTGGGAGCTCAACAAGTCTGCTCAGGTACTTCATTAAATACCTGCTCAAGACTTTGTACAGCAAGGGTTTCAATGCCAGGAGACATTTCTTTACATTCAAGGGCTACAGACAAGGAAAAGTGGGGAAGACATCTCTAATCATTATGTATGCCAAAAGGCAATTGCATTTCTGCCATTAAAATTAACAATAAGCAGCAGTTGTTGCACTTAGAGAAGAATCTGAAGCTCCCACATTGGAATTCACTGCATGCCTGCAGTAAAGCATGTTCCTCTGGGCTTTACTATCTCTATCTGGAACTAGTCTCTAATAAGAGAAGATATTGTTTATGAAGTACCATGAAGGAGTGTCAACTCCACTTAGGAATTATTCTTCCTGAGTGTCACTGTACGTTTCTTTTCCTAGGGAGGTTAAATCAGTTACTCCCCCTGTCTGCTGGCCTCTGGGCTGTACCACACATGCCAGTGGATCTGACTTGTTTGAGCCAGAGTGTGTGCTGAGAAGTTCCTTTTGGCAAAGACAAATAATAAAGTTAATAATGGGCTTTAAAAAATCCCATTTGTTATTTCGTATTCAGAAAATGGGATGTGTTTTCCTGAGAGTTGTAGGCAGCCAACACCACCAATTGTTTGAAAAGATCAATAAAATTCCTTCCTATGTTTCAGATTTACTAGACCAGTTTGCCAGGTTTGTGTTGGACTTGTTCCTCTGATGATAGAATTTGACATTTAAAAGAGAAGTCTGCTGTTTCTCTCCTGCAGTGAAACACTAAGTCAGTTTCTCTGTGTGTGCAGTCTAAGGCCTGTGCTGATTTACAATGCTTTGGATGATAATTAATTATCTATTTGTCCTTCAGTGCTGGCTGTTTCTTTACTGATGATATTCAGAACCAAACAAGCGCGGTCATTCAGGGTGATGCAGATCCTTCCTCTGATACAGAGCTGCCCACGAGCCCTGCCAGCCCTGCCCTGCTGGGAGCTGCAGCTGCTGGGAATGGCCCAGCCAGCCAGGCTGAAACATCTGCACGGCTGCCTGTGGATCCTCTGCACTCTGAGCAAGGAGAAGCCACTGCTGCTTCAGCTAGTAATGACAAAGATAACATTGAAATGAATAAATCTCCTGCAAACCCAAATCCCTCTGCAGAACTGCAGTGGATAAACATTGACTTGAAGGAGGCTCAGAAGCATCCAGTGCTGTCTGTGAGCAGCTTTGCAGACACATCCAGCCTCTCTTCCCTGGGCGCCTTCTCGGTGGGAGCTGAGGACCAGTACGGAGCCGATGAGCACCCGCTGTGGGCCTGGGTGTCTGGGGGAGGCTGTCTGGTAGATCTGCACAGCCCACTGAAGTGGTTCACTGCTCCATCAGGTACTGGCCAGTCACCACAGCACACCCCAGTTCCACTCACAGCTCAATATGCTCTTTAAGGAAAATGTATTTTCTGAGCAAAGCCATGGTGCAAAACTTGTGCTAACCCACTTTCTCTTACTGCAGTTTGTTAATGGGTTCATGTCTGAGCATAGTGCTGCAGTATTTAGCTGTAGAGCACTTTGGGCTTGAGATAAAAAAATGTGAAATTGATATTTTCTCTTGAGTTCCTGTAGCAATTTTGTAAAGTAATCTGTGCTGGATCTGTATCTCATTTTTAATTGTACTGAAACTGCAGCTTTGGGCAAAACACATAATATCACTGAGCAGTAACAGGAAGGAGTGAAAAGGGCTCTCTTGGGAGGTGCAGATGCTGGCAATAACTGCCTCACTCTGCCATTCCTACTGAAATGGGTAAAATAAACCATGAACTGTGGCATCCCAGGATTTAACAGTCTAACTTATGATGCAGTATATTATCTAATTATCTTGCAGTTTAGTGACAAAACTCTCATTTTTACAAGGTTATGGCTTTAAAAGCTTCTATATAATCTATCTAGTGGTCCTTTTTCTATGAATCATTTACAAAGTTTGGCTGTAATACATTGATTCCAAATTATAATCATTATAAAAATGGTGTTAGACTGGGTTGATCCAGTCTGGTGTTCAAAGGAGCGCCGTGTTTTATCTTTCACAGAACTGTACTCAAAGCTCACTGGAGTTTATTGGGTTTGGTTCTGTCCCAGGTTTGTCATCATCTGTGCAGTCTCTGTCCCTGTCCATCACTCCTGCACAGACAGCAGCCTGGAGGAAGCAGATTTTTCAGCAGCTCAGTGAAAGGACAAAGCGGGAACTGGAGAATTTCAGGCACTATGAGCAGGCTATTGAGCAGGTAAGCAGTGAGGACATTTATCTCTTATCTTCTAAACACATCTGGGAATCAATAATACATTTCTAACATACTGATTTGAGCCTACTGTCAGATATATATTCTTGCCTTTATTTCTGTCTGTGACAACTTTCCTGGATTATTAATGTCTGAGCTCCCTGTGGGAAATTAACAGCTTGTCAAAGATGGAGCAGCAGTATTCATCTAAAAGCATTATCAGATAGTTTTATTTAGGAAGAAACAAAGCATTGGTCAGCATTATTTGGGTACTGTGAGACCTCAAATCCTCAGAGAAATGGTTGCAACAGCAGAACATTGTATGAATTATTCCACCACAAGATGAGGCATCTTAATTGAAACAGTGACTCAAGCAGGTGAGCTTCCCTCTCTGTGGCCATTAGGACTAATTTCACTTGCGTAAATGAATGATGCAAACGTCAATGGCAGCACATAAATAGCAGCAGTTTTGCTTGATGTTCCCTTTGTTATGACTCCTTGGCTTTTTTCAGATTCATTCATATTGTTGGTCCCTTCTTTGCCAAATGACATCTAGAATTATTTGATTAAAAACATTTGGAGTCCAGGGGTTTAATCAAGTTTAAAAAAATTACGTCAAAAGCCTTTAAATTCCAAAGAGAGGTTGTGTTATAACAAGAGCAAACTTGAGTCAGTCACTACCTGTGTGCTACTGCATTCTTGCAGGGTAAAAATGTTACTTCTGTTGTACACATGCTACCTCAGTATCTTTTTATCCACTTTTATGAGTTTCCATTCTCTGGTACACTCTGTATGAAAATGTGTGATACAGATGTATGAATGTATGATGAGGTGTGATACAGACTAACCTGCAGCAGACACAACTTGTGGGCACAAACCCAGCACTTTGGAGAAAGAAAAAGAGTCATGCAGTTTCTTTATTCCTTTTGTGTTTGCCTTGCAGTCGGTTTGGGTTAAAACTGGAGCCTTGCAGTGGTGGAGGAACTGGAAGCCTCATAAGTGGATGGATGTTCGGGTTGCACTGGAGCAGTTCACTGGGAGTGATGGCATGCGTGACAGCATCCTGTTCATCTATTACATGTACCACGAGGAGAAAAAGGTGTGTTCAGCTGCAGACCCTGGGAGAGCTGCTTTTGGCAAAGGGAAGCCTCTGAAAGGGAAACAGTTTCTTTAAAGGAGGCAAATTATGGCACCTGCTGTTCTGAGGTTTGGCAATTCAAAGGTAACCCCAGGTACCAGCAAACCCCAGGCTTTTCTGGGCTGTGTCAGTGCTGTGTTAAAAATATCCCATCACAAACCACTCACATTGCTTAAACTATCAGTTTGGCACTAATTAGGAATTCTTCTGGAAATTCAAACTGTTCTTGATTGTGAAGAGTCCAGCTTGGCTGGACAGGGTCTTCCCAAGTAGGGTTAATGCCTGCAGGCAATAGGAATCAGAGGTAGGGTGAGGCTGGAAGTGGAGTCTCATTCCCTCTGTGCCAAGAATTGATTCTTTGCTGTCCTTGGCAGGAATGCCTCGTTTGTAGACCAGAAGTGCAGAAATACTGGCTCTGTGGAAGGTTTGCCTTAGTCACAGATTTTTTTTCTCTTGTCTTAGTACATCCATGTGTTCCTGAATGAAGTGACCATTATAGTTGAAGTGCTGAATGAAGCCAAGCATTCCTTTGCCCTGTACACACCTGAGAGGACGAAGCAGCGATGGCCAATCCGCCTGGCAGCCGCAACAGAGCAAGAAATGCATGACTGGGTAATTCTGGGCATCTCTCATTTCAAGCTGGCAGTGTCTGCAATTAAACATAGAAGCCAGTCTCTGAAATGTCAGCATTGCATTTAAACTCTTGGGGCTACTGATCTGTTTTTTTAAATTTAGGTATTTAAACCATCTGATCAAACTTTTTTAAAGGCACCTGAGGCTTGTTCGCTCCTCTGAAGCCTGCTTGCTTTCTGGTGCTGCAGTTATCCACAGCAACAGCAATATTGCTTTACATTCTCTTCCTTTCTCTGGATATAGATTAGAGCAGGAATGAGTTAGGAGTTGAATGAAGTTATTGTGTTCTTCTGCATTGGTAGAAGAACCACTCTCTGTTTTCATTGCTGCAGAGTCTTTGGTACAGGCAGACAGGCAGAGATAACACTGGAGCAGGGGCAAACCTGAGAGATGCTTCATCCTGATCAGCTCCTGCAAACCACAGCAGTTCCAGTGGTTGTATAATAATTTCTGAACCACTGAATTCTAGTGGCTTTTAAGAAAAAGCTGCAAATTCACTTTGCTGATTGGCAAGAATGTGCAGAGGTAAATTTTTGTTTTACAATAATGAGCATCTCTATGGGAATTTTTGTTCTCACTGTAAATGGAAGCTTTTTTGGCTTCTTGTTTTGTAGCTGTCTTTGCTGAACATGTCTTGCTGTGAAAGCAGACGGATTCAAGGCCCTCCTTCTCACCATGCCATTTGGTCAGTCACTTGTAAAGGAGACATCTTTGTTAGTGAGCCAAGTCCTGAGCTGGAGGCCGGACCCCAGTTGATGCCATGTGACCAAATGTAAGAGGTTTCTGAAGCTGTTCTTTCTGCATGGGATGCCATCCAGCAAAGAATGTCCTGTCAGTTCAGTGGCTTTGATGGGCTCTTGGAGTGTGCAGTACACTGCAGATGTCTCTCACAGACATCTGTGAGAGATGCCTTTCTGCTCATGATTGCACGTGAAGAAGTTCACTAAATCATATTTTAATTCTTAGATGCTGAAGATTCTTTGTGATTTCAAAAGCCTTTCTCACTGAGATCCCAGTTACCCCAGTTTTTTAAATTGCATCTTTAATATCATAAGAGATAGCCTAAACTGAAAGTAAATTTAATCGCTGTAATTGGAATATAATTTGAGCTTTCAGTTTTATCTGAGTCAAGAAATCTGAAATTCTCAGTCTTCCATAGGCACTGCAGTCCAGGAGCAGTTTCTTGACAGTTTTTATGACAACTGTGGCAATATGGAACTGCAAACTCCTCGAGCAGAACAATGCCATCTGCTTTTTGGGAGCTGTTCAGAGGGAAATGCTTTCAGCTGGCAGCTGCTTTCACTTAGAGATTGCACAGTGGTTGGACAAGTGAGCAGAGCAGGTTGCCTGTGCTGAAGATTATGGGGTTGTTGGTGGGGAAAGCACCATCCCTGAAGGATGTGATGCTGAGTGCAGTGTCCTTCCCTGGCAGGTTCTGGCGGCAGGTGGGAGGGCACCTGCGGCTGGTCGAGAGCAACAGCCGGGGCGTGGTGTGGGGCATCGGCTACGACCACACAGCCTGGGCTTACACTGGCGGCTATGGAGGAGGCTTCATCCAAGGTACAGCTTGGCAGGGATGGAATTGAAAATGTAATGTCTTTGAGCTTTAGCTTTACTCTAATCCACGTTGTTTAATCCTCACAGGACTGGCCAGTAGTGCTGATAACATTTACACACAGTCAGATGTGAAATGTGTTTACATCTATGAGAACCAACGGTGGAACCCTGTCACTGGATACAGCAGCAGGTTATTTACTCCATTTCTTGCATTTATTTACTTTAACACTACTACTGTCAAATAAAACAAGGGCTTTGTTCTAGCTTGGAAGAGTTATTACACTTACTCTATCTTCAGTCTCATCCAACATTCATAGTTAACCTGTGATGGAAGGAACAGTGTTTCTCAATTTTCTAATTTGTAATTATCAAAAATGTCAAAATGTCATTATGGCAAAACATTACAGATTTGTGCTTTGTAATTGCACAAAGTGTGCCTACTTGCAGTATCTTTCACTATTAAGACCAGACAGAAAAGTTATTAGCATCTGTGTATTCCTATACATATTGTGCTAAATACACTGGGTCCTTGAATAGTACATTTGAGCAAAAGTATAGAAAAATACATGTTGAATTATATGGCATTCACATTCCAGTTTTAAATGGTAGTGAGGAATATCACTCTACAGAGAAACATTCACAAGGTCCTCAAGTTTGCTATAACTGGAAGCAGTTGTACAGATTCTTTCCCACTGTGCTCATCACTCACATGATATTTCCAAGTAGAGATTAATGAGGCAGTGTTTTGTGTGTGAAAGCAGGAAGTGCTACAAAAAGGCTTTTCTTCCCTTGCCTTTTAAACTCCCAGTTGTAAATGACCTTGCATTCCTTGTGCACTGTTCCACCACCACAGAGGTCTGCCCACAGACAGATACATGTGGAGTGATGCCTCTGGCCTGCAGGAATGTACAAAGACCAACACCAAGCCTCCTTCTCCGCAGTGGTCTTGGGTAAGTTTTGGCTTAGAAATTTTTTTACAAAGTCCAGGCTTAGCAAGTAGGATACAAGACTTGAGTTTAAGGGGCCCAGATTTTCTTCTGGGATTTGTTGTAACATTTAACCTTGTTTTCCCCATTAATAGCTAGCAATAATCTTCCACAGTCAAAAGAATGTTAAGCATTGAGTGAGGTGCTTTGTTTAATGTGACTTAGATAATTTTCTCCTCCACTGAATTAAAAAGATTTGGGAACCCCTGTATGTATTTCAAGTGTTAGAAGGTTTCTAGGAAGTCATTGCTCTCCAAAGGTGGAGGTAAACAGAAGAGGTGCCTATGACCCATGAGGTGTTGAGTGTTACTGCCCGTGTCCCCTTTGCCCACAGGTCTCAGACTGGTACATTGACTTCAGCCCGGCGGGCGGCACGGACCGGGAGGGCTGGCAGTATGCAGCTGACTTCCCAGCGTAAGGAAACTCCTCTTCTGCCACATCCCCCGCTCCAGTCCTCACGCCTTCTTGGTTCTGGTTGCACAGTAACACCCTTTGCCAGGGACACAACACTGCCTCATTCCCCCCTTTTTGTGGGCATGCTGATATTTGCAGGGAGGGAGGGCAGCAAGGTGAACTTGGCAGACTGTCACTTGAAGAATTTTAAAATCGGCAGTTGTGCTTGGTGGGCAGATGGAGGCAGTGCTCTCAGGCTGGCACTGACACTGGAGATGCTCTGACATCCTCATGAACATTCTTTATTAAATCTGTTTTGGTAGGTCCTACCACGGGCACAAGACAATGAAAGATTTTGTCCGACGGAGGCGCTGGGCCAGGTGAGGAACCTCAATATAAATAAGTTTTGAAGTTGAATCCTAATTGCTCACTAAGTCTACTTTAGTTATGAGGTCAAGAGTCTTGTCAACCAAAACCAATCATCAAAAGAAAAAGTAAAAACCTGAAATATATAACCCAGCAGAGAAACTGATGACCTTTAGCATTATGTCTCTAATTGTAAGTCTCTGTGAGTAGTTACCCTCTTGGATTTTGTGGGATCTGTAGATAAAAGTCAGACAGTTCTTCTCTATATCTGATTTTCCTTATGGTAAATGATTAAGGAATAGTAAGCACTGGGTATATCAGTATATATTAGGTCACTTGTAACTGCTGCTAATAGGCCTTTTATATTAATAGTTTCAACTTATGAATTCCACATACTGAATGCTGGGCCACAGATAGTCTAACCCCATTTCAGTCAGAGGAAATGTCCAGGTGGAACCCAGAAAACAGCAAACTACCACTGTATTCTATAAGCTGGGAAAGTCTGTGCATTCCCTGTTTTTCCAACTTTTCTGTGCTTTCTATTCTAGAGCATCTAATAGCTGTACTAATTAATTGCTGTGAACTTAAACACTGCTGGGTTTAGTATTGATGCTACAAAGTATTTTGCCCCTTATACAAAAAGCTCTAAAGTGAGGTTCTGAAGCATCAAAAATGTTATTTCAGGATATGCAGCAAAACAAACCCAATAAATCAAAATGGAGACTTGAAATAAAATAAGCAACTTGAGAAATACCCTCTGGTCTAAATACTTCCTCTTGTTTTAAATACCAATTGAAAATTGAAAATAAATAGGCTCAGGGTTGGATCTGGTTTTTCAGAACTGGAAAACAGAGGAATGTCCTGATGTTTTTTTAGGACATTATTCATACATGAAATTATTGTGGTGATGATAGAGTGTAACATAATTTCCCTAATTGACAGCACTACTTTGGTGCAATTTCCACAGAAGAAGTACACAAAGTCCCAGCATGACTTACCAAGTCTGTCATTTAGACTGACTACCTCAAGATGCTACATAACCTTTTTAACAGACCAAGCAAAAAAGAATTGTCAAGTTATTCTTTTAACCAAGACAGAGGAAGGAATAAGCTGGGTGTGGAGTTCTCTCTGCACTTTATTATCCTGCTGCTGCCCAGTGAGTCTGAGAGAGCTATGGAGCAGTGTAGCACCAGTTGCAGACTTCTTGGGTGGTCCTGGTTTTATAAAGTAACTTCAAAAAAAAAAAAAACCCAAACAAACAACAGAAGCTTTGAGAAATCAACATTGGTTCAAACTTCAAAACCTGACTCATTGTTAAAAACCTCTTTCAAATTAAAAATACTAATATTTAATGAAAAGCACTACCTAATGAGAAGACTATTGGACTGGAAGCCAACAATAGACTGGGAAACCAGTTCTAGAAAGTACATACTTCTGACAGGTTTGGGCTTTTTCTGCTTCAGAAAATGTAAGATAGTCACCAACGGGCCATGGCTGGAAGTGCCTCCTGTTACCCTGTGGGACATCTCCATAATTCCCAGTTCAGATGCAGATGATGAAGAATCAGTAGCACTGTGGGCAATCAGTGACAAAGGAGACGTGCTCTGCAGGCTTGGAGTGACACAGCAAAATCCAGCTGTAAGGCTCCCTGTTTGTTTTTACTGCTTATTGATGTGTTTAATGTGATATGCACATACTTACAATCACACAGAGCCCTCTCTCAAAGCACCTTGTTATTTTTCATCCCTTTGTGTCTCAGATTTGCAAGTCCCTGTCCATCAGCTGTAGCACAGTTTGCTGCCCACGTTCCTTATAATAGTTCTTCTCTTGCATAATCCACCTGGGCTTGTGCCACATCACCTGCAGGAGCCTCTCTCAGCTCCTGGCCATCTTCTCATGAAGCATTTTACTTCCACTTTCTGCCCTGGCAGCTTAGATCTTCTTTCTTTGTTTGTTTTTTGAAATGGTTGACAACAGGTGTATCCCACTTAAAGGAATTGCTGAGGAATGGACTCTGTGAAGCATGGTCCCACTCTAGGACCTCAATACCAGTAGGATAAAAGCCAGGAAAAAACATCTAAGAAAATGCTTTAGTAGAATTTGGAGAAAAACTACAAGAAATTGAAAAATAATTCATTCTTTTTTTCCTTCCTGATCTGTAAGGCAGTGCAGCAGTGAGAACTGGAATACTGTGTCTGGAATGTGAAATCCTGTATCAGCTGATTTTTGTGAGGAATTAAAGCAAAAAAAAAGAAGACTCTAGTCCAGCTGTTCAGAGACATGTAGATGCCTAAAATGCAGTGATTTTACTATAAAAGGCCATGGTCCAACTCAGTTATTTTCAAAGAGTTATATATCCAAATATTTTTGAGGATCAGCAACCTCATTTCTTTTGAGTTGTAAATTTATGTAAGATTTATTCTCCAGAACATTTTTCACTATGTTGGTTTTTTCTCATTTGGTAATAATCAACAATATTTTGTCATGGAGGTTTCAAGCACTGCTTCACAATTCATCTCCTGTGATTTGTTAGGGAACATCCTGGCTGCATGTGGGAACAGATCAGCCCTTCATTTCCATCTCCATTGGAGCATTTTACCAAGTGTGGGCTATAGCTCGAGATGGTTCTGCCTTCTACCGGGGTTCAGTGTCTCCAAACAAGCCTGCAGGTAGGAACTTGTACTTGAGCTTTGCTCTGCTCCACTGCCATGTCTGAAAAAGTCCAATCTGTTTCACAGAGGTGTTTCCCATGGCTGTGCAAAATTGTGCATACAAATAATACAATAATTATAGCAGCTCATTTGCTATTCACTTGTGTTATTGAAAGTATTCATTTGTAAAAAACAATCTGTTAAAAATATATGAAGTGTGATGTCATTGACAGCTTTCCTGCACGGCAGTGTATTTCAGCTGCAGACATTTCCATGCCTAATTCTGTTTTTTGCAATGCTTAACTCGAGATTTGTGACCTTTAGGTGACTGTTGGTACCATATCCCATCACCTCAAAAACAGAAGTTAAAGCAAGTCTCAGTGGGACGAACATCTGTGTTTGTCTTGGACAAAAATGGTAAGGATTTAAAAAACTATTAGTCAGTGCTACAAAAAGTACATCAGTCTGTACCAGCCTGATTTAAAAAGAAGAGGTTAGGTTAGAACTGGACAGATGAATACTGGTGCTCCAAAGGGAGTAGTATTTCACACTGAAGGATGTGGAGTAGCAGTGCATTAGGTACTGCTTCTGAAGGCTTGGCTGTTGTATCTGACAGTGCCCTGGGTAACAACAACCCAGCTCCTGTGCTCTGGGGGGGAAAACACAGATGAATGGCAGAGAGTTGCATGGCTGGGTTTTGTCTGGAATCCTCCAGAAAGAAATAAATCATGAAGCACCTTTTGTACAAGAAACAAGCCTTTAACAACAGATTCAGAGACCTTCATCTCATTTGCTTTTGTTGTCTAGTGCCTAGCTACTTATTTGAACATTTTTCCCCAAGAAGTTTTACAAAACAGAGTATTTGCTCTTAGTATTTTTTATAAGCAATAACTACAGAAATACAAATTCCAAAGTGAGAGCTTAATTTTGTCCATCTCTGTAACACCTCAGCCAAAACTGCATTTCCCTGGAACACAGAAAGAATTCCTGACTGATGTTGTTGACAGCACTTCAGACAAACAGCCATGCTGGGCTGTAACCAGCACTCTTTGTTTCCCAGGCAATCTCTGGTACCGGCAGGGAATCACACCCAGCTACCCTCAAGGATCCACCTGGGATCACGTTTCCAACAACATCCGTAAAATGTCTGTAGGGCCCCTAGACCAGGTGTGTATTAAGCTTCCTTGTATCTCATGAGTTTATTAAAAATTATGTAGAATATACTTTAACAATTAAATGTTCTTCAGCCTTAGTTTTGTTTAACTTCATTGCACAAAATGTTGGTCTAAATGTTGGAATATGATAACAAGAGAAAAAATCATACCAGTGAAATATTGATACAGCCAAGCTCTCTGCTGCAAAAAGCCTCATTAATTTTTTTTTCCATTTTTTTAACAAGGCTATATATTTTAAAAAGGCTTTTTATATATTTAATCTATTTCCTGCCAAGTCTTATCTGGCAATGTTTTAATTATAACACTGCTCTATAGTTTGTCTGGGTGTCTCTCTGCCTAAATGAGAGCATTTTCAGCCTATTGAAGAACAAGCCTGATTTTTGAAAGTGGTCAGACAGATATTTCACATTGGGAAGAGCAGCACATTTTACTGCCTCTCTCTGCTTCCTCGAGGTGTGGGTGATAGCTGACAAAGTGCAGGGCAGCCACAGCCTGAGCTGTGGGACCGTCTGCCACCGGACTGGTGTCCAGCCCCTGGAACCTAAAGGCCTCTCCTGGGATTATGGTATTGGGGTAAGTGCTGGAGGCCCAGAACTGCCTGAAGGTGCACATCCCAGAGAAAGGGAAATGCCATCCTGCCCAGCTGGGCAGCATGGGAAAGCTTGCATATACCTGCAGGAAACTGACATTTTCCTTCAGGTTTATTATAATGAAGTTATAATGGGCTGTGCAGTCATAGCTGAGAAGTTATTTGCATTTGATAAGTATTCATTTTAAACAGGTAATTTAAAAGTTACAATGGAAAAACTAGTGGAGTAAGAGCCATTTAAAAGAAAGTGGGTTCCTTTCTGGTTTGCACATGATTATTCCTCATTGTTGTACCCTGTAATATTCTCAATGTTTTGAGAAAAGCTATTTCAAGGTTTTGCCACCTTTTAAGTTGGTGGAACATTTGCAGTGGCTCTGTTATGAATGCCTGACCCTACTAATCTCAATTCCCAGTGATAATGAACAATCCTTAAGTTTACCACTATAACTCCCTGTCAGGGAGGTCTGCTGTGTTTTGTTTCATTTTACAAGGAGCCTTTTTTCTGATTCATCCCAGACCAAGATTACTTTGCTCATGAACAAACAGAACAAACTAGCAGTGCACATAAAGCATCACATCACATCCAGCGCTGACAGGGTGATGTTTCTCCTTTTGAGTTTCTGTGTCCCTTTTTCACAGGGTGGGTGGGAGCACATTACAGTCAGAGGAAATGCAACAGAAGCATCTCGGGGTGCTGTGCCTGACACCACCGAGGAAAACCCGGCAGCATCGAAGGAGGGAGAAGATGAGGAGAGTAAAGGGAAAACAGAACACTCTAAGATCCCTCTGATGGTCAGTGAAAGTCAAGAATTGGACAGAAATTCTGTTAACTGTTAAATTGTTGCCATCTACGTGTTGCTAACAAGCAGTAGGAAATAGCTGAAAAAGAAACAGATGTCTACTGCTTGGAGAGAAAAACAGGACATTTTTGTGCTACTAATATGTTTGACTGAAGCAGTCTTTGCAATGGGGTATTTTAAGTACTGAATCCTTCTAATGCATCTTGTGTAAAATGTGACTTGATAGAGTTCATAGTTTTGTCAAAGCAGGCAAGGTTTTTAACCACAGTGTATTTCTGACCCTTGACCATAGCTGCTACACACCTTGCAAATGTGAATATCTGCACCCATGATCACTACATTTACTTCTTTTTTTTTTATGCTCCCTACATTTCTCTCATATTCACACATCATGCACACTGTCCTTGAGATTCATCTTTGAGCACAATGAAAATGTTTCAATTTGAATGAATGCAGGCAAACACAGCTGGTCCTGTTTGTAGAGGCCCTTACACATGCACAGAGCTCTGCTCCTGGGAGGGCTCCACATCTAAGGATGGACTGGGTCAGGCTGTTCTTGCTCCCATCAGCAAATTCAAATTCTGCACAACTCTGCTTAGGCTGCAGTTACCAGGAAGGGCCAAGTTTTGCTGTCTTTTCTCACAGTGTGTTAATCAGGCAGCAGAACTCCTGCTTTCAGGGAGCCCAGTCCTGCTCAGCTCTGAACTGTCACTGCACGTGCTGGGAAATCGTGTTCTGTCTTCAGCTGAACTGAAACTGGGCCAGCTGAGGGACACAGATGCCTTCCTAAGGAGGCTGGAAGGCACCAGACTCTGGAGGCTGTATTCCAGACCATTGCAAGTTATGCTCTCCTACTGCAGAAGTTAAGGGAAGGTCTTAAACTGACTTTTCAATGGTAGGAATGCAAAACAACTTTACTGACAGCAGTGGAGTTTGCCAGTGTACACTGATGGCAGTTCAGAATGAAGCTCTGCCCTTCATTTTGAGTAAGTGATTTTTTCATCCCTTTTTCCAACATGAAACCACTTTCTATTCTCAAAAAAAAGCTTTTTTCTTGACTTATTTATCATAATTGGACAGTTTACATTCATTTCTCCTCTCTGTGTGTGACTGTACATGAAGCTATTTTTATATGATGAACAGTTTGGTGTGGTCTCAGTACTGTATTTGTAGAAGTAAAACTTATGTTTGCACGTATTTAAGGAATATATTTGGTATTTAATGCCAAGGAAAGCACTGTTTCCAAGTCCAAATGTGAATGAAGATTGAAGATGCTTTACTGTTACAAAAAGAACCTGTTGATCTTTCCAGAATGTGATTAGAGATTTCTGGTTTATACATACATTGTGGGAGAAGCATAAATCATGTGTTGCATTAATTACCGTAATAGGTTTTGCATAACTTGCACAGTATCTTGTCCAAATAAATTACTTTATTACATGTATTTTTAGAGAATTATTAGGATTGTATTTTTCTCTGCATTGTATCAAGATTTTTCCTTCTAATAGTCAGTGTTTACATCTCCAACAATCAACCTGATTGCATACAATAAGCTTTATAATGTACCTTTGCATTTTTCCTTACATTGCCAAGTTTCACTTACTTTACTGTAAAAAGCTGGGTTTAGGTGAAAAAAAAAGTTAAAGTTGTTTATGTTTGAGTACTAAGTATTTGCCTTCTAAAATATTATTTAGAAAATTATTTAATTTAAAAATATAATGTCATTGTTGTGGCTAGTAAAAGTATGGAAAAGTGACTTTAAACTGAAGCAATTTTGAAAAATAAAAGTAATTTATCAGAAAAACATGCTTCTTACAAAATCCCTTTTGACATGTCCAAGAACAAAGCACTTTGTACTTTGCTACACTGTGGAACTAGCAGCTGGAATTCCATAAAAATGCCTGTGTCCAGAGCCTGACTGTCCCTTGGGGATGGAGTGTTCAGGGAAGGGTGACTTTCACCTGCCTCCTTGGCTGCTGTATTTATAGCTAGATATGATGTGCCATTCTGGCACAGAAATGAAATGCCTCTGGTTGCAGAAAGTCAAAAATACACTGCCCAAGCATTAAACTCTGTATGTTTAGGAGCAATACCAGCAAAATTGGGTCTTAAAGTGCAATTCTTCATCAACAGCACTGTTAAAATACTGGATTTTAAAACTTGCTGGTTCTCTCTTTCCACCAATGCAGCCAAACAGCAATTCAAACATAACTATCCCACAGAAGCATTCCAGGGATGTTTACTAGCAGGAAACTCTCAGATAATGACCTTTAAAGAATCCTACCAAAAATTACCATAATCTACAAGTGCTTGGTCATAGCTGTGTGACACAGAGCCACAGTTTGCAGTGACCTAGGGTGAGAAATAACCAAATAACATCAACATCTCTTACTTCAGGAGGTTCTGAGTGGACTAACTGGAAGAAAAGGCCTTGGAGTTACTGACTGACCCATTGTGATCAGTGCACAAATACAGTGAGGATTAATTTACCCACACAGAGCTGCTGGTGAATGGAGTAAGATCCAGCACTGTAATGACAAGTTAAATCTCTAAGACACTCTGCAACTCTTTCATTAACACTTGAGTATGAGAAAGGCTAAATCCCATTTATTTTAATGTGAAAACAGTTCAACAACTAAGAAAATTCCAGCTGAGGCAGGATCCAGTAAGGCAACCACATGTATAAACTGTTGTGTTGTTCTACATCATAGCTATGGATTGCTGTGGTGGAGAAAGATAATTCACATCCCTTACCAGCCTGTGTGGGAACCCTCACCTTTCACTCTGAATGACATTGTCATCCCCTCAGCTGTGCTGCAGCAAGCAACAAACACATTCCACACTGCACAGAGCAGCACAATCCTTTTGTGATGGATATGAGAAATCCTTCCTCAGCCCCCATTCCTCCTTGGACACCCTTCTCTGCTGGAAAAGGACCAGGCCACAAACCATTATCAATCCTGGTGATGGATGAGGTGCCAAATGTTTCCTGAGCACAGAGCAGCAGCCTCCTGTTCATGGGGCATGTGGGGAGGGGGAGCTGGGGCACGGGGGCTCCGTGGGCACCACACTTCCAACTGAGGCCACTCCAGCTTCAGGTGCCCCAGCTATGAGAATACAAGAGGAAAGAGAGTTCCTCAGTGATGTAGAATTTTTTACCATGGAAGGTAAAAAGTTCTATAGAGGGAGGGGGAAAAAAGAGCTTATTTTCCTTTTTGAAGAGTTTCTGCTTCATTTATTGTTTTACAGTATCAGAATCTAACACTAACCCAGAAAGAACCTGATCACATCACAGGCTTCATTAGGAAGTAATTTAAACTGGCCAGAGCATTGTCTAACTTAAGGCTACATGAAAGCGTTTTTATCATTGTCTTGGCAAAAGTAAGTAATTTGTCCCTTATTCATTATTTGTTTTAGAATATCACCCAGACACCCACTAAAGAAAATCTCTGTGAGGCCAGATGCTCTGGAAGCACAGATCAGAACTGTCCTTACTCTAGAGAGCTTACAATCTAGGAAAGCTTTGCAGATGTTTGCATCAACAGATCTTTTTATGCCTTGCAATGTTCAATATTACCAGGGCAGATCCACCAAAGTTAAAGATCAAGATGAATATTCAGATTTGGTGACCAATTTCCCCTATGTGCCACTTCAGTCACCAAGTCAGTCAAACGCTGTCATCAATTTTAATCTTCTCTTTAGCACAGCAGATGAGTCATTGAAAGGCTGGTGAACAGAACTACATCCAAGATTCTCAACTAACTCCAAGGAACTCAGATGACACAGACCTTAAAGGTTCAGCTTGCTCTACTCCAGGTGGGATAATTTTCAGAAGATACTAAATCACATTTTCAAGTCAACTCCATTGTTACAGGATAGTGTTCCAGACCCTGGCACACCACACAAACACATTCATTATGCTCTGAGAAATTCTGAGGGTTTAAGGTAATTTTTAATGTGACATATAAACTATAGTCACGAGGGTTATCTGTTTGTCTTTTTCAGAAAAGAAAAGGAGAAACTGGAGGCAAAAATAATCTCATTAAACCTCTAGGTAATGACATGTATTATGATGTAAGAAGGAAAAACAATGACAGTAGTATCTGGCAGTTGGTGTTTTGGCTGAAGTTATGAATCTATGTGGAATATTTCTGTAGATTTTCCTCATGGTCATCCTCCCCATGCTGCTGTTGAAAATGCTGGTACAATTTGGATCCCCAGGCTCCCCCCATCCCTTCTACTGCTGGAAAGTGTCCGTTGGACATATTGAGTATAATGGAGGTCAAGGATTTAATGTAGTTTTTGGCCAGAGTGAGAGTCTCTATTTTGGAAAGTTTGTTCTCGGCCCTCACGTGAGGGATGACCTCGCGCAGGGCCTGGAAGGCGTTGTTGAGCTTGTGCATCCTCTGCCTCTCGCGCTCGTTGCTCTCCAGCCTCCTCAGCAGCCTGTCCTTGCTGCTCCAAGCACGCCTGCCTCTGCCTGTGGGGCTCTTGTTGCTCTCCTTGTTTCCCCCATTCCTCCTTTCTTTGCGTCGCAAACATTTCACCAGTTCCTTTTTTCTCATTGCTGGCTCTTCGGAAAACGCTTCTTTGTCAGCAGTTTGCCTTTGTTTCTTTCCTTTTGTTTTAGTCTTCATGTTTTGTTGGATGGATTGGTATTAATTGTCAATGTGCTGTAAAAACATAACACCAATATTCAGCTGGGAGGAGAGCGTGCAGAGGGAACAGAGGGCAAGTGAATGGAACCAGTGAAACAAAGATGCAGTGAATCCCCTACAGGTGAAAAACAGATGCCTCTACCTTCTTAGAAACAGGCCTCAAAGCAGAGAGGTTTTTCCTTTATCATTGGACATAAGAGAAAATGACCTCCAAGTTGATTCAGTCTTTCTGTAGAAAAGTGAACCACAACTCAAAAACCATGCAGAATACAACAGTCAGTGAGGTTTGGTTACACATTGCCTCTGTTTGATCTCTTATGCTGCTGTTGTCTCCCAGTTCCTCACTCCCCCACATTATAATAAAGCCATGCACCACTTCCATGTACATGTGCTGGCTTAGGGGGTATTAGACAGACCCTCAGGCTCTTTCTCAAAGTAATTTCTCCTTGAACTCCTGGTAATTGGTTTTTGTAGGTGCAGGTTTCCACTGTGAGAGGAGTCCACTAGAGGGAAACACGGCACACTCTCAGGGAGAAGCTCCGAGCCAGCCACGTGTTTTCAGCTGCAGCATTTCTGTGTCGTGGGCTAGTCCTCAACACACACACAAAAAGCACTTCCCTCTTCCAACAGAAATCCAATAATGGCAGGGCTTAACTGCAGTTGCTGCCCCAGATCAGCAGCAGCAGAGCAGGCTACTTTCCAAGTTACCCAAAAAGACACAGCAATGTTCCTTCCTCTGCATTAGTTGACAGCACTGATATTTTACCTCCCTCAGCCCATATTCTGTGCCCACATTACATCTGAATACAACAGCACCACAGCAACCCTGCCTCTAACACCAACGATTGGTGTTACTAAGAGACATTCCCAAAATATGTTCTTTCCACACTCTTCCAGTTCATGTAGTCATAAAAAGGTTTGGTGTAAACACAATACGTTTTTATGCCAATACTATTGTGTAGGAGCAGTTTGAGAGTTGGTGAGCCAATAAAAAATGAAGGAAAAAGAACAAAACCCCTAGCCCCAGATGTGAGACTGTCCCAGTACAATCTCAACCTTAGCTGGAGCAGGTGGTGCTGTGTCTGGCAGGTCCCGGCTGTGCTGTGGTAAACACCCCCTCCTGTCTCGTTTCTCATTTCTTGAAAGCCACGTTCAGCTGCTGGGCTTGCACACTGACTCAGTTCTCTTCCTGTGAGGACATCCTGGCCATCCCCAGGTTTCTTACTACCAAAGAGGCAACTTTACTAAACAGGACAGGAATTCACAAAGCAGCTGGGTTAGGGTAGCACCCAGGTGATGACAGCTGAAAGACAGCACCAAGCAGCTTGTGTTGTGGGAGCCTAAAAACATGCTGGAGACACACAGGTATCTCCAGAGAGGAAACAGGTCCCAAGGCAAGCACCAGTTTGTTCTGGACACTTGGTGTAAGTCACTTGGCAGAAAAGGCACAGCTACAGAAGAGCACAGAGGAGTGGAAGCTTCCCTGCCCAAGCACAAGAAGCACTGGGGAGTGCTGCTGTTTGGAAGAACACAGCCCACAGGACTTGGTGAAGAGGGGGCTCATGGACACAGCCAGGAGAGAAAGGTTGGAAGATGATCCAAGAGAAAGGAAGCTTCAGCAAACTGTGAGAGCGAAGTAGTCTTTAAAACTGCAGGCTGGGCAAAAGCAAATGGGGTATAATGGGATAACAAGGTACCTAGCTGGCAGGTTTGTTCTTAGACTGCCACTGCTGTAATCTGGAGAATTACCTTAGAGAGCCCCAGCTAAGCTGCTGGGAGTCCCAGGAAGGTGCTATCCATGTGCAAGGAGCAAACAGATTGTGGGGGGATCAGGAGCAACAGACTGGAGTGGTCAAGAGAAACCAGAGAGAGCAGCCAAATACCAACACATTTAACACCCTGTGCAGCCATCTACCAGGGCTGGCATCCCTCTTCTGTGACTTACCACTCCACCCGCTGCCGAGAAGGCGCCCGGGGCCCAAGGGACAACGCGGCAGAGACCCGGGGGAAGCCAGGAACAGCAGCAAGGGCTGCGGGGACAACAGGGAGGGAACGCGGCGCGTGCTCTCAGCGAGGCAGGGTCTGTCAGCAGGAGCGTGCGAGGGGCCCTGGCCCTGCCCCGGCCCGAGGAGCCCCGGGCAGGCGCTGCCCGAGCCCCGCAGGCGGAGGCAGCCGCAGGCAGGGCCGGCGCTGTCCCGGACACGTCGCTTTAGCGGCGGGGGCGGGCCCGGCGGGCGGGAGCTCCGGTGCCTCCGCGGGCACGGACCCGCACACCCCGCCGAGGGGCCGGGCACGGCCACAGCGCCTCGCTCACGGCGCCCGCCCGTGCTCGGGGTGGGACAGCGCGGCGGGGACACGCACGGGACACACGGCGTGAGGAGGCGGTGCGGGTGTCACCGACACTGAGGCAGGCACGGCGCTGTCAGGGCCTCCTCAGCTGGTGGGGTGTCCCGGCTGCAGGAGGACAAGGTCTGTGCCAGCTCTGTTCTGCATGCTGTCACAGCACCCGTGTGACACAGGCCCACAGACACAGCACTGCCATCTCTTTGAGAACTTGCTGCTCATAAAGATTGCAAGTTCTCAAATTCTTTGATAATAAGTTCTATATAAGGTGACCAATTTAGTGCCATGGGATCTTTTGCATCTGTTCTCATTAATGACCACTGCCTTGGTCAAATTTCAGCCCAGTAGTTATATTTTACCTAATGAAGTGAAGTCATCTTGATATCAGTTTCTCATTCCCAGGTCACAAATGTGCCAGCACTCAACAGCTGCCATGAGAGGTGGGGGCTTCCTCAAGAGCCTCCATCAACACGGCCAGGGCTGCCCCGGGCCATCCCTTCCCTCCCGGGAAGCAGGGAACACCAGCACCCTCCTCTCCTCCTGCCCAGCCTGGAACAGCCACAGCATCTCACCACGGCAGCTCCCAGTGCACACCAGCACTCCATTTATTTACCTGGTGATTTTTGGTCCATTCAGCACAGGCACTTGTATAGAAAAACCAAGCAACTCTTCTAGGAAGAAATTCAGTCAACACTGAGAAAACATCATTAACCTGTTTTCTGAAGTTATAAATTTCAAAATCCCCATTATTCCTACAGATATCTAATTCTATGATTGAAAGCAAAATTCAGTATTCAGAATGACACTGTTTCTGTTTTAATTATTGCTTCTCTACTGACTGTGTACACACTTTACCTGAAATTTTCACAAGGGTGATGATACTGGCAGAATTTAAAGGTGACTACGCTATTTAGCGCGGGCTCATCTGCTGGACTGTGGCTTTGAACTTTTGGAACTTTCTCAACCTCAGGAGACTAATAAATATATCTTACAGTAGAACTACACTGCTGGTATCTGTTTAAAAATGAACAAACAGACAAAGAGATTATAAATATATAACTGTATTTTATTTTTAATATTAAATATTTTTAAATTACAAGCAGTTTCTTGAATCACACTATGCATGATAATCAATATACAGTAGAAATTACAATTTAAAAATGTACACAATTTAAAGACATTTTGACCTGAAATTTCATTAACTATGATATATTGCCATAAACCTCATACCTGTATTAAATTACAATAGGAAAACCTCATACCTATGATTTTGTTACATAGTTTCTCATTTACAAATAGAATTGAACATTATATATACACACACATCAGTACCATTTATCATTTAAGTTACACCTACATCTGTGCAAGTTCAAACAATTTCATAAACAAAACTAACTGTAAGTCATATTCAAGTTTCTGAAAAACAGGCTGCTGGTATTACAAATACTTATTTTCAATAAGTTTATATGATGTTTGACTCTCCTCTAGATTTCTTCCCATTTTGTACCAAAACCATTAACATGTATGACTTAAAGCTGAAGTAATTTTTTTGAAGTAAATCCATTCTTATTTAAGGCTATTTCTTATAAGGCTAATGTACTTGAATTCCACCTTTCACCAACTCCAACACAAATAGCCAAGTCACTGACACCTGACAATGCTGACATTTTAGGATAGTGCTTAATTGTAAAAAAAAAAGTCTTTCTACCAACCAGCCTCCTCATGAAAGATTATTACATAAAAATCTGCTAAAAATACTGATAAAAAGAATGAGGCTTAAATGGCTTTCATTAGTGCATCAACAAGGATATGAAAAAACATTTAAATCTGCTCATTTCCATGAAAATGGCAATTTCCATAAATGCAGTTCTACACAGTGTATCTGCAGCTGGGGCATTTGGGAGAGTACAGGTGTTTCCACTGAAACTGGACACACCTGTTGCTCTCTTGGCTTCTCACTACAGATCCTAATGTTCAAACAAACTTCTTTAGGTGGGAAAAATCAGATCTTTTAAATACCTTTAGTAGCCAAATTGAGACAATGCCTTCATTATTCAAACAATCCAGGTATTCTACTAGAGAAGGAATTAAGCTGTAACCAGTCCTCATAATAAACCATTGAAAATAGATACATGTACTTCTAAAATGGAGACCAGGCTTAAGTAGCTAGTGCAAGAAATCACATAGAGTGTAATGAATGATTTGGAACAAATCCCCTCATTATAATGTAACATGTTGGAATTACTGATTCATCTTCATTGTGCCACTTAACTGCCAGGCAGATATTTAAGTATTGCTAGTAGTTGATCAGATCTTTAAGTGTTATTTTTTTACTCCAAAAGATAGTTTATATTATTGCAATCCAGCCTACTGGATTACTGAAATTAAAATTTATGTTTAAGTGATCTGAGTTAACTTTAAATATTTATTTCTCTTCATTGTACAGCTAAAAAGGACATTAACTTGCTTAATATCATACACATCTCGTTTTGGAAAAAATGCTCCTTTGGCAATTCATTAGCAGTGAGTCCATTTGGACAAAGGAGTAAACTTTTACTTCCTGTGTAAGCTTTTCTTTAAACCCGGGTAAGAATAAAAATCTTAGATTTCCATCAAGCAAAGGAAACTCCTGATGTGCAAGATAAACATCTGATTTTCCAGAATTACAAGGAACAAAATGCACAACCAAATGACAACATTCTGGAGCATAAGCTTTTATTTAACCCAGAATTATTTTTTAAATAAAATGATTCAAAATTAAGGCTGAACTCCAGGTCTGACAAGGTTTTCACCACGTAAGGCAGACAAGCCCACATGTTCCCTGCAGACCATTATGGAGTTTCATTCTTACTATGGTGAAAATTTAAAGACAGATGAGGTACCCTAAATCTAGCTGTATCAAGGAGTGTAATGTTGGAATGATGGAGTTTCTAAGCAATAGTTTGTGCACAAGGTCTATTACCAACATTTTAAAATATTTTCAGTAGCACACAGCTTCCTTAAACCCTCTACAGTATACTGTAAGCCTGTATTAAGAACTACTTGACTTTGCCTTCTAAATAATGTTTTGGGAAAGGTCCATAGGAAAATTCAGTTCCTCACTTCCTACTGAAGAACAGTTCTGACTAACTCTGAACCTGAGTGCCTCATCAGAAAAAGATATCTCAATTCATTGGCAACTTCAAACAACATTATTAACTAAATCATTCCCTTTTAATCAGTATGGAAGCCATTCTGGTTTAAGGGCTAAATAACATTGGAAAAAAAAACAGTTAACATATTCTTGTCATCTTTAAAACATACTTAAAAATCAAAATTAACACAGAGGTATACAAAAAAAGAAAACAAACATCTGAAAATATCTAGTCCTCCCATCTCCATATGATGAAAATTCTCTGGCGACTGGATCTGGACACAGAGCACTTGGATCACCATTACCTCAAGCCCTGCCAAAGCAGCCACTAAAATACAAAGTACTTCACATTTCAGTGCATTTGTATTTTAGTACAAGTAAACAAATACAAAGCCAGGTAAACTGCTTCTATCAGTGTTTCCTACAGATTTGAACTGCATAAGGCATTCCAAGAAGTCAGGGATTTGTTTCTCAAGTGAACTTACTTTGGAGTAATAATTAAGGATATCTTTTTCCAAGCAGTTTAGAGGATTAAATCAGCTAAATGCATGGTAGAGTAGGAAGGTTAAACCCCCCACTGTCTTCCCTTCCCTACAGGCTTCAGAGCAAACCTATTGTACTGCAGCCTTTGTTCAGAATGCATTTCAAGATGTACCATGGAGCTCTGCAGACATCTTAAAATGGATCTGGCCCTATAACGGGTGCAGAACTGGGCATTAACCATTAATCAAAATCTTAATTGTCATAACATCACCAAGAGGTAGATTTACCACAGGCCTCTGAATGGAGCCCAGATCTGCAGTCAGCAGAAGAATGAGCTTCAAAATTCACAGAATGTACAACTAAAGGGCCAAGTGTACCCAAATCCAGTCTATTGAAATTAGTCTTTATGTAAGATTCATAAATTCCAGAGTTTTGTACAACCAATTTTCCCTCTTCTTTCTCCAAGGCAGAAATTGTAGTAAAAACTGGAAGGCCCTTAACTTTGATATAGTCAGATGCTATTACAGTTTAAGCAGTCAGTAGGATCATATGTAGGAATTAAGAGACATTATCTCTTTCATCTAAAAATTCCAGAGTATATCATATATTCTTTTCCAGTTTCCTATAAAACATGAACACTAACAACCATTCTATAACCATTATCATTTTAGAAATGGTACTGAATATAAGATTTCAGCAAGTCTAACATAATACTCAGAAGTTATGTACGTTTTACGAGTACCGTGCATAGCAAAAGGCTACAAAAAGGACAAATTAAACTGGATAACTGGGCCAATTCAACTTGTCTTCTTTTCCTTGAAAGATCTAAGATTTTGATTCTGTACATCATCAGGAAATAAAGGAAGAATAATCCATAGTGCAATTGTAATAAGCAAAGTAATATGTAGTGATATCTTTTTGAATAAATATGGCTCACTACTGATCAACTATCATTCAAACAGTTCCATCAACACAGCCACCTGTTGCACAGGACAGGTATACACAATTCTACAACAGGTGTAATGTTCAAATAGATAATGAACTACATGGAAAAATATAAAAAGAATATTATACAATCTCATACATAAACCAGACTGTAGTGTAATTGCTTTACTTGTTTAAGTTATCTGAAAAATACTTCAAGTACTTGAAAACAGCGGCAGAATCGTCTTTCAATGAAAAGCAAAATTGCACTGATTTAAAAATACATTACAAAGTTAAATACACATTCAAATTAATGTCCTGATTTAACATTGCTTTCAGTGTTTACTTCCATTTCTCAGTACTTCTTGATTACCTGTGTTACTCCAGGAGGATCCAGAGTTTAGATAAAGAAGTTTCAAACACAAAGTCTATGTGTTTTATGTATGGAGTCCAAGCACGTTTAAATTGATTTAATCTTTTTCTCCATCTTCACTGCTTCCTATTAGTAAAGGAAAGGTCATAAGATACAGTGAGATTCTTCTGCACAACCCTCACTTCTTTCTAGGACTCATGCTAGAACTTGGCATTCTGCTGCTTTGCCCTTCCAAGTTTTGGTTAATTTTTCCCTACACTTTTAACTACTGTAAACATTTGGTTCATTTATTCATAGACATCTGCCTCAATCACACAGCTCAATGTCACTTCTTAGGACACATGAGGCAATGTAGGATCTCCAAAATACTCTCTCTTATCTGTAAGTTACTAAGCAGCAAATATTATCTAATCAATAAGCACAATAAAAGAACAATACAACTCTATATAACCCTGATTACATATTTATAGACACTGACCATAAGCAAGGCTCTGCTATCAGTAATATTTATTTTTAATAATACAATGTGTTATCAAGAATAATAATATGCCAGACCAATTCAAGTGTGCTTATTTTTGCTCCTCTTAACCCTCAAAAACATATCAAAGGTTAAAAAAGTTTTTGGTTACTGACAAGAAGGCTTGTTAATAAACACTGCTAGTACTCAATATTGCTCTGAATGGATTGTTTGGCTCTCCTAACAAAAGCTATCCTATTCACAGCTCTAGAAAACATGCTGCAGTTCTCGAGAGAATGTCAAGAATGCAATGTCTAAAAAGCAATATGAAAAGAAAACTAAACTGTAAAATAAGCTTACACAATAATAGCAGAAACATTATGTTCCTGGCATCCTCATCCTGTGCAATGAAAACACAATTGTGACTTAAGAGAGTGCAATAACCAGAATTAATAACTGCCATAGCGTGGCAGGTGCAACAGCAGTGCTGCGGGATTGCAGAGGGTTCATTTATCCAAATACAGCACTTGGGTTTTTAACACAAAAACTGAGAGCTTGTTCTGTAAATGTTCCACAGGTTGTTCTACAACAATTTTGTACCAACTTGGACACAAATAATCTCAATCTCCACGGAAAACTATGTCTTAACTGAAACACAAGACCAGACTAAACTTTCATAGTGTTAAAAATGTACTTCTACATTTGGTATTTAAATAGAACAAGAGTTGTTGTATCTGTTCCTTTATCTTTACATAACGCTTTTAATTTGTATCTTTAAAGTAATTATTATAACTAAATCACTTACCTCCTTGCTCTATATCTGAATCTGTAAGATGTGTAAGAGAAAAGCTTGCCATGTTTGCAGGAGAGATGGAGAATCTGGAATAAGGGGATGAATGTGACCAGTTCTGATCAAGAGTCCGGGACGGTGGAGGTGGAGAGAAGTACTTTGATGGCTGCAGGGGTGCTTTAGAACCAATGAGACTGTTAGCTGCCTTGGACATAAAGGATGGCTCTGGAGAAGAGAAGTCATCATCCCACTCAAAACCCCCACCTTGGGGAGG
Source organism: Molothrus aeneus (assembly GCF_037042795.1). Lineage (NCBI taxonomy): Eukaryota > Metazoa > Chordata > Aves > Passeriformes > Icteridae > Molothrus > Molothrus aeneus. The sequence continues at coordinate 9,681,192 of NC_089661.1, read as the reverse complement.
GAAAGAAAAAAAAAAAAAAGAAAGAAGAAAAAAGCAGCATTACAGTTATGTCATGTAAGGTCACCCAGAACTGTACAAGTAGACTGGAAGATTGCATTAACCCCAAACAAAACCCGTGTCCCTGGGCAGGGCTCAAGCCCAGGGAGCCACAAAGATTTGTCACTCAGTTTGGCTGCCTCTCAGGCAACGCTGGACACATCAATGCATAAAGAACCAGTACTACATCCCAGCTTTGCTCCTCAGGAACAAGGGAATCTGAGCCCAGCTGCAGTGTGTGCTTAGGATGCAAGACTGAAGCCAACATGGTCCAGTGAATTTACAGATCACATAGAGTTTAATGACTTCTCATAAAAGGCTCTGCATCAAAGAGTCTCGGCCCCTGCTGTGTATAAATATATTCATGTACCTTCTTCATCTGTTGAGCTTTCTGAATTTGCAAATCTGTTTAAGTAACCAGGGCTGGAAGATGGAACAGGAGAGCTGCCAGCACCTTCCCCGTTCACGTCTATCCCACGGCTTCCCAGCTCCTTCGTTGGTGTTTCCTAATGCAAACAAAGTCACTTTTTGAACTATTTTTACACACAATGTCTCCATGCCTTCAGATGCCAGCACCCACAAATACACTTCCCCATCCTGCCATCAAATGGAATTAAAAGGTCTGTAAACTGTTACAACAACACAACAAGACTTTGAGTTACAGATTAGCACATGCAAGTACTTCTAAAGAAAGCTGTATGAAATCTATGCTAAAATGCACACAGGAAACGACTATTTAAATATTATTTACTATATAAAATGGTTTCATATTTGTAGGAACAAATACCTTCCAGCTGAAAACAGTTCCCATATCAGCTTAATGCGGGTAGGGGTTTTTTTCCTCTTTAATAAAGTCTTATCCCAACATTTTATTTTTTTTTAATCCCCTAATCATGTTCAGGATAAAGAGCCAGACTTTGTACAGCCGGTATTGGAAGCAGCCAACATTTTATCAGTTATTGTAATAAAAAGTAAAGAGTTCAACAACTAAGAGCAGTTTAAACACAGCTGATTTTTTCCTTCCCCTCTGACAAAAGGATTACTATTCTACAGGCTGCCTAAACACAAATAAATCACTATGTTTTCTATTCCAAAACACAGTTAACTATAAGATTTAGGTGCGTCATCATAAGCAACATTTCCAAAGCTTGACAATGTGACTGTTCTTTGAAACTCACTGGACTAGTTTAGTTGCCATAATGCTAAAATACAATCCCCTCTGTATCCAGTTACAGAAGTTAAAAATTGATAAAGCTGATAGGGAAACAAAAGTAACCTTAAATTTTATAAGCAGATCACTGTGTCACTGCACATGAATCCCACAGGATTAATAAAATTAGCATTACCATCTGAATCCTGTTCTCATCTTTGATTATGATCTTAGATAAATTTACCTTAGTGCTAACTAACATAAGATTCAGAGTTAGGCTTCAGTTTGAGTTTTGGGGTTTTTTTTATTTAATTATTGACTTTTTTCTTTCTTCCTTTCTTCTATAAAGCATCTTAAAGACTTCAAACTCATTAAACAGATAAGCTGTTTTTATAAAGCTGCAACAATATTATGTCAAAATAAAATAATTAGATCTTGTCTATAGCAATGCTGTCTCACATATTCAAATTAAATACATCTTATAAACAGCAGAAAAACATCACTAAAACCTGTTTCATTCAGCACATGCAGTCAAGGGTCCAACAGCAAAGGACACTCATGTTTTGGAAACCAAAGCAAAATCCTCCTTCAATTCAGATTAGTGCAGCTATTCTACCAGCAGCACTAAACTGTACCTAGCCAAGTCACAAAGTTCTTTTTTCTTTATATATATAAATATCATTCTTTTACATACATAAATTCTTACATAGCCTTAATATATTAAGAAAAAATAATGCACATCATGAACAAGCTGTAAGTCTGCCAAAACAAGAAAGCTGCTTTTGTAACAAGGTTTTCCAAATATTAAGCAATTTATTCAATTCCTCCTTGTTTAAACAAAAAAGAAAGCCAAGACAACAAAAATTTTACTTAGTAATTAAAAAGAAGGGTACCTGATCAAACAAATAGACTGTCACATCATCAAAGAACGTTACAGCCTTTTTCTCATCTTTCCAAAGTTCAGGCTGCCTTTCATTAAGAGGTTTTGGAAGTTTCAACAAGCTTCTCAAATGTTTTCCATCATCTTTTTCAGTAACTATCTCAGGTACTTGATGAACAGTTTCATCTTCACTGTCAGAACTCAGACTATGCATATGAAAAGTCCTCATGTCATCCTCAGAGTCACTGTTTTCATCTTCCTCATCTGCATCATCGCCATCCTCTAAATCAAGCATTCCAGCCACGCTGAGTTTGCCGAGGTATTTTCCTTCAATATCTGGCTCTTTCAGCTTTTGTCCTTCCATGTGATAGAAGGACTTCTCACTGTTACTCAGATCTAAAGCCATGTTGTGCACAGGCTTTAAGTCTCTGTGTGAAAGGAGCTCTGAAGTGTTAGTGCCAACACAAGAGACACTTTTGTGGGAAGTCTCAGATAGTTTTATTTCATCCCTCAGGTTACCTTCCATCACTATTTCCAGGGAAGTCAGAGCTGCCTCAGCCCACTCATCAGGACACCCCTGCATCCTTTCATCCATCTCTTGGATCTCTAAATTGTGGTTTAGTTCCAGTTTCGAGTTTTGATTATCATCACCCTGGTAATTCCTCACATCACACATTTGCTGTCTCTCTTCAAAACCACAAACCTCTTCAGTGTGATTCTCCCCTCTGTTGGAGGAAATAACACACACAGTCTCTCTGGACAGATTTACAGACTCTTCTGGCTTTTTATCTGGCTCAGAATCATTATCAGAGAAATAGGCTGAGTCTCTATAAGAGTTTTGATTTCCACTCAGGAAAACCACCGGGGTTATTTCAAAATTGCTGTTCACTGCATCCAAACAAGCTGCTGCTTCTGACACAATGATGACTGGATTAGAAGGCAAAGCACTGACACTGTTCTCATTCACACACAGAGCAGTTTCCACATTGGAAGTGTCCTCAACAGGGACATGGGAAGTCCATTCTGGAGATTCCAGGTTTTCTGTTTCATAGCCACTGTCAGCAGGTTTATCTGGTGGCAAAAGTTTCTGAGGACTTTGAGACTGTAAAGATTCTAAAACCTCGTTTACATCTAAAGAATCCAAAGAGTCAGGTGTCTCTAAGGCTTGTTCTACAGTTTGTACAGGAGATGGGCTGCCTTCCAAAAGACTGTCCTGACTGGTACAATCTGAAGCAGCAACAGAAATTGAGGTCACCTCTTCTGGAACATCCTTACAGTTCTCAAAATGATTTGATGTTTCTTGTATTTCCTCCAATAAACATTCATTTTTTTTAAATATGGGAGAACTATCTTGCGCATTTCTTTTCCTATCTTCCTGATCACTACATTTTTCTTTGTTAAATGTTGCTTCATCAGACTTGAAAAGCATTCCCTGTTTCATCTGTGCATCACACTCATCTGTTTCAATAGCAACACTGTATGGACTGTTTCCAACATTATTATTTTTGGCATTATAAGATAGCTCTTCTTGACAGAGAACATCGGTGTTACAGGACATGACTTCATTCACTTCTACATTTAGAAATTTCTTCTCATCCTTCAAAATAGGAAGATTTGCACAGTTATCAGATGAATTATGTGCTGTGGGTGGACTAGAGGATGCCTGCATTTCTACAGGAGTCTGAGATGGGGAACTGGGATCTTTACTCATTGTCACTGGGTTAAAATTTTCATCTTTCACTGTTCTAAGACTTTCGTGTATTAAAGAAAAGACCTGTGCATTTTCAGCCAGCACAGGCTCAGGCTCTACAGAGTTTCTTTTTGAGGTTTCTAATATACTTTTTAGAACATCATCTGAGTACTGCCCAAAATCACTGCTGGTTTTTTTAGGCAATAACCCTGTTAATAAGTTTTTCTCTTGAAGAAATAAGAAGTTATCAGACAGTTCTTCTAAAGTTACCAGCTCTGACTGGTTAGAGATATTTTCACATAAGGAAACAGTTTCATTTTCAGAAGCTTGATTAGAATGCTCCTTCTCAGAAGAGCCTACTGCCTTTCTAGCATCTGTGTTTGAGTTCAAAACAGCTGGTTTAAAGTCTTTAGGAGAATCATTTGTTTCAGCAAACCCAAGTATTTTTCTATTTGTCAATTCTTCTGCTCTATCAATGTCATTAAATATACTCTGGAAAGGACTTTCTGGACTATTGGCAGCAGTCAAAAATTCCTCTTTAGGATCTGTATTGTAGTGGAAGAAGTCCCCATCGGTACTAGATTCTTCAACATCAAGATCCCTGAGAACCGTGAAATGAGAACTTTTTTCTTGTACAGCTTCTTGATGATCAACCTCTGTGGTTAATACAACTGATTGGTTATCAAAATTCATGCTGCAGCCACTTCCTTTTTCCTCTAACTGGATATAGTAGTCATTTCCAACAGAAAGTTTGTGTGCATCAAACACAGGTAACACCCCAGGGACAGCAAGTGATGCCTCTTGACCACTTCCATCCTGTGCTCCTGGTCCTTGCTCTGAAAGCGACCTCTCAAAAACCTCCACTGGATAGAAAATACTTGTGTAGTTCATGGCTTCATCAGGATTCACATGACCACATTCATCAAAGTGATCGTGTTTAGCTGCCTCCCAGATGTATTCAAAGCTCAGCCCATGGCTTGTTTCAGTTACAGTCAGAACCTCCTCCAGCTCGTGGCCAAGTCTGTCTCCTGTGAAGTGATCCAAGATTGGGAATGCAGAATTACTTGCTTCTCTGTTTGAGGTGTTTGGTTTCAGAGCATTCCACTGCTGTTCAAAATCAATCTCTGAGTCCCTTTGGCTCTGCATGCGGAGGTAAGTTAAGAGTCTGTGCACTTCTTCTGCCGTCGGTCTCTTTTCTGGAGGCAGCCAACAGAACTGCAGAACTTCATACCTACACAAATAAAAACATTTTCAATAGGTTTCACACTGAAAAGGAATTTATAGAATTCAGATACCTAACAAGCCTCAGAGTACCAGTATCACTGGCAGAACTTCTATCTCCAGCACGTCCCTTTACTCCCTTTACCTAGGGTTTGTTTGCTGAGTTTCCAGGTAGCCATTTCAATGTGTTTAAGAGAACTGAGTCATTTCAGAAACTTCTTCAGCAGCTTGATGAATAAATAGAAACACTTAAAAGTTTACCATCTATCAGAGTATGGCTGCTCCAGACGTGGCTTGAAGGGCTTAACCTGCTTCTCCTTGATGACATGGGTTAGGACCTCCCTGTCAGAGAAGTCTGAGTAAGGCCGAGCACCATTCTCAAACAGCTCCCACAGCGTCACACCCAGGGACCTGCAAAAGAGCAGCACAGGACTGGGCACTCTCAGAACTATTTTAGAGTGGCTTTTCTCAGAAAGGATATGCAAAGCATAACTGGCAAGAAGAAATAAATACTACTCCCCATTGTCTCTAGAATAACTTCAGAACTTTCATTTGAGAGAATGCTAAAAGCCTGAAGAATAAAGTTGCTTGAAGGCAACAGCAATGAAGACAACAAAACACAGAAGAGCTCAAATAATTTGATAACAGAAAAGCCTCACATATAATAAAATATTATCTTTTCAACAATTTAAAAATAAAAAATATTGGGTTTTTTTTTTACTATGGTGTATAGAAATGAGATTAAAAAACCTTACAGTTAGTCCAATAGAAGAGAAAAAGCTTTCATGAGAAATTGCAGTTATAGGTCAAACTGCTAGAAAACTCATCTTTGTTCCAGAGTTCATAGAATTCTTTATTGTCAAGCTGCAGTGGTCAAAAGCTGCCTCTGCTCAGTGCTGCATCTACACTGTATCCAACACTAATCACATTTTCACTGAGTACAGTCAATGCTAATCTTTGGGGAATCTTTCTGTGCTCAAAATGCAAAGTAACTGACTCTGCACGTAGAAATAACTTAGAAGGGGTGTCTGGAATCATCTACTTCAAACCTGTTCAAAGCAGCTCTGCATAAGAGGCCCTGAAATACAAATTGGAAACTTAAGGCCTGGCTGCTTGCAGTCCAGATGAACTGAACTGCTATGAGCTAAAGAAGCCTCCTTGGAGGATGGAAGCAAATTAGTTTTTACATAACTTCTACATACCCCACTTGCTTTCTGCAACCCTACTTTTAAAACACCAAACAAACCCCAGTTTACTATTTAATATCCTTCAAATATAAAGCAGGAATTAACTATAATGTTTTCAGAAATGTTAGCCTAATCCACAATTTTCCATTATCCAAATTTCTTGGGGCTTGAGAACTGAAGAGGAACTTGGCTATTTCAAAAATGTTCATCCTCAAGAGTTCACCAGCCATTGTCTATCAGCTCTTTGGCAGCAGAAACCATCAGTTAATTGCTGCTCTCAAATGCTCCAGCAAGAACACAGCATTTTAATTAAAATGCCACTGTTCTACCATTTTAACTTCATCAGGCTCTAGTGGGATCATCTTTTTATGTCAGTCAGAGCTACTTATTTTTGGAAAAATCATTTACCATTTATTTATAAAGATCTGAAGGTATTTTTATTAATATAAAATGTTTATTAATTAATATAATTATAAAATAATGTTTATTACTATTAAATGTTTATGTTTATTAATATAAACACCTATTATTCTGCTAAATATTTCTGCTTGCTCCAACTTTCTCTCAACAGATTTCTAAGCATCTTTCCAAAGCAGGATATAGTTTCAGGTTTACAGTGATTAACCTACTGTACATCTGATGCATCAGGCTAATTTAAATATTATTTACTCCTTCATGTAACATTTGCAAATATGTTCACAGATCTCTCATAGAAATTTCTTAAAGCCTTCTACATACCATATGTTACTGTATTTATTTTGCTCTGCTGATAATAGTCTGTCTTGAAAACTTGTTACTAACTCAGGTGCAGTCCATCGGAGAGGAACAAGTTTCTTCTCATCTGTCTCAATATAATCTTCCTAAATTATTGATGAAAATGAAGAAAAGAAAACCCATAAAAAGGCTGAACATACATTGGATCAACTTCCAGACAGTGACAGTCCTTTCCTTAATATGTTTTTTTGTGATGCCTATGTAAAAAATTATAATTAAAAAAAGTAATTCTGTTTTCCCCATGTAGCAGAGAATAATGCTATGGAGGAAAGTCATTCACTGGTCACTGCATAGCAGAAAATTGAATGCCGATTTCTTGTTTAAGGTTTGGTACTTACAAAATGTTTTAAATAATGTCCTTAATTTTCCACTTTATTGATATACTTTAATATTTTGAGTATTTTCATTAAGAAATTTGAACTTTGCTTTCAAATGTGTCCTTAAAACACATTAAAATTAGTTTGTTCATATTGTAGGACCACTGTAAATAGGACCAAAAAAGGGTAGATTTAGCAGAAGATTCCAAAAGCAATAACTCTACTCATCTCTAGAAAGGTACCTATTGAAAGTTCATAATTCAAATAAAGGACAATCTAATATCAGTTCACAACTTTCAAGCATGCTTGCTGTAACCCTGGCCCCTGAATCCTTTAAAAAAAGTGGTCCATGACAAGATTAACTCACCTTATACCTACTGAATCCTATACCATAATCTCCTACTTTGACATTTAAATCGGATGTAAGGAAGCAATTCCGTAAGGCCAAGTCACTGCAAATGCAAACAAACAAACAGTGAGACAAACCAGGAGGTCTTCAAGGCAAATGCAAATGGGTTAACAGAAGTTTCAGTTCTTAGAACAGTCAGGTCACAGTCTGAAGTATCAAATGAAAACTATTTTTTAGAAACTTAGAATCTAAAAGTCAAGGACTTGTGCAGAGTTACAGGTTACAGTTGCAAGTACCAGGAGCAGATCAGTAACACAAAATGGTGCTAAGGACTCAGCATCCACTCTAGACAAGTTCAGCAATCCTCTGTGCCTGAGCCACAGCCTGATCCCATAGACCTAAACCTGCTGAAGGCTGAGGCGAGCTGGCTGCAAGCAAGGTGTGCTCCTGGAGCTCCTGCAGCTCCCTTCCTGATCCTCTTCTGAGCAAATCAAACCAGCCCCTGCACTCTGAAAAACCAACTCACATGCAGTGCAAACCCAAGCACAGGACCTGGGGAAAGTAATTTCTAAAGTACAACTGTGACCTAAACCAAACATGAAGACATTTTTATTAAGTTTTAGAAGCTACACATGCCAACAATTGATTCCACATCTCACTGGAATACTGTGGCCACTACAGTTCTATACAAACACTCATCACTTCCAGGAAAAACAAACACTGATAGGGTTTCTCCTTAGAGAGGATGTATTGGACAAGATTTCTTTTATGGCCAGAAGGCTGAAGATTTCCCTTGGGCACTCCTACTGCTTCAAAGGAGAATCAGTTTAGAGCCACAGAGCCACTCTGCATTCTGGAACCCAAAGAAAACTGAACACAGTGACAAGGCAATCACATTTAAAGCTTTCATACAAAATCCCTGCACCATTATGCTGTCCTGTATAAAAAAGTTCAAGCTGCAGTCACTTCCCTAGAGCAGACTCTTAAGCATTCAAACTACACACAGCATTTCCATGCAGTTATTTCATTCTGCTCACAATCCTCTCCTGGAGATTACGTGGGCTGTTCACATGCTCCAGTGATGTCACCCCTCTGCACACCTAGCACTGCCTGGCTTGCATTTTAACTGTCATAAGCAAAATCTATCAGCAATTCAGATTAAATAATTATTATAATATCATACTGAGCAACCAGTAATATCTTACATCTGCAGTTAAGGTCCTTAAGTAACAAACCCATACATTACACGTGACCAGAACTACAGACAGTCTTTGAAGAAGACCAACAGAAAAAATAATATATTTCATAGAAGTCCTCCAATAAACAAATCACAAAGCTCTTGAATAGACACAGAATTTGCTTCCAGCTTCTACCATAAACCAGACCACAAAAACTCATAAACCAGCACTGCTGCTGTAATAATACAAAGAGACAGTTTTAGGAAACCCATCACGCAAACTCAGAAATTTATGCAAGTTTAATGAAGCTGGAACTGTGGCTGCGACAGCAAAGAGCTCAGCAGACTAATTGCTCAAATATTTCACTTTTCAGTTTCACAGAGGGGACTAGGCAATTAAGTGCCCTGGAGGAACTCTACCTTTGCTTCTGTTGGCTTAAAAAAAGTCTTTGAGGTACAAATGGTCTGAAAGCCACAGTTTGTCTGCTACAAAGACAGATGATGATGTTTTCCTTTCCAGAGTCATTGAACTACACAGGTGAGAAACACATCTATAACCTTCAAGTATGTCCCAGAGCTTGCCAAATTGTTTTATATTATTTAAATAAATATCCTGGAAGAGAAAAACTGTTGGCTGCTTGAATTTACCACTAACAACAAAATCGCTGATGCTGGAGCTTTACCACTTACTCTGACAGCATCAGGATAGTGTTGCTAGAAGTAAACATTACAATGAGAATCTTGCAGATCCACAGATTAATTATTTACCAAGTTTATCTGTATTTCACTAAAAATGTACTGTTAAATTGAATACCTACAGAGCCATGCTGCTGCAAGACAAGAAACTGATCCCTCTGTTAGACAGGTACAACTGCTATTACATTCAAGTCATTTGAAATTGTTAAATAGGTTAAAAGAAGAGTTCTGTTCATCAGCCACCAGCTGAGCACAGGCTTTGGGGTTTTTTCAGGGTTTTGCTGTTGTTTTAAACCTGCACCTTTTAAGACTGAGGTTTGAGAGTTCATTTCTCCCTGAACACAAGATGCTCATTAATAAGCTCCAACACAAGCTCCTGACTTGCTGAAAGGGTGATGCAATGGCTGCTTCACAGCAGAGAACAGACTGACAAAGTAACTGTCTTGTGGCACCCACGGTTTCACCATGAAACCACATTTGGAGAACAAGTACTCTTTGATATTTTAGTCATCTCAGAGGTTAATAACTTCCAGTTCCTTAATGCCTTTACATTTAAAGTAAAAAAAAAAATTGTATTTTTTCGGGCAACTTGTTTAATGAATGAATTTTCCCAGCCTTTTGCAACTACTGCCATTCTTTCGGTATTCATTACATTAATTTAAAATAATTATATTAATTAAAGATAATTAGAGTCACAGAGCCACTTTGCATTCTAGCATTTCCCCTGATGGGAACAAGATTTTTCTCCTAGCATGATTACTTTGAAATGTGACTACCTCCTTTAGTGAAGCTTTAAATGTTACATGAACAACATCAGTGAGAGAAGACCCCTTTCAGTCAGATTTTCCTTCAAAACTCAGCTTCCTCCTTACTGCCATAGAAAGGGGTTTTTTTCCTATTTTTATTAACACGGGTAACATTGCCAAAGAAGTTCTAAATTTCTACAATCTAATAAAAAATCACAGCCCATAAGATTCACTGTAACTGAATTTTAACATCCCTCCTTCCACAATAAATGAAATTAATTTGACTTGGCCAAGAATTAATCACACAACTCCATGTGGACTGGCTTGGCACCAGGTTGTGTTTGATGGGCTGCAAACCCAAAGAGCAGCTGATCAGCTTTCAGGCAGGTGGAGCTGAGCACCCCAGCCCTGCAGCTCAGTTAGCACCTTCATTAGCATCACTTGTTCGTGCAAACACAGTCTTTAATACCCCTGGATTCAATGAAAACACCCAGCTGAGTTTCAGAGTGCATCTGGGCTCAGTGGCCTTTCTCTGGAGCCCACCTGTGCACGAAGTTGTGTTTGTGCATTACAGCGAGGCCGGCAGCGATCTCACACGCCATTCTCTGCAGCAGCATTATCTGAGACTCGCCCCTAATGTGCTCCTGCTCATTGCAGATGTAAGTTTTCAGGTCACCCTGTAAAAGAAGTTGAAGATATTTATTAGCCTTATTTGTTGGTAGAATAAAAAAAAATATTTTAATAATTTTAAATTTTATTTTATAATTATTATTTATTTTATAATTATATTATAATTATATTTAAAATAATATTTGATACAGCTTTTTGCAGCAGTGAAAACTGAATGCAAGTTTTTAGAGAAAACAAAAAGTGATGTTGACAAATTTGACTGAGGCAAAAAGTATGCTATGGAGAAGGTAATGGATTTTAATGCCAGTGTTCTGCAGTCAGATGATGTAAGAAGGGAATCTGAAAAAAATAAAGGTATGTAAAGAAATTGACCATGCACATTAGGAGTAAAAATGAGTATGAACTTGTTTGATATGTGGTATAATTTCTGCAAACAAATAAAAAGCCAACTGACCACATTACTTATTTACCACATTTATGCTCAAAAAAATAAAGCTCCTCAAGTTTCCAGTCTCCATAAAGGATCTTACAAAAGTGATCTAAGGCATTTGGTATTGTCCTTAAGGGTTTTTAATCTAATCATTTAGTAATTAACATCCTAAATCAGACTGCCACATAAAACCTGTTATGCATTAATAACTTCCATTAAAAAAGCAGTTTGATGAGCCTCTGCTTTTAAATGAGCTGAGTTTTCAAGTGCTCCAAATCAGCAAAGCTGTCTGTCTGGAAATTTGTAAGGGGCTGGGAGGGAGAGACTAGAGAAGAGAGTTTCAGACATTGCCAGCTCACCAGCTTTCTGTACAAAAAGCATGGTAATACAGCCCATTCCAGTCAGAGAATTCTGATGATGGCAGCAGTTTTACTGAACCCAGGCAATGCTGAGCAATAGATATGTAATTAATGAGCCCACAGAAGCACTCCATAAATTACTAAAAAAAGAAGCTTTGAAATAGAGGAAAATAATTGAATACTGTCCAAACATTCAGGAAATGAGAGACTTGTGAAAGTAAGAGAATCCAAGCAAGGGAAAAAACAAATTTCTCATGCCACTGTTGTTCTTTTTTTTTCACAGTTTGATTTTCAATCCACCAGTCCTGTATTTTTGTTATTTAAAATATAGACTTTCTGAAAGGTTAGCAAAATATTTTAAAGACATTTCTGTATTGAGACTGCACAATGTGTATCACAGCTTGTTTCACCAGCATAACATCCTGAGCTTTGTCCATGCCCATTGTCTTCCCAAACCCTGGGCCAGGAAGCTCTTGCCAGAGCAGAGTTCCAAACAATTAGGAAAGAACAGTGTTTATAACACACACGGGTTCCAAATGGCAGAGCCCAAGGAATCCAAGCCCTGAACTCCCAGCTGAGCTGACTGTAGGTGGCAGCAAGAGCCTGAAGAAAGTCAGACTCTAAAATTGTCATTCATTAAAACAGCAACTGCTTGCTTAGGGCTTGTCCCAGGTGGATTAAGTTCCTAGGATGCCTGAAACGCACCCAGGAATTACTTTTTAATTTTTAAATGCATTAGCAACAGCAGTGCTGTGTGACATCCCTTATTTAGTAAATTATTCATGTAGGCACATATTTTTGTAGGAAAACCAACTTTTATTAAATCCAGCACCTTGAAACATATTGGTTCTATGTTCCCATTCTGGTCTAATTAAGCCTACAATCAAGGTTAAAAATATAAAATAGGAACTTTTGGTACTGCTCTAAAAGAACATTGCTTGTACCAAACTGGGGTGAACCAATGGTCACACTCAGGGGCTGAACTGCCCTTCAGAAGGTCCTGGAGAAGCTGAAGAATGTTTCAACAGAGACCTTATGAAACTCCAGAAAGACAAATGCAAACTGCCAGCTGGGAAGGAAAAATCCCCTGCAAGAGCACACAGTGAGCAGTGGCAGCTGGGCAGCAGCTCTGCAGGAAGGGAGCTGGGAGCTCCAAAGAGCCCTGAGTGCCCTGGGAGCAGCTCCTGGGCTGCACAGCCAGGGCCAGGCCCAGGGCAGCTCTCAGCACTTTCTGGGCAGATCCCACAGAGCCTGTGCTCAGACCTGGCTGCTCCAGAACAGGACAAACTGCAGCAAGGTCAGCAAAGAGCCACCACGGGTCAGGGGTCAGAGCATTGCCCCATGAGGAGAGGCTGAGGGAACCAGGCTCACTCATGGACAAAGACTTCAGCACAATGACTGCCCAGGAGAAGTTATTACAGACTAAGCCAGGCTCCTCCATGGATGGAGGATGAGACAGAACAGGCATGAGCTGAAACGTGGGCAGCTCAGACTGAGGGTAAGGAAAAGAGTTTTGCACATAAGGACAGAGGTGCAGGCTGCCCAGAAAGAACACACAGTTTCCACCCCTGGGTGTTTCCAGGATTCAGCTGGACAAAGCCTGAGAAATCCAGTCTGACCTCAGGATGATATTGCTTTGAGGAGGAGGCTGGAGACCTCCTGAGCTCCTTGCTAGCCTGAATTATCCTATGATGCTTCCCTGCCTAAAAGCAGACAGTAGCAAAACAGCAACATTATCCCTGCACTATTTTGAGAGCCACAAAATGGCCCTTTATTGACAGACTTTTTAACACAGTAAATATCAAAGGATATATATATCTGAATAAATGCAGTTCTGCAAAATTCACTGCAGAGACATCTAAATATAAAAAGCTCAATAATCATGCTTGAGGAAGGCTCTACTTTCTCTCCAACCTCCTCTGCCACTCTGCCTTTTCCCTCCTCTCCTGGGATTCCATGAAGAACTAAATTTTGCCTTTCTTCCCATCCTTCTCTGTTCAGCCATTTTGTAAGTTTTAATACACTTTTTCTCTGTAACAGCCAGAAGCTGGGGCACACTTACAGTCAGTGCTCTTTGGCAGCTTTTTGTTTGTGCAAATTCCATACTGAGTTCATGTGGACACCCAAATGGCTGACATGACTTTCTAACCAGAGGGCACTGATGGTTTTAAAACTGATGAGGTTTCAAAAATGTGAAACAGTTTCCAAATTACATCTACTGAACACATTCTACCAAATTGTCATAAACTGACACATCCCTCCCTTTATTGTTACACCACACACCACTGATAAATCTGCTCTTTGGCTCATACCCATATTGGCCATGATCATGAAATAAATTCACTGAACTCTTTGATTATGACGTTTTCATTGCAAAGATTCTTTTTTTGATTAGAACACGCTTTCAAGTGGCAGTAATTAAAAAAAGAATCAATCACTGCAAGCAGACACCTTCCCCTAACAGCACCATCCCTGAAGTAAGCTACAGAGCATTCCAGGCAAATACTGCATCCTGCTGATCTCATCTGCCCAGGGAATTGCAGGACTTGAAGAATTTCTGTAAGAATTTGATAGCAAAATCAGCCTCACAATATACATGCAACTTCCACATTTGAATAACTTTCCTTTTACTCATAAATTATGTCAATCCATTAGAGGATTTCTGTGCTGACAAAATGCTGGCCACACACAGGGCTGAGTAATATATTAAAGTTAATAAGACAGCAGCCACAATTTTTAACCTGGCATCATTCTGCAATGTTTAACAGTGAACAGTTAACTATTCATAGCAGACTGCACCACCATACAACACAACTAATATGGGGAAAAGGGCTGTTAGACCTTTTTGAGCATTTATTTCTATATTTTCTATTTTCTAAATCATTTTAACACAAGCAAAGCATAGAATTTAACAGCTTAGATCACTTATGTGCAACTGACTTTTCTTGTTTCTTTCCCAGCTCTGCAAAGCAAGGGATACAGAGCAACTTGGGTTACATTATAAAATAGACTAAATGTTAGCCAAAACAGTTCTTGCACATGCAACCAGCAATCTTGTGTAACAGAAATGGATCAGGAGCTTCTGTGGCCAAGAAAACAAGGCAGCCAGCCTGCCTGACATTCAGCATTGCCACCCTGACAGCTGTGGTGTCTCTGCACTACAGTTTCCAGTGCCTCTGATCAAAACCTTCCACTGCCAAGGAGCCTGGGAACTGATAATCCAACAGGGCTGCCTGGGCAGCCAGGACAAGGTCAACTGGCCCTAAAAAGGCTACAAATCCAAGCAAGAGAAGGAGCAAAAGGAGGACATGCTGTGATAAGCTAGGAGTTTTAAGGAGTGTGAATAAAACCACCTCTGTACCCTCCAGACTGAGCTGGTCAGCAGAATAGCCACAATTTTGTTACTTAGTATGCCAAATTTGCTAAACAAGGCAACACTGCCACGTGAGCCTCACAAGAACTTATCACCAAAGATATTGGAACTTCCTACCCAACACAGCTCATCTTCCTGAATTCTTAAACACACAAGGGATTAAAACAAGTTTACTTTGTTGGAGATACAGAGACATCACCATAACATAAGGGAAAGAGCTTTAGCTCAGCATTAAACCACTGGCAGCTGAACAGGACCACGTTTCTCATCCTTCCCATTTGAACAACACAGCCACTGGAACCCTTAGTCCACCGCTTCAGTTCCACCTGCCCTTATGCTTTTTCTGCTGAAGAATCACTCCTGTGTGTTTTGGAAGCATCTCCATGCACTCCAATTCACTCAATTTCAGGGGAAAAAAAAACAAACAGAGCTTTGAGATCAATTACTAGAAGTCTAAAAAACCAAAATAATTGCCATTCCAACTGCAGTGATAGAAAGCTTCCTGACACTCCCCTAAAAACCTTTTTACTAAAAAAAACCTATTTAGCCACATCTTCTAATCCAGCATGCTTCCCTTACATTCCTTCCTTCCTGTCTCTTCTCTGCACTTACTCCAACACTGCCAGCTGTGTCATCCCTGTGACAGGGATACTGAGCTGCTCACTTGCCCAGGCTCTGCACCAGACTGCAAAGGGAGCATTGTCCTGTCTGCCCAGCCCCTGAGGATTTGTGTGCACAAAGAAACAAACAAACTCCATCATGTCTAGGAGATACTCAGCTCTTCCAAGTAAGAATTCTTTAAGTGAGCCAGACTTAATATGAAAGTTATGTTTAACTGACTGTAATATATAATTTTCTAAAACCAAGTTTTAGTTCACTTGGAATAGAATAATGAACACAGACATTTATTTTCCATTCCAAAGAAATTACCTAACTACACTCAAATTTGTAAAACTACCACTTTAACTGTCAAGCTTACTGCCCCCAGTTAAAGTGAAAATCTATTTTATCCCCTTAAATAAAATCCTTTCCAGATTACTCTGCAGGATCATGACAACTTCTGGCATAAAAATGAAGAATCAAACAAGGATATTTTTTTTTCCTGTACACGTAAAGTAGGGCAATCTTTAAAAGCTACTCCATCTTCAAATTTAAAGTTGGATTAAATGACATAACTATTTGAAAACATGGCAGCAATTAAATCTGATTTGGATGTATATTTGATAGATTCTATAAAATGCAATTCACTTTCCAGGATCCTTTTAAAGAAATTCCAATTTGAATAGCAGGTTTAAAAAGCAGTAAGTAGTATTCTATTTCTACATTGAAAAACTATGAAAAATCTTATCTGTTAACCTTAGGCACAGAGTTTTTAATTGTTAGCAAACCCAGAATATTTCACTTTGATCAGTCACTTAGAAAGTTCAGGCATTTCTTCCATTTGGAAAAGAAGGATGTTATCAGCACCTCTGCCTCATTAATTTACCACAGTTAATACATTTGAGCAAAAGAACAGCATAGAATAATATAGTTATTGAAGCTAACAGATTAATTGATATCTCTCCAAAAACTCAAGCTCATGCTAAGTAATTTCAATTGCCTGAGACAACTAGAAGCAGATTTTTGCACCTGAGTTTAAAGGGAAATTCTGCAGTAGTGAAACTGGTAAAAAAGATCTTGCTGAAATTTATAAATGCAAACTGTCTCCTTTCTGAAAGGCTCATTCCTTAGTAACATCTGTGCACTTCTGACATCATTTCTGTCCTGACATTTCCCAAGGAACTCTGCTTTGGGTGACATCTACACAACAAACCTTAAAAGCAGCCACTTGGACTCTGGGGTTTGTTTGGTTTTAGTAGTGTGTTATGCCACAACAAAACAATTCAAGTCTTTCCAGCCCATGGATCCAAATTTCCATCTCTCATGGCTCTGCACTCTGGGCACAGTTCAAAGGCTCCTCTCAACATTCAGGAACATTCCAAGGACTGCAGTGGCTGAGCAAGGCTTTGAGCTGTCCCTCCCACTGCAGGGACCAAGTGGCACTGCCAGCAGTGGGATCACCCTTCAGTGTGATCCTGGCTTTTCTTTTGGTGCCCAGGAGGCACGAGGCAGCTGCTTGAGGGGTAAAAGGGCATGGGAAAGGAAATACATGGATAAGAATGCAGGGAAAAGAAGAGTACCATAAGAGAAAGGATCAGGAAGAGAATGAAGACTGAAACTGAAAATTCCAGCTATTAGAATCCATGACTGATGTCAGAAGTGAGCCCACCATTGCATTTTAGCACAAAGCAGCACAGTATGGGTAAAATTTGGGCATTCTGGAGATGGGGGAGAAGGCAGAAAGGAAGAAATTCTTTCGTTTTCCTAAAATAACATTTTCACATAAATGGTAATAAAAGCACATTAAGACTGCAGACAGCAAATATTTTGGATGTGCATGTGACACTGGACTGTGATTAAAAAGCTCCCTGCTATGACCCCTCTGCCCTCCAAGCTCCTTGCTGAAGGCAGACAGAGACACTGGTAACTCCATTATCAAAGAACAGCTATTTGCCTCTTCAGAACACTCCACAAGCACTTACAACATACATGATGAACTGGAGATAGTACAAACAAAAAATTGTAATCGTGGTTCCTCTAAAAAAATAAACAAACAAAAGCCTTCTCAAATTCTGGTTAATCAAAAAACAAAACAAAAGAATAATTTCATGAGCAAAGGGCAGTAAATATACCACACACAATTTACACCAGTGGAAAAACAACTGCAGCATCTCATGTAAGTGCACTTACCAAGTCACAGAACTCAAAAACTAGGAGATAAGGAATGGCTTCCACACATTGCCCAATACACTGGAGAACATTTGGATGCTGAAGAATGCTGGAGGGAAAAAACACAGTTAAAGCCAGGAAGATCACAGAAAAATGCAACAGACTGAAATCCCTACCAGAGTTTCAACACATTACATTGGAGGGGGGTGGCAGGAACAGAAGGTGCAAGCACCAAAGGCACAGATTCCATTTGTACCTTGGTATTGCTCAAGTGTGTCACTGACAGCAGCCAAAACTCACAGGATCTCAATCCCACAAAAGCCAGGATTGCCACATGAGAGTCACACTCATCCTCCCACAACCCCTCATACCAAAAATAAAAGCATGCAACTCATGAACTACACCAAGGTACAGAGCTGGCTACAAGTAAACCTTCTTTTAGCCAGCTTAGTTCCCAGCCAGATCAGTTACTTTTCCAAAATTGCTCCAAAACCAATGGTGCCAATGCAGCAGAAGGCATGCAATTCCTTCTGACAAATGCCAACAACCTAAGCCTAAATGCAAATAGAGCCAGGATGTTAGAAAGCACCAAGAAGAGAAAGCTCTTCACTGACCAAGCTTTTACAGCACACCCAGGCAAGGTAAAGCACACTCAGTTATGTGAACACAACTTTTGCTCACTTTGGGTTGAGTGTATTTCACATTTTAAAGAAAAACATTACAGTTATATGTGAGGGCAAGTAGAGACAATAACACTGAACAAAAGTAATATCCATAATTTATCTGCAGCAGAATGAAGCTGTGAAACATTACTTACTAATATGGTTCTCCATTTCTTAAAAATTGTTCTTGCTCCTTGGGACCTGCACTTGCCTTTAACTCCTTCACTATTACCCTTGCTACACTAGTGCCTGTGTAGATCTCTCCAAGGAGAACCTGAAAGAGAGATTTTGTCTTAAATCAGAGGGGAAAAAACATTTGTAGTCTTCCTGCAAAGAAAAACAAGAGCTAAAAACATGTTGCAGGAAAGATTTCCTGGCTTTTTTACAAACACAGAGCTTTGATAATTAAATACACATACTTTAATCTTGACAACTGATCTACAAGTCAGCTTTCAGAAAACATTCTCTAGTGAAGACCACTTATTTACTTAATTTTTCCCTAAAAAGAATTGATAAAAACAGGAGTGTATTAAATCAAATCCATGGAAGTGAAATGTCTAACTAGTCTCTAGTAAGAATCTACAGGTAAATTTAAAAAGCACAGAATAGTGCTGTGATTACAGCTAAAAAAAGCATGCAAGGAAATATCTAATTTCAACTAAAATTTTGTATGCCTTTTTTTTCCTTTCTTGAGTAGCATTTTAAAGTAAATACAGAGGCCTAGTCACCTGAGAATAAGCCTCAATCTGTGCAATATGAAGAGATAACTCCTCACCTTTCCAAACCAGCCATTTCCAATTTCCTGGATGTAGTTTAGACTCTGACGTGCAACTTGAGACTTTGTTCCATCTGTCACACAAGGAAACAAAGGTAACACGTATCAAACCACTCACATGGCCAAAGTTAGCAACTGCTGAGGAGACAGGGCAAGCTTCTACTGCATTTCCACCCAGCTGGGTGCACACATTCAGCACAAGCACCAAACCCTACCCAGATGTACATAAAATAGGAAGGTGATGTTGTGACAACAGCACTCAAGTGAAGCTTTTCTCAGGTCCAGCTTCTAAACTCCACCAGAACACACCCCCCAAAAAACCACAGCGATTGTCCTGACAAAATGTGACCTTACATGTTTTTAACATGAATTTAGGGTTTTAACATACTCAGCAAGAAAGTAAAAGGGCCAAGTTCTGCTTCCAATATAAAAGTGTATCATTGCCTCTATCTGGGTAGAGAAATAACCTACTTACAAAAGTCTCCCATGTAAATAAAATAGAAAACCAAGACAAAACTCATTGTACATCTTAACAACTATAGTTATATAGAGTTACCATCTCAAGAGAAAAGGTTTGCCTGCTTTATTCTTCAGCCCAACTGCCCTATTTGTAGCTACCATCTGGAAGGAGGACATTTTTCAACTAAAAATACTTCATATAAGAGCCCAGAGAGGAGGACAGAAAAGAAAACCAGATCTTGGCAGAGGATGGGCAGTAACAATGGCAGACCTCATTCACCAGAAAAGATTCAGCAGTGTTGACCTCTCTGCTGCCCAATTGGTGAGGAGCACTCATTGATTTAAACAAAACCTTTTCTTGTCAGAGAACTCTAGTCCACAATTTATTTCCATAAACTCCATTTAGAGCAGCATTGTTGTACTGGAAGAGCCAGAGCTGTATAAATCACTGTAAATTTGCTCCTAAGCATGGTGAAGGCCACAGCAGTGCAACCACATTTTATCCAAGTACTCAGGTACATTGCCTTCCTTCTGGCAAAACACTTATTGTGACAGCTTCATTGTAACAATTATGGCTACACAGAAGAGCTGACAAAATTTTTCACTCAAATTTTCCCAGCTCTTTAAATACTGAGTCATTTGTACAACTCTGTCATTTGTATTAAAGGCACACTGAGAGTTTCTTGAAATTTGTACAGGAATTTTACTAGAAGCTTCCCTGAACATCTAATGCTCAAGCAACCCAAGTACTATGTAAAATTATGTGAAATAGCACAATATGAGAGTATGTACTTTAGACTAAACTCTGCTTATAATATGATAAGATGCTTAAGTTTCCTTTTACAAAAATTGTATTTTAAAGAATACATTCCAAAACCTCTTCCACATAGGGAGATGAAAGCTAATGCTCTGTCTTACCAAGATCACATTTACTGCACAAACAGCCTACAGTGACATCAAGGAAGTGATGCAGCTGAGCAGTAGTACTGCTGTCAAGTAAAGATTCACTCTTATTTCTATTTAAGGGTGGTGGTTAAAATCCAATGACAATTTAGCCATGAAGGAAAGCACTAAAGAGAAGTCACTAATGTGCCAGGGTACTTCAAACCCTTTAGGTATATAGAGATATAATGACAGCAATCTAGAGAGGGGCTTTTAAGGCAGCTCTGTTCTCTTAAGCTCTCTTACCCTGCCATAGGTTAACATCTTAGTAGCAACATTTCCTCTTTTATCCTTTACCCTACAAAATATATTGGCTCAGTTTATGGAAATTTGTAACAAGTTATTTATTACAGTAAAGTCCAACAGCCACACTCCATTTTAGA
Organism: Molothrus aeneus; assembly: GCF_037042795.1. Taxonomy (NCBI): domain Eukaryota; kingdom Metazoa; phylum Chordata; class Aves; order Passeriformes; family Icteridae; genus Molothrus; species Molothrus aeneus. Next base: position 9,660,187 of record NC_089661.1, on the reverse strand, counting down.
CACTGAAAATGTCTACTTTTGTTTTTGCACTGAAAACCAGAAATTTACCTGTACGAGATGGAAACTGGGAGGGAGTTGGTAAAGCAATATTGGGAACTGAAAGAGTAAACACTTCTGCTGGAGACTGAACAGATGGAGTATCTTCTGCTGGAGGTGTAAAATCTATTTCATCATCAAAGTTATCTTCAAATTCCTAAACAAAAGAAGTCTTAGTAAACAAGCTGATCCTTGCCTTGAAATAAGCACTAATACATTTCTTTCCATTTGAATGAGCACTGCTAAGGAAGTTTAGCTCTTTTCCAAGAATAGTGACAGATATTTAGTGTTCTATTCCTTACTTTCCATTAACTGCTGTCTTAAAGAGATTAAAGCATTGCTTTTAATAATCAAGGGGTTTTTGTTTAGTTGGGTTTTTGTGGGTTTGGTGGTTTGGGTTTTGGTGGTTTTTTTGCTTTGTTTTGTTTTCACTTTAAATGCTAGCTCTGGCTTTGGATGAATTACCATGGACTGCTGAGGCCAAATATTCTCCATTTAGAAATGAGAGCAAAACTCAATTTTAGGAACACTGATTACAGATGTTCCAAAAGTAACAATTCTCTGATGACAATTTCTCAAGAGTTTTGCTACAGTGGATATGCATCCTCAGTATTCTTATTTGACAGGCCCCATCTGCAGACAATGAAAAAACAAAACACAGCAAAACAACAAAAAGGTTCTTCAGAGCAGATTGTCTCAAAGGTGTAACTTTTATTACTAATTCTGATAGCTAGTTATTATTTTGAAAAGGCATTAAAGATCCTTCCTGCAGCAGGGAGCAATTAGTTAAAAGAAACAGCTGCATCAGCACCCACAACTGTAAGAACAGAGTCACTGGCTGTTCAGGAGAGAGGATGCACAGTGACACTGCAGAGCATCAGCACAGCTCATCAAGTGTTCTGGATACCAGGATGCAGCTGAGATTATCACCTGTACACACACTGATCACTTCAGGTCTTACCTTGAAATCTATCTCAGGGTCTTTACAGCAGGAGACACAGTTTGCCAGCAGAATGACCAGGACTACCAGAGTGCACAGAGACAGAATCACAAAAGATGAAGGAACTTCTGCTGCAGCTCCTTCTCCTAGAAATAAACATGTATGCAGTATTATAAATATGTTTAGCACCCCAAGAAGTTCCTTCAAAACATATTATCCACCTGCATTTATTTAAAAATGGGAGTCTGAACATTTAATCCCATGGATGTGATCAAAGCTAAGAAGAAAGTGAACAGAGAGGACAAACTGGCAAAATGCATCTGTGCTTCACCACCTGCCTGCACCATCCTGGATTTACCTGCTTCCAGCTAAGATACCTCAGCCAATGTGATTTACTGAAGTTTATGATGAACAGTGATAGCACCAAGCCTTGGGATTATGTTTGAGTCAATAAATTAATACAAATATCCAAACACAGAGAGTAGAAATCTGGTCTTTTGGAAGATATTTCCCAAGAGCTAAAACACCTGACCTACAGGAATAGGCAGCTAGAAGAAATCCTCACTTCAACTGCAGACAAATGTAAAATCTATCACTACAGGACAGTGCTCTCTCTTTCAATAAATGCATTTGTGACAGCCTGCCAAACACACAAGCAGCTGCCACAAGTGCAATGGATGGAATCAGCTCCACACCATTTCTATTCCTTGTGATTCACTAGGTGATTGTCTTCAGTTCAAGAACTTTAGATTTCTAGCTGGTTTACAAACACTTCAAATAATTTTCCAAAATTTTATATATAAACATTCTACAACACATTTCCTGAGATTAAGCCAGGTTATTACTCACAGGATCAAAAGCCTCAATTGGCATTTTAGAAAAATCTTAAGTTATTGCCAGGGGTATTAAACCTATTTTCATCCCTGTTTTCATCTTCAGTAGAGAACAAAGACATGTGGTTCCCTAGGAGACCAGAGCACACATCTGGAGGAGTTGTTTTTGCTGTTGCTGCTTCTTTTCAAACAGGTACTGCCACAGGGATCAGAGGAGTAGTTGGACCACATCTGATTAAAATGTATTGAGCTATTACATCACTGTCAGAGTCCAACAATGCCAGGTGGCCTGCACTGGCTGGATTTTAGGAGAGTACTTGAGTATCAATGGGAACGTCTGGCAACAGGACAGGGTGAAAATGAAGCCTCAAAAATAAGAAAGCAGAAGTTCATCACTTGTCAAGGGACACAAACTTGTCCACCTACCTCTTAAACCTTCAAAAAACTGCAAAATTTGAGAATTTGCAGAAAAAGCTTTTCATCATGTTCCACTGAACACTTACAGAATATTTACTTATTTTAATTACATGTAAAGACTAAATTGCCATAATGAAAATCCTGCTTTAAAGTGTGTCAGCACACTTCCAGAAGGTGACATTTTCTGCACAATTAGGACTATTACCAATACAACAAATAAAAGTTAGCAAAAATGGAAGATTTTCCAACAAGTGATTTCTAGTTTCCACAATAGCTTTGGCATTCTAACCTCACTAGGGACTGGGAATGCTTCACTGCAGATACTGAGCATTGTTCAAACACAGATCAACAACAATGTGGGGCCACTCACCAGCTTTTAGTCATAATTCTGAACAGAACAAAGTATCTCTGAACAGGGCTCTCAACAGAACAAATTATATTCATTTAAATCAAGTCTTCTATGTAACACAATGGGTATTTTCCCATTTCTAAGCATCAACAAGCAAAAAGGGGAAGATAACAGCTGATTTGTGTTTACTTCCTCCAGATGTTCAGTAGCCTTACTTAGGAGACTAAAAATTACCTGAAGTGCAAATATAAACATTCTGTGAATTTGTTAATTACCTAAATTACTGTAACAAACAAGCACAGGTAATACAACTGGAGATAAAATTTAAGGAATTCCTTTAAACTCCTAATTGAAACCAAATAACAAAAAAAAAGACCAAGAAACACCACCAACTAAAATTACATTACCAGGTATTACAAATTAGAATTAACTTTTCAGACATTTTCCCAAACCCATCACACTTGATTTCCAAAGAACTTCCTCACCTTCACCAACAATTTTGCTGAAACAAGAAGTCAACTCCCCTCAGACTATCCAGTGAACAGATGCAGATTTTCCCCAACAAACACCCAGGAACACATCACCACCATCCCCATATACTGCTCTCAGAAAAGATCAAGACTCCTGAACCTCCTCAAATGTTTCATGCATTGGCAGAGTTGCCAAGCCAGTCCCTGCACACTGAACTCAGGCCCACAAGCTCTGTCATTACTCAAGGAAGCATTCCTGCTGTTTGAGGACTTCAGACTTCTCCTTGAGAGCAAAGCACCTCAAGTGCCAAGTGTATGAAACACTAACAAATGCTATCCAACCTTATTTTGGCTTTCTGGTACACTCTAAGGTCTCTTTTAGCTAACATGAATTTTACAGAGACTTCCTGTTCCCCACACAAACTGAGGGGACAATTTCCCTCTCACCAGAACCTTCTGTTCCAAGCACCATGTCACCTGCCAGGTGGCCTTTCTGAGCAGCCTCTACCAGAACCTGAAGCAGCCCTTCAAGCTGCTTTCCTTCCCTCAATTCTACTGTTTGTTTTCAAGACCTGGCCAGGGGTTTGTGTCCCCAGCAGTTCATCTACTGCAAATACATCAGCTGGTCATGATGGTCCCTCTGCCCACAAACCCTCAGCCCTGCTCTATCCCAGCTACAGCAGCACAAGCACAGATGGAATGAACAGAAATATTGCCATGCTAACCCCAGCTCAGGATCCCACTTCTGACCCCCAGCAGTTACAAGTTACTACACCAAATCCAGCTAGCAGGATTCAAGTTCTTGATGATCCTATGTACAATAAAGTGAGACATTTATTGAACTCAAAGTGAGACATAATGAGCACTATCAATCACAAGCTGCATTTATTGTACATGTTAGATACACTGCACATGCATTCAGACACTGTATATGAAAAAGATAAGATTTTTGCTGGAATTCCTTCTGTGAAAGAAACCACACATTTATCAAGTCCAAAGTCCAAGCCTTTCATGCAAGTTACACCGCTCCCCATAAGGTAACCATCTCTTTCAAGTGTCCTGGAAAGAATACAGAAAAGAAAAATATTGCTGCTGTTCATTATGCTACCTCCTAACCTTTAAAACCTTCCATAATTCCCTAGAAATGAAATTGTGTGAAGGAGCAGCAATTAATTGGAGAAAGTAATGATTTTCTTTTTTTTTTTAAAGCAAAGATCACCTTTGAAAAAGCAGCTAATCATTAATTCATTAATGGTCTGTTAAGATAGAAGCCATCTAAACTTCCAAAAGCACAAGGCAATTTTCACATAGAAAATTATGAACAGAAGCTTTAATACAAGAAAAATGCCAATTATCCTGGGCAAGTTTCTGCAACAGTTACAGAACAGCACTCCAGATGACTCACACAAGTAAAAGCCATTTACTAAGAATTACAGAACCCATTTCTGTTTGGATAAACTTTGAAGTTTCTTACATAGTAATTAATAAGTAATATTTTTAATTTGCAGGGTTTTTTAAAAAATTAATGTAAAGTTAAGTATTAAATTATGGCAACCTGTAAGTGAGCTAAAATTTATTTTAAGTGAAGCTATTTTAATAGCTTGCATGAACACATATTCAGTGACAGAAGTTACTGATTAAGTATTGGAACTGGTCTTTGTGACAAAGTGCTGAAAATCTGCTGCAGTATAATCTCATTTGCATTTTTCAACTATTTCCATCCAATATTAATTCACCGGAGCTTAGTAAAATGACTTGGAACTAGAAGATGTTTAATACACCCTTTTGTTTGTAAATTGTGGAAGTATGAAGCAATGACATTTATTTTATGGTCCTGACTGAAAAAAGCAACCAGCAAGAAATCCATGCTAATTAATACAGAGGACCATTTTATAAAGTCATCACACAAGAATTTCCCTAAATTAAAAAACCTGTTAAAAAACATTGTAAATTGAAATAACTTTAATATAAACCTGGATAAACTCCAATAAACACTTAATTTCATAATTATTGCAGAAGTTAAGATTCTTAATATCACATACTCTGGAGAAGTTAATAGATTTACTTAGCATAGTAGTTTAAAACCCTGCCATATTTACTGTAACCCTATGCAGTAACAACTTAAGGAATCTTAATATCTACCCAGAAGTGAGAATCTGTTCTTTAGGAAAGGAACCACCAAACAGATTAAAAAATACTCTCTCTAACATGCCAACAGTAAAAGGCTTCCAGTCAGCGAATACAAACAGTCTAGACTGGTTTGCTTTGGTATATCCAAACTACTTCAGGCAGAGGAAGAGGCCTGGATTCTATCAGCCCTGTATTAAAATGAGCAGGAGAGGAAGTGCAGCTGTGTCACTCAGTGTTACTGCAAGGTGAACACAACAGAATGTTCACAAAGCTCTGTGCTGGCACATGCTCCATCCCAAAATGGCACCTAGATCATCAGCACAGAAAATCAGGTGTGCTTTCAAAGCTACACAGGATTAAACAAATCTCTGGTATTTACCCACTTTTCGAAGTACACTGTATCATAAACAAGTGAAAGCCCTGGCTGAGGCAGATATTTAATTAGCAGCTACTGAAGCACATTCCTCAGCACCTCTGAAGATGCCATTTCCCAAGCAAGTTCTCCAGTAAAGCCTGAATTTGAGCACAGTACATGTGAAGTCAAAGGCTGCACACAGGCAAGCACACGAAGAGGCTCACTGAGGAAACAGTGATGATGAACTGTGCTGGCATCCTCAGGATCAAGTACAGACCTGAGAACACACCCAGCAGTGTTAATTACAATGTTTCAAGGGCTGGAAAATGTCATTTTCATACAAAGCATTTGTTATTTTCACACGAGGCATTTCAAAGCAACTTCTATAGGCCAGGATTCCCTATATCTTCCTGACTTTCTTTTACATCTCCATTCTTCATCAGACAGTTCTCCAACCACCAAATTCCACACCTAAGCAAACACAAGTTCTTCTTTCACTATGACTGTTTCCCTTCTCTACCCCACTTCCCACTCTGCCCCCAGTACTCAAATACTCTCATGTATCCACCTGTGGCATCCTTTGGTATCATTAATTACAAGTAATGAGCAATGCCAACTAGCCAAATATTCCACCTATGTTTGCCTGTCAAGCAACAGCCTCCCCTCAGGACAACACAGGACCAATGTGCTGCCCATGCACGAGGGATGCTGGGCTGGCCTTTCTTCTACAGATTATGAGAGGCCAGGATGCCTGAACTCTTGATTTTGGTTCAACGTGAGTAATCACATTATTCAGGTCTCCACCTTCAGAAAACTGGGCTAAAAAAATGCATGATTCCAGAGTTCTAAGCACAGGGAGAAAGAACAGTAAATGTATATTGCAGACATGAGCAAGTGCACTCATAAAAGGCGTTCACCACTGTGATAAAGGCAGCGTAAGGCACAGATAAATTAAGCATTATTGGGGCACCGTGAACTTCAAGGGAGCATCTGATTTGAAGCTTTCAGCACAGTAGTTGCTATGCAACAACAGTCCCACTGCATAAGCAAGAGCCCATTTCCTTTCAAGAGCAGCTATATAACTGGCACTAATAGCTATAACTATTTCCAGCACAAATCTAGCATGACAGCAGTCACTTAAACTGTCTCTTGGACACACTCAAATTATATGATCATGAACTAAGATGCTACTTTATGACACCAAGTCAGAACAGCACAGCCTTTAAAATACTAATGAATGACCAAATCTAATTTTGTTCCCTAGCTAAACCCAGGGCATCTTTCATAAACTTTGTCAGTTTACTTACTCTGCTTTTAACAAATATTAAAGTAACCACATTTAAAAGTGTAATATCACCCTAATTTATAGTGCTTTTGACAAATGTGATTTTAAAAGCTACCCCAACTTTGCTAAATAATGCTGTCATTCTGTTCTACGCCAGCAATTAAGTGGGAAAGTGCTATCGACTCCTACCCAGCTCTCCACAAGTCAGATGCAGATCATTATCTTTCCCTCATAAAGAGTTTCTCCTGCATTTATTTACACCCTGAAGTCTTCAGAGGTTTGCTACTAATAAGCACAAAACCATACAGACAGAACCAGGCCTATAAATTCAGATGGCCTGCAGGTAACAGGCAGAATACTAAGCCAAACCTCTATTCAAAATTATTTTAGACACATCTATTGTGTAATGCCTGATTTCTATGACAAGGTAAAGCACAACAGACACTGCAACTCCTCCATTTCACAACAAAAAAACACCCAACTAAACGGAAGCACATTCCATTCCTTACCACATTCCTGTAATCTCAATTTTTTCCTGCTATGCTCCATTTAACAACTGAGCCAAAAAAGCATCATTTTCAAGATTAAGTTTCAGAAGAAATGGGTGCAGTGTCATTATTTAGTTGTGCAATGCTATAGCACAATGGGCTTTAAAACACTACATTAGAAGGGCATTTAAATCACCAACCTTCAGCAGAGATAAAACACAGCAAACACAAGTTTTGAAGGAGTGGTATTTGCATTTCAGACATTCTTTTGAAAATAAAATGAAGAGCATTTTAGTGTGAGAAAGACACTCCAAATTCCAATCAGCCCTTTGCTTTGAATGGCCACGACCAGTACAGTACCAGTACCACGGGAAGAAACATTCCCAAGATCTCAAAGATCTTCACTGGCTCGCTGTCCTCAACACAATGGCAGCAGCTCAGTGAAATCTAAAATGGTTCCAAATGCCCAAAGTATTTCAGGAAGAGACTGGAAATGTTCCTTCATTGAGCAACTCTCTAAGAACAGACACACAACACTGCTAAAGGAACTTTAATGTTTCTCAGTCTACACCTGAAATGTTCAGCATTCAGATCCTTAGTACTTAAGACACTCAACTAAAGCACAAATGTTTAAAGCACAAATCTTAAAACAATAACCTAGAACAAACTGTTGAAAATATTATTAACTGAAGAGTTGTTTCAAAAGTCTGTCTTATGTCATTATTGCTACCCTTCCACTGGATAATGCAAATGTCTAATGCATTACTAATACAAGTAACCCTCACTATCATGTACCCTTTTGTAAAAGCACTTTATCACCTGATTTTTTTTTCCTTCTATGGAAAATCATACTTTCTAGATATATTCTCAAGAAAAAAGACTCTTAGGGACTTAAAGCTACAGCTATCCAAGTTACTTGTGCACAATTGTACTTCCTCTCTGAAAACAAGAAGCCATAACTAACAGCTTGTCAATAAAACAATTTCCTGGCTAAACCTGAATTGTGCCACATGGCCTAAATCAAAGTCTGGCACTTGGAAAGACACAAGTAAAATGACAAGACTTCAGCAGTAGTGTGGGAAAAAAAATCAAAAGTCAAATACAAGTCTGTTCCCATCTTCCTCTAGACAGAAATTGAGACATTTCATCCCTCTCCTCGACTTGTCCATTCCAATCCCTGCCTTACCCTGAACTCCATTAGGTCCCTCATGGGGCAGGTGGGTGGGATGAAAGGCCAAGGCACATGCAGAGACAATTCTCATGAAAAGCCAACAGCTTTTCTTCTTGACAACAATTAACCATCAGAAAAAAAAGGTAACAAAGACAGCAACAAGGCCATTTCTTACAGAGTGTTCCCCATGAAACAATAAAAATGCCTCTGACACTCCTCCAATCTATCTTGAGCTCTGGATATATTTCTACAGTGTCAAAAGCCAGTTGCACAGCTAAATGTGTGTTTTGTGGACACATGACTCTGAAATATCACTGTCCTATGCAATAAGTTACAATATTTTCAAGAAGGAATCTCTTCATATCACAATGGATGTGCAATTCTACATCAATAATTCTTGGCAAATGATTTCTGTCCTCCCATTTGTCCTTAAAAAGAACAGGAGTATATCCTGCAGCATAAGCCAATATTTTTTTCTTTTTAACTACTTTATCCCATGTTCCCCTAAATGCTTTTACAATGTGCTTCAAATGAGTTTCTCCTACATGTGCTCCAATCCACTCAGTGTGTTAGGGTGGCACATCTTCCATATCCTAAGGCAAGAATATCCAGGGCAGTGCTGGACTCTCCTGGAGCCCAGCATCTCAGAACAGCACTGCTCTGATCCTCCTGCTTCTGAGCACTTGTCCTGGCCTGCATATTGCCTGAACAGTTAGTAACCAGCAAAACTCTGAGCTGGGATTAGTTTTACATTACTGACCTTATTCTATTATCCTACAAGTCTTCCCAGTAATGTCAGAGAATTACTCACATAACAGCATACTGCTCAGTTTTAATAAGGACTAAATATAGGCTGGTACTTCAAGTGTTTACAGAGTGAGATCTGTTTGAAGTTTCAGTGCTAGAATCTCATGTTTGCACAAAGGCATCTTAAGACAAGGCAAAAAATATCCATGTTAAATAATTATGTGCCTTATGCCTTCATGGCAGTGTTTCTGGAAAATCTGGGTAGCATTATCATCTTGCAAATGCATCACTGACTCTTAATTGCATGTATGTGCATACATGTACATACACTCACAAAATTCTGCTGAGCACACTTGATTCTGTACTGCTAGATGTTGCTTTTGACAATTAATTCCTTCTCAAGTACTTTTTTTTTTCATCTGCTATACAATGAGGCACAGGAGTTGCAGTTTGGTTTTTTTTAACACAGGATGGACCACAATAATTCAAAGTAGCATGAGATGATCACACATCATGGCTCCTCCAAGCACCAGAAAAGCATTGTCTGCAGCATGGAAACCAAAAGGACAATATCTCTTTCTCCTACTATTTTATAGCAATACAAGCCATAAGATACAATGCCTTTGATGAGACTAATTTCAGTTCACAGGAAAGAAATCCATAAATGCAACTTTCATGTGATGGGATTTTCCAGAATCTTGATTTTATAGCAGATGCCTTTCCAACTCCAAGTACAGTTAAGAAATGCAGGAGAGAAAGGAAGCAGCAGCATTTTGTAAAAAGAGCTTATTAGATCTATTTCTCATCCCTATTCATTGCTAAAGGATCCCTGGGCAGAACAGGCCATCGAGAAAGTGACTGATTTTGGAGAACTGGATCTGGTCTACAGCTGAAAGCTTAAAAGTCAGCACTAAAAAAATCTCCTGTTACTATTTTCTACACATCTTTCATACCACGCTGCAGTGGTAGTCCCAAAAGAGTCATGTCACTGTTAAGTCACCACACTGATGTTTTCTTATCAGGAAGGAAACTTCTGTAAGTGCAGCAGTGTTGGACAAGGTGTTACTTTGTACAGCATTTCATACTGAAATCACTCAGAAGACAATTTACTGACAATGTGCTTCCCACCACTACCTTGCCTAAGCTATATATGGCACAACACCTTGCTACAGACAGCACTTAAAGCACACATGCAGGCTGAAAGGACCATCCTGACACATTTCGTACATTTCTGCTTATAAAAGTTGACAAAATGTTTCTTGTATCTAGACGTTGCTCAAGACCTTTCATAACAGCAGTACAATGAAAACAAAGAGCTCATACAGAGCAACAAAAGCATTGAAGCTTTTGCAAATTGTATCCAGAACTGTATCAAGCTCCAGACACTAAGTGCCCAGACCAAACACAAAGGCAGCCCCAAAATAAAACCTAAGGAGGACTCCAGGACTCCATGTGCTGTCCTTCTGCTGCAGAACTGCAGTGTCAGTACTGAAACAGAACTGGGATTTTTGCAGCTCTGGCATTACACTGCCTGAGGTCCCTTTATCCCACGCAGATAAACTGTGTGTGAGCAGTGCCCAGAAAATTACTCCCAATCATATTTACCTATCCAGAATGGTGGATCTCACAAAATCTTTTTTATTTTTATGCAGGGGCACAACCAGCACCCAGCAATGGGTCCTTTCAAACCAATGCCCAGCGCTTGATGCTGTGCCAACAAACCTTCAAACACTCTCTGATCAGTGCTATCTTAATAAATATGCTGCAATGATACCTGGGGAATTATTAAATACACCCAAGCATTCAAGAGATGAGAAATTGCTTCAGAAAGTGACCTCGTCCTATGAGGACTCCTTTAGTTGTAGCAAAGTCCAGACACTTTACAGCCACAGGCAGAGAAAGCAAAGCAAGGCTGTGAACAAAGCTCTGCGTGAAACATCCCTGCAGGCCAGAGTCAGGGCTGGCTTCTTACCTCAAACTCACAGATACACATGAAAGATAAAAGACAAATTTTCAGTTCAATTTCTTTAGTTCTATGATTATTTAGTTCCTGGGACAGAAATTATAAAATGAAATACAGGGACAAGTAAACAAGTTCAGCTCGAAAGGGGAGGAAGGATAGACCATTCCCATGAAAGGCACAGACCACAATTAAAATCCCCACTGTAAAAGCAAGATTTTCCTTAACTTGCAGTGATCCAAGTTGCTAACTTGCATACACTTAGAAAATGGCTTTTCTTATTATGGGCAAGTCACAGACATTTTACATGGTACCAAACCACAGACCACAACTGCAATTTAGCCCCAGTCTGACAGAACTCCAAGTAAATGATCAAGCCAAAGCAACCCAAAAGCAACGATTTTCCCAGGAGTATGTATGTACTACAGAGCTCATCTTCATGCAAAAACAAAAAAAGTTACTTCATCTCAAAGTTTGAACTTGCCATCTGAGGACAGCTGACTGAATATTTAGATACTTTAGATTTGTACAGCTGCATGAATATTTAGATACTCCAGATGAACATATCTGGATACTAGCAATAGTATATTCTACTATTCTAATAATCTCCTCCTGGATCCTGCATCACCAAGTCCACCAGCAGAGACTCCCTGCCACTGCCACCCAACTGGCCAAGGCTCTCAAAAAGCAATTCTGTAGGCACCAAGTCCAGCTCCTCACTTCAACTGATCAGACTGTGCAGTCATCACAAGTGTGAAACTGAACACACCTGCTAAAAACACTACCACCTATTCAAGTTTTACAGGATAATAAAAGTATTTTTGAGTCCCTCTTCTTTGTATTTGCAAAGACTTCATAGAGCACAGAGATGATGAAAACACTTTGTCTGACATTACACACACACTTGATTCAGATGCTCAGTGGAATTAAGGTCAAGTATGGAAATCCAAGTCAGAACTGGGAGCCTGAATGTACATGTACAGCTTTAGCACAGTAAAGCAGCCATGGCAGTTTGTGATGCAGTTGGGCTGCTAAACACTGCTGCAGAAAAGCAGTGCCCAAATGTCCTCCCTTCAGCCACACTGCTGGTAGTGGAAGTCATGTTAGGCTGAGGCACTTGGGGAAAATCACCAACACTCTGCAGGTGAAAGACAACTTCAACACTTCAGCCTTGAAACTCCTTTCCAGCACAACTGCCCCAGCTCTTACCTCCAGTATAAAGTCAAACCTTAAGTTCAGAACTAGCACAGTACATATCAGTATTCTTTTTTTCCACTCACAGAATAAATTAAATCTAAGTTGGGTAAAGTATTTTTAGGCAGTAGCATCTTCAACAGCTTGTTTTTCATATTTCCTATAACAATTGCTATGAACCCTACCAAGGAAACAGTTGATTTCCTTTACCTCCTCTTCTTATTGTTGGATAAAAAAAAAAAAATTACAGAACACCTTGTCAATGCAAGCAATTTGAAGGCACACTTGAGAAGAGCAGCATCATTCCTCTCCATCAGGGCCCTGGCACCTGACAGCTTCCCAGCCACCCAGGCTGGCAAACTTCCACTGCATGCCCACAAATTGGAGCAGTTTTGCTCAAGGAATCCAATCTAGTCTTGCTAGAACCTGCCCATCACCACTTCCAGCATTCCAGCTTCCTCCCCAAAGGAGCATTTATTATAGGTATACTTCATGAAAGATTCTATGCAATTCCTTACAATAACTACAGGCACTTTCCTCCCTTTTCTGTGGATCCTATCTTTCCTATTACAAGAAGCACACATAAAAATGTTTCTCCATTGCCAAAGAAGCAGCCATTCTTGCTAGGTGAAGAATTGTGGGATTCTAAAGTAATTTTGAAAACAGTTAGTAATCACTCTATGAAGAGCCCATCAAATTCCTCTCAAGTTTCAATCCACATGTATCAGACCAAGTGTTACAGTCAACTGCAAAAACTGCCAAGGTCCAGAATGGAGCCCAGCACCCCCTGGCAGCCCCAGCAGAGGAAATCAAAGCCACCTGTCATGGGACACAAGGGACATTCACAATGTGGCTGAATTGTTTTTAAACACAACCCATGACTCTTAACCCTGCAAAATAACGTCATAGGTTTGTCTTCAGACAGGTTTAAAACCTGCTCAGAACGACAGAGAAGGTTCAAGCTGAACCAGTCTCATTGTCATCCACTGGGAAGATATTCACAGGAAGGAACAAAAACAAAGGCCTTGTAGCTTTCCCCCACTTCCTGCTGCTCATACAGGTGATGATAACAGGACCTGTTGCACTCAAACCCACCAGGCACACATTATTTCAGGCAGGAGGAAGTCCTCCCAGCAAAAGTGATGCCAGTGAAACTGGAAAAGGCACCTAATGAGGCCCTAAAGTTTCAATACTAAATATCCATCAATAAAGTAACCCAAATACATTGTCTCTTATATAGGCAAAGACACAGGAGAAAGCAGCAGCTTCATTTCCTGGACTTCACTGGGTTTCTCATGACAGTATCTGGACAGTTGGCTAAACTTGAGCTAACATCCCATGTATACATACTGTGGCCTAAATATAACCAAAACCTACGGATAAAATTACAGTACCTCATTCATGTTGTATGAGCCCAATATCACAGCATCATAAATATTTCTCTTAGTAGTACTGCAGATGGCACAGCTGATTCTGTCTTTTAAATTATAGAATAAAAAAAAACCAAAACCAAACAACAACACCTTAATACTACGTCCTGTAATTTGCCCAATCAGCTTTTCATTTTGAGAATAAAGCTTTTTACCAGGGCCATGGAAGTTATGCTTTGTTCCCCCATCTTTGTAAGGTACATGCATAATCCTCATAGGAAAGAGAAAATTGTATTGTAAAAGAATAATAATTTGACATTTGACATTTCCCTTTGAATAGAAGGGAATTTCAAGGAAAGTAAGACCCAGGAAAGACATTATAAAATCCTTCATACAGAACTGATTCTGCTGTCTTCCCTTATAGCTCAATGACAAATTAATATTATTTGGATAAACCTCAAGTATTTTATAAATAAATCATGTAGCATCAAGGGAAATAAAGATTTGACTGACAGTTTTCTCTTTTTCAGAAGTTCACTTTTACACAAATTATGAAAGACCTCAAAGCCAGATGATGGAGGGAGTGACTTATGAACAATTCCTAAATGTTCTGGGAAGGAAAAACTGGGAAAGAGACACAGGTCCAAAAATAAAGGAAGTATGGATTCCACTCCCAGTTCTGATACTTCGTGTGGAAGAGCAGCCAAATTACCTAATCTTTGTGCTTCGTATCTTCCCCTCCCCACTGCTCCTGCTCCTCCCTCAACATCTTGTCTAGTTAAACTGTACAACTCACGGCTAGAAGGGAATCTCAGCGCACATTGTAACCAACCCAACACTAGCAAAATTCAGTCTCAATACAATGCTATGTTTGCAAGCCCCAATGAAACACCAACAATAAAAATGAATCAAAGACACAGTTGGGTACCTGTGAATCCTAATAAACCTCTGATCAGTCCTACGACCGCGAGGACACATTGTTTAGTTTGTGCCTTTAAGACAAACAGGAAAATAGGCAGGGAAATCGAAGGAACTCAGCATTACCTAACATACGAGAGAAAGAAATGTGAACTACATGACTATTTAGAGAGCCTGACCCGGGGGAGGGGGGGGGCCGGGGGGGAATCCGACTAATCTGACCGGAAAACAGGGGAGTGCCGTCTGCCCTGAGGAGCCTCCACCCAGAACGGGAGTCCCGGTGATTCACAGGATTCACAGGCAGAACCAGAAAAAAGAAAAATCCCGCCGAGCTCAGAACAGGTGAAAGCAGCAGCATTACGGGCAGACGGTCTGCGGTAAACACAGAACAATCCCGCAGCTCGGTGTCAGGGCTCTGAGCGATCCACAGCGGGATATCGCTCGCTGCCAGCGGCACAGCCGTGACCTACAGCCGGGGAGCCCCATCCGCCCGCCGTGCCCTTCCCGACGCTTCGGCGGAGCCGTGCCCGCAGCACGGGGGAGGGACGGGGGCTCGGAAACCCGCAGTGCCGCCGCTCCCGGGCCCGGCCGCGGAGCCGCACCCCCGGCCCCGCTCCCCCGCGCTCACCTGCACCTGCTGGCGGCAGCGGAGCCGCCTCGCCGCTCCCCGCGAGCGGCCACAGCAGAAGGACGAGCCCGAGCAGGTGTCGCGGGCCGAGGAGTCGCGGGCCGAGGAGCCGCGGGCCACCGCCCCCCCGCCGCCCGGCGCTCCCGCCGAGCCCCCCGCGCTGCCGCATGCCGTCCGCTCCCGGACCGAGGCCCGGCGCCGAACGAGGGGCTCGAGGTTCTCAGCGACTCCAGGGAGCCCCCGCGGCAGCCGCCGCCCCCCGACTCCGCGGCATCGGCCCCGCCGCCGCTCCTCTCACAGAGCCCCACCGGCCGCCGCCGCCGCCATCTTCCGGGCTACCTGACCGCGACGGGGCGGGGCGCGCCGCTGATTGACAGCCCGAAGCACCAATCAAACCGCGCCTCGCGCTCAGGAGGCGGATCCACTGGTTGGGAAGGTGCTAATCCGTGATTGACAACTATATCAACCAATCGCTCTGTAGAGGGAGAGCTAGGGCGGGGGAAGGCTGCGGCGCGAGAGCAGCGGCGCGCGGTTGCCAATCAAGCCTGGCTCCGAACGGTCGGAGGAGGGCGTGGCGTCGCTCGGATTGACGGCTCCCTTCGCCAACCGGCTGGCGGGGCGGGGCGGGGAGGGCGGGGCTTGGCCGAGCCCGCGCGTACGACTCGAGGACGCGGCGGGAGCGGCTCCCCCTGGCGGCTGAGTGTCCCCTCAGGGCCGGGGCGGGCGTGGAGCCCCCTCAGAGCTGCTCCGGGACGGGCCCTGCGGGATCACAGTCCTTGCTCCATCCCCTGGGATTAGAGCCCTGGGGAGCACAGTCCCTGCTCCATCCCTTGGGATCAGCCCTGCAGGGCACAGCCCCTGCTCCATCCCTCAGGATGAGCTCGGCCCGTTCCTGCTGCTCTGCGGGGCTGATGAGCCCCAGGTCGGACACTGGCATGGGCACACCACCCTTCCTCTGCAGCCCGAGCGCTTCCAAGGCTGGAGGTGACCTTGTTGAATTATTGATACCAGCAGGGTTTAGAAATAAAGATTATTCTCGTTTAGGTCTGTGATTATGCTGAACTTGGAGTACATGAAAATGAGGTGTCAGCTCTAAGCAACATAAATGGAAGTGTTAATCCTAAGCAATCAGGGCTCTCTGCAGTGAGGAAACAGGGAAATATCATATGACTAACAAACCCGATTTCCGTTTTCCAAATAATTTAACAAAAAGGCTAATTATGTCAAGATTATATAATGACTTTGGGAGCACAGATTGTCCAGAGAAATGTACAATGAGTGCCCCCCTGGGAATACATGAAAGGAAAGGTTTGTGTTCAAAGTAGTATTTGGAACATGGTGTCCAGGAAGACAAAACATAAACCTAAATCCCCGCTGTCCCTCTGAATTTGTTCTACCATGGGGATACACTTGAATCAAACTATTCTTACCAAATGTGTGTTTAACCTCAGTCTGCTATCTTCTGTCTGGTTGAAGACACTAATTGTGTTACCAAATGACCCATATTTTTTGAAACATTCTAATTAGTTTTCCTTCCAAAGGAAATATTTTACTTGAATAATAAAATTGAATACAATCATCTCTTTTGTTGCTTTAGTAAATTATTACTAATTCATTATCCTATTTATAATGAATTACTTTCTAAAATAATCCCAGAATATTGTTTATCTGGTTGTCTGTGGATTTAATGGATGGGAGGCAAAATGTGATCCCTTCCCTTTAAAACTAGTGATATGTTATGTACAATACATAATATGTATGACATAATTTTTTCATCTACAAACAGCCACCATCTCCATTTATATAGCTCTTTGCTGCTGTAATACTGAGGCTGGTGATGAAAAAGCTGGGTCTTTTTCTGTGTATACTGTAAATATCCAGTGGAAACATCAAGGTGAGTAATTTATCCTTCACTCTATCCCATCTCCCTCCCATGAGCATGGACATCCATGAGCTATGAGTGCGGCTCCTTGCAGCTGAGGTTAGAGCCACACTTTGTAGTGATGATTATTCAAACAACACCAAACAAACACTGTGTTTCTGTGGTGTAACATGGGCAGATCCTGTGTCCTGATCCCTGCAGAGCCTTGGGTCTGAGCTACTTCTGAGCTCTGCCACTGACCTCATGCAAATTCCACACAGAAAAAATGTTGAGATTGATAGCAGCTACAGACATGAAGTTTAAACTTTCCTTTGTAGCCTTCCAGCAGGTCTACAGTGCAAGGGTGTTCTCATTTCACTGCTGAAAACAATCCATTGCATCTCAGCACAGCAGGCTGCTTGATTTCCCAACCCAGCCTATCATAATTGAATGCCGGGCCTTTGATGTAATTTTCTGATAAAACATCATGTTGTAATATCATCTGGGGCATTATGGCAGCATATCATTACAAGGACTTGTTAGAGCACTATTCTATAATGAAGGGACACTTAAGATTTGCTGTGAATTAGTCACTGGTAGAAGTTAAATAACCAAACCTTCCAATCCTTTGTTCTACACCTTAGTCACAGTTTACTCCCTATCTTCAAATACACCACAAACATCAAAAAAAATCCAAGGATGCAAAGCCTCATCTCCTATCTCCATCCTCAGGAATGCTAGATTCACTCATTTACAATTTCTGCAATTAAACATCTGTGGTAACTACACAAGACTAATGGGATGAGCAACATAATAGTGAGCAATCTAAAAGGTACTTACAAAGAAAAGAGATTTACTTAAACCAAACTCTTCCTGTACACAAAATGGGACGTATCACTGTCACCACGTATCACTGCCTCGTGTCTCCTCATTATGCACTGTTATCATGGCCAAATTACTGAAGCTGCTGTTCAGCGTGGGAGGTGTTAAAACCTTTTTTTAGAGACAGATAATTGGATCAAGGAAAGGATGTTGATAGTTTGATTTTCAGTTGGTTTTCTTCAATATTTTTGATAACATTATTCATGCAGAAGGAATATTTGTCTAGAGGGCTCAGTGAGCTGCCAGAGGGGTGTTAAAGGTCCTCAGTGTAACTGTGAACAAAGGCCCAGAAGAATCACAATTCATTTACTACAAAACAGCACCTCCAAGCACCAGGAGCTGAGCTGATCACATCACAGGACCCAGCTCCTATCCTAGATCACTGTTTTAAGCACAAAGATTGGCTTCTCTATTTAGGAATGTTGAGACACACACTCTGCTCTCCCTCTCCACAAAAGAATCACATCTCCTGCTTTCAAATATAACCTTTCTTTCCCTGTCAGTGCTGTCTTGTTGTATTTAACAAAGTGATTTGCTTCTCTACCTGACAGAGACAAAATAAATATCACTGGTTTTAACCTCCACCTTCAGTCATCAGTGACCTAATAGTGTTTTTATATAACTGGAGGCTTTTTTCTCCATTTCAAAGTCCAGCATCCAGAATTTCCCATTTTAAGGAAAATTGGCTGAAGAAAACTGCATTTAAAAGTTACACAGTAAAAGAAATCTTCTCATTTGTGTCAATTGTTTTCTCTTTGTGTCTATCTGTCATTCTGAAATGGGTCTAGGTCAGAACACTCTGATTTCTTCCCACAAATGATTAAACTTGCACATGGAGAAACAAACCTCTGGATTATATGATATTGCATATTTTCAATTGCTGGTAGAACATTCAGTTTGCATTAATTTTAAAATGTGTTTAATAGAGATAAACCAGCTCTTTTAAAATCCATTCCTTGTAAATCATTAAGGGATTACATTCTTCTTGGGAATTTTTAATATTTGGATTTGCATGTGCCACTAAAATTTAGTACAGGTTTCATTCCTGTTGACTCAGGAACACCTAGCAGATTTTTATGAGCTTGATTAGGAAGGTTCTGCTTACTTTGACTTCAAACAGTGAGTTTTAACATTAAGATATGAAAATGGAATATAATTGTAAATGTGTCTTATTCCATTAATTTAAATTTCCTTTATTTACTTTATTAAATTATATTCATTTCACTTTGGTCCACTGAACCATTCTATAGAATTGATGTAGTTAGTCAAAAGAATTAATTTTTGTGAAGGAGAACTTAAGTACTCCCTCAAAGAAGTATAAGTGCCAACATCAGTATAAATTTATTCTCAACAAGATTCCATCCTGATTTACAAAAAACAGTCACAAGTGAGTAAATGTCTTTCCCCACATGTTACTCTCATGATGTTACCATCCAAACTGTCAATTCATGCCAATTTTGAAGTTGTTTTTATGCCGCTGAAAACTACCTAATGCTGAAATAAAAGATATTTCTGTGGTGATAAAACTCTATTTTAAAGCTTCCTATACAACCTTCCTCCAAAATTGTAATACTGTGTCTATTCCCTCCTCAGGTACAGGACGTTTAATTAATTTCCTTTACACAAAAGGAAATGCAAAGTTATGATTTTTGTGTAAAGAAGCTGTTGTAAAACTTTCTCAGCTACATTAGAAATTCCTTCCACCCTCTCCTATTTATTTTTAGCAAATATTAAACTCTGTGGACTATTACATTTTGCTCCAGATGCAGCAAAGCAGGACTGAATAGAGTGAGAAACCATTTAACCAAATGAATGCCTAATGCAGTCCTGATCTAAATATACATTGTATGTGTGTCAAGGGAAAAAAAAAAGCAAAGCAGAAAGAATATTCTCACAAACAGACCAAGTAAGAAGCAGGAGATCAGACAAGGAGGTTGCAGTTCAGCATCTCCTCATGCAATCCTTCCATGAAGGCAAGAGCTGGGGAAGGTGCTCAGCAGCTCTCAGGAACTTGTCCTGTCTGAGCTGGCTCAGAAAAGCAAATGTCACCATGTGGGGCTTGGGCTGTTCTTACACTGGAGGTGTAGGTGACAACAACAGCACTTCTGCAAAGGAACAGCTCAGCACTACTTCTGCCTAAGTGTAAGGGTTCAGTAAAGCTACCCACAAGGTACAGAACCAGGCAGTGCCTCTGAGAAACAACCCCCTCCAGGCTGCAGAGTGCTCCTGTAATTAGCCATGTTTAACTAAGTATTTGCTGATGTAAACTCTGCTAACAAAATGCCAGAAAGGCATTATCTGCTTCTAGACCTCTTGAACAGCAGGAATCTCTTCATCACAAATCCTTTCAATGAAGGAAGACAAACTTTTGAGTGCAAGATAAAACATGATTTGCATGTCTGTCCAAATAGGAATTCTAATACTACTAAATTTTGATCAGTGTTATATGTCACCACTTGAATGTGTCACCTACTGAAAGCCAAGAATTGTTTGGAGTCCTACCAAACAGGGAATTCTTGAGCAGCCTGTCTATTAAGGTAGTCTTTTCCATTTCCATACCACTTTGTACCTAACTACAGAAAACAATCGAGAAAAAGTCTCATACAAGCACTAGTTCTCATTAACACTGAGCAAGCTGAAATTCACTGAAGATTAAAGGATTTCTTTTTACATATGCAGGCACTCACCTCTCATTTTAAATAGCCTTAATAACCCAATCCTATGCAAGTGCTCTAAAATTAAACCAGAAATTACCTTAGAGCACTTGCATTTCCTTTCAAGAGTCTCTCACTGGCTTCCACACTCAGTTTCAGTGAAAGCATAAGCAAAGGCTTCAGGCTGAGGACCCTCTGTGAATGGGGGGGAAGCTCATCCCAATTTGAAAATAATTTGTAATACTGACAAAAGGAATTTTTAAAAGAAGCACTTGGATGTGGAGGGCAGACCTAGAAAAGGATAAAATACAGAGTAAGGAAGCTGCTAACAGAGACACAATTGGTGTCTCAATGCCTTCAGCTGGAGTGCTCACCTGGAAGAAAAGCACAAGGATCCAGGATTTAGAGGAAGGTGCAGCTCACTGCTGCACTGCAAGGGAAGGATGGACCTTGTACTGAAATTTTATGCTTTCTTATGTATTTTTCTCACATGAATGAATGCTGTCTTCCAGAGCACTGACATTTCAACATGAACAATTACACAGAGAATTGGGTGAATCAAGACAACTTAAACAAGATCAGGAAGAATCTTGTCAATTGAGGAAGGAGCACAAACCAATATATCCTGCACATGAAAACTGGAAAACAAAATTTTCGATATTTTCATTATTTTGAATAATTATTTGTTCAAAAGATCACATTCAGAACAAGAACCATTTACAGAAGGTAATAAATGATTGGTTATAAATGTCTGTGCTATTTGATATCAAATGCATTTTAAAAAACCTTGGCCATTTTAAGAACAGCACCTTAGTTTTAAAAGTTTACTTATTAACTGGTTACTTACAAAAACAAACCTGAAATGTTTAGCTCATTTTCCTTATCCTTGCAGTCTGAGAGTCCAAAGATCATCCAAGAATCAAAGCCCTTCTATCTTCCACAATCCCTTTATCTTTTTAATAAAGCTAAAAAAATTCAACAGAAACAGGTTTACAAAATTATTTACATTTTGTAGTCTTACAGATGAAGTTGCTTTTCAAAGCTTTGACTGAAGTGAAAAGGTCTAATCTTATTCATTAAATGTCAATTTAACACTTTTGCTCTCTGGTCCCAGAAAAGAAAAATTGATCTAGATAAAAAAATGCATTTATCTTCACAGGGAGCTGGTGTTTCCTTTTGATATCAAAGCAATGTAAAAACCAACAAATCTACCTTAGTGGGGTGTTTATGGTGTATCAGACAATACAGAATCTAAATGACTTCTCAAGAGTAGAAAGGGGTTTGATGACAATTTGCTGACTATATATGAATCTCTAATATACACTCTATATACACTGAGTAATCAGGAATCAATGGTAGCTGAAAAATGCATTTTATTCTTCATATATTCAAATGTAAATTATTTGAACATGAAGGAAATTCAATCTAAAGGTCTAAAGCTAATCAAAGCCCAGGGGCAGTAGAATGTTCAGCAGGAGGATCTCTTTCATATCTGTACACAATACAAAAGGGATGTGGTGTTTCGGTGCTGTGATCTCCAGAGGGTACAGTGACTACCACTGCAAATTGAGAAAAAATATTGTAAGAGATTAAACTACATATGAAAATAGTTATCAGCACCTTTGCCAAAAGTTTAATTCCTCTGCAAGTGTGTGCTACCATGGCTAAATAATTTTGACCACACAAATATTTTAGAACATGGGAGGTGACATACCTGCTCCAAGACATTAGAAAATGCTCATGACACATCTGCTTGGAACTTCCTTTAATGCCAAAGCAGACTAGGAATTTTAAAGATAACAAAACCCCCACAACTTTATGTCATAGTGTTCCATATAAACATGTGGAATTATTTCCTCTTGGGTTATGGGCATGTGCCATCAGCACACTGCTGGAAAACTGCCTAACAAGCTGACAGCTTCTGAATTCCCCTTGTGTGAGCACAGCTCAGGTTATCTATTTATAAAGTCCTACCACAGGTGTTGCCTACGGTGGCACATTACAATAAGCAGCAGTTAAAGAGCTTTTCTCATTTTGATGTGACCCAGGTGCTCAGTTGTGTCCTGTCATTCTTTCTAGTCAGTGCTCTCAATTAGAAATTTGGAGAACCTGGCATCTGGCACAGGAAGACAACAGAAATGAACATTACCATTTCCCAGGGGTCATGGATTAAACATGGCTTGCACCTGCTCTGCTTACTGCTGAGCTGGTAAAAGCAAGATTATCACTTTTATCCTTTCATTGGTTAAATTTTCCAGCTTAACTACCCACCAAAGTATAGACCATTTTTTCTTTTCACCCAAATATAATCTTCATTCCACACAAACTACTAGATATATTTATTTTTCTTAAAGACATGTCTCAAAAGGCTGATTCTCTGAACATAGGTACAGAAAATATTATTTTTATCCAGCAAATTAACACAATTCACACTACATTCCTACACATTAAATACTCCTGTCGTACTAGAAAATATTGCATTGCTCTCTGTGCATAAGCAGTAACATCAGTGTGTGATATCTGATTTTTCCTCTGCCTAGATTTGCTTATAGTTGGAGATAAGGACAGTTACAAGAGCTTTACTCCTCACTGGCTGGTCCCACCACTGGCAAGGGCTTGGACACACATCCCTGCTGCATTGTGCTTTTCTCCAGCTGGAAAACATGAGCCTGGCAGCCATCTGTTAACATTCTCCATGCTGATCTAGATTCCCTGCCTGGGCAGACCCACAGCAGAGGAAATATCCACTCTGGGATTCCTGCTCTCATGTACTGTGAGCCTTATCCTGCAGACAAGGTGCTAATGGGAGAGAAAGGAGAGAAGTGTGCTGGTTTGGCTGGGAGAGAGTTAATTTTCATCACAGTAGCTGCTATGAGGCTGTGTTTTGTATTTGTGCTGGAAACAGTGTTGATAGCACGAGATGTTTTAGGTATTGCAGAGCAGAGCTCACACAGAGTCAATGCCTTTCCTGCTCCTCACCCCACACACCTGCCAGGAGGATGGGGGTGCACGAGGAGCTGGGAGGGGACACAGCCAGGACAGGTGAGCCCCTCTGACCCAAGGGATGTCCCAGACCTCAAGGCTTCATGTTCCATGTTTAAAGCTGGTGGAAGAATAGAGAAGGGGGATTTTCAGTGGTGTCATTTGCTTTCCCAAGTCACTGTTACATGAGATGTAGCTCTGCTTTCCTGGGGTGGCTGAACCTGACTGCCCATGGGAAATGGTGAATTAATTCCTTGTTTTGCTTTGCTTGTGTGTGTGAGTTTTCTTCACCCATGAAACTCCCTTTATCTCAACTCATGAGTTTCCTCAATTTTACCCTTTCAATTCTCTCCCCATCCCACCAGGCAGGTGTGAGTGAGTGGCTGCATGGGGCTGAGTTTCCATCTGGGGTTAAACCACCACAAGAAGGAAGGTCTCTAGAACATCAAGCTGATCACTGCAAGGCAGAAGATCCTGTCTGTGCCCCACCATCACCTGCCAATGACTCCCAGAGAGATGTGAACAGCACCAGCTCCAGCCTGAGCCCAGGCTCACCTCTGTATGCTCTGGTGCTCTGGCACTAATGCAGGTGGCTCAATTAATGCCCACAGCTCTCCTCAGAGAGCAAACTCTGAGTGAGAAACACTCAGGAGCTCTGCCACAGGTTGGTTTAATGTCCAAAGAGCTCACCTAGGGATATTATTTCCCATATGTGCTCTAAATTCTTTTCTGCTCTGTCTTTCCTGTCCTTGTCTGGAATGCACTTTGTCCACTACTGAGAAATTCAGTGCCTTTCCAGATGGCTCTGGCTATTTTCTTCCCTTAAGCAGAGTTTTGTGCTGCTGTATAGAACTGCATGACTTTACAGAATATGAGAGAAAGTGTGTTTAGTGCTGTGCTATGAAAACACAATGCTCCCTGTTAGAGGCAAAAATCTAAATAAGACATAGATACGAAGGTCACCATTTGGAACACAGCATGTAGATAATAACTTACAGATTTTCTGTTTATATGATGAAGGAATCTTGCATTTAATGATTTCTAGATATATGTAGATCATTCACATAGAGAAAAATTTTCATTGGTTCAGAGGACCAATAAATCAGTTGTTATACACTGAAAATGGCTTGACAGCAAACACTAACCCAGTTATGTTTTATTTTATTGCTACTGCACAACAAGCAATTAGCATAAGCACTTGTGATAATTACAAATTAAAATATGCAATTGGTCATGCATTTTGTGTATGTAATTTTGAGTCTAATTCATCATCTGGCCTGGGAACAGCTATCATATATAGCCACATTTATTTACAGAAAGAGACTCTTACACTGCAACTGATTGTTTTGTGCAGTGATTTCAGCATAAAGGAGACACAGTCAAATGTCAAATGGATGTGAAATAGAACAGTCTAATGTTCTCTGTCTACTGCATTATTATTGATATGCTTTTGCTTTTTGCTTCATGGAACTATATTTGGCAGAAGAACTCAGGCTCCTGCCTGATCTTAAAAAAATTAAAATTACTGAGGAAGGATGGAACAGAATTGCACAGATAGATTTGCACATGATAGACATACATGTGTAAGAATGCATACAAAATCCAATGAAACAATCTCTACATTAGTGCTCCAAGTTCTGAAAGCCTTTAAGCTGCCGGAAGAATCCCTCATGGGTTCTGCCTTTGTTGAATGCTGCAGAGTCCACAGCAGTTCCGGCCGTTCACACAGGGAAGGATCAGCCCCTGGGACTGATAAGATATTGCAGAGATTACTAGAAAGGAAGAAATACACCCACTTAGAAAGAACATGGAAGAAAACAGTGCCTTTCAAATGGAACTACAAGGAGCAGAAATCAGAATCTCTGGCTATGTTTAGAAGCACAATATGATCCTATTTACGCAAGGGCCTCAACCCAAATAAGTTGAGGAAACTCCCATTCCCAAAATTAGGTAAAGAAAATGTAACTTGCATTCATTTAAGACTCCTTTCAGACTTGCTCATCTTTCATTATACAGTTTTGTAGATAATTAGTTCCTAACTGAGAAATTAAAGATGAAGCACGCTAAGAGTGAAATAAACACAGTATGGGAATGAGATGAGAACCTAAGGAAAATTTCATATCACGTTTCCTGAAAGTGAGCTTCTGTCAGAAAGATGATCATGACTGCATTAACAAGCCCCCTAGTTATTCCCAGCAACATGACTTTCAACAGCCTTTGATACACATAATGACAGCTTTGCAGCATTAAAGCTTAATTTGGGGTGAATAGAATTCCTCCTTGATTTTTCTCTCCACAGACTCTGATGCAAATAATTCCCCTGACACTGCTGCTATTAAAACCAGGTAGGTCAAATTAAAGCAGTTAATAACAAATATATGTGGACCACAAGGTTTTTTCCTCCTGACTGCAGTAGCCTGTGCATAATTTTACATAGAAACAATTGACTCTTGTTAAAAATACTACATGGTTCATGTAATAAGAGGTTGGAATTCTTGATTCTACATAAATATACATTAACAGCCTTAAGAAGAAAATTGCTGCTGAAAAAAGTCAGAACTTCATGTATCTTTCGGAAATGAGAACTGGATCTAGGTCAAAACTGAAGCTTTAAATAAATGCCATAAATAAATTGAAGTCTAGACTGTCTAGTTCTGTAAACAGGAAAGATTATTCTGTATTTTCTGTGACATGTAGTTCACATTACAATACAGTTTGGAACAAAGAAGTGTGTGATCACTCACAAAGCATTTTCCCTAAATGCTAATGAACCTATGGTGAACTAAAAAACAGGCAAAGATCCTGGGACCTTCCTTTCTGCTTAACCCTCAAGCAATGATCTCCTGGAAACTCACATTGTGCATCTTCAGGTTACAGAATGAGATGTGAGATATTGAATAAGGCTTCTCTATCCCACAAGCCAAATAAGTCTTTGCACTTTGATTTTGCAGTCAGGACTTGAACCCAGTGCTGACTCATGTGCATCTCACAGGGTCACAGCCCTGATTTGGTAATACTGCCTGGCAGTCAGAACAAGAGTTTCCATTGCAAAGTTCATTTTATCAAACAAACAATGTGAATATAATGCTTTGAGAAGAGCTGGATTGATGTGCAGACTACAAGCTGAAATAGTAATTGCCTTGACTGTAGAGACACCAAAACAACATGCTTTTCTAAGCCAATCAGTCACCCTGAATTGGACCTGGGACATATATTGGCAGTTAGGTACTATTAAAATACTGCTGGTATTAATTACAGTGTCATTAATACTGTTGTATCCTTGCCATCTCTATTAAGCTGTCACATATACTGCTGCATGTGCAGAACTCCCCCTGAGCTGGAGCTGAAAGATGATGTTCAGAAACAGAGCACACATTTGCCCAATTTTCAGTTCTGGTAGTATGTGCAGTGACACTCTGCCTAAGAGCTGAAATCCTGGACAAAACCCCATCTACCCAATGGGGCTTCCAGCCCAGGTAGCATTATACAGACTGCACAGAATTCCTGCATGGAATTCCTGCTATGAATCACACAAACTGGACTGTTTGACCAGCTTTGGGTAAGACTCCTGTCCACTCTCCATCCCAAAACTGCAGACACAAGATCAAGGGTTTATTTCAGCAGCCACTTCCCACGTGCAGTTCTTCCCCCAGGTGAAACAACCTCCTGTCTCAGCCACCTTTCCACACAGGCAAGCAAAAAGAACTCTTAGACATGCAGGTGCCTTGCCAAGACAACAAGAAATTTCAGATAATTTCCTGACATTCTGCTGATGGGAAGAATGTCTGTACACTTTGTTACCAGTAGGCCAAAAATTCTTTGCCAACCATTCTATCTTAGAAACTACTGCACAGATGGTGTGACTTTAAACCATATTGTCCTTTTGCAGTGATCAATCCCCAAACTCCTCTAAAGAAGTGCCTCTGACCAAATATCTCTTTAAAAAATATTCTGAGCATCAAACAGCCCACAGATATACCAATGGGACATTTCAATACAGAAATTGCTGCTCCCATCCTCTCTACTGAGAAATTACCTCCTAATACCCTCTGAGAACTACTAATTAAGATCTACTAAATTGTTTTGCAGATACAATATACCAGGAAAATGCCAATCCTCTCTGTTACATACTCTAAGGGAAAGGCATGAGAACAGCAATAAGGAAACATAGTCAAAAAAAGTTACCAGACAACAGGAGAGCTATTGTATCTGAATTAACAATGTTGCAGTTAAAGAACTGTTCTTGCTGCATGGAGAAAGGCAGAAGTTCTGACCAGAGCTGCTAAACTGTGAACCCTGTGGAACTGCTGGCACTTTGAAGAGAACTGGGCTACTTTTGCTTTGATGCAATGGTTTGAAGATGAATCAGATACAAACTTATTACTCTTCCTCCAATTCACCGAACCTTTTACTGCTGTCTTCCTGTCTAATTTAATTTTACATCTCTGAAAAATTAAGCATGATGCATTGCAGCCACTGGTAATGGCTGAAAGGGAGAGCATTCCTTGAGCTGCACAGCCCAAGCCTCATCCTCCTGTAGGAGACAAGAATTGCTCTTCACTTGCTGCTATGCTTTGCCTTCAGGCTCCAGCCACATGGCGTGCTGCCCTTAGCTATTATCTAATCTAGAAATGCACAATATTTACTTTCTGAAAACAGTTGCTCCTGAGCCTATAATGGCAATTCTTCATTGTGCAAACATTTGGAAAATGCTTTGCATTACCCAGCTCTGTCTGGAGGCACTCCCAGCCACAGCAACTGGGTGTGTGCAGACACAAGTGACTGGGCCAAAAGAACTCCAGCAATGTCGTTTCTCAACAAGTCCTTTATTTTTTTGTTTGATGTTGCAGTCAGTGCCAAGAAGCAAATCTCTGATGGATTCAGGGGACCAAGTATGTAGGAGCATATTTCTCCCCTGGCTCTGCTGAAATTTATAACCTCAGTGAATGGCTTCGTGATGTGGCTAAAATCATTTCTGTGAAGAACAAGTAAGACATGCAGAATTGCTCAAGTAAATCTCTCTATAGGAGGGCTCTAACTATTCTCATTGGCTGTGAATGCCAGAAAAATCCTGGAAATATGACATCCACAGGGGAACAAATCAATAAGCACAAAAATCAGCATGTCTGTACTCTTTCTTCATATTAATACTTCTCTATGCTAATCCTGTGAGGGCCTGTGGAGTCAGGGGGTTTGTTCACACAGGTAGCTAAGCCATCAAATGTTTATTTTCAGGTCATCTTTGATTGTGAAAAGTGTTTGGTTATCATCTGGGCATGGCAGGGCACAGCCTCCCCCTGGGCCTCACACAGGACATGCCCTGTCTCCCTTGAAAGTTGTCCTGCCCAGACAGAATGGCAATGCCAAAGGCAAGGTGAGGTATCAGGAGCTCCTCAGCAACTCTGCTGGAGCATGGAGAGGTCTTCTGCATTTCTGAAAATTGCCACTAATGCAGTATGTAGGGAATTTGTTAAGGAAGACAGACATGAGAGGAGAGGGAGGCTGTCACTGAATGTTGAGGAAATGACAGAATATAAAGAAATCTGTGATCACACTGGCCAAACAAATTCTGTTTGGGTGGAAATAACTCAGACTGGCGATGCAAAAACTGCCCCAGCAGGACAGTGCTGAGGACCTTTTACAGCCTCCTTCCTCCATGCAAACTTGAATATAAATTATAAGAGAGGTAAAATTACAGGAAAGTAAGAACTGCAATTCCTTGCTTAAGGAAGACATTAACTTCCCAGACTTAAAGCAGAAAATTAATGCCACCAGTGATAGCAGAGCTCCATCAAAGACACAGGGATGGTATAAGGTGGTTTTCTTAAATAATAAATCAGCTAACAAGAGATGGTGTTGCTTGAGAATAAGCAATGATCCTTTGCTTTGACATTAGGCTAATAACAGATGGGATTGACATATAAAGGAAGCAGTAGTCTAACAGAAATTACAAGTCTTAGGAAAAATAGGGTATATTTCTTCATGCAAAAAACTATTGAGGAATACATACAATCTCCTCCCTAGCATACTGAAATAACTGGTATATGAATTTACAAGTAAAAGCAACCAGTGTTTAATGAATTTCAATGAAAGCTTGCCTAGGACTTCAGCATAGCAAATGCAATGTTTATATTCAGAAGTGTATTTTTAGAAAGTATACATATTCTAAAATGTATTTGAAAAATTCAGTATAATGCCAAGTCTTAGAACAAATTAATTGTAGGGAGGCAAACAGAATGTGAGAAAACATACATGGTTTACCAGAGCAGAGGATATCAGACTGAGCTGGTGTATCATGAGTAAGATAATTGTCTCTCCAGAATGAAATAATGCAGTGAACTCAGTCTATTGAAGTTCAAACAAATCATTTGATACAGTGCTCTGCAGGAATTCATTACTGAAAGTGGAGATGATAGGGATTAATATAAAAACAATGTGAAGAAGGAGCAACAGGTTATAATAAAAAAGAGTTACAAGAAGGGAGCAAATTACCAAACAGTGTTCCTTAGGGATCACTCTTTGAAGCAACACCATATAATCCACATTTCCATGAACTAGGAACATCATCAGGCCCAGCCTCAAAAATTGTGCATGCAATAAAAAGCTGGAGGGTATTGCCAATCCTGAGGAGGACCAGATCACCACACTGGAATTAGATGACCTTCTTGCCTGCAGTGATAGAAATTTAATAATGTGAACTGCAAAGTCATGTTCTTGGGATTCATCAGCTGGAAGCAACAGAGAAGGAAAAAGATCCGAGTGTTCTGATAGACTGAGAGTGTGCCAAATCTGCCAGCACAACACAGCTGTGGAAACAGATAATGTAGTGTTCAGATGGGTTAGGTGAGATTTTTAGCAGAGAAGGAAATATTGGCACTTTTAGACAAGGCACTGGTAAGATTTTGTGTGAAATATTTATACAGTTCCTGTCAACAGTGTTGAAAAAGATTAGCTTAAACTAGAATCAGTGCAGACTGGCTATTAAAGCAATTACAGAATTAGCAGTCTTAGGGAGAGATAAAAAGAACATGAACTTCTTCAGTGTGACAGTGGAGGAACAATATGCAAGTCTTTTATAAATAGACCTTATGATAAATAGAGTGGGGAAAGAACTAAGTTAAAGGTTAACATTACTGTGAGATAAAATTTTTATAATCTGATCAACAAAATGTTTAGACTGAAAACTACAGAAAACACTTCTAGCTAATGAAGGAGATCACACTCTTGCATGGTCTTTCAAAGGGAGAAGTAAGGGCAAAGAACATAAGCAATCTTAATATGGAACTTGGTATTCCCACAGAAGAGTTGCATGACTAAGAAAATGAGTCTGTGGGCAATCAATGTTTGGGATATACCAACAGAGGCTTGAAACAAGGCTTGATCTCTCTTGTTCTGTATTTCCTGTGTGTGGATCCCACGCTTCACAGAGTTTGCTGATTCCCGAAGTGTTCCACTAGCAAGGGACCACCAGGCTCCTCCCAGCACATCCTCATTGCTGCACAAGTTAGTTTCTGAGAGTTTTTCACATTTCTCTGAAATACTGGGCCTTTGCCAGTTATTCAACTTCACCTCCAGAAAATTACATCTGCCTGGGAAGTGCAGAGTACATTGGATGACACATAGCCAAATGATGTATTTCTCCTCCCAGGCAGCTGGGATTTGCACCTGGCTGCATTGATGTGCAGAAGAATTTAGGTAGGTGTGTAGATGGACCAACTCCTCCTCTCCAGGCCCCTTCTGCAGCACTGGAGCACCTGCTAGTGCAGTGTGGCTCTCCCTTTTCAAACATAATGCACTCTGTTCCATTGCCCAAACCAATCACTGGATGACATTTTATTCTGTACAATCTTATTGCTGAATTTTCATTTCTCAAGTGCCTGTTTTTCCATTCTGGCTTATATTGGTATAAATCTGGAGTAACTGTCCTGTAGGCTGGCCCCTGCTAACTGAAATTAAACATAGGATTAAATACTTTTTACCTCCTAAAATTTCTATTTGGCATCAGCTGCCCAGTCCCCATCCCTGAGTTATTGATTCTGCTCTTTTATCCCAGTATGGAATGTGATAAAGCTGTGACGCTGCGGAAGTTCAAGGACACATTTCTGCACCTGCCAAGGGTGATTCTCTGACATACTGCAGGGTGTATGTCTGCATTATTCCTTTCTCTACAGTTATCATCTTCCCCACCCTGTGTTATGAGGAAAGAAAGCCAGAGTAGTTACATAACATGTTCTCAACAGGAAGCCAAATAATTGCTAATGTCATGTTTGTTTTATTTGTTTCCATGTCAAACTGAAAAAAAGCTCATATCCCACTGTGAACTACCTGGCCAAACATAATCCTTTCTTTTATGTCTGAGAAATACTACAACATCTCAAACATTTGTGGAAACAATATTAGTAACAGTAGCAACAACACATGTGCCATGGTTCGATATCACTCTGTTATGTTGCTTTTCATCCCTTTCCCAATGATATCATAATCTGACTCTGGGGCTCTCACACAGCCTACTTGGGTTTTCCACCCCATGAAATCTTTTCTTATTTTTCTGGAGGTTTGAACATGAAATTGGTATGAATAATTCTGATTTAATCACAAAATCCTGTGTAAGTTGTAGCCTGTCAGGGTAAGGGGATTTTTTCTCTTAGAATAAGCATAATTCCAATAAGCCTTGCCTGTGCACTTAGACACTCCTGTGTCCCAGTGGATATGACACTGCAGGATATTTCAAATCCCAAAGAACTGCTTTGTTTGAAATTGGGTTCTTCATTCATTTGAGGATCCAATGTTTGTCTACATAATAGAAGGCATCTACATAAGGTAGATTAGCATGGATGATGTGATTCAGGTACTGATGCCAATGGGAGCTTTTCACAGCTTGATGAGAGAACCAAGACCTTAGGGAAAAATCTTTCTGGAAAGCTGAACCTCCACTGCAGAGAAATGCTCTAGGAAAGATTACAGTGGGATGGAGGATCATGTGCAAGACACTCTGGCAGGATGGAAAGGGTCTGGGTTATGTCAGAGCAGCTCTGTGCTCACCTGAGGGAGCCAGAGGAGTCACAGACAGAGGTGACACAGAACAGCAGAGCAGCTGGAAGGGGCAGCCCTAGAAGATTCCTTGACCTTGCTGCTGATATTTTGTCCCTCGTTTTTTGCACTGCAGAGCAGAATTTAGTGTCCTATCAATAAATCCTCATATCCATCCTCCTGGCTGACTAAGCAGTGTAAGAGGGGCAGCTTTTTCCATAAATTTCCACGACTTTCAAATAGTTTTAGAGGTTCATTTTTTTTTACCTGATTACGCCCTCAGCTGCTCTGTGCTGCTCGCACGCAGAGCCCGGCGGCTGCCGAGTGTTCTGCGGGAAGGCAGAGCCCAGCACCTGATCCCGCCGTTTCCCGGCCCCGAGGGACCACCCGGCCATCCTCCCTTCCCAAAATCCCCGCGGCCGCGGCCCCAGCACGGCAGACACGAGGTGGCGCTCAGCGGCCTCCCTGCGCAGGGAGCGGGCACTGCGACTGCGGAACTCTGGGTTCCCAGCGGCGGGATGGGAGCTGGGCATTCCCAGCACCGGGATGGGAGCTGGGCATTCCCAATGGCGGGATGGGAGCTGGGCATTCGCAGCGGCGGGATGGGAGCTGGGAATTCCCAGTACCGGGATGGGAGCTGGGCATTCCCAATGGCGGGATGGGAGCTGGGCATTCCCAGCACCGGGATGGGAGCTGGGCATTCCCAATGGCGGGATGGGAGCTGGGCATTCGCAGCGGCGGGATGGGAGCTGGGAATTCCCAGTACCGGGATGGGAGCTGGGCATTCCCAATGGCGGGATGGGAGCTGGGCATTCGCAGCGGCGGGATGGGAGCTGGGAATTCCCAGTACCGGGATGGGAGCTGGGCATTCCCAATGGCGGGATGGGAGCTGGGCATTCCCAGCACCGGGATGGGAGCCGGGAATTCCCAGTACCGGGATGGGAGCTGGGCATTCCCAATGGCGGGATGGGAGCTGGGCATTCCCAGCGGCGGGATGGGAGCTGGGAATTCCCAATGGCGGGATGGGAGCTGGGCATTCCCAGCGGCGGGATGGGAGCTGGGAATTCCCAATGGCGGGATGGGAGCTGGGCATTCCCAGCACCGGGATGGGAGCCGGGAATTCCCAGTACCGGGATGGGAGCTGGGCATTCCCAATGGCGGGATGGGAGCTGGGAATTCCCAGTACCGGAATGGGGAGCTGGGCATTCCCAGTACCGGGATGGGAGCTGGGAATTCTCAGCACCGGGATGGGAGCTGGACATTCCCAATGGCGGGATGGGAGTTGAGCATTCCCAGCACTGGGATGTGGAATTGTGCATTCCCATCTGTGTAAATTGTGCATTCCCAGCACCAGGATGTGGAATTGTGCATTCCCATCTGTGTAAATTGTGCATTCCCAGCACCAGGATGTGGAATTGTGCATTCCCATCTGTGTAAATTGTGCATTCCCAGCACCAGGATGTGGGATTGTGCATTCCCAATGGCAGGATGCAGGGCTGGCCATTCCAAAGGGATGCAGAACTAGGCTGGGGACAGGCCAGAGGCCAGGAGCCAAGCTGGGTAAGGGCTGCACACTCTTAGCCCTTGAACAAGTGTTTCCTACATCAATGCAAATTCTCCACAACTAAAGGTTTTCGGTTTTAAAAAGTCTTATGACGTGTAACAAACATATTAAGGAAATACAGTAAGAGAAGGAAAATTGGGGGAGGCAAGGGACATCTTAACACACTGATGTCAATCCTGCCAGAGCCTGTATGTCAGTGTTTGCAGGCTACCAGCCTTGTCCTGTTCTTCCTGCCAGGCTCAGACAACAGCAGCTGAAAGGAGAAAGACAAAATCACCTCCAACATGTACTACAGAACAACATCTTGTTCATCTTTTCACTCTCGTTATTTTTCTCTCTTTTGGTCATTCCCTGCTCCCTGCCTATTTATTTCTCTTCAATCTCCATTCTCTGCTTTGGCTGTATTGTCTCTCAGAAAGCACAAAGGAAGAGGACTCAACAAGCCCTGACTGTCAAGTCCAATACTTTCATCTCCCCATCTTTGCCACCATGACTGCAGCAGAGTTCACTCCTGAGTGCAATTCATGGGTCACCTGTCCTTCCCTGCCTGAAAACCTGAAAAGCAGCCCTTTTTTGAAGGAGGCTGATCACAGTGAAACACTCTCCTAAAGCAGTTCTTTATTATGATCACTCCCTCTGCTACTTCTCTTTGTCCTGTACAAGCAGGTCAGGCCATGCATGCTTCAGTCACACAATCACGTCCACATGCATCACATGCAACACGTGCTACCTGTGCTGGTACCAGCTGGGCAAGATGAGGTATCTGTATTTATTTTTATTGTACTTCATCTTGGAACAGGTGGTCTCCCTGATTTCTTGGCATCACCAGCATGTGTGAGGCCCATTCTTTCATGCACTGACGTTTATGGCTGCTATTGATGTATGACTTATCCCTGGGTAATGCCAACTAAATCAAAATTATGTTTATGCATAAGAACTGCTTTATTTTTTCAGGCATCCAGCTTTAGTGCAGGCAGTTCAAAAATGCTTTCCCATCTTTTCTCCTTAATACCTTGTCAAAATTTGATTAGTGCATTATCCCTTCTATACTAGCAGGACCAGACTTTAAGCAACAGAATTCACTCTTCTTTTCCATCCCATTCTTATGACATTTCCTCTTAGGCAAATCTTGCCTGCTCCAAGAAAAATAATCTAATCTGCAAGGACTGGCTGTCAAGTAGGTGCAGAATTCAATGAGTTTACACACAGTTAGCACAGACTAGCTCCATGCTTGTTGACTGCTGCATACCAAGAAAGTGTCATGGAGTGCAAGGTGCTTATTTGGAATTAATAATAATGCACTGCTCTGCATCACCCTCCAGGAGCACCACAGCAGCACCAAAGCCACTGCAAAGCCTCGGGTGGCATTGTGCCCCTCAGCCTTGATGACAACTTTTAGCCACTGCTGAACAGCTCAGCTGAGCTGGAGGAGACAGTGTTTATCCCTCTGCTTTGGTTTTAGTCAGAGCAATTTGCCCAGCTTGATTCCTCTACTGCTCCATCAATGACCCAACATACAGCACTCCTTGGACCATTGTAAGAGCAGAATACTCCACAGCTGACTGCTCCAAGAGCTCAGTTTAAGTTACACCTCATCCAAAAGAGAAATACTATGCATCTAAAAAAAAAAAAGCAGGAAGGTCTCAGCTCCCACCCCACTGCTTCAGTCACTTGGGAATAAATCATGAACCTTTAAACACCATTCAGAGATCACAGAGATGAACTCCCACATTCATGATGACTTACCATCTTTTGAGTTGTCCTTTTGTCAGTCCAGACAATCCAAGTGATTAATAAATCCCTGCAGTTTCACAAAGGCCTGCTGAACACTCAAAGGTCAGAGCTGTCTCTCACAGTGGGGAAGACGTGCTCGCTTTGCCACTGCTAATTCAGCCTTGGGAGGTGTGTAAGCCACCCACAAACAGCTACTGCTAATTACAATTAGGCTCCAGATCTTCACCTACCAAAGATAAATCTGCAACGTGTTTGTATGTTTGTGTCTTATTTAAAAGAGCCACATGTGTAAAACCAAAGTGCAGAGTTGCTGACTGGCTGATTAGCAACAGCCCAAATCTGCGTGATCTTTACCCACATTTCTACACCAGCTTAGTCTGTAACATTTGTTCAAACATTCCCCACTCCTGACACTAATCTGACTTATTTACATACTTAATCTTGCACTACTTCAAATCCTACTACAAGATCTACCTCCCAGAGATTGGATGTGGATTTGGAAAAAACAATATAAACCCAGAACCAAACAGGAGATTCATTCTAGAATTGAACCTCCCCCCTCCTTTCACACAAAAACTATTATTCTATGTCATATACAAGTAGCTGTCAGGGTGCTGTGTGAAAACCAGAATGCTTTACATCTCTTACTTTTCTTAAAAAAGGCAAAACAGAGAAATTATTCTTTGATTACTCTGTCTGATGCTTGAGGGTTGTTTTAAAGGTAATTAATTTATTAAAAAATGTAATCGCCTTTAAACAACACAGGCTTTCTTTTATGAGTCTTTCCTGTTACATAGTTCACAGAAAGTCACATATCAGTTCTTCCTGGTGAAACATGCTGAAAGAACAAAATCATTACCATAGGTGGGAATTTTTTAAATAATTGTTGATCCTGTAACAACCAATATATTTGATTACCAGCAGAAAAACAATGACTGGCCTTTTCTTTAAGAAGGCAGCACCTTGTCCTATCTCCTGGACAGAAGGTGGCTGCCAGGATGTTGGGTTTTGCAGCCAGACCACCCCAGGCAGTCACACAGTGAAGTTCAAATGGAGAGGACCTGGTGTGCAGGGCTGTGACAAGAATGTAGCAGAGCTCAGACTTAACCCTGGCTCTAACCCTGGCTCCAATATGGATTTGTGAGGTGGAATTTTGAGCTTTATCCCCACCCAAGGAGCCTCTCCCCCAGCCTTGCCCACCGTTTCCCTGGTGGCCCTGCTGGGGTCACGTCAGTGCAGGCAGAGGATGGAGGGTTAATGAAGCCCAGTGTCAGCACCAGGATCTGGTGTCTGCACTGAAGAATGAGTCATTTTAAAAGAATGTAGGTATCAAAATGCAGGCAGTCCTCCAGCTACATACAAGTTAGACTATCTGTTTCTTGCTGATACAAATTTTCACACACTAGGGGGGAAAAGTGCTGGTTTCATGCATCACTTTGCACTGGATTGTGTCCAGTTGCTTTACTTATCATTATGCAACTGAACCCAGGGCAATTCAACACCCAAGACAGAATTAGAAATACATAAACATATTTGCTGTTCTTTGCTCTCCATAACAATATTTGTTTCTCTCCCCAGCCCAAGATGAACTGCACAGAACAAAATGAAGTACAGAAAAAATCCCCACTATTTTATTTTTCTGAATTGAGTACTTTGCCATTTATTATTGGCTTGCATAGCAGATCAGATGGGACTATTTCAGTTTAAAATAAAATACCATCTTGATAGCTGGGAAAATTCATGCATGGACCAAATCTACCATAAGGCAGCCCTTAATCAGGCAAAAGCTGAAACTTTGTCAATATAGGGATAAGCAAAGACTCATGACCAATGTAACTCAAATTCCATTTCTACTAAACTGAAGAACTTACAGAAAAGCTAAAAGCTAAACCAAACCAAACCAAACTAGCCTGTATTCCAGTACAATTTGTCATCTCCAGAAATCATTGATAGTAACTGTGGAGTTCACACAAACCTTTCAGCCATTAAAGAGATTAGCCAAGTTTTGCTTATGGGGAAACAGCATCTTAAGTGATGGAAACAGCAGCTTTGTGATACATTTACACTGAGCAGGATCTGATTCCTGGAATCATCTGCCTTGCAATTAAGCAGTTTGTAGTATAAGAATCTGTTCAACATACACTGAGACAGTATCAACAATTTTCCCTTCCAGCTTTGACCTCTGCCTTTCACCTTTTTTAAAGACAAAGCCCGTCACTTAAATGCCTGTGGCAAACTGGCACAAAGCTCACAATAAATATCAGCTGTCCAGGGCCACAGGGAGGCTCAACATCCACATCAGAATTAGAATTCAGATAGTGCATCCAGGGTTTTGCATTTCTCTCTCTGAAAAGCATAAACCATTTCCATACACAGGCAGGTCATCCCTGGAGGCAGCACTGCAGAGGTGCAGGAGTGGGGCCCAGTCCTGTTGATCCCTGCCAGGGCAGGTCCTTGCTCCTGAACTCAGCCATGTGAACAATTCAGCCAAATGCCTGCTGCCACTCCTGGGCATCCTGTAGCCATTGCTGCCTGGGGAGGGTCTGGTTCCTCCTTCTACTGACAATTACCATCGTTCTTTGAAATGTTGAAATGTTCCTCTTTGGACTGGGAAGTAAATTTAAGAATATGGCTGATAATGACCACATCACCTTAGGAGAAACTTCCATGTGTTTTGACAATTGTCACAAAGTATACTAAGATGGCTTTAACCATGATGAGGTACAGGATGAAAAATTTACAGATCTTGGTAAAAACAAGGACACTACTTAATTTTCAGTAGTAGAGAAACAAAGAAAGATTCAATTCCTTCTGATGACCCACATCTTCTGTAGCTATCAGATCCACCTTGTTAAGCAATTTCCAAATGATGATTATAACATAATTTTAATGGGAAACATGTCTTATTGTGGTCCAGATCACGTTGGCATTCAAGTAAATAGGAATTTTGCCATTGACTACAATGGAAACAGGAAGTTTCACACAGTAGGCATTTATAAATTTCAGATATTTGTCCCTATAATTTATAAATGATGATGTTGCTTTCAAAACTAAATCTTACTCCAGTCCCAGTAGAAATCCATGGAATTTCTTTCTTTTGGACTCAGGAACACTGTGTTTTCTGTGTATTGTATTTATTTCTGTCAGGGAAAGTTAATTTCATTCTGCAATCTGTTCTCCAGACAACAGAGGAATGACAGCAGCAGCCTCTGAAAGAGCTGTGTCCACCCTCATCAGCCACAGGGACTGTTACTGTGCTGTGTGAGGAGAAGGACACAGGGACATGGCTGGGCCCAGACAGACTGTGGGGCTACCCATGGTGAGATGTGCTGAGATTTCAACTTGATTCATTTGCCCAGAAAATCTCCTTGTCAGAGAGACTCCTCAATGCAGAATAAAACCACCAGAGCAATTCTCTGAGCATCCTCTTCTTATAAAGCTATAACTACAAAAATCATAAAGTCTGAAATGCCACACACATACAGAGCCTGTCTTTCCATGCACAGCGAAAAATTATCTTTATTTGCTTTTCATTCTTATAAAACCTTTGAGTTTCTCAGCACTGGGATTGTGGCCTCTTAACTTTTTATTTGTATTTAAATCCTCCCAGCTGAAGAACTTAGAGAGAAACAATCTTTTGTATTTGAAAGGTTTTATAAGAATGAAAAGCAAAAGAAAGTAATATAAGTAGGAGCACATAACAAATTTCAGTGTTATCATATTTAGTGGTGCAATAAAAACCCCTATTATATATGCACTTTACCCTAATCAAAACACATTGAGAGATTGATTCCACAGTCTGTATTCATTAAATTCCCAATCACTCCTTACCAGAGCTTTATTTAGAAATTTGCCAAGACTCGTTTCCTACAACTTCACAGCTGTAGAATTTACAATCCAATTCACCACTAAGCAAATGTTGCCTGCAGAAATGTCAGATAATACAAAATATCTCAGAAAGATCTGGAAAGTGCTCTGTGCTCCCCAGAAGAGCCTTTACCACCAAGGAACGATTCCTGCCACATATGATCAAAGACATGGACTTTATAATATTAATTGCAAATATTCAGACGTTGATAAAATACAGGCAGTACATTTGTTTGGGGAGGGAAGCTAATTTTCAGTGTTAAGAAGAGTCCCTTTGCCCAGGTTTTTCACTGTACCAGGAGTTCTACTATGATATTTACAGACAGATTTGTAAAACTCAGCATTTGGTCTGCAGCTCCTTCCGAACTCCAGAAGTCTAATGTTATCAGCTGTGAGATGAAGGCAGAAATAGCTCTGTGCACAGAGGTGCTCGAGGCAACATCAGAAAATATGTCCCTTCTCTCAAGCTTGTCAAGACTGCACATTTTCCCTTGCATGAAAAGGAAACCCAAGGCTGCATTTTTAGCAGCACTATAGAGAAAAGACACTAAGTCCTTGAGAGTTAAAAATTGGATTCATTTAAAAAACTCATCTTCCATGTATTTACCTCAAAAACATACCTCTTTCCCTAAACAGGCACAATCTGATAAAATTTGAAACCAGTGTGTGGGATGTGATC
Organism: Molothrus aeneus; assembly: GCF_037042795.1. NCBI lineage: Eukaryota > Metazoa > Chordata > Aves > Passeriformes > Icteridae > Molothrus > Molothrus aeneus. The sequence goes on along the minus strand of NC_089661.1, from coordinate 9,619,643 downwards.
AACAGAAGCTAGAGAGAATTTGGATTCTGGGGACTCTTTTGGATATGGAAGCAGAGTGTATTCCCCAAACACAGAACTCAGTGTTTTTGTTAAATATAGCCCAAAACTCTCACTGTGCTTGAAAATATGTGTCAGCTTTATCTACATTGACCAGTCTGTAATTTTACACCCTGTCAGTGATCTGAAAAAACAGTCTTAGCACAAACTAGGCTGAGAGCTTGTGCTTTTAGAAAACCCTGGGGCTAGAGTAAAATTCATGGTCTTTTTCAATTTTGTACTGTTGCTTTTGTGCCAAGATCACACCACGAGGCTTGTGAGCAGCAGCACAAGCACAAGTTCTTGCTGCAGGATTATTCAGCTTTGCTCAGTTATGAGCACGGTGGGAGGAACACACATGAACCTTAGAAACTAGAATTTAGGAAAAAAAAGCATTTAAGGGTCATAGAAAGATATATACTTCATGATTTTGGTGGAGAGACTTTCCCAACAAGAAGGAGCTATTAAGCTTCTTTTGTTTTCTACTGAATAGTTATTAATGACTTGCACTACTAGTAGCAAAAAAAAAAAAAAAAAAAAAAAAAAATTCAGTACATCATCCTTTATTTCTGAGTTTTCTAATACTGATGCCAATATCCCTTAAACTAAATGCTCTGCCATATTCAGGTAAACAAGTCTCTTATTCACTAAGTCTGCAAGGTTCTCTTAAGAATGGTGCTAAAACCATCATGGGGATCTTGGGTCACCTGAGACACAGGATATCTGATCTAGCAGCTCCTTAGCTGGAATTTTCTTAGTAGCTGAAACAGTAGAGGACAAGCTGAATTATCAGATTCATCAGACAACTTAAAATGTTCTAAATTAAGTGGAGGTTAAACACATTGATTTTCCTTTGCTAGGCTGGAATGAATGGAAACAAGATCATTCTGAAAGGTATTGTTTGAGTTGAATTAATTTGATTGTGAATGCAGTTAACAATAGCTTTTGTATGTCAAGCCTTTTTCACCTAAACACCCTTCAAAATAATCAGGAAAGAGACTACAGAGAAATCTCATGTTTGTTGCTTTAATTGTTAACATTTCTCATCTATAATTCTATGGTTTTTTAATCTCTTCCATCTGCTCCGCATGTGCTCAGCCTTCCCTGGACACAAACAGTTTAGTAAGTATATTAGCTCCATTCTGTATTTCTCACATCAAGCCATGTCATGCCAAGCAAGCATGGGATACTCAGCCTTGCTCCTGCTGCTTGTGGCAGGGTTGTAAATCTGTTGTAGGAACAGACCCACGGGCACTGCTCACACTGGGGACAATGTCAGATCCCTCAGGGGAACAAATGGCTGCTCTATTGCAATGGGGCTTACCCAGATTATTTTAAATAAGTCAGAAAAATCTCAAGCTCTGTCCAGTCATGAGACGGTGTCTCCAGACAGGTTTTGCTCTCTTGGGAAAGCTGAATTTCAGGCTGTTTTCCTCCCCAGAGGCACAGCTGAGCGTGCTGTGCAGCACTGGCTCCTCTCTGCCCAGGGACAGCTGAGGCCTTCCTGAGCCATGGGCTTCAACTGGGCTTCCTGGAGAACCTGAGCTAACAAGAACCAAAGCACCATGGCCTCATTCCCAGGTCTGTCCTCTCAAATCCCACCTCTCTGGCAATATCCCTACACAGGTGATACCCCACAGACTGCAGTCTCCAGGAGGTTTTTTAACTGCTAAAGATTGCACCTTTATTTTCCATTTTACTAATTGTGTTTGTTTCTCTAAGAGCAGCCTTGCTATTTTTGCCATTGTTGTTGTTTATGCAGTTTTCCTTGAAAAACTCTAGGGGGTTGCTAAAGAACTGGCAGAATTAGGACACCAAGATACAAGTGCTGCCTGATTATCAGATCATGTTTTTTATACTTCTAGTTTTTAAAACTGGGTAAAATCCAATTCCACTCACTCAAAGGAAATCCCCCTCTTGGAAGATGACCTGCTGGCCATTTCAGCAGAAGGTAAGTTTACATGTTCTGCTTTTGTTAATAACACTGAGCTGTCCATATACTCGGGGTCTAAATAGAAATGTACTCTGCAAATAAATATAATTCTTCTGATTATAGAAGATGTCCAAGCAAATGGCCCAGAGCAGTGGGTCACACTGAGTCACTGCTCCTCAGACCCAGCAGAGTCACTGCCCAGAAACTCCCAGGACCGCCTCCACCAAAATGGAACAAATTGACAAAGACCAGGCTGATCATTTCAGTTGCTTGCATCCACAAAGGCACTGAATTTTAGAGATTTTATAGAGAACTGCTTATAGAGGTTTTAATTTAAGAGTGGTGGCCTTATGCATCAGTTTCAACAAGGCTTAGAACAACTTTCAAACCTTCTTCAATGGATGCTTCTCTATCAATTTTGTAATACCTACATCTTAAATAGAAAAATCTGCTTGTTCACCAAATATTCATGAATGTTAAACCATGCCTAACTTTCTACTTTTCTCCAAAGCATGACTTGAATTCTTCTACCAGCTCTAATAATGCATACTCTTTAATTCCTATGCCAAAAAAATCCATCATTCATAACCAGAAGCATTCATAATTGAAATGACTGTCTCTGCTGTCGATGGCACCATCAATTACAGGGTTAGGTGATGGGGAAGATCTGTACTGATTAACATGCATTTTTCAACATCACTGCTCAGGAAGGTTTTATATAGCTGCAACTTTCAGGAAGTAGCTGGGATCTGGTATTCTGAAATTACCTTGCCATGGTATTCTGAGATAACAGCTTTGGAGCATTTCTTAGTAAAGGCTTCACATTTCATTTAAGAATCAAATTTCAGTAACATCACATTGGCCACAGAAGTAATTAACTTTCCAGAAAAAATTCTCCGTGACAAATTTTGCCCAGAACTGCAGCTTGTACAGCCCTGCTCAGCATAGTGTAGGACATAGAATACATTTGCAAAATGTTCTTAGTTCTCAAATTCAGCAAAGTACTTAGGCATTTATTGTCCTTATCACCTTCTTTCATCCACCCCTACTCAGAAAAGGACAAGCCAAGATGGAGAATTTGGGAATCAGCAAGACACCTTCTGCTCTCACCATCTGGATTTTTAAATATGGATGTTGCTGTATGGTATACCAAATGCAAAAGTCAAATAAAATAATAAGTGAAATCCTTCAAAAATTGTGAGTTCTCTCAGAGAATCAAAAGTGCATCAAGCACCTCCCCATTTACCTCCTCCTCTGTGAGCAGGAGCTCAAGCTCAATTCCTCTGCAGTTCAAGGGCATTTTCTGCTGTAACAATGAACCAGGCACAGCCAGGCTGGAATTCCTGTTCCAAGGGAGACAGGCCTCCTGCTCTAGAGATTCACCTGCCCTTTTCTAGCCTTTTTCTCATTAAGCTTCCTGTTTAGGAAAATTCCTTTTCAAATGTATCCTTTTTAGCAAGGTGCAGTCATTACTATAATTCAGCTCAGATGAAGGAGGCCATTACAGTTCAAGGAAAGACTGTTAAGTGAATTTATAACTTGAATACAATAAATTTAATTTTTCATTCAGAGCAAGAGACTTGAAGTAATTTACTTTACACGTGACTGCAGCAATTTGCCAATAAAATCCACAGTGAATATAATGTGGTTTGTCCATAAATGGAACAGAAGAACTTGCATTTACTGTATGGGTTGTCCTATGCTATACAATAAAGCTTGAAATCACTGGACTATCTGGACACTGATATCACTCAGGAGCTACAGCACAAATGCAGCACTGTATAGGAAGAACAATGCCTGCTTCTGTCTTTTCATCCCACTGATCCTTCAAATATTTGAACAGTGGAATCACTTCATTGATGCACCATTTGATTAAACCAGGCTTAGGTCTCAAATGCTCAATGGATTCTTGTTTGTAAAGACTTGATGCTTTCATATCTGATGCTGTTATGTCTCTAGTACCAATTTCCATATTCATTCAGCTTACTTCTCTATAGTCCTCATTCTAATTATTGTCAGTGTTGTTGGCAATGTCTAATGAGGGATGAAGGAATGCTTCTGAGTTCCTAGGTCCGGGTGTTGTGCCCTGGAGACAAGAACTCCACATTTGGACAACACCCAAACACACCCCAGCCCCTTATCGTGCTCTAGTTTGCATAGAAAAGAAGCCCAGCACCCCAGACAAGTCCTGACCATTTCCCAATCTCAGCAAATGGAGGAGAAGGGAATTAAGTCACACCTCACTGGGCACCTTTAAGTCAGATTGGGTCCAAGCTTTGTGCACAGAGAAAACATCTCTCAGAGTCAGCATCTGGGGCTTTTGAAACCCGTGTATTCCTGGAATACATATATATATATTTTATATATATACACACCTCCTTGAAAAGCAATTCTGCCAAAAGAATCAAAGGCCCTGCTTTATTCAGCACTATGGATACCAGATCAGCAAAGCACAGATAATGACCCAGTTCTTACTTGGTTCTCCTGCAATCACACAAGCCAAGGAGCTGTTTCTGTTTATAGTGGGACCTGTTGTTTACACACTGGGATAAGGACTATACAAGAACATACAGACAGGCTGAAAAACATCTGAGTTCATTTCAAACACATCTATATTTGAAAGCTTGCTGCAACTGAGGATTATTTATAGTGTTTATAAACCACAGTCATGGAGCAGGACTGCACCAGGCTACGTAGTGTAAACACACAGACTAAAGTTACAACTCCTGTAACAAGGATTGGGAGGGATTTTACCACACGGGATTTGAAGAACACAACTCAAGAACAGACTATGGTAGATCAAATATTGAATAGAAGTTCTGTTTTCAGCATGTATCTTTGCTTCCAGCTTAGCTAGGGAAGATTGCCTTGGCAGAATTGATTTCATTTTCTACTCAAAAACCATGATAATCCTACACACACCTTGTTATTGGCACTTCTGTTTGGACACTTTCAAAAATAATAAGCTTTTTGCTTCAGAATTAAGGCAAGAAAATTGATTCTATATTTTTTGACACTTACTGCAGGTAATTTAAACCTAGGGATGGAGTCCTCTGGAGGTTCAAGTATCTTGTCTGTTTATGAATGATTGAATCAGATTTAACAGACTCAAAAATCTACCATTTCAGAAATCAGACTATGAGAATTTCTTTCTTTAAAAAAAGCCTTGTTCTTTCTGCATCACTAAATTAACATTTTTAGAAAGAAACAGAAATGGAAGTGAACTGGAAAGGTTAAATTCAGTAATAAAATTTCTGAGCTACAGCTTCAGAAATGACATAGAATTTACATCTGGCCCGTATTCCTTTCAAATTTTGGAATCAGGATTGAAATTCCCATTTCAGATATGGAGGACCAGAAATCGTCTGATTTATGTAAACAATCTGCTTGGCTTAAAATTATGTTTTCTGCATATAGGAAAAATATGACTGAAAAAGTTTTGTACATTAACATTTTACAGGGCACCAGGAACTGAAAAGCTGCACTGTAAATTTTTAGTACCTCTGAAAATCTACCTCAGAGGTTGAACCCACATGACATTAGAATGATAGCTGGTGAAAAATAAATTACTTAAATGTTGTGATTCATTCAAGTTTGCAAGAATAAACCAGATGTTATTTGGTGTATTTCCCACATACAGCCTCCTCCCCTCATAGCAATCCTTCCAGCATTTTTCTTTATACAGTATTTTACTGGGGGGGAGTAGTTATGAGGTGTCTATCGATAGTAGGTTAAGTAATAAAACCTAAAACCACCCCAGATATTCCCAGATATCTCCAGGAGTTACATTCCTCAAATGACTGGAGCATGATGCATTAATATAATTACACTAAATTACATCTACACAGCTTCTTTGATCTCATGTATTCCCAAAGCAAATTACAAGTTGAATGAATATTCCACTCTCACTGCTCACAAACCATTTAACAATAGGTTACACACATTTTGTCAGGTGATTCCTGTTCCCTGACTCGTGACCATGGATACCCCTATCAGAGGCATTCATCTCATCCATCTGAAAATGATCTCAGGCATGTAAGAGGCACTAAATCACACTTATTTAAATTAAAGCAGGCACTCACACAACTCCTGCTGCTCTCTTGCACATGATTCATATTAGCACTCAAAGAAGAATGACAAGAATAGATCATAGAACAATCACAGAATTATGATGACCTAAAATACAGCTTTTCAACCTGGGGAGGTAGCTTCAGCTTCAAATGCTAAAAGAATTATGGTTAAAAATGGGAAGAATAAAACAACTCCATGCCTCCAGAAGGCAGAGCCTTGAGCAAAGAGAAATGCTCAAGCCCAAGGGTTTAAAACTGCTTTTAATGGCAGCCTGACAGGCTGAAAGGGATATCTTTTCCTTACTTTTTCATACTTCCTCAGTTCTTCCCCTGTGAAGTTGGATGGCAGCTGCAAAGTTCCTAACAGTATTTGATTTAAGAAAGCAAAAGTGACTAGACAGATGTTTATGCAATCTCTAATGTAGGGCTTGAAAAGAAAATGGTTGTTGGAGGCTGGCTGTAAATAGTTACATGATCCCCGTGCATTTCATCAGTGCACATGTTCTGGATCTCTAGTGCCTCCAATCTTACTGCAAAAGTGACTCCAAAACTTGCTGGAGTCTGAATACAGCTGAGCAGACCAGAGCCATAAATCATTTGACTGCATGCTTTACCCTTAAAATCGTAGGGCACAAAAGAAATTACCTTGTCAAAGGCTCTTAGAAAACAAAGCACACTTTTAAAGACTGCATCCTTATGTGCTTCACATAAAGTTCAAACTAATGGCAACAGCCCACAGGCATTAAGAGAAATAACAGCAATCAATGCTATTTTTAAAGGGAAGAGTGGGGGCGAGGGGTTAACATATGTGGAATTAGCTCTGGGCAAAATGAGAAGCCATTGCATCTAAAATCAAATGCATTCTCTGAAATAGACACCAGGGACCAAATTCCCATGCAGACTCCTGCAGTCCAAGAGTTTCAGCAGAATTTGGCCTTCCTCTTAACTTAGCTTCATTAGGTCATTTCATGCCATCAGTTTTTATGTTGGACACCCTACGTACTGCACATCAGTTGTTGGCACTATGTAAACAATTTTCCAAATTGGAGGGGGAGGAAAGGGCTGTGTGTGTAAAAGGGAGAGGAATTTTTGCCCATTTAGAATAAAAGTAATTTCTAAGAAGAGTTCGAGGCGGAAAGTGGTATTTGTACCCCTTCTACCAGATGTCACCAATGACAACAAGAGCCAGTATTAAATATCTCTCCATCAAATTCTTCTTGAAATTTTTCAGTGCCAGCTGGCCAAGAATTCATTCTGAAAACAGAGAAAGCTGAAATCCTCCAGAGCCATTCTTAACCAACAAAAGAATTATCTTCTCTGCAAAACAATTTTCTGTGGAGGACAGACTTGCAGAATTTTTAATAAGAAAAAAAAAGCTTGCAGCAGTAATTTTTTTTAATGTTTATATACCACAAATGAAATGGCACCTCATCCCCAGAGAGGATCTTTTGTTGCCTTTTGATCAGCTTCTGTCAGTGCTGGATGCACTAAGGCCCAGTAGGTACCCTCCATTTGTCACTTTTCTGTCTGGCACCCTGATTTATTAGTGACTGGCTTCAGTGACTGGTTAAGTTTGTCTTCCATCTTAGAGGGAAATGCTTTGGAAAAAAGATGCCTTGATGCTCTCTCTGACATGAAGACACCGTCACCTCTTACTGTGCCACCGCCTCAAGCTGTGATGCCAATTGCACTGTCATCCCTTGCCATCCCTTAATCCTGGCCATAATGACACCTTGTGCTGTCATCCATATGACTTGTCTTTCACTGTTCTGCTACCTCAAGACACAAGTGAGATCCAAGCTGACAGGCTCCTCACCCAGCTAGGCTACAACATTCGTGGAAGAAAATTGAGACGATCGAATAATATCCATGAAAAAAGTAACTAGGACAAAGGAACACTGGGAAACAGCACTGGCCAAACAATTCTAGAAAATAATCACTTCTCTGAAAGGGATTCTAGACAGGCTGAAAACTGAAAAGACACTCTTCAGATATTTTTATAGCGATGATGTTGCTATTGAAATTTTCCTCTCTATTCTGAAAGCAAAGATCTTTCATGTAGGGCTCAGGGACTTTTGTCTCAGAGACAGCTGGGCAGATCACAACCCCTTTGCTTCATACATACCCAACTAAACAGGTTGTCAGAATCTTGAAGAATTGTAAGATTTTCTCTGGAAACAGAGCAGATGAAATACCCTCCCCCAACCAACTGTTCTGATGGATTGACATAATATTATTTTACCTCCTATAGCAACAAATTCACTGTGTGGTTTTTTTTTCCAAACAACAACAGATCAGATATTCTGGAGATAACATGGCTATTATTTCCCCTAATTGGTTTGCTATGCAAACAATACCTGAACAGTTAAAAGGATACCTTTAATTTTTTTCTTTTGTTTAGTGCTCCAACGATGAAACTCTATCACAGAGAGTGTCTACAGGTAAGATAACAAGTTATTGCTTTTAAACAGTCACTAAAGACAAAGACACTTCTTCAGAAGTTAGTGTGCTTCATTTCATCTGACTCTTCAGATCAAGCATATCAGATAGTGGGGACTTTTGTCTTGCCCTACATCACATGAAGAAGCTGGTGTTTTCTGCTTCAATCAGAGGAAATTTGACATGACTCTGTTCTTTTTGCCTATCTGGCCACTTATCTTGTTTCGTTTGCAAATATCATATGTATTCTCTTGAGATAAAAATAGTGCAAGATGATTAGTTAGGCAAGTTCATTTGACACCATTCCCCCTTCGTGACGCTGAAATCTAAAATCTGTATATGGTATACAACTTAAAGTATATATATGCAAGCTCAGCTCTGCTGGAGACACACTGCAAGTACCTTCCTCCCAACCTGACTGCTTCCTTACCCAGCCAAGAAGACCACAAAGGTAAGCTGATTAGATCTTCTGCTTTCAAAGAAACACAAAAGCAAAATGCTCCCTAAAGGGAAAGCAGTTAAAGTATCTATTCTTATTTCAGCTTCCAGGATGTTGTATCTTTACAAGCTAACATAGAATAGAATCAGAATTTGGATCAGAGGATGGAACAGACAGGAACGATGTCCCTTGTCAAAAATGCTGTGATTTTTAGGTTTTCCTTCAACTCTTCCCCTTTTTAATCCTGTCAGCAGTGAGAATTAGGTGAACGGATGAGCTCAAAGTTACATTGCCTAATGCTGAGAGGGGGAAGCATTTTGCAGAAGAACCCACTGGGACAAAATAATTCAGTAGAGAAAGAAAAGTAACCCAGTTGCCTGAGCTGGGGAAGGATCCATTGCCATCAGTGGGAATGTGTGCCATCACTTTCTTAACCATTTCAGAGATATTCAGAAAGGAACTAAAATGATTGACAATTTCTTCTGCTGCAAACCAACAGGTACAGAGGCAGCCATTTCATATTTTAGAGGAAGTTTAAACCTGTGTTTAGATCTCAAAGCAGTGCACAGACTATAAATGGGTATCACTAGTTGATTCCTTCTCAGTCCATGCTTAGACAGGAAGAATGATGTTGCTGAAGACCAGTTAGGGATTAATGAAAATATATTTTCTATTCTCTCCTGGCTTTCAAGAATAACTTTTCTATGCCTTAGTCCCCTTCCTTCACTAACATGAATTAAGAGTAACATTGCAAGTTTTAAACTGTAATCTGTCTGCACTGGTATGTGCAGTTTACCAAACTGTAACTGCATCAAATCACTAAAAATTGATTAGAAATTCAGGCATTATGGCATTTTGTTAAGTGATACACATTGCACCGGCAAACTATTGCAGCTGTTGGTGGCTGAATGGGACAGAGTATTTTTCTCACATGAAAAGCCACTGTGTCAGAAGAAAACACCTCCTCCACTCTACTAAGAGTGAATAATAAGTCATGATACTTCTGTTCTAAAGACAACAATCTACTGAAATGCCAAAATCTGGGCAAAAATGGGGTTTATTATAACTTATATGGAATACAAAAAGAAAAGGACCTCAGAAAATACTGACAAAAACTTTTTTACAAAGCTCTCATGAAAAGTAGTATTTCACTGATGCAGTAGCCCAGCAAGACACATTTATCATTGCAACTAAACAGGAGAGGAGCTTACTCTCCAAATTTACATGAGTAAAATTACTTTTACTAATTCTACACTAATATTTTCATTCTTTGTGAAGGTCACTACATGTACTGATAATAACACTAGACTTTTCACATTCCAATTAGTCCAGATACAGTTCTAGGGGACATACCAGCCTTATCTCTTATGTGTGCTGTAAATACATTCTGGGTTTTACTGACTAATAATCCACCTCCAGGAAAACCCACAAAGTCATGAAGATGTGTGGTGCTGGACACCCTGGATGTGCTGTCCCAGTGCAGCAGAGGCAGCAGATCCTCCCGAAGCCCCACGCTCCCGCGTGCAGAATTCCTCCCTCATTCCCAGCTTTCAGTGGAAGCACCTGCTCCAGACATCTGTTACAGCGTGCTCCACTTGCCATCAGATGAATAATGTGTCCCCTATCACACACTGTCACTGCAGAACTTCAAATAGAGCCATGAAAGTAGGAAAGTCATTTTAATGACTAAGTAGCTCACATTTAATTTATTTTACAGTTCAACAATGGCCATCACTGACATCCTCTCTGCTAAAGATATTGAATCTGCTCTCTCCAGCTGCCAGGGTAAGGAATGGTTGCTCTGCAGACAGAAGATGCATATCATTTTTATGTCTTAAGATGACATGCCTATCATTTTCCCCTCAGATTCCTTCCCTGTGAGATCTCTTTCTAAGCTGCATTACACTATAGTCCCTTAAATTCAAAAGGTCTCACAAGTGGTGAACAGCAATTAAATGACCACCATTTCAGTTAGGGCTGGCTTAACACTAAGCTGTCAGTGTCTAAACCTGTTAAAGACTTAAATTTAAAGTTGGCCTTGTCCTTCAAAATTTCAGAAAAAGCCTCAGCTGGCAGAATGAGAGTGTCATTTGTGAAACAAGTATCAGTCTCACTTCTCTTAAGAACTGCTCAGTAAGATCAAGCCAATTTTCCAAATACTCAAAGATCTGATTTGTCTGTGAATTACTTACTCTTCTATCAAATTCTTCACCTAAGTAAGGACTCTGTGAAAATTAATGAAGAATTACAGAGTTGTTTGTAAGTCACAGCAGCACCTTCTCAATATTTATTATTAATTGCATGTGACACATTGCATAAATCCTGATTTAGCGGAATGTGCATTGTAGCAGAAAACTTCAAACTGGCTGAAAGGAAACATGACCACGGGCACAGAGTGATTAAAAAGGGAAATTATCATCCACTGTATCTGCTCTTTTCCTACACCAGGGAACAAGAGAAAGAGGGCAGGCTGATGCTTAAAAAAAGACATACATATTCACAAGGAATACACACAGTAGTAGCAACTTCAAAGAAGAATATTTAACAACTTCTGTTTCTTCCAGCTGATGATTCCTTCAACTACAAGTCTTTCTTCTCCATGGTTGGTTTAACCAGCAAAACTCCTGATCAGATAAAGAAAGTTTTTGGAATCCTTGATCAGGACAAGAGTGGTTTCATTGAAGAAGAGGAGCTGCAGTAAGTACTGTTCAGCTGCTCTGTTTCTTTAAACAACAAACAAAAACCTTAGAACTTGCTTGGTGTCCTTGAAGAAACCCTTGATGTTATTTTAAAAATAAAACACAAATTCTTGTCGTTTCTTGAATCTGTGTGGATTCCCTCAGATAACAAGAGCAGACATTACCTTCTGGGACGTTTTAGAGAGCAAAACTCAAGCACAGCACCCTGTTATATTTCAGGCTGTTCCTGAAGAATTTCTCCTCAAACGCCAGAGCCCTCACCTCGGCAGAGACCAAGGCTTTCCTGGCTGCAGGAGACACTGATGGTGATGGCAAAATTGGAGTGGAAGGTAAGACTTTGGAAAATTGATAAATTTTGTGGTTTAAAATGCACACATTTCAGGCTCCATTTAAACTGGGCCATGAAGAATACACACGAGTACTTTGGCCTGATACTTTCTGCCACAATTTTTGTATGAGCAAATACTCTTTTATTTTCATAGCTTTATTCCCGTTTGATCTCTGTTGTAGCAACAGAATATTTAGGCCCAGTGTAGAGTCTGGTCTACTAATCCATGATAACAGCTTTGGGGTTAATCCTGCAGTGTTTCTGATCCATAGACTCAATGTGCCAGATTCTTAAAAGATTCAGAACACCTGAATGTCTCAGAATTTCTATTTCAGCAGTGGATGTTCTGCACTTCTGGCCGTACAACATTTCCATTTTTAAACACATCTCTGCCTAAATAAATTTATTTCTTTGTCTCCTATCAAACACTGGCCACTATTACTGGGTGCTTAATTCACTAATGTAAAATATGACTGGCATTGTTTCTCAAGGCTGCAACTGCAGCAGTGCAGCACAGGATTCTGTGCTGGAAAATTATCTGATAAGTTATGATCTGATTATCTGCCCACATTTCACTGGGCAGTCCTTTGAGAAACTCAATCAAATTCCTGAAGAAAACCTCACAGGGATGATGTGAACTAGTCAGGATATTTCTTTTAGAAACTGCAGCACAGAAAAATAGGACATTATGCATCATGTATTAGAGATGAAGTCACTGAAAACAGGGCTGTCTCAGCTGAACTAGGACAGGTGGCAAAAACTCCAACAGACACACGTGCTAATCTTAGCCAGATTTGGGAGGAGAGAGAGATACACTGTTGGAGGAATTTGCTTTAGCAGCAGCTTTAGCAGCTTCTGTTTATGAGCCCCAAATAGGGCATTGTATTTTGCAGATCTTGGCCCTTAACCATTGAATCTCCCATTCTGGAATTACTTCACTACAGATATTTTCTATTTGGAATAACAAAACAAAAAAAATGTCACTGAGAGCTACCGGCTCTTCTTCCTTGGCTATTATCAGAGTTTGTAAAGGGGTAAAGATAGTTTACCTTTAAATCAGGATTTCCCACAAATACAAATTTACAGACACACTCCTCCTCTCTGCACTTACTCTTTTTAAGGAGTGAAAAATCTGTTACGCCCCCAGAATCTCAGTTTAGCAGTAGCTTGTGCAGTGTTATAATAACTTTGGGAGCCCTCCATGCCTAGGAGTTTTAGTCATTTTTATCTATCTTTTTAAAGATGTAAAAAAACTACTTTCAACGAGTTTTATTCCCTGCTTTTCTCACTTTCTTCCTTGACAGAATTCCAGTCTCTGGTGAAGGCATAAACAGCAGTAGACCAAAGGCAACCTTGGACTGCCTCTGCCAATTACCTCGCCCAGCAAGCACTTCGCACTCAGCATGTGTTTGTACATTTTTATATTGTTTCAGGCATTAACAGTTCCCCACACATGAAGTTCACACACCTGATTGCTGAGAAACCTTGCAATGTTTTGGTCACATGGCATTGTTACATTTCCATTGTAAAGAAGGCACTTTGTGATTTTCCACCACTGATAATGTTGATATTGTGGCTGGGAGAGGGGAGAAAACAATTAAAAAATCAAGTAAACAAAAAGACCCTTGGGAGAAAAAGCTGCTTAAAAATTTTCTTTAGGTTCTCCATCCTCATACTTGAGCATGCTGACTCACCAGACTCAGTTTTGATGATCTTAAACCATACCGTATCTTCTCAGGCTTAATTGTACTGATTTAATTGAGGTTTATTTCTGATTAATTCTCTGATACTTGAGGAAAAACAATGCTGAAAAGATAGCTAAAAATAATTCATATTAAGTCCCAACCCTGAGAATGTGAGAAAAAAATTAAGACATTACAGAGGAGTTCACACCTGGCTCAAAGCACAGAATAAGTTTATGGGTAATTTTCCAAATAAAGTAGTAGACCACAGTGTAATCATATTGCCAGAACGTGTTTATGGCCTAAAATGTGTCTCTCCCTTAAGAAGATTTATCTTTCATGAAATCTAAGGCAGCTGTGAGACAGAAGAGAAGGGTCTAATCCTACTCTGACACTGTCACAAGTCATGGTCCCCTTACAACCTGGGCCACAGGCCTGGAGGTTTTTCCATGAATCATGAGCCTGTTGTTTATTGTCTCTTAACATGTACAAAACAATAATATTTGCCTAATCTGTGAATTTCTGTGTTTCCTACAGATGAAACTACAGCCAATCTTGCTGTTTGATTACCCTAAAGCTCTTACATTGTTAAATAATGGCCATTACTCAAGTCTTTCATTTATTATATGAATTATTATCTATATGTTCCACAATAACAGCAGTTTTCTTCAATATGAAAACTAAGAACAAGTCTTCCCTTTGAGAAGTGTCTTAAAGGACTTAAGAGTTGATTATAGCATTGTCTTCATTAATGGACAAAGTAAATAATATTCATGGCTAAATGCAGACATCAGCAGGCTGAGTAGATGTTGTGCATCTCTGGCTGAGTGTGCCAGAAATTTCCCCACCCTGATTTAGCTGTTTCCTTCCCCATGTCCCATGCTGTGGCTCCAGCTCACAAGCAGACTGTAGTTTTATTACTCTTCACTAAAACTGAATGATAATTATGATTTGGCAGCTGTTTTGAAGAAGAGCAGAAACAAAGCCTTTGGAACTTTTATGTAACAGCCAGTGTTGGCATTTCCATGAATTGCAAGATGATTATGTGAGGCAAGCACAGCTCCCTCATTCCCAGGCATGTAAGAGAGCCGGTCGACCGATTTAAGATGCCGAATGCAAAAGAGGAATTCTAGCAATCAGACTCACTGAAGCCTTGGCAGAATTATAATGAATATAAATCCTAATTCTATCCCTACTGCCTTTGATGTTAAATCTGGGCTTAAATTATAGCTGCTGTTAATTGCAGCATTGAAATATTTTGCATAATGATGAGACCGGCTCCTTTTACCTTAATTATTTCCCTGTTGAAGAAAAAACCTGGGGCAATCTAGATCTGCAGCAATACCCAGATGTAATATATACATTGGCTCTTCACACTGCTGATCACTAAACTATCCTGTCACTGGCTCACGAGCAGATGGCACAGACAGCACCAGAAGTGACAGACCTGACACTGCATTCCTTGTACCTCTGAGACTCTCATGTGGAATGCAAGAAATGCAAGACTGCACAGTGGCCCATCCTGTATTTCAGAGATGCTGAACAACTGCACATCACTGCCTTGTGCTGCCACAGGGGAATGAAGCACTCCCAAGAATCAGGAAATCCTTGTGTGTGCTGCAACTACACCTATGCTTATAAGAAAATCCGTTCTTCTTAAATACTGGCAAGAAGATGTGTTTTAAATCTTATTAAAATCATCCAGCCATTTCATTCAAAGGAATTATAATAAAAATCCAAGAAGTCCCCAATTTAAAAAAAAGCCCATGGGCTTCAGCAAAAATACCACTACTCTCTATTAAGGTTTCTGTTGGCATTAGGATCCACATTTTAGATCCACATTTTAACCAAATTAGAAAAGAGCATTTTTCAACTAAAGGAAACAAATTCAAAAAATGTGACGTTTTCTGGCAAGGTTCATTTTAATTAACTTAAGTCAGTGGCAGCTTTCAGTTTTTTATGGAACATCATGGAGTGTTCTCTGAATTTGACAATGCAATCATGCTAGAGAAAAACTTCAATTGCAGGATGTCTATGTGAATGCCAACTGAATTACCAAAGAGACACATGGTTGGTACCACAATGTTACCATAATTAAGGTACAGAACCAGCGAGTAATTCCTGATGGAAAGGTCTGGAGGTCTCTGGAGGTTCTCTGAAGGTCTCTGGTCCAATCACTCCCTCAGAAGGGCAATTGCTCTAAGATGAGTTTGAGTATCACCAGGGATAGAGGCTCTATAACCTCCCTGGTCAATCTGATAAATAAGGATTAAATCCTCTGCATCAAGCTGCTATGAATGAATTAAATAAATAAAACACTGCTGAGTACACAGTTAAAAACTAAAATTCTGTTAGAAATTGTTTATGCTACATCAAATCAGAAAGAATCTAACAGCCCCTGGTATTTTCACATTGATCACCTGCTCTCAGGTTCAGAGTAAGACCATCCTACTCACTATAAAAATACTCAGTATAAAACTGCTTCAAAGTTCCCAGCATAAAGGAGATGTGGTTTGTCTGTTTTACCTTCACTTAAGACAATTAAAGAGCAACCCAAATTGTGAGTGGTAGATCTGAACTCCACTAGGACTGTGAGTTCTCAGACACTTCAGTTCCTTGCTCACCTTGTGGGAGCAGTCTAATCTCTAATCCTCCCTATACTTCTTATGAAATAAAGATGTGCTATGATCTCTTTAAGGAGGAACAAAACACAAAGAAATCTACAGTCCTACACAAGCCCCTGGAAAAAGGACACAGAGGGCCAGGGTCACGATCCCAAACCCACCCTAGTGCTCCAGCCACTGAATTCACCATCTCTCTTAAACCAAAATTTTGAGTTGCCCTCAAAGAGGAGCAGAACCATGCATGAGATAAAACCTCCTGGTGTTTAGTGGAAGCTGGCTGCCCCCTAACTTCATGTTCCTTTGGAAATCCCAGTCCAAAAGCCATTTGTAAACTTGAGATCCAATTTCAGCTCTCCAACTGCTTGAAATCTCAGTCATCTTCTAACAAGTAGAGAGCACAGAAAGGGCAAGGGGGTGTCAGAACATTCATTGCACACATAGACTGGTACAGTTTCTTCTTTGAGTTAGCAGCCAGCCCATGTGGAAAATCTTTGATGCAGCATCATCAGAGGTGCCTGGAACTCTTCACACAAACAGTGTGGGCAGAGGGGGCCAAGGCTGGATTAATTTCCTGGAATGAGTTACTGAAATAAACACATCTTGATTAAATCCCTGAACAGACACGTACCTAACATTTTCATGCTCAATTTTTCACATATTATAAAACATTTTAATAAGAGGATACCAGGGAGCATGACCTAAAGTGTTCACATTTTATGAAACCTAATTTCCCCATTAGTTTTGATCATAAGCACAGAAAGATGCCATTATACTGGTCTGGATTTTTTTGTACACTTTCTGCACAAATATCTATAGAGCACATCAGCAGCTGAGATATGGCTACTCCAGAACTCTTGATTCGTTTGTCATCATGTCCTACACTTGTGAAAACAAGAAAATCAGTCTTATATATCAAGCTTCAGAAGAGAAAAACAGATCCCACTCCATTTACAATAGAAAGAGAAGATACACTTGGACAATGCCTTTCCCTGCAGTTACCAATTATTGACCCTAAATTCAAAGGGGAACTTCTGTCCAAGTAGAATATACAAATATTTGACTCAACAGGAATCACATCAGTTCCATCACAATGACATATTGATCAGCTGTATTTTCTAGACACTGACTTCCTGCTTTAACTCCCAGGCTTCCAGAATAAATTTATTTTATATTTGTAATGATATCCATAATGGACTGTAAAATTTAGCCAACATAAAAATGAACACAGTAAACTCTGATTTTGTTAGGCAGATAAGTAACCTGTTCTTCTAAATCATCATGAAAGGAAAGTCCTCAGGAATTATCTCAGATTTTTCAGTCTACTCTGTTTATATTTCTGTTCTTTCAAGTGATTTGCTAGGCTAGATTTTTTTCTTATAAATACCTGTTCCTTCCTCTCTCCCCCTCTCATGAACCCCCTCCTGTTATCCTGTTCTCATGCTGGTCCTCGGCTCTGCCTCACCCGCAGTTCCGCAGAGCTGTCACGGCTGCACTTGCCTGTCTTTGGTGCCACCTTCGGGCAAGTGCTGGTTTGCACAGAAATACTCCAAAACTCTCCGCTATAAATGCTTTGTAATCCCGGTGTGGGCTCCTCAAAAGGATTACTTGAATGATCAGTAATTCCCATACAACTATCAGATTTTCTTTGATCCCAGGCCATGCTCTTGTTTATTTCCTAGGTTCCCAACCCAAAGGCACAGCTAGATTCCCAATGGAAAAACTGAATCATTTAATTTATATTTCCACCTGTTCAGGATAAAATGCCTTTAAAAGTAACTTGTTCAGTTGATCTTATATCACCCAGAAAAGTTAGTTTTCACAATTTTCAATTTACCACACTGCATGAGTTTGGAATTAACATAGTCAATGTTTCTTGTAAAAATTCCTCTCTGGAAGAAATCAAGGGGATCTGAGATAGATGAGGTTTTGCATTTATTTTCATGTACCTAATTTTTGTAAGACAGCAGCTTTATGTTATAGTGATTAGAGGATAGGCTTTGTTTTAAACTTTCTCATCACTCAAGTGTTATTTAAACCTGGCAATACTCCAGCCATGTTTATGTGTTAGTCAGCGTGAAATGTTCTCCCAATGGCTTTTTACACCTCTGGCCAATTTCAACTATTCTCAAGGCCATTAAGTTCCAATAAATTCCATGAGTTAGCTGACTGGGGGTTCCTATTAATATCCAGTAAGAGAAAAGCTGTAGTTTGAGCTTAGCTACTGTTTAGACCTTACAGAAGTTTGTCTTTTCAGTGCAGCAAGGAAGAAGCAAATATCATTGATTCACTGCTCTGTTTCCCTCCTGGCCATAACTGATCCACTCTCCTGTGTCCTGCTGAGCAGCTGACAACCTTCATTTTGTAAATGGACACAGTTACTAGGATGATTTTAAATGTGCACCATGCAATTAATTACTGCTGAGCAAATGCTGTCAAGATGAGACTTTTATAGCTAACCAAAGATTATATAACAACTTATTAAAAGTAATTTGGGCTGAAGAAGTTTTGTCTTTGAGCTTGTACTTGTATATCAGATATATCCATTACAAATGTATCAGTATTAGTATGTTTTGAAGACTACTAGGGCAACTGCAGGAGTAGTATTTCATGGGTAATTCATATCAGGATTGGGCCCTTAAAAGTCAAAGTCTACTTTGAAGATGTCCATTTCTGGCTATCATTAAATTAAAAATATATGTATTTTTTCATTTATACAATAAAAAATTCATTTCACTAAAATATGTGCAAGCTGAGAGGATTTACTTCATATGGCACTAAACCTTACATATTGTCTAAAACACCATGCACATTCCTTTGGGACATAAATATCAATCTGATTAGCTAGCAGGTCTTGTCAGCCACAGCAACTTATCCCCTGGGGTATCTGAGCCATCACGTGCCTCTAGGACTTCTGTAAAAGGTCAAGAGGACTTAACTGAGGTCTATATAAGTCCTTCCCTATGTCATTTGAAAAAGAATGAAGTCAAGAGGACTCTGCTGATCTTTTACCTGACAATAGTTTCTGTTCTGGGTTGGGGAAAGCTAAGTGGCCAGGTGAGTTCAATCTTTCCTCTGGAACTTTAGAAGACATCACAATAATTCACACCAAAAATGCACGGAAATAACCAAAGATGCCCAAATGCCAGGAAGTTCTATAAATACATTTGACTTTGTCCTCAGCTCATCCACCTGAAGATTTAACTGGAAATACTCAGATGCACAATGTATGTCTGAACTGAAGGATGGAGCAGCTGGTTCCTGCAGGGCAGCTCGCCTGCTCTGCCCTGGCACCTGGGCTCACCTCGGGGCCACCTCCATAGCTCAGAGAGCCAGAGCAGTGGCAACTCCACCCAACTCTACCCAACAGTATTTTTCATTTTGCAGTATTCTTGGCATGGCTCTTTCCAGTATCCTGACAGAAGCTGAAATTGCTGCTGGTCTACAGAGCTGTCAAGGTAATATTTATGTTTTAAATTTGGCTGTGCAGTTTATCTATCAAATTCCTTGCGACCCCAGAGTCCCAATTCCAATGGAAACAGAAAAATCTCTCTTACTAAAAACAGAAGAATGACTCAAGGTAATGGAACAGATGCAAGTTTTAATCTTGGCCAACCAAGCTACAGGTACCCACAATCATTTGTGCATTGCAGCAATTTTAAGGATTAAAAAATCCAAAGGCTGAATCCTGCATCAGAAATCCTGTTTTTTCAGAGAATAATAATAAAACTACTGCTGATTTCAATATAAGCCAAACATTTATCATCAAGTTCTACAAATATGTCTTTCAGTGAAGTATCTATTTACAAGGGTATGTTCTTGCATGCTGAAGACCACAGTCATTATTTCATTACCTTCCTAGTTATGAGACATCATTGATGGAAAAATCCCATTTATCTGATATAAAATCAGGAAAATCAAAGACTGTTACTTGGTATTTGTAATTACCCTCACTGTACTGCAGAATAGTTTGCTGCTTTTTGATCAAAAAGCTAATTTTTTGGTTCCAGGTTTTTGACTACTTTTCTTCATCTCTCCTTGTTTCCATCTGATTATTTCAGCTGCTGATTCATTTGATTACAAAACCTTTTTTGTCAAAGTGGGTCTCAACTCCAAGTCCAAAGACCAAGTTGCCAAAGTCTTTGGAATTCTTGACCAGGACAGGAGTGGCTTTATTGAGGAAGAGGAACTGAAGTAAGTAAATAAAAAAAGTTACCAACAGGCTTGTGGTTTATCACTAAAAATGCATGATAAAATCAGAAATATTCCCTTTCCTCCTCCCCCTTTGGATGGGAGACAATCATGTGTTTGTGCACCTGTGAGTGCTGGTGCTGGAGGAGCTGCAAGTCAAATAACAAAGGCAAGGCTGGATCACAATGGGGAAACTCTCTGACAGCACTGCAAATACTTGTTTCATATGGCAATAACTGACAGGCTGTGAAGGTAAAAATAGCAGTTCTGCTATAGCTGCTTTTTATTATTGTAAGATTTTTTTCACCAGATTGAATTCAAAGGGCCATTTTTCTTTCATCTTTCTTCTGTCACATGAATTCTACCTTCCCGATCACATTCATCAGACTTTGAAGTTAAAAGTAAGCTTAGAGAAACTCTTGCTGAGACTCTGCATCTTAGGAGAAAGAAGGAAGATAACAAGGGAGGGAAGATGAATCCTGCCACTACAGAGGATTATTTAATTTTGTCTTTTTAATTCAATGAAACCAAGATGTCATCAAGGATTTTTTTTTAGGCTGTGAAGCAGCATCCTCTTACTTCCTACCCTCACTCTCAACAAAGTTAGAGGAAGTTTTACCATTGAAATAGTTCTCAAGAACTGAATCATGCTTGAAATTTTGCAGCTATTACCAACCCAAACCCTGGACACTTTCAGTACTATGTCTCTCTCATTTGCTCTCTCACCTTTACCAGACTTTTCCTGAAGAATTTCTCAGCCAGTGCCAGAGCTTTGACTGACGCTGAGACCAAGGCATTCCTGGCAGCAGGGGACAGTGATGGAGATGGTAAAATTGGAGTGGATGGTAAGACTGCCCTTATCAAAATGATAACACCTGCCTTTGAGACTTCCTAAAGGCAGCTCTAGGCACCTGCCCTGCTCCATGTACTGGGTGTTATGGATCTGATGCTGAGCTGCTCAGATCTGCTCAGGTCTGTGTTATAGACAGGATCTGACACAGAAACAGGTCTCTACTCTGCCCCTGGCTAAAGTGGTCAGAAAAGTTCCTTTTCTCATCTATGGACGTTTTTTTCAGGAATGGAACCTAAATTCAGTCTATAATTTCACTGCTTTTTGCTAGTGAACTGTGATACAATGGGACACTTAAAAGCAACACTTCCTTTGCCTTAAGTATCTATTGTTAGGAATACACAATGTGCTGCCTTTAAGGAATGATTATCAGAGGAAGTAGCATTAGTTTCCCATTTTAACTCTAAGAATTAGGAGAGAAATTTTGGGCTCTGTGATTACAAACAGAGGTCCCATTTTATTACTCTTTTTTCTTCTTTTTCAGAGTTTCAAGCACTGGTCAAATCATAGTCAGCAGTCAAGACAAAGACCAAGACATATGTGCCTTAAACAATCTTTCCTATTGCAAACCTGCCATTTATTTACACATTTTGTACCCTGAAAGGTCATGAACAATTGTTGGCAAGTGGTTTCATGTTGCTGGAAAACATCTGAAGTGGTACAAGCACTACTGAAGCCATGCTGCCAGGTGTTTTAAGCAGAAGGTCTCTGCCACTGAGGGACTGAACTGGAATCCACTCTTCACATCTGAATTTAGGGCATTAAAGACATAAACATAAATATTAAGAGGAG
Organism: Molothrus aeneus; assembly: GCF_037042795.1. Lineage (NCBI taxonomy): Eukaryota > Metazoa > Chordata > Aves > Passeriformes > Icteridae > Molothrus > Molothrus aeneus. The sequence continues at coordinate 9,597,563 of NC_089661.1, read as the reverse complement.
AAATTGAAAGCATCTCTGTGGGCCATTGAACTTTCGATATTTGCATAAACAGTTAGCATATGTTGTAAAAAAACTCAGAATTAATAAAATGTCCAGGTGTAAAACCTGTTTCTGGTAACCAGTAGCAGTGGTATTTAATCAAGAGGTGTTTTAATATTCCATATGTTTTTCTGTCCTTCTTTATGCAAGTGATTGTATTTCAGAGACTAAGTACATTGCAGAAGCTTGCACTAATTAAGTCATCAATTTAAGATCAGCTGGATCCAGGACTAATTTAGATTTCTGAAATAGCAATACATTCAAAATTCCCCAAGGAATCCCTCACCTTCATGCCCAGCCGATGGCACTATTGTTCCACTGCCGAGAAGCTAAAACAGTGTTCTGTGTGCTCGAATGAATTCCAGAACTCTCCTGTGTCCCACCTGCCACTTCTGCAAAAAGCACTTCAAAAGCACCAGTCCCAGTGCTCCATAAGAGCAAATGGGGGAATGTTGCCTAAATAATCAACATTCTGCTGCTTTTCTTCTCAGCACTGAGAATAACACAAGGCCCACATCTCACAGGGTTGTAAAATGCATCAATGTTTGTAAGGAAAGTATCATAAAATGAAGAGTGCCATAAAAAACTGCTAAGAAATTTATCTTTTTTTCTTTACAGACAGATTGAAATAGGAAGACAGACAAAGGAATGGGGAGAATGCAGAATTTTGAGTAGGTTCTCACTAATTGAAGTTCATTTTGTACACTAGGTAAGGGTTCTGGTTGAAAAGCATGGGGGTGATGATGGCACCACAATTTTGTCATAGTATAAACACACAGAGAAATCAAACTGGGCTATAAAAATGAACTCATTGCTAATAGTACCTAATGAAACACCACAGTGTATCAGGGTTTTGTCTTAGATATGTGACTAAAATAAACACACGGCCAAACAGCCTTTAAAAAAGTCTAGATGGCTTTAACCATCCCAAACATTATACTTCCCACATTACAGTTGCTCTTTGAAAAAAATTGGTGCTCTTGAAAATCATTCTTGGACAATAATCTTGCAAAAACTGATATGAGTGTCTCATACTGTATTTGTTGATTTGTTGGAGGTATTTAAGATGTTTCAATATTTGCAAATCAAAAATCTTAAGTTCAAAATTTCCTGCTGATGTTATTGTGGTTCTGATGCACAACATATTTATGATGAGACATTATGGAGAAGGAAGGAAATATCAATACAATGCTGGGGAAATCATCACATTACACAAAGTTAAAGCAATCTACAAGACTTTAATGAATATTCAATAACGTGTTCATGCTCTATATATTAGCCAAAAATATATTTCCATTAACTCTAATGAATGAATCAGGTCCTAATATTGTAGAATTTTCTATAAGAGTGAAAAAAGAAGCATCCATCAAGCAAATTGACATTCATTATTTCAATGTCATCTCAGAAGAGCAATTAAAAAACGGAATTTTGCAGAATTAATAACTGCAGCCTGACTGCAGGGCTAAAAGCTCTCATTATTGTCAGAAAATGCTTTGTTTCTCAGCTGATATTATGTTTTATGTTTCCATTGTGCAATATGGGTCACCCAGACATTTTCAAGCATTGTACCAACATTAATGGCTAAATAAGAGAGAAAGGCACAGACAGCTCAGATAACTTCTGAGATAGCAGGCAGCTCCTTTATTTAACCACACTTACTTCCACCCTGATTAGCCTGCTAGGCCTACAAATCTAAGACAATTTCACCACTTACCATTCCATTAAGAACAGTAAAAAATTCATGACAAGTTAAGTCTGGTATCAGCTTCAGTGATCACTCCAAGAAAATTAAGAGCTCGTGACTAGAGAGGTTTTTAGACCTTTCCTTCTTCCAGCATTACCACTAACAGATCAGAGGAGAAAAATGCTGTTTTCTTTGCACAAGAATATACTCACTCAATTTCTTTTCCTCTCTTCCTCACATGGGCAGTCAGGTACTGTGAAATTTCTGTTACTACTTACCATGGGATTTAAGAAAGCTCTTCAAATTGTGCCTCAGCTGGAAATCCTGCTGCCTGATTACAAACAGAGACTCCCAAACAGCTCCCTTAGAGTGAACAACACTGCTGGAATCAGACATTTGGAGGTCTGAGACCTTAAATATGGGATTGCCTCTTGTCAATGGAATTTTGTCACATGCTTGGTGCATGTGTTTTAACAGCTTGTCTGAACCTCCTTTCTTTAGCCCATTTCTGCTAAACAAGCGATTTTTGATGATTACTTACAATGAAGTTAACTCTAATTACTGGGTAATTTTACTTCAAACCTCACTAAGGCTTACACATCCTCCTACTGTTGAAATTAATGGCTGAAATCCCACTGAAATCAATGAGAACAGGCAGTGAATACAGAGGAGGTTGGAATTTGGTTTATTTTACCATGGTTCCTTACACTGTGGGGTACAGTGAAATGCAGCCATGTGCAAAGAGCCTTTGGTAACAGTAGAGTAGAACTGTACTTATCTTTTACATGGCACAATAGCAGCATCCAGATTATTTCATAACCTCCAACATTAAGGCACAGTTATTACTAAAATAGAAAGGAACCCTGAACAATGTAGATTTTTAAAGATGGCTCCATCTGACACTGTCTATAATGCTGACAGCAGACAGAAACATGTTAGACAATTACATTTAGGGTCAGAGACAGAAAATTGCATTACTGTGTCTCAAAAGAACTTCCAAGTGCTTTTAAAGACAAACACAAATCAAATGCTGTCAGAGATCTTCCAGGACAGCTTTTTAAGTGAAAAAATATGTTTATCAGACCAGACTCTATGAATTAGTGACACTATTACTCAGCTATGTTAGTCTACTCTGCTGTCATTTTCAAACGGAAATCAAATTTACTCCCACAGACTGGTAAGAGCAGAATTTGAACTGAGGGAAGTTCACATGGGATTTCCCCTAAGGTGAGAGAAGTACCTGTTTTCCTTTAGCTCCAGACCCACTGTGCTGCAGAATCTATCTTGTATCGTGGGTTCTCTAGTCCAGATCTCTGCTCAGTGCTCTAGGTAATGTCCTCTACCTGCTGCAGGGAAAGAAAGCTCTGTCACTGGTGCCTGGCTTGCCTCCTTCATTGCAGCAAAAAAGCCAAATACTACAGCAGGTGCTCAGGCTTCTCTGTTAAAAACAGCCAAGCAACAATTCCAATTAAATGCTGTAATGATTTCTTTATTTCTCTAGGATTAAAGCATTTGCCCTAAGAGACAACTTGAAGTGGCAGGATTGAATTCATTTTGTTGTCAAGGTCCTTTTCAGTGATTATGGCTGTGAACACACGAAGATTCTCTGCTGTCACCACTGAGACATCAACACTACTATCAACCACGGGGGTTACTGAGTATCTATTTTAGTTACTTCCAAACTCATTACAAAGGCAGAATCTGTTATCCAGGATCATGATACCGTTGGCCCTGACACAAGCAGGGCTGAAAGATGGACTTGTGTGGGTTTGAGAACAGCTGCTGCAGCATCTCTTTACACTCTTGTAGCTGGTCTCAGGTTAACACCTCTCCTCTGATCTCACCTGAGACAACTGCTGATGTTTCTCCTGCATCTGCCACAGCTTTGCTTGATTGCCACTGCTAATTAACTCTGTACTTTATGCAAAGCAGAGCACAAAGGGTACAAGACCAGTCCACAACCTGTCAATGCTTTACCAAAACACAGCTTTCCTCTATACCTAGAGAAGTAAATAGCAATTGATTTGAAGACAATTGTCTCATATGTTTAGATTCCTAAAGAACCTAGAACCTTAGCAGGAACTTATCAACATGAATATTCTGTATTTCTCAGAATAACACCTTGAAGTTTCATTTTGGAAGGCTGAAAAAAAGGCTTTAATTTTATTTAATAAAGACACCTCAGGTGAAAACAACACTAGGTATGCAAGTACATAAATATTCAGATGATCAACCCAATAGAACTTCTAGATGTCTCCTGTAGAACAAAAGAAAAAAAAATCCCCAAAACAACCAAACAAAAACTAATATTTTTACTTGAATTTCATAGGAATGAGTGCTAAACATTCCTGGAAACTGTGCAATACTAAGATTCTGTGTCAGATTTTGAGTTATTGTTAATTGCTCATTACTTAGCAGCTGTTGTTCTGGTTGATTTATTTGGTATTTTCATTATAGTGTTACATTGTTTGTATAGCATTTTTTAAAAAACCCTCCCATAGATCTCTAGTTTTTGAATGCATAAAGTAATTACAAACACCTAAGTTAACACATAACCAAGAAAGAAGGAAAACAGGCAGATAATTTAGATGTAAAATAGATTATCTCATTAAAATATCCTTTAATATACTAACCCCTGATTATTGCATTTTAATTGTAGTGGAGGGAAACCTGTACTTCAGATGAAGTGTCATTAATGAATAAATAAAACCCAGTAACCCTAGATTCCCACCTGTATCAATGTACAGTGACATCAACTTGATTCTGAAATTCAGCTCTTTTAGGCTTTTGTAGACCATCTTTCAGCCAGGATTAGCATCACTTTTGTTGCCAGCATTGAATTTCAAACATTAAAAGATCTCTTCAAAAGCTATCATAGCAATTATCTCACTTTTATTTGAGATCATATTTTAATATAATACTAATTCTGGCTATTCTACAACTGTTGAATGCACATAAAACCAGCTCAGCACTCTGCTATGCCAGAGTGCATGAGGTAACCAGATGTCATTCTTTGAACATTTGGTGCCTATATTTTTAAACAATGCCCAGATTAGTTGCAGATCCATTTTGAGCTCGAGCATTATATGCTCACCTTGATCTTGTCATTTTCCTCCATTTCAATTCCCTTGTTCTCATAAACTGTCAAGAATTAGTGTTGCATGGCAAGTCAAACACAGACAAAAAGAGCAATTCCATGAGCACTGTGTAGGAGCCAGCAGAAACAAAGGAAGTTTCCTGTAAAGGAACGTCTATGGCACTGGCACAGAGGGCACACAGGGTTTTTCTCTAGAAACATTCTGGCAGTAAGACAAGAACCCTTCTGCTCAAACACATATTAACTTGAGATGATCATAAAGGAGAAAATACAAAAGAGTGTAAAAAGGTACCTAAGAGAATGAAAATTATTTCAGGATAGTTCTGGAGAAAGCACAGAATGAGCTTCATCCCCACAGGCACTACCTGACAGATCATAATGCCATGGAAATCTCAGGCAGAAAGCAAAATGAATATATAGCACTGAATGAAGAAGATAAATGGAAAGGACACCAAAAGATCTGTGATCAGAGCTTCAGCTTGTACAAATCAGCACTGTTTAATTGATTTTAATCACAAAGTGCTAATTTACAATAGCCCAGGGTTCTTAGGTTTACCACTAAAGTGTTCTTCCAGGTCACCATAACAAATTTTCCTACTGGAAGCAATAGAACAAGTGCCTGGTGGTTCCTGGCCAGCTGCACTTGGGACCAAAGGTAAGTCTGAATATTTGTCATTTATACCATGTTCCTTCACATCCAAAATAGGTAGCAAGAAAGTTCAAAGTATCATTAAATTATGTCTGCTTTTTGTGTTACTTATACCTTGCATTTCTCTACCCCAATTCAAACAGTGCTATGGAACATTTGCTAGGATTTACACTTTTCTCACTGTCATGAAACCAAGCAGGAGTAAACCCACTGTAGTCCATTAATTTACATCAAGGCTAAGATATATTTATTACTCTGCTCCACAGTATAATTAGTAACTGTTGCTACAATAAAAATATTACCTCTTTGGCATACCACGCTATTTCCATTTGTTTAAAAATGAAATGATGTTCATGGAGTAAGAGAACATCAGTTTAGATACCACAACTGACTACTACACAATAAATACTAACCAAAATACATGTGAGTTTTATTGGTCTCCATCCTAGAGTTTTGCCCACATAAACCCCCTTAAAGATGGAAACAGATTTTTGTCTGAGAAGGAAAACTTCCCATCTGCTGTTAGGAATTTTCTTAAGGTTTTTTGTTCCAAAAGTAATACTCCTGAAATATATAATAAACTCTCATTTATTTATACCCACAATTAAAATTTTGTTATTAATGAAATAGATTGTGCAAGTGTATTATAAAATGTATATACAACTATTTCCACAGTAACAAACAAATCCACTGATTCTTACAACCTATAGAACTTGCTACAACTAGTAAGCCTATTATTGATTTAATGTAATTCAAAATATTCAAAATGGATTATTAAGCAGGCCAACTGATTATATACAACCCTCCAAGGAATACTGATGACAAGATCAGTTTATTCAGCTTTACCTAGCTCATAGTTTTCTCTCACTGAAGACACTGGTTTCTGTTTCTGTAATTCAGAAAATGGTCAGGAAATACAAAATGAGGCTTACTGCAGAAAGATCATCCAAATTAGAAACGCTTTCCTGCTTTCCTCTACCCTGGTGACAAGTTATCTCTGTCAGAATGACACACTGGCACCTCTGATCTGTCATCTCCAACCTCCTTCATACATTCCAAAGGATCAACAGAGCCAGGGAACAAACAAATTCATTTCTTTCCACGAGGATTTGACTGCTGGAGTCACCTTCCACAGAGTGACTCTCAGGTGCAGAGGTTACCTGTGAACATACTAGGAGCTGAAAGGCTGCTTTGATGGCACAGTTGTACTTAATTAAGCACTAGTAGATTTATTTTTTAAAAACTGTTCTTTTTGTCCATATTATCTTAGGATATAAATAGAAAGAAAAGTTTAATTAGTTAAGGAAGAAATTTGAGCCAAGTCTCAATTCAAACATTTGATCCATGGAAGTGTAACCTAAGTAGTGGTTATTGTCACCTTTTGAATCCTTTATAAGACAGAGTGGCAAGCCAGAGCCAACATTACTATTTTGCCTGGTATCTCCTCAGCTATTTTTCCTTAACCTAGCTGAGAAAACTCTAAAGGTGAGCAGAGACTTGAGATTAATTAAATAAAATTACTGTGCACAGCTGCATCATTAGTAAGTACAACAGCCATTGTTCTAAGGTTTTTGTTTTAATTGCTGGAATTACATATGGATGGGCTTTACATAGATAAGTATCGGTTTTCTTTTTATTCTTCAGAGCTGTTGGGGGAGATAATAGAAGTAAACTTTCTTACCTTTTGTTTTCCAACTGCATGTTCTGTTACTTGTGCTGCCAGATTCCGTGCATTCCAGTAAGACTATCAGTTAGATGAATGGTTACATAGAGCTTAAATATGTGCTGTATTTATATAGGCTGCAGGTAAATGATAAAACATTGATCATCAGCTCACAACATGGTTCATGTAATCCATCTCATCAACAACTATTATTTCTGAACTGCTATTTTTAAGGATGTACTAAAACCTGTAATTTGTTAAGGAACACCAGAAATGTCACTCTGATCAATGAGATTCATCTACTCTTGTTGACCTTCTAGTAATCTTCAAAACACAGAAAAACCCCATTTGTTGTAAGATGCATTTGTATTTCAAAACTCTGTTTGCAATATTCTATTTTGCACAGGTTTAAAATGAGCCTTACAGACATTCTAAGCCCCTCTGACATCGCTGCTGCTCTGCGGGACTGCCAAGGTGAGAAAACAATTCAAAATCTCAAAGTCTCTTATTTTGTGTAACCCGGGGCAAGTTTTACTCAGTCCCAAAGGAATACTGAACAAGTGCATACTTCAAACAGATTTCTGTCATCTCTTTACTCAGCTGTCACAGTATGTTTGTTCATAACTGGTTTATATTGTCAATTTGGAGCTTATTCTCACATGATTTTGTTGGATGTTTAGTAGGATGTGGGGCACTATTGCAAATTCATTCATTCTTTGACAGGCTTCACCTACTGATCATGTTTAGAACAATGAAGTTGTAACAAAGTATCATCCTCAGACCATTTAGGAACACTGAATGCAGTGGTCTGGGGTTAATTTCTTTATTAATTTATTTTCAGCTCCAGATTCCTTTAGTCCCAAAAAATTCTTTCAGATCAGTGGGATGTCTAAAAAGAGTAGCAGCCAGCTCAAGGAGATCTTCCGGATTCTCGACAACGATCAAAGTGGCTTTATTGAGGAAGACGAGCTCAAGTAAGGATTTTGTTAACTACTTGGAGGATATAAAAAAAATAAACACTTTTTCCATTCCAGAACTTTCAGTAAATGTGAACACAATTTATGCTAAATGTTGATAAACCTTCAGCAGATTGTGAAAGATATATTTGAATAGATCATTCAGAAAATAGAAAATCAGTAATACCTGCCTTTTATGCTCAGTATAGAACAAAAGAGCACCCTGGGGCTGGATTTTCACAGTGGACAGAATCAAATCAATCAGGGTTGCACTTTAAAGCAGAAATACAAACAAGTAAGATTTAGCTTGCCAAACCAAGCAGTGTTTTAAGGACTTGGCTATTGTGGTAAATTTTTTAGAGATGGTTATCTGTTTGATTGTACAACAACCATAAAAAATACTATGGTGTGAAAATCTAAATCCAGGTTGTTTCCTCCCAAGGTATTTCCTTCAGAGGTTTGAGTGTGGAGCCAGAGTGTTAACCACCTCAGAAACCAAGACCTTCTTGGCAGCTGCAGATCATGATGGGGATGGTAAAATCGGGGCTGAAGGTATTGACTACTTTAAGTACAGAATGAGGCACCTCAGGATGTTTGGAGTGATGTGGGATTCTCTTTTATCTTGATGGTACATTAATGTACTCCCAGAGATTTTACTGAAACCCTGGAGTACCAACCTGTTAAAAGGTGGAAATGGTCCCTGATCTTACAGGTTCATCTCTGCAACTCCTTTTCCATGAGCAAGTAAAAAACCTTAAGGAACTTTCCTGTAGCCACTCACTCCCATATTTCAAGTTGTTCTGAAAGGAACTGCCCCTTATTTCTCCTCCCACTTACTCTAATGTAAGGCAGCACTGGCATCACTTGGAATACACAAATGTAAAGGACAAAAGAACCAGCTGTACACAGGAGAACAAACAGCTCATACATCAGCTCACTTCCAGCAGCTCCTGCCCCACAGAAATTCCACTGGGCACTGAAATCATCCCCACGATGCAGCTTGGAGCTCTGTATTTGCTCTGCATACAAGGATAACAGAATGATAAGTGTCACAACCCCAGTATGAGATCCCAGAACAGCATCTGTGCAGGGATGGTTGTTCTTTATCTCCAGGGGCAGGGTAAGATCCAGATAGGAAGGAGCAGCTCTTTAAGGAAGCAGCACTCACCATGTGGAAACACTGCTGTGATTTAATGGCTGCACGCTGCAGAAACCTCCTGATCTCCTAATTCCATATTTCTGTGCCCTGTTTTGGAGACAAAGCACACACACAAAAGGCCTGCAGCCAATGGCAGCTTGCCCCATGAGAGCAGTGAGCTGCCCAGAGGAGCATGAAAGGGGCTTAGGGAATAGCATGCAGGGAATGTGCCAGCATGCAGATTCCCCAGCTCACTGCACTAGCAGGACAGAACTCTTCTGTTTCTTTTTTTGGAAGGCATTAAATCCAGTTCCTTAGGAACTATGCCAGAATAAACACACATGATTTATGAAGCAATCTGTATATTAATACAGTCACTCAGGGATGGGACTGATCAGACACTCTAATACATGGAAGCCAAACATTTAAAAGATCTTTAAAATAACAGTATCTTATTGCTTAACTCAACACCCCAGGATCATACCACATGGAAATGCACAGTGTTTTAGCTTTAGACTGTGCTCTAAATCAACACTTCTCAATGTCTGAGGCATTACAAACAGTTAATATAATACATGGACTCACTTTTCATTTTTTTACTTGAGCTCTTAACTACTTCTTACTTAAATTCCACGTAAGCCATTCCATTATTTTTGCCCAAGACCAGTATTATGCAGAGAGAAGGCCAAAACCACCCTGAAGATTTAATTATTCCCTGTAAGTCAGCAAAACACACTGCCTGTCCCTGTGTTGTTTAGAAGAAGTTCAGGCAATGCCTCTTGTCCACACGTTTCTTCCCTGGTCATCTATCAGACAACTTTTTTCTGTTCATTCCCATTCTAAATCTCTTGATAAACCACTAATCCTTTACTCCTAATCCTTTCATGTTAATATTTCTTTCATATAAATATTCTCTTATCTTTCACAGAATTCCAGGAAATGGTGCAGGCTTAGAGGTTCAAAAGGACCAAACCAGAGAGAACTGGGATGAATCTGCAGGAGACACTCCCAAACCTTGAAAATCAGGAGTCCCTTATTTATCTTGACAGTGTCTGTTATTTTTTCACTGCCTTAGCAACATAATGAAACACTGATTACTGATTTTTTTCATTGTGTGGACTATTTACCATGTTTTAACCTCTACTTTAGCAGACACTTCCCTTAAAAATATCCAATAAAAATTAATCATATACTGTAGCCTGTGTCTATTTTTTTGACTCCTATATTGAAACATGAGAATTCTTAAACCAAAACTGTTAATCCCTCCAAGATCTTAAACTTATCAGATCTTCATATATGGAACATCTTTTGAAATGAGGGGGGGTTCTGTTTACAACAGCCCTTCTGGATTAAGCTTAAGTTCTCAGAACACTCAGATCTTCATTGAGGACTATGAGCTCTGACACATTAATTTGACATACAAGTTGTTTGTAAGCTGGTAGACTCAGTACATTTAATATGATCATCACAATTTTCCTTTTATTGTACAAAAATAATATAAACTGATAAAAAAATAAACATTGGATTTTGATACTGCTTCTTAACATTATGAAATATGCTCTAGAATATCAATCTCTAGAGTATCAGTGACTTAAGCAGAGCTCTTCAGATTTACACAGGCCAAGGGTCTGACCCATGAACTGAGCATGGCCATTCTCAGAGCACAAGATGGATGTCACAGGACAGTCACAAGAAATAAAGTGTGTCCTTGGCAATGAAACCACTCTGATGACAGAAGGGTCTTGGAGTAGTTCACATGTAAGTAACAAACAAACTGCTCTCCATTTCACTGACAATTAAGTGTCCTGACCTTGACTAATCATGTTACATCAGGCAGGCAAATGCCTGTAAAATAAAGAATTTTCCAGGTGCTGTTGCACTCTGCTCCTTTCAATGTCTCAGCCTTTGCACTGTGGACCTTGACAAAGAAACCCAGAGGCCAAGAACAAATTCTGTTATTCTCCACTGAGATGCAACAGGATGCTGGAGCAGGTCACCAAACAGAAAAATACACTTGCCCTACCCAAGATATTCTGAGATCTCTCAAACATCCAAAGTACTGCAGTTAAAGAATCTTTCCATGCCTTCCATCAGGAAAAAAGAACCTTAATAACCCAGTAGTACAGCACCCATCCCAGCAGATTCAAGTAAGGGGAAACTTGTTGACTTGTAGGAAGAAACATTTAAAATTAAAACCTCTTATCACTTCCCTAGGATCCCTGAAACATTAAATCATACTTTTGAATGGTCTTATAAAACATGTGATGGTAAAAACTCAAACAGATTTTATTCACTGACAAAGATACTTGTCTGCTCCCTAGCCTAAAACAAAACACCACCAGTAAAGCTCCTAGAGACATGGAGAATTCCCACTGCTTCAGGCAGGCTCCTGTAATTGAGAAAGCTCCTGGGCAGGGTTTTATTGACTGGCAAGGAAGGAAAAACTAAATATACTGCCCATTTTAACCCCCATTTAACATACTGATAGGGGTGTTCACTGTGAGTATATATTTAACAAATAGGATGGAAATAATAATCAATCTGTAAGTATAGATTTAACAAATAGGATGGAAATAATAATTAATCTGTAAGTATAGATTTAACAAATAGGATGGAAATAATAATCAATCTACTGCATTCACCACAATTTGAAATAAAAGCAGCAGTCAGAAATCAGCCATCACTGGCAATCATGCTTACAGATTGCAATACAAGTTGCAATGGGTTTTCAGAATTGCCAGTTGCACATTGCATACAATTATTCACCAGACACAACTACTACAAAAATACATTTTTAGAAAGCACTAGAATATTTATGATTCCCTTAAAATACAGGTCTCAAGAGTGCTATTACCTGTTCACATCAATTACACTCTAGCACCTTGTGCCAGTGCACCTATCTGTGAACAGTTAAAATGAAGATTTAAAAAAACCCAGTGGCTTTAGTCAACCTCTAAGCAGAAAATGCCATGCCTTAAATGTGTCAAACTGTGACATCATTCTTAATGTAATTCTCATTTTTTGCAGTGCTCAGAATGGAAATAATTAACTTATTAATACAATCCATCTTCAGAGCTGAAATTCTTTTAATTGCCTAGCCCCTTCCTCATCTTTTCTTCCCCGCTTTTCTACAGATGCAAGCTAGTAACATTAAACAAACAAAACAATTTCAACATCTCAAGTTTTCCCTGAAAGCAATTTCTCAATAATTGCTACTCAGTAACTTTGTATTCTTAATCATAACCCAAGCTATTGTGAAGTTGCTGCTTTCCTTTATGAAATCTCTGGTCCTGCAAAGCAGATGCATCCATTATTGAACCATTACTCACCAGGACACCCCCAGTGCTACTCACATTCCCTGACACCACTCAGAAGAAGCCTGGGGATGTGAGGGCTGTCTCAGCAGGAGCCCAGCTCCAGCTGCACTGTTGTGTTTTCCCACACAGCTCCACTGGCCTGTTGCAGTGCTAACAAAGCCTGCAGACCAGGGATACACAGGCATTGTGCTTTTTGCTGGATCACAGCATTATTTTGTAATTTATTTGCTAAACTAATCCCAAACTGCTGAGTCCACGCATTTGTTAACACATTTAGACCACATACTGTCAATAGAGCAGCTATTTGAGCTGTCAGCTGTATTTATTTAAAGCTGTCAGCTCTAACACCCAGAGTGATTTATAGTACACCTTTTTGTGAAGTCTGCTACTACACAGCTGATGGAAGTGCTGAAAACAGTATCCAGAAATAGGCTCAACAAACCAAAACATATGTCTACACAGTGCTATTTCTTACTTCTATGTACTTTTAAGAACAAATTGGAAAGTACTCTTAGAGCTGTTAATTGTTTGTCCCTTGATCCAGGGGTTGTCCTGCAAACTCCCAATGTACTTATGCAGCAGTTTAATTTTACATAATCATGGGCTGGGAATCACATTTCAAACTGGGGGTGATCTGATGCCACTTTGCAAATGTCAAGGTGTGGTGTTACTGCACGTACAATTAAGAAGATGGGATGAAATTGGAACCACAATCGAAGTTTCTTCATGCCCTGTTAATGTGCACATTAGAAATGTAATAATTTAATTGAATTTGTTATCACTTGCTCATTGTAGATTCTCACAAATCCTTTCACCAAAAGCAATGTCAAGTTACAGATGAGCAGAATTACATGTTAGCAATCACTCCACACACATGAATTCCCTTCCTAGGGAAAGCTGGACGTGCAAACACCTTCCTCAGCAATGCCCTTTACATGAGTGCCCAATGCCCAGCCCTGTGTGCCCACAATATCTCCCTTGCAGCAGTAAACAGGCACCCCAAGTCACAGCCCAGGGTGTCTATCTTGCTAACAAACATACAGCTCAACATTTCAACCAACACAAACAAAAATCTGCAGTCACTGCTGGTTTTTAGTTTCTTTGGTAAGAAATTGTTTAACTTGATAATCAATACTACCAATTTTAAGAATTTCCTTGTTTTGCTGGAAACAAATATTACAAATTAACAAATTTGTTTGTTAACAAACAAATTAACTTTCCCTCTGGCCTGATCAACATCTCATCCCTGCCTGCAGAGGAACACAAGCAAGGAGGGGAATTTGGCTCCTTTTGTTTGATATATTCAATCCTGACTGGATGTTCCCAGAAATTGTCTTCAGTGTGCTGCACCCTTCAAATGGACAGACCTCAATGAAAGAGCCATTCTGCACACACTGCTGAATTTTAACTCAGGGCTATAGGGTAGGAAACGAGATCTACTGAATGTGGATATCTCATCCTGACACATTTGGCCTGATCCTTCCTCAGACCCTGCTCAGGGAAATGCTGGGGAGCTCAGCACAGCAGGCTCTTCCTTCATCCTGCCTTGCTGACAAGGGGAAGGAGTCACCTTCTGCTGTGACCTCTCTGAAAACACCACAAAACAGTAATGCAGATTCTCTCTGCAGCTTTGGAAACATTTCCTACAGCTGCTCTGAGCTGGACTGTCTGGAAATGCTCTGTCTGTGGGGTGGCTCAGCCTGTCCTGTCACTCCTGCCTGTCCAGGAGGAGCTGCTCACTCTTGAGCAGTTTGGGTTGAACACCACCCGTGCGGGCAGGAAAGGTGACAGCCAAGGTGGTGGTGATCTCTGCACCCAGGGAAAGGAGCCTGAACTCATACCCATGAACTCACACATCCAAACTGCAAGCTGAGCCATGGCACAAGGCAGGAGGGAAGGGATGGAGCTGACTCCAGCAGCCCTGGGGGAAACTGGTCATCCCTCTCTGGCTTACACCGTTCACTTTTTGAGTGCACACATTAAATATTAAATTTCTGCAGTCTTAAAGCAACTCTATTCCACACAGTGCTCCTACTGCAGTGGGTTGGATTCTCAAGGAATATACCAGCTGCTGAGGCTGAGGAAGACTACATAGATGTAGTCATAGATGGAAGTAAATATAAACTAAGTGATGATAAGAACTGAAATAATAACAGAAAGAAAAAAATTACAAGAAATATATCAAGAAATATTACCAAAAAAACCCCACCAAGAAATACTGTGTTTTTTCAGGTTTAATTTGGCACAACTTTAAGAGAGTTTACTAGTACATTCTAAATGACTTGGCGGAATAAGATATTCAATTTTATCTTTTATACCTTACTCAGGTGTTTATTCAAGCAACTATGTAACCTTGGTTTATTCAGATTTCCTAAACTTCACACTCCTGTGGAGAAGAAAATTATACATCTCACCATGTAGCCATTTTTACTTCTAGTTTAGCTCACACTGAATTTTATTATAACGGGAATGGAAAAGTAATAGAAAAGCTTATTTTATTAGCTAAATTCCACTATCTTAAATGTGCCTGAGGGAAAATGTAAAAACAATCAGAATAGACATAATATCTCTACTTATGGCAAAAGGATTACCTGAACTAAGTGATGCTGCATGCCAATTCCTTCAATTTACTCAAACTTGATTTCATCGTTCAAATCTCGGATTCCAACTCTAAAAATAAAGAGCTTCTACTTTTTGCTGCTGCCGGGCAGCTCCGAACGAGCCAGAGGGGAGTGAACCGCTCATGGTTCCGCGCTGCGAACAGGGCGCAATGGCCGGGGCACCGCGGAGCCCCCGGGCCCACCGGCCGGAGCTCTCTGCCTGCGAGCGGCTGCCGGGGGCGCTGAGCGGGACCGGGACCGCAGCAGGAATCGCGGTCCCGACCGGGCCCGGCCCTGGCTGAGGGAACGCCGGGCACGGCCTCTACCTGAGGGAACGCCGGGCACGGCCCCCGGCTGAGGGAACGCCGGGCACGGCCTCTACCTGAGGGAACGCCGGGCACGGCCCCCGGCTGAGGGAACACGGGGCACAAGCTCCGGCTGAGGGAGCGCCGGGAACAGGCAGGCTGCGGCTGAGGGAACGCCGGGCACAGGCAGGCTCCGGCTGAGGGAACGCCGGGCACGGGCTCCCTCTCCCGCCGTTCCCGCGGCCGCCGTTGGGGGCGCTGGGGAGCGCCCGGGCCGGGAGCACTTCCCCGCTGCTGCTGCGCTTCCGGGGCGCGGAGGCGGAACGGCGGCCGGGCCGGGGCCGCTGGAAGCGCGGCGGGGCCGGTGCCGCGGCGGCCTCGGGCCGATCCCCGATGGTGTCTGGCGGCTGCCGGCCCCAGGCTCAGGATGGCGGCGGCGGGGGCGGCCGGCCAGGAGAAGCAGCTCGCTCCGACCCTTCTCAGTTTCTTCATCTACAACCCCAAGCTGGGGCCCAAAGAGGGAGAGGTACCGGGGGGATGTCGCGCCCGGGGATGCGCGGAAGGCGCGGCGGTCCCTCCGTGCCCGAGGCCGGGCCGCAGCGTGTGCGGGCTCGGCGCTGTCCCTGCGGAGCGGCCCTGGACAAAGGCGGTGGCAGCTGCGGCTTTCCCGGCCCGCGGCCGCCGTATCCCTACCCGGCATTGGGTGCCCGCGGGGCCGGGGACGACTGCCGCCCCCATTGGGGTCTGTCACTGCCTCACACCGAAAAGAAACTGGAACAGAGGTGTTGTCAGCAGCCGGGCGAATGTTGTAGATGGGGAGCTGGACAGTCAGCAGCTGTTTTGTTGATGCTTTAACTTTGTCTAAAAATCTTTCTCGACGTAGCTACAATATAGTAGAAAGTTACTGTTTAACTTAGTTACAGTCAAGTTACTGCTAGTGTTTATTCGCCATTGTGTCCCTTAGTAAGGAGAGTCGAGAAGCTCTAGTCTGTAACTTTAGGTAACAGCGTGTTGTGTGGTTCATGCTCAGCTTCCATAGTTTCTGAACAGAGCAAGTACTTACATCCAGAGCAGTGAGAGGCTGAGGAGGCTGAGCGTGCCCTCAGCACGTTCCCGGTGACTCCGGCCCGGGGGAAGCTGTTGTTCTGCTGGAGGATGAGGTGCGGTTCGGAGGGACCCCCGACGAGCTGGGGCCTGGGCCGGCAGGAGCCTCTGGAGCTCAGCAGAGCCCCGTGTGTGGGGTGGAATAATCTGGCTCACCGTGGCGGGTCGGGGTGGACTGGTTGGGAGCAGCTCTGCAAAACAGGACCAGGGAGTCCGTGAACAACAGGTCCTACGTGAATCAGCAGTGAGCGCTGGTGGCTGTGGGAGGGAGGGTGGCTCAGCAGGTCCAGCCAAGCCAATGCTTCCCCTCTGGCCAGCACAGTGGGTGCTGTGCTCTTCCAGGGATTCCCAGAGTAGGAAAAATACTGGCAAACTGAAATAGCCTAGTGGAGAAGCCCTGAGTCAGTCAGGGGGTGCAGTCTGTGGTGTACCAGAGGAGCCTTTGATAACTGCATTTGTGCATTCTGGAGGAGAGACGATGTGGAAAGGGGGCAGAGGGCAGTCTCACCTGCCTGAAGGATGGTGGTAGATGATGGAGTTTGGTTCTTGAAGTGAAAGAATGAGGATGGATGGAGGGAAATTCTGATGAGATAGAAAAAAAATTCTTCAAGGTGAAGTGATCTAACATCAGAGGAGGGCTGGAAAGTTGTGGGATTCCCATCTCTGGAGATATTGAACACATGACTGGACAAGGCCTGGAGCAATCTGAGCTGCCTTTGAAGCTTGTCATGCTTTGAGCTGGCTTTGAAGCTTGCCTTGCTTTGAACAGGCCCAGAAGTAACTGGGGCCTGTGATATCAATAGCCTTCAATTTACAAAGTCCTTCGGCATATCATGGGATGATTGACTGCCTAAGTGTGTTTAATATACCTTTTATCCATTATTATAGAAGCCCATTTTGGTACAAAATAAAATTCTGCCTAGGTTATTAAGGGATTAAAAAACAAGCGAACCATGAACTCAATATTCTTTGATTTTGTTAAAATGCATTTGCTTGGATTCTTTTTTCAAATTTTAGGAAGAAAAGAAGATTCTCTTCTATCATCCAAATGAAGTAGAAAAGAACGAAAAAATTAGAAATGTGGGGCTGTGTGAAGCTATAGTGCAGTTCACGAGGTAGGAATTCTGATTGCATGGGTGATTGTTTTGGCACAAGCACTGTATTTTAAATATCTCAGTTATATGTTTTCTTGTTGTGAGTGTGTATAAATATCTATATCTACTTATATGTTTTCTTTTCAGGACCTTTAGCCCAACAAAACCTGCAAAATCCCTACATACACAGAAGAATAGACAGTTTTTCCATGAACCTGAAGAAAACTTCTGGATGGTCATGGTACTTATGCACGTGATATGCATGTTCCTAAACCACCATCCTGCAATGTTCTCAATGCATTCTGCATTGTCTAATACCAGCCTGCTCCACTTCCTAGGTTGTACGGAATCCCATCATAGAAAAACACAAGGATGGAAAGCCAGTCTATGAATATCAGGAAGAAGAATTGCTGGTAATAATGAACTTTCCTTTTTTTTAATGAGTTATTAATGAGTTATGTTGTATTTTTGAGAGTACTTCCATCCAGAAATATCTTACTTTAATTCTTCTTGAACTGCTGTCAAATTGATTTCATATGTATCTATACCTATCTTCATAAATGGAAAAATGGCAAAGTACTTTTCAGTAAAGTTTAAAGAAGAGCACAAGATAGAGAATTATCCAGAGAACAGTTCAAGATGATTCAATAAACAGTGGTGAAATATACAGCTGTGAGACTTTTAGCCTGGAGTAGGTGAATATTTCTTAGGATCTGTTTGTTTAATTAAGTTCTTAAATCTGTGTATTTTTATTAGGTGCCAGTATACATGTCATTACTTTCTTAAGACTGCTAGTAATATTTACTAGTAATCTGGAAAACCAAAACAGCTCATAGCTATGATTGGATTTCTTGTCCAAGCTGCAGAATCATTATGTCTGTTCAGTTGTATACAGGAAGGGTATTTGGCAGGGTGGGAAGGCTGGTTGGTTATCCTGCCCCTGTTCATTACAGTGTGCATTACTTTTGTTCCTCTCTGTGTCCTAAAAAAAGGATTGGAGTCCTAGGGGCTCTATTTTGCCAGATAAAATAGCCTTTTTTTTGATCTGGGTTAAGATCTCAGCCCCATAAAACCTGCTCTAGTGTCTCACATTGTTCAGCCTTTGATTTGGATGAAGAGAGCCATCAGAAAGAGGATCATTTTCACTGACCACTGGCCTCAGGGAAGGGCACTGTTTGTAACTGGAATCCTTGGCATGAGTTCTGAAGGTGCTTTTGGTACTAAATGTGATGGGGGAAGGGACTCCCTTTATTGAAATCATACTTTATAAGTACAGAGATATTTCTAGATGCTGACTGACAATGCCATTGAACTTTTCAGAGCTTGATTTCTCTGATTTGTGTCTTTGCTGGCTCTTTGAAAACACATGTTACGTCTCACTCAGCCAAAATTCTTATAATTCTGCCTCTGCTCCTACTGATGTGCTGCTCTCTCTCCTGCAGGACAAGGTTTATAGCTCAGTCCTCCAGCAGTGCTACAGCATGTACAAGGTAGGGTTACCACTGGGGGCCCAAGGCCTTCTACAAGACAAGAGCATGAGATACTTCAATCACACATAAATTCTTGCCTCTGCTGCCATTTATACCTGGACTCTGCAAATCTAAATGTTTTTTCAGTAAAGAAGGGATACATTTGGATTGATTTGGAGTATGTTAAAGAATGGGAGTTGTGTTGTAATCTATATTCATAACCAAGTTACAAGAAATTACTGTAAATGATTAACCAGTTAACTGATTTTTTTCTCTTTAAACTGTTAGCTTTTCAATGGCACATTCCTGAGAGCCATGGAAGATGGGGGTGTGAAAGTGCTAAAGGAGAGACTAGAGAAATTCTTCCATCGGGTAAGACCTCATTTTTCAGGCACATACTGTGATTCTGCACTGGAAATAATACACAAAAAAAAAGAAAAAGTGGCAGCAATGTCACTATAAAACACAGGCAGTGGAAAAGATGTAGAGTCAACACAAAGTATGTGGTTACTCACTTTGTCAAATACTTCCTGCTTTTTCTGACAGAGTGGGTTCTTTAAGTGGAGCTGAACCACAAGTGTGGTTATGACTTGATGGAACAGCTTAACTGTTGGATCTTCTTTCTGATGGAACTGTGTTCCTTCTTTCAAAGTTCTGCTTTAATGCTTGAATTGGTTACTGTGATAACAGTTTGTACAGACCTATTGGAGTGACTGTTGAGGATTCATTGAGGTTAGAAGGAATTTGGGGAGGTCATCCAGTTCAGCCTCCTACTCAAAGCAGGGTAACACTGAATTTAAACTCTCCTGCCCAGTGCTTTGGGTGGTTGAGACCTGAAAGCATCCAGGGGTGGAGATTCCACAACCTGCATGCTTAAAGTCCTTTAGTGCTGTGAAATAGTGAATAGATGAATTTTTTAAGTTCTCCCCCCTACTCCACCCCCTCTGTGGAATTAGTAGCCAATCCTAGGAAGGCTTCAGGAAACATTGCATGCATTATAAGTGGTCTTCAGACTGTCATTTCATAGCTAATGTTTTAGTGAAAGGATGAAAGGCAAAATCTATTTTTCATATAAAGTAACTGACTGAGTAGTCTCATCTGGCAGAATTTTGAGTTCCTACATGAAAAGTTTCATCACACTTGAAAAGTGCCTGCCCCCATTTTTCTTGTTTGCAAGAAAGGAAACAGGACTGCTGTCAGCAGTTTGTGCTTTTGTGGTATTGAGATCTCTGATAATGATGGAGTGTAGACACTATGCAATGGTGTTTAAAGTTTTGTTCTTTTAACAGATTTTTAGAATGGCACAATGTGACAGTGTAAACAAAAGTACAGGCTTTTCTTGTGGACTTGGGGAGGGTCTTGCTTGTTTTTTGTAAGACTTGTGGTAGACTCCAGAATAAACACCACTGGCACAAGGAGTACCATGATGAGCCTGTATGTGCTGCTGTCCAGACTAAATTAAAAATAGACCTTTGCAAAAAAGAAAGTAATAAATTTTTATTGCTAAAACAGAGAGACTCACAAGCTGTGACAGAGATCTGTCACCCTGTTGGTCTGTATTTCTCGTGGGCATTCAGTAATGTGAAGTGACTGTAGAGGGAGCCATTGGATAAAGCATCTTCCACAGACCACTTGTCAGAGCATTTGAAATCTCTTGCTAAAGGTTACAGTTTATCAAGAAAGTGAATAATGGAAATTATTTATTCCATTACACATTGAAAGCATCTGTTCCTATTTCTACAACTGAATCTAAATTAAATATCAGTAAGATAGGCTTTACTTGCTTATACTCTCAAAAGATCTTGAACTTTCCTTAAAAGCTGTTTTCATAATGATTAAATAAAAGCAAAGTGATGCCTGGAATCACATTCATGCACTCCCACATAGAATCACAGAGTGGTTTGGGTTGGAAGGTACCCTAAAGGTCATCTAGGCCAGCCCCCTGCTATGAGCAGACATCTTCAACTAGATCAGATTACTCAGAGCTTTGTCCAGCCTGGCTGTGAATGTTTCTGGGGATGGGGCAGTCACCACCTCTCTGGGCAAGCTGTGCCAGTGTGTGAGCAGCCTCACTGTAAAAAACTTTCTCATGTCTAACCTAAATTGAGCTTCCTTCAGTCCAAAACTCTTGTAAAAAGTCTGTCCCCACATGAACGAGTGTGTCAGACAAGTAGCACTGGAAGGAATTTTTTTTCTTTGATTTTTAGTCCAGATTGTTGGAGATGAGACTCAAATTTGTCCTTTAAATCTACACCTTGGCAGTTTTCTGAATTCTAAAAGCCAACTGTCGTTGTTCTCTCAGTACTTGCAGACACTGCACTTACAGTCTTGTGATCTGCTGGATGTGTTTTGTGGAATCAGCTTCTTTCCACTGGATAAAATGACTTACTTGAAAATTCAGTCATTTATTAACAGGATGGAAGAAAGCCTGAACATAGTCAAGTACACTGCATTTCTCTACAATGACCAGCTTATCTGGTAGGTACTTCAATAATTCTTTTGTGTTTCTTCAATTTCTAATCCTATGAGTAAATGCCATAATAGAGAGGCTTTTAAATGAGTGACAGAGTTGGATGAAAATGAGAAAACATGAGTCAGGCTACCATTCAGTAAGAAAGGCATTGGTCTGAGCTAATTAGAGGAAAATGTGTGATCTGAACTGCAGCACAAACATAATTTGCTTCTTTTTCCCCACAATGTTCTAGGAGTGGACTGGAGCAAGATGACATGAGAATTTTGTACAAATATCTCACGACATCTCTGTTTCCAAGGCACATGGAGCCTGAGGTAGCTGGGCTGGGAGTTTTGAGGGGCAAGGTAGTTGGGTGGTTTTGGTATTTTCTTCCTGTTTACCTGGTACTAAAGGCTAAAATAGCAAAGAGAAATCTCTCCTCTCTCTGTCTCTAAGCTGGTTTTTCCTGTATGTTCTTTTTCCCCTCAGTTAGCAGGAAGAGATTCTCCAATACGTGCTGAAATGCCAGGAAATCTCCAACACTATGGAAGGTAGGTCTTGCTTTATGGTCACCATCTACTGCTTCTTCCCCCCAGGGCAAAGCATTTGGGAGGAGTGTGTGTGTTTTGAGTCCACATTCCACACACAGTTCATTCCAGAGGGTCGCACAATCATTGCTGCAAATGTAAAACCTGACCCTTGGAAAAAAGAGAAAATGTTTCATTAACATTACTGCAGATTTATGTTTCTTCCCGTTGTTCTTAATGCACTGTATGACAAACATGGGAATTGTTCCAGTCATTTCTTTTCAGTCAAAGTGTAGTTTAATCTAGGATTTATCTATCTGTTCTTCCTCTGTACTCTGCATGTCAGTGAGGAATTCTGTACTTAAGCAAGTGGGCAACATTATTTTGCATAATTTTGGGTTTGGACATCCTTAATCATGAGAACTCCTAATTGCAAGTTTGGAGAACATTTTTTAACTTCAAGAAACTGAAATACAAGCATTCATCACATCTGACCTGTTGAATTATTTTCTAGGTTTCTTACTGGACCTTTAAATCTTAATGATCCAGAAACAAAATGCCGTTTCCCCAAAATATTTGTTAACACTGATGACACTTATGAAGAGCTTCACTTAATTGTTTATAAGGTATTACAGCTTCCTCTGCAATTACTCCTCAGAATTAGGAATCTCCATGCAGTGAAGGTGACAGTGATGTGAAGTACTTAGGAATTGTATAGAAAGGTGCATTAATAAGAGACAGAAAACTGGCATTTCTAGAAACAAGCTTTAAAGCCTGAATTCTCTTCTCCCCTCTCCTGTACCCTGACGAAACAAACAATTATTTTGTTTTATTCAAACAAAATACCAGCCTTCAGTTGCTTTAAGTGATTTCATGTCTTGCTTTATATGGGATTAATCAATTAAAAATAAATAAATTTGTTCTTACATTAAATGGGAGTTTCTTGCAGATATCTTTGTATAAAATGCATTTTATCAAGTTTTATCTTTCCCCTACAACTTAAACAGTTAACTGAATTTTAAATCATAGCTGAATTTTAAAATCATAGCTAACTGTGTTGTACAGAACTGCCAAAAGGTTATCCTATTGAAGTGTTACCTTTAAAAAAGACTTTCAAATCTCTTCTCACCTGTGTGTGACCTCTCTGAAGTATTGTCATTTATTTGAGTTAGTGAAAGTAATCTGTTATAAATGGCTTTTTGTTTTGCTCCAGGCAATGAGTGCAGCTGTCTGCTTTATGATTGATGGTAAGTACCTATTAGCATCAATTATTTGCCAAGACTTTTATATGTAAAATACTTTGACATGCAGCTTGTTTTACTCTTGAAAAATACTTATATTAATTTGTTATTTGAGTCTCTTTTTCATGAGTGCTTTTTCAGTCTTTTATCTTTGTTCCAGTGGTTCAAGTAACTCATTTTACACAATAAAATTACTAAATACTGCTTCAGTTAGCCATATTCAAATTTACCCCTGAGGTTTTAATTGTGGGAGAAATTTGTCCTTGGACTCTCGCTGATGTTTAAAGAAAACAACTGCAGAAACTGTACCTTCAGCTGTGGGAAGAGAATCTCACCTCTGCCTTTTCTCTGCCTGACACAGCTTCAATTCCACCCACCCTGGAGTTTTGCAGAAAACTGGACAGCATTGTGGGGCCTCAGCTCACGGTGTTGGCATCAGACATATGTGAACAATACAACATCAACAAGAGAATATCAGGGTTTGTACCACACTTCTTTTCCTCAGTAGTTGGTGAAAAGTTAGATTAAATGAACTGCTTAAATAATGAGCCCAAATTTTGAAAGCGTTAAGGGTGTACTTCAAGCAATGCTTGTCTACTTTTCTGCATCTTAAGTGTTTATAAAGTGCATGTTATTGCATATTTGGGTCTCCCTGAAGGAACAATAGGTGTTACTAATTTAGGAACAAATGTTTATTGTCTGGCTGAAATGGGAATTTTACTGAGTAAGTTATTTGGTTGCAGTGGAAGCTTTACTGTTGAGGACTTTTCCAGAATTACTGCTTCTTGAAGTGTTGCCATGTATAGTAGGGGAAAAAAGGTCTTTTATTTTTCTATTTTGCAGGACTAAGGTACCTACTTGAGGGGCAAAAAACAGTCAAAAGAAAAAGAATGCTAATGCTTTAGAAAATATCCTTCACTTAGAACTACAGCTGACTTGCAATAAAATTGCATTTATTTTTTGATAGATCTATTAGTTAGGAAGCAGGAGCAGTAACCCATATGGCAATGTAAAAGTAATTCAATCAAAGATAGATGTGTGAGTGGACTCAGTCAGTGGTACCATCCCAAATCAGCAAAATCGCACAGGATAGAATAGGGTGTGCTTGAAATTGTGCCAATCTACTAAATCATT
Organism: Molothrus aeneus; assembly: GCF_037042795.1. Lineage (NCBI taxonomy): Eukaryota > Metazoa > Chordata > Aves > Passeriformes > Icteridae > Molothrus > Molothrus aeneus. Next base: position 9,573,094 of record NC_089661.1, on the reverse strand, counting down.
AAACTTGGGGTTTTTAGATGTCATCTGGGACTGGCTTTGGCAGCTTTAACTCTTTGAAATTTTAATGCCATGGTGTCCTGAAAACATGATACAGTTCCTTGGCACTAATGCATGTGGGTGACAGAGAGCAGGGGTATCTGGTTGTTTGCTATGGTGAGCGGTGTCATCACTGTATCTTCTGCTTCTAAATAATCCATTGCCTCAAGTACCAGTTGCTGCAGCCAGTTTTTGGTCAGTCTGAGTGTGTTGTGACTTCTACAAAAAATTACAGCTCTAGGTTTTTAATATTAACTTTAAAAAAGGAAATAGAGGAAGACTGCCAAGGCAGGAGTTTGAAAATAGTCTCTTGCTTGGCCCACACAAATGATGTGGGGGGAAATCTAATTGCCTGGATCAAGAAAGAGTTGTTCTCTTGGTTGTAACAAATAACAAAAACATGAATAGAAGATGACTTATTGCTCAAATTAAAGACCCAGGATCCATTCAAATCAGCTTTGACTGGCATAAGGGAGAGCAGGAGGAACAAAATGGGGCCAGGAAAAAACAGCTCATTAGAAAAATGCAAATTAATTACTATTCTGAAGTGGGGCAAGGCCTTCAGACTCCCCTGTGTGTGTGTTTACTGGCAGCCTGAGTGGCAGAAGGGAAAACACTGGCTGGTTCTGCAGGCTTGGTTGTCTTCTGGTTTTTTAAACTGTGTTAAAATGAATTCCTGTCCCACAGGTCTCTTCAGTGTGAAGGTAAGTCCAGGCTGTGTGAGTTAGCTTGGCACTGGCTCACTACCCAGTCTCTGGAAAGCCTCTGTTTATAGAGCATGTTGGTATTCACAAGTCCCATTTTTTTTTGTTTTTTAATTTTCCTAGAGCTGAGAAGGAACCTCAATTTAAGTTTATCTATTTCAATCACATGAACCTGGCAGAGAAAAGTACCATTCACATGAGGAAAACACCCAGTGTATCACTTGCATCTGTTCACCCTGACCTCATGAAGATTCTCGGTGACATCAACAGTGACTTCTCCAGGTAATGCTTGACTGTTAAATAGTCTGTAACTCCTACTGTCAAGCAGATTTTTTTTCTTTGCAAAGGAGTGGCCCTTTCCAGTCTTTTTGTTGATGGCTGGCTATTCATGTTTGGTATTTTGTGCTGGTTAGAAGTAGTCCATCTTAAAAAAAAAAAACAAACCAAAAAACCAAAAAACAAAAAACCAAATTTCTAGTGTCCTTTTAAACAAAAAATTAAGAGGGCCAGGGGCTCTATCAAAGAGAATATCCCATTTATTGGAGGCTTTAGAGTAGTCATAGAAAATGGGATGGGAAGCACAAGAGTGTCTAATCTGGGAAAGCAGTGCAAAGGACAGGGACACCTGCTTCTGCTCGTGTCATACCTGCCCTGACACAGCTGACACAGCTGGTGGCTTCTAGGGGTGAGACAAAGGATGAAATGCAACCCTTGCAGTTACTGCAGCCCTGCTGATAGAGAAGATAAGTGCCTTTAGTCAGTGGGTATCATGCTGCCAGGTGGGAGAGACCCTCTGTCACTACAGAAGTTAGGAAAGAACATGACAATGCTGAATGATTGGGATGCCCCTAACTCTAATTAGCAACAAGCTGCTTTCCCACTATGCTTAAGGACAAGGTTTCCATTTTTCTCTAAATGAAGAAAGTATGTTTCACCATATTGTGGAAGTACTGGGTTGGTGACAGCTTTATAGAAGACATCCAGTTGTTCAGCATAGTTTAGGTCTAGGTTTAACAGTTCTGTGAAAGCTTAGTGTCACCAACCCATCTCCAGCTTTCAGTGTTTGGTCCCTGTGCAGCAAATCCTCATCCTGTGAAGTGTGTCCTTACCAGAAAGGAGCAGATGTGTTTTCCTCAGTGTTTTCACTGCAGTGTTTGGCTAATGAAAAAATTACTGATTGACACATTTGGGCATGTCCTAAGCAGCCATTTCTGAAGCCTTTGACCTGGACTGAATGATGGCCAAAAACTGCTGTTTTCTTTGATACTGTACTATTCTGACATTGAGCTGTCCTAACAATTACTGATAAAGTTGTTGAAGATGATCTTGCCTTCTTTATTTTTTAAAACTTCTTTCAGAAGTTCTTTATTTTTTAAAACTTCTTTCAGAGTTGATGAAGACGAGGAAATTATTGTGAAGGCAATGAGTGATTACTGGGTAGTCGGGAAAAAGTCTGACCAGCGAGAACTATATGTTATTTTGAATCAAAAAAATGTAAATCTGATTGAAGTTAATGGTAAGGATTGCTTCTTATTACCTTGAAATACAGTTATTCCTAAAATGTGTGTCCCTAGAGAAGTAATACAACCCATCTCATGAGAAATCTAGAGAGGGACTGATCTTTGATGGAGCTGGTGAGTTTGCCTAAGGTTTTAGTCTGCCTCCTACCAGCTGTGAAAGGACTGCATAAATATTCAGCAGGCATTCTTAATTATTAATCAGTCATTCTTCCTCCTTCAGATAATAGAGAACAGCACTGTGAGCTTAGTTTAGGCATAATTTAAAAAGTTATTAGAGATGAGAGATGAATATATTTACATCTATTTGTCAGTGATGCAGGGTTGGTTACTTACACATTGTGGCTGTCCTGTCAGTGATCCTCATCCATTGCTGTCTTGTTTCTAACGTGGCTTTGAGAATGATTTACTAGGACTAAGAATGAGAATTAACATTAAGATGCAATAAGCTTTTACATTGCAATTTGTCTAAAACTCTGTTTGAATCTTGCAGCAATGCTAGGGCTCTCCATTCTAACAGGAGGCAATGTGCTAGCTTAGACAATGGGAAAGAATTCATTCATTCATTCATCCAGGTAAAGCAACATTTAAAAATGTTGCTAGCAGCATTTTAAAAAGAGGAGGAATGAGCTGTGTAACTTGGCAATCTCTCTGTAACTGTCTTTCAGCATCAAACCTACCATAGAGAAACAGTGAGGGAGGGTTTCTGTGCCTGATAAACCTAGGAAGTTTATCAGTCTACCAAATAATACAAAGCAAAAGTTTTGCAGACTTGATTTACTGTAACAGAATCTCCTAATTCCTCCTTTCTCAGAAAAGGGCTTGTAATATACTTCCCTTAACTCTATGTTAAGCCAAGTCTGCTGCTGTTGCAGTGTTTGATGAGAGGCCCATCATTTACACTTAAACCACTTTCAGACAGTGGGAAAACTCTTAGGGCTTTTTCTGTTTGAGTTCTATTATGTTCTCCATGACAATCCCCAGGGCTTTTCTTAAGGAGCTTTCTGTAAAATACAATACTGATGGGGTTTTTTTGTATTTTTTTTTAACAGAAGAAGTGAAGAAACTTTGTGCAACACAGTTTAATAATATTTTCTTCTTGGATTGATCTGCAAAGGGCTGATTTATTGAAGCTGTCAATGTCAGGCACTTGTTCAACTTGAGAAGTTATTAGTCATATTATTGACTGGAATAATGACAATAGTAAAGCAATACTTGCTTTGTAAGAATCAAAATTTCTACTAAAATCTGTAAACTCTGACCATAAAATTTTTAAATTTTAAAAACGTTTATGTCCAAACTAATTAAAAACCAGTCTGAACTCATCTGTACCATTCCATTCTGATATGTTATGTGAATATTTTGCTGAAAAATAAAACTAATAATTGTTACACTTTAGAAGCATCTGTGTTCATTTGCATTGTGTAACTTCCTGCTAGTTTATGTAAAAGGCTGCTCCCTCTGAAACCAGCAAGTCTTGTGCATACAGTTGAGCCATTCTTACAGCTTCCTACAAGTGTGGGTCTTCTGGGGTTGTTTTGGTTTGGTTTTGGTTTTTTTTTCCTTTATTTGAAGAGTACTTGCTTGAAGCTTCAGCAGTTCCCAGCAGAGGATTTATTTCTTTTTCTTTTTGTCAGCAGTTGCCTTGGTACCTGTGGGTGCTGCCTTAGGTTCACTGCCTCGTGAGCCTCTTTTTGTTGGTGAGGGTTCTCTCTTGGAGGCCTCTTTTTTCAGCTGGAGGCTTCTCCAGGAGAGGAGTGTCTCCCAAGATGATGAGGCTTGTTCCCTGAGCCTGACACTCTCCTGTAATGCAGCTGCTTCTTGCTTTCTTGCCTCTTCTTCTTCTTCTTTTTCAGCAATAAGTCTGCATGAACAAAATTTGAATTTAAGGTACTGTAAGAGAAGGGAGACAGGTTTCCCCTGGCTAAGCAACTCTAGCTCTAGTCAGAGTATGAGCAGCATAAACTGCCACAGTGTAGAGAAGCAGAAAATCTCTAATTACCCCCTCAAGTCCAAATATGTCTTAACTGCCTTTGCACAGAGCAAGAACCAAGTGCCAGGAAATACCAGAGCTATGTTTGGAACCTGAAAGCAGCCTGTAGTTGTTACTCCAGCCAGTAGCAGAAAGCACATGAGTTACATTCTGTGTGTTACTAATGAAACCTGTGGGAGTTTGTTTTCCAGCTACAGTAAGCTATATTACTTTCTTGAACACACCTCTCATTTTCAGTAATTTTGCTAGTGGAAAATAAAGGATAACAGTACTGTCAGACAAGATTCAACACTCACCTTTCCAGCTCCTCAGCCTGGATCTTTCTCAGCTCAGCTAATTCAGCATCCTGGGTTTTTTTTTCTTTTATTTTATCTCTCAGCACTATTTCACGCTCAAAAGCAGGGAACAACTTAGTTGTGAAAAAGATTTCCACCTGACACATCTGGAAACTACACAGCTCCTTTTGTTCATCTTTATCTTCTTTTGCTTCATCTGCAGGATGTAAATTGAACATGTTTATTTAGCAGGGCACTTCTATTTCAAATGTGCTTTGGACTACAATATTTCAGCTCTGACACTGCAAAGGGAAGGTCTGGCTTCTTCTGCATGGTAGAGAGGATGAAAGGTGTGAGACACCTGGAACTGAATGGGGGTGGCTTCAGTGACCTGGCCCTGGGAATGGCACAAAAAGACAATTAACTCTTCCCTTTAATCCTGTGCTAAGAGTCTTCTGCAGTAACCTGATGACAGTTCAGTATCTGTGCCTCCTGTGCATGGGGGAAGGGATGAACAAACATGACCACCTGAAAGGACAGAGGGTGTGCCAGTGTCCCTTGTCATGTCAGGGAACAGGCCAGGCCCAGCTGATGGGCCCTGAACAGTTCCCAGACGTGTAACATTTCACCCATCAGATTTCAGCAAAAGAGCTGATGACTACACGAAGATCCTTGTCTACCTCTGTCCTTGGATTTGAGTTCTGTAGCAGCAGAAAACATTTAACAAACACAAAAACCAACCCAGATGAGATCTGCTAATCAGCTGGAAGGAAGATGGTACAGAAAACTACAACCCTCATCAATCAAAGTGCTCTTACTGAACATCTCTCCTGCCTGAATGTTGGCCTGTCCTAACATAAGGCATCTTATCCCAGCCAGTGGTGGCATGCCACTAATAATAATTCTTATTTTAAGTTGAAGCAGCAGGACATTACAGTGGCAGTAATACATTTTATTTGTCCAAGTCACTCTGCAGACAGACTTGCAGCTTGAGCTTCTCATAGAGTAAATACAGATTACAGCTTAGAGATGCCCTGCAAATAAAATGTAGCATTTTAAAATTGGGGAAACTTTGTAAGTCAGTACTTAAATGTCTTATTTAATTATGAAGTTTTATTTTATTTTTAAAATTATTTTAAATTTTAAAAAAAATCTACCTCCAGAATTAATGCTCATTTACTGCCCTCTTGTGACAAGCTGAAATTTGCCTATACAAATAAAACTTCACAATTCAAGAGCTACAAGAGATTTGTGTGTGTGTGTTAAGTCCTAAAACAGTAGGATTGTTTTACCTATCAATTCCTTTTCTGGACAGGAATCTTGTTCTTCTTTTACATCCTTGTTGGGCAATGACACATCATCTTTGCTTTCTCCAGGAGTTATGGGAAATGACAGAAGAGTTTCTGATATCGCAAAGAAAGAAAATTAAAATTACTCATCCTTTAATCCTGAGCATGAAATTCCAAGTTTGATCTTCAGCACAAACAAATACAAAAACATAAGTTGTCATCTGCCCTGAAAGTCAGACCTGTGGTTAAAATACTTCTGAAATGATGAAAGGTTTGTTTCTAATGAAGGCACAATGCAGAGTTCAAGCTCCCGTTTCCATGCCCACATGAGTGGGACAGAACAGGATAAATTAAGATTTTAAAATATTTTTAAGGAAAAAGTGATAGCTTCTAATTAAAAAGCATAGAAAATTTAGAGATTCCAACTTGCCCAGCCATCTGTGTACAGCAGACATGGAAAGCTAAACATAAACTTTGTCATAATTGCCAAATTGAATGGAGCTGCCCTCTGTGACTGCAATACATCACCTGTTTCCATGATCAGCTCCTGTTTAATTGTTTTGAAAGCTGCAGGAAAAGTGAATCTCCTCAAGCCACTTGATAGTTTTATAGTCACTTTATACAGTACTCACCCAGTAGAGAAGGTTGAGGAGCAAGCTCTGTGTCTTCACCAGGTCTCGGTGGCTGGCAAGAAGTTTTATATTCAGTTACTGAATGTCTGGGCCTGTGTTCAAATCCCAAAGTGAAATCCCAAGTTCCTTTGAGTCATGCAAGTTCCCATCTCCAAAGCATTCTGCCAGCCAAATGCATCCTGCAATCAGGCTTATCTCAAGATATTTCTATTGCAGGAGTGTTGCACCTTTTCAAGTATTTCCAGGTAACCTTTACCTTCCATACCAGCCAGGCCAGCAGGATTATCATATTTCAGAGCTAGGGAAAGACAGCACTACAGAAAATGAAAGCTCCTGTTCTTTGACCTGTTCCTCTGTTCTTACATGTTGCTCTACATGCTGTTCATCTCTTGTTCATCTGCTCCTGAGTGCAGAGCTCAGCTGCCTCAGAAATGTCATCAGTTATGTCTGTACCAATTATACTTCTGCTGCACTAATGAAATGTAACACAAGAAAAATTTTAGCCTCAGAACATTTAAAATAAGATTTTTATTTTCTTTTTCTTTTTCTTTTTTTTTTACTATTTTAACTGGACCACTTCACTGTGCAACTGTGTCACTGCTTGCAGTGATGCTGCAAGGGAATGGGTGCATGGGGTGGGTACAACTGGTTAAAGAATGGGAAGTGGTGGTGTACAGTGGCTCTACTGGCTCACAGAGGCTGTGAAATTATGCTTGTGAATACTCCTTGAATTAATAAAAATACTTTCATCTTGTGCATAATTCCAAATAATAATTCTAATTCATGCCTTCAACTACTCTGTATATACAAATTGCACCAGTGTCACAGGCAGCATCTCACAACCTACAAAATCCTTATTCTGAAGTTTAGCAAAGAGAAAAAGAGGACAGCTCAACTGTGGGCAAACAGCAAGGCTTGCTACATACAGCAGCTGCCATAAAAATGCCATTTTTACAGGCCAATTTTAGACATTCAGCTTAATGCAGAAGAGACATATCTTTCACCAGCCAACCAATCTGTCAGTTCCCCTTCAGAAGTACTCTATGTGTGTTTACAGTTATCTAGGAAAATGAGCAAATATGGTAAAATTGTCTACACTGATGTTAAAATTGAAGGTACCAAGAAACAGAAAAAGCAGAAGGACCCAATCAAGTATTTGTTTATGCAAAAAGGGGAAATTGGTTTCCATGGTCAGGAAACAGAACATTTTCAGGGCCTGACTTCACTCTCTCAGTGGACACATAACAACATTGAACAGGTCTGCATCAGCTTTACCTGGGATGGAGAATGTTCTGTGAGAGACATGGCTGAGGTGGCCTTGGAGAGCTCCTTGATTTCAAAGCTACTTCTTTTCTTATTATCTTGAGCTTCTTTCTTCAGGATCATATCCTCAGTAACATACACCAATGCACATTCAAGAAGAGATTCAAAAAATTCCAGAAAAATCATCTAGAGTAAAACAAAGGCAGTGGTAAATGATTTAATTTTTACAAAATCTCTTCATTAACAGGCCTATGTACCTGAGCAAGCAAAGAACTCAGAAGTGGTAGTGAAGTCCCCCTGGTTCATTTATCTAGTCCAACATCCCTTTTTCTGAAGAAAAACTGAAAAGAGACAAAGCTCAAAAAATCAGGAGAGGATATGATGTGTTACACTTTATACAAGTCATATTGAGCTGAAGCACTGCACTGATTTTTGCTGTATCTGGAGCTATAAGATATTTCTCTAACAAGTAACTCACAACTACAGCTGTTACCTAAAACATCATATTTTAATTGCATGGGATGCTGCTAGAAACCTTGAGTGTGTTTATAATGGATTCCTTAGTAAGACTTCCACTGTGTGTTCAGTTTATCAGGTCCTGTTTAACACAAATTCAGTTATGTCATTTAGAAGAGACTGTTGCTACGTAAGAGTTAATTCTTGAAGGGTGAAAACCCTCTGTACTAGGCCAGTTCTCAGGCAGCACAAGAGTCACTGAGGTGGCAGCATCTCACTTGTCACCAATCAGGTTTCTTGCATCACCAGCTTTTCAAGATCAGTGGGTTCACATCTTAATTACTGATCCACCTTAGCAGCCTCAGTGCAGTGATTAATCCACATTGTCAGGCAGCTCCCCAGGGACAGGACTGTCACTACCAGCCCTCCACTGGAAAGGGGATTTCCCTGCATGGATTATGGCACTCCTAAGGACCTTTCTGAATGGTCAAGTATGCTGAGACTGTGCTAAGATGAGGTACTTAAGAAAAACATAGAAGTACATGAACTAAACTAAAAGATAGAGTCGGAACAAAGGGCGACAAATAGGGGCTCAAGTTTTACTCTGTTTTTTTTAATAAAATAATTCATTTTCCTCCTGCTCCAGCAGGTAGGACAGCATTCACAGCAGTTCTTAAAAGCAATTTTAATTGTTCCTGTAGCAATGAACTGTGTTTTATTTTCCATACACACCTCCAGCTCCAGGTTGACACCATAGATACCAGGTACAGAGGCACCAACTTTGACAAATATTTCCAGAACTCTTGGAGCAGTTAATTGTTCACTGAGAAGTTTAAAATCCTGGGTAAGGATAAATATCACATGTTAACAGCACTTAAAGCATGCCCCACATGGCCCTAATCTGCCTCCCTTTCAAGCCTTTGCCAAAATTTCTAGATTTCAAATGATACTTCCACTTTTGTAATTAACAGCAGAAATTCTAGTCTTTGAAGCCAATGGGAATTTTCCCTAGACAGCAAAAGCAGTGTTACAAAAGAACCTGAGAAAGTTCATACACAAAAATACAAAAAATTACAGTTTGGCCTCCAATCTTTTCTTCATGAAAATGCTCAGATTTATAAAGTGAAGCACCCAAACCCTAGGCATGTCAGGGGGAATTGTTCTCTACCTTCATAGTAATCTTGATCTGTCCCCAAATTACTGAATTTTAGTAAAAAATCTCATGCTCTTTTTGTAGTAAATCCATTATTGAAATGGTTTATGGTGTTAGTTCAGTAACTGTCAGTCTTTGAGTTCTAACAATAGGACATGTTCATATATACATTTTATAGAGGGGGCAGAGGGAGACACAGTGGGGATCAGAAAAAATATTTATATTCCCTTAAACACATTTGTCTAGGATTTGATAAGAGTAAAAAATTAAATTCAAATCTTAAAAAATTGCATAAATCACAGTAGAACAACTATTCCTTTACTGCTCCTTGGACAGTTGGCACAAATAACCTCACTCCCACCTTTTCAACTGAGCAGAAGCCACAGGGACTATTTCAAAAGGCTCATATAAACTGAACAAAGAAAGCACATCTAATCACACAAAACAAAACAAAATTAGATTATTACATCCAGCATCCAGAGGAATTGCCTCAGCTTCACTGTGGAGTCAAATGGAGGTCTGGGACATGGTCTACAAAAATCTTCATATATTTCCCAGCATTTCTCAAGGTAGTTCATGGCAAAAGATGAGAATTCTCCACCAGAATATAAGATACCTTTCAAAATGAATTGGGAAAAAATAACATTAAGAATAAAACTGCAATGCATGTGATACTAATTAATGAATTCTGCAGAGAAGAAATAGCATTGCTTACCTTGGACACAACAGGCAGAGGGCAGAACATTCCTGGACATCATTTCTAAGAAACACTTCTGCAGATGAGGAACTTCATCTCTACAGTTGAAACAAAAACACTCTTGTCTGGGAAGATTCCAACTGATTACACTGAAATAAATTTCACTAAAAGATGGAACTTACTTGCACTTTTCATGATAGATATGAAATGCCAGGTGAACAAGGTAGCATACAAATGTTCTGAACAGTAATATATCACTTGGATCATGTATGTCCTTAGGTGATTGATCACCTGGAAAATTTTTAGAAAAACAAATTTCTACTGTTCTCATGTACATTCAAATGCTTATATGCTTATTGATTTGTCAGCCCTTCTTATCCCCTCCATCTGCACCCATCACAGTGTAACAACACTCCCAGAAGACTCACACCAGATAATGCAGCACTTCCAAACAAATTTCAAGGGAGAACTGTCCACCTGTAGCTGCATCTTGGCCAATTCTCTTTCTAGAAATGCATCCACTCAGCATGTACAGAAATAAAAGGGGATTCAAAGTTGGAGTTAAACCCTTCACATACTAAAGACAGTGCAGGTCTAAAGGGATTTGCCTGATTAACTGGCTCTATGGAGGACAAAAAAATACTACATGCAAACCAAAGTTAAGAACACTGAAAAAAAAAAATTGTTTCTCCAACTTCTCTCTTAATATTCTCTCTCTCTCTTAAATAGTAATGGCAAGACCAGGGGTGAATACATATTTTGAACAGATGGATCTTCAGTGCAATTTTTTATGTTGGATTTTAATTTTGTATTTTCTCGCCTAAGGACCAGAAGTGCCCAGAGAAGTGTAAACTGATCCACTGAGAACTCACAGGCACAGAGGTACTGCCTCAGGACCACAGCTCCCAGAGCTGAGCTGCCAGGAGAATTTGCCTCTCCAACTCTCCACACCTTACCCTGCACACCAGGAGTACAAACCTCTCAAGAGTCGATCTATTTCAGCGAGAGTTACGGAGCAGAGATGAAAATTGCAGTCCTTCAGAAACCTCCAAAACTGCAGCATAGTCATGCTGCAAGTGCTGTCAGAAGAAGCACAGCCCAAGGTACTGTAGAAGTAGTAGGCTTTTCTCAATTTTGAAATATGCCTCAACACAGCCAGTTCTATCTAAATAAAGCAGGATATGTTTTCAGCATCATCTCAAAGCAAGAAGAGACCAGTTTGTATTGATTCTGTAACTGGGCAGATAATTATTTGACCTTGTAACTTTGCATATCCCTGGCTAAGAGTTCACAAAAGCGTTACTCAAAAGTAATGCTTCAACTCAGAGGGATTTGGTGACTGATAAAAACAAATCATCCTCTGTCAGCAGACAAACCTCAGAGTAGCTAAAGCTGGTTGTTCTGTGCCCTTCCAGATAGGTTAACATATTTTTAATTGGCCTTTTTTTAGTGGAAGCTCAGAAGAGGCAATACTGTCTATCCATTCTTTTTGCTTTTCTGTTTTCACAGGTTTTAGATTTTCAAATAATTGTTTAATGGAAAGCATTACTTTAACACAAATAAACCAGAAATAAAACAGTATGAAACACAATACAGGGGAAAACTGAAAGTATCAAACAGTAGACTTATACTTTCTGTGACTCGTTCTCTCTGTCTTCCCTTGGGAAGAAGGCAAGCAGTGTTGATACATCCAAATCAATATCTGATCCCAGAACTAAAATCTTTCCCACGGCATTAACGACTGCGGTCCTTTCTATCAAACAAATAAAATGAGTTAGAACAAACTAAAACAAAGCTCAATATACACACACAGAAAAACAAAATGTGTATTATTCCTTCTTATATTACTGACTTGGAACAATAGATTCCTTCACAGGAAGAAGTAGAGATTGCACAACCAACAGCAGAACAACTGAAGAGCAATTCTGTCAAATCAACCCCTAACCAAAAGGAAATGCAGACATTAAAAAAGCTGTGAAACTTTCACACAACAACAGCTCCATTCATTACAAGATGTGGTGTGGATGTGGCACTTCCCTCTGTGTCACTCACAGAAACACAGCATGGAAGCAAAAGCCATAACTCCCTTTTCTATCTAAATTCTTTGAGGAAATATGTCTGGTCCTTGAGTATGTACAAACAATTTCATATTGTACTAAAATGGAACAACAAAATGTGAACTAAGTAAAATTTGTTTTGTTAAGCTGCTCACTAGTACCAAAATGCCTTCTTGGGCTAGTGGCTCTCAGCTTCTTGGCTTTCACAGCAGACCCTTGACGAGCAGGTCTTTCCACAGGACAATCATTTTCAAACTCTCCTTCAAAGCAAACACCATTCCTGGAGACAAAGATGCCCTGCAGACAGATTAATTATAATATAAATATAAAACAAGGATTTATCAAAACCCCAAACCACTAATTCTCTCAGTCAAATTTCCTTTTCAGAATCTTGGCTAAAATGCAATATATGAAATAAAATAGAGCAAAATAATTTTTCCTACTGTCTTTTATAATGCATTTTGTCACCTATTAAATAGGTACACTGTTGGGATAAAGGACTGACTATACATCTGTTTGATTTTGAAAAGTATTTCCCCCCCCATATAGAAATATTCGTTTGTACTCCTTAGATGCATATGTGGCACTCCACACTGCAAAAACAAAGTTTTTTCAAAAATCTGTTTTATGAGAAGTTTTAAGAACTTCTCTGTGCAAGGACAGCTTGAAATCCATTAGCTCATACTGGAAGTGTGAAATTCTGACCAATGACTGCAAAACTCCAGATGCACCTATTGAACTGAAAATCTCCACAGTGAAATAAATGTCTTTGTATACTCAAAATAAATCTAATCACAAAGTCAGCCTGTGTCTTTGGAAGGACTCCAACTGCTTTCAGTGGACTCTCTGCCCTTTGTGTGGGGATTCCATCCACACTGCAAACTGAATGAAGTTTGCTGTACAGAAATCTAGAGATCACTCATACAGAGCAGGACAGTTTGCTCTGCTGTTGTCTGTAGTTCTGCCAATACTCACCTTGCCATGCTTCTTATTATGTGCCCACTCTCCACTGTACATTGTTCCATCAGAATAAAGAAATGCCCCATGTCCATGGCGCTCCCCTTTCACAAAATTCCCCGCATACTCATTCAATAGAGAATACTTCGACATTTCCATTCTCTTCAAAAACCACGTGTGCATGCCAGAACCATGCTGAAAAAAAAATGGGGTGCTTAAAAAACAGATCCAGACTTTGGCAATTCTCTGAAATAAAAGCCCTCAGCTGATGGCTGCAGCACTTCAAAGCAGGGACAGAAGGAGATCCTACAAAGGTGCATGGGAGAAGCACCCAGAGGATGCACTGCATCAACACATACTTGAGCAAGCTCTACCAGGGACTCCTAAATTCTAAGCAGAGTGAAAAGACAGAGCAAGTAAATCACCTTCTTTTTGAAACAGAATAATAAATGGAAGGAACTGAAAGTGCCACAAAATTGTCTCCCATCATAAAACTTTTCCAAGAGGGAACAGTGTGGTCTGGTATTTTACAGTGACAGAGAAATAAACTGCCACATAAACCTACTGCTGAAGTCATAGCTCAAGCTGTCACAAACACTTCTTTAACTTTTTTTTTTTTAATTGAAAAATGTTTATATTTTCCACTAGGGAATGAAATCTTGATTTTATAAGACTAAATCAAAATCCTTTAACAATTTGAATATTGCTTACATAAGAATCAATTTACAATAAAGAACATGTTTTTGTTATCTCAACTGGCAAAAATCATACAAAGCTCCTTTGATATTGCACAAAACTCCCTATTTAGCTTTCCTATAGAGTAGTGGACAGATGCTGAACTAAAGAAGGGTTTCTGGGGAAGAAGTTAATACCTGCAGGCCACACTGCCACTCTCCTTCGTACTCTTGCTTATCTTTCAGCCATATCATTTTTCCATGTCCATGGCGTAGATTTTTCTTCCACTGACCAAAATACGTATTTCCAGATCTGTAGCTGCAAAAAACCAATAAAATTTAATTCATACTAAATTCTGTGCTGATCTTATGGAAGGTTTATGTGAAACCTCATTGCTAATAAATTTATAATTTATTAAGGCTAAATATAAGCATTAAATTGAAAATTGACTCACTGTGACATGGACACAGAGATTTTATTGTAGCCACTGTTTACATCCTATTTTTAATTTAGAAATCACTCAAAGTATTAACCAGCTCTTTTTCCCAAAAAGTCTTTGCCATAGCTCTTAACAATATTTGTTTATAGATAATTCTACAGATAAGTCCTTTATTCATAAGGCAGCTTTATCTGCTCAAATCAATAAAGTGTGTTTGTTTTTCAATACTGAATTGGGGTTTACCAAAGCTGATTTGGGACTTTGTCTTAAGCTATTCTTTTGTGTGAATGGTCAGTAGAAATATTGCACATGAAAATAAACTTCTAAAGGTCTGTCTTGTTATCATAAAGCACTTTGTACAGTTTTTATTCCACTGCAGAAGATACACACTACTATGAAATTATAGCATTTGTACCACTTTAAACAACACAAGAACCTGCAACATAATACACAAACATAAGAAATGTTTAGGGTAAGAAGAAGTGTTATCATATTTACCGTCTGAATCCCCATCCTTCCCTGACATTGTTTACCCAATCACCTGCATACCAGGAGGTCTGTTCCTGATCAAAATAAATTGTACCCTGAAACAAAGAGCACAGTCAGTTTAAATACCTAAATATTCATCTACCTGAATAAAACACCACATACAAATAATTTGATACTTGTAATCATGTTCTAATACTTGGGGTCACTTTGACTCACTGTACTGAAAGCAACTGAAGGGATAGAATTAAATAAAGAAAGCAAACTCTTTTGATTAATATTAGGTGAGACCTTAGAAAACACCAAATGTTCAAAAGAAAAATCCTATTACATTACATCAAAGTCTACTGGTTTTTCAAACCTCTTGGAAACACTTTAAGAGAGCTAACCCTGGCATCTTAATTACAGTACACAGTCTGAGGTAGATGAGTTTTCTGACCCATTCAGTCTTTTACTTCCAACAGTATGGCTACAGCATTAACTGTATTCACAACCTCAGAAAAGCTCCCTAGAAAAACAAATCTCTACACAGCATAAGACCACACAACAGAACAAAACCTTTGCACAGTAACACTTGCTGTTCCTGAAGGAGCCCGTGCTCTCATTCAGTTCTTACTGACCTTTCCATGTCTTTTGCCATTGCACCAAAAACCAGTGTAAAAAATTGGATGAGTACCACTCCTGAAAATTCCATATCCATGCCTAAGTCCATCTCGGATTGATCCTTCATAAACAGTGCCATCATTCCAGGTATAACGGCCACAATGCGTTGGCACATTCTTAACAAACGTTCCCTGAAAGATTAAATTACAACATTAAAATCTAAGACTCTGTTTCCCAACCTTCTGGGGCAAGTCAGGCTTGTGACTGAAATCACTGCCACAGCTCTGCAGTTGCCACCTCCACTGTACCAATTACTGCAACTTACCCACCTTCCCTCAATTTGCACATCTAAGTGGGTGCAACTGTGTTCAGTTATAACTTAAATTGTACTTTACCTCATACTTTACTCCATCAGCCCACGTGTAAGTCCCTTCTCCATTCATACGCCCTTCAGAAAACAGACCCTTCAAAATGAAGAGAATAGCAGCATTTGCAGATTTACTCTTACCCCAGCTGAAGCCTACAGTGACTGTAAGATTTTAAAAGAGTGACACGTTAACTCCCCTCCAACTACTAGTTTCAAATCAGGAGTTTTAATGTCAGAAACTAAACAGAGCTTTCAATGCTTCTCAGTGCTCTTGAGAGAGAGCTTACTCTGCTATTTTTTTAAAAAATTTATACACTCACCTTGTATGTATTTCCTCCCTCAAAACATATAAATCCTTCACCCTCATAGAATTCATCAACTTGTTCACCTTCATAGCTACAAAGAAAACAAACTAAAGATGAAGATTTCAAGTCACTGCCAATAGATCTAAATCACATAAACGATCATAAATGACCTTTGATTTATCATGGTCTACACACAGGTCAGCTGATGCATCTTGTGTAGAATAATGAACAACAAGAAAATTTTCAATTTTTTGAAACTTCCTTTAACATTCCACATAGTTGTTGTGTTGCCTCAGACCCATATTTCCTTCAATTAAGAAAAAACCCCACATTGGTAGTATTTTCTACCTTACAGTCAGGCATGCTGGTGTATAACACATTACACATAAACATCATATTGAAATAGAAAAGGATTTCATTAACATTGCCATTCACCTGCTTTCTCAGTTAGGACATTCTGAAGAGACATGAGCAGCTTTAAGCATTAAAAGGCAGCAACAACTAACATTACATGATATATTTTCCTTCACCAGTTACCTGTATACTTTAACAAAGCTTCACTGAAGGTGAACAAGCCAAAAGAATGAGGGTTTTGGCAGGCAGAGAGCATCAGCAGCACTCTAGGATGCAAGGCAGCAGAATTCCACATGTACATCTCCTAAGGTGCCACTGCTACTAGGTCTGAATAACCTGATTGTCTCCTTCAAATCAGTGTTTGTATGACACTGGCTACAGCAGAGATCTGAAATGAGAGTTCTTGACTTCACTGCTGTATTTGTAACAAGCTTACCTTTCAATAATCACTTGAGCAAGAACAGGCTCTTCATGGAATGGGGTAACAGGAGGGGCTGGTGGTTCCTCTACCTCTGGCTCTTCATCTGGCGCCTCTGGAATTGCTGGAGTTTCTTCGCCCAGTGAGTCACTCCGCAAATCTCCCAGCGTTGTTAAGTTGCTATCAGTTGGGGTACCTAGAGATTCTTCTGACTTCTCAACAGCTGCCTTCTTACCATCTTTCTTGGCATCTTTCTTCTTGGCATCTTTCTTCTTGCCTTTTATCATAGCTACTGAATTGTCTCAGTGTGTACTTCCCTTATGAAAAAAGAAAATTTATTTCTGTCTAATGTACATATTTTTAACCTATAAACTAGTTAAAAAACCCAAAACACAGACAACTACCAAAAAAAAAAAAAAAAACCCAAAACCAAAAAAAAAAAAAAACCAACCCAAAAAACCCCCAAACCCCAGGATTTCTGTGATTCTTATAAATGCATGTATTAAAAGTCATCTCTGTAACAGCAATTTCTCAAGCCAGTGGTGTCAGCTTATGGCAGGCAGGCCACAGGGTTAACAGGGAGCAATGTCTGTGAATTACCTCCACGTCTTCCATCAAAACCACTGTGATGGAAGTGTTATCAGTAGACTTACTTTTGCCACACCGAGATCTCCATCTTTACCCAATTTTTAGCTATTAGATTTAATTACATTGAAAAGCTGAAAGCCATTTCTCAACGATATGCACTAGGAAAGTTGTGGGAAGTTACACTTGCACTGCTTTATTGATTTAATTTGCTTCCAAGCTATGAATTGCAGACTGAACCACAGCACAGCATAACCACCAAATCTTGTAGTTATTTTGCCAGTTGAGAGCTACCTGAAGGTCACAGGACTGCCTGCACAGCTGCAATCCTACCACAGCCGGGTATCAGCGCTTGGCTGTGCAAGAACCTGCGAGTGCCGCAGTGGTGAGGCCTGGCAGGGACAGCCTCAACCGGCACCGGCACCCGAGCGGGGAACGGCGGGGTCGGGCGGGGGCTGAGCCTTTACAGAGCCCGGTCTGAGGGGCAGCGGGACCCGGCCGGTGCCGAGCCCTTACCGAGCCCTGGCTGAGGGGCAGCGGGACCCGGCCGGTGCCGAGCCCTTACCGAGCCCTGGCTGAGGGGCAGCGGGACCTGGCCGCTGCCGAGCCCTTACCGAGCCCTGGCTGAGGGGCAGCGGGACCCGGCCGGTGCCGAGCCCTTACCGAGCCCTGGCTGAGGGGCAGCGGGACCTGGCCGCTGCCGAGCCCTTACCGAGCCCTGGCTGAGGGGCAGCGGGACCCGGCCGGTGCCGAGCCCTTACCGAGCCCTGGCTGAGGGGCAGCGGGACCTGGCCGCTGCCGAGCCCTTACCGAGCCCTGGCTGAGGGGCAGCGGGACCTGGCCGGTGCCGGGCCCTGGCTGAGGGGCAGCGGGACCTGGCCGGTGCCGAGCCCTGGCTGAGGGGCAGCGGGACCCGGCCGGTGCCGGGCCCTCTCTCCCGCGCAGGCGCAGTGCGGCGGCGCTGCCGTAGCCATAACAACGCGGCCGCCGCGGGCCCGGGCCCGGCCGGGCTGGCTCCGCACCGGCGGAGCCGGGCTGCGGAACCTCGGCTCCACACGGACACGGACGATTTGGGACGATTTGCTGAAGGTTCCCGGCCACAGCCGTGCGGGTACCACGGGCACGGCTCTGCCACGTTGCACGGAGAAGCGGCGCGGACTGCAGGAACAGCAGCAGCGTCATGGCCACAGCTGCATCAGCGGCAAATGGAGCGTGAAGGGAACATAATACATAAACACAGATTTCTTGGGTCAAATCTTGGTCCTACAGAACTGGAAGAGCGTAGCTACCTGTTTTAATGGTTTCTGATTCAAAAAGATAATTTTCTACCGGTTTTGATTATACTGAGATAGAATTTGGGCTGACCTGACTGGCAGTGCCTGTTGAGACAGCTTTTTTTTCCCATTCATTATCAGAAAAAGAATCCCTGTTCTTGAAAAACAAGTTTGGAACTTGCTAATTAAAAGTAATGATGCCAGACTTATAATTCTATTCAAGCCTTAAACATGGATAACAGAAAATTAATCATTAAATGCAATATTAAAGCTCTAAGTCATTATCTAACAATACCCAGCTTTGGTATAGGAAAAAAATATTTAAACTTGTGTATAACTTTCATTTTCTCTAAAATTATCATATACTTGATGTATAAATATTGAAAACTAATATTTGGTTTATAGCATTACCAGGGACTTAAATTCACATTCCACTTCATTTTCAGAATCAGTGTATTTCTATAAATGAGGTTCAGCTACTCATTATCTTTATATATAAATGTATTTATTTTATAAAAGTTTTGATTGCTGCTCAAAGAAGTACAACACACAGTAAATTGCAATAAGAGAGAAGTTATTTACATGAATTCCAGGATGTTGGTATTGATGACAGGCATAACAAGGAAACCCTGCTGAAAGCCTCCAAGTGCTCTAGCTTCCATCTTGAAGACTGCCTAAAATTTTTTTTACTCAAAATAAGAGAATCAAGATAAAAGCTCAAAATATTGCCAAGAATTAAAATTTAAAATGTTAATAAACAGACACTGACTTATTGTGATGAAATCAAGTCCAAACTGACAATGTGTCTCATGGTAGGCCTTCCATGGGGGCAGTTCCAGGGATGCTCAATCTCACCCATATGGGTGATCAGTTTTCTCATTTCCTGCACATTCAGTGCAGTTCCAATCATCACCTGCAAGCAAAGGAAAAAATAAATGAATTCTTTTCTTTTTCCATTTGCCAGCTGACACAGACCAGAGCAGTACTTCAGCTACTACAGCAAATTCTGTGCAAGGCATTAAAAATAAAAAACACCTTCAATCAGACAATCAGAAGACAAAACACAGCTAACAGTGGGTTCATGAGTGCATTAGTTTGGAACAAAATAAAGAACTAGCAGAAATATTTCCCAAGGTAAATTAGATAAAAACAAGAGGAACAGAAGGAAGGATGTTAGCTGTTGACACTCAGCAGTATATAAACTTGCCCTGCAATACACATGCAGACACAGCCACCTGTCCTACATTAGGAAATGTGGTATTTATTTATTTGAACACAGACATCAAGTGCAGTACTTACAGACTTCCTGCAAGCTCGAGAAGCAAACATCTGTCTGACCCTGGAGGGCCTGCACATCACTCCAGGGCAGTCACTCAACATGAAAATCAGCTCATCTATGTCTTGTGGCCCAAAAGTCCAGTTTTTGCTTGTTGGCAATGATACCAATTTAACTCTTTGAGTTACAGGAGCTGGAAGGTTTGCAACAACAATGAAGATACAGAGAAGTACAAGAAATTACTTTTTTTTCTTGAGAGAAAAGCTGAGAAACTACTTGAAAATGTTATTATGATGTGATGTGCATATATAATGTTTAATGTTTTGATAGATTAACTAACCAAACTGGTAACTATGGCAGTTACTTTTAACATCATCCAAACTCACCATTTTCATTTATGACAAAATCAAAGCCATTTTTTCTGAATATTTCCAGGTTTTCAATCAATACAGTTTCATTTACTGCTGTTAAATTAAGATTTTGAGGCCTGAAAGAGAGAAAAAAAGATGGAGCTGCATAGATACACAGTGCAGAGAATTGAAGACTGATTTCAGAAACAACCTAGAAATACTTAATACAGAGCTCTGTAGTAAAACTTTTCACTCTGCTGTGTGAAAAAAATAAAATTCACTACTGAGCAGTTGCTTCCAAGTGTTACTCAACAGATGAAGTCAGTGGGGCAGCATTCCTTGCTGCAGGAACAGTCTCCAGTATCCTGCCAACCTGTGGAAATCTGTTTGACCACTGTCTTGCTGCACAGCTACAACTGCATCCATGGAATTTGTGTTTCATGTAAGGATTGACTCTTTGAAACACTTTGAATATAAAAACCACTTGAGTCTCAAGTGTTCTGAATGTGTGAAATGCTACATAAAGATAAATCATAGATATCCTTCTGAAACATTGAATTTTCAACTTAAAACATGTTATTATTGTTAAACACTGCAAATACTTACACTATCAGCTTCTGACCTTGGAGAACAGTGTGTTGTTGCAACATCTCAAAGTTGTATTTCTCATCAGTAGCATGTTGGTCAATTATGAAAAGATCAGAATTCAACTTTGCTATTATAAACCCTAAATTGAACTGGCCAATGATTTCCATTTTTGCAAACATTTCTTTACTGTATACAAAAAAAATATAAAGAGATTATAAATTACACCCTTATCAGTTATCATGTAAAACTTAAAAACTTCTATTTCTCCCCTGCAGAACACACTTTATATTAAAAAAAAAAAAAATCTCATTTAAGCAGGATATAAGTGTTGAAAATCTGCCAATGATCTATGAGGCCATTTCTGGCAGAACAAAATCCATCATTGAGGCAGGTTTCCCCCATTTGTGGTAATAAAATTAGAAGCAGTCAGTATGCCAACAGCCCAGGTAAGTAACACTGAAGATGGCATCCTGGTTTTGAAGGCAGCTGATACATATTTGCCTTCTTTTCACAATTAAAGACTTTCCTAACACAAATATTAACAAATCACAGACACTGACTGTCCCCTGACCACCTGAATGTAACTTATTTTTCCAGGCATGTCTCACCAAATGTCATTCACATAAGGGAGGAATATGAGCTATGCTCATATTCCTGTGTGCTGTCTGTCATGAAATTTGTGTTTCTCTGACTGCATTGCAATTTACAAGGCTGATCTAAGCCAAATCTATGAAGTTTGTGGCCTTTTTAGTGTCTTTTTCCACATTCTGTTTGCACTTAGTTCAAGTAGCTGCTCTGTCAGTTAAATAACTCAAATAGGGGTTTTTTTGTGACATAAATAAAAAATAGACCCAAACCTAGCAGGTACATGTAAGGCTCTTGCCCACCCTCAAGACAGGTCTTCTATTTTTGCTTAACTAATTCTATGAACTGATGAGTAAAACATTAAACAAGTGAAAGCAGAAATACCTGATCTCTTTTCTTAATTCATCTTCTGCTACTTTATTGTCCCCAGGACTAATTTTTGCTTTAAATCTTCTGTAATTTTCAGTTTCTGTATTTTTCTGTTGTTGCTGTATTACCTTTTTTACTTTTTCTGCCAAAACCTTCATAGAGAATTCAAGAGGCACAATTTTCTTTTTAACTTCCACCAGTACATCAACATTAGTGTCCATCACTTCAGGATATTTACCTGCCTTGGAATCATCTGCTTCACTTTTAAAATTTCTGCTTTTAAAACGTTTTACTCTTGGGGAACAATTACTGGCTTCTTGAGAGAATTTGTTTTGATCAGTCCAGTCATTCACTTGATCCAGCTCAGGTTCAGTGCCCAAGACCTGAACATCACAGTCCAATGATTTCTTACTGCATCCAGCAGTTTTAAGACATTGCTTCTGCATCTGTTCTTCTGTGCTACAGAATTCTTCCTCAGAATTAACTGCACTTTCACTGTTGATGCAGCTTCCAGCTTCTGGTGTGCTACATCCAGCATCTGACTCTGAAATACTACAGAATCCAGAATCTGAAGCATCTTCTAATTTTCTCAAGTGTCTCCTTGGAATTGACACCTTTGAGTCCAACTTATGACAACTTTCAGCCTTCTTAGTCAAGACAGCCTTTTGAATCTTTACAGTGCCCCCAGTGGTATCGAGTAACCTTTGTCTAGGGGAACTGTGCTGCTCTTTTACCTTTTTAGAGCTTTGAAAATGACTTTCTGTTGCTTGATGGAGAGAGAATGACTCCCTTAATCTGGCAAGAGTCATTATTCTTTTGCCTTCACCACTTGGACTTTCAGCCTCAGGGTCAGACAGCGTGTCTGCCTGAGGCTTTTCTGCCTCTTCAGGAAGTGTCTTCTTCAAGTTACCTAGTGAAATCAGAATACAGAGTATTTCAAGATTCTGAGGTAGCTGGAAACATAAATTAAATTATGTGCTTTAGGAAAAGGAATGAAAAGAGGTAGAAAAATAGCAAATAGCTCAAAGGAGCCCTGAAGCTTCAGACAATGAGTATAGGGCTGAAATGTATTAATAGCAAACACAGAAACAGTTACATCTTGAGGACATTAAATGACACTACTAAAAGTGAATTTGTAGTCTCTTTTTAAACTGGAACAGTAATCAGTCCAATCAGCACATTTATTTATATTATCAAGAGTTTAATGACAGAGTGACAATGAAAAGTGAGCTGCTCTTACACTTTCATGGTCACTATAAAATTCCATTGGCAAAGTGTTAAGGAGGTGGCACAACAGGCACTTAGAGTATATGGGATTTGCTGGTCATTAGAGGACTTCAACCCCATCAACTGCCAGTGCAACAAGGATTTTACTGAAGGTTAATTTAAAATAACAGTGAGAATCAGGTTACAACTGATTCTGTATGTCAGCAAAAAGGAAAATTAGAGGGGGTTCTGTTGAATGAAAAGAGGAGAATGAGATGATCTTGACTTGGGAAAGCAGTCTTGAAAGACTACACAGTCACAAGAGAATCAGCAATTTCTGTAGGTAACAGAAAATAATCAAAGTTTAAAACCCAATAAACTCATACTTAATTTTCATATTTTATTTATGACCCCTTGACCATTTTTTCTCAAAGACGTTTTCATAAAAAAACCATAGGTCTCTTTAGTATCTTGGGAGAAATCTTTTGCAAGCATTATCAATTAATTCTGGGTGAATTTTTTGTTCACAAAGTTGACTGTAAATCCTGCTGTGCTGGCATGTGTCATTTTCATAACAATCACTTAACTTTGTGTCCTTCTTTATTTTTGGTTTAATCTTTTTTTTAATTTCTTCTTTGGGTTTTTACAAACACATTTTCCCATTTTTAATCCTCTGCCATATATCATACTCAAAACTTCCACATTTTGTGTCCTACCTGCAATGTCCAGAAGTTTCTGATTGACATTGAGTTTGTTAACATCACTACCAAACATCTCCATCAGAGAAGTCTTTAGAATTGCTAATAAAAACTTTTCCTCCTGAAGTAAAATTTGCCTTTTGTCAGGAGTTACATTGATGTCAACACACTCTGGAAAAAAAAAAAGAAAAATAACTGCTTTACAAATAAAATGCAATGTTATTGCACAGAATTAGTTCTGGTTTGTTTGTCATTTTGTCTGCAAATCAGATTTAACTGTCTCAGCATCCCAGCAAACATGATACAAGTTTTCTTGTACTTAAGATAACATCTTCCTCATCACTTAAGAAGTTATTTTTGAGTATTGAAAAGGTGGAGGGGAAAAATAGTGGAACCACAGCTAGATTCTATTTCTCCCTCACCAACTAAGCATTAAAAAAATCCCCAGAGTGCAGGAAGTCATACAGATGAAAATGACAATATTCTCTAAATACAAACATCATTGTAGAATAAATTGTAACAGCCTTAACTGAAGTTACTAAAAATTATTCAGAACGTACCAGAATCTACCCCAATGTTAAGGACAACAAATGGATACTGGTGTTTATTGTGTAAGTGATAAACTTCATTCACAATCTTGACAACCTGCAAAAAAGGTGGAAAAACAATACATTTCAAAAATATTATCTTCTATTTTGCACCAGTGTGTATTAATTAATGTACTAAAATGTATATTGTACGATTAAGATCTTATTCCCTCAAATAGACACAACTAAGACAGCAACCTGAGACAGAGGAACTTCTACTACCAAGAAACAAACATAGACAGGAGCTACTCTGCTGAGGTTTCCAGAGAACACTGAGTTCGTGGGGCTGATGTGTTAAAGCAGCCCCTCACCTTGGCGGGGTCGCAGGGCCGCTGGTTGACAAAGAAGAACTGTCTGTCCGTCGTGCTCCGTCCCACACCGTGAGCACAGCGGGAGATGAAGCCGCCAATGCTGTGGGACAGACAATGAGAGAGGGAGGGAAAGGAATTTTATACAGGGCCTAAGGAAACACCATTACACAGCACCAGTGAATATGGAAATACACATCTCCTCTCCCAGTTCCTTGTCTGACAAAGGCTACTACAAAACTGCATCCCAATATCTACTGTGCTGTTCTTGGCTTTTTTCAATACCACAAATCACACCTTTTTTTTTTATTTATTATTTTAAATTTTGGTTTATGGTAAAGTGCCACAGGCAGCAGTGGTTGGTACTTTCCTAATTACCTATAAAGATTTTGTGGCATGTCAGCAGGGTTGAGTCCATATTCTTCACAAACAGCTTCACTAGGAGGAAGCTGAACAAAAGGAATAAGGCTCTGCAACTGAAAAAAAAAAAAAGGGAAGGAAGTGAAACATCAAACCTATATAGATTTTTCCCATCCATTTTATTGTCATTTATTAGCTTTAAAATTTATTTGAGAAAAATGGTGGGTTTTGGCTGACCAAAGCTGACCAAGACAAACACTTAAAATATCCAAACCTACTAGAAGATAATAGCACTGTTTGCTGAGAAACAGAAAAATTCCTCTAAGAAATGCCTGTTTTCATCCTTTGATATCACAACCTGTACTTCAGTTATTTCACAGACCCTTACATTAAATGTACACAGGCAGAGCAACAAATTGATTGACAGTTTGACATACATATGACCTAAACAAGTTCCATGCTAAAATAAAGGGTAAAAAGAGTAACAGGAGTTTCTTTTGAAAGGACAATAAAACACTATTAAAAATGTGTTATTTGAATCACAAGCTCCCTAAGAACAGCTATGTTTACCAGAAACATCTTCCCAGTCATGCCACTGTTATTTTTCTGCCATTAGAGCAGCTCCTATCAATTAAGGTATTCAATATTAAGAAACAGGATATAAGCTAAACATTCTATGTATGGGTGCTGTGGAGGGAAAAATTGTTTATCAACAGCCAGCAGCTTTCAACCACTCAATATTTCTGATGACTGTAATAGACAGGTGTAGGAAGGATGTTTTTGAGCTTTTTTTAATCTCTGCTCTCATCTTTTTATAGCTATTCCTTAGAAAGCATCACAGTCTACAGCTTTACAATCTGACTGCAATCCCATTTAAAGCTTATCCAGAATAAAACTTCGTTTCATAGGAAGAGCTTGCCAAAGTGGATAGACCTCAGTTTTCTGTTCTTCAGTTAAGACTTTCACATCACACCATTTGAAGGATTTTTTAAATTGCTTGTTCTTGTGGCACACAGTCCATTTGCTGACACAACAGCTCTTAAAACTGGTTTCAGAGAGATATTAAGCCATAACCCCATTTCCTAAACAATTTCTAAAACATCTCTGAGCAGATCCAGGACTCAGAGTCCATGGAGGCCGTGGTGTCTCTCCTCTGTCGGCCTCTGGGGTGTGCTGCAGACCTACACTCCATCCTCTCACACTTAGTAAATATTAAAAATCCCTCGATACAGCTACATCCTCTCTCTTTTCAAATATAAAAGCAGTACCTGTTTTTGTCCAAATACTGCTCCAATGTTCTCCTTTAAACTGGGACTTCCAGCAGTGGATATCACACAGCTTTTTTTCCCCTGGCCAATTTGATTAGTGCAGTTAATCCTCACTCCTTTGGAGACAATACAGTAGGCCTGCAACAGCTGGACCATTTTTGCATATTCCTATTAAAGGAAAAAGAAAGTTCAAATTCATATGAAATCTCTTTTTAAAACACAAATGTATAAACAAAACATTCAATATCTGCAGGTAACAAAGGGGGGGAGTTTTATCCTTAAAATCTTTACAACTAAATTCAAAATATATATATATATATATATATATATATATATATATTAAAAATAGAACTTTAAAAATAAACAGGATGTTTACAAGACATATTTAGCCACAACACAGCAGTCCCTGGTTTTAAAATACAGATAAGTGATCATGATATGGATTCTTTTCAAAATCTGAAAATCTGAGAACGTACCTTTAAATCCAAATATTGCAAAATAGAAGAGAAAAGCATACAAGAAGACTTTTGTTATTTGATTAAGATGTACGACAGGCATGAAATAGTCTGTAATCAGTACATTCTACAGAGAAGTGAATTTCATTCAGCAGTGAATAAATTCTGGGGGACAATACTCCTTTGAATTGCGAATTTCTGACCTTTTTGATGTTCCTTTGGAACTCTTTATGCCGCACTGGTAAGGTATAGAACAGCTGCTGGATGCTGACAGTGGTTCCCTGCTGCCGTGGGAAAGGAGTCCTCTGAGTAATTCTGCCATTGTGGTCAAACACCAAACGAGTCCCAACCTTTGCTGACTTATGGCAGGTGAAAATGGTAACATCACTAGTGGGAGGAGAGAGGCAACAGAATTATTCACTGAGCAGCATTTTATCTTATCTATTCCTCATGACAAGCAGCATAGAAACTACAGCAATACTATTAATTTTATTAAAACAACTCTTCCCCATACACAACTAAGAACCTGCTCTTCAGAGTAGTGTAACATTTCCATGGCTACACATTCTTATTTGTATCCCTTTCATCCCCCTCTTATAGAACTCAGTGTTAAAATCTAGTTTTGCTGAACACTACATTCCCATTCTAATAGATACCAGCAGCACTGTGTACAAAGGCTGATTTAAAATGTATACTTGGTCTGAAATTTACATACAGCCTTAATGAGTTACAGCCTCACAACCAGCACTTGAAATTACAGTGCTTTACATCAGAGGATCAAATACTCATGCAAATACACTATTCCACCCTGTAAAGAGCTGCATCCTTAAGTAACACCAAATTTTGTACATAAAATGACCAATTAGGTGCTTAGAAACACAGAATAATTTTGGTTGGAAATGACTCAGGATGTCATGCAACCTATTTCTCAAAACTGACTGACAGTAAGGAACTGGAAGTTTCCAAAGCCCCACTTTGTCAATAATGGTAAACTGAAAGGGTGCAGTGCTTTTGTGCATATAGTAACTTCCTACTACTAATAAATAATATTAATTACCTTAATGCACACAGTGAACTCAAAGCTTCACCTCGAAACCCAAATGTTTCAACATGCATTAGATCAGAAAAATCTTGTATCTTTGATGTGTAATGTTTCAGAGCTGGAAAAAGATATTTCAAATTTACATTTTACTTCAAAGTGCCACTGGTCTATGCAAGTACATTTTGTATGCATATCAAGAAGCAAAACACCTTCTGTATTATTCACTGCATTTTACATAATGATTAAAGACAAAATACAGCTTGCTTTCCTTTTTCCTATAAACAGGATCTCTTTAAAATCCTCAGCTGCACCTGCAATTTCACACTTACATCACAGATTTATTCAGCATTATCGCTACAAGCTCTACAAGATGCCTCAGAGCAGGACACAGTACCTGCCTCTGCTGCTGCTGGACCTGTCCCAGATTGTGCCCTGCCAGAAAGCAGCAGCAGCCTGTGCTGTGCATGGGGCACAGAGGGCAAGCCCAGGCACCACCACAGCTGAGGAGACTCAAACCACACCATCAGTGCAGCACCAGTCACCAGCTGACACACTGACCTAGCAGCAGCAGCAGCCCTGGACTTTCACTGGGCTGGAACAGCAGCACTTTGAGTTTCTGATGAGCTAAAATTGCACAGTGAGCACCAAAATTACTGAGTAATAACCTATGGGGAAAAGATTCCGAGGTGTTTTATCAAAAAAGAAATGACAGCGTTTCTACTGCAGTGGCTAGTTAGATTCATCAGACAGTGTTGTTTCTGCTCCCGTTTTGTACAATTCCAAACTAGCAAATGGGAAGGTTGACAGCCAGGGCAATGTCAGCTCCCCTTCAGCAAATACTCGAGTTTATAATTCACCTTCCCAAAGCAGCCCCTTCCACACAGCTCAACTCCTTCAACAACGACCAATGATTCAACATGAATTAATCTACATGGACTTTTATAAGATTTTCTCCTCTGTGATTATTTGTATTGCTTGTGCCACTTAAATAAGCTAAGTAACCAAAGTCACCAAAGTCTATTTCTGAGTTACAAGAACTATAACCACAAGAGCACTACAGAAGATCAGTCTAGTGTTGCTCAAGTCTTGCAGGTAACACACACATTATGTAAAAACCAAGTGTCCATTAAATGTGATTGATTAAACTAAATGCCACATCTAAATTACAAAAAAAATTCAACTTACTCAAGCCTTCAAAGTTTTCCTCTTCCACTCCACCTCCATTATCTGAAACTTCTATCAGTTCTGCCCCATGATCTTTAAGCTTTATCTCTACAAAATTGAGTCATAAAGTATTTTAATTCTTTATGTTCACGCATAGTGTTTGGTATCAATTTTGCAATTGAAGTCAATTTTTCAAATAACAGCTTTCCATGTCAAAATTTAATAATAACAGAAAACAAACAAACAAACAAACAAACAAAAACCCCCTAACCTCTGACAGCTGTCAAAAGTTAGGTCAATCTAATGCAAACCAGTCTGTAGTTTCAGGCAATTCAGCTTCACTGAACTTTTGTCTAAACAGAAGTTTTCCCAATTATCCCAGCCACCATCCTGGAAGCTCTGGAAGCCAGCCCTGCCTTTACCCTGTGCTAGCCCAAGGCCGGCACAGCCTGATCATTACTCCTGCATGGAACAACCACTTTAGTAGTGGCCAAAGGGGCCACTAGAAATTAAATAACACAATCTCACATGCTGCTAGGAATGCAGTAGGAGTCTGGGAATCAGAATGTTTTATTAACCTGAGGTGGAAAATCACTGCAAAGATGCTTGGCCCGAACAGAAGTATTTACCCGGATTTGTTAACATGCACTCGGTTTTGAGGAAAAAGACGTGCTTTAGAATCCTATGGAAAGTTCTAAAACTCGAGGAAGAGTTACCGATGTTGGTAGCTCCGGCATCCAGGCTGTTCTCCACCAGCTCTTTCACGGCAGTGCCGAGGTTCAGCACGACCTGCCCTGAGCAGATGCGATGCACAGACCGGCGGTCGATGGGCCGGATGGTCCCGGCGGGCTGCGGGCTGGGGACAGAGGGACAGCAAACCACGGGCAGCGGTGAGAGCGGGCAGAAACCCCAGCCAGGCTTCCCCAAGCGAGCCGGGAGGGGAGGCAGGAACCAGAGGAAGCCGGAACCGCGCCGGGGGCCGGGGTACGGCCCGTGCGAGGAGCGCGGCTCCCGTGAGAGGAGCAAAGCGGCCTGGGCAGGGGGTGCGAGCGTGGGGACCAGGGCCGGTACCGGGTCGGTGCACACACTCACCAGGGCGCAGCCGGCTCCATCGGGGCCCCGGCGGGGCGGGACGGGCCGGGCTCTCCTCAGGTTCCCGCCCCGCTCGCTCAGCGCCAGGAGCGGCCGGAGCGCGCCCGCCCCACATGGACGGCGCTCCCGGCCCGGCGGCGCAACCGCGCCCACCGTCCTGCAGGGACGCGCTCCGCGACTCAACGCCGGCCAATGGCAGGAGGGCGGGCGGGCGATCCCGTAGCCCATTGGGTGCCACGCATGTCACTCAAACGCCGCTCCGCCAATGGGCGCGGGGGTGGGCGGGCCGGCGGCGGCGGAGTGGGCGCGCGGCGGGCCGGGAGCCGCCATGCCCGCGATGTACAAGGTGCGGCCGCTGCACAGCGCGGCGGTGCTGGCGGAGCACCTGCCCAGCTGCATGTACCCCCTGCCCAACCTGCACCGCGCCCCCGGCACCGCCGCGCCGCCGCAGGTACGAGCGAGGGGTGGGCGGAAAGACCTGCTTGGGCTGCGGCCCGCGGTGCTCGCTCTGGCGAGGTCAGGCATGCGGCTGCTGGGCCGGTATTCCCTCCGGTGAGAGCCCCAGCTCCGGTAGGGATCGGGAGGAGCCTCCGGTGCCGGAGAGCTCCCGGGGCCGAGTCCCACCGCCTCAGCCCCCAGGAGGGGCCCTGGCTCCCCCTCGCCGTAAGCGGCGCGACCGAGGGTTAAATAAAATCAACGTTTTCAAGAATTTCTCTGTAATGTTTTTAAAGTCTTCCGCAGTTCTCATTTTAACTTTTCTGGGCTCTCGCGTGTGTCCCTGTGGTGGTTTTTGTGTTTGAATGGCCGTGCTGAGCGCCCAGCAGGCCTCGCTCCGTCCTGCTGCATCATCGCTCTGCTGCCTCAGCTCGGGCTCCGGCCAGCTACGCACCCTCAGTCTCAGTTTCTAGTTTCAGTTTCTTTTGCCTTAAATAAGACGAAAACGCCAAATAACTGCGTTACGTAGGTCTAGTTGAACAGCCTCTCTCCAGTGCCAGGAGTGCTTGGCATTCTCACAGGCCGCTTGTGGCCAATTTTAGCTTGATGCCATCCTGGATTTGCTGTGCCCTCGCCCGGCTGATGGTGGAGGCACTGAAGAGGAGTAACTTTGGGGCAGAACTTAACAGAAATGCTGATGAAATGCCTTCCCATTGCAAAGTATGGAATTGTGCACTAACTAAATAATGGCCACTTAAGAGGTCTTCCCTGGTCTTGCCTTTGAGAATATTATGTTAAGTGGATATAAAGATTTTACTTGGATACCTTATCTCTTCATCCATGATAGTTTGGGTTTGTTTAATCGTTACTCAGGATGCTTAGAAATAGGCTATTTGAAAATTTTTCTTTAATGTTATTTTTAAGCTTGTAGACTTAAAACCTGCCACAGGAATATATTTTTCATCTTCTTTTAAAAGATTGTAAGATGAGTTGCTTGTAAGGTAATACAGATTAAAAGCTGCATTGGTATTAACGTATTTTTTCCACTATAATTTATATTCTCTGAGACAAAGACTGAATCCACACAATATACCATCCATCTAAACTTGCAGAGCTTTTTACTTTTATTAACTACCTGATTTGCCAAAGTTTCCTTGTTTGGCCACTGTACCACAGACTTACCAACTTTGCTCTTTTGGGCTGAAAAGAACCTGACAAGCTGTCTTTGATTTTTCAGTCATTGTTCAGCACTTCACTGCCAACTCTGTCTGATTTTGATTGTGTTACAGAGTTTGCTGTAACTAATGGTTTAAAAGAACCTATGAAGCAGGAAGATTTCAGGAATTTATTAAACATGCCATTTCACCACACTCATACAGACGAGAGATTACTGATAGACATAAGCCCGTGGTCTGGCTATTTTGAAAGTCTTTAATCTTTCAAAACTTAACCTTAAGTGAGCTGTAAACTGTTTTGACACTGAGTTGAGTGAATGTGTACATGGCCTTGTTTTTCCCTCTCCTGTAGGAGGAGGCCGACCCATCACTTCAAGCACTTGAATCCCGCCAGGAAGAGATTCTGAAGCGCTTGTATGAACTGAAGAGTGCTGTGGATGGACTCTCCAAGATGATACAAACCCCAGATGCTGACTTTGATGTAACAAATATCATTCAAACTGATGAATTTTCTCCTTTGTCAACAAATGGAGCAGATTTAGATCTGATGCTTGGAAAGGTGAGTTTAGTTGAGCAGCTACATTGGTACTTTCTCAACATTTCATTTTCAGGGCTGGAAGGGGGGCATTAAAACCTGGGACACTCAGAACTCAATACACAACCTACAATTGCCATTTAATTACATGTCAAGGAAGGAATATGTTTAAAGGTTTAAACAAGTTTTAAATGTCTAAGCTTGAATTTATTTACTTTAATATCGTTAGAATTTCAGATACACATATGCATGACTATGTACATTTTGGTGTCAAATGAAAGCAATAGTTATGAGTATGATCTGGAATGTGTCTTACCTGCTGAATGTTTTACTTTCCATTCAGGATTATGGAGCCCTGAAAGATGTTGTCATCAATGCAAATCCTTCTCTACCTCCACTGTCACTGTTAGTGATACACAGTCTGCTTTGTGAACGGTACAAAATATTATCAGCTGTTCACACACATTCATCAGTGAAAAGTGTGCCAGAAAACCTCTTGAAATGCTTTGGAGAGCAGACTAAGAAGCAGCCACGTCATGAGTATCAGTTGGGCTTTACTCTGATTTGGAAAGATGGTAAGAAGGAAATTTGTAGATCAATATTTTACAATAGATGAGAAAATGAAACTTGTGCTATAAACCCTTACACAGAGATGCCTCATTGTCCCTGTGCTGACATATGGTGGATATGAAGAAGCAGGAAACATTTTTGTTCTCTTTTCATAGCTGTGAACCATGCTGGGCCAGAAGAGGAAGATTCTTGTTCATAGTTACTGCTGTTAAAATACATGTGGCATTGACAGGGTTGTTTGTACCCTCTGGTTTTGGGGTTTTTAAAAATGTTTTTTAGTTTCTACAAATAAGGTAACTAGAAGAGAAATTACGGAGGAGATTTGGCTAAATTTTTCAAAAAGTGATCTCTTTATCCCACAAGACTGAAAACTGCTCATCAGGTTAATGATATTAACAGTGGTGCTGGCATCACAAATGTTCATCATGGAATTACCATTCTAGTACTTTCTTTACTATGTTGGATTCACTTTCATTTTTTTTCCTGTTAATTTCAGTTCCCAAACCCCAGATGAAGTTCAGCATTCAAACCATGTGCCCCATAGAAGGAGAGGGGAACATCGCTCGATTTCTCTTTTCCCTGTTTGGGCAGAAGTACAATGCAGTTACCTCGACTCTGATCGACAGCTGGGTGGACACAGCCCTCTTCCAGCTGAAGGAAGGCAGCAGCAAGGAGAGAGGAGCAGTGCTGCGCTCCATGAACGCTGCCCTGGGCAAGAGCCCGTGGCTGGTGGGCAGTGAACTGACGCTGGCCGACGTGGTGGCGTGGAGCGCGCTGCAGCAGACGGGCACGGCCAGCAGCGCCCCCGCCAACGTGAACAAGTGGATGAAATCCTGTGAGAATCTGGCACCTTTCAGCTCTGTGATGAAGCTACTCAAGTGAGCCCCTACCTTTCACAGTGATGTTGTTTTAATCTTACTCCACCTCATGTCTGCTGTAATGTTTGAGTCCTTTCTGAGATGTATTTTAGGTATTACAGTTGGACAGAATCCTAAAATAATAAAAGCATTACAGCTGCCTTTTGTGTGTGACCTTCCTTTTTGTAACTCTTGTGTAACACGGCTACGGTATGTAAATTAATCCTACATAAACACAGGCTGTGCTCTTAGTTTTTCCACTGCAACGTGATTCTTTTCTCAGGAGCCTTTGGTCAAGGCAAAAGGATAAATACCTTTTAAGAACAGACAGCCAAATGAAAATGCATTGAAGTATTTTATGTAAAAAAAGAAACATATAACTTAACACACGATCAAGGATAGTTCTTCCTGTACTTAAACAGGAGAACCTTGTCTTGTTTGTTCATCTTGCTCTTCAGAAAGCTGTCTTATTGTCTCCCTCAGCTTCTCTATTTCTTCTTCTTGCTGTCTCACCTTCTGTTGGAGGTTAGAAATAACCTGAAAATGAGAGTCAGTTTACTTCATTTATAGCTAAACAAGGATATAAAGCCTTATTGCCCTACTTGAATTGTGCTTGCAATCCACTACAGACACAGTGCAGCAGCACTCAGCTATTCTGCATTGGAGTGACTATAACTAAAATCCACAAAGCAGTGGGGCATGGAAAGGAAAAATTATTAGAAGAATCTGCAGATGTGATGAAAAGCTTTGAAAGCTTTTCTGACCTATAAAAATGCCTCTCAACTGTAGTCTTCAGAAAGTTGCCTAAAGTTAATGACCAGCTATCTCACTGCAAAGACACCAGAAATAATACAGTGGCCTAAACACTGTAATCAGAAAAAGAGTCTTAAGAGGAACGTGTGATTAAGTTCAAAGCCAAACACATGTAATGCAGGCAGGGATACAAAGGGCATTTTCTTTTTATGTTCCTTTAGGCTGGAAGGGTTGGGGTTGCTGGCAAAAGTTACCTGGTCTGTGGTGTGGAAGAGTTCACTGTCCCGGAGCTGAGGCGCTGTCGGGCGTTCTGCAGCCCTTGGACTGGTGAGGAGTTTCACGTACTTGGCCTGAGTAGGCCATTTCTTGTAGAAAGGGGGAGGAATCTGGCCAGTCCTTAAATGTGTAAGGACTTCTGTTCTTTCCATTTCTGTTCCAAATGGTTGGAAGAGTTCTAGCAGGACAACACCCAAGCTGTACATGTCTGACTGTTAATGGGGTGAAGAGAAAGTTCTGGGATAATTGCTGTTTTAACTTAGTGGGCTTCTTTTTCTCATAAAATCATTATGTGAAAAAGTTTCACAACAGTGAAGTTTCATGATTATATGAAGAGTATCATGACACTTCTAAACACAAATTCAAATCTATATATTATTTTATTATTTACTATGTTATCAACATAGCAAAAAAAAAGTTTTGCTTTAACTGCAAACAAGAAGGGAAAGTTGAAATCCGTGTTTCAAGAAAAACACTAGGAGTGACAGTAGGAGGAATGTTAATGTATTTGCCAATTGAAAGGCTTGATTTATTTCTATTATCTAGGATGTTAATAGAGAAAACAAGAAACAAAACAAAGTTCTCTACCTTGAAATCATAGTGAGATCCCTGCAGTTGTTCTGGTGAGGCATAGAGGCAGGTCCCCACTCCTGAAGTATGTGTCAGTCCTTTGAAAGGCAATTGAGACTTAGCAAGTGTTGTTACCCTTGCAAGTAACAGTTCAATGATTTTAATGCCATAGAAACTTAAACACTGAAAGCCATGACGCTTTCTTCTCTTACCATTTATCCGTTCTGTCAGAAACCCCTGGTCTGCATCATCCCAAAGAAGGTCCTTGCAGGCTAATCCAAAATCACCTATTTTTACCTGATGATCTGATCCATGTAGAAAGATATTTCTAGGCTGCAAATGAAGACAGAATACAATTAAGAAATATGTCTACATAAAGAATTACAGAATTTCAGCTGTTTCAAAGTCTGTAAAATACAGTGTTTCACAGGTATAAGATGATTATTTAACATTTTTAGTAGTGGGAGAGAAAAAATAGTCATTGCTGATACCAAATCATGTGCTGGCAACACCATTTTGGCTAAAAGACCATATACCTAGAACAAGAAAAAAAAGGAAGAAAAGCAAAACAGAAAAAACCCAAGATTTAGTGAAAACATGAAGTACATTTTTTTCCCCCAACAGAAATTGGGAAATTTGCAGAACAGGAACAGGCAGAGTGGACAGTAAATTTGTCCAACTGATGTAGCAGGAAGGATGACTAAATATCATTGGGCTAGACATAATACAACCCAAAATACACTTTTCTGTATGATAAGCAGCTGCAATATGCTACTTGGTTCTGAGAAGCTGCTAGAAAAAAAAAAAAAGCAGATTATGACAGACTTGAGAGCTCTGACTCCGAAAACTGAAACAGTTTTTATCCATATATTTTGGTTTTAGGATCACTAAGAAGGAGAAATGCCAGCTTTATGTACCTAGAAAAATTCCTCAACTTGTTCAGGTGGCACAAAGGAAATACTTGGTCTTTTATTAGTGTATAAAGGAGATGTGAATAGTTTAAAAAGAGATGGGCAATCTCCATTCTTTTCCTTTATTCAGTGCAGATCAAATGTAAAAGATGCAGCACTGTTGAACAAGTTGCTAGGCTTCTCATATCCACTGAAGTAAAAACATATCCAAGACACCCACCCACTGGGCTTCTGTTCTCAGAAATTCACACACTGAAAGACTTTCTTAGAATGTTATCCCAGAAATTACAGTCTCTGCTAGGTATCTGCAAAATCACCATTAGAGGAATATATGGTGAAAACCACAAGAACTGGCTCAAAACCAGGTCTGCAGTAACTGTATGGAATTCTGGAATTCTTTATATAACTACCAGACTTTGGACAATAAGGCCAGGATGATGCTAAATGGGGAAGCAAAATGAAAAACTGTTCACCCTGGAACAGTTGACAGAAAAATGAAAATTAATCCAGAGTGAAGATTGTGTGCTTTCAAGTAGTTCCAAGCTTCCACATGTGAAGTTTTAATAATCATGATTTCTTCATACAGCTGCTGTATCAGATGCAAAAAACCTGAGTAGGAAGCAAAGTAGGAAAATGCACATTCACTTCCTTGCTATTCAGGTCTATCAGTAAGCAAGCAACTTACTGATATAAGTTGAAACATATTAAATATGTTCTATAGAACATATTTTCAAAAGCTAACTGTATGCAGTTAGCAAACTGAAGTGTAGTCAACGGGTTTTGTTAATTTTTGTAATTACCTAAAATACTCTTTTTTTAGGTAATTAGTTCCTATCCTGATTAAGGAAAGACAGATAAAACCAATCTGACCAGGCTTGTTTCTGAAGGAAAAAGGCTTCAAAGGAGAAAACACCTCCAGAGCTGAAAATCCACTTGTAAGTCAGTGGAACAGTACTGTTCTGATAGTAAGGAAAGCACGGTACTGCTATGGAGGAGATTATGTATTTTCTCATATGTAACAACTGAATTCTTAAGAGTCCAGGTCATCTCTAATGCAACTATGAAGCTGCTTTCACTCTTCCATTATGTAAATTGTCTGTTTTTTCTTCAACCTCAATTAGTATCTTGATGAACTTACTTTAATGTCTCGATGCATCACTCCCATGCTGTGGATATAGCAAACTCCTTCCACTACCTCCTGGAAAATCTTCATTGTCCAGCGAACATCCACAACATGGTATGGACCTTAAAACAAATTTTTTCACCTGGTTTTACTGAGTTATGTAAGATTATGGTGGTAATCTGCTTGAATTATGTTTATTATGCTGTGGAATAAATTTTTAACAGAATGAGTGTATTTTAAATATGGACTTTGCCATGCTTCTCTCAAGATATTATTTCTAAATCAGCCAAAAGTCACTAACATCAAAATTCCAAAAAGGGAAGTTCAGGGAACATGAATATCTTCCTGAAGAGATTCTTCCAAACCCCATCAGATAGTTATTTGATTATGAATTTAGCAAACTTTTGACTTTCACATAAATCCTGACCTAGCATGAAAAGTACAGTTCCAGATAAAATCATAAGAATTTATGTAGTGACATGCTGTCTGTATTGCTTTGCACTCTTCTTGTTTTATTCCTAACCCTTCTGCTGCTGTGCCACCCTCTGAAATTCCTCAATCTCCTCTGGCTGTAGCTGTCCTAAATAAACTTAGCACCTCCTTGTTTTGACCATTTTTCCCATTACTATTTTATTAAACTATATTGTTTCCCTGCTCTAATGAACCATAGTTAACATGTCTTTTTGAACACTCACCATTTACTCACATTGGATTTCTAATCTCTTCATGTCTAACCTATGATAATCACCTTTTCCATGAAAAGGTGTGAAAACAGCATTTTGCAAGCTCAAATGCCATCATAATTCTGTCATTTCCTGGAACATCATCATTTAGCTCATAAAAGCTAAAATATTATGATGACAGGAGAGATTAGTGGAAGTCAGCTGACAGTTTGCTGGCAAACCTGTCTCTATGAATGAAAACAACAGATTTACCTTAATAGTGATTAAAACCAAGAGAAAACATTAATCACACATTTTGTTTTACAACCTGATGTGCATAAGCTGCTTTTATACAATCACCCCAGATTGTACAAGTCTCTACTGCTTTAAGAGCATTGGATTTGTTCTTCCAAATGTCAACAGTTATGATGACTGCTTGGTAGGAGGGCATGAGAACCCCCTGGTCACTCAGAAAAAGTCAATGTTACATTCTTTAACCTATTACAAATTAACCTGTCTGGATCAAATGATATCATTGTATCTTCTGCAGCAGATAAATGAGCCTTTAACCAGCTTTCTGAGAAGCAGCAGATTCTGTCAATAAAAAACTCTGTTCCAAATAAGGAGTATTGCCCAGACACTGATCTCCCCTGGTAACAACGATGCCTCAGGCATTCAGTCATTCTTTTTTGAGGAGCTGTCTAAAACTCAGGAATTTCAATTCTTTTACTAACATCTATCATGCACAAATTCAATACAAGCTGCTAT
The DNA here is from genome assembly GCF_037042795.1 of Molothrus aeneus. Classification (NCBI taxonomy): domain Eukaryota; kingdom Metazoa; phylum Chordata; class Aves; order Passeriformes; family Icteridae; genus Molothrus; species Molothrus aeneus. The sequence continues at coordinate 9,534,576 of NC_089661.1, read as the reverse complement.
TCGATTAAGTGAATAAAGAATTTAATAAAGATCTGTATTATAAGCTGCTGAAGTAAAATAAAATTAGATAACTGCTTGTCAAATTACCAAAAAAAATATTTGCTTTACAATGAATAAGACAGTGATGAATCTTACTAGAAGTGTCCTCTGATCTTTTGTTACATCTTTTATTACGGTCAGCAATCCAGTCCCACAGGGATATTTCACACAACTGCATTTGTATATGAAGCATCAAGTGATATTCCACCTAACAGAAAAATAATGGTCCATAATTTTGCCATTGTAACATGAACAGGATTTCCTTAGTTATTTTTTTTTAAATAAATAAACACAAAATTTATTAAACAAAAACAGGTGCCAAAAGGACATCAAGTATAGTATTAGTAATCTACTGCACTCAAGAAGCAGATGCAACAATGCTATCTAGCTTTGGGGAGTTTTTTCCTTTTTTCTCAAATTTTAACAATTGTTATATGATAAATGCTAACAAAACTGCCAGATGCATCTTTGAAATTGGAGTTTGAAACCTTCTAGAAATACTAAACAGATGTTTATGCCAGCTTAATCAATATAAAATAGCAGAAAAAAAAATCAACTTCTTCATACAGAATTTTATGGAATGAGAGAATTGTTTAGGTTGGAAAAGGCCTTTGAGTCCAACTGTTTGATTTTTTACCATAAATATGTAGCTCAGTTTCTGGTAAAGGACCAGTTCATCTGATAACCTGGACAACTCAAGCAGACACCTTTAAAACTGGGTTTCTTCCAAGAGGGAACTCCAAGTGATAGCAAAAGCCTGAAGCATTCCAGAGCTGGCTTGTTATACAAAACATAGCAGTGGTATGGTATAAATGACAATAAGATTTTAGAAGCACAAGTGATTCACTGCTCAAATCTGCTTTTATCTCCTTCCCATGTACTCCTACACTGCAGGGGCACCACATGACACACCAAAACACTTTCACCATTAACAGCTGCTTTACCTTGCCTTAGTGAAAGCTAAATATTTTCAATTTTGATGAGGCTGTTTAATGCAGCAGTACTACTTTTTATTCATGCAGGTACTTTGAAAGGACTCTAGAGGCCTAACACATGGAAAGTTCCTCACAGATGCTGAGCTTTGCCAGCTCCTCTGGTCAGCTTCTTGCAATGATGTTACCCACATAATAAAATTTGTCTGAACTCTTGGCTCTACTTGCAGTCATTCCATTCTTCTAAATTTATTGTTATAAATCATTCATTTTCACTGTCTACTGAACTACTTTAAAAACATCACCAAATTAGACAGCAGATAAGGATACTTAAAGAGAACTGTATTTACCTCAAACTCTCCACAGAGTGCTACCTCATTTTTGGAGCATCCTTCAGAGCAGGACTTGCTTTCAGAGCAGGACTCACTTTCAGTGCTAGCACCTTGATCCAGACTGGAATGAGGTCCCCATGTTGAATGATTGTCCATATCAGTTGATAAACTGTTATCATTATTTACAAAGCCTTCTTGTAGTTCTGTGGATAATTCACCTTTATTTGGTTTCTCACCTTCTTTGCTATTGCTGTTTGTAAAGTCATTCCTCACATCCACATTCTGCACTGATTCTCTATTCACATTTCTAAGACTGGTACTGTCACAGGACTTCTTTTCTTCTGAGGTAAGGTCAGCAAAGATAATTGAACTACCACTTTCCACACTCTGGATGTGACAGTGATCACTGAAAACAACAAAGGCAGAGAAATCCAAATTAGTGCACAGTTTCATACCATCTGTGATTCACCATACTGATTTTTTTCCCCAATTGCAAACAGCATTCCCAAGTAAGAGTTCAGCTGCTTCCCCACATAAAACTCCAGGGTTACATAACTGTCAGTGCAGGCTCCAGCTGATTTAATACTTTCTACCAGCAGGTATTTTGGACAGCTGTCCCAGACAGCAATGTCTCACATACACAGCTGAAGCTAAAGTTGAATGTGTTACCACTGAGATTAGTAATACTCACTTGCTATTGTTTTGCTCCAGAACTAGTGGCTGCAACTCCATTACTGTTTTACCTGTTGGATGCAAAGATAAATATGGTATTTCATAAAACAAAGAATGTATCCACATATTTACTAAAAATTACTATTTAAGCTAGAGCACCTCACTTAATTTAACTTTGTTACCTGTGGATAGCTCTAGATTATTTCTGCTGCTGCAAAAGTGCCTTGTTAAGTCTACTGAGAAGCTACCCTAACATCTAATTCATTTATCTTTAAATGAAAAGAAAATATACACTGTACAAAGTCAATAAAAGGGTTGTACTGGGCTTTCATAAATATCTACTTAGACTTCATCTTTCAGAAGTCAGCCTGTTCAAAGCAGGGGTTTACAATGTAGAGAATAACACACAGTTAAAGAAGCAGCTCCACAAGGCATCACCCCTCACATCACACTGCTGCTGTTTTGAAGACACTTGATATCTTGGAAATGATTGTCATTAAAATTGTATTTTTATATGAAAAGGCTGTTTCAGCACACAGAAGCAAATATAAAACAATCTTGTAAGGCAAGGGAAACTATTAAGTACCACAGAAGCTGCCTAGAGATTTCATTATGCACTTCCATTAAATACTTATGAAGGACCCCCAGCATTAAAAAATTGCTTCCCTTGATTCTCTGGATCATTGGTTAAAAAGTTTTGCCTGTTTTACTCTACTGTCAATTTCCTATGCACTTATGCATTTTCTTTTGTGCTTATGGCTGGCTGGGCAACAAGTCAGTGACTTGGAAAGCAATAAAGTTATACAGAGCATAACCAAACCTCCCACTAGGAGAGGATCAAAGGATTTAATTGCTAAAGGCATTCCAGGAAAGGACTAGAAAGGGACCAATGGATTAGGGTTACAAAGGGAACAAAGGACAGAGTGTGCAAAGAGCTGAGAACAAAGAACCTGAAGAGAAAAACCAAGAAGAAGGTGTAAAATAACACAAAAGTAGATAAATTCTCACCAGTTACAGACAGTAGCTGATATACAAAAAAATCCAATTGCTTTGTCAGTGCAGGACTACGAAACACAATTCATCAAATTTAAAAAGTCTAACTTGGAAAGCAAAATAAAGAGGTTCTGGTGGGGGGGGGGGTTATCATTAAAAGTATGTATTTCCAGGTTCTTTTATTTTTTTTAGATCTTTTCCAGATCTGAAGAGAAGCATACTGGGATGCTTCTTCTAGTGCTGTTACATCTCTGAGACTTCAAAACATAGTTGGAAATGTGTGGGGTTTTTGTCCTATTCATCACTTTCCCCCCAATATCTGAGGCAGCTCATTCCTCAGCATTCATTCTTCATCAACTCACCACTTCTTACATTAAAAGGTTTTCACTGCATTTCACTGATCTTCACACAATTTTAAATTCATCCTCATATATTACCACAAGTAAAGCTGGTATTTCCACAGTTCCAAATTTATCACTAAGTAACAGATAAATTATTTGGTAAGGAGGGATTGAATGCACAGAAGGACCCGGTGATCACCAGTAATTTCCCTTTCTTTTAAGGAGGGGAAAAAATAGTCATTTTATCAGAGAAGTAATACTCTCCTGAAAACAGCAGTAACAGAGGTTGTAGGATGCAAGCAAGAATTACACAATGAGCTGTACTTCCCTTTTGGATGCACTGTTTGAACTTGTTCCATCCAAGCAGTGTGATAGCCTACAATATTGGGATGCTGCAGCCCAGCCAGCACTTTGACTTCTCGGAGCACCTAAAAAGACCAAAAAACCCACAGTGTGAGACTCCTTTATTCTGTGTGCTTAGTAAACATAAAAGGTAACAAAAAGAGAGTTTCTTAGAGAGAAAGAACAGATAAAATTGTTACAGTAACAGAAAAAAAATTGAAAGCTTTAAAACAAATGGATTTGCATCATTGCAGAGATTACCAAATTCAAGTAATTAAATAGTGCTTTTAATGGACTTCAATGCATCTCATTTACTTTTTTTCTACTAGGTACTGGTAGGTTCAAGCCCTTAGAAATTCAGAATGCATAATAACTTGTGTTAGCTGCATTAATAAACTAGAACAGAATAAGCTACAGAGGAGTTAAAACAGGGACAAAACACAGGAAGATGAATACCTTCATGCAATCTCTTCTTGTAGCCTTCTTAATTTTAATTTTTTTAATAGCATAGAACTGACCATCTAACTTGTTTCTGACCTGAAAACAATTGCAATAGGAGAAAATTAGATGTTAATTTGCTTAATGAAATCCTTTTGAATCCACTATTTTCTAAAATTTTATTTCTGCACCCCATTCCTATGGAATATCACCTGTATCAGGGAATGAAACTGGGATTAGGCCCCTGCTGTCATACAGGGATACTGATAGGTCCTGATAATGGTCAAACAGGTCCTCAATAAATAAGTGAGACCACATTTGTCATTTCCACATGGCACACACCTCATGGGAAACCTTGGGCTGGCCATACACTACAAGTACTTGACACAATTCAACATTGGCTTGGACAGTTTATGCTCATACTGAGGCTCATTTTTTAAAAGCAGCCACAACTGAAGCATTGGGGAGTGCAGGCCAATCACTTCTGATGCTGTGTAGAGTCAATATATCATAATAACTCACATGTCAAATAAGGAGCTTTCATTCACTTTAAAAGGGTCAAAATACACAAAGTAAAACATCTGATATATCCTGCTTCTGGCAAACAAAACTAACAGCAACTGAGCAGCTTTTGAAATGAAACACCAACTTTCTTCTAAGGTACAGATTTCACCGCTTTTATTCAAAAAACATTTGGCAGTACAGCTAAAAGAGTAACTCCAAATTCCAGCAAAAAACTAGATATAAACAGAGTAGCCTTATGTGGGAGGTAAAGAATACCTTGTATACTTTGCCATATCCTCCACTTCCTAGCCTCGCAACCTCCTCAAATTCATTCAAGTATCGTGAAGTCTGTGCTTCAAAGAGAACTTCTTTTTCCCTAATTGAGAAAAGTTAGGCTGCATTAAACTAAATTACAACTTACAAGTAAGATACAGCTGTACACATGCTAAAAATATTATTCATGTTATGAAAAGAAGAAAGTACTTTGATATTACCATACTGAACCAGCCTGAGTTTCAGTATGTTTCAGTAAATACTGAAAACCAGCAGACAGAAGACCAGGCATATGTGCTACAAATCCATACTCTGTTTCATTTACAAATCTGTGTTCAAATCTGTGTTCAGGTTATTTCTTTTACATTGGTGCCTAACAAATTGTTTTCCTAAACAGGGGCACTGACTGCAAGAGTTGTACTGAAGAACAAATTATCACCACATCATTTTGAGAATTTGGAGAAATCTTTGCCATTTTTTCTGTTTCACAGCCAAAATATGAAATGCAGTATTAATTAAATATAGAGTGGAGCACAGAACTTTAGAGAAAGAGCTAATTTAGTATTTCTACATGCTTTGAATACATACCCAATTGCAAGAGACTCTCCGTTATCAAGTTCCTATGAAACAACAAAATCCAACATAAAAACATGCCATATAAAAAGAATAACAGGTCTGCTGTGCCAGTGGCATGGACAGCTTCATCAAAACAGAAACTCCAACCTCCTTGGAAGAAAATGAGGTTGTGACAGGCATTCACATGCTGCAGAGAGCTTCACCAAATGAAAGTATTATTATCCCACTGGTAATCTGTTAACATCTCTCTGCTGGAGAAATTACTGCCCTTTTAGAGTTCTGCTGGCAAACAGGATAAAATGAGGACTCTAAGATGTGCTTAAAACAAAACTAACTAGCTTAGTTCAAGCAGAGAGATAAGCAGACAGGTCTGATTCAGCCTGAAGTACAAGCACACAAACTACACCCTCCACTAATATAAACATGAGAGTGTTAGCAACACCTTGCCTTTGTTTATAAACATTTTAACTTACTTTATTATTACTATTTAATAAGGTACAAAATATTGATGGCTTCAAAAACTGGTTTGCACCTACAGAACCAGAGCATGCCATCCCAAAGAGCTAAGGAATTATTTTGTATAATTATTAAAAAGACCCAATCCAACATTAAAAGAACCCCTAAACAAAAGCTCCTTCCTGCAGAGGGAGCCAAAGACATGTAACAAAGCTTACCCCTTTAAGCACTCGTTGATTAGCTGCTTTCATCAGCTCAGTAACAGCTCTGTTGTGCTGCAGTCTTATAGTACTAAATTCATCACAAAAGACAAAAGGGGAGAGTAACCCTGTTCTGGTGAAAGTCTGACGAAGAACTGCACAAAGGAACAGAGAAAGGTCAGAAAATATTAAATAAACCCAATCCAATAAGACCACATAAAGTTTTTAAACATGAGATCTTATTTGAAAGATAACATGACTGAAAAACTGAATAATCCCTCCTGCTCTAGTGCTGTTCCTGTATCCTTAGCAATTAAAACTAATTCAAACCAAACTAGAGCTGCTCAATGGGAATCCCTTCACAAAATACAATTATTTGCCATGCCTTCCATGGTCACAACTGTATCTCCTCTGCCTCCTCACCTCAACAGATGAGTTAAACAAACACTTTCATTTTCACTTTCACCCATTCACTTACATTTTACTTTTGGACTGATTTTGATCAGTGAAAAGAAAAAATCAAAGCAGGTTCACAATTATGAGGATGGATTTATAATCAAAAGTGGTAATGTCAAGATTTTCTAATTTCCACCCAAACCCACACGTGTGCACACACTCATAATACAGAATGAAGTCACTCCCTTCCACCACTTCATCTTTCATATGGAGTAAAACAGTTGTGGCAAACATCCCTCAGAAATGCTGGAGATGGGTGCAACTGTGATGTTATAAATGGCATAAATTTAACTATGAAAAACATATTTTATTTTCTATAGTCGTGTAAAGTAGGGACAAAACCCTAGAATGCTTTCTTAAATGCACTAAGTATACACCTAAATGAACAAAGTACCAATGGTAAGTCATATACCAAGATCTTTTTAAAAATGTGAATTCCTTGAATGATATCAAGAGATTTTATGTCAAAATAAAGAACTTGTAAAGGTATTTACTCAGATTTTCACAGAATATAATTTTGAAATGTTTAGTGAAAACTCTACTGCAACTATTTCTTGATAAATATTTTATTAAATTCCTATAATACTAGCATTTTTAGATTACGTGTAACAGTAATATAATTTACCCTGATACCCTTCTCATGATGCAACTCACACGATCTAGCTGAAACAGAACTGTCAGATCCTTACATCTACAGCAATATGCTGTTACTGTTTTCAAAAATAAGACAAGGTGTCATTGCCAATTTAGTTGATTTAAGTTATTCATCCCCTTCACAGAATCGTTCTTGTCCCAGCGGGATGAAACCTACAGCTTTGCATTGGTATTACACCGTAACTCTACACAGAAGGCTCTGGTACACACTGCAGTGAGGCAGTTGGAGAGACACGAATGAACTCCTCTTACTAACTTCGGAACAAGCCCCTGGAGTGAACGGGGTTGTGCGTGTACATGTGGCAGAGATGCTCCAGCAGTGACACAAGCAGCAGCTGGTTCTGGATGGTCGAAGTGAACTTCACAAATTTTTGCGAACTGTTTGCAACTCGCAGCTCCGCCGGCACATCCGAATCTGGAACAGGACAGTCAGACGAATGAACTTTGGCCTCAGTACACACCCATTTACCTAAACACGAAAACAATGTACAGCCACACAGCTTCATCACAGCCCCGGCTCACAGAGGCAGCACCCAAGCTACCAAGCTGCCAACTGAGCGAGTGGCTTTAAGAGGCTAATTAGGAACTTAATTAATTTTTTTAAGTGTGCACAGAAAGCAGCTACCCGGGGAGGCCGAGGCACCCCAGCCCGAGGCAGGGGGAGTTCGCACGGCGGCCTCAGGGCAGGGCGCTGCTGAGGGCCTGCCCGCTCTTGCATCACCTCTGCGGCCGCCGCTGCCTCAGAGCGGCGGGGAAGGACGGGAAGAGGAAGACGACGGTTCTACCCTCCTTCCCTCCCTGCCAGCCGGGGGAAAGGCGCCATTTCCCCGCTCGCCCACAGGGCTGCCGCCGGCCCCGCTTACCGTCAAAGCGCGGCTCCGGGCTCTCCTCAGGGAACTCGATGGCGGGCACCGGCGCCCGCATGGCCGCAGCCCTCCCGCCCCTCACATGCCGGGCACCGGGATCCCATCCGCTGCAGCCGGCGGGGCCCGCCCGGCCCGCCGTGGGCGGCTCCGGGGGCCGGGCCAGCGTTTATGGCCGCTCTTTGGGCGCGGAGAGATAAAACATGGACTGGAGGGATAAACCCGAGAGGGGAACCTTCGGCCCAAGAGGCGGGGACGGGCGGGCAGGAGCTCGTACCGAAGGTCTGCGGCGGGGAGCGGAGCGTCCCCTCCCCTCCGCACGGGGACCGACACCGCCCGCAGCCCGCGTGAGCCCCGCGCCCGGACCGGGGGTCGCCGAGCCCCCTCTAGCGGCTCCCGGCCGCGGCACAGGGGCGGTGCCGGTCCCCGTGTGACCCGGAGGCGCTCGCTGCTCCCCCCGCCGCCGCCGCCGCCTCCTCTCCTCCCCCCGCCCGCCTGCCCGGCCGGCGCCGGGCCCCGGATGCAAGAGGCCGGCGGAGGGACGTCATTGTTCCCCGACGGACTGTAACAGTAGGCGGAGCGGGCCGGGCTGAGGCGGGGGCTGCGGCGAGGGGGACCCGGCAGCGCCGAGTCAAGCGGGGCCGAGCCAGGTAATGGGGCTGGGGGGCAGCGCCGGGCCCGGCGGCGGCCCCGGCACAGCCCGGCGGCACCGCGTGCGCCTCCCGCCTGGAAATCAATGGGCCGGGGGGAGGGGCCGGCCCGGGAAAGGGAAGGGAAAGCGACCGGCGGGAGCAGCCGGCTCAGCCCAGCCCACCGCGCCGGGGCGCGGGCCGGGCGCTCGGCCGCTGCCCTCCTGGCTGGCGGGCAGCCGGAGGGGGTGGGACCCCCGGGCGGGGCGGGGCGCCGTCCCCAGCACGCGGCGGAGGGACCCAGCCCCGCTGCCGCCGCCACCCCCTGGGCCGGCGGGACCGGCCCCCTCCCGGCGCGGCGGTGCTCCCTCGCCCGCCCGCCCTCTCCGTTACGCGCCGGGGTCCCGCCGGCGCCCGCATCTCCTTCCTTCTACTCCTGCCGCTGTCGGCGTGGGAGACTCGGCGTGGGTCCTCCGCGTCCCGGCGCAGGCGGGAGGGCGGCCGGGACGCCCCGGCCCCGCGTCCCGCGGCGGGAGCGGCGCTGCGCCCCGCCTGGCCCCGCGTTGTTCCCGCTCAGCGCGGCGGTGGTGGCTGCCGCGGCCCCTCCGCCCCGTGCCCGAGGGGCTCCGCGCTCGCTTCGCCGCCCCCCCACCCGCGTTGCCATGGGCACGGAGCCGCCGTTGGGCGCCGCCGCCGCGGTCCTGCCCCCGGGCCGGGATGGGACGCGGGCCCGGACAGGTCAGCACGGGGCCGGGCGGCGGAGGCGGCATGGCATGGGCGGGGAGCCGCGGGGCTGGGGGGCCGGGCGGTGTGACGGGTAGAGGAAGAAGGGCGAGGCGGGAGCTCCTTCAGGGCCGGTTCCCGGCCCCCTTCGCCTGCGTGTCGGGCTGGTTTTGTTTTGTGTGTGTTTGGGCTCTTGCCGCGCTGAGTGCGGACATGTTGCGTGCGGTGCCCGTCCCTGCCCCTGCCAGCGGCCTCTTACTGCCGGTGTCAGCACGTTTTGGGGAAGCGGGACCCCTCAGAAGGGCAGAGCGAGGGAAAGCGGGTCGGTGCTGCGGGCTTGGCGCTGGCGGGGCGGGCGGTTCGGTTGTGAGCGGGCTCCGGGGCTCGGGGCCGCCCGGAGCGAGGCGCTCGCGGGCGCTCGCGGCGCCGGGCTCGGTCCCGCCACAAGCAACGGCCCCGGGACACGGAGCTTGGAGCTGCCCCGCGCCGAGCGCTCCCCGCCGCCTGCTCTGCCAGGGTAAAAGCATTAATCACTTTCGCCTCTGCTGCCTTTAATTTTGTAACGAAAGTAAAACCAGCGCGGGGCGTGTGTTTGTGTTCTGCGCTGCCCGGGGTTGTTTTTGCTGCCGGCGGCGTGTGCGCTGCGGTCGGTGATGTAGCGGGGTGACTCTGCCTGGGCTTCTGCTGGAGCAGTTTCCTCCTGCTCCTTGTTTGTGCCTCGGTGTTGCCGTGTGCCGCTCTTGTTTTGTGACACTCGCTGCTGGAAGTGTTTGGTTTGTACTGAGATAAAGACACATACTCCCTGGCTGAACGCGGTTCTGTGAACGGGATCTTGTATAAAACCCTCCTGAGCTGTGATTTATTGTATGCAAAGCGGAGACCAAACATAAATATTTAGATCCGAGTATTAACTGATGCGTGTTGTGATGAGACTGCGAAAAAAGAATTAAACAACGCTGATGCATCACTCCAAATGGGAGGAAAGCAACTGTTTGTGCTGTTCTGCTCGTCAGTATCACACTGTGAGAGGTCTGTTATGGGAATAGCAGAGGGGAAAAGAGCTCAGTACACATGGCAATGTGAATTTATGTTCAGCAGTGGTACAGGAGCAGTGGGAAAATATCTGTGTAATGTTTGTGCTACTTCATCAAAAGATGCTATATCCAAATTAATTATATTGACAGATTTTGAAAAAGTGGTGGATCTGAGTTATTTTTGACATCCGTTGATATTTGCAGGTGTCTAGTGTTTGATATCTGGTAATCAGTTTTCAAAACTAAATTAGCAGCACCAATCAGTGCTACTCAGATGTCAAAAATAAATTTAAAAATACGTGAGGCTTCCCTCATTGGTCAGTATAAGGCCAAAGCTTTTTTGTGATAATATTCTTCTGTTTGCTTTTCACTGCAGTCTTGATTCTGGCTTTTGTCCTGCAAATAAGTTCATTATGTTGTTGAAACCCCTTCCCTTTCCATCAGGAAAAGTAGATGTCACCAGTATCTGCAATTTGGAGTCTGGATCCTTCCTGAAAATCACTAAGCCCAAGAATTGTCATCTTAGTCTTTGAAATGGACAAGGATGTCCTCATTTTTCAGTAACATAGGTGAATTTTCCATTTTTTTGTGTTATCGTGACTAAAATGGAAAGTGTGTACAGGGAAGATTTTAAATTGAAAATTTAGAGGGGAAAAAAATCTAATTAAAGGTTCCACACATGATTTGTCTTTTGTGGGACTGGAAATTCTGTGATTTACTGTGCTTTGTTTAATCTGCTGGAAGTTTCATCATTACCAATCAAGTTGTGCCATGAATCTGAAACTGCTTCATGCTTTGTTCTCTCAGTTATTTTAGTGTTACAAAGCAGGTTATACTTTAAACCCTCAGTTGAGTTTATCGTTTCCCTAAACTTGAACAGGCCCTACATGATAGAGTACAACAGTAGTAAAAATTTATATACAGGAGTTGATAATTGATCATGTAATTATTCAGCAGCTTACTATGCACACAACATTACATGTATTTAAAGAGGTATCATCTTGAAATGTAATCAGCATTTTATAAATGACTTAGTATCAGTAATTGCCTTTATTCTTGAAGGCTGAGGATTAGGATTTGTTTTGCTTTCTGTTGCGGTCATCATTTTCTTTTTATAGTTTACATTCCTCTTTTGTTTTTCCCTGGCAAAACAACTTTACATAAGTAGAACTGAAAAAGATGCTTTTGAATTCAACTTCTTGGTTTATAAGTAAGCATTGTAAATGATGGGTGCAAAATACCACAAGGAGTGCTGCCAAAATCGTATCCAAACAAATACTTCTTGGAAGGGCAGAAGAAACCCAGGTGGAAATAAATTTGCAAGTGTTTTCTAGCTCTTCCTTCCCAAGATTTCTCAGAGCTGTTTCCCATGCTCTGTGTCATCAGGGCTGTGTGGTTCCCAGGAGCAGGAGGATTTTGGTCAGACAGTTCCTCCTGGATCTCAACAGGCCAGCACTTGATTGTGCCACTGCTCACAAGTTCTTTTAAGAAAAAGATCTTGGTAACTATAGTGGTTTAAAATCCCATGAAAGTGTAAGAAATGCTATCAGTCAGTAACTCAGCAGAAGTTAAAAAAATATTGATGCAGTTTGGATGGAAAAAATCTACTTTGTGCATTCAGTTGTGGGTTGGGTGGAGTTTTTTGGTGTGTTTTGGGGTTTTGTTCCCTTGTTTGTAATCATTCTTAGCTGTTGAGTTCTTCAGGTTCTTTGAGACTAAGGGGCAGGATTTCTCTTACTCTTTCCTTTCTGGAATATTTTGGACGTTCTTATACCAAACAGAACTTTTGCCTTGTTACAGATATGAACAATGACCATAGTTAACAAGCCAAAATCTTCAAAGTCTAAAAAATCTTCCTCAAGACGCTCTGACAAATCTATGAAACCCCGTACTAAAAAAATGACGTCTCGCACTGCAAGTTTGGGCCGGGTACCTCCTACAGAAGATCCAAACAAAGTCTCTGTGGATAAAGGTCCTGGGGGGCATATTTATTGTAGATCATCTCAAAAATCAAAGCCTTTTGCCCAGAGAGATCTAGGTAAGTGTCTTCTGTCCTCCCTCCTTTTTGTTGAAAACAAAACCAAAGTAGAAGCAGAGTTTAGTTGTTGCATTGCTATAAAATAGGACTACAGCAAATCAAGAGTTCAGCCTTCAATTTTGTGCATCCCCTAAGGCAGCTGCAGGGAGAGGTGTTGCAGAACTTGGGTTTATCTATTTACAATTGATTTGTAAGGTATTTATTATTTATGTAAAATCAAATAAGGGGAGCTTTTCATAATGCATAGATGTACCTAGGTCTCTTCTGTTCTGGAGAGGAAAGTACATTTTACCATGTCTATTCATGGCTTCCATTATTCACAAGTCTTTGAATAAAAACACTGCCCAGGAAGAGATCTGATATCTATGGGGTTACTTTTTGTGCTGCTTACTTGTCTGTCTGATTTTTCTTACTGCATAACCACAAGCGTAAGTTTGTGGTTTAAGTTACGATAAGGAAAAAGCCAATAATTTAATTAAGAGTTTAAAGGATACAGAGATAAAGAAATCGGGTACTAAAATCAGAATGGGAGTTTGTGTCTTTTATTAGAAGAATTAAAACTAAAGAATTTAGTATATAGTTTAGTAGTTTATAGTTTATTCATCTAATAATTAAAGAATTATTAGATGAATAAACTATTGTCCAAAGGAGAGTGTTGACTAGCAAATTCACGAGGAACTGTTAAAGCTGTGCATCATGTGTTCCTGTGTTTTGGAGTGGAGCTGGTTCTTCAGGCTGCTCCTGCAGAATCCTACTTTTTGAATACCCTCTTTTAAAAAAAAACAGTACAACTCTTTTCAAAACACAAATTTCTTGCAGTTGTTAATGATGGGATTGCTCCGCCACAAAGAATTCTTTTTCCACCTGAGAAAATCTGTATGGATTGGCAGCAAACACAAAGTGTTGGAGTTGGACTGCAGAACCTCGGCAACACTTGTTTCCTTAATTCTACTCTCCAGTGTTTGACCTACACGCCTCCTCTTGCCAATTACATGCTTTCACTCGAGCACACCAAGTCATGTGAGTATTTTCTAACACTATAAATCTGTTGGACAGCTCCAAAGGTGAAAGAAAAATGGGGTTCTATGAAGAAAATTCTTAGTTGTCCTGTTTTGCCTGTAGAAGCAGCTTCTGAATGAGATCTTGAAGGCTTTTTCCAGCCTAAATGGTTGCATGATTTTGCTGACAGGAAGCTCTGAATTATAGGAGGCATATAAAGTGAATTTGTTAATTTAATGTGCCACGGTAAAACTTAAAGAAAAGATCATTTCTTTTTTCATGTGAATAATGAAGTGCATTGTAAAGTGAGGCATTTGATGAACATTTGGCATTTGGGTTTCCTGCTGGCAGAAAGGTGATAAAATTTAGGATGTTGGCGTTAAAGATTCTTAGTCTTCACAGCTGAGATCCTGCAGTGCACTAATACTGTGATAAATTACATGTTCAGGGTTGACCCATTAAAAAACCCAAACATTCTAGAAAGCACTACAAGCTAATATTTTATGAACTCAAATACAAATTGGGGGGGGACTGTATTGAAATTTAGGCTGATTTTATTCTAAATAATTAAGTTTGTATATTTTAAAGCCTGGAATTTGTGTTCTTTGAATTTTGATTTTATACTTGACTTTATTAAGCCTAGGGGAGTTTCTTTTTATATCCATAAATATGGAGTTATTTCCTAAGGCAGCTGTATGCTTTCTAGTCTGGTATCTTAATATATATTCCTAGAAGTTTGATTTTGTTTTATTCTCATATATAAAAATTATTTCTGTTAAGAACCATGGAATTATTGGAAGGAACCTTCAAAACTGGGACACCTTCCAGTGGGAGTGGTCCAGGCCAGGATGGATGGGGTTTTGAGCAGCCTGGTTTGTGATTTAAGGAGTTTTATTCTGTACAATTCTCCATAATAAAATGCCACAAAACTGTTGGGATATTGACACCATAGAGAAGAGAATGTACCACGGAGAGTGGACATTGCCCCCACTACTTAGATTATTATTATTTTGGGGTGGGTTTTCCTTTTAGCAATGTGTATTTGACTAGAATGGGATACTTTCTTCTTTCACTAGGTCATGTAGAAGGATTCTGTATGATGTGCACAATGGAAAGTCACATCAACCAGGTCCTGTGTTGCTCTAATAATGCTATCAAACCCACATCTGTTATCAATGGCCTTAAAAGTAAGTAGTTTGAAACAGGTTTATTTTTATTTTTTTTTAATTTTACAGTGAGTTATTTGATGCATGTAAATAATTTTGCTACTTTAAAGAAGAGGTATTTTAGAAATGTGTGTTTTCTTTCATTCTATAAGAAATAAATATATGATAACCTTCTTATTTATTAGGAATAGGAAAACATTTCCATTTTGGCAGTCAAGAGGATGCACATGAATTCTTATGCTTCACTGTTGATGCTTTACAGAAAGCTTGCTTGAATGGAAGCACCAAGTAAGCATAAAATAATTACATTTCAATCTTTCCTAGCCCCTCTTACTACTTTATTTACTGTCATGAATTAAAATCTGTGTCCTTGCTTTTCATAAAACCAAAAATTGTTTGAGGAATTAACTCCGTGCTTTCAGTCTTCTGAGGTCTGACTCTAATTTATTTCCAGATTAGACAGATCTTCTCAAGCCACCACACTTATTTATCAGATATTTGGAGGATATCTAAGATCTCGAGGTACATTTTTTAAAAACTTACTGTCTTTCAAACTGCTCTGTGTCTTTTTGTCTGTCTGTAGCAAAGGAGTTTGTAGTTTGACTAAAGTAATGTGTATTAATAATTTAAGTTCATGCAGTTAGTCTCATTCAAGTGCTGTTAAGCATTTGTATTTTGATTGCAGTGAAGTGCTTGAACTGCAAAGCAGTGTCGGACACGTATGAGCCATTTCTCGACGTTACTTTGGATATAAAGGTAAGAATGTGTGTGAGCAAGGCCTGAGATGTGTAAATGCTTGTAGACCTTTGTAAATTAAAGTCATTTTGCTTAGAAACTTATCTTGCTAAAGCAAAACAGCTTGGTAGTGGATGGTGGTGGATTGGACTGTGTTGTTCTGTGGAAGCCATGGAGATGCTCTCCATGTTTGGATTGGATTTAAGCTGGAAAAATAATAATTATGGCTACACAAACAATGATATAATCATACTTCTCAATTATTCTACTTCAGTATACATCTATTGTTAGACTGATGGGTTTGATTGTTCCCATTATTGATGCCAAGGCATACCACAGATAGTGTCTGGCACTGCAAAATTTATTTATTTTCAAGTGGGATCTTTTTGAAATGAGGTAAATACTCAGAGAACTCCATTTCTGTCTCCTCCTTCACAGTGTTTGCTGGTTCACAGTAGGCCACTTAAGTATAAACTAGCACGGTTCTCTTATAAAGTGCTTGTAAGTGTTTGAAATTTTGCAGTTCTTGTGACTTAGTGTCCTACTTTCTTTCTACTCCTGCAGGCAGTTACATCTGTCACCAGAGCTCTAGAACAGTTTGTGAAACCGGAACAGCTGGATGGTGAAAACAGCTATAAGTGTAGCAAGTAAGATTATTATTAATTACACCTTGATACAAGTTCCATGTTCAATGCAGTGCATGACTTGGAGGATGAGTTATCTCTTGGCTTTGTTTAGCAATAAGACAGACATGGCTTGCTGTTTCATTCAGTTTTGTTTACATAACTAATATACTGAAATCATTCAAAGCTTGGGAAATAATGCACTTGTTTCTAAATTAGTAATTTTTATATTTCTATTTGAGTACTTGGAAATACATTATAAGAATTGTATTGCTCACATTAGACTTTTCTTTCCAATACTGTCTGTGCTGGGCCTTGTCAGCCTTCCTGAGTGTGAAGTTGCACACTAAATACTCAAGGCCAGAAATTAAAAGGCATGGCTGAGAAATGTGAGCTGGAGCACAGGGATATGGACAAGGATTTGGGGTGGGAGGCAACACCAGCTTAGCCACACACAAACCCAGAAGTTTGGTCTTTTTGTGAGCTTGAAAAGAAAGGTTTGGGACATGTACAGTGTCATTTCCATTGCTGGCAAACTACTATATTAGTTTTCAGTTTCCTTTTTGTTTTCTACCATTATTTTTCCTAATAAGGATTACTACTGCCTGAAATATTCATCTCTAAATACAAGCTTCAGAATTTTACAAACCACTTCTTTTTTGTTTTCCTTATTCTGGGTGGCTCTCTTATTTTGTTCACTGCCTTTCTCCATCA
Source organism: Molothrus aeneus (assembly GCF_037042795.1). Taxonomy (NCBI): domain Eukaryota; kingdom Metazoa; phylum Chordata; class Aves; order Passeriformes; family Icteridae; genus Molothrus; species Molothrus aeneus. The sequence goes on along the minus strand of NC_089661.1, from coordinate 9,517,844 downwards.
GTTTGGAATTCTGTGCCTTGTATTTTGACATCAGTTTTAAAAGAGACAGTTAAATCCTTTCTGTTTGTTACTCAGCAGTACTTTTCTTGACAATGTGAAGTGACATGTTTCAGTCTTTGTGCTGATGGTTGCATTTCAGGCCTTAGTCTGTACCTCCTTCGAGTGTGCAGTGAAATAAACAAAATTAACAATTTTGTTTTGAAGGACTGCAGAGGGTTTCAGTCTTTCCGGGCAACCTCAGTACAAGAAAACTCAGTATTGTCCAATACTGTCTGCCTCTTGCAGAATGGCTGTTTCCTTCCAGTGATTTTTTTACTGCCTTACCTTTTTGACATAAGAAAGATACATGTTCAGGCATTTATTTTGCTATCTGGAGATAATGTCCTAAATCCTTTGTTCTGTGGAGCTGCCTCTAATATCCTGCTATGTTCTTTCTATTAACAAAGCTGAAATGCAGTTTATGGATTTAAGAAAAGATCTAATATATTGTACAAGCAAAATATCATTCAAATAGCATAAGCCCGTGTGAGAGATGGAAATTTTTTTCGCTTCTGGCTGAGAAAAGAATATAATGTTAAAAATATGTCTGTGCTTGTTTTAAAGGTGTAAAAAGATGGTTCCAGCATCAAAGAGATACACGATACATCGCTCTTCCAATGTTCTCACAATATCACTGAAAAGATTTGCAAATTTTACAGGTGGAAAGATCAACAAGGTACGTTTGCAGCTGGAATGCTGCTTTATCTTCTTGGAGTGGGCATTTTCCAAAGATGAATACTCATTTTAAAGTTGTTCACATTTCAGGCAGTAACTCCAGTGTAAGAGAAGTTGATATAACAACTTAGCAACCATGGCTGTTACTTTCTTTTTTATTACTGATAGAGTTCCTATGTGACCATAAGAAGATACCTTCTCCTTAAAGAGCTAATTCTGTGGAAAATAGCTCCCTGCAGCTTAAGTTATTAAATGTTGTTTCTGAGAATAGGCATTTTCATGTGAATTGAAAAATATATTTATGTAGTCCTAATCTGTGTGTTTTTCAGGCTGTTCCATGAAGTACTTCAGGATAACTTTTGAATCTTCTTTGTCTTTGTTTAGGATGTAAAATACCCTGAATATTTGGATCTTCGAGCATATATGTCCCAATCTATTGGAGAACCCCTCATCTATGCTTTGTATGCAGTTCTTGTACATAGTGGCTTCAACTGTAATGCTGGACACTATCTCTGCTTCATAAAGGTAGAATCAGCTCAGCTTCGAACAGGATAAAATTTGTGCTGGCAAAGAAATTAAAATGTTATTGGTAACCACTGGTTTTAGGGGAAAACATTGCATCATGTGCTTTGTTTGCTTTGTTTTGGTATGCTTTGTTCTGCAGTGCTCTATCTGTGATGTCCTTTGGAACACATGCAATTCATCTGAAGATATTCTGTCTTTGTTTGCAGGCTGGTAATGGACTTTGGTACCGAATGAATGATGCCTCAGTAGAGCTTTCTGATATCAAAACAGTTCTCAATCAGCAAGCTTATGTACTTTTCTATATCAGGTAATAACACCAGATGTCCTCAGAACATTTTTATTCTCAAGTTGCTGATACTTTTCTTGTTTTGAAGTCTTTTACTTTTCACTGTAGGAAAGTATTTCTATTTGTATATTTCTGTCTAAGTGGAAATTCCCTGTGTCATTTATTACCTTTCATTGCTTGACCTTAAACTTCGACACTTGGGTACACTGCTTTCCATCTGCTCACTGTAGCTGGCAGGTTTGGAAAAGAGGAGAAATCATGGCCATAGATGGTGTGAGGCTGAACCATTGCTCTGGAAAGGACATTGTAGGAAAACCATTATCTAATCTTCAGTTTGTAGTTCTGCCTAAGTCTTCCAGATGTATCTTTTGTGTCATGTTCACTGTTGCTGAGATGATGGGATGGGTTTAACCGGGAGCCGGCTGAAGGAGGAGCTCTGAGCTCAGGTGTGCTCTGTCCCCAGGCGCTATGACCTGACGCTGGGGGAGCGAGCGTTCTACCTGCCCGCGCCCTCCTACCCGCGCTCCTTCCTGGGCCAGCGCGGGGCCAGCAGCAAGCAGCCTGCCTTCATGGGACCACGGCTGCCTCCTCACATGATCAAGGTAATTCCAGGGGGATAATAGCACCAACTTATACCAGGTCTTGGTGTAGGATGGGGTTTTCTGAGTTTTAGTTTCCCTTCCACACTGCAGGTTTCTTGGCAGCCCTCATGCTAGAGCCAGAGTTGCTCAAACAGTGGCTAATCCTTAAGTGTGCAGCCTTGCCACTTTGTTACTTTACCCTTCCAGCTCAGCTTTCTAAAGCTTGAAAGGTGTGCTCTTGAGACAATTTAAGTCATCTATTAATGCCTAAATAATTTAAATTTAAAAAGTAGTCTATTAATGCCTAAGTAATTTAAATTTAAAAAGTAAATATCTGCCCCGTCCCTATCAGTGTTACTTTAGTTGAGACAGTGATAGAATACAAATTGTCTTGTTCCTGAGTACTAGCAGAAATATTTGCTGGGGAGGAAAATAAATTTTTTTTTAATAGCTGTAGTCAATGTTAAGTTGTTTGGGTGGGTGTCAAACTGATGCTCATTTGATACCAAAGGCAGGATTTACTCACACCCATTGGATGTGCATGTATATTGAGAGGGAGGTGAGGTTTTTTCTTGGGTATTGAGGCAATCTGTAGAACAGTTTAGCATGAGAACTTAATGTTGTAGAACTTCCAGTGCTGTGTGTTTAAACATTTCCATCTTACAATCTCTTCAAATCCAGAGTTCAAGTCGTTTAAATGGAAATGGACCCTTAAAAGAGGATCCCAGTACTGTTGGTGTTGCTGTGAAAAGGCCGTCTTCAGCTCCACCAACAGCTTGTGTTCAGAACTGGGCCATTTCCAGGCCTTCAATGGCAGACCCTTCCAAAGCCCAGAAGATCACCATCAGTATTCACAACAAGCTGCCCCCCCGGCAGGCGGTGCCGCAGGCCGAGTGTCCCAGCAGCGCTGTGGAGGAGGAGGATCTGAAGCCCCTTCCTTCAGCCACAATTACAAACTCTTCAGCAGCAGAGCCTACCTCAAACCTCTCCACAGTGTCAGTTGCTACTAATGTCTCCAAGCAGGAGGTTCCTGATGAAATCTTTGTGGAGCCAGCAGTGAATGGAAACCCTAAGCTGTGTTCTGATAACGTGGTCCCTTACGGCGCAGAGCCTTCAGGAAAATGCGAGGAGTCAAAGGGCTTGTTCAAAAGGCATTGCAACGTCATCTCTTCCAATGGGATTCTGATTGGGAAGGTGGTCCGTACATTGCATAATTCCCATTCATCCTGTCAGAATGCTGAAGAAAGATCCCAGCATGAGCTGCCAAAAATTGATTCCCTAAATGGTGCTATTAGTTTAGATAATGAATATAAAGAAAATGGACTGAAACTTGATGATTCCACTTGCCAAGTCCAACCCGTTAAACCTTCGGAGATCTTCTTCTCTAAAGCAAATGGAGTGCTTGAAGCGGTGAGTTACATTTGTTCATCTGCACTTTCTCACCTATGAGATATTCAATATCCTTGGGCACTACAATGTGGAATACAGGAAAACGCAGCACAGATTTCATTCTAACCCTTTGTGCTATTATCCCACTGAATTTGCAGAGCTGAGCTAACATATGACATATGTCAACATATGAGAAGTTCAGGGAGATTATACTTCATAAGTTTCATAAAATACATTTTTGGGAGGAGAGGGATGACGTGTCAAGTGGGAGTAGTGCAGGTATCTCTGTGATCTTGCGTAACATTTAATGTTGGAAGTTTGTCAGCAGTAGTTTTCTACTAAAAAAAGCTTTTTCTTTGTTAACTTCTGTGTTTTAATTGCAGATGCCTAAAGCTTTGTCACCAGATCCTCAAGGTATCTTAGAATCTCTTACGTACAGCCAGTTGAACAGCTTGTCAGAGGAAAAGAGGTAAAATGACTATACTGGTTAAAACAAGATTTCATACAAGTTTATTACTATTTTACCCATCTACTAGTAATACTTAAAAGATTTACACCAGTACAAAGAATTCCACACTGTCCATCTGGTATTGCAAACATCAGCACTGGGCACACATTATCCTGATACTAAATACAGGCAGATGCCTCCTATAAAACTTTCACAGGATGTTTTTACATTTTTCTTCCATTGTCTGGAATACTTTTTCTATTCCTCTTTCCCTTTTTTGCATCCTAGGATGAGTGAATGTAAATTCCCACAATCTGCTCTTCCACTTGGGAGAGTGGGAAATCTGTGTGTTTACCTTTTTTCTAACTGGGGGAAGAGCAATACAGTTGTTGTGGCTATTGATGACATTCAGAGCTGCAAGTGGAGGGAGTTGGATGTGTTGGGGATGGGTTTTTTTAAGGCAAGACCTGAAGAACTGAGAGAAGAAAAAGTTTCCATGGGAGCTGAGGGAGGTGTAAGAATGGTTTTCTAAAGTCAGTCTTTCAGAGTTTTGCATTAGCTACTTTTTTTTTTTTAGGAGATTTTACTTTCTAACATCTTTTAGATGGACTTTTTCAAGTTAAAAGTATGTTTTTATTTTTGTGCAGTGTCTCTGGACCTCAGAAGTCTTCTGACAAAGATGGAGTTACGGATACTGTAGTGATGGAAGCGCTGTTTGCCTATGAAGAATCCAGGAAGGTTCCTTCCAACTTTAGCTGTGAGGTTGAGAAACTTTTTACTCAATCAGATTCTGAAACGATTTTTACCAAAGAAGAAGTTGCTGAAAGTATTATAACAAAAGCTGATAATGCACATCTCAATATCAATGGTCAGCACAAGGTTAGGAAAAAATCCTTGGATACTGAAGGTGAATTCCTTGGGCAGTGTGAGTCTGAAGACATCAGAGATAAAGACAAACTAAGAAGATCAAAAGAACCTGAACTCATTTCAAAAGAAAATCCTTTGTACATCAAAGGATCTCCTGAGAGCAAAGAGAAATTAGGGCAAATTTCCTCTATAAAGCCTGACATTGAATGTAGTTCTAAAAAACTTGCATCTCTAGATAATACAGACAAATGCCAAGATACAAAGGACATTTCTAATAACTATGTAGCGGTACCACCTGTTAATGACTCTTCTATTACAAAGCTGGATAAAGTATTGGAAAGTCAATTTTCTAGAGCAGATGAAGGACTGAGTAATAAAACATGTGAAGATGATGATAAACATATGAAAAAAAATAAGAAAAAAATCCATGACTCTAAAAGAACTGACAAAGAGCACTACCGGAGGAAGAGAGAAAGCTCAGACACTGAGGAGAAGGAGAGACAAACCAGAAACAAACCAGATGATCATTCCCACAGGAGGAGGAGCTCTCACAGCATGGAAACAAACAAGCAAAGCCGTCACAAGCAGGAGTATTGCAGTGAGAGCAAGTACAGATCCTCCCACAATGAAAGGAACAGTCCCAGTAATGGCAGGAGCTCAGGAAAATATTCTCGCTACAGATCCCGAAGCAGAGAAAGGACAGATCCAGACAGGAATAGGTATTATTATTCCAAAGGAGACAGACCTTGGATTAGAGACAGATACTATCAAGATGAACCACGGAGATGGGACAAATGCAGGTACTACAGTGATTATTATTCCTCCCATGGAACAAGGGATGGTAGGGAGAGGAGGTCTTCTCATTGTGATAAAGACTATGACAAATTGAGCCAAGCTTACAGCAGGTCACACAAGGATTATCACTGCAAAAGCAGATGGGCTCACAGCACACTCTCCCGAGAGGAGGATGTGCATCACTTCAGCAGCCACAGAGCAAACTTCCACCATTGTTCAGTACCTCAGCAGCACTCGGAAAAATACCCCCGTGAGAGGCACGCGCTTCCTCCAGGCTCAGCTCACTCCAGTTTTGAGGACTCTTCCCGGGAAAACGAAAAAGAAAAACTAAGAAATGGCAAAAGAAAATACTCCCACCAAGAAGAAAGCGGAAGTGACATAGAAAAGAAATGCCGAAAGACAGACGACCAAAGAATCAAAAAGTATAAGAAGGTCAAGAAGAAAAAGAAGTCCAAAGATAAACATCGAGAGAAGGATTACAAGTAAGCAAGGATTCCAGCATAATCAGCAATTTTTTCCTAATTATTTTCTGGGTATTTCTCATGTCTGCCTTTTTTTCATTGTTTCTAAGTAACTTATCTGTCATGATGTGACGGGATCATGTTATTAGGTTGGCCAAGAGAAGATAGGAAAGATGTTGCTGAATTGTGTTAGAACACTAGAGCTGGACAATGTAGACAGAATAACATCTGCACACCGGTCTTGATTAGGTTACAATTTTAATTTTTTTTTTTATTCCCCATATGCCTGTTAACAATTTGTGTACAAACCACGACCTCTTGTCCTTCATTCTGAGGGCTTAAGATCGCTGCATCTAAATTAACTTAGATATGCAGAAAGTACCACAAAGTAGCAGACACTCTGCAAGTCGTCACCTGTGGTAAATAAATAACATTTCATATATACATCAAGTGCCACATCTGTTTTTCTATTTTTAACTTGCATGTTTCCTTCAGACTTTATGATTTGGATTGCTCTGTGCTCCACTTTGACAATGACAATCGCAAACATAAGAAAAAGAAGAAAAAGAAGAAGCACGACAGGAACCTGAAAGACTTATTGGAATATTTAGATCCTCATTTCCAGAAGAAAACATGGGAGAAGAAGGAAGAATCCCGTCCTCCAGATGACCATTTATGTGAGCAATACAGAAACCAGGGCAGTAAACAACCCTACAAGGAAGAGAAGCCTTCTGGTGCAGGTGACAGCAAGAAATACAGCTCCATGGCAGCCACTGAGTATGTCAGAGGTAAGGCCCTGGCATGATGGTGGCAGGACTCCTGGCTGGTCATAGCCATCTTTAAATGCTTGGCTGATGAAATCCCTGGCATTTAGCACAGCTTCCAAAGAGCATCGTGGCTGGGGGTTGGAAATAGATGATCTTTAAGATCCCTTCTAATCCAAATCATTCCATAATTTAAATAAAATACTACAAACAGGGCTGGTTGCTCACTCAGAATAACAGGAGTTGGTGATAATACTGAAATATTTTTGGTCCAGATGTAGCTCTGCCTTCTCCTAAGCACAGCTGTCAAACCTCCAGAGGACACTTCACAATTTAACACCTGGAGAGTGTTAAATTCCTGCTATTGTTTTATTCAGTTGTGGGGTTTTCCTGTTAGTATAGGCTTAACAATACATAGAAGTGGGCTGAGGAAACAGCTCTTTCCCAATTTTTGGTATTTGAAAAAGTCTGTCTGGTGCTTCTTACAAAAAACCCAAATATGAATTTGTGTGCCTGACTAAATTTATACTGAGCTCTCAGCTGTTGCTTGTCATAATCTCAACTTGGGCTCACAGTAGATAAATTAATTAGTTTAAATTAATTAGCTCTAAAATTATGCAATGAAGATGATTGCACACTGCAACAAATTCAACATCTAAAATCAAACTTGACAACATTTCCCATGAAATTTTTGCTGAACAGAAGTGTTTATTATAGAAATAAAACCTTATTAAATGCCTGTTATCTGACATAAACCAGTTCCAGTTACTGATCTGTTTTAATAGAAAACCAAAACAATCCCCTAACTGTTTTACTCAAAGATAAGTGAAGAAGACAGCTCACCATCCAAAAGCAAGTTTAATTGTTAAATTGTCTACATTTTATACCTACAGTTTAAGAATTGGGTTAATGGTCAGTGACAGTCCTGTTCATTTCTAGTCATGTTGAAACTGTCAATATAGCACACAAAACAAAAAAATTGGAGAAGTTTAATCTTGAAATTCTGGAAAATTAAAATCCCTTTCATGGGGTTTCCACACTTGTGCAGATTGCCACAGTCAGTGCACTGAGTTCTTGCACTGAAAAGTTTGCTCAAGGCAAAGGGGAAGTGCATTTGTGGAAAACCTGATTGTATTTTAAGACACAGATAACCAAAAGCTGTATTCTAAAAATAGAGAGTGGAGGGAAAGCTGATTGTTCACCCATTGTTCTTTAATGAGAAATAATTAAGAACCGAGTTGAGGTCTTTCAAATCCTAATGTTGTAAAAGGAGATTTCTTTTTTGATACTCATGTCCAAAATAACCCTTATTGCACTAAGAGGGTCTGTTCTAGCTGACAAATCAGCAACTAAACAGAATAAAATGCTCGTGCCCAGTCGTGGTTTGGCCTCGGTGATTCTGTGGCCAGCAGGTGGCAAACTCGGTTTTCCCAAAGCAGGTTGGGTGAGGAATTTCACGTTCTGCATCTCCTTGCTCAGGGCAGGGCACTGAGGTTGCTGGGCTGTGCAGGAAGGAGAAGGAGCTGTTTGTTCATTGCTGAACAACACCAGGGGGAGACAAGGGCTGGAAAAAGCAGTTTAAGTCTTGAGAATTTTAGTATTTCCTCAAGTCTGTGGATGTTAACTAGCTCCATCTTCTGGAATGTCAGTTTTTGTTGTTTGTTTTTGGTTTTGTTTTTTTTTAAAGTGGGTCTCAAGTAGAATTCTCTGTTGGATGGAAGCTGCTTTGTTTGTGTTTTTGGAATGCTAAATGTCTCAAGGTAGGGACAGGCAAGGAACCACTGAGGATTTGTGAGGTTGTGCCTTTTCACCCAACTCCTGTTATTTTGAGCAAATTAATAAGGATGAAAACAGCTAGTGAAAAATTGTTTTTTCAGAAAAGTTTATACAGGAGGGGGGAAGGAGCAGCTTTGAAGCAGTTCTTTCCTACATTCCTGCATGTTCTCTCGAGCAAGTTTCTGAAGGCTCTGCCCTTGTGGGTACAATCTGGTCAGCCTGACCACAAGATTGTTACTAAAACAATGCTGCTTTCTAGGCAAACTTCAATTACATTTGATCCAGCCAAGGTCCAGCTCTTGCTGTTCAAGCAGGTGGCTCTGTCCTAAGGCTCTGAACAGCTCTGCAGCCTTAGCCTAGGACTGGGGAGCAGCTGGATCCTGCCTGAGGGAGCGGATGGAGCTGGGGCAGCTTTGAGCCTTGCCCTTTAGAAATCAGACCCCTGAGACAGTTTAATGTTAAATGCCACAGCAAGACTGACCTTGTTTCCTTTTGCCTTTCAGATGTGGAGCTGACTGATGAAAGCCTTCAATACTCAGACTGAACCCACCCCAACCCCAAGGACTTCTGACCACCACCCCACCAACCCTTCACCTTCAGAACCAACAACTTCTCACCATCAGATCCAACGACTTCTTACCTTCAACGACTTCTTACCTTCTAACCTGACATTACCAATAGTGACCATCAAAACTTAAGATTTATTATCAATTACCATCAAGACAAAATCCAGTCATAAGTGGTGCTTAACATTTCTGTACAGAATTTTACCATATAAGAACTTTTTTTTAGTTTTTAACTTGAGACTTTCTTTTTTAAAATATACTTCTAATCCAAAAGGGTGAAAACTTTTTACAACTGCTGAACATTGTAAATTACCACATAAATATCTCACAGAGCTGAGATAATGCCCTGGAATAGACCATCTCAAATGCTGCTTAATTACAGACTCAGGTTGACTTTGTGTTATTCATGTAATGTTACTCCAAGTTAAGACATCTGGTGCAAGAGCGACCAGGAATTATAAAAGTTGCAACTGACAGTCTGTATATTTAATTTAAAGACTTATTTAAAACTTCACAAGTTTTGCAAGAGCTTCATTTTTTTTTTCTGTGGTCTGACACTAGAAACTAATTTACTTCACATTTGAGTTATATTCAAGATCTGAAGAAAATCTTCTGGTTTTCGACATTGTGAAACAACAAATATGCAGTTCTGAATGTATCTCTCAAGACTATTTGTATATTGTTCCATATGTTTTTATTACATTTTCTTAATATACTGTCATTTGTCTTAAGTCTCAGTTGTCTGTTTTGTCTCTCTAAAGTGTCTAGTTACAGACAAATTCATACTGTGATTTTTATTTTTATTATTAAATGCTATCAAACTGTGATGCACTTATTATTCACTGGTCCTGCATCAGGAGATGAGTGGGGAACCTGTATTAAATACAGTTCATCTGAATAATCTGTCTGGTTTATACAAGCTGTGTTGTTCAGAGATGTCTAAAGTTTGATCTTTGTTTTTTTAAAGATAAAAAGCACTTGCCCCACTGTAAATATATAGCATGTAAAATTTATATAGTATATAAATACAGCAAAGTTAAAATGGATTTTTACTTGAGTTTTACTTGAGTTATTTAACATGCACTGTGTTAAAATGGGAGCTGAGAGCTGTCAGAGTGTGTTTGACACTGGAGAAGTCACATCTTCCCCTCAGTGTAGGGGAGAAGGTGCTGTTGGTGTGAGCCAGAGAAGAAAATCAGTAACTGGGACTGCAGCTGCCTGGACAAGGATGCTGAAGGCTTCTCCTTTGAACTCAAAGCTTCCACAGCCAGGCACCACCAGGCTGGGAGCTCAGCAGGAGCTCGGTATTGTGTATGGCAAAAAAAGAAACAAAACAAACCACAAAACCAAAACTAACAGGAAAAAAAGCAAAAAAGAGCAAGGTTAATGTCTCACTAAATAGTTTAAAGTAATCTTTTGGTACACAGAGAACACCATCAAGCCAAAGCATAATGTACCTGCATAATGTTCCTATGGCAACAGTTATGTGACTTACATAAAGTGACGTGGCAAAGTAACCAACATTCCTGTCCTGTATCTGGCTTTTTTTCCTTTTTTGTCCTCTGGCTCCAAGGTTTGGTGTCTTGTCCTTTGTCTGATGAGTAACTCCAGCAGAACTTCTCAAAGGAGTTTGTGTTGTTGCTGTGCCTCCCTTCAGAGCCCCAGCTGCCCCAATGGCTCTGGAGCAGGGAGGGCACTGGGTGACACTGCCCCAGAGCTGTGGAGCAGCAGCACCTGTTCCTAATTGCTAATTGAGGAAACTAATTAATCTACTCCAGGAGCAGAGATCCGCTTCCCCCCTCACAGCTGACAAACTCCTGGCAGGGAAATGACAAAATAAAATACCTCAATTTAGGGTGGCTCCCGAGGGAAAGCTCCTTTTACTGGAGTCACACTCGTGTGGTAACACACTTTACTGAAACATTTTGCAGTTGAAGGGTTTTTTCTCTGAAAAAAAATTAAACCTGATAATTTAAATTACTGTGCCTAAGGGTAAAGAGGCCTTTTACTTACAAGAGCAGTTGGAAAATTAAACTTTAACCTCTTAAGAGTCAGCTATTGCCTGCCATGTATTCCTGGTAAATGAGGAGACAGTACAGTTTCACACTTTATTTTTGAGAAAATTGCCAGATTTAAGCAACAGGTCTTAATGATAAATGAAAACATTAATATTGCAGTGGCTTTACATAAGAACATCACCGTTATAACAATGATTGATACAGAATATTTGTCATGCAAATCACTTGTATACACGAAGTAATACTCATATCAATACATACCTGTACAGTATTTACATTTTATATTTAAACTCTAGCTAGAAACATTTTCCAAGAAAATATAGAAATGAAACTGGTAAGCCACAAGTCTTAATTTGTAGTATCTGGTCTACAACAGACCTAGCTTTTCCAGCAAGCATATCTACATAGATATGTAATAAATCTTAAAAATATGCAGTTTTTTTTATATATGAAGCATTATAAATGCTGCTCACTTTATAAAGGTTCAGTTTTGTACCAGTCTACAATGGTTCAAAATGCTAAGTGATGCAGAGCTTATTTTGTCAGAATATTGTAAAATTTAAGTCAGTCCAGCTGAGCTTAAGTTTAGTGTGGAGTTCCCTCCCAGCTGCACTGACACCATGGCTCTCACTGCCCTGCACTTGTAGAGGGCAGGGCCAAAAGCAAAGAGCTCAAGAATTCCTCACCTTTCAGTGCCACAGGAAGGGAGAATCTGTTGTCCCCAGAGGACTTTTCCTCAGCATGGCCAAACTGTAACAGATCCTGCTTTATGCCACCAAGCAGCCACTTTCAGTAGCCACCCCTGGACTTGAAGCCCAATAAAAAAGGGAAAGGTTGAGAGATTTTTCTTCACTCTCATGGATAGTACCTGATATGGCCAAAATTTTCACAAGCCACTTTGTTTTACTGGCCCCGTGGCCAGTGGAAATTTTGGGCCAGTTTCACTCCCTTTTAATACTGTTACAAAGAACATTTGAAATCAAATATTAACACACACAAAAATGCTATTCCATTAGCTTTGGTAAATTAAATAGATACATTGAGCACCTGTTTAAGATGTTGCATTTCAATGCTAAGAAATAAAATATTTCCTGCTATAATATCCTCAGTTACACGTTACTCTAAATAATTATTTCTGCCGGATATAAGAACTTCAAACTAAATACAGCAAATGAACTGTCAAGGCCTTTCCTTCATGCTTATAGGCAGACATCCTCACCTGGTTAAATAAATAGATTTCCTCAAAGGTGGTATTTCAGAAAATAAAAATTGATACAAAAGTGCTTCATGGCTTATTAATGCTTTTGTAATCTCACATTTCTCCAGAAATACTGTATTTGCTGCCTTTCACATTTCTGCTCACTAGTACCACTGATCTGGCCTGTCACTATTTGCATTACAAATCTACTTGTCCAAAGCTAAGACTTGATGTAGGCAGTGCTTGAAAACAAAATGTCACTGCAGAACAGAAGACTCCAAACAAGTGCTGGCAGCAGCTCCATCATTGTGCTGCTTTGCAAACACAGGACACACAACTTAATTAATTTCTATAAAGAGTTTAAATGTGTTCCATTAAGATATCCCCACACTGACACTTACTCAAGGATTCTACCTCCTCTGGCTGAGTTTTACTCCTTTGGAAGCACTAAGATTTAAACATTCACCCAAGCAATTCCACACACCCTGGGAAAAATCTAAAATGTAGGAAAATTTACTTTGTTCTTTTCCTCTCAGCCTCTTTTGCAAACATGCAATAAAGCAAAACACTCACAAGGCTGACACTCCATGCAAAACAAGGCAAATCAGTAAGACAGAACAGTGAAACAGACTCTCCCTTACAGTTCAAAGGAGATTTCAGACAGATCAACTTGGTAAGTCTGTGGGTTTGCCAGTGCAGCACATCTCCCTACAACAGAGCCAAAGGTGCTCCTGTAGCCAACAAGCAAAGCTGCTTGAACATTTTGGGTCTCCAACACATCCACTGGCACAGTAGGCACAGCTCAGGTTCAACAAATTTGGGAAAAACTGGGAAGTAACAGAAGCAGTAGAGTCAAAAGTTCCCACTTTTTGCCCCTGTTGTGGAATTAGGGGCTTTACCCCAAGAACAATATGTGCTATCAACAGAAAAGCACTGGAGTAAAATCTGCTGCAGCCAGTGATGTGTTCCTGAAAGATCCAGCAGCAGGACCTTCACAGGTTTCAAAAAGAGACACATGCCTGTGGGGAGGTCTAGCTGCACCAGGCAATCAATACTTTATTTTTTAGTAAAAATGTCTATGTTTTTCAATTCCAACTGCTGTAGCACAAATCTGAAAATCATCTTTAAGAATGCAATAAAAATAGTGAACTTGTATAAACTTGCACAAACTATGTCCAAAGTTTGTTATCAAGCAAAGGAATGAATCCTGCTGGCTTAACTCTCTAGGGCTGCATCTTACAGGGACAGTTCACCTTCCTGGCTTTTCCCTTTAAAAACATTGAATGCATGTGAAATTATCTGGGGGTGTTTTCACATGCAAGGCCTGAAGTCACACAAGCCCTGTCATCTCTCTCCTTTAGTAGCAACTTAGTGTTAATCAAACTACAGCATCTCAAACATAAGAAGGAAGTTACTATATAAAAAGCAGATTAAACCAGTCATTAAACCTTATTGTTTGTTGTGAGTGTATGAGCAGACAGGAATGAGCTTTAGCCAACTGGCAAACACCAGACCACATCTGGTACTTCATGGCATGGCCACAGCCTCAAGCCTCTGCTGCTGGGCCCTGCCTGTATTTGTATTTCAGTGCACACTGACAAACCCTCTGGCACCAGAGGTACCCACTGAGCTGCCAGCCACTGTGTGTCTAAGGAAAGCTATTTCCAGAAAGGCAGGAGAGGAATCCTGAATGAAAGCTGCACTCAGGTGGTTCTGTGAAACACACACAACTGAGAACTGCCACTGGGACTGTGAGGTTTCTGCTTATAGGAAAATGCAGTGCCAGGTCATGCTGTGCTCCACTGTTGGTGCTGCACTTAAGTGAGAACTCAAAGTCTTATAATAACTCCTTCTTTTATGGGAAATGTGTGCTCAGGTAACAGGTAAGGATATTTTAGTGTTAGCCCTGCACTCCTTCCCTCCCAGCCCAAGTAAACTGGAGTTGTCACTAATGTAAGTGAAAACAAGGCTTCCATGTGTTCAGTTGAATTAAGTTCCAATATAATAATTCTCTGGGAATTGAAGCTTACTTCAAATTATATACCAGTAACTATTTACCCTGAAAAGTTCTGCCAAGTTTTTATGCCATAGTAAAATGTGTATATATATATATATATATATATATGTATATATATATAAAATTTACAGTTATCTTCATTTAGTTTGTCCAATTTCTTCTATCACTCCACAGTATGTTCAGTTATAGGTTGATGCAGGTCTGCAAGTTGCTGTTCATGTTCTATTTTTTATTTGCAATTCTTCTTTTCCTTGTTGCCAGCATATCATAAAAGGGATCCCTGCTGATACTTGCTCTGGAAGAGAAAAAAAGGAATCATCAGTTTGGTTAATAAATACCCGTTAACTATTTCAATAGCTGTGAAAACTAAAACTTTTGTTCTCTCTTCCTTGTGGATGACTCCACACTGTTAAGATAGATGGCTGACTTCTAAGCACCACAACTATTTCTTTAGCACAAGGTTCAATTCCACTGTGATTAGTTCAGAGCTCACACCTTCACATCTTGACTATTATTTATTTCAGTGTGGGTCTGCTTAGAAACCTTCCAATATAAAGTAAAGCTGTGGAAGTTTAAAGCTGCTTGTGAACATGCTTAAGATACATGTCACTAAAGTTAATTCTTGGGTGAAGTAAGAATCCAATAGAATTAGGTTTAAAGACAATTCACACAAGATTTTACATTAGCATAGAACAACAAATCCATATTCTCCTCATTTGAGTTAGCAGCAGTATTTCCTTAGGACCACACAGTAACAGATTTGTATCTTGATCCACCAGCCCCACAGAGCTCACTGTTGGTCCTCGAGGACATTGCCACATCAGAGTTCTTCCAACAAGTTACAACAAATTCTCCTCATATCATACTCTGAAAAGAGCTTACACTTCATTCCTGAAAGACATTTAAGACTTGAAACTCACTTGATAGATTTAATCCACTCCTCCTTCTCTTCTGGGGTGGGAGCAGATATTCTGTACACGACATGGTTGCCTTCCACCACTCTGCCGTCAGCTTCGGTTTTACACGCTTTGATTACCTGACCTTTATGGCTGGGGTTGTAGAGCTCAAAGCAGTTCTGGAGGGTAGAAATGAAGCAATAAATTTAAAAGAACAAAACAAAACTGACAAATAAATTCATTTAACAGTACAATTAAGTTCCATATGGTTTACTCATCTTCGTTTTAAAAATAAATTTGAAACTGTCTTACTGGTTTTCTAGGGTCTTCGACTTCTCTTATGCTAAGATTTTCTAATGGAATAATTCCTCTAGGTTCTTTGTCCTAAAAAATTAGGAAAATATCACATTATTAGTTACTTATAAATCTTGATTACAAAGAAAATTCACCATGATATATACTCACTGTTGTGTATTCAAAGTAATACAGGCAATTATCAGTCAGAATAAACCATCTCCGTTTCCATGTTTTTACTCTTCCCCCTACAAACAAAAGGAATTCCAGAATTAAACATGTGCTGCTGTCAGAGCTCCAACAACAGGCAAGGAAATAATTAGGTTCTTATTTTTCAAAGTATGGTTTAATTGCTTAATGGTAAATGGATCAGGCACAGATGAGTGAGGTTAAAGGAAGTTACTGCAACTTGTCCTGAGGCAGCATCAGCTATGGAGGTGGCACGAGAGCCATGGGCAAGGGTGAGTGGCCAGACCTGCTCCCTCTGTCCAGGCCCTCACATGTGTTCATTGCACCAAAAATTCCAGCTCTGCACAGGGCTGGACCCTGCCCTTGCTGCTGGGGGTGAGTGAGGCCAGCCTGGGCTGCTCTGACACCCACAGAACCAGCAACTGCATCCCTGCAACACAAGAAACCCCTCAACAGCTTGTCCTGGGCAAGGAAAGGGTCCCATCAATAAAATTAAAGGGCTTTTTATCACCTTCCTGTCACCTCACTCATGAGCAAAGAGCTGATTAATAACCTGTCTTTACTTTCAGATTTAATATCAAGTGTGTAAGGTGCTCAGAAACATTAACAGAACAAATACAATGTGTCATCAATGAGGAGCAAATCCTGTGCCAAAATATACCATAAGTATATGGTATATAATTTGTCATCTTTCAGTATTTTAAAAACACCTTCTCTTCATGGGTTAATAAATCATTGAGTACACGTGACAGAAGAAATAGCTACTGCTCCAAAAATGCCAATTTTTCCTTCATTAACAGTTTAGACAACAGCAACCACAGAGTTCCTCTTCCTTACACCTGCTAATATCACCCTATAGGGAACAGTTTCTTTTTAGAAACAAAAGCATTGTTCTGGCCCTCTCAGTTGTTCTTCTGCCAATGGCTGCTTCAGAACACACCTGGCTTCCCACATTACATTATTTTAAAATTCATTTCCAAGAAAGACAATTGTAGATAGAGCATGCATATGTTATTAAGTTTAGATCCACCATAGTTATCTGACTTCAGGATTATGTCACCACCTGTGCATCATCCATTCAGCAGTGATTTAATTTCATTAAGCCAACATTTCAAAAGAGTTGATCTTGCAACTGAACACCTGTGCATAAAAGAGCACCATCAATACACACAAGATACCCAGTTTAATCCAAGTCATATAATCAAATTTAAGATATAAGCATAATTTTTTGATCTTTTGTTCTGCTTAAGATAGCTGGGTTTTTGTTTAATACAGAAATCCAACTCAAATTAAAGAACAATTCTAGGGATATCATGACATTCCTTGATACCAATCTACTGCATATTTGCATTGTTGCATGTTGTACCTTCCTTTTGCTGCGTTTCACAACCTCCACAATAGCCCAGTGTTAACACACTCCAACATTAAATGTACTCAATAAACTTGATGTTTCCACCAGATGCACTCATATCTTAAGAAAAAATTAATCTGCAAGCAGGTGTGATGAAATAAGTGAAGGCAAAAAAGTGCAAGATGCAGAAGCTGTGACACAATGAATGGTTGAGTGAACTGGAGACAGTGAGGGAAGAACTGAATTTTAGTACAACCACTGTGACAGATCCTTAAATAAACACGGCAGAGATGATCAAACTGGCACCTAAGTCACTAGAAAAATTCCCCAGCACCTTGACCGAGAGCTGGCTGGGGCACCAGGAAGCGCTTGGGCCGGGCAGGAGGAGCTGCAGCCCCATGGAAAGGCAGGGCCGGGTCACGGAGCGGGCGCTCCCTGCGGCTGCACAACGTGACTCCATCTCACACAGCCCAGCGCCTCCAGCCACCTTCTGCTCCCCAAGGTCAGCAGACTAACATCAATTAACATTTTATGACCCTAAAACACCCTGTTTTTCAGGCTAACAAGTAATATCAGCTATCAGAGGTCATGGCTTGCCCGGTGCTAGCAGGAAAATAATTCAGGAGGAGAGAGAATGAATCCAACAGGGAAAGAGGTTACTATCACAGAGGAGATTGAAGTGAACAAAGGCATTTCCCATTAACTGTGATGCCATGTCAAAACACAATAAAAAAATCAGTAACCACCATATATTTAAAAGAAGACCTGTTTATCATTGAAGAAAGAAACAACACACCTAAAACACACACTCCCAGAACAATATGAATTGCCAAGCAGTAAACAGCAGTTGAGTTTGCTGAATGTTTTCCTGACAACATCCACTCTCTCTGGAAAAGCCAGATTTCTCAAGCCTGAAACCTTCTGTAATCATGCTGCAGTTTTGAGGAAGCTTTTGTCATGAAACATCACCCAGTTCCAGGGAAGCCACAAAGAAGATTATGTATTTCCATCAACATCCCTCTTACTGCTCCCTTCTCCTAAAACAGCCAGTAGCTCACTGGGTTACAGCACTCATGGGAGTCATAGAAATAGACCTTAAGTCTCTGCTCCACCAAGCTATCAGTTACTCTTCCAACGAGAAAAAAAAAAAAAAAAAAAAAAAAAAAAAAAAAAAAAAAGAAAAAAAAGAAAGCAGTTAGGCAGGATTTTTTGGTGGGATAAGGAACTACTCTCACATATAAGTCTCTGTCTCCCCATACAGAGGGTTTCATACTGAGTTTCAGCTGTCAACAGCACAGAAACTCTAATAAAGCTCAAAATCTAATCTGTATTAATCAAATTTACAGGGGTCACCACATCACATGTGTTTAATATGCCTTTACAGTGGGCTGCAGCTCAAGCAGGTGGCTGATAAGGCACTGTGGCCCGTAAACTGCTCATGAGATTAACAGGTAAAAATACATGATAACAAAACATTCTTGTCCTTGGCTGAGATTGCTGTAGGCTCATAAAGCAACAACAGAGAGTTCAGGGCCATACTTCATCTCTTATTCCAGCTCCCAGCCTTTTAAAGATTAAGACTGGAGGGAATTAAGTTAGCAGAAGAGGATCAAGAAAACCAGAGTATGAATCCATAAACATTTACAGAAACGGAGAGATAAGTGACATACTTCTGAAAGATCATGCTGATTACAAAAACGCACAGACATCTCAAATAATGAAATATAGAAGCACAGTATCTTCCACAGTAGGTGGAAATGTAAGTAAACTACAAGAAAAGGCTACAAGGCAAAATGTACAGAAACAGGAACAGAAATCCTCTTCACCTTTGTAACTCGACAGAGGATTTTTATTTTTTTAACTCTGGGCAAAGAACACACTAGGCAACAAGGTAAAAGAAACCATCTATAATAAAGGGAAAATAACTGGCAAGGACTTAGGAAACATAAATCTCCAAAGTAAAAAAGGCCTTAAGGCTAAAGACAGCAAGGCACCTAAAGTTAGAAAGTTCTACTCAAATCTTCAGGTCATTTATATAAAAAGTTTTAGAGCTGAGAGATGCACACACCAAAAATGTATTGTTTTCTCCTCAGTTAATTTGGATAGCACCAGACAGAACAGACTCAGCAACTACACAGTTGGTTGGATCAAAGTTTGGCTTTCTTTTAAAAATCATTTTCCCTTGGCCACAGCACTGATTGCCTGAACCTGGAAGAGCCTCAGTCCCCCCAAGAGGCAGGCAGGTACCGGAAGGCCCCGGTTCCTGATGAACAGCCCTGTTCTCCCAGCCACATTAGGGAGGAGGAACAACATCCTCCCAAGGCCAGATGTGCTGGAACAAGCACCGCTGGCGGGACAGCCCCGGATGTGCAGCTCCTGGACCTTCTCCAAGCACTCCGTAACCGCCTGACTGGCAGAAAAAATTAACACACTCATGTGTCTGGCTGAAATAACTTCCTCTCCAGTTTGGGGGAATAATGTCAAAGTTTCCCTCTAACTAGAAGAAAATATTACACAAACCAAGCAATCGGCCAAGAGAATCTGTTTAAGGCAAGGAAACACCTTCCTGGCAAAACAGTTCTAACTTGGGCATTAGCAAAGAGAGCACAGGCAACAATTTCAAAATACTTTAGAGTGGATGGCAGAAAACTTCGTGGTATCTACACCACTCATTATGCAGAAAAATCTGAAGGCTCACAGTGTGTCAAGCTGCTCCAAGGAGGACTCATTAGCACTCAGCAGCTTTCAGTTTTTAACTTGCTGCATTCATTTTCATTACACCATGCTTCAAATGATGCAGAACTGAATGATAATTTAGGCCTACCAAGATAAAGATGTCTATTTAAAGGCACTGGCTCAGTCTAGATAGATAAAACCAGAACTGCTGTCTGGCTGTCAGGTTTGGCACTCAGACTTAACACGGTCACCTCTGAACAATTCAGAGCAGCAAACTCTCCAAAAGCCTTCTGTACCCTCCCAGCCTTCTAAAACCCAGAGTAGTCTCTTGGACAGATGAATTTTACAATATTTTAAAGTTTCACAATATCTATCTTCTGCCCAGAGAAAAATCAATACAGTAAGGGATGGAATACTAAAAAAGGGGCACAACTATATAAATGGGAAGAGCTGACTATGAGAAACACCAGATACAAAGTACTGTCTTGATATACTCAGAGTCTGCAAGTAGTCTTAGTCATGTTTATAGTTTTATATAAAAACTTTCTATTTCAACTTCTATGTTTTATCACAACTGAGCACTTAAACCCTCACACAGGAGTTTGTCTTCTTAGCATTTCAACAATACACAAGTTTTTAGTATCAGAAGCTTCTAGAACTGAAGGAAACCACACCCATTTCACAAGAAGTGCTTCCCAAGAGAAAGAACTGTAAAAATGCAAACAATGTGGATTGAGACAGCACTCTCAACATACAGTTAAGACTCCCTGCAAATAGGAAGCTTGAAGGAGAGGAAAGAAATAAAAGGAAAAAAAATAAAGAAAAAAAAAAAAAAGACTGTCAGGTTTATTTCTGGTCATTGCATCTAAACCAGCAGTGTATTAGTCTGTACCAGTCTGTGTCTGTGGAAAAAATGCAGTCTTTCACAGAAGCCCAGCTCCAGGCATTCCCAGGCTGATTCACCAGAGGCTTCTGGACACGTTTCATTTCTTTATTCAAACAATCTCATACCGTGGGAGTGTTACGTGTAACACCCTTCTGCCTCACACACCCTTTTACTACTGGGGTTTCTGTGCACTGTGCCTCATCTGCATCCTACACACTGCACACTCAGACAGAGCTCTCAGTCCTGACCTGTGGTTTATTGACTTTGCACCACAGACAGACTGTGCAGAAGTTCCTGGCAGCTCTCACTTACTTTCAGTCATCGCTTCCTCAATTTCTTTGTTCCTCTATTTTTATTAGATCTCTTTTATGGGCAGTTTCTTCCACAGAGGATGTTGTCACTCCTCTACACACACTCACACTTGCCTGCACTCCCATTATGTGCAAGTTCATGAGGGAGCACTGGCAACAGCAACAGGCACAGCCTGGCCTTACACTCAACCTCTTCTCCAAAAGCACATTCCACCTACAGCAGCTTGAAAGGCTTTTCTGTTAACCATCATCTCATGCTACCAAATGGAGAAAAGCTGCAAGGTCATGTTTGACATTGTGCGAGCTGAGCCAATACAGGTCAAAAAGCAAGAGCTTTGCTTCTTTGTAGTTAGAAAAGGAGCTCCATAGCATGTGTAGCACAGAGGTCAGAATTCGACATTGGGGAGCACGTGAATGAATTCCAAATGCTTCCTTTTCACATCCATTTCCTTCCAGCACAAGCATGACCACCAAGTTCCAGGTGCAATCAGCACTGTGGCCTATGGCTCTGTCCAGGCTCCACTTTCACCATCCTCCCCATGTGCACCCCAGCAGCATCGATTTCCACACTTTAGTCACCATTCTCCAAGTGCAGAGTTCCTTCCACTTCAACACATTAAAGTGGCCAACAACTGTCTCTAGGGAAGTTGCTGGTGTTTGAATTTAAAAAATTTATTGTCTTGAAAACAACTCTTAAGACAAAGTGTCAGTCTCCTTTATATAGGAAAAAAAATCCCTAAGGCCAGGTGAAAGAGTGAATCCCATCAACTTTATAAGTCTGTAAAAACAAAGGCATCTTACAGTGCCAAGAAACTGAACTACCTGAGGTTCCTGCAACCCTAAATTTGAAGCTCATTTAAGACTCTGTTAAATAAGCTAAATGTTTAAATAAGCTAAATATTTCAAAAGGAAAACAAGCAGGAAAAAGAACAGCTTTTATAAATATGTAGTTCAAATGTAATCAATCTTTCAACAACCTATTATCATTGATGAACAAGTAACAAAAACACTCTGAAACTTCATGGCAGAGTAAGACATGTTGTTTACTCTCAACAGAGATTATTCTTTCCTTGTTATGTTCTTCCATGAATGATAAAAGTGTGCTGAAGTCATCCTTATTTTTCTGCTTTGCATGTAAATGCTTTCTTCTTTTGCAGAACACACCTGCATGTGAGTCAGACACTGACATGCCAGTCTCTCAGAGCACCACTGATGACACTGTTAGTGACACTGAGTGAAAAAGCAAAATGCTACAACGAATCTGATTAAAAAAAAGAAAAGAAAATAAGAAAAAGCCAGGAGGAAGGAGGAAGAAAATAAAAGAATGAGCAACTGAAGAAGAGGGGACTGGAAAGCAATCAGATACGTACCTCCTAATGCAGAATAAGCAGAGACAGCCAGTCACAGAACAGAAAGGTGATAGGTCATAGGCCATAAGGAAAACAAGAAGGCACATTTAAACCACTCATTAAAAAATCATAGCCAAAACCAAACCAAGAGAAACTCACAAATAATATGGAAAAATAAAGACATACAAAAATAACTATTTGAAGAGAAATCCTTTTTTTGTACACAGAAAACTGTGTTGAAACATCACACACGGTTTTCTGAAATGACCTTATGGAGACTCAGTTGTTATTTATCAGTCACAGCATGTGGTAAATACCATGTGGTTGTTTCCTTTTTGTCGACGAGTTTTTATTTCTCAGATCTCAGAAATAAAACTCCGAAGTTTGAACCTGATTGCTAATTTGGGTATGCAAAATAGGAAGTAACAGCCTTCAGACGTAAAGGAGCTACTTATTTTGGTTCATACATTTTTAAATACAAAGTGAAACCTGTTACCTTCACAAGAAAGCAGGAAGACACGGAGCAGCAAACATGCTAACAATGAACAAACACAGAGCAGCAGAACTGCCCTTGTGACTAACCTAATTTCAGCAGCCAACCTTCTCTATCTGGATTAAAAAATGTATGCGTTAGATCATTTCCATCATCCTCTGGAATTTTAAATGGCTCATTCTTAATACTTTCATATAAATTCTAGAAAAATAAAAGAGGAAAAAGACCTCATTAATAAATGTCTTAACAGAAAATGCAACCAGGATATCTTACTGCTTCTGAGATTATTAGTATAAAAAGCACAGGAAATACTGTCCATAAAATTCTGGACCACCCCCTGTCTACCTTTGTTTAATACTTTGATCAAGTTTCATTTTAAACTACTTCATCTGTACACAAGTCTCTCTTCAGTAAAAATTTCTTAAGCACTCCTAGCAATGACATTTTTATTTTAACTTCAGCATTTAGTATTTTGAAGGTTTCACTATCAGTTTCATTTAGTACAAATTTTGCCAAATGAATCTGCGTTTTCATAAAATGGTGTAGCCCATAACACTGTCTTACAGCAGTTTTTTTTTACTGATTTCTCAAGGAGGGAACTTCACAAAATGCGGGAAAAATGAGAGGCAATAAAGAAATAATAATTTTTACGATTTTTTCTGATAGAAATGCTACTTTTTTCATAAGCAGCCAATTCCACATGAATTTTGCCATAAACAAACTACTGAGAGATACACAGAGCGCTTTCTCTGAAACAGCCTGTTCTCAACAAAAGGTTGGATATAGGCAGAACTAGCTCAAAGTAGCTGTGAATAACAAAAAAATGCTTCTTTCAGCTACTCAAATGGTTACATATGCCAGAAAATGTTCTTTTGCCCTCCCTTGACAAATCTGCCTGAGAACTGTTGTACACACTTTAAAGTCTGCTATTAAAAACACAAAGCCTGGCTTTGTCCTAGCCAGCCCAACTTACCCTCAGCAATTCCTCTGGAAGGTCCCCACCTTCATTAATTCCACGATTCATGGAGATAAACCTCTCCACTGTGGGTTTATCTCGCACGTTGTGGTTGTGCAGGCTGGTATTCAACATAATAATGGCAAACGAAAGCACGTAACATGTATCTGAAATCAGATTGAAAAATGGTTTGTCTTCCCATGTGTTGTGTGTACAAACCTGTAAAATTAGTGTACAGCTCATCCTGGCTGATAAAGGAAAAGAAACAGTCAAAAAATCCTGGACACTGTACATAAAGGTATAAAATCCTTAAGCTGTTAAGTAAGCCCAAGAAGAAAAACAATGTTACAATTCAAATAAAAAACAAGTATAAGAAAAACTGTATGAAAATCCAAAAAAATTAAACTCTTATGCTTATTGCTATCACCTTAAATTAACATTTCACTTGAAACGCTTAAGTGTTGGGCAAAATGTTCTCTGCACAGATTTTGCCTAAATCATAGTGATGGATGCTATAATAAACCTGGTCCATCAGCCTCCTCCTACTCAAAGTACTTCCAAAGCTCTCTCCAAAGAGAAAGAATGGTCTCTTCAAAGTAACATTCTGACTGCATTTAAAAAGACTGAAAGTGACATTGATCCCATTCCTTGGCATACAGGAGGTAGCTAGCACTACTGGATAATATCAGAAGATGACAAAGGAAATCTTATCACGCCTCTTGACATGGTTATGATTATAGTAAAAATTCTCCCAGAATTGAAGTACAAGATTCTGTGTGAGAAAAAGCAGGATGAAAAGCTGCTACAGAGAGGGAAAATGTGCCTGCATCTTCAGCAGTTTGTTATCAGTAGCTATTTTCCTCTCTAGCTGTTACAGACCTGCTTTACACCAACCTTTTCCCATCCTATCTGTTCCTTAAATGAAGTGATCAAGAGCAATCTATTTGTGTATACAGCAGAGCAAACAGAACAGCAATGCCAGAGCATTCTGTGCAGTTCTGTGATGTTTTATAAATGAAAATGACCATTCTGACCATAAGCTTGCACCTCCTGGATTAGTCAGTCACATTTTCTCATTTTCAGGTATTTCTCATTTCACACGTTATTTTATCCCTAACTTCCATCTTTGCATCAGATGCAGAAGAACACACACACACACAAATATATATAAATAAAAATTCTATTTGGATCACACAAGTACTTAAGAACTCCTGTGGTTTCCTGTGACTGACCTGTAGACTGGAAGACTCCTGGGTTACAAAGGCAATAGCGTGAAGCAAAAGCTTCCATCATACGGTCAATTTTTTGAGCCTCTCCTGGGAGTCTGAAGCTCCACAGAAACTGCCTACAAAAGGGAAGAATAGTTGTTAGACTCATTCCAGTATTTATATATCAGGTTTTTATTACAAATAATCCGAAACAAACGGAAAAAGAAAAAAAAAATCAGCATTGTCTATATAGAATGTCCTAGAAATATGTTCTCAATCTCTCAACACACAAGTCAGGAGCTATTATAAAGCAACATGCACAGATGGCTAGCCCAGTAACTCAGCCAGCAACACTGCATGCTATCAGGCAAGATAATATGGCAGTTCATATTCTGAGGCTCTCTCTTTTTTCCAGACTAGTAAACAATTTTCTGTATGCATCCCATTTTTGCCATGAGAATGCTATGGGGGGAAAAATGGGTTCAATCCTCCCTGGGTTTCCTGGCTACAAAAAGCAATGAACAGTCAGCTAGACTTTATTCAGAATGTAAAAAGACACATCATACAAAATATTGCTGGTGTAAGGAGAGAGAAACAAGGAATACAGAAAGACTTAACATATTTACTTAAATTCATACAAAACCTTCTAAAAATAGTAACAACAAGAAGAAAACCCCACTGCTTAGAGAGGTGCTGCCTGTCTACTGTAAGCTCACCCTACAAGAATGAGAC
This sequence comes from Molothrus aeneus, assembly GCF_037042795.1. Lineage (NCBI taxonomy): Eukaryota > Metazoa > Chordata > Aves > Passeriformes > Icteridae > Molothrus > Molothrus aeneus. Next base: position 9,492,099 of record NC_089661.1, on the reverse strand, counting down.
CTAGGCCTTAAAAAGAACAACTTACATCATTTCAGTAATTCTGGAATATATGCAGCAGATCTTGCTGCTGCTTAGCAGCATAAACTGAAATACAGAGTTTACTTTTGTAACTTATTCTTTCTACATAGAGGTACACTGGAATGCATACAGGACAGAAGTCTTCACAAATTTATTTTCGCACACTGTGGCACTAAAACGTTCCAATGAATTTCATCATTTATTCTTTTATCTCTTAGCAAAAGATTTATCTGAATTAAACCAGGATCTAAACCAGCAAAGTTACATGCTCTGCCATGCAAAACAAGTTCTCATTATTCCCTGTACATTGGATGCCAATATAACAACCATTTATTCCTGTCTTCATTGGTTTTCATTTTAGGACATCATATTCAAGTGTCACAGGCCATCTTTAGCTGTCAGCTCTATGTACTGTCTTTTACTCACCTCGTGCAAGGTTCCAACCCAGATCACCAATTTTGTAAGCTACCAAAATACAAACATTTAATAGTAGCAGCTGCTAAGGAAGAATAAAGTCAAACCTAACATCAAACTGGGTAAAAAGAGACAGGAATACGAAGCTTCCCAGACAAGCTTCAGCAGCCACAGAAAAGCTTCTTTGGCCCAAGCCTCAGGCAGCTCAAGTTATCATCACCACATCACTCAACCATAGCAAAGCTGTTCTGACTCCACATCACAAGGCACTGCACCAGAAACAAAGATCACACGGACATTTCCATTTATCTGGTGTCAGGAGGGAGTCACTTGGGGCAAAAAACCAGGCAGAACTGTCTAAGTCAACCTAATTTGATCAATCTGTTACGGATTTTCACCGAGATGAGAAGGGATCTCACAAGGTCACTGTATGCAAGCATCCCAGATAAATCAAGGGAATTGTTCATGTAGCAAGGGAAGAAAACAAACTAAGATATCACACTCTCTTTCACATGACAAGTGGGAAACTGAGGCAAGCAGAAGGAAATCACTTGTTTCAAAGTTTACCTCTCTGTGATTGAACATAATCAGTGAGAGCATGGATCAGTGGATTTGTCTCCCTCCCTGCCCAGAAGGACAAGTTGAGGTAGAGTAAAAGGAGGAAGAAAATTACTTAAGTAAAGAGTTTATTTCTTTTTTAACCTATCTCTGTGCTAAGATATAAAACAGGTCTTCAAATGTCTACATATGGCAGGCACACCAAGGATTAACAGCTGTTTTAGTTGTTTGTATTTTAAAATAAGCTGAAATGACCAGGAGTTTTCACCCTCAAGGGCGGCACACACACAAGCAGTCAGAAGGGTTAAACAGAGCTGTCTCTGCTCACTTGCACAGTAATTTGTACAGTTGTGCTGAGCTGTAGAGCAGCTTTCTGATGGATAAATCAACACAGTGACTCATATAAACATGCAATTTGATAGAGGAAGCTCAAGTCAAAAAACAGAAAGAATTTACTCACCTTAAGGCTTGTACAAGATTGAGATCAGCGAACTCATGGAGTTCAACAAAAGCCTGAAGAACTTTAATATTAAATTCATCTCTATGAAAGACAAAAATGGAAACAGACAATTACAATTCTGACCTTTAAAGACTTGTTAGTTATCTCGATTTGCTTCTGAAAATAAATAAGGAAATAAACACTCACACTGATCAAATAAAGCCATCAGAAATAATCTACACATTTATTTGAAAGGTATTTTCATGTTTAACACTAATACTTTGCCCATTTTTGCTGATAAGTTAGCAAAAGCCAGTACATTTGAACTTATTTTAGAACTGCTTATTTAAATGACCTAAAAATAGCCTTGCCTTCTTCACTTCACATTTATTATTACTGTACTGTACTTCACATTTATTATTACTGTACCTCTTTGACATAGGAGGATACCTGAGAAATGTAATCAATAAAAAACCTTCTGGAGAAATTATCATGAATTCTTAAAACAATGGTTAATGTAAGACTAATTTCTCCAGCCATACAACATACAATTAACAAACTTTTTTCCACTCTAAGAACAGAAAATATTGAAGCAGTATCTTAATTTATATACAAAGATAAGAAACAAAAATGCTTCTATTGATTGCATCCAATAAAAAGAACAGCTTTGAAAAGAGCTGCTTAGCATGTACTGTACTCCTACTCCATTCCCAAGAACTGGTACAAAGTTAACTAAAATCTGAAGAGGTTTTGAATGGGCTTCCTCTCACCCATCTCTTACATTGGTATGCAAATCATTGTGCTTTGTTTGGTACAAGGGTGTTTAAATTCAAAACTAACATTTAAACATGTAATGAACACAAAACTATGTGGATGGACAGAACTTGGCCCACACCATCAGTGAGTTCCTGTGCCAGAAGAATAAAGGTTTATAATCCTCAGGGTGTGCTTTAAATACCTCACCAAGACAGAATGTTGTGTATCAGCCTCCACCCAAAAACAGAAAGGTGTGCACCCACCAGGAATTATCTGCTGCTTTGCTGACTAACTGCACAGTCAGACTGACCTGCAACTCAGGAGTAAATACCTCAAAACCAACTGCTCATTCATTAGCATGTCCCTACACTGTTGACAGAAAAACACCCCAGTTCTCTCAGCAAAACCAAGCAATTCTCATCAAATGCTGCAATGCACAATTCAACTGGGCAACTGCTTTTCAATGAAGTGGCATGAGAGTGTAATGAAAGAGAGCACTCCAGAGGGGTATGTCTTTACTTAAAGCAAATTATTTATTTTGTTTATAGGCATGCAGTACTTGTGCTGAGTACACCTCCAAAGACACAAGACAAATAATAAAAAGCTCCAGGAAGCCACTTAAAAAAAGAAGTGAAGATTTACCCACATAGAAAGAAACCATAAGTCTTTTTTTAGGTTGCATTTCATCCCTTATTTATTATAATTTTTGCTATATTTTTAAGTGTTACCTTATTCCATTACACCATTCATTTTTTCAGCTTGCTGAGTGCTGTAAAACTATAAAAGTCAGTAATATAGATTCTATCTCTTTATGGCAGAATGTTATATAAATATTTCAGTCTGTTGACTAACCTGGTCTTGTCTTCAGCTATATTTAGCTAGAATACAGAAGTAATTTATGATGGGCCCCTGAGAGGGGATGGCAAAGCAGGAGAGGCATAATTCTGTTGTATAAAAACTGTTGACATGTCTACATATTCTGCATAGAGATTTCATAACAAAGATCTATTTTCAAAATGCTCATATTACAGTAAAAACGTTGACTGAACCTATGAAAGCCAAGAGGAACCTGCTGAGCAAAAACCACGCTGTTGCTGCTGGAAGCAGACTGAGGAGTGCCTCAAAAGGGACCTGCACAAGGCAGCAGCACAGGAGCACATCCTCCATGAGTCACCTCTGAGAGCTCCCTGGGTGGCACTGAACATGTGCCAGCACGTACATACACACACTCCAACCCACTGCACTGCTGCCTCCCTCAGCTGCCTTTAAAATCAATTCCTGGGTTGCACAGCAATGGAAGGCATTTGCATTCTGACTGTGTTTTGCAACAGTGTGCATAACTATGGACATTGCATGTTGATGGTAGCAGGACTGATAAGGACAGGGTGCAGCTGCCCTTGGAGACACCTGCTGAGCAATTGGACGTGTGTGTGCAGGGAAGTGACAACACCAGAACCTGCTGGAGCTACTGTCCAGGAAATACCTGTTTTAATAAGTACAGTCCAATTATTACTGACTGTAAATCACTCCTCCTCTGGACACAGTACTAAGAGTTACCAGGAGTGTTGCAACACAACTCTCAGACATTCAAAAAGCTCATGGTATTGAATTCTGCACTACAGACAAATGTTTTGGTTAACTCAAAGTACTAAATTATAGTTAATTAAATGTCATTCCATAATGTACCCATTTAAAAATAACAACCTCACACAATACTGTAGCAGTTTTACATCCCCACTGTAGCTTTTATGGATCTTAGAGAACATGAGCAGCTCTCTCCTGCAGCCTGTGAAACGAAACTACCCAAAACCTGTGAAAAAGTGCTTTGTAAACTCAAGAGCAAAGTTCCAATATTTTGACTTTACCTTTCACCGAGGTAATCTCCAATTACCGTTTTATTTAATCCTTCTCCTTTATAAAGGAACTGTGCAATGTCTTCTGCAGTGTTGTGCAGGAGGTCATTTTCTATCAGAAACTGTATTCCCTAGGAAGAGCAATTCCAGAGGAAAAGGAATGTTATGTCTTCTTTCACAAGCATTTAAGTAAATATCACTCATAACATTTGGTATTAATATACTGACACAGACATACACATAGCACATTAAGAGTTACATTACCTACAGATTTTTATTTCTTTTAATAAAATGATAAACAAATGTTTTGCAGTTAGATGAGCAATATTTAGTACTGGTTTTAAGATGAAAATGAAAACACATTTTTAAGGCTAGAAGTACTAGGTGGCAGTTTGAATCCCTCAACCTTTCAATTTGATTTGAAAGATCAAATATTAATTGAATAATGACTGCACATTGCTCTTTGGAGCTAATGTGTGAGCTGGCCTGTTCCCAACATTGCATCAATGTCTGCAGAGCCGTAATCTGCAAAATCCTATAATGAAGAGGTACATAGAAACAACTTAATTACCACCAGGACACAAAATCAAGCATCTGGTATCATCTACAAACTGCAACCCAATATATCAAGCCACTACTTGCAGCAGGAAGTCACAGCTGAAGATACTGAAACTGGTTTAAAAGAGTTGATGCTGAGATTGGGATTATCAGTGAATTCTGGTTGTGCTGGAACTAAACTATTCACAAAGGACTGAGCTACACTACTCACAAAGGGCTGCTCAGTCAGCTGCTACCAAAGGCAGGTGGAGAGTCTTACCCTGTCCCTCAGAGGGTACTTGATCAAGCCCCAGGACTCCTACTGCTCCATAAATTACTGCCCTACAACTGGCACACGCCAGGGAAGCCCAGAGACTTCTCTGGAAAGTGGCAAAGAAAGGAGACTGAGTTACACAGAGATTATGGCAAGGATGGGAGGGATGCTGCTCTGACACTGAGCAGGTCATGCACAGGTAACCATCCTCTGTTCAGCCCACAGACCCCAACACAGATGCTGCTACTCCTGCTGATTTCTTCCAGCTCTAACAACAGCCTGCTGTTAAAGTAGAAATGGAAACTTTAAGTAGCCTTAATGTCTTGGATTCCAAGTACGTACAAAAGAGGCTCCTAAATTATCACTAATATCCTCTACTAGACTATTTCAGGATTTCAAAAATACTTGGTTTTCAATTTCTTCAAGTGAAGTATTATTTATTTCATTACAACTGAAAAAATCCCATTTTTCTAATATAGCATCGATGGCCTTCTAGTAACAGTCAAAAGCATGATTATCCTTCTGTTTGATTAATTCAAGTTTTTAATAATTTACTGGTTACCTGCTTGACAAAAAAAGGTCAGTTTTCTGACCTAATTTAACAGGGAAAGTAAACTGTGATGTTATAAAGCCTGAAGCTTTGTTTTAGAAAGTCTGGTATGTAATTCTCTCAGAACAATTTCATCATCATCTAAAAAATTTCGATGGCAGGCTGGTACTCTGACAACTTAATATTTTGATAAGTCATTTCACAACAGACATGATTTCTTTGCAAAGAATATATCCATTATATCTTGAACCAGAAATTGCTGAGCTTGCCTCAGAACTGATCCCTTCAAAGCTTATTTGTACAATATTTGACTACAAAACATAGTGCTTTTTCCCATCCCATCCCAAGTTATACAAAAAGCTTTCATCTCTGAAAATCAAAAGAGAATCTCTCCTCTGATATCAGAAACAGCAGATTCCCTTGGTTCAACACCTGGACCATATTATTCATGCTTGGTATAAACACACTGATCTGAATAGGTTTTTTGAAATTGTACAAGTTACTGATAATGGACATGACTTGAAGTATTGAAAACAAATTTCTGTGCATAGAAGCAGACACTTTCCCATATTGAAAAAAATCAATTTAATTTTCCTTTTCCTGATTTTTTTTAATTATTCCTAAGATGTTAAAAGAACCAGAAGTCAAACAGACAGGAAAAGTAATTTGTCTGGGACAACAAGTTCAGTGTCTGGAATAAATGGCAAAATAGGCCAAGCAAACCCCCACCTCCTACACTATCTTTTGTCTTGATGCAAATTTTCTTTCTGTAGACTGACAGGAGACAGATGACAGCTGTACTAGTTTAACTTACCCACACAAAACTCATTGCTACAGACATTTTCAATATTCACTGCAAATATTGCATGGATTTATTTTTTATATTACATCGCTGCAATGAAATCTGCTTTGAATTTCATAGCTTTTCCAGTAACTCAATTATAAATTTTGCAGTTGTTTAAACTCCGCCTTTGTCACAGAGAATTCATTTCCTGGGCCCAACACAGGCAGTACCAACTTCAGCACAGCCAATTTCCAGCACAACTTTGTCTCTGCACAGGGATTCTTGAAGTGTTTTACAAACTTTACCACGACCCTTCCCACAGGAGCTCACCAAACCCAAACTCCCAGGTACAACATCCTGGAAGTACATCATAACACTCCTATTTTCAGAGGGGGCAAGGGAGAAATGCTCTACACACACACATGAATGTGCAATGTCTTTAAACAGAAGTGATAAAAGAAAATTACCTCACTGTGCTCCTGCTAATATGAAAACATCAGACCTTTGTTACCTGGTTTTAAAGGAAGAAACTTGGTGGGTTCAACCCAAGTATTATTACCCTAATCTTTGGCATTCCTAAATCCAGAGAGCATCTTCCCTCCTGTTTCTGAATGAAAAATATCCTTTTCCCAGTGAACCCCAGGTAGCTTTTCCCAGCACCACAAGGATGTTTACACACTTCAGCTGTCTGGAACTTAATGCAGCAGCTGCAAGCAACACCAGGGCCCAGCTTTAGAGCAGACAGCTACTGCAGCAGCACTGAGCACAGGCATTATTGAGAAATTACTACTCTGAGTCTGTTCACCACATTTAAATTATGTTACAGTAGCAATGTGGCCACAGCATCTATTTATAGAAATAATTTCATCCAGTAAGAACCATAACAAAAAATAGTTAATGCTGGAATGAAAGCATCTGAACATCATCCTGTGACTTTGCCACAAACTTCTAGGACTTGAAAGAGCTGGAGGGCCACAGGAAACTACCAGGATAGTTGGGGGTATTCTGCCCCTAAAAGAACAGAAGTTAAGCAGTCACCAAAGTGGAAAATAAAAATAAAAGACATGGCCAGCATTTTAGAAAGGCTTCTTGTACTTGAGAATCTCTGGCAAACTGGAAACAGTCTGAAGAACAGAAGCCACACTGTACTTGGAACATTTCAGAAAAGCCATCAAAATGTAACTGAATTCAATACAATTGGAAAGAAAACATGTCAAGAACACAGAAAAACAAATGCTAAATAATTTCCAAGACCTTAAAGAACACTCTTCACAATTCAAAATGGAATCTCAATGACAAACAATAGAGGACAATAAAACAAAGCAAGGAAGATGAAATATGAAAAGCAAAGGCAAAAGGTCAAATATGTCAAAGAAGCTCTTTTAAACATTGCAGGGGAAGTCTGTAAGAGAATGTGCAGGTCCACAGATTTTCCAGAAAATGAACAACTATTTGAGAAACAGAGAGGCATTCCAGAAAGAACTGCATTACTTCTTGGCTACATGCAGAGCAGACTCCTTGGAACTGGTCACCAAGCTTGTACAAGTCAGATAGGTACAAATCTATATGGATATATCTATATATGTATGTACAAAAATACAGATGTTCACACATGCCTTTTTCAGACACAGGCTTTAGATACCCAAATATAAAAGTCTGCATGAAAACAAAAAAATATGGCAAAGGTATTTTGAAAGATAAAATAGGAGAGCATTAAAGAAAAAGAAGTATGGCCTCACTAACAACCACACATGAAAAAAAAAATTAATTATATTTGACATATCAACACAGAACACCTCTATCAGGTACAAAGCAAGCCAGGTCAATCAATACCTGGCATATTTGGTTGTTGATAAGTAACCTCCATTATCAAGGGTTTGTTTAAGTGAAAGAAGCAGACAGCTGGCACCTGACCTGATGGCTGCTTCCACTTTAACCCTCTGCTCAGTGTGTTACAGGACATGCAAGTAAGGCCTATGAACTTATATTATCAGAAATATTTCTTTAAAAAGCCATAGAAGTATTTGTCATAGAACACACTATTAGCAGAAACTTGATTTCTGACAAGTGAAAAAAAAATTCTTTACCTTCTTTGGGTCCATGTTGAATTTCTTCCTTCCCATGGCTATTTGCTTATTTCTTTGTGTAGTTTTGCTACATATGGAGACAATGAAGAAACAACAAGCACTTACCAGTCACTCTTTTACAAAAAGATTCTAGATGAGCTTTTAATTTGTTGTGGCTACTTTGTATTTTCTACTACAAAATTAAGACATTCACTTTTCATAATGGAGAAAATTATGATACTATTTTCAACTCCTTTAAGGAACTGCAGCTTCAGAGACCCATATCCTTATCCACAGGACAGTAAAATATTACACTCTGTCCAACATATTCTCTAGCCAAACAAATGACACACCTGCATGGCATAAAGTCAGGCTTTATAACAGACTAAATAAAGGTAATCCATCATTTGTTTAGTATGGGAAAGGTATTTTTACTTGCAGTTCCTGGAAGACCTGTTCCAAGGTCTTACTGAATCATGTCCATATGTTGGCATTACTTACCTTTCTTCTACACTAGTCAGATTATCAATTTCAGTCATAACCTCAGCAATTTCAAATTTTAATCTCTGTAAAAGAAGGAAGGACAATACATTAACCTATATTAGAACATCTTTTGAAATCATCTATCATATAATAATATGATCTATTAGGTTTTATTGTCTAATATTTGTTACTTACCTGAAGGGAAGTGAACAATCTTAGGGCTTCCTTAGGTATTTAAAGATTTTATCACAACTGAATGACTTAAACACATGAACCTGCACTCTCAGGGTGTGCTTGTCCAGAGCACCAAGACCAAGCTGCCATTATCAATTAATAAGATTTCTTTACCCACATTTCTCACTCACTCCTATGCTGGATGTACATCTGCTGTTTAATGAGTTTTTGATTACACAAAGAAAATGTGGACATCTGTACACATTGCATTACCTAAATTCAGAAGCTAATCTTTTCTAAAGCACACATATGATGCATAAATGCTGCTCACTATTAGAAGTATTTGTTTAAGTCTTTTATATGCTTTTAAAACCATTACCCGAAATCCTGAAATTCATATTTAAGTCTGCAGCTTAGGTCTGTAACTTAATTTACTGAAGGAGTCTTCTAAGCATCTTTACAGTAAATCAATTACCTCAATATCATCAATCAATTCTTTTTTCCTGCGACGAATATTTAAAAGCTCTTCTCTTTCTTCCAAGGAGAGATCATCAGGCACTGGAATGGAGCAAAATGTACAATTTTTTAGCATTTGATACCTCATCATCACACATAAAACTCATTAAACTGATTGGGAAAAATAAGCTTATATGAAACATCGGGACATTTCTTTTACATAATTTTCAGGGAAAAAAACCCAAAACAAATCAAAACAAACAACATAAATGAAATCTAAATCTAATATATTTGTAATCTGCTTTATAAAAATCCTAAGTAAGGTAATTGAATGAATGACTATGGACAGAATCTATCTTTCAAAAAAACCCAGACAATTAAAGGAATCTTGTTATCATGTGATGTGGCAAGATTTGGTTCTACAGCTTAATTGCCAAATTCAAGTTGGATATAATTCTATTACATCAGTAACATATCAAAATTCTACATGTAAATAAATTATGATTCAGAAGATATGACTCTCTTCCAGGGAAAAGAGCCAAAGAATAGCCAATGCTCTACACAAGATGTGTATCCTAGTGCTGAATTCAGACATCCCTAATGCCAGCAGTGCCCCTCATTTGGCTGCTTTGAGAGAGAGATGCAGGCAGGTACAACCCAACACATCCTCACACCAAATACCTCCCAGCAGTAGGACACACAAGTACAGCAGCAAAATCAGTTATCTAACACAAACATGGGCTTTGCATAACATCTTTCAGGTGAGTCTGTAGTATTTAAATCTATTTTAGGTCTCTCCTTGGCCATACTAAATGAAATACATGGCCCTGCTGATAAAAATCAGTTGCTACTGAGGATGCAAATGCGTGTCTGTCACTCATCCTACCCTCACCCTGTGTCTCTGTCTGACAACCAGCAAAGACCAAAAATCATCGGCATAAAACCACTGCTTTTCTTGAACAATCAGATGTTCCCCAGCAAGAAACTTCTTTGGACAGATATTACTTCTGCTCATTTGTACAGCATTAGACACCAACTACAAATATTCACCTCCTGTGTAACAATCCTGTAATAACAGTTCTAATGTTCCCACTTTCTTGGGAATAGCTCCTTAATTATAGAACAGCTTTTCCTTCCAGCTCAGTAAAATGGAACAACAAAAGTAATTAATAAGGTCTGTAAGAGCAACACACAACAAATGTACTCATTTGGGATGGTCAAGGCCACTCTTTTATGTCCTATACACACACAACAGACTGTAGCAACAGGATTACAAAGAAAAGTTCAGCTTGAGAGGAGAGTTTTAAACACACATTTGGAACAGAGCTTCTGTTTGAATCCTAATAATGAAATATATTGATTATTTCAACATCCACTGGTCAAGCTCCTTTCCTTTTAGGATCCAAATCATAACAAACTCCAAATGGCGACAGACCTTGTTAGACAAGAAGTAATTATGGCAAATGATTTCATTTAACTACTCCAGATACAAACATGATTAAATTACTTTCAGTTTAGGAAATAACAGTCTTCTGTTGAACAAATACCAGACTTCAGTATGTCTACCTGCTTATTCTCATCAGAAAGCCACCCACTCCTAAAAATCTCTTGCATGTGAACAGTGGTAGGATTCTTTTTGCATCAAACCTTATAAATACATGTCCCTACATTACACCTTTGTCTTACATGTTTACTTCAAGATCCTATACCACAAAGAATTAATGACTACACACACACAGTGTACATAAATACACCACAAATATTCCAACTAGTTAACTGACAAAAAAAAATTAATACTGCTACCCAATATTGATTATAAAAAGGCAAACCATATATAATGACTCTTACTTAGGAAGCACACTCTGAGATCCTTAAAGCATTTTTGCAGTATTGTAGATGAAATTACACTGCAGCTTTACAGTAGCAGTACTAGTAAGAGGTGCTAAATTTTTAACTCTTTGCTGAAGCAAGACATTTTGGTAACTCTCACCTTCACTGGCAACTGGAAATACTAATCAAACCTCAAAGAGAAAATCATCTTGAAGCAATAAATATTTAGAACTCAGAGATGATGTTGCTTTTTATTGAAGCTGAGTAACAAAACCTCTGGATTAGCCACTACCACAAGCTCTTCCCAAATCTGCACACCACTGAGTGGTGCTGCAGTTTCCTCTCCCTTACTCCCCCGTGCAGTGAAGGCTCCTTGGGACAGGTTTGGAATATCTGGAACGACTGAAATTGCTTTTTTGGAATCAACACAAATTGTAACAGTTTTCTATGCTCAAGCAACCCACAAAAAAAAAGGAAATCAAACACCTCAGTGTTTTCCTACAGCACCCAAATACTGTCTGCTGTATTTTCCTTTCCTCTGATCACAGCCACAGTAGAGACAAGCCTCACAGTATAATTAATGATGCTGTTAGACAGAAAGGAAAAAAGCTAAATGGAGTCAGACTACATTCTGCATTAGGGAATAACATCAAGTATTTATCTGCCACATAAAAGACAAGCAGTCTGCTGGAAAAGAAGATTCTGCACTTGAAGAGGACTTATATAAAACTGGACATTAATGCAACATCTTTAAACAATGGTATTTAAATATCAGAGCCAAATATTTCAGTATCTTTTGACAAGAGTAAAAGAGTCAGGATATAACTGAGTGGGAGTTACAGTACTGCTCAACTTCTAGAAACTCTGAGTATAGACAGTCATTTTCTTCCCCTCACACTACCAGCCCAGAGGGATGTGTGACTCACCAGGATCACTCCCAGGTGCACTGTCCTGTACTCACATGAACTGGCCTCTGTGTGATACTGAAGGTGTTTGCTCATTATCATCCTTCTACTGCTTTCTATCACTGCCTCCCTCCTCCAGTGCTGCTCTTTATGCTGTAGAAAATGTATCAGTGGGAAACTCAATGCACCCAAAAAAAGTTTCTGAAGAGATTTCACGTGGCATTACAGCCTGGAAGGTGTCCCAGCTCCAGGAGGCCCTGGGACTTTATGGCTACTGTACCTGCTGTTTCAACTCTGTGTCTTAAAACAAAGGCTAACAGTATTTCTGCATTTCAATTAAGGCTTTTGAAACATTATCATAGGAGGGTAACACACAGTGGTGGAGTAAAACATCTTCACAGTCCTAAGCAAACACTGCAGGCACATGGTAAGAGATGATCTGCTCTGGCAAGACCCCTCCCAATGCCACCCTTCTGCCTCCAGAAAACACTTCTTTTTCAACCCTGTCTTCACAAAATCCTCCACACAAAATAACTCATGGAGCACATATTATGTATTTGTTCTGTAAAACAAATTTTCTAGCTGTCCTCTCTGAGTCACCTCTGGGTTGTTTTTTTTTCTTTCACCAATCTAAACACAAAGCAGACAGGATGGGAGGAGTTAGCATGAACATTTAAATACTAAAAAAGAACAAAAGCATTTCAGTACAGAGAACAAGCTACAGCTGCAGCATTCTTTCATGCTATCTTCTAATCTTTAAATAAAGACAATGTTCTAATGTAAGTCATTTCTGTGAAATCTTTTAGCTTACAGGGAGAGCATTTCCTTTTTCTAGAACTTCAGACCTTCAGGTACTACTAAATAGAAAGTCAATATTCTACTGATATTTTATTCATGAGGAATACAGTTGCTGAAAATACAATTATCTTCTTGGCCAAACAGAAAGAAACACACAACACCATATATGTTGCAATACTACTCCTACTACCAACAGAAAAATATTTAATATATTCCAACTTGGCCCATAGAATTCAATTCCTGTAACTGAACTATATGTACTTAAATTAACATCTTATAATGCAACACTTAATGGAACACACTTTTAATACAGCTCTGTTTACTACACCCTGCTAGGGGAAAAAACTGCATCTCACCACAGAAATCAGTGTATTGTGCATCAGTTGTGATGTCACTTGGTTAAGTAATTCTCCACCACGGACAGCCCAAGTACAATATCCAAAGAAGAGCATTATCCCACAACTCTCAACATGAAGCATTTTTGAGCTAGCAAGTGCCAAAAACCCCAAAACCTTTAGAGATTGAGAAAGAACTGCAACAGATCAGCTTGCAAAGAAAGTTCCCACAGGTTAGTGAAAACTAGGAGCAAATCCCATAATAGGAAACAGAACCCCAGTACTTTCTAAGTCCATATCATGACACTGTTCTCTTTCTCAGTAGTAAAATTTAAATCTTTTCCAGCTCTCCAGCAGTAAGAAGCAAAACTCCCCTGTTTAAATTCACTCATTAGCCTTTTAATTGCCAGTCACCAGCCAAAGTCTAAAGCAATCTCACTTGACCCCTTCAACTGACTTCAGAGTTCAGTCTCTCAAGAGGACACAGTAAAATATCCACAAACAGCAGAAAGCAAACATCTAACAATATCTAACACAGGCAAAACACTAATTCTGTAACCCCACTTACAAAGCAATACAACACCCTGACTCTCATTGCTAACTTCTCAAGCTAACTTCTTGGTTTCATAAAGATAAACATTTTCCTTCTTCTGTGTCAGTCCCAAATTAGTGGTCTTCAATATTTGCATTCCAAGCAAAAAACAATTAGATGGAATTTAATTTTGCTGCAGTTGAAACATCTTGGAAGTGTAAAGATATTTACACAATGCAAGGCTTTAAACTAAACAAACCTTTCCTTACTCATACACAAAATGAGCAGACATGTTTCTTCTGGCCTTTAAAATAATATACATTCATCTCTGAGAACAAATCTGATTGTCTCAGAATATTTGCCTCAACGGATATTCTCAGGCTGTTCTCTCTTCCTTTCCCCCTACATGTTCCCTTTTTTAAAACTCGATTAGAGGAACATTTTCCAGCTTTCAGACAAGATGTATAAACAATGCTCCAACCACTTCTGGCTATTAAAAATTCCATAGAAGTTTTCGTAGGAGGACATCCTTCTGAATAGATTCACTTCACAGGGCAGAAACAAACTGTATCTACACTAAATTCCACCAGTAAAACCAGCTGGGTTTGGCTGCTCCCTTAACTACCTTACTGTGTTAATCTGCTATTTAGTCACTGCTGAGCATGTTCCAGCATAGGAGCAATGACACTGCCATTAAAGGGGGAAATAATCCTGTACACAATATCCTTTCACACACAAAAAAATCACCAGTTGGTGGTATGAGGAATCTAGGACAGAATCCATGGCTTGCAGAGTTATTTTGAGTTTTCAATCACAAGGGACTCTGTGGCCAGAAATCACATTAGTGGCCAAACCCAGAAGAGAACCTCCAACGCACATCCATCATTCTCATTGTTTAGCTGCTGGAAATCACACCATTACAAGATGTTCCTGAAAACATTTTTTTTTTTCTTTAGGATAAGTGCATACTTTGCAGGAAAGTTACAGTAAAGATATTATCATTTTGTGCTTCTAATAATAGGAGGGGGAACCCTAAAAATATTATTACCACATAAAAGTACATTTTCAGGATTTTAGAGGAAATTGTTTCCCTCTGACCTACTACACCTTCAAGATTTTTTCCTTTTACTTCAGCTGCAAAGCAGGTTTATTATATCAGTGGTACATATTCATGTACGTTTTTTTTTAAACAGACAAAAGCATAAAAATTGGAAATACAAAATACATTTTTTGTTTCATATAGAAAAAGTCCAGCAGGATGACAGTGAAATCATCTCTTGTAAAAAACAAACAGTATTTCTTATAGTCCATAAGAATTACTTCAAATAAGGCAAGACTATGTTTTTGTTCTGGCCAGAAATAGCCTTATATAATTTGTTAATGTGTTAGTCTCTCTAGTCAAGCAGAAAGCAGGCAGCTGCAAAATTGTGCAAAATCAGGGTCCAGTTAACACTGATTTGGAGGGAAGGAAAATTTTCCCAAAAACCATCTTAGTTCAGATATCACAACTGACGTGCCCTGCCATGGTACCACCTGCAGATGTTTCTGTCTATGGAGCACAAAAGGCAGAGGAGGCAGCAGCCAGAGCAGATGTGTTTTACAAACTGGGAGCAGAGAACACGAGCACCAACAGCTGTGCAGGGGAACGGGACTGGAGAGGCTTCCCAGAGCTCTGCATGAGCTGCTAATCCTGCCCGGGAGCCATGGGCTGCCCTTCTAACAGCACCAAAGCACAGAGAGGAGCAACTTCCCATCCTCACCTTCCTGCACAGATACACCCACTGAGACAGAGACATACAGATACACTCCACAGAAACTGCAGAGCCACCTCTCTTGCTGTTTAGCTCCTAATTAGGCCTCTGACACAGATACTGGCCATTAGAAAGCAGGGTGTGTTTCAGTTAATGAGTATTTTTTTGTTACTGTCTGTGCTCTTTATTTTCATGAGCAGGCAGTGTTGAAGGTCATTATTATATTATACCGACCTCCTTTAATTCATTTCAATGTTTTTATGTATTTCCATTAGGAAACCAAATGTTATACAGCAACTAAATGAAAGAACCACTTTCAATCACATAAAGGAGCATCACTTGGGGAGAAAGAAGAAAAAACACAGGGACAAGGTCTGAGCAAGATGTCACAGGCAGTGAGTTGGCTCCTCTGTGTTCCTGCACTGCTTTGCCATTCAGTGCCTGGACCCTGTTGTTTCTGAGTTGTTCCTTTCCCCAATTCAGCAGGAAAAATGGTTTCACCAAGGGACCACAGAATTGCCCAAGACAACAAAACAGGCACAGCAGAAACCCCTGGCAGCACAAAGGTACAGGGGACAGCAACCCCCTTGAGGTCGGCCAGCCCTAAAACCAGCTTAGCTCAGCCCCAAAACCCACCCTTACAGGCTGTATTCTCTAAATACTAAAAGTAGTTCAACCTGATATTAATAATAGATAAGCATGGATTTCCTTTCAGAAGCATTTTTCTTTTGAAGTCACTCCACTCTTGCTTCAAGATCAGAAGATGCTTCTAGGCCGACTTTTCTTTCTAAAATATGTAAATACAAATTACTGAATATGAAAAGAAAGCTGAGTTTAACTTAAAATGTTAAGTCTCTTACCCAAATACATTAATACTTGCATTAATAATATAAAGTGTTAAAATATGCATATCCATGCATATTTAAGAAGTGCTGAAAAATGTTATGCCAGCTAATGTGGAAATTAAAAAAGGAGATGTTGGCCACACAGTAGTGGTGTGTTTCAGAGAGGGCCAAGAACAGATTAGCACAGATACAGGAAATACTATCCAACATAACATGTGCCTCCAGCAGCATCAGTTACCAATCACTATTCAGGAATTCTGGTGAATCACCATTCTGATTTCAGTGTTACAGCTACACACTGTCACATTATCACATCTTAACATCACAGTCCCCTTCCAACATGGAAAACAGTAACATTGAAGTAATGTGGGACAAATGCGCTGCTGTGCTGTGCCAAGCACTGTAAATAAAAATGCACAGTCCTGTATTGTCCTGCTGCCTTAGGGACACTGGGGCCATCTATACTGCCTTAAAATTCTCTTACTCTGCTTTCAGCTATTTAACAAAATGATTGCACCTGATTTCTTTTCTGCACAGCAAATAATGAGGAAGAGTGATCAGAACCAGTTTTGTGTAGTAATACCACCATTATAAACACAGATATCACTCCTCCAAAATGAAGTGGCCTCAAGCTTTTTCTTTACACTGCATCAAACCAACAAAATACTGTCAAACAGAAACAATTTTTTCCCCCTCCTCATTATGTATGCTGCAAGGCAGAATCTCACAGATAAATAATTTCGGGAAAGCTCAGTAATCGTTTTCTCTCTGTGGAGCATTTCTATGTGCAACACTGGAGAAACAAATGGAGAACTTAGGTAGTGCCATAGCTGAAATCAAACAAATTTTCTCTGATGTTTGCATCTGAAAGCCTTTGCTTATAGTACATTTTATTTATAGTATGCATTAACACAAATTTAGTCTTTAGAGTGGAAGTCTGCAAATTCTGAATTTCTTTAGTACACTTTCATGGCAAGATTCAGGTCACAAAAAATTTTAGCGCCCCCTGAGGAAAAGGATGATGCAGCAATAACACATGGGGAGAGCATGGATAGCAGCTGATAGCACATTATGTATCCACTGGCAATGCAGAACAACAGCCACTTTTCAAGTGGGAGTCTTGGGAAGGAAATCAGGGCTCCCCCTCAACACTATATAGGAGGTGAAAGGAACAGATCATGCCAACTATGCACAGCACAGCTAAGTGTCACATTAGAGATATCATGTCTTTAGCTGAAACCCTTCATTCACTACAGAGCAAAGAAAGGGCAGCAAAAGAGCAGTGGATTTTGCATGCCTGCAGCAAAAAGAGAAAATTCTGAATTTAAAATGTGTAGATGCAATAGCTTTCCACAAGTAAGACCTTTTAAGCCACACAACAGAAGCAGGATGTGCCTTTTAACTCAGGGCATTTGGGGCTTTGCCCAATACAACTGCAGTGTATTACTAGACAGAATTATACAAAGAACTGGATGGTCCCATGACTAATTTCTATGACAGCACAGCTCACTTCTGATTGAGCCAAGCATACAGACAACACTGACAGGAATTTAAAAATACTTTGTATCTTTAAGCAGCTCTTTGGATGACCAGCACAGGAGAGAGACCTGCTCAGACTGCAGACGGAAAATGGGAGGAACAAGTGGGAGCCCATACAGACTGGGAAGCTGGAGAGCCTCAAGTACTGCAGCACTGCTCAGGCTTTGGTTCTGTGGTCACTTCAGCGTGTTTGGGATGACTCCCAGCAGCTCCGTAGAGTGTGAGACAAAGCTTAAATTACTGACAGGAAAAGAGCAAATTACTCCTCTGTCAAATTCTTTTCCTTGTCAGTCAGGAGAGGACTCCTTCTCCCAGCCATCCCAAGGAGAATGTGTGGATGAAAAGGAAAGAAGGGACACTTCATCTCCCACTGGTACATGACTCCCAGTAGTCTCTGTGAACAACTGGACTACCCAGACATGTCCTGCTGCCAATCTAGACTTCTTTCAGCTCCAGGATCCAAGCAACTCAGATCAAGAATGGGGCAATTCCTCCTGAATGCAGAGGTCATTTCATCACATTCTTTGTGAGGAAGAGGCAAACAAAAACACTGATTCCTTTGGCTTTCGAAATGGCATGAGAAGGAAAAAAGAATAAGACTGTAACATGTTTCAGCTTTACCCTTACAGAAGGGCTGTGTTTCCCCTTCTGAGGAAGTGGCTGGCTGGCAGGTACCTACATTTTTTCCTAGGATAGATCTTGGAAAATAGACTTGAAAAGCAAACACACCAGAGTAGTAGCAGACATTCCTGTCAGATCCATTTCGAGGAGCAGCCTGGAAAATTGACAGGAATGTCGCTGAGCAGCTGCAGGGGGGTCCTGGAGCCCAGAGCCTGTGGTCAGCCGCCAGCAATACCCCCAAATCCTGCTCAATATTCAGGCACAGCTCATCAGACCTACGGTGTTCCCAGCAAAACAGCTGGGCTCAGCCAGGCTTTCTGTCACAAATTTCCAGTAACATCTACTCTTGGCAACGAGGGATCTGCTCACAGCACTGCACTCATTAGTGAGGAGCATTAGCCGTTACTTAGGATTGCCGGCTGTTTCTAAAGCACACAATCCAATTTTCAGAAAAAGCAAGGCAAAGTTGATTTTTCCTCTTCCCCCAACCCTGCCTGACACAGTTCTGGAGTTAGATTTCAGAACAGTATTTATTGCAGAAGCTTTCTATTTATTCATTTTCCAAGATCGGTTGCACTCTGAAGGAGGTGGAGCCGGATTTGAAAGCAATCTTCCTTCCCTGAGGAATGTCTCCAAAGGCAGCTATGGAGAGCCACACAGGACTGCTCATCTATCAAGTAACTGCTTGAGCAGCATTCATATTCACCCAAAACAAGACAGATTCCAGGATGCACAACTCTGTGAACATTGTGGCGTCTGATATTGTGTAAGCCTTTGAAATTCCTGCAGTCTCCTCCAAAAAAAGTAACCGTGGTACCTGCTATGGAAACCAATGAGCTGCAGTGCTTGGAGAGAAATGCACTACAGCTAATACAGTACCTTGCTGCTTGGCTGTCTTAGGCTTGAAATGCTCCAGTGTCTTACTGTTACATCAACAGGCCCATTGGTCACATTGCCTGAAGTCTGAGAGGGCACAGAGTCAGTCAGGAATTTACTCGTGGATTTGTTGGTGAAGGAATAGCAAAGCTTCATTTAAGACTGTGAAACATTTTCAGATTCCTCAGAAAAGAGTACACATAGCTTTTGTGAATTGTTGGTTGCCATCACACCATGAAACAATTAGCTTGACAGGTCACTAATTCAGATATAAAAGAGCTTTTTATCTGGCCCACTGATAACAAGCCTGTTGGATGGATCCACTTACCGTAAGGTCAAACCCCTGGTCTCTCATTCTTTGCTTGGCAAAAGCCCATCAGCAGTCACACCAAATCTGCCTCACCATGCTTCCAAAATAGAGCACACTCCACATCTGCTGAAATTCTTCTAAGTACAGACATAAGTTCTATGTTACAAAAAGAAAGGTTTTTCATACTCCAGGCAGACCTCCTGGCATTCTGATCAAAAACTCATTTGAATAAATACATTCTTCCTATTTAAACTTCCCCCAACTGTTTCAACTAAATCTGCTGAAATATTACATTGCCCTTTCTAAGCTGTTTTCTCTGCCCCTTACTGGCAAAATCACTGCATTCCTTTCAGAGATCAGTGAAAAATAATCTGAACACATAATCTTTTGTACTTTATTTTCAAGTAACTTAGTAATTTTTTCTCAGCTAAGTACCTAACAAGAAAAAAAAAATCACATCCATACAACTTCAAAGATCTAAGCAGTTTAGTGTTATTACTCTCAGTGTCTCTGAGACTCAGCATTTTCCCTGAAAATGTAAGCAACTAACAGGGATTTAGCCCTCAATCTTGTTTTTAAGTCCACCAGCTCCCACTGCTATTAATAAACATTTTTTCTAAGATTTCCACTTCATCCTGTAGTGCTCAAATACTAAGTATTTTTGTTGACTAGGAAACAATTAAGTAGGACTATGTGTTTTAGTTCTGTGACCCCTCAACATGACACAAAAGGTAACAATAAAAGAGATCACTTCCTAAATGGGTAAAACCAAGAGCAAATCCTGGGTTTTCACCTGCACATACCAGTTCCATTGACAGTGTGGTCAGATGCAGCCTCTGCTAAGCACCTTTCCAAAGAGGCAGTGCCTTCAGAGCAGGGCTCTACCTGCCACAAGCTTTCATTATACAAAGACAAACTTTGTGTAAGACTGAAAAAATCTGACTCACATTAACATACTTGCAATTATCCTAAATTTGCCTTAGGGCAGCCAGAAATACCAAGCTGTAACTTCTGTTCAGCAGTCTGCAGCACCAGTGTCTGCAGCTCCAACACAGCTGACATACTGAACAGTGGGAAAACTCCTAGTGCAGTTCAGAAATTCTTCTGTGCATCATAGACATGGACAATGCAGCAGTGAGCACAAACCACCTGGAGAACACCATCCACAGGTAAACTCTTCATTGTTTTAATGATTTCCTGAACACTGAAAAAAGTGGCTGGTAATAAAAGAAGGGGCACTATTAAGCCTAGATTTTGCCTCCAATAATTCTGACATAAATCTACACAGGCAGCAGTCTACAGTCCACTTGAAAATCGTACAAAAACTACTTCTAAAAGATTCTTCAATCATAGCATCTATTCTACATTTTTAAATGTCTTAATAAAGTGGATTTTGAAACTTTGTTGAGTCATTTGAAGATCAACCAGAACACCTAAGTGCCATACTTAACTGACCCTGCAGATGTTTAACCAGGATCTCCAAATGTCCAGAAGCTGCTTCTGAAAAACTACACTGTGGTCCTTTAAAGCAAAAAGGTCAACAACAACAAAAAAATTATAACAGTTTTCAATCAGGCTATTAAATTCCATTAGATCTGACTGCAAGTATTTTGTCATGAAGTTCACAACTGATATGACAACTGGAAGCATCTAGTTTTTCTCTTTTTGAATTCTTCCACATTCTTTGCAATGTCTTAACATACACTGAAGAACCTCAAAGCATCATTAATTACGAACTAAGAAAGTCCAGCCATCCTGTGTTATCCTAGCTAAGAACTTATGAAAATAAAACCTTACCATAAATTTTCCATTTTACATGCCAAATTGGTCACTAATGAAATCTAGAAATACTTTATACAGATTTAATGATGATGTACATGCTTTCACTAAACCCTGCAGCATGCAACTTTGCACAGCACACATAATATGCTCGTACTAAATAGATGACATATTTTCCATTAGAAATAGCAGCAATGGAAAATGACAACTTATACAGCCCCACAGAACATAATCACAACATTGTTCACCAATGCCTGCCACCACTGTTAACTCTACCCCAGAAAGTCTCAAGAGGAAGCTAGATATAGTACCAGAAGCTGATGAACTTCCAGCTGTAAGGGGGTGGGAGAGAAAGGAAGCAGACTGATTAGTTGAATAGATTTATTGTATGCACATATTCTATGCTAAAACCCTGTATCTACTTCAACATACACTTTTTGGAGTCATTTGACTGTTCACAATTCAAATACAGGAAAATGCTATCAGACTAACATGTGTTTGTTCAGCAGGAAACCCTTTATTCAAAATGTAAAACGAGGGAGTGAAAAGCCAAAACTTGGCTAGAATTGTTGTACTATTATTTCTCCAATGTGAGAAGGACCTTTTGATGTTCTCCCATCACATTAGAAAATCAGATCTCCTAAGTCCATATGAGCTCCAGAGAAAAACACAATACAGTAAGAGTTGCAGTGCAGTGTTCTCTCCAAATGCAAGACATTATCATACTACTTTCTTCAGCTTAGCTGGCAGATTTTATTCTCAAGCCACAAATATTTTCTTCATTTTCCTTATAGTGTGTCATGAATACAGCCAAAACATCCTAAAGCAAATCTGTAAGCCAAGTTTCTCATTCTAGTTGCTATATTTTAATGGTCTTTGACATTGGCAGAGTCTACATAAAACCAGTTTTGCAAAATGCACTGGAAGTTGACCTGCACTTCAAGAAAACAACTGAGAGATTCCTTTAGGCTCTTCACAATTCACATAAAGAACACAGCCTTTAAAAACTGGGAGAAAAGAACTCTGACTACCATCTTTACTAAACAAGAATAAATGTAATAAATAACCATGTAATACTGGTTATTTAATCCCTGCAAATGTAAAAAAAAAAAAAAAAGAGTAAAGCAAATTATTTGCATGGTATTAATTTAAAATATTGTATGCAAAAGAAGGACATCACAGATGTTTTTGCATAGCAATTGGTTTGTGTTAGAAGTGTTCTGCCTTCTAAGCACAGAGCTTGTCCACATTTCACTTCCACTCTGAAGCCCGAGATCAGCTCCTACTTGCTCAGGAAGGAAAATAAGTTGTTGTTGCTGTTCTGTTCTAGCACTGAGGGACAAAATGCCAGGCTATCCCACAGCCAACAGACCCACTACAAATCTTCATCCTTTCTTTTTTCTTTTTCCTCAAAAAAAAATTAATATCAACAACCAATTAAGGCACATGGAAAGAAATGCAGAAATCCAGGTTATGTTTGAGACAGCAATTATGTTTTAAAATTCACATCACTGTCAGTATTGATGGATATAACTTACAGTATTTGAAGTATCTTTCAGTCAATCAGGGCTTATAATTTGTATACTATTGTTATTAAACCTCTTAAATTAGAGTAGTGTAATTACAAACTGATTGAGTAATGACAGTCAAAATTAAAGGCTTGGAGTAACAGTAAAAGAACTCTGAAATTCAGGCAGTTGTTTGATGGACTCCCTCGGCAAGTTAAGTTCAGAATGAAGATTAGGAAAGGAAGTAGATACCTAAAAGACAAAGTTGGAAGTACCAAATATACCAAAGGCAAACCAAATTCTATAGAAATATATTAGGCTTCTCCCCTTCTTACATCCTTAGGATCTGTAAAACAAAAACTAGCAAAACACAGCATAAGTGAAATCAATAAAACCAAACCTGTTGATCTACTCCATGTTGTAGCATTACATACTGCACCAACACTGTAAAGAGAGTAAAAAGACTAAAAACCTTGTACTGTGAATGAGAAAACAGCATCCTCTTCCATTAAATAATTTGAAAGAACAGGCACCTTCCCATTCCAACCAGTTCACTTCATTTCTGTTTAAAAAATTAACCAAAAACTCTTAAATGACTTCAAGTCTACAGCAGAATCTGAAGGCGTTTAAGTATTTCAGGATGGGATTTATGGCAGAGCTCTGAAATGGATACTCCTAGTTCCTGTTGCTTTTACTGGAATACTTTTATGGAGAGTCACTTTTTTCCCACCCTACCCTTTTCCTTTGCTGAATTTCCACACAATAACTTAGATCTGACCATCACCGGACATCTGAACGACAATAAAAAAAGTTACAGCTGGGTCCTGTATTAGTCCCAGCTGCACTGGATCTTTGGCTGCCTTCAGAAAACAAGACACTCAATAGGAAAACAGTAGGAGCATTTCTTTTAGCAGCTTACCTTCAAATAAACTGGTTTTTTGTATGCTGTTACAACAAACTCTTTTATTACTCAATGTAAAAGGTGTTATTCTTCCTATTTTTTACCTCATTTCTAAAAAAAAAAAATTAAATTAAAAGAAATTAAAACTTCCTTCTTCAAAAACTTTTACTACAAAATGCCAGAAAATAATCATCTCCATATGCTCTTTCAAGTCTAACATACCACAACGGATTGATCTGCCAAGTCCACCCACCCACAGGCTCTATAAACTTGAGAGTATTATTTGTATTTAATTTGGATTACCAATTTCACCCAACCTTTCCCCTTCATAACACGTTACTTTTCTAGGCTTACTTACTCAGGTAGAAGATACAAAAGGAAAATAAATAAGTTTTTAGACTAATAGAAGCAATACCATAATGCATACTCTCTTTACTTTGAATATCAGTGGATTCACAGCGGAAAGACTTGAACCAGTCTTTTTTTATGCTTGCTCTTATAAAATATCACCTAATCTTTTAAAACATTCATGTGATACTATGTCATTTATTGGTACAAGACCAAGACTAAAAACACTGCAGTCTTTCCAGCTTACATTGCACAAAATGAGAGTGAAGAAAGTTACATGTATTCTTATTAAAAAAAAATTTAAAAATCACTGGGAGTGGGGAGCTTCCGCTCAGATATTTAAAAAAAGAAAGTTTCTATATTTAATGCACAAAAATCCACTTCCTATAGCCAAAAAAAAAAAATCAAATCCATATGCTCCATTCATCTATGCTTGCTAAAACATGTACAGCAAACTGAAATGTCAGCTGCCTAGAAAGGCTGATCACACACAATACACAGAATACAGGCTTTAGACTCAGCCTGAGATTCCCACAATTCTGAGATTACAGAATTAACCAGCAACATCTACACAAAGAACAAACTACTCCCATATACCTGGAACTTTTTAATCTCTCCCTTCTGTGACTGCCAATGTTTTCCTAGACACAAGAGCCAATTCCCTAAACTTTGACTAGCCTTGGCTACCAGTATCAGCTTCCACTTACAAAATGGTTAATCTGCAAACTGCAAATCAGGGATGACAGCAGCACAACTGATAAGAGATGGTGGGAACACGAGCACAGATACTCTCCCTGTCCCCAGATGAAGGTTGGATGCTGCTTTAAAATGCTGCTACTACATGATACGATAATTTTAATGACTGAAAGGGTATAGTAGGTCAAAAGAGAACAGCAGAAGAGGAAGTAAAATAAAAACTCTATAGTAACACAGTTGCTTTTGAGTCTATGAACATTTACTTCCATAATAAGGACTACTCATTTATGTGACAGAGACCAAATGCAAAGTGAGTTTTTCCCAATTAGTATATTTACTAGGTTTACAGAATATAAGATTATAAGAAGGATTATTTCAGCCTGATAAAGGCTCTTGAAGGCAAACAAAGTGGTTGTTTTGGGTGGGTTACAAGCAGAACCCTTTCAGTTAAAAGAAAAAACATTAAAAAATTTGAACCAAAAATACAAAAAATGTAAAGAGAGAACCACAAAGCACTGTGAGACTTCATACAGTGAAGTCCAGAGATCTATTCACAGATGTGCTACAATGGCCCATCAGCAGGCAGGGTTTGCACACAGCAGCTCCTGCCTGGATCAGAGCCACAGGAGAGGGGCCAGCTCCTCCTGGTCTCTCAAGAAACACTGAGAATGGTCCTGTGCAGGACTCAGCCCTGTACTGTACACAGGAGGAGTTTCATGGTCAGAGAATGGATGTACAGAACTTGCAAAGTTCTTCCCCAGGAATGGAGTTTCTCCTTAACAGAGCCACCATCTCTTCTTACAACCACTGTGGTTTAACCTCAACTTCCTGGGAAAACAACTTTCCTCCACATCCCCTGGCTGGGCAGCTACAACAGCGGAACAAAAATATGCAGCAGCTTTACAAATTCAAAAATTTCATTTGCAAGTGGTCGAAGCTGTACTCAAGAGTACAGGGCCTGGTGGGAAAATTCCTCCTCGGTGCAACAGAATGACTGGGCAGGAAGTTCATTAGGACAAACTCACTTGAGTAAGAAAGACAAAAAAGAAAAAAAACTTACTTGGAATCCGACTGCTGAATATAAAAAACACTGCCTCAAGCAACCATAATTCCTTATTTTTTAGAAACTAGTGCAACTACAAATACCCCTTTTGAGAATTCCCCCTCCCTTGTAAGTAAGGCAATGGGATTTGTTTATGTCAGAATTTGACTCTACAGACAACACTGATTGTGAGCTAAACAAGGACCTTATTAAGGAACATGATATCTACAGTACATGAAAGCAAAAATGTAACAGCAAATAGACTCTTGAATACTTGGAATTCAACAAGAAGACAGCATCAATGGTATTTTGCAATATGAATCAGATATTGAAACAAAAAAAAATTTAAATCTGCATTCTAGAAGTTACACTAATGAGGCAGTTGTATAAAAACCTTAGAGGTGACTCATTAAGAGATTACATCTCACAGCTCCTCTTAGAGAAAACAGTGTGAGGCAGTTCCCTTACTTGCATATGCTAATTTTTTCAGCCTTTTTTTGTGCATGCATGCGTGTGAGAACAAGAGTAAGCACAAGAGACATTGGCCACATTTGTTTTCCTACCCATCAGCTCCTTCTGCCAAAGTACACCTTGCACAGCACTCAATTTCCATCTCATTTGACTAAGCAGATGATGTTCCTACAAGCTGTGTGAGAACTAGCAGCTGGATAGAAGAGCCACCAAAACGAATTCCCACAGTAACTGTGAGCTTCTTCCATACCCTGAGATCAGCAGACTCACAGTTCATAATTCTCACACAGCTTTTTTGTTTCATTAAGACACTCAATATATTTCATTTAAAAAATCAACACTGGTTCCTCCTTTTTTATTAAGAACTTACATTAAAAGATCCAACCAACCCCTTGGGCATGACAGCAAAAGCTAGATCTGAATTCAGATTCAACTTTCACAAATGGACCAATCTCAGATTCTTGTTGAAGAATTTTCTTATGGAATTCAGAAGAATTGTTAGTAAAATCAACAAAAGATATCCTCATTGAGACAATTTTCATTATGCTGCTAAATAACAGAATCAGTTTCAGTTCTTCTATACACCAGGCATAAAACAACTTTTTTTATAATAAACACCTGAAAATTAGGGTAATCACTAAAATCACACTAAGAATGCCAAGCTGTTGAAAAATTAAATCAAAACACCTTCAAATCCTAGATGAGATTATGAGTTAGATTTATTTCCCAAGGTTCCAGCATGCAACATTTCCTGTTAACTCCATGTGATCTTACTGAATTTGTCAAACACATTTTTTTCCCTAGGAAATACTAGATAACCTTAGTGTTTGCCTCTCAACATGTCAACCTTGACTGGAAAACCTATCCACTTATATCATACCAATTTAAAAGCACGTATCAGAAATTGAATGAAATTGTGGAGCAGCTATGTATCACTTGATTTTCCTTAAATAAACCTTCGTATTAGCAAATAATGTGCTTAAAGAACCTCAGAAAGTAATGAAATAAATGTGACACAGATGTTCACCAAAAAAAAAAAAAACAAGGAAGAGAGAGAGAACAAGAATGTTTTTACTTCATAGCAACCAAATAGGTCAAGCCATTTCCTTCTTCAGGCAAATCTCAGAGGACCACAGAACACATGGTTTTCTACCAGATTTTGTACGTCTATCCCACTAAGAGGAAACACTGCTGTCCAAAAAAATTTGCAATACTAAGTTTTCCCATGAAGTTGTTGAAATTAAAAGAAGGAAGTCATATGCAATTAAAAACCATTTGCTAGATGTTAAAATTATACAAATGGTATAAATAAATAGACCCTTACTACCTCATTTATACACCTCTCCTGGACAATACACTGCTCTAAAAGAATGCACAGTGAAGAAGTCAGAAATGCCAACAGCACATCTGTTCACACAACTTCTCTTTTGCTTTTATAAAACAAAGTAAAACACCACGTGTTCTTCACTTCCCTGGGATCCCTGCCTCGCAGTTCTATACACTGACAGGTTTTCCTAACAATCCAGCTGCTAGGGATTTATTTTTATCCTCTGTGAATGAAGCTCATGGTCATTAGGTCCAAGCTCTTCACTAAAATTAGTGCAATTCTTTCGTACATGCTTAAGTACTCGTGAACCGCAGGGAGACAAAGTGACCAAGAAATCATTAAATATCACATTACTTTAAAAAGGAGGAAACTGCCACAAAATGCTAACCTGTGTGCTGGCTGGTCCCATGCAGAAGTCTACAGAAAATGTGATCCCATAACCAGATTAAATCTATTTGTGCATCCAAATGGGAAACTTAACATTGCATAGGAAAACATCTCATATTTTCTAAGTATGTTGATATTCTTCCATTGCCCTTTCACTGCTATTTTTATCAGAACTTCTCTGCAGACTATTTTTTACGAAGCAATAAATTACAACATCTTACTATTTACTTGTCAATAACCACTGGGGATGCCAGCATGTGTCCAAAGACATCAAAAAGAGGAAGTGGGTGGAAACAACATTAAGAGCTGTTTCAGACTCATTAAGCTTAAGATGACAATTACGCAATCTTAAGATGTCAAACAAGCCAACATTTTAGCTGGGACAGATGGTACTGGATCCAGAGCACACAGAGACACACACTGCTGTGAGTCACCAGTTTAAATACTATAGTTCCACTCTTATTTGCAAATTTGGTTATCCAGCAACAAGATGTAGAGAGGAAGATAGTGTTAAAGCAAACACAGGGTCCTGCAAATCTTCACCAAAAAAATTGGAAGTAGAAAGATCATCTTCCAAATCAAAAAGCAAGTAAGACAGCAGGAGGAAGAGATAACTTCTTTGAAGAAGTTAAAGGGAAAAAAAAACAAACCAAGATTTCAAAAAGAAAAATATAGTAAACAGTACTAGAGGCAGCTGGCAGTACAAAGAGGAGGAAGAGAATGTACTGAGTACAAGGGGTCAGGACAAGTGTGGAAAGGACCGAGGATAAACCCGCAGGAGATGCTCTGAACTCAGAGAGTGACTGCAAACAGCTCGTTCCATGATTTCCAACGAGGAAAAGAGATGAGTGATAGTTCACATGTTGGCCTTGGAGTCAAAGATGGGCTGTATAAAGAATCAGAATAAACCATTTTTGCATTGAGACGGAAAAGAATGGGGCAAAAGATTGCAGCAGGTAGGATGGAGCTACAGTTTAAGTGAAATATTGTAAAGCTTTTCAAACCTTTATTGGACTAGGAAAAGACTTATAGGACAAAAAGATGGCAAACAGAATCATAGAATGGTCTGGGTTGAAAGGGACCTCAAAGCTCTTTTCATTCTACTCTCCTGCCATGGCCAGGGACACCTTCCACTATCCCAGGTTACTCCAAACCCTGCCCAGCCTGGCCTTGGACACTGCCAGGGATGGGACAGCCTCAGCTTCTCTAGGAAATCTGTGCCAGTGTCTCAGCACACTCATAAAAAAGAATCTCTTCTTAAAATCTAATCTAAATCCACCCTCTTTCAATTTAAAGCCATTACCCCTTGTCCTATCACCACACACCCTTGTACAAGGAAGAAAATGGAGGAAAAGACTGTTTTT
The DNA here is from genome assembly GCF_037042795.1 of Molothrus aeneus. Classification (NCBI taxonomy): domain Eukaryota; kingdom Metazoa; phylum Chordata; class Aves; order Passeriformes; family Icteridae; genus Molothrus; species Molothrus aeneus. The sequence goes on along the minus strand of NC_089661.1, from coordinate 9,462,572 downwards.
TTCATTTTCCCTTGAAAAAGCATTCAAAATCCTAAAAATAAAGAAGGGGAAGCAATAAATATGATGGGATTGAAAAAATTGATGCAAACTGCAGAATATATCTTGAAAATCACTGTGCTGTCTCACCTTCTGCATCCCTTCAATTGGTGAAAGCTCTTGGAACTCCAGTGATATTAAAAGATTGCAATATCCATTTGCTAACAGTGCTCATGGGGAGCCCACTTTCATGCGGCTGTTACTGTGATTCCCAGCCCTTGTTCTGCAAAATACACTCAGTTCCTGCCTGTAAATCCTACAGCTTTCTTTCCCAGCTGCAACAGCACAGACAGATGCTGTTACAGGCACACTGCTCCCCTAAATCCACGGCATGCTTACATTGCTGAGCATGTCACCAAATACCATTATATAACAATACATCAAGTTTGGCAACCAACCACCTCTGGGAACTCTATCAGCAAAAATTTCACATTTTCTTCCAAGTCACAGCTAAAAATATCAAACATCAGGCTAAGAAAAACTTAACAAGTTACTGCAATTAACAAACACATTTTCTGCTACCACCAAAAATAACTAATATGTAAAACATAATTGATAATACTTTATTATGACATTTTTTACTGCAGTGATAACAGATTAAATGGTTTTGGGCTAAAAATTAAGATCCTACTGAGCTGACAGGTAATCCTAAGAAATATGAGATTAGTGTAGCATGAAGAAATATCTATTTAGCAAACAAGAGACTTAGCATGCAGCTCTGCTGGCTGGCAAAAGAACACAAAAAACTAAATTATATAAACAGACTATCTCTGTATCTGCCCTTTTTCACTCCCTAGAACCGAGCTGAGTGGTCAATCCAACACTCAGGTGCATTTTTATATTCTTGGGATTTCCCCAAGGTGCTATCTAAAATGACAAGCCCTCCTCTGACGGACTTTCGGGACAACTTTTATTTAAAACTACTGGTACAAGTTATCCACTTTGATGAGTAAGGAGTGAAACATACTTAACGTTCTTCTGCACTAAAACGCATTTGTTTATAACGAAAGAAACTCATAAAATAAGAAAACATGCAGAATTAGTCTTAAATGCAAAGCAAATGTCTATAACCATGAGGAGGCCTCATGGCTTCTGGTATCTTTAAGGTTTACCTTTGAAAGGGATTACAACATGGACAGAAGAGATGAGGCTGCTCATATGAATATATATTTTTAAACAATTTTAAAATTTTTTGCTAAGAAAAATCTGGGTCATTTGTTACATTTAACAGCTTTTACCTACAAGCAGGTAACTGTTTTGCCTTGCAGAAGAACAGAAGTCATCCAATAAGTCTGGTTTGGCAGCAAATCCACTCTCCCGAGTCCTCTGTGCGAGGATCTGGTCCCTTGGTGCCTCTCCTAATGAAGGACTGTCGACATTCTGTCCCCATCCCAGAGCCAACGTGCTACCTGGCACCACTGCTGGCAAACACAGCCAGCAACTAACAGAGCTTGGCAACCCAACTGCTCTATCCCAAAGAGCTTCGACATTCAGAAACAAAGCACAGAGTTTGAGGAACAGTAGGGAAACCTCAATGCCATAATTAGTGCTATAATTTGGTCTATTTGTCAAGTAGAAGCAGGACTTCAACCTTCTGGCATGTGTGTTTAGGGCTCTTTGTAAAACAAACACACAGAAGCTGGTAAATACCCAGCCTTGCAGTCTTTTTCCAGGGGAAAGGCACAGAATTGAATTGGGGGGACTGAAGAGCTGCTGGATGACTAGAGTCAAATTCAGAAAACAAACAGGAGCTCTATGCTGTGCCTGCAGCACTGACTGTTTATACATTTTGACCTTTCACAGAGGATCACTCGCTCACTGTGTGACCACACCAAGAGCACCATTGAACGCGAGGGTCCCGGCACTGGCACCACCATCACCTGACTGGGAGCCTGTGAGAAAAGCCACTCAAAGCACACAAAATGTAGTTTTAAACCAAGTGGGGAGAGGGAGGAGGAGAAATTTCCTGCACTGAGCACACCACAGAGATATTTTAATCAGGACACAAAAGCAAGTTGAGCCAAACACCAACTGACTCGGATCATATCGCATCAATAATCCACGCACAGAGGCTCTGCTGAAATCAATGGGAGGCTTGTGTGGAAGTGGATTGTATAACATAAATGCACGGCCCTGTTCAGGGCTCCACATACAAAAGAAAAGGAGGTACTGAGAACAATTCCCTTAATTAGCATTTCTCTTCCATCGAGTGCTTCTAAAATAATAAATTCTAACTTTACACAGCTCTGTTTTCATTCACAGTTTTTATCAGAGGTGGTAAAACAACTGACCCCATTTGACAAATAAGAGAACTGAAGCATAGGATGCAAATCAAACTGATGAGCAGCGCAGCAGGCAGAGCTGAACTGGGAATAGCAGCTTACCTTCTGAATCACACTTTAATGTCCTAGATATTTACATGCTTATCTAGTTCAAGTCTCCAATTAGGGTGACTCTGTTCAGCCCTTAAATAATTTTGCATACTTCCTAAAGTACCTGTGCAGAGTGATAAGCTTAGCTGTAAAGAGTTTCCCATCCAATAATGTCAATTTTACGAGGGTTTAGAATATCCTGCAGAAGTTCAAAACACTGGGCTGCCCTAGTCAGGCTCCAAAGGGAGTCTCATTGCTCAGGTATCACAAGTCTCATTACTCAACAGCAATAAAGAATTTTAAAACAGGCTGTCAAATCCACACGCCTCCTGTCATTAAAGAAAAAAAAAAAAGGGAAAAAACCCCCAAACAAAATAACAACTTGCCAATTCATTAGCTAGAAGCAACCTAACTCATCCTGGTGTTCCAAAGTGACAGCAATCCCTAAGAAAAAGCGAGATTGGGTCTCTATTCAAGAAGTCAGAGTAAAATGTCGTATAGATCAATTGCAAAACAAAACTCCATTCTTACTTGCTGGTGATTGTTTTACAGCAATACAGTATACTGTAGTTCGCCCCAAAAAAACAACATGTTTATTAAAGTGGTATCAGCTTCACTTGCATGCTAGAGGTACAAATCAGGCTTCACATATAGAATCAGCATTTAGCTAAATGCAGACTGTGTCATCCCCAGGTCCTGAGTATTTGTCCTCCTATGCAAATCCAACTTTGAAATGCTTTACATCTTATGGAAGATTAATTCAGCAATATGTCCACTTTCTAGTTTACATTTTGTACGTTATTAAGTACTATATTACACAGGCTTAGTGCAAATAACAAGCATGTTCATTTCCCTTAACTACAGATGCAAGTACATAATACTGTGAAAATAACATATTTTGAGTTAAATGAGCTTTCTGCTCTTTACAATTACAGTGTTCAACTGCTTTGAATAATAACTTTTTAGGACTGGCTCGCTTTGTCTTTTGCGTTCCTTTTTCAGATTTTTTTTTTAAGAGTCAAGTCTATCACTATCAAAAAAAGCAGAAATGCCTGCTGAGAAATGGCCACATTTCCAACCCACTGCTTGAAGAATTATTTTTCTGATTCATCACAGCATTATTTTTTCAAGTTGTCAAAACAAACACCACACCCTCTTGATTTCCGAGTTCTGGGTAATTATATTTAGAATTAGCAAGTAGCACACAACTATTAATCATACAATGCTTAGCCCTTACTTTACCTATTTAGAGATCAGCCAATGCATTCAAAGGCCGCCTGTTTAGCATCTGGTTTAAGATATACCCTCATCGCCACATTCCGCACCAGCACGGCACAGACGGGCACAGACACCCTGAATACAGGGCAGGCCATGCACAGGCGATCCCTCTGCCCCAGGGCAGGATCAGCTCCTGCTCAGCCACCATTATCGCTGATGATACACAAGAACTGGTTATTTCAGGCAGCAGCTTTACACACGCACTCACAAAACACATTATAAATTAAAGGAGGGAAGCGTGTGGCACGTCTGCAGTGCTTTAAACTGGGGCAGCGCTCAAGCTGGTCTCCGAAAGATAAAAAAATACAAATAAAGGCTTCCCCAACGTGCGAGTCCGGATTTTCTAAAAGTAGTATCTAGCAAGGTTAACGCCGCTGCCTTTGGAAACAGTTCACCTTGTTTAAACTGGCTGAACCACCCCGTGATTATCACCGAGCCTCCATTAAGATGACACACACAAACAGAGCCCTCGCCGAGCTCAATTACTCCTTTCTCCGCTCCTACACCACCAGACACGGACTTTTTCATATTTCGCCCCTTCCCCTCTCGCAGCGGAGGAGCAGCAGCAGCAGCGAGCACGGGGCTGTCACGGCGGCGGGGCCGGGACCCGCCTGCCCTGCCCCGCCGCCCCCGGGAGCGCCCGGACCCGCCTGCCCCCGCCAGACCCTGCCCGGCCGCGGGACACAGAGCCCTCATTGTGGCCCGACCCCCGCCCGCCCGCCCGTCCGGGCACTGCTCGGTAGCGCCGACACAGCAGCTCGGCTCGGCTCGGGGGCGCCGGGCGGGACGGGGCAGCACCGGCGGCAGGGGCCGCGGCCGCAGCAGCTCCCAGGGGCTCCTGCCGTCCTGCCGCCCGCAGCGCCGGCTGAGGGACCGCGCTCCCCCGGCACGAGCTCCGCACGAGCCCCGCACTCACCGCCCCCACCTCCGCCACCCTCTTCGTCCATGTTGGGACCGCAGGCAGGGCGCTCCGCGGCGGCCGCGGCTCAGAGAGGCCCGGGGCTCGTTCCACTCGCTCGGCGCCTCGCGGCCGCTCCTACTCCTTCTCTTTCTCCTTCTTCTCTTCTTCTTCTTCCTTCTCCGCTGCTACTACCGCCGCCGCTCTCGGCTGCTGCACTCCGCAGCCCCGTCCCTCCCCGCCCAACCCAACCCCAGCCCCGGCAGCCACCACCGACCGCCTCGGCCCAGCCGCCCGCCCCTCTCATGTGACCCGCCGAGGGGAGGCGGCCCCGCCCGGCCTCTCCGCCGCCACCCCCGCGCCGCAGGGTCGCAGCCAGCGCCGCGCTGCCCGTCCCCCTCAGCGCCCCGGCCGACCTGTGCTGCGGAGCGGAGCATCCTGGCTGCCCTTTGCGGTGTTCCCTCCCCGGCAGGTCCCGCACGGCGCGGCCCCGCAGCGCCGAGGCCCCTCAAGCGACTTGCCCGGAGACTGTCGCGGGTCGCCTGGGCGGTTGGGAGCGAGAGGAGCCTGGGCCGGGTCACTTGGGCTCGTGCTGGCCGAGGTCGTCTTTTGGGGTCTGCAAGAGCCAGAAAATGTCTGCAGAGCCCCTCACTCTTTTGTGGAGGTCTAAAGACTCTTGGGAATTCTAAGGGGGAGCGGGAGGAGACTGGAAGGTGAGGGCTGAATGGCCTGAAGCCCTGTAGTGAAGGGGGACGAGATGGGTTGAAGTCTCTGGAAAAGAGCCCGAGACATCTGATGTTTCTGCAGATATTCTGCTGGTTTCTTGCTCCTTATTCTTGTATCCGGTGCTGGGTGCTCCCCTTGCTACCAGCGGTCATGGAGAGCCTGGTGTAGGAATGGGACTGTGCCCCATGGGCGGTGCGGGGGTTTGTGTTGGTGAGCATTGTCTGTGTGGATAACAGAAAGGACTCCCCTGCTTACTGCCCTAGGAGCCAGAGCATCTGTGGCATTTCGTTAGTCTTCAGTAAAGATCTTCAGTGAGTTACCTACCATGGGAGTCAGGATATCAGCAGCCTCCAAAGTCTGCAAAGGTAAGCTGAAGTGTACTGGCACACATCACTCTTCCTTCCTTCCTTCCTTCCTTGGCACCGCCCCTTATTATTTTTTAAAAACCGTTCGTGTCAAAATTTTATTCAGAAAGGAAGCTGTGGGAGGAAAAGGTCAGCCAACAGGAAAATATCGGGTTTTTCATTTTCCTTTTGTAGGCTGGCGTGGGACAGAGCACCGTCTAGGAAGCTGTGTCAGGAGCCCTCACCTCTTGACACGGCTGCTAATAGCTGGTTATTACAGCCCATTTTGCTGAGAGCTGAGGTTTGCCTCTGACAGCTGCTCTGGTGATAAAGTGTTTTACCTCATCTAAAAATCATAAACCTTTAAAATACTCCTCTTTGTCTTACGTATTTGAAATTAAGTATTGTTACAAGTTTAGCAAGTTAGTTATAAAAAGGATACGATTACATAAAACAGAAGCATCACCTTGGTAAGAGATTTATTTTGAAATGATGTCTATAAAGTGCCATTAAAGGATGGTTTAAAATAAGTCTTAGTGCAGATGAACTGACAGTGGGCTCTGAATATTTTTGCACACTGAGCAAACTGTTCATTTACATTAGTGGGGAATCTGGTTCATGAGAAAAATTCTAATTTTGTAATCAATTACAGATTGTTTGCTCTCATTTAATTTATGCTGTTTTACACCTTTATATAAGGGATATGTTTTTATGTCCTTCCTTACTTCCTTCCTCCACTTCCTTCCTTCCTTCTGCCACTTCTTCCTTCCACCACTTCCTTCCTTCAAATTCTAGTCCAAAATACAAAAATTCTATTAGCAGGGAAGAGTGAAGTGTGGAGAACAGTCCTCCTCCCACCCATTCAGTGCAAAAATCCTGTTGACTGCATGAAAACAAAACTAGTTTTAAAACTCTCCAAATTAATAGCAAAGTGAAAAATTGTTTTGTGATGCAAGGAAGATATGAGAAATGTCTGTCCTAGTTACAAGTGACCAGTTGCAATATTTATTAGAAACTTCTTGGTGAAATCCAATTCCAAACTCATGAGGTATGGAAAATGTTTTTTATTATACTTCATTATTAACTTGAATAGGGAAATTTTCAGTGTTTTGCTGAATATATATGGCTTACTGTGTTGGCACTCTGGAATATATGTAATTTAATACCTTCTCAAGAAGAATCTGTTCTTTCCTGTCCTACTTTAGTAGGATGACTTATTAATGATACATCGTACAAAAGAGTACTGAAATTATAGTAGTGAAATTATAGTACTGAAATATAGAATTCTCTCCAAGGCCTTTGTGTGTCTTTGAAAGGATGGCAGATATTCCTTAAAACATTTTCATTCATGCTGTGTGTATCACAAATACACTTTTGCATGGGCCTGATCCTACAAGTGTTCTAAACACGAAACTGTTAATTCTGTGTACAAGGTGCTTTACTGGACAAAGCTGTTCAATCTGTAGATGAGAGGTGTCACAGAAACTTTTAAGATCAAACCTTTCACCCTGTTGCCTCATTTTCCTGTGTATAAAGTAGAGCTCATGTCTGCCTGTAAACCTAACTAGGTCAGGAGTAGATTTTTTTGAAAATGTGTAAAATCAAGTAAAGAATTTCAGTCACAGTTCCACGTTGTAGCTATAGCAGTTCTACCATAGCAGAACTCCTCCCTGGTTTTTGGCAATTCAACAGTAACACCACTGTCATGAAATATGGGGTAGTTCCTTACCAACACAGATGCCAGGAGCAATACAGGTTACAATCTCAGCAAATTCCAAGACAAACTCCAATAAATTATTTCCTGCTCATGTGAATAACTTTTTTCACATCTACTTTGTTTTCTGGAATTTTGATCATTCTTCTGCTTTGAAGTACATATCAATTTAATTTTTTTTCTTCATATTATTGAGACTTTCAATCAACAGTTTTCTCAGGATTGCTTGAATTTCTTTTTCCTTCTTGTACCATCTTCTGCAGCCTTAGGTCTATTTCTACCACCAGTATGTTTTGTTACTTTCATATCCACAAGTCTAACCTTCTGTGTTGGAAGAACTTTGTAGTCTGTCGTTCATGTAAATAATAGTCTAATAGAAGGTCTTTAGTGGAAAATTGGGCTTTCTCCAAAACCTGCTGTTGGCAGGGTTGATTCCTCAATGATAAATGTGGTTACTTGCTGATTTTTCAGGTAATATACTTTGTCTTCTTTTTTTTTTTCCCGTCCCTCTTTGGATAGTTCAGTAACTGTTCTGATTCAGTTTCCACTAAGAAGTAATTTATCATGTCATTTTTCATTTTAAGAGTTGAGGAGCACATCTGTTATGGCATTTGTCCCTATACAGAGAGTCAGTGAAGACAACTGAAACCCTTACATCACATTTTTGTGGTCTATAAAGCTCATTAAATATGAAGCCATTCCTGTGGGTTTCAGTTAGAACCAGATTCCAAGACCAGTGAATGAAAATAAAAATTTTACGATTATAGATTTCATAAAGTTTTTATTTCTAATCAAAAGCATGAGCTATGAGGATGTTCATAGTAGCATTGTACTCAAGTATAAGACATAAAATTCTGAATTTTCTCAATGCAGAAAGAAATAAAGTAACTGTTGGGCCATCAGACTGGATGTCAGTGTCAGGCACAGGGAGATGGAATGATGCTCCTTACTGTTGGAAGGAAGACTCACCTCCATGCAGGTATTCCTGTTTCTTGTGTAGAGAAGACATCACTCATTTGCAAGTGTGGCTGAGTGTGATTTCTGTTAGATCTGGTGAGATGGATAGTTACCCTGAAGGAAAACAGTTCATCTTAGAGACATGAACATCTGTACAGTCTTAATAATACATTCTTAGAGAATATAGATCTATACCAAAAATATAGATACATCTTGAACAATACAGGTGTTGTGCTGTGTTTTATAATCTAGAATTGATTGGGTGATTTTGCAACTTGCTCACGTAGATGTCTCCCATTTAGGAAAACGGTGCAAGCATTTCATTTCCTAAAACAACACCTTGTTGATAGAATCACTGTCATTGATACCCAGCCATTGTATTAAAGAATACTTTTGTTTCAAATCTAGACAATCAAACAGTTTTTATTTTTTAAGAAGCATTGCTTAATGGTTTCCATGCAGGAAAGTCTTAGACCATCAGCATGTCCTTTTTTCCCCCTATTTTTTTGTTGTTGTTTTTTTTTTTTTTTTAATTAATCAGTACTTGAATAATCTGGTATTCTTAAACCCCTCAGGCAAACTTTTTTACTTCCTCTGCCTGGCAGATGGGTTTTAGCCATGTATTGTTTCTTAAAATGTTTATGTTGTCACACTGATCATATTTCTCTCAGCTGGAAAAACATTTTTGTAGAAAATCCTGTTTGCTGGTTGTCTCAAAGGTTTTAAAAGTGCTTGTACCTTCCATTTAGGCCAAAAAAAATTTACATGCAGGTATTTTATATTGCTTTGGGGAACATCAAAGCTAAAGCTTAGCAAGTCAAACATCTTTTATGAATGGTGCTTTTTTGTATGGCTAGGAAGCTAGTTCCATTAAAATAGTCAAAACCCCCAAGAATAAAGATATGTCTCTTCTAAAAATGTTGCAGGGGTTTCTCTCAGATTAACTTTGAAATCATATCCTGAATTTTATTTGCTGTTAAATTCCTATTCTTGACACATTTGAGGGTTTGTGGTTTTTTTAAGATTTCTAAATGAGCTTTATCTACCCCTAGCATCAAATATTACTGGTTTTGGAAGGCAGTGGTTGTTTCCATTGTGTAACACTGATAGGGCCACTTATGAGTCATTGAGGAAAAAACACCAGAATGTCCCAGTGAGGAAAACAAAATGCATCAAAAATTGCAAAGGTCCATCACCTGTGTAATTCTTCTGATCTGAAATACACTTTGCATTAGAACTTGTTCTACCTGTATTAATTATGCACAGTACTAGACACAAGCAGGATGCTTTCTAGCATGAAAGCTGGGCCTAAAATAACAGAAAAAGAGGACTTGGATTCAAAGAACATGGGCTGAAACAGATCATGAATGGAATTTTGCATGAAGCTGGAGAGGGTTTTTCTATCTCAGGAAAGTGAATGAACTTGATGTAAATTAACTCTCAAAGGAGAGTGTGCTGATTAAGGCCAGACTGTTCCCACCCTGAGAAGCAGCCACAGTCTGAATTCCCCTCTGCTGGCTAACTCCAGCTTGGCATGGTTAGATGGATTCTCACACACCACTCTCCAGTCTCAGCAAGGCCTGGGAATTTAAAATTCCTGATTCATCCTACAGTGGGAGTCCCAGCTGGGCTGCAGACCATGCATGAATCCTGCTCTGGCTGCGTGCACATGGCAGCAGCTGATGGATGGGAGCCCCCACAGTTCCTTCTCCTGCCTTAGGAAGCCTCCTCAGCCAAGTCCCAGTGCACCAGGGCTGGTGTCCCCTGGCACAGGTGGCAGCCAAGTGACAAGCTGAACTTGCTCATGACACACAGTGGTAGAAGGGTCACACCAGGTGCTCTTGTTCGTTCACCAGTGAGTGAAATGCAATGGCATATCTCCACGTGAGCTGGCTCAAATCTTGCTGCTGGCTAGTCAGCAGTGCACAAATCTGGGTTTAATAAATATGGAACCATAAATTCAGACAGGAGCAGGAACTGGCAACTAATGATTTTGACTTATTGCGGCCTCTGAGCTGTTTGTGCAGCTGTTTGTGAAGCCATGCTGTAAATCAAATCACTCAATCCAGATTTTTAAAGTTCTGTCTAATCCAATCATTTTTAACCAGAATTGTTCCATTGATTAAATTCATGCTCTGGACCCACAAACAGTTGCATTGGCACAACTGCAGCACTGGTAGACTGTGACACACAGATGGTGTGGAAAGAAGGAAGGGAGGCTGCTGGATGGTAAGTTTGTCTGTGGGGACAATATCCCTGTGGAATTACAACCTTACTCTGAACCACACACTCTCCATTAGTTTCACTTTCTGATGCCTCATGCTCAGCCCTTCTCAAACTGAGCCTATACTCAGGCTTACATGCTAGTTACATCTCATCTGTGCAATCCTACATCATCTAATGGTAATAAATTGATCAAGATTAAATGTGAACATGTATTTGCATTTCTCTCAAGTTAGTGAGCTATGAGTTTAGACCAAGCTTTATCCTGGCTTTTTACTGGCAGCAGGAAGACAGATGATATCAGCTCTAACATAAAACCATCAGGAGGAAAACCACTCACCAGTCCTTGTTTTTGAGGGTTTTGGGTTTTAAATAACTTTGTACTGCCAAGTTGAATTTCTACAAAGAATTTCATGCCACATTGCCATCCAAAAATTAAATGTATTGCATCATGAATTTGCAGTTATATACTGCTGAAAGTAGGCTTGCAGCTTCTCTCATAGGTTATTTTTGAGTATACCTGTTGAGTCCAGGGAAAGGGGATGATTCTTTGTTAAAAGGTGATGTGTAATATTTAAATTCTTATGGTCTCTAGCCAAGAAAGGCCCCTGTTTATTACAGCTGTTGAAGTTAGAAATAAACAAATGGGTCTTAGGCAGAAAAACATTACTTAAATCCTTACTCTCTCATGGTTATATGTACTGCTTTATACCTTTCATATCCTTACAGATGTAAGAATAATCCCATACACATCTATTCCAAATAAAAAGGTTTTGGCATTTTCTCACCATTACTGAAGTGTACTTTCAATTTAAAAAGCAGATCCTCACCTTAATTGTCTTTCCCCTGCTGTATTTCTCTTTACAGTCTTAAAGAAAGAAAAACTTTTCTCTAGGCACAAGAAGATGTTAAGCAAGGGAGAGTCGAAGTTAAAACTTGGCAAGAGCTAAAACAAAGAATTTTTCCAAGGAAATGGAGGAGACAGGTCAAATTAATTCCTTATGTAACTCCATTTACCTTAGTACAGTTACAGGAAGGATGAATTTGGTACCTTATACCTCTGTGGTCAGAAAAAGATTTCTGTGATCTCAATCAGCACAGTATGAAATAATAATTCCTAAGAAACAGAATTGTAATTTAAGTCTGGTAGAACTGCCCTTGTTATTTTTAGTCTATTAATATGATTGTAAAAGAACAATATGTCTGCAGAACAACAAAAAAATTCTTCATAAAAAGATTAGTACATGATGATTTGTAGCTTACATCCTTGGTAACATTTTTTTGTGGAAAAGAGGAATTCATGACAGACTGCTAAAATGGGCAGGGACAGCAGAGACAGCTTCTCTTTCTTGAATGTTCCAGAAGCTTTTCTCCAGTTTGCTGCATTGCACCTTCAACTTTTTCCCTCCAACCTCACCCTTCTCCTCTGACCACCCCTAATTCAAATTCACTTTCCCTCAAGACTGATTGGGTTCCACTGTGTGTGCAGGGGCCTCTGTAGCTTCTCTTTACTGATGAGTTTTTTTAGATTTTTCTCCTCAGGCAGAAATATTCAGCGCCTTGGGACAGATAAAGGAGAGATGTTTAACCTCCACCATAAATTCTTTTCAGATTTTAAATTTCAATATGTATAAATTTGAGATGCTTTAAAATAATGCAAATTCACTGTGAGAACCCAGCCTTCATATGCCAATCTGTAGTACTAAAGTATAGCTGTACCAGAGATTATTTCCATTTTAAAACCTTATTATGAAACATCATCCTTGCCTCTCCTCCCCCTTGCCAAATTCAGGAAATACTTTTAATATCAATGTTAAGATCTTTTAATACAGTATTTTTCAAAGCATTCATATAGTGTATTAGTGCAGTGAAATTTAAGTCAAAAAGTTTTTTATCCTTACCAACTTGCAACTATCAGTTTTAATGCAGAGGAAAGTGTCTGTGTATACAAGCATATAAAAGATGTGAAAATACAAAGGCATTTATTGAAAACAGACAAAACCAGGAAGATGATAAAATAGCAGAAGGAAGTGGCCTCACATATAAAAACTTTTGCTTTGTATAGCAGAATTTATCACTAAAAGCTCTGGCTGGCAGATTGCCATGCTTTGGACTAAACAAGGAATGTAACATAAAAAAATTTGACTTAGTGTACAAAACACAATAGAAACAACAATGTCCTACAAAGTGATTAAATTAAACATTTTTTGTTTCCTTTTAATGTGGATCTTTAAAAGTCCTGTTATGTTTCCAAATAGCAGAAATCTTATTTGCACAGATGGAAGCTCTCCTCTTAAGGATGTCTGCATCGATCAGGTGAGCCATTCAGCAGGATATGTGAAATTCCCAAATATCCAAATTCAACAATGATGGTGGAGCTATATTTTGAAAGCAAATAATTTTATTTCAAAATAGTGGAACCATTAAGGGATATTTTATAAAAAGTTACTCATTTTACTTCAGTTTTATTGCACAAACTGCTTAAGAAAATGTGGGCTGCTCAATGTTTTCACACTGGATAAAGAATGTTTTTTAAATAGAATATGTTCTCCATTTCTTTTCGTGTTTGTGGGGAAAAAAATTAAAGCATGAGGGAATAATAACAGTACAGTTATGCCTGAAAGACTTTCACGTAGCAGTCTGCTGTTGATGGAGAACCCTTCAAAAGCCTGAGAATGTGGATCCTTAGTTCAGTTGTTGTACCAGCTGAGAACAAATGGATTCTTTTCTGCAGGGATGTTCTTTCCCCCGGCCTGCATTCGGCCATTCCTGCTGGAATTGCTGTCCAGCAGGACATGGATCATGAGCACAGCTGAGTTCTCATGGCTCACAAAACCCTGCCCCTGCTCTTCACTCTGAAGGGCTTTTCCAGAGCTCAGCAGTTAAGGAGGACTCCAAACCTGAAAAAAAAGGTGGCAGATAACTACAATTAAAACAAACAGATCATTTTTTCAACGTCTTAATCACATTTGCAAGATAAATACACTACCAAATACTAGTTATGTTCTTAAATATTGTCTCATTCACAGTTAAAACCTTTTCATCCTGTTGGCAGGAGTGGTTATCTCCTCCATACATTAAATCATTCCATGAAGTATTTCTATGTGTTTCTTATATTTGAATCTCCAGTACCCTGATTGTTTCTGTGGAATTTCCATATTTACTCTCTACAAAGTACAGTTGCCTGGTAGTTCTTGTTCTTTGCCTAGCTGCTGCTTTTTCCTGAAATGGTTTGGACTTCCTGCATAATTTGTACAAAGCATTCTCTTCTATAAATGTAATTTTAATTTTGTTTTAGTAACGCTGGGATATTCTGATACAAGTTAAAAAGAGATATATTCTTCAGCTAAAATAATGAAATGCTGCCTTGAACCTATTAAAGATGAGATAATATTATTTTTATTAGATTATGAAACTGCAAGTAATCATAGATAAATGCAGATAAATCAGTATTCTTAGAAATCTAAACTGCTAATCAATAAAAGATGTTACTCCAGAATACTGACCACAGGCAGCAGCAATGAGTAAAGCAATATCTTTATCACAATGGGATTTTGGAAGGTCTGTACTAATTCCAGAGAAACACAACAGCAAAGAAATGTGTGCTTTTACCATGCTTAATGCAGCACCTACAGCTACACACTTGGGGTGTGTTTCCATTCTTTCTACTGCACTTTTAATCATTTATGGAAAGCATTTATCCTTGATCTAAACAAGCAGATATTAATCCATGTGTATGTTTATATTTAAGTGTTTATATATAGTTACTATATGCAGTCAGGAAAACTACAATTTCATATTTCATGTTAACAAAATGGTCTTTTAGCTCTAGATCACAATATTAGAGGTGTGCTGGGAGCATGATGAGCAAAAGACTCCCTGAATGCTGCTACAAAGCTGGTTGGACATCCTACCTTGGTTTCAGTTTTGAACAGAGCCTTGTCCACTCACATTCACTTGGATAACAGGAACTCTTTAATTTCCTTACAGGGCCCTTTAGTCAAAGTTTAGACACAAACTCCACCTTTGAGTTTGGAGTCTGCCTCCATTGTTAAAACAATGTCTCCTCCCCTTCTGCTGACAGAATCAACAATTCTTCAATCAACAATTGTTTAACACTTCTGTAGTACTTTACCATGATAACAACAGCAACTTTTTGAGATGTCATTTAACATATATCCCTGAATAATTGAATAATTGATCAATAGTAGTAGATAAAAATATTAAAATTATGTTTAACTGCAGCACTAACATCAAGCAAAGTAATACAAGACTCAGCATATCACAAATGAACATTCTGTAGCTGAGAAAGGAAAAAACTAGAATTTAGTACTCCAGGAAATAAAAAAGTTACACTTCCTTATCATAAAAAGCTTTAATAACCTTGTTAACAATTACTTTGAGCAGTTAATTTGAGAATGTCTAAGATTAAAAAGCAGTAGTGAGCTTAAAGCTATGTAAAAAGTCTTATCAAAAGCTGTTATCAATTTAATCATTCAAACAAAGTAGCAAATGTTACCATTTTATAAACTGGAATTCCTGGGAGATTTCTCTTAGAAGACCATCCATATGCTATAACTTTAGACATGATGTATTTTATTATTATAATTGTCAGATGGCAAATTCTGTCTCTTTTTTTCAAGATAATACACTGAAAGATATCTGTTCTGTGAAGAGTACAGCATTTGGAATGTATGCAATAAATTTCCAGGCCCTTCAGGAACATGATATTGTCTCAATTGGAGTGGCTGGGAAGATCCACATTGACTCTGCTGTGCATAGGGCTGCACTTTTAACCCAGGCTAAATTTAATGATATTCCCATAAATCAGCCAGTCCAGGCATTGTAGCTCAGCTCCCACAGGCAGATCCTCAGCTCCAGAGCTCTGATTAAGTCAACAGGGCTGGACATCAGAACTGATCTTGTGTGATTGGATTACAGGACTGGAGCTGTGATTTGTCCTACTGAAACCACTCTAAGGTACTTAGATAAATCCTACTATCAGATTTCTTTTCTTATTGATTACACTTTCTGAAATGCAAAAAAGAAAAAAAAGAAAACAACAAAAACAACAAGAACCCCCAAGCTTGCTTTCTCCACGTAGCATTATGATAAGGTGCATGTAGGGCTGGAAGGACAGCAGAAATACCTCTAGGGGAATAATAGTAAAAGTGTGATTTTCCACAAAAAAGGTTGTAAAATATTTGTGCTTTTTTAATTTCCTCTGAGCCCATTTCCAGTCCTTAGTTAACCCTACCCTCCCTACGTGATCTGAACTATTTGACAATTTCTATTATAAAGGAAAACTGTGTCAAGGTTGCTTCCTGTCTCAAGTTTTAATTCATACCTTCTCATCCTGTGTTTCTGGCAAAATAACCTAGAGAATTAAACCACTAATTTTTCAAAACATTTTTTTTTAATTGGTTGGTCTTTCTGGTTTTTTTCTCCATGAGTTTATTCCTTGCCTCTCAGGTTTGTGTGTGAGGTTGAGAGGAGTCTCCTTGTGTATCTCATTATCTTACCATGGCTGGAATATCTGCTAGGAGGCAGAAGAGCCCTCCCAGGCAGATCACCTGCTGAGTTTAACATGTGAATAACAAAGATTGACCAGAAATATTGTCACTTATAAAAACATTCTTTTCCACTAACTATAGTAACAATAGCCATATATAAAAGGGAATCAAACCTTTGGACAGTGCTGTTTCAAAAAAACCACTTCCTATGTGATGAAAGAGAAATGCTCCAAAATCCATTCAGGAATACCTACAATTCCTTACGGATACCTAATGAAAATATATTAGAATTAACTGTAAATTGAGCAAGTAGCAAAAAAAGCTTGATGAACTGACTGTAACAAAAGATCCAGTGATGAAAAGCTCTGCAGACTTCTGCTTGCCAGCACTGGCAAGTAAGTAGTTTTGCTAAATAGAAGGAAAGCAGAAGATACAGCTATCAACTGCAAACGAATGATTATAAACCAGAAAGAAAATGTGAGGAAGAGCTCTGAAAATTATGATTGACAGTGACAACACAGACCAGACAGCTTTTATTTTAAGCAACAGATTGTTGGGAACATACACCGTATATCAAAGTGAAGGACTTGAAACCTGCTGTAGTCTGTACAGATGTTCTCACTCAGAAAGCAGCTAGAGGGAACAGAAGATAAAAGAAGGCTGTCCAACTTCAAAAAAGGTTTGAATTTTCATTCTGTTTTGACAAGTTTTTATGCTAGTCTCTGATTTTCAGTGTGGTAGAAAATTCAGCATCTACAAACCTGACCTGAAGTGAGAAACACCTGAAGGGGTACAAGTGAACCCTTAAGAAGGTGCTATACAACATCATGAAATAGTTTTTGATGTTTTAATTTTAAATGCTTTTATACAAAAATTGGAAATGCTGTAACTGTTGTAGCTCTGGAGCAGGTCATAGGTGCTTGCAGTCAGCAGTACCTGGAATGCAAGGCTGATATCTAAGAGGCCATTTAGGAATCCCTGCTGCAGAAAAGATTTTTTTATGATACAAAGCAAGACAGGATTACTGAGCTCAGAAGGGTTATTTGTGAATAACTTGCAGCTAAAGTGATTAAGGGCTTCAGCCACTAACCTCAGAAAAAAACCAACAAAGAGCATCAAAAACATCCTGCTTGTCGTTGCTGCTGGCTTTTTGTTCAATGAGCAAGAGGTCTGTGTTGGTTTTGGTCCTTTGCCCTTGGGGGCACTTTTAACAAAACATAATACTTGAAAGAATTCCAAAATGTGTTTGTCTTTTTTTTTATTTTCTTTGAACTAGGAGGTTAAAGATAAATAAAGGAGTATTTTGATATGTCTAAAAAATACTTGTGATAACAAACAGACAAAGCACTTCCTAACCTTCAAGACTTAAAAGTGCACTTTACAAACATGCCACAGTTCTTGGTAACAAAACCCCTATCCAATACCTTTTCCTATCCAATACCTTTTCTTTTTTTCTAATGTAAGGTAAAGCACTCCATCCTGTTTTAAAAAATCATCTCTAAGAAATGTGAGTATCTTCAGCAGAATCTTTGGTACTTGTGTTTGGTTTAAGGTTTTGAGGTTTTTAAATTTTAAGCTGCTATAATATCTGCCAGAAAAAGCAAGAGCCAAGAAACATGCTGAAGAGATAAATGTTGTGATGAGTGTAAATTGGTAAGAAGTTCCTCTGGCAATCTCAGATTTGCTGAGAGGAAATTTGGGCTCCTGTACAGATGAGTTGCTCTTACAGAATTTTACAGTATGAGATGAAAAGAGACTACCACAAAGTCATAGGCCACCACCTTAAATCCAACTTCAAAGCATCTCAGATCTTAATAGGAAGAGATTTGGGTATGCACAGAGTAGCCTGTCTATTTCTGGGTTTATTTGCAAAAGTATTCAGAGTTCCTTAACATTCTCCATTGCAGGTATCATGTCTAATTATATAAATGTATGTAAAACTATTGATAAACCATCTGGAAGTGATGACAACATGAGTAATTAAGGCTGTGTCACACCACTGTCACAGTGGGTGGCTGGAATATCATGGGCAAAGGTTACAATTTCCTATTTCAGGATCTACCATACAAATTCCAAAAGCCATGAGGAGCCTGCAGTGATGTGCAGGGAGCGCTTTCTTAGCCATGGAGGTCTAACCACATGCCAAAACTTTATAGAATTTTATTACATTTATTATATTCAGTTTTTTCCTCTTTCCTTTTTTTCTGTTTAAATGCTTGTTTTGAGGGGCAATATGATCTCAGCATTCACCATGAAGAAAAAAGTACACATTAATTTTGTACTCAGAGTATCAGCCTGTTCTTCAGGGCTGCCAATACCAGGTCTTTTCAGAACACAGCTCATAACAATAACATTCTTCTCAAAACTATCACCTGTGGCAGCAAGGGATCCCCAGATCAAACAAAAACTGAGTTTTTTGAGTCCAGAATCAAAAGGTCACCCGATCACAGCTTTCAGAAGAGAGATCTCTGAAGGGTGAGTGTCTCTTATTTAAATGGTTTTTAATGTTCAACATTTAGCAGAGGATACATCTTTATTCTACTCCCTTAATGGGAATATTCCATTCAACAGAAACAAAAGCTCTGGTATTTCTGTTAATATCATGGTGCTTTTAACTGTGCAGAGAAACACCCAGCAATGTTTATCCTGGGTGATGCAAGAGAGTTGCTATGGCCATTACATGCATTTACCATGGTTTGCTTTCCCCTTTAAAATGAACCTATGCTGTAAGATTGGAGCCAGTTATTTAGAAAATTTCTGTGAGTTGCATTGAAAGCAGCTGGCTTGTTAAGGCTTCTCACTAACATAAAGTGTGTAAAAAGAATGCCCATTAATAAATACTGGTGGCTAACATCATTAAACTAGCCTTGAATTCACATACTAGATTTCCACGGTCAGGTGCAAGCATTGAGCCCTTTTATCCTCACAGAGGTTTTAAATTTGTTTGGTTTCTGTAAACACACATCTCTCAAACTGTACCTCTGGAAAAGCCACTCCCAGTCTGACTTCACTTTGTCAGAAACACAATCTCTTCAAGTACAATTTATTCAGTGGAAAACTGGAATGAGAAGCACCAAAACTACCTCTTGTCTTAAAAAAAAAAAAAGATTTTTATTTCTGTTTTTAAATAGCTTGACAAAACCCATCCATTGGTACTCTGAGTTCAAATGTAAACAGTTACAATACATTACTGCTGTGTA
Source organism: Molothrus aeneus (assembly GCF_037042795.1). Classification (NCBI taxonomy): domain Eukaryota; kingdom Metazoa; phylum Chordata; class Aves; order Passeriformes; family Icteridae; genus Molothrus; species Molothrus aeneus. The sequence goes on along the minus strand of NC_089661.1, from coordinate 9,443,311 downwards.
TTGATTTTATACATTAACCTATTTGCAGTGACAATCCATAAGACAAGGCAAACTGAAATGCACTGTACCAAGATGTACTAACAATGCCATAACTGAAAATACTCCAAAGACTGATGTGTAACTCCCTCCTGTGGTGTGAGTGAGCAGCTTCACCCTCAACAGCTTCTGGCAGCTTGGGGAGCACTCCCGATATTCCAAAGTCTCTCTTCAGGTTTCAAGTCTACTGTGGAAACTTCTCTCCCAAGTTAAAAGTGTCACAATACAATTTTAAAATACATACAAATTGTAAACATCTTTCTCTGGAACAAAAAAATAAATGGTTTGTGCCAGCCTTCTCCACCTCCCACATTGCAATAAAAAAATAATAATTAAAAAAATAGGGCCAAAGACCAAGGCCATAGACTAAAATTGTTCTGCAGGCATGACCTCACAGTTTACAGGAAGTATTGAGTATCAGCATTGAAAATTAGTCACCATCAGGTAGCAGAACCCATTTTCAAGAAATGGTTTCACTCAACTTCAAGTGATGAATCAGGCACTGAATGTTTGATTTCCCTACTTTTAAGAACAAAAGCTTAGATTACATTTAGGTATTATGTTTGATAATAGCTAAAACTGACTACAAACAGAAAATGAAACACTGATACTTTTGCAAGTTTGGGGTTTGACCACTTTTGCTGTCAGGTTTATAGCGACCTTCCATGAAGAAGGAAAGAATTTGCAAAACAGACTATACATATATAAAGATCACCCAAATAAAATAGACCTTTTCAAGGCAGATTTTCTTTGTGGAAGTCCCTCTGGTCATTTTCTAAAATGTTTTAGCTTTTAATTGATTTCATCATTAACCATGAAATAACCATCTTAGTCTGAATCTTGTATCACTACTTCCAAAAATACTAAGATAACTGAGATTTTGGGATGCAGTAGAGGATTAATTTCAAAGTACAATAGGATTTGCTCTTACCAGTGCAGGCTGGTAAAGGACAGCATTATTCTAGCACTTCTGAATTTATTATTCTTGTTTTCACACTGTCAGGAGATTGATATCTATGATAATTTAAGTATGACAGTTGATCATAAATAACAGTACTTTTATAGGCAACATTTGGTTTATTTTAAAGTTTAGCAAGTGCAGCTCTTCCTTGAGGATTAGAGGCTCTGCAGTCTAAAAAAGGATTCTCCCCCCACTCCCAGTTACTGGTTGTAACAGAAACAAGTGGCAGAACACATTTTATTCTGTGCACTCTTAGGGGGGGGAAAAGGTTTCAAAATATTCATGTACTCTTTAATGTACTCTTCAATTTTTTGAAAAGTTACACTAGGTTCTAACCTTAATGTGTTTTATAAGCCCCAGATTCTAGCTGCAATTCTCAGCTGTCAGAGGTACCACATACTCGAATTAAATACTGGATTTTAATTGAAGCAGCTGTTTTGAAGAGAAAAAAAAGCAGAAAAATGTCACATTGACTACATACTGCTCTGTCAGTTATACCACCTGTCATACACCCTGATGAGAGACTATGGACTCTTACATCTCTACATGGTTTCTGTCAATTTGTTGTGCATAATTAATTGCAGGACAATGTTTCTGAGGTGGAACAAAATATCAGCATATGCTTATGCTGAGAAATTATAGGGAGAGAAATATGTGCATGACCAGGCCATAAAAACAAAAGGGGCAACCTGACAATGAGATTTTATATTAGGAGAGTACATACAGGCTTGCTTCTTCCAAAAATTAAATGTGTATACCTGTAAGGGACAAAGGTGGTGAGAAGGAGAAAGGAAGCAAACTTTGGCAAAGTTTAAGAAAGTGCTGTCATTACAGTCCTAATAATAACTTAAAAAAAAAAAAAAAAAGAGAGAGAGAAATAAACCACAAACAAACAACAAACCACCACACCTCAAACAACAGCAAATACAAACCCAACACTGAAAAAGCAAAAGGCTAAAAAATGTCTACAGCTAGAACTGTCCCCTGGTCAGAATGATGCAGACACAATAGCTGAGATTGCACTGGCTAAAAACCACATGGAGAAGAAACACCACCATCTCTACTGCATTTTTTACTGCAATGTCAGAAAGCAAATAAGCATTTGCATAAGCATCCCAACATCATACTGTGGTAAAACACTTTTTATCTACATGCAGAGCTCTGTGCACACATTTAAAAGTATATTTTCGTTTCATAGCAGTACACCACATAGTAAATTTTCACTCAAGTGTAACTGTAGGAAATTCTCTTAATATTGAGTATTTTCTTATTTCTTTTCTAATGGCAGAAATAAAACTTTGCTATGTAGTACAGGAAGGATCTGGACACTAATCAATGAAATTTCAGATATCACAAGTTATTTAGTAGAACCCTGACATTTTGCTTAGAAATAACCTCTTCCTAGAGAAGGATGAGAGACAAAAATACAGAAATATGAAGGCAACTCTTGGTTGAGTATAAAGGTCCCTTACCCCTACTAAGAATATCATTTTTCTGTACTGTAATAATCATCTGAGACAGTCCTAACAGCACATTAACTCAGGAAAGTTTTCCACATTGGACATAGTGAAGCCATGAAACTCCACACAAACTGGTTCTTGGCCAAGACACCTTCCATCTTTTGAGATGAGTTAATATCAAAACATCTGTAGGAAGAGAACAGTGGCCTAAACCACATAGTGCTAGATTTATCTATAGTTTCAAAGGATGGATGCCATCCTTCAGGTTCCTTATTCTCCCTCCAGACAGGAAAAGCCATTGAAACATTGCCTCAGTCAGGGCAGGCAGTTCTGTTAGTGCAAGAACAGCGCTTTCACTTCATGGCCTCCCCAGGCTTAAAGTGCAGTCTATTACATGAGATTTTAACATACCAAACTATGCTTTATTTGAATTTCAGAAGGAATGTTCAAGTTAAAATTACCTTTTAGGTTTTAAGCAATAAAATTCAAGGCAAGGTACATAAACTATCTTAAAATGGATTAAATCCACTTATTTAAGTATTCTTTGTATCTTATGATCAATATACATATAATACACAACAAATATCCATCATTTCACTTAGCTGTATTGTATTTAAAGTGATCCTGTAATAAGTAATGAAAGGCCACACATTCAAACAAGACTTTGCTTAAAACAGGACTGTATTAGCTGGACTGTGATATGTAACACAATTCAATATTCCAAGATCTCCTCCTCCACAGGCTCGTCATCGATAACGAGAAAACCCTTGGCACTCTGCTGTACACACATTTAAATTCTAGTTTATTGGTGGTGTCTCTCATGTTTCATTTCCTTCCCTTTGAAATCACCATGAGAAAAAGGTGCATTAAAAACTGTGGTTTTATGCCTTTAGCTATTCCTCTTGCTTATTAACCTGACAATCTCACCTCCAAGTTCTTGTATAGAACTGTGGTTCCCGAAACACGTAGCTCCCAAATGACACACAGCAGAGAATGTTCCAGGCCAAAGCAGGCAGCTGTACAAACAAGGTCTCAAGTGACAACTGCAGGTACAGCTGTGCCAATGGATCCTTTGTACAGGAAGTCCAAGCACTCGAGTTTTGGGTGCAGGGCTGTGTTTGTGCACATCTGAATGTAAGGTTCACCATACAGGAGAGTATGGCTGTACCTGTGGAGCTGCACTGAGATTAATGTGGAGTTGCACAACATTGTCTTTAGCAATCAAGCCAGCTTAAACAGGCTCCAACCCCTCCCAGCCTTCATTCCTCTACCTCAGCTCTGCCAAGTGTTTTTGGGTCAAGATACAGGCAGACAGCAGCTTAACACCGTGACTCCAAGCCACAGACATTTGGAGGAATGAATGTTTCTGGTGTTCTGGGATGTCAGATCAGAATCAGATCCACATCACTTCAGGAATCTTGAACCTCTGCAACACCACGTGTTAACCTGTGTTAATGCTGCTCACTGCAAGGCTGATTACAGCAGTGGAGATGAGAGTGGATGGCTTGACTGAGAGGGAACTGCTGCTGTCAGAGTAATTACCCATGATACATAATCCAGTATTATTTTGGGACTTTCAGTGACAGGTGATTGCATGGTCAAAAGTCTGCAAGTTAAGCAATCATTTAAAAGCACACCAGGGAAAAGTTATTTTCTAAATTAAAGTAAGTGGCTTTTCATCTCTTTTAGTATCCAAAAGAAACTATCAGCCAATGGGGATCATGAAAACACAATGTATCACTTAACATAAAAAGTAATATATCTTATCTTCAGCACTCAAATAAGATTTAAAAATTTCAGCACTTCTCTCCCTAAGACTGATAATCAGCATCTTATCTTCATAATCAAGGACTTCTCTACACCTGTGCTAACAGTTCAATAACCACCACACTGGAAAGTACTAGCTTTCCAGCTAAGTTCAGTTCAAACTAAGTACAACATCACTTCTTCTCTTTGCAAGATGAAGCAAGACCAGCTAGTGAAAAGGATACCTAGTCTGTGAACCACTTCACTCCACATTAAGTCCTCACTTTTAAGTCAGAGCCAAGGGGAAGCTGAAAATGCATCCTAACCCTCACACCAGTACCTCCCTCTTGATGTGAGCCTTTAGAGCACATTAAGCTGATCTACAGCAATGCCCCTGCTGAGGATTTTGGACATCAAGTTCAAAGTTTGGCCTACTGCAGGATGAGTTTCTCCACTGAAGTGCCACCAGGAGCCTACTCCTTAAAATTCTATTCACCCGCAGCTCTATGGATTCCAGTATTCCTGCCCTGTTCTTTGGCAAAACTCATTATCACAAACCTGTCCCAAAGCCAAAGTCAGCAGGCCCAGAAGCTGTCACTGTACTTCAGCAATAACAATCATTCTTTCAAGGAAAAAGAATTGTTTGGAAAGTTGTTTACAGTGTCTATTGTAGCACAATAAAGCTCACAAGGTATTGTATTGTTAAATTAGAGCAGTACCATCCTTGGAAAGAACACTGCTGACAATTATGCTGTATTGAAGACCACCCTCCCAACAGCTTTCCAGTTCAAAGTGTTTTAAGGACTGATACATCAGTTGCTGTTGGATTCAGAGCAGGAATTCAATTCTACAAGAAACAAATTTCATTGGACATGAGTATAAATAGTAGTAGCCAGAACACTCCACTAATACAAACTCTATAGAAAACAAAGGATCTGTGCTAATCAAATTGGGTTCTAGTTTAGTGTTATCAGCAGACCTGCAGAAGTCCCAGAGTCTGAAAATGATGAAGTTCTTCACACTCAGATGCAGCTATTCCTTACCATAAAAAAGTCTTCCATCAGCCAGTTTAACCAGCAATTATACAACTATAGTTTTTACTTCAGCTAATTCTCACTAAAACCTAAACTGTAACCTTGTCTCTTATTTTCTTGTAGTATTAAAAATAGTCGTTATTAAAATCTCAGTACTTTTTTACCTTCACTACTGCATACCAGAGACCTGCTAGTGCAAAAGCTAGCACAGAGATTACTAGCTGGATGATGTGAAAATCATTAGTCACATATTGTATATTCATAAGCATTTGCTCATATCCAAGTGTTTGCTCTGAAGATACAAGGTTTAAGCAACAAAGGAAAAAACATGGTTTCTGGTTGTTTGAGAGTCCCATAGCAGAGTTGTTCAGAGAGGCAACTGGATTAGAACAGGAATCAGGAAGTCCACCAAGCTCCAATGCTTTAAAAAATACAAACTGCAATTCATTCTCTTTGCTACTGCTCATTTCTAATTCCAGAAACCACAGGTTTTTATTATACTGCAAATTTCCCAGCCAGAATTGTGCAAAACATACAAAGTTGTCTCCTGGGCAGCCTGAGCTGAAGTCTGCAGAGATGCTACAAGCTTCTTCCAGCCAGCCTGTTACTGAAATGCCACCAATGCAGTGAGAAACCCTATTGAGATTGTCTTTCCCAGAAGAAAAATGCAGATGAAATGAATCCTTCCAAGGAGCAGCTGCACTTGAGTTTGTCCCTGCTGATTCACTGAAGCTCAGATGCATTTCCTTGCCAACAGAGGACGGAGGTATAGTATTAAAGAGAGAAAAATTCCTGGTGTTATGTAATTCTTGTAGTCTGCTACTATGATTTTGAGAACTGTCCAACATGGAATGCACGTGTGTCAGGTGAGCTGCTGGCTTGTGGTGATCTGGGCCATTGTCACATACTCGTTTCTGGGTGAAATCTTCTTTCTTCATAGTCCTAGAGCACACGAGCACAGCTTTGATGCTTCACAACAGGCTGGATTTGAAGAAGAGTGACTGAGTCTAGTTGCAGCATACAGCAGAAGCAGCACACCAAGTCACAAGTCAATGGATCTCAATATGGACCTAAAGAGAAAGAATGCAGGAAGTTATTACACTGATAACCCAGTTTCCTGGTTCCCAGTGTACTGAACCAAAAATAATTAACACTCTTTCACATAAAGAATAACCCAGCTACAGAAAGTAACAGTTGTCCCAACAGATAAGTCCCCCTACAGGCTGCCTGAGCACATCCAGAGGGGTAGGAAGTATGCCCAAACACCAGCTGCCCTTCTATAGTTTCAGTTTAATCTGCTACAAGCTCTCTTTCAGTGACAGGCATGAAAGTGAGTCAGCAAAGGAGAAGCCAGAGAGATTCGCTGTGTAACAGCAGCATTTCCCCTCACCAATGGACAGGCTGGGGCTGATTCCTGGCTTAACATGGAAGGTTAATATTAAAGTAATCCTCCTGTAAACAGAAGTGCAAGCTGAAATCAGACACACAACGCTGGAAATCGACAAAAGCTTCCCGGAGGGAACTGGTCAGACTGGCTGGCCCAGCAGTTAGCGGGGATCAGCTGTAGCACAAAGGAAAGCTGGTGCTGTTCCAGGAGAGCCATTCTGTACCAACACTGATAACGAGCAAAGGCAAGGCTTTTTCAGCTACCAGGGTTACCAAGCTACGTGTACAACTCCTGGCCATCTGGCTCATTTTCAAGCTTCACAATTTTAGGGCAAATCGCAACAACAAAAATAAGAGATGCCACATTTTGACCTCTTCCCATTTCAAATTACCTTTTACAAGTAACAAACTCTAACCAGACTTGTTTTGCAGCCCTTGGCCACTGGCCAGATGTCAAAACTTTCATTACAGCTATGTTTACGAGGAGAAAGAGTGTCTGATCCTTGGCTAGAACAGACGCTTGTAGCAACAGTGCACAGCCTGTTCCTGCTGCCAGTTAAGTTAAAAGTAAATTTTTTATTTCACAAAAACAATGAAACTCCAACCCTACAACAGGTCAAAGCTGTGTTAGAGTTCCACGTTTTGTAGAAACAGGCTCAAAACAAGAGAGATACAAATTCAATCTGAAGCATCTTTTTCATGCAATAACACCGGTTTTTAAAACTGTCTGCATTTTCCGTACTGCAACTATTCTTGATTTCAAAAAAAACCCCAATCAACCGATGAAGGAAATTATTTGCTCCTTACAAGGTGTCAGGACCGTGCTATCAAAGTGCACACATTCACGATTTATTCTCAGTATTTAAGTCAGCTATGGCTTGGGAAAAGGCACAGGGAAGCGGGGCGTTTGCTGCTGACGCGCAGAGCGAGCAGCACAGCGGGGCACTCGCCCCCGGCCACCGGCAAGGACAAGGCTGCGGGGCTGCATCCGCGCAAAGCCAAGCGGCACTGCCCGGTGACACGGGGCAGGCAGAGCCCCCGCCCCGCCGCACGGACCGGCACTCCTTGGGGGCGCTCCGCCGTTATCGGGAGAGCGGCTGCGAACCGCCCCCGGGCCCGGCCGGTGACACCGGGACACGAGCCCGGCCCGGCCCCGCCGCCCCCGCCCACCTGCAGCCGCACGTTGAGCATCATGGAGGCGACGATGTAGAGGTAGGGGAAGTTGATGCGGAGCTTCCAGGCCAAGTCGAAGAAGATGAGGAGGGTCCTGGTGAGCCCCTTGCAGAACACGCCGTAGGACCTGGCCGCGGCCGACTGGGAGAGCCTGGCAGCGAGTGCGGACAGAGCCGCCGCCATAAACCCGCCCCCGCTCCCGCGGCCGCGCCGCGCCCGGGCGCCGCCGCCGCCTCCCCGCGCTGCGCGTGCCCGCCGGGCGGGGCGCGCGGCCGCGCGTCAGCACCGCGCGTGCGCCGGCCGGGCCGGGCCGGGCTGCCGCAGCGCGCGGCTCTGCTGGATGCGCATGCGCTGGAGGCGGGCGGGGCGGGGCCGTTGGAGAGGGAGCGGCCCCGCCCTCACGCGCCGCCCCTCGGACCAGGCCCCGGTGTCGGTGCCGGTGCCGGGAATGGGAATGCAGAGGGAGCTTTCGGGGTCAGCACAGCGATCATCGAGTCCCGCTGCTGGCCCTGCACAGAGCACTCCCCAGGAGTCCCGCTATGGGCCTGAGAGCGTTGTCCGGACACTTCCTGAACTCCTGTCAGGTTTGGTGCTGTGGCCGCTTCCCTGGGGAGCCGTTCCAGCCCCGCCGCCCTCTTGGGGAATGTTCTGCTGCTGATACCCAACCTTAACCTCCCCTGGGTTACCGTCACTAAACCCATTTTGTGCGGGCCTGAGCCAGGTGTGCTCTCGGGCCTGCTCAGTGGCACCTGCACTGATGGATGTTGTGGAATCATAGAAGGAATTGGGTTGGAAGGACCTTTCGGGCCACCCAGTTCCACCCAGGAACGCCTTCCACTGTCCCAGGTTGTTCAATCCCCATCCAGCCTGGCCTTGGACACTGCCGGGGCTGGGACAGCCACAGCTTCTCCGCAACAATCTGTGCCGGGGCCTCACCTCCCTCACATGGGGGAATTTTCCCCGAACATCTAAACCCACTCTCTTTCAGTGTGAAATGTCAGTGATGGTTTCTGGGTTTGGGTGCATGTTTTTGTTATTTTGTTGTTTACACAGCCATGTGATAAATTCAGTGAGCCAGCTGCTGTCACAAGGAAATGCTTGCTTTGCCTTTCAAGCCAATATTTGAGTTACATAATGAATTAAAAATACACTGTGCAGGTCTGGGTTACACACAAGATTTTAAAAACATTTTGCAAACATTTCCCAGGAAGATCTTTGAGATATATTACCATAATGACACTTTCAAGTAGGCAAAAATGTCCCAACAGATGAATAGTTGACCAATATAATTTTTGGACATGGCCCCCTTTTTTTGCCCTAGAACTGTTCTTTACAGTTTCCATTCAATCAACTTTCAATAAATGAAATGAAACAGAAGAATCAATACATTGACCTAAACTTCTTATAAAATACTATTTTATTGACACAGAAACAAGCTAATGTATAGAGAAAGAATCATTCCAGAGCAGGACATTCAGCAGCTTTCCATTACTAATTGGAAAACCATGTAGGATACACAAAGGTTAAATCAGGAAGCAGATTAACTTTATATTTACCAGCAGATGTCTGCAGTCTCATTAGTTCTGGCTCATGTTGCACATTGCAACATGAGTGACACAGTATCGATTTTAAAATCTTGATTAAGAGTGAATTACTTTCTACGCTAAAATAGTCAATATAATTAATAAATTAGGTCATAATACCAAGTTAGCATCAGTATTTATTTGGATCTAATTATTTCATTAAATAGTGAGACTGATAAAACACTCTTTAGCTTTCCAACAAAGAAATTAGCAGATAATGCAATTGAATACCAATTGAAGAGATTTACCAGATTTTGTCACATGAAGATTTGGAAATTAGCTAATTATTTTGATAGTGAACTAAACCTCAAAGGCATCCCACACTTCCTCTTTTGGTTTCAGCTCTGTCATGGTGGTAAAATCATTTTCAATTTAGCTAAAACACTGATTACTTTAGTATGCAGAAACCAAAACTATTGACATGCAATTTGCAGCTGATGCCTGTAGAGATCATTTTCCATCACTTTAATGCCATCATCTCACTTTTGCTTCTCAGCCCTGACTTGTGTTTTTCTGTTGCATCAGAGAACATCTTTATCTTCTCTAAACTGTTCATGTTCTCTTTCATTTTGCCTACAATTTCTTCTCAGGTATTCAGATATTCCTCTCTTCAAAGAAAAAATGTTGTGAGTCAACATTACTGAGTTGTTACATTTTCAAAGTATCCCCTTAAGCTTTCTCAATGTATATCCATAATATTTAGTAGTTCCTCATAGGTTTATGAAAAAATTCCTTTTCTTGGCTCTGCAGCATGACACAGAACAATCCTTGTCCTTGAGATCAGGTCTCCAAGAACTAAAAATGACACAGATAAATTGTGAACAGTGAGTGTGCAAATGAGACAGAGTTTAGGGTTATTTATGCTTACAGTTCTTTCTTTCTGGTGCCTTTTATACCCACTGCTATGCAAGCAAATATTGCATTTACTGATTGCAAAAGCCCAAATTCAAACAGGCACTTGGAAGAGGGAAAAAGTCAAATATTTTAGATTGAATAGAATGAAAGTTCAGTTAAAAAAAAAAAGGCACCAGAGAGTTCCAACAAACCCCTTCTTGTGAGTGGGGTTTTTAGGAGTGAAAGGAAACTTGTCATCAGCTGTGGTGGCCTGTCTGCTGCCACCGTGCCTTCCTTCCAGCAGTGACCTGCCAGGACACTCCCAGGCACGCCTCAGAGAGTTTATCGTCCCTGCTGACAAAAGCACTGAGCTTGTGATGCCATTTGAGAGCCCTCCCTGTCCAGAACCTCTTAGGAAATGACCAGCACGACACACTGGGCTGGCACAACACGACACGTGCAAGGGACAGTCACATACAGGGGAGGCCACTGACAGCAGGGACAGCTCCCACACCAGCTGCTGGCTTATAGCAGCCTTGCACACAAACACAGTGACAGGTATTTTTAATCAGTTTATTCAGGGGTCTCACAATAATTCAAAATACCCAAGTGCCAGCAGTAAGCAGAAATAAGCAGAAATACCCCAAAATATCCAGCTGCATCTCTTGGTAAAACAGAAGGTGGTTGATGTATGTCACTGTTAGCCTGGAGTGTTTTACAAACAGAACAATTTTGTAATGTTTATATTTAGGAAGTGGGGAATAAATCAAATACCTTATTTTGAGAAGTTTTCCTCTTCACCAAAATTGTAACTTAGCAGCTTATCAGTATAAAATCACTGGAGGGAAAAAACCACTGTAGGTTTTCATACAATTTGTATATTCTATTTATGCCAAAAAAAGCTATTTTGTATTTATTTATTGTATCTAATACTCTTAAAAGTTCTTCAAAATTTCCACAAATGGTCCCAGGAGGAATAGATCCCAGGATATATAATCACTTTTTAATAATTGTCTTGTTTCTGTAATAAATGTGCATTTCTGTTTCAAGTGTTGACCGTGCTGTATGATGAACCCCTGATTTTAATTTCTGGCTTTGATCTAATGTGCTATTTGTCTGGTTTTTGTCTTGCTCTCCCCTCCAAGAGAAGCTGTTCAGTTGGGATGTGAGTCACAGCTGTGCAGCATGACAGGAGGAAGTAGGCTTCTTCCCATTCCATCTGTTCTCAGACAAACCAAGCACAGAAGGTTTGGTCCTTTTTTAGGTCCTAGCTCTGCTGAAGTCCATAAGCTTGTCTGCAAGTCTGGAGCAAAACAAACATTAAATCTTTCTAAGGAAATCAGGGGCCACATCACAGCTTGTAGCTTTTGGCTTTATTCATGTGAAAAATGACTGGACAATGGAAGGCAGCAAAACTAGTAATACCAAGTGGGCTTATGTCATGGTTAAACCTTGATACCCTTTTTCTTGCTATTTTAAGGCTCATTTCTGTGAAATGTTTGATATCAAGATGGAAGTTGAGAGGCCCTTGGGGCTTCCATGTCTGTGTGTTTCAGCAATGCCTCACCTCAGGGCATGATGTGATGCCTATAAAAGGCTTATTCCCATATTTCTGCTGAGGGAGTTAAAGGGGATAAAAAACTGAAGAGAAAAACACAGAGAGAAGTGTCAGGTCGTTGTTTATAAATATATAATGATGCCTCTATTCCAAAAGCTCGCAGCCATATACAGGGATTACTGTGTGTAGTCCCATGGCCTTCCACAACAGTTGAAGCACTGTCTGTTACTGCCTGCTAAACCTGAGGGCAGACATCAGTGAATGCAGAGCCTTATGTGGTTTTTGTAACTGAAATTCCTGACAGAAGAGAGATTGATCAGAACTACCTAAAGAAAATACAGGACTTGTTTCTGTTTTATTCAGATACCAGAGAAATCATCCATGCTAGAATCACATGAATGGGATGCATTTATTTTACAATGCTTTATTAATAATGTAAAGATTTACATCCTAACATTTGATTTTTATGCTCCTTTAAACTGTTCTCTCTGATGCAGCAAATGCTGACATTTAAAACTTGTGGTTCCTTTTTTATTGCTGGCTTTGGTTCCTCTAGAGCAGACTGACTGCTATATTTGAACAGTGTACATATCACATGCAAGTACAGGGTTTTTTCAACACTCAGGAAGCTAATCATGCCAAAACTGTTTGCCTGGAATATCTATCCATTACTTCTGGATTAGAATATTTTCTAACATTAATTTTCTGTCAGGGTACTTCCCCAAGTTCTCTGAATTTCCTCCACAGCAATAGTGTCACTTTCCCCAATTAAAAATATGTGCTCCATTACCTTGACAAAGAGATATCAACTAAAGAATTCAAGCATCATTAAGCAAAAAACTTGGCATCTCAGGCAACTGTTAGGTGAGAAGCTTTAAGTAATAGCTACTGTCCAAATAGCTGGAATAAGTACTACTGTCTGGATTTAAAACCAGAGGGCAGAGGGGCTCAGAGAGTGACAGGCCAGAAAGGTGGATAGCACCACAGGTGGAACCTGAGTCCAGGAAGGAATTTTGAATCCTCACTGCTGTCTAACATTGACTTCTTTCTGCCAGGTACTCTGTACCTAATACTGCCTCATTAAATACCTGACTTTTGCCACCAACTCAAATTAGGGTCAAGCCTTAATTACAATTCTTACAGACAATTATGTCAGCTATTTTAAGATGAAAAAGCATCTGGAAACCCTGTTTTCTCCAGTAAGGTCTCTCTGTTTTGTGTGAGGTTTGGGGGGTTTTGCTTCTGGTTTTAATAGAAATTATCTAAAGAAAGAAGAGTGCAATATGCTGAAAACTTTATTCCACCCTCTGACCCTTCACACCTCTGCCTCACATAGAATTGGCTTTTGCACTTTAGTCCAAGCCCCGGTTTCCAGGTGAATTCCAGTTACAGCTTTTCACCCTGAACCAGTTTTTCCATTATTGTTAAGAACAGAAGGTTACTTTTGACCTCAGAGTTGTACATGCTGTGTCCTGCAGGCAGCTGAACAGAACCCCTGTCAGCTGGAGGTGTCACTGTGAGTAAGGGAGCACACTGTGAATCACTGCCAGGTGTTCTGCTTGTTTCCCTGTACAAAGGGTACACTGGCTCTTCTCTATTTCCCTGTGGCTTCATTCATGAGCTGTCAGTCACAGAGCACAGTAATAATTGGGGATGAAAGATACTACAAAAGTGGCAATAATTACTGTCTCTGTCATGTTGATAGTCTGTGTCATGGTGAGTAGAACTTTCTGGTATTGCATCAGTGTGATTACCCTGCCACTCCCCATCCACAAGGGAGAATAATCCTCCCTCAGTGCCAGCACACACACAATACACACATTCAGGCACTATCCCAAACAATCTTAAATAATGATTTCTTCTTGTTGTCTAAGAAAAAGGCTTTCAACAGGAATTGTAATGGTGAGAGAAGACAAGATGATAGAGTGTGGAATAATATTAAGACTGATCTAAGCCTCAGCTGTATGATTCATGATTTTATCAGAGGTATGGAAAGATTTATAATGGGTTATTGTCACTGCCATTCATTATTTTCTTCCATCCTACTCCTCTGTGAGGTGCATTTGTAACTATTCTGTGTACAACTCAGCACTGCAGTCATAGGTATCCAACTGAGAATTCTTCTAATAAGTTGTCTGTTATTAACTCACTCCTTTGCCCTATGTTTCATCCTGTAAGTTTCCATGTTGTTCTTTCTTCTCACTCTCAGGGGAAAATCCATACCTGCAAAGTGTTGAGTATTTGTAGCATGATGTAAGTTATCTTTTTCTCTTTAAAAACAAACACACTGCATACTAGGTGAACCAAAAAGGATGCAAGAATGAAATAGAATGTAGCTGGAATATAGTAATGTTTCACAATAGAATAATTATCACATCATGTATTTTAAGGAGCGTACACACAATTGTCTGCCAGGACAAATAAAGCTAATGTAAGAGAGATATCAGCTACGATTTCAAATGCAAAATTTTTAAAAATTCCAAATGGCATTTTCTATAACATTTGAGGAAATAAATATTTACAAATGTGTGGAGGAAAATTGTCTAAATATATTGCCATTATCATCATCTACCCAAACTGTAATATTATTTTTAATGACTAACAGTAAGTATTTCTGTAGGTATTTTCTAATGTTGTCAATTATATACCAAATTCAGTATAAAATTGTCAATTTAAAACCTATGTAAACCATGCCTTGTGTTTTAACTCAAGTATTTTTTGACAGTGCAAAACAATTGATCCCAAAACAATAGGGTGGATGAGCACTGAGAAGAACATACGTAAAAAGATAATGCTTGTCTCATGACAGGATCATAAAACAATTAGTGCTGAAGTGTTTTGTCTGTTACAGCCTTCATCCTTGTCTTTGTTGCTATTTTGTAATTATGTTGTAAATGCTGCTGTACCTCTTTTTCATAGAAAAAGCTCTAATCGTCCCTCTGTTATACACTGGATAAAAAAAGAACCAGTGAAGGAAGAGATAGGTGGTGGAAAATCAGAAGCAGTTTTATGAATCCCTGGAATCTTGCCATGTCCCGGGTGTGACATCAGTCAGGCGCCGGTGGTGCTGCCCTGTTCCTGTGCGGGATCTCCGAGGCCCCGGGAGCAGCAGGACCGCGGTGACCCTGCCCGCATCTCCCGGTCCCGGCGGCACCTCCCGGTCCCGCCCGCACCCCCCGGTCCTGGCGGCACCCCCCGGTCCTGCCCGCACCCCCCGGTCCTGCCCGCACCCCCCGGTCCCGCCCGCACCCCCCGGTCCTGCCCGCATCTCCCGGTCCCGGCGGCACCCCCCGGTCCTGCCCGCACCCCCCGGTCCTGCCCGCACCCCCCGGTCCTGCCCGCATCTCCCGGTCCTGCCCGCAACCCCCGGTCCTGGCGGCACCTCCTGGTCCTGGCGGCACCTCCCGGTCCTGGCGGCACCCCCCGGTCCTGCCCGCATCTCCCGGTCCTGCCCGCAGCTCCCTCCTGTGGGCACAGCGCGGTGCCATTGCCAGCAGCACAGGCTTGGCTTTAGCGATACTGATCTTACGTGACAAGTCACTTCAGGTTCCATCTGTGTGAGGGAACATGGACATACAAGTGTTGCAAAAATAGCCTTTAGGTTCACAGTGGTAGGATTTCCTCTCTGATGGGAAATATCTGAGAATTACTTCTGCTCAATGAAAGAAAAAGGAAAGGGAGTAACTGTCTTGGAATGCTCTGTCCACTGATGAAGTTGCATTGTGTGGTATCAAAATAACTTAGAAATGTCCTGAAATTAAGAGGTGATCAAATCACTGGAAAACCATCCCTGCTGGCGGTTTCATTCCTCCTCACTTTGCAGGAGCAGTGTGTGCATGGGTCTTCTCCTCACACTTCTACCAGGAACAGATGGCAACACAAACAAAGGGAACGGTGCTCCTGTGCATCAGCCCAACCAGGACATGCTCTGGCAAGTAGAGCTATGGCAAGAACTAATTGTAGAAATTAAGACTCCTGGGATCATTAGACCTGCTCTGCTTGACTTCTGCTTCACTATTTCATGGAAATAACTGGTTTGCTTGAGTGAAAAAGGAAACCCAAAGCTCTGTGAGGCCTGACAGTCCCTGAGTTCTGCCATCTTGAGAAGGCTGAATGTGCACTGATCTGATGTAAAACTTGCCAGCACAATTAACGTCACACACAGGATAACGAGAGGAGGGTGCAAAGATCCAAGGATGAAGGGAAACAAACTGCCTCTGCAATGGTAGCACAGTGAGAGAGATGGTCCCGTGGCAGGTGCCTGGCTGGGGAAAGTGGGCGCCTGCCCACAGCAGCAGCGGGGGAATGTTGGGGTGAGCTGAGTTACACGTGCTCAGTACGTCTGTGGGGTAAACACATGAACGTGCTTCAGGAGATTGCTGCATGATGGGTGCCAGGCGGGATAGACGGGATCCACGGTGGTGTCAAAGGCAGCTCTGTGTTCGAGAGCGACTTGTTACCCACCACGGGGCTGCTGTGGGACGCTGCCCAGCCCGCTGTCCCTGACCGGGTTGCGGGCTTGTGCCAGCAGTGCCAGCGCTGACATCCCCGCTCAGAACGGCTCCGCCTGAACACACCACGCACGGATCAAGGGCCGGGGCTGTGCTACTGACCCAGTCTAGGAGCGGAGCTCCGGCCCTCCGCCCGCTCCCGCCCCAGCCGAAGCACCGCCCGTGAGGCGGCCCCGGCGCGGCCCGGCCGGATGTGAGCGCGGCGCCGCTTCCTGCGCCCGCAGTCCGCCCTCTCCCTCCCCGCCTTGGGTGGTGCCGCTGCCTCGTCCCTGCTCCAGGCTCAGGGCGGAGGCGGCCGCCGCTCCCTGCTCCGCTCAGCAGCAGCCCCGATGCAGGCCATCAAGTGTGTGGTGGTGGGCGACGGGTAAGTGCGAGGGACGCTCGGCCGGGGCCGGCCCTGAGCCGCTCCGCCGGCCCTGGGGGTGTCGGGCCGCGGGGCGGGAGCGGAGCCCGGGCCCCGCCGCGGGGTGTGGGCGATCCCGGCGCGGGGCGCGGGCGCGGCCCGGCCCGGCCGTCCTGAGGGAGCGGGGCTGGCTGGGGCCGGGGCCGGGGCCGGGCCGTGGCGGGCGGGCGGCCGGGGGCGGGTGGGTGGCGGCCGCGGCTTCCTGCTGCTGCTGCTGCCGCTGCTGCCGGCGGGGAGGGGAGCGCGGGCGCGGCGGGGCCGGGGTGTGCGGGGTCCGCAGGCCGGGCGCGTCTCCGGGCCGAGCCCGCATCGCCGCGGGGCCGGTGCTCCGGGGCCGGGCCGTGCTGGTGGCCGAGCGTTTCGCCTTGGTGCGGGCAGGAGCGGCCGCCGTGAGTGAACAGGGTGTGCTGGGCAGGCCGGGCCGCGTCCCTGCACTGCCACTGCTTGCTGGGGTTCTTTCATCACCGAAGTAGTCCAAGTGTATTAAAATAATTACTGTGGTTTTAATTATATGCGAACATTAATATTGATTTGAAATACTTTTTTGTGAAAGTAACAAACTTGCTGCCTTTTAAGATCTTGGTTTTTGACATCTGACTTTAGCAGTAAAACTGAGTGAAATGGGCTCAACTCTATGCAGATCATAAATGCTTTTGGGCAGAAACTGATTTTTTTGCCTGCAGACATCTGGTCTTGTAAGGCTCCTGTCTACAGGAGAATGATAGGCCGTTGAAATACAAATAGTTAATGATATACTTGTCTGTAAGGACTGGTTACACCTACAGTATCTTAATATGGTGTTACTTATATGTGAAACAAGTTGAGGATGCTTTCTGAATTGAGTTAACTCAAGTTTAATAATTGGATTTCAGTGTGAGGAGTGCTGGAATTGAGAAAAGAGTTTGTGTTTGGTATTTTTGAATATTCTCCACAATTCTATTCTGCTCAGCTCAGAGGGATTCTCTCTCTTCCTGCATGTCAGAGCTCAGGGGAACATCCCAGTCCAGCTGGAAAACAAGACTTGACTTATGCAGTTTGAGTTGTTTTTTTTTTTCTTTTAGGAGAAACAAAAATCCTAGTGTAGACTGAGCATAATTGGTATCACAGCAAACTTTTGTAGATTACAGAGGGGTGAAGTGTAGCTAAATGGACTCAGTACAGTGGTCTGTAATTTCACATGGTGCCTTATTTTTGAAGTTATTTGTGTGTGTTTGGGGGGGGGTTGTTAATTTGTTTTTAAGGATGTGAAATCCCTAAAAAGGCAGCAAAGTACGGCTGAAAGATAAACCTTACAGTGTGCCAAATTTGTTTTGAGTCACTATGTATGGTTTGGAACCATATGAACATGAAAGTGGTATCTCAATAAACCATTGTCATAGCAGTGTAATTCTTTGATGCCAGATAGGGTAACTGTGGACTGCTCTTTTGCTTATATTGAATTTAAACCCAACAAAATTGCTTTTCTACTATATATGTATATGTTTGGTTTTTTAAAAATTCATCCGAACTCTGTATTTACAATGCTGTAAATAAGTGTGATGCATCATGTTTGGGTGGGGATAAAGTTCAGTCTACTTCCTCCTCTAGAAGTGAGAACTCAGCACAAACCAGCTGTAGAATGTTCAGTAATTCATTCAACAGAACAGTTCTTTGGTCATTTGCTTTGTAACCCATCCTTCTTCCTAGCACTTCTGTTGTTCTCTGTCTTGGAAATGTAGGTGGTGTGGTTCTACCTGACTTTTGTACAGATGTGGGAACAAAATACAGTAGTTTAATTTATTTTCCTTCCTCTTTAGTTAGAAACAAATCTTAAGGTTCTTTTCAGGTACTGTTGCTCATTTTTGGCCATTCCCTGTGCACTGTTTTTAAAATACAATTAACTATTTGTCTTTCTTTGTGCTGTTGCTGCTTCAAGAGCTCCAGCATTGCAGGTATTCTAGGAAACGTCTTGTTTGGCTTAGATAAGGCCAAAGTTTTAGTGTTCCTGTAAAACAATGCAGGTTAAAGATTTGCTTATGTAATATAAAACTTGGGTATTGTTTTACCTACCCTCCACAGAGATCTGCTAGGAACAAAAATAAACATACTTTAGAAGTACCTGTGGTTATTTTTCTATTTTGTTGAAGAGTAGGCTGTTTCTCGTATGTAAGTCACTTTTTGTTCTTAGAGTTTTGACCTGGGCATGCTTGGACAACTAACTTGACTAGGAAAGTGTGGCATGTGTGCTAGTTTGGGCTATCGTATTTCTCCCTTGTTTTTTTTTTATTTAGCTGTGGGGATTGTTTGGGGGAAAATGAATGACAACTGTTGCTTTGAGCTGTCATGATTGCTAGAGAGGAGGAGGAATGTGCAGGACAGATGAAGAGCAGCCGCTGGAGTAACTGCAGGAGTTGCTGTTATTGACACTGGAGAAAAAGCATTGGTGGAAGTTATTTTTAGCAGCTTTTGTTTTCACTCCAAAAAGGCAGCTGTTCAGTGGTACAAAACCTCCAGTGGTGTTGTGTAATGTCAGAAGTTCTGTGTTTGGGAGAAATCACCAATTGCTAGGTGCCACAGAAGTTGTCGCACTTCATGCTCTTTTGTTGTAGGCATTTTTAATTGTGGAAATGCTGTAAGAGCAGTAATTTAGGAGTTCTTGTTTGGAATTCTGCTTGATCTGAGGCCTTTGTCTGCTAAAGCTGTGCTTTTTTTGTGTGTATTTGCTTTGATGGCTGGGGAGAAGGGGATGGTGTGTGTACGGTAAATTGGCTCCTGACTGAGTGTGGTGCGGTGTTTGTGTGAGACACTGAACACCTCAGATCCCTCCCGTGCCATCCAGAGAAAGTGCAATGACTTGAAATTTGGTAACTCGTGTTACTGAAAAAGTTCTTTAAAAAGCAGTTTTCTAAGTACTGAAGAGCGTATTTGGGAGAGGGTGTGGCACATTGAGTAATAGAGCTTATCTGAGAGCTGTGTGTAGCTAAACCTCCTGTAGCAGCAGTGCTGAACTCTTGATCCCAGGGTGGTACTCGGGAAATCTCAGCTACTCTTTAGTGCCTGAGCACAGACCTGGGCATCCTGTCTGCCAGAGGGGGAGGTCATGTCGTCAGAGAAAGAAGGAAATGGCACAAGCAAAGCCTTGTGTGAAGGTTACCCCCTGTTTACAGGTAAAGCATGGCTCCAAGGAGCTCTGCTACAGTGGGGAAACTTCATAAAACTTGTTAGCTTAAATAAAGAGAAGATATGTTTTGTTCTTAGGAATTAGTACATATGTGGTTATACAGATGTGGTAATACATTGATTTCTGGGTGCTACTCAGAATCAAAAAGGGACTCTGCTGTCTTTTGTTAAGGTAGTTTTGTTAAGCATTTAAAGCTGGATTTCTGCAGGCCATGTTTTTAATGACAGTCAAGTGTTGCTAGTTTCATTTATGTAATAGTGGGTGGACAGAACTGTGATTAAGTAGTTGCTAGAAATCTTATGACTAATCTTGGTGTTATTTTAGATTCTTAGTCTCAGCCTTTATGTGTAAAGATTTAAACTTTGCCAAACAGTTGGAATTCTCTTTAGGGGAGTGCTTTATTACAGAAATTAGTAGTCTAAAAAAGTTGATAAAGCACTTAGAGGATGTACTTTATAAAGGTAGGCATTAGTGTTTATTTTTAAGACTGGTGACCATAATGATCTGATTCGTGTGGCAGTGAGCCAGAAGGCAAGGAAGGCAGGAAACCTGGTTGGAGTACATCTGAAATGGGGTTGTTGAACGTGTTTTTTCTTGTTTAAATGGCTCTGGCTGATTGGTGCTGCAGAAACACACTACAGGCACTTCTGAGCTTGGAATGAAATCTCTCACCACATTCCTGTGCTGTTCTGATTCGCCAGAGCAGGCTCGGGAGTTTCAGTGCAAGGCAGGCAAAGGAGCCTGGATGCACAGAATAGTTCTTGATCTGCTGCTGAAAATGTTGAGTTCAACATTAATTTGTTGGAAGCTCAAATTACCTGTAATGCCCTGACTGGAAGCTGAAGTGTCAGCCCAGACAGGTTCCAGAGGCGTGAGAATGAGTTGTCTCTGTGCCTCAAGAGATTTCCCAGAGCATTTGGCTGTTGCTGCTCTCGGGATCCTGAAGGTTTTCCCAGCTGTCCTTGGTGAGCTGGCCCAGCACAGCCGCTGGGTGTTTGAGAGCAGCTCACAGCACATCCCAACTGATCTAACTCAGCAGCAGGCAGCTAAAATAGCAAGTTGTCCTTATGGGGGAGGAATAACTTTCCTTAACTCCCTGTTCTGGCTCGTTAGAGGTAGCTCAGGAGCTAAGATGGGATCTCCTCTCTGACAGCTGTTAAACAGGTATCTGCATGGTGAACTCTCCTTGATTGTTGCCCACACAACTGGTTTTTTAAGGGCAAATCCATCTACTTTTGAGCACAAGTATATCTCAGACCTTTTACAACGAGGGAATGTTCAGAGATTGTACTTAATGAGAACAGAATTAAATGCCTCCTTTCATGATGCCATTATAGCTTGGTAAAGAGAGTGTGTGCTGAAAGGAAAAAACCCTCAGACTGTGTGAGGAGCTGGTGTCTTAGAGGCAGGTGAGAAAACCAGGGTGGAAAACTGCCTGGAACGATCAGAGTTGCAGCAGATGGGGTGTTGTGGCAGGTATTAGCTAAGAAACATAAGGCAAATTACAATTAAAAATGAGTGTGTGGGACAAAATCCCAAATAATTTTGCACACTGAAGTGTCTCTTCTGTAGCTGGAGCATTTCAGGCGATGTCAGAAGGTGCTGTCAAATCCCTTCTTGGGCTAATGCTGTGAGGAACTGCTTAAAGTTGAATGGAGGGACTTTGGTTAAGGTTGAGCCGTGACTTATGGATATGACACAGCTCAAATTCACTGGTGAAGGATTGAGTTCAGGAGGCTCATGAGTCAAACCTCATCCTAATGACACCATTACGTGTGGGTGCACCAAAGTTGCTGCTGACTGGCTTGGAGCAAATGGCTGTGGTGATAAAACATCTGCAAGACAATGCAGTTTTCCCTGGCCAGGAGCAGGAAGGGGGATCGGGCTGTCTGGCAGCATCCCTGGAATCTCTCACAGGGTCAAAGGATTGTGCACTGCAAGGGAACCAGTCTGCAGTGTCACACTCCTTGCAGATACTATTTTAAAAAGAGAAATAAGGCCCAGTTTCAAGTTTTCCAACACTTAATTGAAACTGTAATAAAAATTGAATGCTGTCATTAATCAAATGTTTGACTCCAGATAAGATGTGGGGGGAGGGTAGAGAGGGAAGGATTTGGCTGCCAGAGTTTTGAAGGAATCCTGGAACAGAGCCTTGTCCTGCCCCCATCTGAGGCTCTTGTGAATTAGATCAGTAGGAAGAGGTTTGCTGTTCCAAGTTCTCCAATCCTGGAATGTAATTTATCTATAAATCAGTTAATGAAATATTTGAGTGAATGCATGTGGGGAGTCACTTTGTAATAGCAGTAAATAATATGAGAGTTATCTTTTGTATTCATTCCTTAAATACTGCAAAGTAATGATGTGTTGAGAAATTATACTTTTCAAGCTTTCTTTACCTTCACTTATATGCAAGTATACAATTTTCTGGAAAAGATAAGAGTTTTGGAATTGTGTAAGGGTATCTGGAAATATTCTCAGTTTCTTTATAATTTCAGAGAGTTGGAAGAAGGCCATCTTTCTGAGTATTCAGTCAGATGACTAGGAGATATTAGTGGTCTAATTAATTCATGTGGGTTTTTTGGGGGTTTTTGTGATTAAAAATAAACAAAATTGGGTAATTTATCACTTCACAAAATGGATGTTTATATACTAGGTGTGTTTTCATTGCCAGTCATTTTAAAGCTGCAGTCTGTCAGCTGTTTTCCTGCACAGGAGTGACTGGAGATGTTCAGTTGTCCTTGGGTGTCTGGATGTAATTAGTCTTCTTCCCCCTACAGGAATATTATTTCTTGTTATTCAAGATGAATGTGTTTTACATGTGAACTTTCTTTCTTTGCAGTGCTGTAGGTAAAACATGCCTACTCATCAGTTACACAACCAATGCATTTCCTGGAGAGTATATACCCACGGTGTAAGTACTTGTGAAATCCAAAGAACTCATTCCTGTCAGCTTCTCAGTGCCTGCTGCCATTCCAGATTCCTTAACTGAATTGTTTGATTTGGCTGCAAGCACCCCTCAGGTGTGTGAGGAGCACTTTGAGCTTTCCTGTGGCACAGTCACCCCAGTGCTTGCTGATGGTCCCTCAGTTCTGGCTCAGTTCTGGCTCAGTTCTGGCTCTCTGTGCCCTCTGGGCCTGCCTGATTAGGGACTAACATTTGCTAACATTTTACCAGAGGTTGTTCTCTTCCAAAATAGTGTGTTTCTGTCTCTAATGTCATTCATAATAAGCAGTCCCAAGGCTGACAGCTTGTAAAACATTATATCATAGTCAGAAATAGTTGTCTTACATGGCTGGTGATTTTTTGTTTATTTGTTCCTTCCACTTTTTGTGCTACTGCCAATCCTGTGCTAAGCAGCCACGGCTTTTTGGCTCCTCGGGCGAGACTGTGGGGACTCATTTATTCTGGTGCTTCCCTTTTTCTTTCACATAAGGATTTGTCAGTATCAGTATTAGTGCAGTTCTCTTTTCCAGGGCCTGTTGGGTGTGTTTTATACATGTACAGCTTCTTTCCCCTTTTCAGATGTCTCTGTATTTTCATCTGGCTATGCTGCTCTCTGAAGTATTGATGAGCTTTTTCAGACAACAAAATACATTCTAATGAGCTTTATAGATGACTTTTGTTACCTGTCCAAGGCCTTGTTGCCTTAGTTACTGCTGTTTCCTCCTTTTTGGTCTTAAATTCGAGTTTTTGCATTACGATGTCTTGTGTTCCCAGTCAACTTTACACCTCTGCACCCACGGCAGTGATGAGATAAAAACAATGCCTCCACTGGCCCCTGGTTATGAGCTTTGATATTTCATTGGAGGGGGTTTTCATTAGCAGGATTAATTAGCTTTCTTCTTACCTACTGTTGTCATTAAGTATTTCTTGGTTGTTGTTCCTGTATCTTCTGTTCTAAATCTCATCTCACACCATGAGACAGATTAATTTGCTGAATGTCCCACTAAGACTGGAAAGTGCTTGCTAAGCTTTCACCTGCTTTCCAGTACTCACTGGGATTAACACTTCCATTTGGAAGAGCCATGACAGATCACTTCTGCTCAGACTCAACCAAGTCTGTTGTGTATAAATTTTTATTCCATTACTCAATGTCACGCTTGTTATTTAAAGAACAACTTTACAGTCTCTGGGGGGCTGACGGATGCAATGAAAATGTTCCCTTCCCCAGTTTTCCCAGGTTTTTTCTCTCTGTGAGGGAAAAATCCTTGGGTGCCTTATTTTACTGCAAGCTAATGCAGCTAACTCTCTCTTTATTTTTAGTTTTGACAACTACTCTGCCAATGTAATGGTTGATGGAAAACCGGTGAACCTGGGTTTGTGGGACACAGCTGGACAAGAGGACTATGACAGACTACGTCCGCTCTCCTACCCACAAACAGTAAGAGCGAGCTGCAGGGTGAAACCAGAGCACTCCCTACAGCCTTGTAACATAAAGCATTTTTCTTTTTGAACATAAGGCCAACATTGTCACACCTGGAGTTGTATTTATTAGTAACAGCGACCCTTTTTTATTTCTTGTGCTGTAGCTGTCATTTATAATCTCTGGAGTGTGTGCAGTTGTGAAAAAGTTAAAATTTGCTTGCCCTGTGTATTTGTGTGCACTGGTACTTGCTGGGTTTTGTGCAGTTGCAGCCACAGAATTGTCTAGAAGGCTCGATTTAAAATAAAAAAAACCCACCCCAAAACTAGCTCAAAAAATCTCGGTGAATAGTCCCATCAGCTAGTCCATTGATTTTAAGGTTAGCATGCCTGCCAAAGGCAGGGTTTGTTTTTGGTTTTAGGCCATGTTTGGCTGCAACCTGACACTGTCACTGCTAAGCACTTGATATTGTTTAGTCTGTGTGAAGATGTTCTACATGTGAAAGAGGCAGCACTGAATGAAGAGATTATTGCTGTTGACAGAGGCTGTGGTGTCCCAGCTTTGCAGTGTGCTCAGCCCGTGGTTATTTTACTGCTTGCTGGAGCTGTGCTGTGACACCCATACAAAGGTGCTTCTGTCTGCCCTGTGTCAAACTGGTTAAATCCTGCCTGCATCCTGCACCTCTCCATGTTCAAGGACAACACTGAAGTGATCTGCTTTCTTCTTTCCAGGGTGACTTCAGCTACAGTTAATCTTTGTAAAGGTGGTTTTGTAATCTCTTTACAGCAGTGGCTTTTACCTGATGGAGCTGTGCTATAAGTAAAGAAAGGGTAATTTGCAGGGGTTTTTTGGCACTGATTACTCTTGCTGTTGACTGTCAAATATATGTTAAATGCTAGTAATGTACAATGCAAAATTGTTTCACTCTACAGCATAACTGCTCTTGAATAATGTGAATCTTATTTAAGGAACTCTGGTGCTATTTTCAGTAATCTTTCCTTAATTCACTGCTCACTAACTTACAGTCATTAGGCTTCCCCATCAGTTATGATACACAAAATTGATATGCCAGTTGTGGGTAACTATAGTTGAAATGTCAGAAATACCTGTCTATTTTAGAAGGAGAGACAATGGAAAGCTGTTTTTCTCTAATACTTAGATATTTATAGGATACTTAAAACTTCAGTTTTGCTTAACATCATAAAAACATTTTCCAAAAAGTAGAAGTAGGTATGTTGAAGGATCTTTAGTAGGAATAGAATGTCTGTGACAAAGGGACAGAATGCACATAAAACTCTTCAGCCTGCCAAAGTACCCGTGGCTTTCTGAGACTGCAAAATAATTCCTTGTCTAAGCATCCTAGGGAAAAAGGGTTGTCTGTGCAAGGATGTATAACTGCTCAGTACAGTTATATTTGGAGTACTTTCAGTTATTTGGATGAGGTTTTTTGCAGCAGAAAACGAAATGGGGCTGTAAGTCTTCAGGTTCTTGTGAAGAAGTCTTCAGATTCCAGACTTGTGCAGTATCAAAGATTCATCACCCCCACAAAACTAAGAAAAAGCACTGAGGAAGAGAACAGTGGTGCTGACGAAACCTGACTTTTTTAGGATCTGTGTTCAGCCTCTCTTTTCCTTCAGTGTGCTATTTAAAACTCAGCCCTTGCATGTTCTCATGGCCCTGCTTTCCCTATTTGTGCACCTGAAGGATGTTTTGGGCGAGGTGAAAGCAGCAGGTGTGGTTACTTGGGCAGTGTGTGCTGAGATCAGTGACCCAGCAGTTAACAGCTGGTAACTTCACAGTGAGGGATTAGTTTGTGTCTTTTTCTCCTTATTATTTTTTTTTTATTCCTTAAAATATACAGGAATTTAATATCTTTTCCTTAATGCATGTGAAATCTACTATTTCCAAATATTTGGGGAAGGAAAAAGCTGGGACAGAAAGAGTGGTCATGTCTGTTTCCTCAGGAGACCAAACCAAAGAGAAATTGTTAGTTGGGTGCTTTTTGGGAGAGGTTTGATCTTGCAGGTTTCCCCTGCCAGTGCAGAACTGGTTTCTGGGGAAGGCTGGTGTCTGCTCTGGGTGCAGCTGGTTGTGCTGAATTACAGGGCAGCGTCTCTCTTAAGAAGAAAATCCTCCTTGAGAATATCTGTGAGCAGAAATTGCTGACTGAAAACATTTTCCCTTCAATCCATTTGAGGAGTAACTTTATCTCCTACTGTTATTAGGTTGGAGGAACCAATGGTAAGAATATATCTTCCAGTCTGACAGATCAACCTATTGCCGTATGTAAAACTTTAAATAAATTTCAGTTCCAAGTTCTGTCATCTTGTCTTGCCTATGATAGTGATAAATTGGCCCCTATTTTTTGAACAAATACTTTCCTTGGAACTATCAAATTGCTAGATCTGAGAACTCTGTTACCAAATTTGTATGAGTTGCTAAGATTAAATATTTTCTTGAAAACAAATAGCTTTTCCTACTAGTGTGCAAGACACCTGAGATCTTCCAGTAATTCCTTGTGGTTACACCAAATCTTTTTGGAGCTCTCTGGAGCTAGTGGAGGAGAGAACCTCCTCAAGTGCAGCCCGTGAGTCCCCACAAACCAGCAGAATTGGAAACCAGAAGTAGTGGCCATAGTATCACATTATTTGATGTTGTTTCTTTCTTCTTCTGGGACGCTGCTACGGAAACTTGGGGTGATGCATGAACAACTGGGTTGCAAGTGCTTAGCAGTGAGATGTCAGCTGCTGACCTAACAAATGCCTTGAAATGCAGCACAATCAATCAACTAACACTGCACTGCTGATCCTGTGGCACCTTGGTACTGCAATGAGTACGGATGCAGAGGTAGGCTGGGCAGAGTTGGGCTTGTTTGGGAGACACCTACAAGTTTCCATCAGCACAGATGAGGATATTGGGGTTATTCTGAATGCCTGCAGACCTGGAGTGTGTCATCTGTGAACTGTATCCTGTGGTTACTATCAGCACATGCTCTGAAATGGTTTTACCTGCTCTTACTTAGAATCTTTTACCTTCAGTTGAAAAGCAAGATGTGCAAGATCCCTAAAAATACCCCCTTTTTTTCTGCTTTCTCATTATTTAGAAAGGGAGGAACTTTGAGATTTTTAATGCCGTTTTCAATCCTAATTTGGTTATAGAGAAGTTCTTAATCTTTTTTTTACTGGCATTCAGTAGGAGTGAAGTTCTATAAGAAGTTCAACAAGCTGCTTTTGATTTGGGTATGGAAGCAGTAATTGTAGAAATTCTTGTGTAAATTTTTTTTTTAATTTCATACCATTGAAATTGGCCTTTGAAATTTAAGACTACTTTAGAGTTGTGTATTAATAGGTAACACTTTGCAACATCCTATGCTGATGAGGTCAATAAAGAAGAAATGACATTTAGAGGGAAAAACCCTTGAAAGGCATTATTAGTGTCCTAGTTGCTGGCTACTGCAATAGCTGATTATAAATTTGACTGCAATCTATTTGTTATTTTTCCCCCTTTCTCTCTGGCTGCTTGTAGCTGCCTGGGAATGGATTTCCCACTGGGAAAGCTGCCTCTGATTATCATGTGCAACTGTATTGCTGACCTTGCCTTTTGCAAGTGTGGTAGGGCTGGCACATCATGGAGATACTGATGATATTGGCCTGTTCATGACACTCTACAGTGGATTCTCTGTTGGGCTGACTCTATCACCTTGTTTTGTAGGATGTCTTCTTAATCTGCTTTTCCCTCGTGAGCCCAGCTTCCTTTGAAAATGTCCGTGCTAAGGTAAGGATAAGCTGGTACTGTTTTATTTCTGAATGTTCTTCATACTGTTCACTTTACAGCAGAGCTTGGAAAATATTAGGTGCTTTTTTTTAATTGTTTTTCCCACAGGCCCCATGAAACGCAGTTTGGAAAAGCAGAAATCCATTTGTCTAACTTGTGAGTCATGGAGGTTCAGGGCACATGAGCACTTCAGTACGAATTGTTCCTTGATGCATTGATAACAGTAATTTAAGTGTTCAGCCAGCAAGGTGCTGAGATCACCAACAGGAGCTTTCCTTTTAGTACCGTTTGAAAAAAAGAGTTTTAAAGCAAATGCATGCAAAAATTGGGTTGATAGCACTTGTTCCTTGCATCCTTCTGCACATGCTCTGTAACTGGGAATATTCCATGTCCTCAGACAACTCAGCTGCACAAGGAGGTGTCTCCATGGGCAAGGGCAGGTCAGGGCATTTCTGGTGTGTGAGGAAAATGCAGCCCTTAATGGGCAAAATTTAAAGTGTATGGGAGTAGCTGTTGGCTTCTCTAACGGTGATGTGCCCTTTTCTAATCCTGCCCTGATGGGATCTGGGTAAAGGGAAGGCCTGGGAGCTTTCAGCTGTGATGTTCCGGGGCCCGCAGGGAACTCAGCCCCCAGAGGAGCCCCCATTGTTTATCTGTGGTTTTCAGTGGTATCCTGAGGTGCGGCACCACTGTCCCAACACCCCCATCATCCTCGTGGGCACCAAACTGGACCTGCGGGATGACAAGGACACCATTGAGAAGCTGAAGGAGAAGAAGCTGACGCCCATCACCTACCCCCAGGGCCTTGCCATGGCAAAAGAGATCGGTATGGCAGTAGGGGGGCACTGGTGGCTGATCTAGGCTGTGTTTGTGGAAGACCACCTTGCACCTTCATTAAATGGCACCCCTGGCTTTTGTTGTGGAGCCAGCTGGGAGCAGAGCTGCTCTGTGACTGTGTCTCTGCTTCCCCCAGGCGCTGTGAAATATCTCGAATGCTCAGCACTTACGCAGCGAGGCCTCAAGACAGTGTTTGATGAAGCCATCCGAGCAGTGCTGTGCCCCCCTCCTGTAAAGAAGAGGAAGAGAAAATGTCTGCTGCTGTAAACTCACCCTCCCCCAGCCCATTTGTCCCTGTGCTTTCCTCAAATGGAGCATTCACATGCCAATTTTTTCTGTTATAAATTAGTTCTCTTCCATCAATTCTTCAACCAATTGACAATTTCATGGTTTCATTTGTTTAAAGTATGACCTTTACCTTGCATCCTTCTAAGAGCAAACTCCTGAAAACACACACCTATGTAAAGCCTTATTTTTAAAATCCTCTTCTTGCTCAATTAAATGTTGCCAAACTATCTGCTGAACTAAGTCGCATTGTTGTGCTACAAACACTAAGCACTAAACTGTTTTTTAAAGATTCTTCTTGAAAATGACTCTAATTTCTGGTAGGAAATGCAAAATCTCTTTCTAGTTTTTCACAGTAAGTAACAGTACCGGGGAATTAGCAGAACATTGTGCTCTAATGTGTTTTATTCTGAACTGTTTTCCCAGCACAGCCGTTGCCTGGTGCTGCTTCCAGCACCCATCTCTGGCAATGACTGCCACGCCTGAGTCACAGTGTAAATGCTTTATCATGGGTAAGGGCTTGGTTGCAATCTAGTTCTTGCTGCTGTGATTGGAAAATTAACTATTCTTACTGAAGTGTATTTAGTCCTTTTGACAGCGTTTATTGTGATGAATAAATGGAATATTGGGTTGGATCAGGAGATGATAGTGCCAGACAGTATTTTGACACTGTACAGCTGACTTACACTACACTGCCAGAGTAGCTCAGCAACCATTTTCCCAGAGGTGCAGTAGTGGAGAGAGGTTGGTGTTCATGGGTAAATTCCTTTGAATTTCATGTAGGGCATTCATGGTAGGTACAATTCTGAATCAGTCATTCCCACTTTTATGTAGTAAATGCTTTTCTTGTAGAATCTTTTCTTATTGAGCAATATAACTTGTATTTTAAAACCTTCTGATTGATAGAAGTTTGCTTTTTTTTTCTTTTTTTTTAGAGTAGAATGTTCAAGCATATCCTCATTTTCCTGTTATTTCTGACCCAGTAAGTTATGCTTTCTGA
This sequence comes from Molothrus aeneus, assembly GCF_037042795.1. Classification (NCBI taxonomy): domain Eukaryota; kingdom Metazoa; phylum Chordata; class Aves; order Passeriformes; family Icteridae; genus Molothrus; species Molothrus aeneus. The sequence continues at coordinate 9,413,207 of NC_089661.1, read as the reverse complement.
GGAGCTTTTAGTCTATTAACTAGGTGTAAAAATCATGTGAAGCAGCTTTACACATTTTAGTAATTTTTATATTTTAAACCTCTGTAACTGACAAACCTTTCAGCCATCACTGTTTGCAAGTCCCCCACTGTAACATGACTAATGCAGCCAAGTGTTCTTTCTGTCACTCCATGTGCGGCAGCGATCGCGTAACGGTAACTTGGGTCTGTGAGGTTCTGTAATTAGTGCTCATGTTCTGTACCTTCCAAAGTGGCAGGAATAGGATGTTGACCTACACCCTTTCAACCACTAAAGCAAAATTTAAAAATAAAAGTTGCAAAATTGTGAAGTTTTTACATTGATCTTTTGCTAATGCAATTGGCAGTATGTTTTGCATGTATGACTTAATAAATCCTTGAATCATAAGTGTGGTCATGTTTGAGTTTCTGAGCCAGTGTCTCATTCCTGTGCCACTCTGAGCACACATTCTTGTTGTGTGCCAGCAGCCCTGTGTGCACGTGTGTGCTCAGGGCCAGTGTGCAAAGCCCAGGCTGGCCGTGCTCCCCTGAGAGCCCAGACTAAACCCAGCACTTGGCAGCAGCTCTGCAGAGGCCTTGCCCTCTCAGCGCAGTTGTTACAGCTCCTGCTGCTGCTCCTGCAGTGCCCTAAAGCTGCTGGCAGTGGGGGACAGGGTCTCTGTTCCACTCCCCTCTATGCAAACAGAAATCCTTTTGCTCTGAACCGCTCACAGTTTGTGCTTAAATGGCCCAGATTCCAGGCTTTTCTTGAAAGCCCTGCTCTTGTATGTTTGTTACCTCCCCTCCTCCAGAGTGGCTGCACCCAAGGCTGGGGCCCCAAAAGCAGCACGGTCCCTCCTGGTGCTGCCTGACCTCACTGCTCTGACAGCCAGCACTGGTACCTGCCATTGCACAGGAGCCAAAGTTTTATTTAATTTTGTCTCCATATCGAGTATCACAGCAGGAACATCCACACAGTTACTTCTCAACCACATCATAATTTACTTACATCAATTTCTTTTAAATAAATGCTGCTGAGCCTTAAAAAGGAAAAAAATTTAAAATAGTTACTTACACACTAGAAACAAGGAATCCACTTTTTAAAAATCATTACAACTGGTTACACGTTCTTGGCAGGATCAGAGTGGTGCTCAGTAGCTGGAGCTAGAGCAGGTGACCAACATGATGCCAGGGCCTGAACAGTTTTTTTTCCTTCTCATTAAGTAGTTTTAGTTTAAAATCAATAAAAGCAGTGATGTAGATCAACACATACAAAAGACAGGTAGATTAAAGAATATTGCACATGTATATCCAAGCAGCATTTAACCACAACAAGCCCTCCCCTGCAACCCTGGGATCCCAGCACAATCTGTAAGAAAAACATAGTGCAATGACTGAGCCTGCCCAGCCCCAGCCCCAGCCCCAGCCCCAGCCCTGGCTGGGCCGGGCTCGCTCACCCTGCAGCCCTGAGCTGCAGCCCCTGGGCTCTGCCACCGCCCAGGGAGGGACAGGGAGCAGAAGTGGAGTTGCAGGTGCTGGATGAGCTCTGGCAAGGCTCTGCTCTGCCCCCTGCTTCTCACACATTCACTTTGGTCAGCGTTCAGCTGCTGTGCCAGCACACACAGGCTGGGCTGGAGCTCCTCATCCTGATCCCTTCTGGGCAAGCCCAGCCTTCAGCACAGAGCCACGGTCTGTGCTTTCACCAGCACAACATTCCCCGAGTGCTGCAGAGGCAAGGGCACTAAGACCCTTGTTCATTTTATGCAATGTGAGAAAAGTACTGAAATCCACTTAAGCATGAAAGTGGAATGTGTCCTGAATCCCTGAAACCTGCAACAAAACCCCCAGGTCCTCCTGGAGCTGTGCTTACACTGCACTGGGGTTGTATTCTCGTGTTTGACAAGACAGACACGATCCATGTTCCTGAGACAAACTGTTCAGAGCTTTGAGCACAACATCTGGCATGTGGTCTGTGATCATCTTGGGACTTATTAAAATGCTGCTGAAGACGGTTTCGTTTGACCATCGTGCCGTGTATTTAATATCTGAAGAACACAACCTAGGGAAAAAAAACATAAACACAGCACAAACACAAAATGGCTCTGTCAGAACTGGAACGGGCACCCTGAGACTCTGGCCAGGGCTGAGGGAGGAACTGGAGCCCTCTCTCAGCAGCAGGTGGGATCCCAGAGAGCTGCAGGTCTGCCCTTCAGCAAACAGCAGAACTGCTGCCCTGAAGTGTCCCTGAGGGCAGAACTGCACCACATTCCCTGTGCTTTAACAGGGAAAGAAGCCTCAGAGATCAAATAATTCTGCTCCCAAAAACACAGAATAGAACCTGAGCTAGGAGGGGGAGGGCACTGAACACTGCACATTCATGTGGTTAATGTCAAATTTGGGGAATAAATCACAGTGGTATCAATAGGAGACCAGGCAATACATTTAATGCTGCACAAAGGATGCACCAGTCTGTAAAATGAAATCCCAAATACATGATGGGGGCTCTGGTGTGCTAGGCCTACTTAGAAAAACTCCCATTATTAACTGCTGTGCTGTTGAGTAATAGAAATTAAAAGAAAATAAATTTGCCCAATAAAGCAGAAGAGCAGCCACTGGGAAAACCTGCCCAGGTCAGAGGTGTTCAAGTATCTAACTTGTAAAGCCAGTATTAAAATTGTTAGAAATTAAAGATGTGAAGCTTAAACAAAACATTGATCTACTGAATGGGAGGAAAGAAGTGAACTTCTTCTCCAATCCTTTTCTTTCCTCTCTGTAAGGGGCAATTTCTCTTTTCTTCTGTAAGATAGTCTTGTGCAAGTTAAAAATGCTCTGATTTCTGTTTCAGAACACGAGAAGCTATCAGGGCCTGCCTGGCTTATGGGCTATTTCAGGTTGCTTTGTCTAAAAAAACCCAACATCAACAAAAAAACCCACAAAAAAAAAAAAACCCTGAACACAACACTGCCCCAACAAAGCCACAATCCTCACCCTTCCAGCAGTTTCAGCTCTCTGGTGTCTTTGTCTCAGCTCCCTGCATCCACAGAAAAGCAGCAAGTGACAGGAAAATGTACAGACTATGTGGGCACACACTGGGTACTGGGGCAGCCCTACAGGCACTACTGCACCTCCTTCTTGTTGCCAGCACTCAGGAGACTGCTCAGGAATGAGGAATTGTTACCACTCCACCCCTACCAGGACACTGCAGATCTGCAGTCCTGGGCAGAAACTGCCACCTGGCAAAGCTGAACTTGCCAGGTTTGGGTTTAAAGTCCTCATTCAGCAGCTGCAATAAACAGGCAGGATAAGACATCAAAAGAGAACAGTGTCCAGGGCTTGAAGTGAAACAGATGAAGCTGGGTGACACAGAATAGAAACTGGAAACTGGGTAATGTGCAATAAGCAAAACTGGGTACTGGAGATGCACAGAGCTGGAAATGGGCACTTTGAAAGGAGCTTTAGGGAGACAGGAGAGTGACACTCCTCATTCCACTTACCTTTTAGAGCTGCATTCTTCAACAACATGGATAATCTTTCCAGGCAGATACAGATGAGGATACTGAGGGGGTGAGTTCAAGTGTGGCTCCTCCTCGAGGGCGTTGTACGAAGGTGACCGATGAACCATTAAACTCTCCTCGGCCAGGAGGGGCTGGGTCAGGGCATCCTGGCTCCTCCCATCCAGCTCTGTGGGGAAATCATCGGGGTCTCCTCCAAACACCTCGTACCAACACCCCCGCAGCAAAATCTGGTACTGAAATCAGAGAGAACAGTCCAGGTCAAGTTTGGCATTTCTTCAAGTAACTTATCCTAGTTGTGTGCTTGCACACACTTCCTCTGAAAATACAATTAAAAGATTAAAAATTACTTTATGCACATGCTCCCCAAATTTTGTTTGATAATGATCTTCCTCCTGAATTTTCCCCACAGGAACATTAATTTCAGCAGTATGGATCCTTAGCCTCCAGTAAAACTACAGAAAACATGACCATCTTCACCAGCTGAATTACTCCATGTGGATTCTTGCTCTGCAGGTTGAACTTTTCTTGCACCTGTAACTTCTACCTGTCCATTATCTTATTCTGCATTTATGACATCACACAGACCCTCTGCTCATCCCTAGCACTGCATGGAAATCTTGAGGCATGGCAGATTCAAATTCAGATGCTCAAAAATGGCAGTTCTGAATCTTGGAGCCACACCTCTGTACTCCAGTACCATCCTGCCTGACACCACCTGATCCAGCACATTCAAAACTCTTTCCCACTAACAGTAAAAAGAGGTAAAAATTTAACACTGTAACACTGAAATATTTGCTTTCCAAATGAATTCTGATAGTAATATATAAGTAAAATCAACAATTTGCTTACCTACTGGTACTAGTTAGTACACTATTAAAGTAGGTAATCTTACTAACTTTTTGTCACTTTAGTGGTTTGGAGTTTTATTCCCATTTTTGTTTTTTAACAGTTTCCTTTTATCAGCCAAACTAGCAAACAGATAATTTCAGGCCTTTGATGTTGTAAACCAGTATATTGGGAGTCTTACTGAATCCTATTCTCCAACAACACAACTTTACAGGATAGGAGAATAACACAAATGTCACTGAATTAAATGCAAACAATTTTGTTCTGAAACACAATTGTAACTCTCAGTTTTAAGATCAAAAATACACCAGCAGTCACTGCATTAAATTTGGGGCTTAACCCAGGTAACAATTCCACAATTTTAACCAGGAACTGCATTTGGTTACCTTGGGCCTGTTGCAGTTTGCCACAATTCTCACTATTCTTCTCTTTAAATCCTCCATGTTGGGCATACTTAACCTGTTTAAACACACAGAACAAAGTAAAGCAAAGCCTCCTATTGTCTACTATCAAACACATCTCCAAATATCAATTTAAAAGTATTTTCATCTTACCTTGCAACAAGGTCTTTTCCAACAATGACTGAAATGATGAAATTCTTAGTGTAATCTGCAAGTGATTTGCTTAAAAAAGAAAGAAAAAAAAAGAAAAAAAACAGTTTAGATACACTAAGGAGATAAGCACACTTTAGTTTTAGGATGATCATTATAATTCAGTAAAAATACAAGCATGTGGCAGCACCATTTGCAGTCAGTGCCTCAGTGGGTGTTCAGACCTTCTTGCTGAAGGTGACAGAGTAACTTCAGTGCTGACTCCAAGGGTGTGTGGATGTCCAGCAGGCCAAGGCAGACAAGCCAGTTAATAACTGGAACAGTTATTTTAAACTCTAATTGTTTCATTCTCCATCAAGAACTCAACTCCAGATGGAGCAAATGAATTTGAGTGGAGAGTGGAGAACATGCAAACTCTCCCCACAGTCAGCCCACAGCTAGCAGCTAACAGAGCTGGCAGCTGCCTTGACTTTTACAGCTTAGACACAGAAGCAGCAGCAGAAGCCTCTCACCTTAAGAGCCCTCCTGGGGGAGAGAAGGCAAAACACCTCAGGGTGGGGAAGGAGTTCCTGAGCATGATGGCCAAGATGGACGCTGTCCCACCACCCAAACTGTGACCAACTATCACAAGTTTATATTCCTGCAGATAGAAAGACAAACTTAGATGGACACAGAAAAAGCTGTGGGTAATTTTTAAATCAAATTATTTGGAAGGTAACTTACTGGGGCAATTGTGAAAGCCTGGTTTAAAATTCCATCATTTATTAGTTTCCGATAGATGTAATTTGCAGCTTGAGTTATTCCCTACAAGAGAGCAGCTCAGGTTAGAAGGGTGTCTCTAATCTGAGGTGTGATACAGTTGTAGTTTAAATACAACTTCTCTTTGACATCCTCCTGACAGAGGTCTGGCTAGAACCAAGAGGCCTCTATGTATTGTATGTATGGGTTAAAAAGGTTTGGGGATATTTCATAAGGACATTAGGTCTGACAAGAGGATTATTAAAAACTCTACCTTGCAGTGCCAGAGGCAGCATTTGATGCACCCAACACTGAAATAATTCATGCAATCCATCTGACAAGGAGAATATTCTTCTGTTTAACTAAGGATCCCAGGTGTTTTTAGCTTGCTACTGCTGAGCTGACCTACAGAGAGCCACAGGCTGCACACACACACCTTATGCACAAAGCCATTCTCCAGGACCTCCTCCAGTGTCAGGTCTTCACAGTCTGCTGACAGATCAGTGAGAATGTCCTGTGAACAAAGGCTCGGTCAGAGCTCCCTGCAGGGCTGGGAGGCTCCTGGGTTGTGCTCTGCTGCTCACCCCTGTCACAGCTGGCTGCCAGCTGTGTGAGCAGCACAGCACATCCCACCACACACCCCAGCCCCAGCAAACACACAGCAAGCACAGCTCCAAGCCTGGCAACTACTTCCAACTGCAGACACCCCACTATGGATGCACCTTCACTCACAGCCACTTGGAATCACCCCTGCCTGTCCTCCCCTAGCACAGGGAATATTACCCATCCAAAGGCAGGGGGGCTCACAACTTAAACCTGGGAAACTCATACCTGGGAGTGAGTTATTTTAACATGTGCCAGCCTAACACAATTTCCTCTAGGTCCTGGGAGTTGACTCATTTCTATAAAGCTAATTATTGACAGCAGATGCATCATACCTCAAAGGACAAGGTTCCTCTCACAGCGACCACAATAGCTTCTTTCTTGTGATCCAAAGCAACAAAAAATGGAATCTCATAGATCTGGAGGAGAAAAATGTAATCACTAAAGACACCAACATTTTGTAAGGGCAAGCACTTACAAGGGCAAGCTCTTACTGAGCTCCATACTGTACTATGGAAAGAAGTTGAATTGGTCTCTTTTTTGGTTAGTCTAAGGGCCTTTTTTCAGCACTGAGACAGATTTATATCAATAGTTTTGGGGCTGTTCTGTTAGATTAGAAAAGAAATCCACACTCAGTGTTTTCATTTGGCTTTGCATCTTACACTTCGTAAATGCTGAAGGCAAACTAGACCCTTCAGGCCTTGTTTTCCCTGAATTCATCACTACAGCCTGCCCAAAGCCTGTCCAGATTGTTTACCTTGTTATGAAAGCTGATATGAATGAAGTCTCTGTACTGCAGCCCTGTTATTTTTAGGATGGATCCAAAGTGAAAGTTATGACGATCACCGCCCGTTATTTCAGAATCTGTTGGTCTATTTCTGCAACTAACAAACACAGAAGAGAAAAACTTTCATGTTCCAATCTGTTAGGTTTCCTTTCAAGGAATCAAACTCAGTTAAATTTGCAGAGGGCCTTCTGGCAGGAATCAAAAGTGCTTTCTCCTTGCAATAGCAGCAGTAAACACTCTGATGCAAGATGTTACCTCTGCCTTGTGACAGGACCATTGGCAGAGCAAATTGTGCACTAAGAAAAGAATTCTTAACATCACAAGCCACTGAGATAAAATACAAACGAGGAAAAATGAAATTCAAACAAAAATTTGCACAGCAGTCTGATCTCATGCTTTATCCACAGTCTTATGTGATAATTTTTTTTTCAAGTGATTTATATTTCAGTAAATGATATGGATATTTCATATTAGTAATTACAAAAATTATTCTTCCAGTCACAAATACCAGTGGTCACATAGAGTAATCCTATCTAGCAATATGCAAAATTACTTACTGACCATAAACATTCCTGAGTAAAGGGGTCAAAAGGAACAAAAAGAAGGCTGGAGGAACAGGGAACTTCTGATAATTCCTCAGGACAGAGAAAACTACTGATAGACTTTTATTTCTATATGTAAATCTGTGCCCAGAAGGAACCTCTAAAAAGCCTCATTTTAAAACATGTTTCATTTAATTTGAATTCTTCCTTTGGCATTTTGCTAAATGAATTTTTTATCACAATCACAAACTTTTCCCATGGAAAAAAAATCCCAATCTGTTTGAGAGTGGAAAGGCACTGGAATTTTGTTTCTCTGAATTTCTGAAAGATAACTCCAGCAGTCAAGCTCATGTACACCCAAGAGTGATATAATTTAATGCAACAAAAATACTGCTATTGTAACTATTTTATTTCTGCTCAGACTGGTTAAACAGAAGGCAGCTGGGTGTTTTTAAGCTCTGAGGTCAAACCTACCAGTCACCATTGAGCTTACAGAGTGCAGTATATGGGTTGGTGTACACGTAGTAGGGCCAGCCATAGGCAGCTGCAGCAAACAGCATGTAATGAGCAGCATTCTCCAGCTCAACATCCAAATCATCAGTCTGGAGGCACACAGGGAAAGAAAAGGAAGGAGAGAAAGGGAGGAAGTTGTGTTAGGCAGCCTCAGAATAAAACTGAAAACAGGCTAGTGAAAATCAAAGCATTATGAAATACACACAACCCAAAAGGAAAACCTCAAGGTCTAAGAGGAACTAAAAATAGCCACTTGTATTTCAGGAAAAAATCTGTGTTTACTTATGTAGCTACACAGCTCAAGGATCTTGAAAAGCTCTCAGTGAATCAGTTTCTTCCAATGCTGCTACATTGATAAGCTGAATGCTGAAAACATTCACTGCAGTTATGTTACCTAAGGATGTCCAAGGGAAGGCTGCAGAGTCTGCAGCAGAGCTCTCTGCTCCAGACTTTTAAAGCACAACCCCATCCCACTGGCTGCATTCCAAAGGAACTTGACAGAGTTCCTCTTAAAGTAAAGGAACCAGGAACTCCAGAGTTCCTGGTTAAATTAAAACTACCTACATCTATGAAACACAGGTTAAAAGGAGGGGAAAAATTTACAAAGGTACTTTTCCACTGAAGACCAGCAAAAATCAGGAAACGAATCCATCACCTGCAAGCATTTAAAAGATGCTATTTTTGCTTCTTACCTTGTCTGGGTACTTGCAGCAGACAAACAGCCCACAGTACATACTAGATTACCTTCTCAGTTGTATGCAAACAGTATCAAATATTCATTCTCCCTCTGTTCCCTTTCTCTCCCAACTGTTTAAATCAATGATCAAATGTCCTAAATGGTTTCCTTCTTTGGACTTGATTCCCCATTCAAAGTTCTACTCATGCAAAAGCAGAAAAATGTTTTTGACCACAAACTTATTGTTTGTGGTCAAATGAGATGAATGAATTATAATTCATTGTTATGAATTTTATTGCAGTGTTTAATTTTATTAAAAGAATAAACAAAACAAGAAAACCCTCTCCAGAAAGAAGGGTTTTTATCCAGTTTTTATATTTATCCAGTTTTCTACACTCCCATTGCCCCTCTTATCCTTTCTGACCTTCACCTCCTCTCCTTCACTGCAGGACACACTTTCTCTCCCAAGGCAAGCAGACCTGGCACAATTTCCCAGGACAATGACACCAGAGGCTGCACCAAGCCCATCTTACCACAAGAGATGATGGAGAATGACACAGGACTTCTTCAGGCTCTTTGGGGCAACTTTCCATTTTATCTTGTTCTTGATGGAGCAGAATCAAACCTGCTGCTATGTCACTGGGCACCAGGTCAGTGTCCTGCACAGAGACACGGAAGGCTCTGTAAAACCACCCCACAGCTCCACGCCCAACACAAACAGGAGCAAGGCTCTTACTGAGAAGTAGGCGCGGAAGAGCTCGGCGATGCTGGTGAAGGCCACGCGGTGGTCGTCGTCCTGCACGATGCAGCAGCAGAGCAGCCTGATCCTCTTCTCCCACACCCTGGTGGCAGAGCTCTTCACGTTGTACAGCAGCTGCCCCGAGTGGCTGCTCTCCAGGTTGCGGCTCACGCCCTCGGGCAGGTAGAACGTCTTCTTCCCCCCGAGGGGGTCAAAGACAATGACAACTCCAATGATGGTAAAGATGATGATAATCCAGCTGCCAGAGAGGGGGGAGTGGGATACAGACTGTGAAACCAGACACTTCTGACAACGTGCAACAAGTCCCAACTACGCTTCTTGGCAGCCCGAAACCAAAGCTGGGGAATTCTGGAATTCTGTAGGGAGACCTCTTGCTGCTGTGCTGAGGCTGCAGCTCTTTGGACTGTGCTTGCAATACTCTGGGAACCAGAACAGGGCACCAAACCTGGAACCACAGCCCAGAGCTTTGGGAGCAGCAGCACAGAGGAGCAGCAGCTCCATTTTTCACTACCAGCTCAGTGATCAGGTTACCACACTCTTCATATTTATCCTGTTTTCTACACTCCCATTGCCCCTCTTATCCTTTCTGACCTTCACCTCCTCTCCTTCACTGCAGGACACACTTTCTCTCCCAAGGCAAGCAGCTTTTTTAGGGAAGGATACCAACTCATTTTCCCTTTCCCATACACAGTCAAGCTCAGATTTGTGGGGAGGCACCTTTACCTTGCAATAACTGTCCCAATGACGCCATTTATCACAGTCTTCTCACACTGCACGCTGTTGTCTGACACCCACACAGCTCCCACAACAGCCCAGATGAATTCAGGGAAATAGAGAAGCAGGCGAGTATAAAGTATTTTGGGAAGTGATTTTCTTGGGCCTGGATTGGAAATTGTTCCTGAAATTAGAGAGAGAATTTAAAACAAGAACTGTTCACGAATGCACCTCAAGTACATAAAATCCCATCTGGAAATATGAACTTTCTGGGCTTTACAGAAAGTAAGAAATTTAAGTGAAATTATCAAGTTCTTTCATACTAATGGAAAGCTATCATTGAAGCTAAGAAAAACAATGGATGTATAGCTGTGATTCTTAGAATCTACTCCACTAAAACCCAAAGCAACTCTAGCCAGAGACAGTTCTGCACTGAACTGGAGGCAGCAGTGCTGTGCCCCATAGAAGCCAGAGCTGCATCCAGGAGCACTGGCTCACCTACAGTTCCTCATCATTCCTGGGGCCTGTTCTTATTATTCTATTTAGCTTTTAGCTGGTTAATATTTCATTTTCAAATCCTATTCTGCTGGGCTACAATGAAGTTTTTTTACTGGAGTTACTAAATAATAATAGGAGAACAAAAGTAGGACCATTACCAGGACAAATGCTTCTCAGGCTCTTTTCTCTATTGTTAATTCACTAATAACCTCTTAGTTTCAGCACTCCAAGGCAATAAAAAAGGGAGTAACTTTTGGCCAGCTCATCTCTCAAACCAGTCTGCTGATCCCAAGGTAATGGGTAGTGGGGTGTGAGTGCTCAGGTGCAGACAAGTGATTTGTAAAGGCTGCAGAAGAAAAACAACTTTGGGAACTGTTCCAATAACAAAGCTGTGGTTCACACCCAGTGATGAAGCTGTTTCAAAAGCCTTTGATGCAGAGGTTGCCTTTTCCCATTCCAGGCCGCAGCCTGTCCTGCAGCACTGTGTATGCTTACACAGACACAATCAGATGGAACTGTGCTTCCTCTAAACAACTTTCCTTTCTCACAGCACCCCAGGGTGTGAGGGCCCCAGGCAGGTTCCCTGCTGGCACCACTGATCCTCAGGACAGCACAAGGGCTGGTGCAAGACCAGCACGCCCAAACCCACGCATTCCAACACACCTCACCCTTTGTTTTCCTGGAAATTCAGCCTCAGAATTGCTCAATTTCTCACTTGCAATGGCCTCACAGCTGTACTTTCCCACTGAACAAGGTTCTTTCATCACTGCTATTTACAGTTACATCCCTCACCTCTGCAGCTTTGGTTAGAGCCTGGTGCTAACACCACCAAGGACATGGGCCTGACCCCTGTATGGGCCATGCACTTAAGAGCTGGACTCAGTGATGCTTGTGGGTTCCTTCCAACCCAGGATATTCTGTGAAACTGATATAAACATCACATCTGGCTGATCTTACTTCCCCTCCTCTGGAAACTCTAGGAAAACCAGTGGTCAGATTCAAGGCCAGGATTATCAGGCTCTGCTCTGTCATAGTTTCTCTTCATGCACTCTTAAAATTGCTTAAATGAAAGAAGTATAAATACTTATTTACAGAAGCATAAATACTTATTTTCAGTGAGTCATGGGAACCAAGATATTGGAAACTGTGGAGTTTCATCTGTTACTCCAGAGACCACACACATATTTCAAATTAATCTTCTTAACATTACTTCAATGATCAGGTGCCTCACCCGAAAAAAGCTTTCCTAGCAATTTTAACCCAAAATGAACCATTTCTACCAATAATTAGAAGTTGCACTGTGGTCCTTACTTCTGTTCAGCCATTCATTTCAAGTTGTGGTCCTGCTCTATTTAACAGTACTCAATGTCAGTTTTATTATGACATTTATACAATTCACTTTTCTGTGTGTTTTTCCCCAGGCAGCCCACTGCAGCTAAGGGACTTTCACAAGATATGCCTAAACCTGCCTATGCAGGGCAGAACTAACAGGATAATGATTCTAAATGATTCTGGACACACTTCCCTAAATCCCTGTCAGAGAGGTGGAGCAGTGTTACATCAGAGGTCACACACAGAGTTTTCAGGGTGCTCTGACAGCAATGAACATTAGCTGAACTAAGCTGCTGTATCTATTCATTATGTTAGATTGCAGACTAACAAAGGTAATACTATTAAAGTAAATATGTTAATGCTGTTGGAGTTTTTCAAGTCTGACTACCATTAAAACGTTTCAATTTTGTATAGGTTGTATGTCAGCTCCAGATTAAAACCAGACATCTATTATAATCCTACTAGATAAAGACAAAACATCATTATTAACTATTTACCTTGCATACTGATGTATACAAGAGCACATAACGCACATATTATGGAAGCCAGAAGAATGATGAGGCCGAGCAGGTAGCTGTGCAGCAATCCTCCCCCAGGACAGTTAAACTGCCCCTTGTGAACAGTGTAAAGGACAAAAATCCCAATCCACCTGCGGGAAGGGAGATAACAACAGTTACAGCAGGAAGGGAGAAGTGCCTGCTGCGACGCGATCACCTGATCGATAGTGGTCGCCTCAATGAAAGCACCGCACAAAGATTAACAGCAAGGGACCTGTTAGATAAGGGAAGTGTCGGAATGAAACCACTACACGAGCAACCAGCAGGAATTACAATTCCGCCGAGAGCACACGGAGCCACAGGCTCCCTGCCCGGTGCTATCGCCGCCTCCCTGGGCTCCCGGAGCAGCGCGAACACAAAGCAGTCAACGCGTTCATTACGAAACACCCGAGCGCTACTCGCGGATTAAGCGCGGCGGGTGAGGGCGGCCCGGAGCGCAGCGGCAGCGCGGGCACCGCACCGTGCACTGTGCACCGACCCCGAGCTGTGCCGGGGACCCACAGCACCCGGGCCGCGGGCACCGCACCGTGCACCGACCCCGAGCTGTCCCAGGGACCCACAGCACCCGGGCCGCGGGCACCGCACCGTGCACCGACCCCGAACTGCGCCAGGGGCCCACAGCACCCGGGCCGCGGGCACCGCTCCTCTCGCCGCTGAGCGGCTGGGCCGGCAGGCAGCGGCCCCAGGGCGCTCCTTACCACACCAGCCTGACGAACAGCTCGAAGGCTCCTGGGAGCACGAAGTCGTCGCTGCCAATGGCCCAGCGCCGGCCGAACAGCACGAGCCCCGGCATCCTGCGGGTGCCGCCGCTCCCTCAGGGCCCACACGCTCCCCCCGCCTCAGGCCTCACCGCCCGCCGGGGAGGGCACGACCTCACGGGGCAGTGACGTCACGCGCTCCCACTCCGCCCTGCGGACATCGCCCCGCCCCGATCGGGCGGGGCCGCGCACGCGCCTGGCGGGAGCCCCGCCCCGTTCCGGGACGCGCGCGCGAGGCGGCGGGAAGGGCGGTGGCGCCCAGGGCGCGTGCGCAGCACGGCCCCCAGTGGGCGGGGCATACCGGAGCAGTGACGTCAGTGCCCCGTGACGTCAAACACCCGGAACAAGGATCCAATAGGGCGGCTGAATGACGTCACAGCTACCTCCCGCGGGTCTGCGCTGCACAGAGCAGGGAGGCAGGAACAGCGCTCAGCCGGGCCAGCAATGAGAGCCAGCGCTCACTGTGCAGAGAACGATGGCAACTTACACTGCAGATAAAACCAAACACAAGCACCAAACCCTCCTCTGCACCAGGCTGAAGACTTGAGCTCCTACTAAACAACCCAGAACTCAGCCATCGCTGCTTCCATCAGCGATAATGCCCCTCAGAGCCTTAAAAACTTTTTATTTTAATACAGCAATGATATTAGGCAGCTTATCCTCACCACAACTTTTCATCCAGTCCCAGGCAAACAGAAAACTTTCACGTTCAAGAATGAAAAAAATGAAAAAAAACCGGAATGTTTTCACCATTTCATAAAGTGTTTATTGAGGATGGTAACACAGGATAAATCATGCAACAGCTCAGTAAAAAAAGGGAATCATTTAAAGGATGAAGAATGGTAACCGGTGCTGCTGATTCTGAAAAGTTTATAAAAAAAATATTAATTGTCCAAAAGTGACATCGAAAACCACTTGAAGCTGAACATGGAAGTTGCTTATAAAGCATTCATTAATAAGAAAATGTAGATATTGTTTAAAATGATCACCCACAGATTTCTGTAATCAACAACTTACACGTCTCCCTTTCCCACAGCTGTAATGGTGGAGCAGGGCTGGACATCCAAGATATTTAACCTTCTCTTCCTGAACAAACAACACAGTCACAGACATTTCCCACTAATTAACACAATCGCATCTCCTCCCCCTCACAGCCTGGGCTGCCAAGTGCTTTCATTACTGGGATTACCCTCCCAGACATCATGGCAGAACAGAAAGAGCCCATCCTTGTGGCCTCAAGTGATTTCCTCATTGCCCTCTTGCCATCAGTCTGTTTTAGAAGGGGAACAACTTCAAAACATGACTGTTCCCCTTCTAGCACCAGCATATATTTTGAATAAGGAACTCCATGTCAGCAGATGGCACAAAGACTGGGCACCAGCACATCACATCAAACATTGGTGGCTTCAGATTTAGAGTTGACATATATTCGCCTTTTGGAAAAAAAATAAATATAGTGGAATGAAAACTGAATCAAAGGGAAAGAACAGATGACTACCATCCATCAAGGATGCACATATTTGTGCACTGGAAAAAAAAAGAAAAAAAATCAGTCATTTCAAAGAAAATCTTGAAAATTAAAAAAAAACGTTTGCACTTGTTCCTGGTCATAAACAATCTCACAAAAATCTCACTTTTGGAACTATTCCAATTGAAACCATACACTGAATTTATTAATACAGTATAAGTTTCTTTATGTAAAAAATCTTTATACATAGTAATAAAAAAGATAAAGGCAAGATGCATCAAACAGAAATCTGCTGGTTGTTTTTCCTCCGTTCTTACAGAGCCGCTGATGACTACCTGCACTATAAAGAGCTGTGTTTCTGACTTTCTGTCTCAAGCATCTTCACCTTTGCTTGTGATAAGGATTGTTCTGTCCAAGCATCCAACAGGACAGATGCTGGTGATGTTTTGGCACTTACGCTGGCAAACTGAGCTTCTTTCCCTTGAGAACTGCAAGGAGGAGTGGGAAAGAAAACAGTCAGCAAAACAAAGTTGTGATGCAGCAGAAGCACACACTGCTAAAATGTCACAGGGACCAAAACCTTCCACACCAAAAAGGTCCATCCCCTGCAGACAGCCCTCCTAGGCTGCCTCTCTTCAATACATACTGGTAAAACTAGAATTAACAATTCTAACCTTGCCCTCTTGTGGCACCCTGGAGTTCCCACTTTTCATCCTCATAGGACATACTAGCCCCCTACCACTACCCCCTACCTAGCCTCTTAAGAATTATGACTAAAATAACACAGCTTTGTGGTTACATGATAGAAACTTTCAACTCTTATGGTATTTAAACCACTGAGAAAGGTGTCTGTAAGCACAGGATCTGTATGTAACAGTGTACATGGTCAGGGGAAGCAAGAGGATCATGCTTATCCATGGAAGGCAACAGCAATATATATTTAGCCATATTCAAGTTTTTCCAAAAGTTCATCAGACCATTTATATACGTATATTCTACCCACACCCAAAAAAATCCTCAGAAGTGCCCCACACTAGCAGAAAGTGTACTTGACAAATCAAGGGTACTTCAGAACTAATTTGCACCCAGAATTAACGAGCTCATAATGCTGATGTAGCATACCCCTATGAACCTGTTAACTGCTACATTCCACAACCTGAAGCTGGAAGTTACTGCATTACTTACCTTTTGTAACATACAAATAGAAGAAGTCACAGTACAGAACGGTCTGGACCACACCAGCAACAACAGCTATGAGGTCAAAAAATCCCTCAAAGTAGTAGCGCCAAATCCAGTTGACTAAGTACAAGGCACGGTACAGACCCAGGAAGAAAAGATAGTGAGTAGTGATGGTCTCTGCTTCCCCAGTTTTGCTAATCATAAAAAGTTGAGGGAGAATAGCAACCGATTCAAGATAGATGGAGAAGGTCCACAGTATCTGAAAGGAGAAAACCACAGGTATATCACTGATAACAGCAGGACAGGAAATATTTGACTTGGCTCGACTTTTCACTCTCTAACAATGTTATGGATGGATGAAGACCTATTCATACAGGTCCAATATTTTGGCAAACTTTCCCTGGTACAGGAAAAAACTAAGCAAAAGCTTCATAATCAGCCAGAGGATGGGAGGAGGGAACTCTCCTGGCAGACAGCAGACTCTCCAAACCAGCTCTCTGCTGAGCTGCCACACACAGCTTTACTTGTGAGGGAACTTGTGTGCATCCAGTTCACATTACCATGAACTGCAGCTTACAGAGACCATGCTGAGAAAGCTGCAGAAGAGATCAAGTCCCTTCCCCTGCTTAATGTTCTTCCATTTTTTATCTATTTGTTTAAAGAATGAGTTAACACAGAGCAAAATTTAAAATATATCTCAAAATGTTGCAATTCAAATTCCTTTACTCTGTAATAAATTAATTTAACCCCAATATAAAAATGCAGCTCAGCCCACGTAAAACGAGCATTTAAAGTTACTCTCTATTTTGTAGGAAAAAATTACCTATTTGAATTCTCTGTAATGACATTTTAATATGATTTTTCTGCAACTAAACACATAGCTGCATTTTAAATATAATGCAATTCTTTTTTATAGTCTAGATCATTTGCAATTCTATAGAATTTAAATAGTAGTATAATTCCTTTTGTTTTCACCAGGTGGCACCAACTATTCACAAACTGCATTCCTGGGGATTTCTTTAACAAACAGAACAAAAGGAATTCTGAATTAATACAGTCATCAGAGTGTACTGGGAAAAACAGTGTCTTCTGCTTAATAAAACAATCTATGCTGATAAAAATGCTGATCTCCTGAAGTGCCTTAAATTTGCACAGATATCTGCACCACCAAGATTCATTGAGGAAAGGATTAGCCTGAACCTACTAAACATAAACAACCTACAACCATTCACTTGTCAGGCTAAAAATGCTCATCCTCACATTCCAAATATCATCTCATGCCCACAATCAACTCACCTCCAGTGGAGAGAAGTCGTGATTGACAAGAAAAGAGAGCCCACCAACAGGAACTATCAGGAACTCCACTCGGAAGGTGTCATGGTTTCCATCATAGGTGGCCTTGAACTTCATGTAGATCAGGTACACGGTGGCGTACGAGCAAGCGATGTAGATAAGCTGAGGGCGAGGAAAGAAATAACCCCAAACAATCCACAGAGGTTCCAGGATTAAATCACACTCCCTGAATAAGCACTAAGATGAGTAAGAGTGGTCTTTTTTTGATTCTTTGCTTTGTTTATGTGGTTTTGTAGAACCACATAAACAATGGTGGTGCTTAACTTTTGTCAGCAGAGTTATAATTCCAAATGAGCCATTCTGGGCCCTACTGGTTTTGGTGCTTTAAAGGCATCGCATGCCCATGGCTGAAGTGACTGCCCAAAGGTGAAGACCCTTTCCAGAACTAAGGAAGGAGAAGGACTGGAGAAGGAATACATGTTCTGCAACTGCAAGGCAAGCACTGGTCCCAAACATTTAGGTTAAAAATGTGCAGGTACATACACACAATAATAATGGAAGGGGCCTCTCTACATTCAAAAAGCCCAGAATGGTGTGGCTCATGTGGCAATAAATAAATATTCAATAATCCCCATTCAGACAACCATTTAACATATCACAAGTTAGCTGATTTGCTTTGGACCTTTAAACATCTCTAAGATCTGAAGAGTGGCAACTGGACACTGCTCTTCACCAACCAAGAGGCCCCAAAACCTACGAGACTGAGAGCAGCAATGAACCAGAATTCAATCTGAGCTGATGCTTAACCATTTTGAAGGGTTATGGCACAGTAGACTTTATAGCTATTCCCTGTGGAATAAGCAAAAAGCTTCATTTTACAGGTGAGAAAACAGAACTAGAAAGAATCTAAACTTTCTAAAGGTCAATCTGCCATCATCAGGACAAAGCTCATTGTCCTGGAGTCAACACAGTACAGCAGACTAGACAAATATTTTAGCTTCTGCCACTTTCAGCACAAAGATTAAATGTTCCAAACCATTTATCACATTAAAAAAAGGTTCTTTGCAACACAGAAGTAACAGATTAAAAATCCCACTGTTTGCAGATGCTATTAATCACTAAATGCTCTGCTCACAGACAAAATCCTACAAATACTGTATTAAGGACCTCAGAATCCAAAGGCTCTGCTACTCGAGCAGCCCAGCTGGAGATAAAGAACCACAGGACAGGATACAGGGAACCTTTACTATGGGTGTAAACAAATCACAGCAGGTATGGTCATAGAAGACACTGAGAAAGTGTGAATGAATCCAATTTTCTTACATTACAAACTTAATCTCAAGGATCTCAACTCTCGACTTCTCAACGGAAGCTCTCTCAAGTTCTCAACAACTGTGTAACATTATATCCTCCTACATATATATAAATATAAACACAAAATTGTGTTGGGACACTCAAGCAGCTTCATCTTGACACTACAATAATGGGCTGAAAAGACAATTAAATCCATCAGTTTCTAAGCAGTAACCTTTGAAACTGAAATAGAGCTACCATTTTGAAAGTTAATATTTCCACATTCCTTCGTTTTCTGGTTGGGAGGGCTGCAGAACAAAGATGTGCTCATGGCCCTGAATCACGACCAATAAATAAATTAATGGCAGAAAACTCCTACCTTCTCCTTTAGTGCACCTAATGGTAACTTCCAATCAGAAATTGCATATGGAAAAAACTTGTCTTTCAAGAATATTTTATTTAATCCATAGCTCTTCATCTATACTGTTAATATTAAAACTTCAGCATACACATTTCACTTGTTGGAAAGCAAGTGTGAGTTTACGACACAATATTTTATTTTACAGTATTATTTCCCTAATTTATCCATCCATTTTGTGTTATTGATTATTTTAGTCTTTCCTCTTGGCAAAGTTATACCACCCTCTAAATTAAAGCTGAAAAGCATCAAGAAAATCCAAAAATAAAGGAATTGGATTAAAAATACCATAAACATACTGCCCTCTCCCAGACCACTGCTTTATTTTCTTGTACCCAGCACCAGAACTTGCAGGAATGAGCAAGTAAAAAACTCAAATTGAGCCTCACTGGCATTCAGTGGGCAAGTGACAGGGGTATAACTCACAGAAGCTACATTCCTTAAAGCTTACTCATGTCAACTTTTCATCAGCCTCTGACCAGACAGTAGCTGCAATTCTGGCAGTGCACTCTGAATACTAATTTACCTTGTAGTGAATAAAAGGAGATTTACTTGAGCTTTAATGTCTCAAATGAGAAATACAGTTTATTTGAACCGTTTTTTCCAAAAGCTTGTACTTTCAATAACCAAAATGTCATTTGTTCTAAATGTCACAGTCCTGATATAAAGAGTTTTTTAAAATTGCATGTAGAGTGCAGAAAATAAGTAGGATTTTGAGTCCATCTTCCACATTCTTTATCCAAAGCCCATCGAGAGCTTTGGTGCAGTGGGCCATTAAAAATGGCTTTTATTAATGGCATTATGCACTCTGCATGCAACCTCACTAGCTTTTCTGACTCTTCAGCATACTCTACCTTCATAGATGTGTTATACAATGAAATGAATGAAGTGAAGAGGTCCAGGTAACGGGTAGTGAAGACCAGTGCAAACAGAAGCTGGCTTTTCCCAGAAATACCTAAAGTGATAAAGGAAATAATTAATCATTCAGAAAGTGATGAGGTGCTCTGCAACATTTGATGACAAGAATGAGAAAGGATATAGATATCCTTTATTTTTAAGCAGGTTGATCACAAAATTAGGACAAAATCCAAGTTCCCAAGCTGTACAAACAGAATTCTAAGCCCATATAGCTCAGTAGTGTGAACATAAGTTACCCTGCACTGGAAGAGGTGCTGGCACTACACAAGGTTTAGAAGTTACTCACAGCAGGTAGTGTCATCTCCAAAAGTATCACCTGGGAGCTATCTGTTCTGTATTATCACTGGGCAAGGCTGCACTAGCTTTCAGTGGTCAGAGTGCTGTCACATGGCTCAGCACAATCTTTAGATGCTGAATAGCTGCAAAGGTACAAGGGCAATACAGAACAGACCCAGTGACAAGCAGGAGGTAAGATGGCACCAATAATGGGATTTTAGAGGAATACATAGATTCTAAAACATAAGGCAATTCAATTCATAGACTCAATTGGCCACATGGTGAGAAAAACATCCAATCAAACCCACATGTTATTATGTACTAAAACAAAACTTTAAAAAGGAAGAGAAGTGAGAAAAAATGTCAGACATCTACACTGCATCTTCAAAGCAACTTTTGATTCTAGGTCAAAGCCCCAATGTCAAAATGTTTGTTTGTACTTAACTTCAGGCACTAGAGCACAGTTAGAAGCATAAAAGCTTTGCACAGTCAGTCACTAAAAGCTTCTGAAAGCTGAGGTGCAGCATCACTCCACAATACTGATGTGGTGGTGTGTCACAGCAGGGGGACAAAACAACCTACTCTGTGCCTCTGTCTTGTTATTCCAATTATTCTTGTTTTCAGTCATCCAGGGCGAAAATAATTGAATCTGTTCAGCTAAGCATGCAAGTCTTCTTCAAAAAACAAGAGGGAAAAATACTCTGTAGGAGAGGCTGAAAATCCTTTTCCCTTTATACAGAGATATTTCTAGAAAGGCTTTTATTAACAGCACCATAAAGCAATTAGGAGAAGGCAATCTGCTATGGCTATTGAAGTCCTTTCTCACTCCAGCTTAAGGAATAAACTGCTCCAGATGAAGGAATTTAACCTATGAAGTACAAGAATGGCTGAAACACTAACAATTAAAAAGGGGTTTACAGATTTCACATGTGAAATGTCTGCAAGGTGAGCCTGGTGGGCCACCTACAGAACAGCCCAAGTACAGTACAGGGAACATAAACCATCTCAAAACCTGCAGGCTGCAGAGCTGTAAAACACAACCTGCAAGTATCACAAAATACACCACCCTCCAAAAAAACCCCAAAACCAAAACAAACCCCCATAAACAAATGTCCTCCCAAAGTTTAGGAAAAAAAATATATTTGACATTTCTTGAACTACAACCACATTGCACAGACAGCTGCAGCAGCTCTAGGCTCATCCCAGGTGTGCCTGTGGGCATCACAACTTGCCAATAAAACCTCCCAGCAGGCAAAGCTGTCCTAAGGTCAGAACCCACAGGACAAAGAAATCCACCTGGACAGATTACAGAACAGAGTGATACTACAGAGTATAATTAGGCTAAATTATTTAGCATGCTATTTTCTTTTAGCAAATAACTGGGAACAGAAAAAAAAAAATTAGAAAACCAAAAGCCAACTAGCATGTAAGAGACATTAATTATTGATAATAGCTATAAATTTGGATCTGGATATACTGTCATAAATACATATAATATACTTGACAAATTCTTATAAGCTATTGCCAATCTTACCTCCTCAACCCCAAAGCTGTAATTTTTATTGAGGCTTTCAATATTCTCACTGATTTTTGAATCTTTAGAATAGTTGTGAAATCCTGAAACCCGCCCTAGACCCAAGATTAAACCAATTTTCAAGTAAAGTAGGCTAGACTAGACTAGGCAAGGTTTAAATTGTAAACCAAAGGCCTATGAAAGGACGGGAGAAACATCTAAACTACAAACAAACACAGGGCAAGGGGACAGGTAAACACAACAGTTGTACCACTCTGTGCATTTCAAGACTTTAGGCAATGTATCAATGTATGCATCACAGCACTGACCCCGGCTCACCGCTGGCAACTGCAATGCACTGAGGCTACAATGATGCTATTCTCATCCTTGTCCCTTTCCTTTTACTCCCACAAACGTTACTTAGTTCCTGAACTACATAAAAAATGGTTTTATTTCTTCTTCCAAAGCTCTGGGCTCAAATTTGGAAGAACCAAACCTCTCCGTTTTGTTTCATCCTCACACATGGAAAAACTCCTTCAACTTGTGCACTCCAGCTTGGCTGAAAGCCATAGCATGAAACTTTAATTCAGGTGATTTTCACAGCCAGGCAGGAGGGCAGAGCTGAAATTGTAGTACTTTCTTATCAACTTCATTTTGCTGTGGTGAGTCAGGTAAGGAATAACAGGCAGGAGCAGAGGCACTGAGCTGTGCAGTGTGTACAGCACCTACCAACTATGAGCTGCACATCACAGCCATAAAACCTACAAACAAAAATTCTTCTAAGGAAGGTCAGTCCATACTTTGCCCATGGAAACTTCACAGACTTTTAAAAATAAAGTAGTTCAGTTCTGTCCCAAGTCCACATCACCCACAGAACCACAACTCCTTTGGTTGTGCTAATAAGCACCAGCATTGACTCCTGCGCTTCCAATCTAAAAACCCAACCTAATTTTAAAGATGAATTTTCCAACTGACAAAGAGAATACTTTCCTTCAAAGAGAGAGAAAAAATTTCAAAGCTACCTAAAGCAGCAGCTTTTGTGAAAATACAGACAAATTAGCAGCAGCCTATGGCAAAGTACTGTCAGAAGTCTTCATCTTAGCATATTATCTGGTCCACAATAGACACATAAAATTGAGATACAGCTACATTACCTAGCAAAAGTACTACACATTTACTATCTATACTACTTTTTTAGAGTATACAGCTTATAATTGGACAGCATTGCAACCGCAGGTCACCTTTAACACTTGATAAACGGCACAGAGAAAGGCAAATCAATTTTCAGGCAGCAATTTGCACTGCAAACAACCTAATTTGACTTGAAATGGGTAAGAAAATACAGTCTGAACAGGACAATGTTTGAAAGCACAGGATTCCTCAAGTCTCATGAATTTCCTAATTATGACATGATGTCAATAATGGAGCTACCTATTACATTCTCCATGGCTCTTCCTAATGATTTTTGAACTGTTATTTTGAGTGGCAAACATTTTTCCAATTTCTAAATTTGGAAACTCAACCAGACATGCAAAAAATTGTTTCCCTGCCATCTCTAAAATTCTGAAGTCAAGATGTGATTTGCTTTCCCCTTATCTTTTCAACCTATTGACTAAATAAGAAAAAAAAGTTAAGTTTCTCAGAAGCAGAAAACACAGACTGCTTCCAAGTGCAGATGACCCTAGCCTTACCTATCTTCTTCAATTAGAGGAGTCACTTCTTAAGAAAGAAAATGGAGACTATAAGTCTTCAAAAACCAGCAGGTTGCAGCAGAGGTGCACAGGCTGTCTCCCTCATTTCCAGCTGCTTTTACAGGGCTCTCCTGGAACAAAGGGCTCAGACACACACAGATGCAACCAGAAGAGAGGAGTCGGCACCATGTGGTTTGCCAGCTCTCCATGGATCACAGCCTGCAGTGCAGCCAGCAGTCAGAAACCCTCCTTTATTTTCAAAGCCTCTACTGCTCCAGAAGTGCATGGTTAAAGTAGCAGCTGGTTTGCCTGTGTTTCCTTAGTCGCCAATAACCACGAGGTCTAAGTTTATTTAATTTATTAATGGTTCTAATAACCATACAATGTAAAGAAATGGCAGAAAGCCCTCTAATAAGTGGCTCTCTGTAGCTGCTTAACATTAATTGGTAACTACTTAGGGGTTACTGTCATGCATGACTTTACAAGCATATGCAAATGTATATTTACATCAGTTTCATCAATAGAAACCTCAACTGACAACAATGAACCACTAGGAGGAACAAAATAGAGCCCCAAAAATAAAATTCTTTGCTCGTGGTCCTTTGAGGTATTCATGTTCTCATTCTAGACAAACTTGCTAGGCCTCAGACACCAATCACACAGCAGCAACACAAATCTGGATTTACTCCTGAGGACTCAGGCAGAATTAGAAGACACCAAAGAAGCAACCCTGACAAACACATTTCTGCTTTCTTTTTTCTTCTCCTCAGGAAAATGAATTAAGCAAATATTTTTACTGAAAGAGCCCATGCATGTGTGCTTGTGTCCAGGGACACTGGCTAATTTGGGGAAGGGGAGAGCTGTATCCCCTATGTGATACAGGCCTGTTTACTTTTCTGTCCTGGACAAAGCTGTAGCAATGACTGGCGTGAGGCTGCTTTCTTATGAATAAACCCCTACTAGCAGAGATTCTCAACCACAATTGGCATAAGGAAAGCAACATCAGACCACTTTTTAAGCAGAAAGATGGGACCAGGTCACATCGTACTATACTGTGTAAATAACCTCACATCCAAAGGTCACTTAAGAATCTCTTGGCTCAAACCCTATCTGAATTTCAGCCTTGCAATAGAATTTCACATTTTCTTTCTTCAGTCATTAAATGACATTCAGCTTCTAGATCATTAACCCTCCTGCTGTTCGTAATCTCAACTGCATTTCTCAAACACAGGACAAAGCTCTACTCAAGAGCTGGAGGAGGCAAGGCCCTCTCCTGCCAGATCCAGGCAGGATTCCTGTGATGCACTAGAGCTTGAGCCAGGTAGGTTCAGCAGGAAGGTGCTCTTGTGCTCCGTGACCTCAGGAACAATAGTTCTGCAGTATCGCTGCATGTGGGCCATGGAGCCACTTGCTTGACCTCTTTTGTAAAGTTAAGAACAGTTTTTACTTTAAGTCTGTTTCAAGACAAAGCTATTAGTTTACTTTTTGAAAAACAAAACTATTCATTTACTCTTTTTTTTGTGCTACCAAGTGATTAGTTGGTGATTTGACATGACAACATACAGAACCTGTACTTCCTCCTACCTGTAGTGTAAATCTCTTTCATTTCCCCATTCTCAGTTATTTCAGGTTACAACTTAAACTAATTCTTCATGTTTTTAACTGAAAACTTTACAGATACATCTGTTCAACAGTGCTAACCCGGTATTTGAATAGTATCATCAAAACGTGGCAAACTGATTTTCAATCGCCCTCACTAAAGAAGGAGAAGCTCACTGGAGAGAAGGCAAAGCCAAGCTCACAGTCAAACTCCCGTGCACAACAAAACCGATCCACGTAACACACACCGCAAGGAAATGCCCATTTTGAATGACAACAGCTCCCAGTTTTCTGAAAGGAATCAGCTACGCTGCAGTTATGGGAACTGCCTGCAATTCCCTGCAACCACCACACCGTACACCGAAGGGAGAGAGCGAAGCACGGCACAAGGAACTGGAGCACGCCCGTTGCGAACGGGGGGGAAGCGGCAGCGGGGGGCGGCGGAGCGGGGCTCGGCCGGGACCCGGCGCGGCTCCCGCTGCCACGTCACACACACAGCCCGCGGCTCCCGCCGGGAATCTCCTTCCTAGCGCTTCCTACTGCGGGCCGACAGCGAACCCGCCGCCGGCCCTAACAGCGGCACCAAGCACTGCTCAATTCCTGCACAAAAGCCAAGCAGAGGGGGAGCGTGAGGCCGCCGCGGAGGGAAGGAGAGAGCGGGGAAACTTCAGAGGTTGCGAACAGCGAGTCAGCGGCGGCCGGCGCTGCACCAAACCGCGGATACCGGCGGCCCGGGGGCCGGGCGCGGCCAGGGCAAGCGAGGGAAGGGATGGAGGGACGGAGGGATGAAGGGAGGGCGGCTGCTCGCCCCGTTGCCCCCCCGCCCGCCCTCCAAACCGGCCTCCTCATTCATTCGCCTGCCGCCGGGCAGTTACGTAAGGAAGGAGCGACCCTCCCGGACACAGCCGCAGCTCCGGTGCACAGGGATTAAAGTACAAATAATGGCAACCACAACACCTTTCAGGGAAATGCAGCTGCCGCCGGCGCACCCCCACCCCGGAGCGGGGATGCGCCTCCTCCTTCCCCCTCTCCCGGCCGCTCACCCGCTCCGCCAGCGCTGCATTTGGAGGGGGCCGAGGCGCGGGGAGGTCAGAAGGAGGGCAGAGCCCCCTCCCCTGCGCGAACGGGAGCGACCGTCCCTTTTCACCTGCCCGGGCCGAGTTCTGCCCGCCCGCCCCAGGGCCCTCGGGGGCGCCCCGGCGGGGTCAATGCCCTCCCCGCCTTTGCCCGCTTCACCGGGGCCGCCTCCCGGGCCAGTGAGACAGGCGGGACCCCCCCGCCGCCCCGGCTCGCTGGGCTCTCCCCGGGGCGCGGCCCTTCGGGGGCGATCGCAACACCCCGAGGCGAGTTCGGGGCTACGCCGCCCGGCCCCGGCGGGGCTCCCGCGGGGCTCTGCGGCCCGGAGCCACCCAGCCGGTCCCGCCCCGCGGCCTCCGCACGCACCCGCGCAGGAGCGGCTCTTCCAGATCTTGAGCAGCAGGATGATGATGGCCGCCAGGTGGGACAAGTCCCCGGTGAGGCGGAAGATGTTCATGGCGGCGGCAGAGGCGGCGGCGCAGCCGGAGCCGGGGAGCGAAGATGGCGCAAGCTCAGCGGGCACCGAGCGACGTGGCCCGGGGACGTGGCCAGGCAGCCCCGCGCCGGTGCACGCCGGGAAGCGGGGGGAGCGCCCGCCCCGCCCCGCGCCGCCCTCACGGCGGGGCGGCCCCGGCAGCCGCGGGCCCGGGCGCGCAGGGGAGCGGCCGCGGGACAGAGCCCTTGGGGAGGCCCAGAAGCTGATCTGTATATACATACAATAGCGAATATAATATATATCATAGTATATGTATATTTTATTATGTTTTGGAGGCCAACAGTGTGAAAATCTACATCAGCTACTAGAGACAGTCCAGCAGAGGCCATAAAGGAGATGAGTGTCTCTCTTAGGAGAGACTCTGAGGGCTGGGCCTTGTTAGTCTGGAGAAGAGAAGACCAAGGGGGGATCTCCTCGATACATATAAATACCTCAAAGGTGGGTGCCAAGAGGGTCACAGAATCTGGAATCACAGAATGGTTTGGGTGAGAAGGGTATTTAGGGATCATCTCGTTCTGCCCCCTGCCATGGGCAGGGATGCCACTCACTGGAGCAAGGTACCCAGGACCCCATCCTGCCCGCCTGGAACACTTCGGGGATGGAGCAGCCACAGCTTCTCTGGGCAGCCTGTTCCAGGATGGTGCCAGACTCTTTTCCGTGGTGCCCGGTGACAGGACAAGGAACAATGACCATTAACTGGAACACAAGAAGTTTCACCTCAACACAAGGAAGAATTTTTCTACATTGAGGGCTGCAGAACACTGGGACAGCACTGGGCAGTCAGGGATTCTCCCTCCCTGGAGACATTCCAAACCCACCTGGACACGTTCCTGTGTCACTGCTCCAGGTGACCCTGCCTTGGCAGCAGGGTTGGACTGGGTGATCTCCAGATGTCCCTTCCAAGACTAACAGTTCCGTGATTCTGTGTAAACTTCCAAGAAAAAGAAAAAAAAAAAACCAAAACAATTATTTCTCCAATAATCATGCCTTGAGAGGCGGCACACTGCCTCTTCAGAGTCCTTAATCCCTAAAACAGGACATGACCAGCAAAGTTCAGTGGGCAGTTCAAAAGAGGCATCTCCTCTTAATAACTCTCCAATGTTCTCTGTAAAAAAACCCATCAATCCGAACAAGAGCAAAGAAAAATAGGAGTAGCTGCCCAGGAACAGGATTTCCAATGGTTGTAGAAAACGGGTAACAGCTTATTCCAGGTGACCAGTGGTGCTTTCCTGGGTAGCTCATTTCTTTAAAATCTCTTGGTTTACATTGTTTCACAACCCGTTTGAGGAAATAGTGTAAGGACTTTACTGTTACAGAATTATACACTGAAAAGTTCCCACAGCAGAAGGTTATGGACTATTTCAAATTTAAGAAAAGGATCCTAACTACAATCTTTGAATGTTTTAAAATGTGGCACAAAGATTGAAATCTTTAGAGAGTTTACATAATCATGAGAAGGGAGAACTGATTAATACCTGCTATGGAGGTTATCTTTTTCAGTAAGTACCCACTGTGTGACAAAACCAAATTTACTTATTTTCAGATATTAGGAATCAAAGCCTGTCCTCTTACAACACTGTGTTTACAAGTACAGCAGTACAACTCCTTGACAAGCTCCCTAGTATCTCTTACTACTTCGTAAGAGAAGAGGTTGTATGTTGTATTTGAAAAGTTTTATAGATCTGAACTCTAACAGAATAATTATTTTAAACAGATACTGAATAATTTTGGCATCGAATAATGTTTGATGTAACCACCAGGGAGTTGCCTACTTGAGGATTTATGTTAAAAACCCAAATATAGTACTGGGAGAATTTGTACTGAAGACAACAGCCTTTGGCAGAACTCCCCAAATCTGTGGTACCAACTGCAACAGGAGGGGAGAAAGTGCAAATTCACAACTACAACATCAGCAGCTGCAGAGCTGAGGCACTTCCATCACTGCACACACGTGTGAGCTCTGAAAACACAGACATGTCTTACAGCACTGGCTGGACCAGCCTGTTTGACACAGGCTTGACTGAAATGTGAACATTTAATATGTCAGATCTCAACAATTCTTAAAGGCTGAATACTGAAATAAAAGTAGCTAATAAAGACACTGACAGATGCATATCTGGAATCTATTTAATGGATACATTAAAGGCAGGGAGCTGACATCCATTCTCTCAATCCCTGCTCAGTTCATGCAGTTCATATGCAGAACTTGTTTGTGATCTAAGTTGTTTTCTGACATCTGATTAAATGTTGAAACATGTCAGGCCCCAATTAAACATGACCTAGGGCAGTTTCAGCTTGTGCATCAAACCAGCGTGATTTTAACTATAGCAATGGCTAGTCTTTGATAAATCAATACAGTTCACTTCCATATACAATGGTTAAAAATTATCAAGGAAAGCAGTACCAGAAAGTATCTGTTGTATCTGTGACAGATTAGCATTTTCCTCTGTTTTCATATTTCTCCTACAGGAATCTACTTTTGTTTTCTCTCCTTTTCTCTTTGTCCCTCAAAGAAAAGTTTACAGCTATTAAGTGAGATGTTAAATATTTGTAAGGCTAATTATACCAGCTAAAACATTAGAAAATAAGAGTTATACTGTTGCCAGCAAAGCAAGTAATCCATCAGTCACAATTCCTGCAGTTAATACTTCAATGTTCAGTCACTTGGACTCTGAGCTCTGAACATGCCTGGGTTCCTGCATCATCAGGGCAAGAAAATCCTCTCATTAATCTGGATTGGAGAAGCAGACTGATGCTGAACAGAAAGGGGCAGATGGACATTGGTTGCTTTCTACTCATTGCAGAAAAAATGTAATACATTTTGTGGCTATTTTTGGGTACAAATAAAGAACCAGATGTGAACTTTGATAAAAATAGCCTTTGGTGCAAAACTCCTACATGTCCTGATGCCAGGCAAGGTCTGGTGGGGTCTTTGAGGCAGTCTCATAATTTCTGTCTAAGGACTAGGTAGAAAGATATGGAAAGACGGTTTGATAATGGATCACAGTCTTAACTAAAATATGAAATTATGGATACCTGGACAGCACACATGTCTGTTTTGCTTTTTGACTTTTTGTTATTTATCTGCGCTTTCCAACAGTATGCTGTATAACAATGCAGAAAATACTCTTTCTGAGGACCAATTCCAAATGTTCTGGGGTACAAATAAAAGAAATTTAACTTACAGTGGAGTTTTTGTTTATTCTTTGCAGACCTGTCTTTTCTATCCAGTTTCCCTCCTGCCTTACTGGAAAAGGAAGTCAGATCCCTCCCTTGCAACAGCACTGGAGTAAACAGTCCCTAAGGCTGTCCCACATCATATGGCACAGATGAGAATATTTTACTAATCAGGACTATAAGGTTCTTAGCTCTCCTCATCCCATGCCTACAGATCCTGTTTAAAAAAAAAACAAACAAACAAAAAACAACCCAAAACACACCAAAAACCCCCCACAAACTTATCAACAACATGTAAACATTTCCACTGAAATAAAGAGACACCACTGCTTAAATTTGTGTACCAGCCTGGAATATCAACCTCTTTAGAAAAAAGAAAAAAAAAAAGCAGAGATTATTTGAAATTTGATATTTACTTCTAAAGAGAAGAGAGTATGACAGGGGAACAAGGTAGTGCAGTTTGCTGGCTGCTCCTCGGCTGCCATGAGGAAATTGGCAGTGTCCCCCTGGGCAGCAGCGTGCGGTGTCTGTAACACAACGCAGCAGGAGCCAGAACACAACGGTGCACTGTGGCCAGGTACCTGCTCCAGGGACACATTCCAGGTGACTGCTGAGTCCTTGCTTCTTCCTGACTGTCACTGGAGTGAGTCAGCCCAATGTCTCCTCTCCCTTAGCCCCAGCTGGGTTTGGCTGGCACACCCTGAGTAATGTCTCACATCTGCTCCAAGGGGGGGCAGCCAGTGGGACCCTGACACGGTCCCAGCCTAATCTGATGGGGCTGCAATTTGTGTTACTGGAAAGCAAATGAGGGGGTGATGATCCCCAGGCACAGCACTGAAGTGAGAAACTAAATCTGCCATAATGCAGTATGTAATTGCCTCTGGAATATTTGAGCAGATTATACAGAGGCATAAAGGGCTTCTTAAAATTAAGGTAGGATGCCTTTTTTTTTTTTTAACAGTATTTTTAGAGCCTCAGACTGAGGAGCTGGTTAGCTCTGATGTGACAGATTGAGATCACTGGGAGTCAAACATTCCATGCACTGTACAAAAGCTGACAACAGCCAGAATGCCAGCTTTAACAGGGACACTTCTCAGGCACTGTGGATGGGCAGTTGTTTTCTTCCTTTCGGGGACTTACAGATACCACAGATGTGCCACTTACCTCAGTACCAGGTCACAGGGATATCTTCTCTCCTGCTGATCCAGAATCAGTAGCCCTTTTCTCTTTTCTAAATACAATTCTGAACATAAAGGTATTAGGCACTGAAATAATAAACCAACAATAGTATTTCTTCCCATTTGTTAACTCCTGAAGGATCCTACATTCAATCACAGGAATGAAATGAAATGCCTCCTCTCCCATTCTGCTGGACAGGGTCACCTGTCACAGGGCTCAAAGCACTCAGAGGAGCCAGGCCCACACCAGGGTTGTGACTGTCAGCAGTTGGATGTGCATCCCACAGGATGTATGGCACTGCCCAGCAGCCATCAGAAGGGTCACCAGTGGAGAGGAGAGCTGCAGTTCTCACAATAAGCAGATACAATTATTATCATGGTCTATATTCAACAGCAGATTTATGCAGAAATCCAATTTTTTTTTTTCTTTCTCAAAGATCTAAAAGAACTAAAAAGAATGTAGGAGAAATTAAGCTTGGTTTAAACAAATGTTACCCACATCTATAAAGAGCAACATTTCTTTAAGAATCAAATCTTTATACCACATTTCTCTGTGGTATATTCTTCCCCAAAACCCTGATCATGCAAAAAAAGAGAGGGACTGTGAGGCATTTTTCCCATGAGTGCATTCCAGTGAAAGTGATCACGTGCATGTTGTATGCAATCCACATCTGCAGAGGGGACGATGCCTGCACTGAGGGGTGCTGGGGTTTGTTCCATGGAAGTAAAGTGTCCATGTTCCAGTTTCCTCTGGCAGTGTGCAGGATTGTGAATGGATGGCAGGTCACACACACAGATTACATACCGTGCATACTTGTGCTCTCTATGCCTTTCTCCCCTTTCCATCTATTCTTCCCACAGAAATTCAGCTTCAACAGTTTTGATGGAAGTGTCTAACGAATCCCAGATTTTGTAGAATGGGCTTTTCCATCAGTGACCTCTACAGGAGGGACATTGGCAGGAGTAAAATTGCTTTTCTACAATACTTGCCATCCAAAATGCTCACACCATCTCATGAACCAAACAGCATTTGCAATCTCACAGTGAAATCAGTAGAACATTAAGTCAGTGCTCCACATTTACCCCTCCTACACTACTCTTGTAAGAAATAGATAAGCCCTTGACCAAACATAATTGCAATGCCAAAGTTCTTAATGTAATTATTAATTTAATAAAATATATAAATAATCAAGCAGTTTAGCTATTTGAAAGCACTTGTGCTTGAAAGAAATTACAGCACAGATGGCACAAAACAAAGAACTCACTCCTGCTCCAATTAAAATCTAAACTCTGACTTACATAATTGCAAACAGAATCACTCCCAGGTATATTGACAGAAGAAGATTACTTTCAACTCTCATAGATTTTTGAAGGGCTTGGTAGAGCTAAGTCACATATGTGACCTAAGCAGCTGAACTGGAAATGCTGACTGTCTTCTTGACATGAGAACACTCTCCTGCATCTTCGGAAATGCACACACAATTCAAGTCAGGCAATTTCTAGAAATCAAAAAACCTTTTAGTACTTTCACAACTGAGTGAGGCAGAACTTTCTAATGTGAAAACACAGATAAATCTTTATAATGCATTTGATCCACTTGGTTTTAGTGGGCATTTGCATGTATTTGCTGGGATTAATAAAACAAACTTCTTTCTATTTAAATATATGTCTCAATCTCTTGTTCCCATGCAGAAAAGGAAACACAGCTGGAGAAGCTAGAATCTTACTGTGAGGATTAGAGAAAAAAGTGCCAGGCAGTTTGCAGCAATCATAATTCTTTGCTTATAACATGCAGAACTAAAGAATGTAGTATTATCTCTAACATCATGTCACACTTGCCAGGGTTAGTTATAGGCAAAGGCAGTTCCCAAAGCAGCAGATTGCTGAAGGGGGAAGAGGGAAAGGAGGGGGTGAGAAATGGCTCTCACTGCCTACTTTGCCACTGCCAAAGCCCTGAGAACCAAGTTAGGCCCTGCTGACATTACAGAATACATGGCACTGTGGTGGAGCTGTTACTCCCAGCTGCAGCAAGAGCTCACATTCACCTTGCCCCAGCAGCAGCCAGGCTCTTCCCTCCAGCTCTCACTCCCTCCCACTCCTATTGCTGCCCCAGCTGAGAAAAATTTCAATTCTACTTTCAGGGCTGAGAAGCCAGATGTAATGTTTGCCATAAAGAAATACAAATTACAGTTTGAAGGGCATTTGCTACAGTACAGCCCTGAAAGAAAAAGCTGAACTTTTTGGTCCATGCATAGCCTTTTTTAGTCTAGAAAACATAAGACTTTTGAAATGGCAAAATGGAAAATTTTGCCATGTGCTTGTGGTCTAAAATCATGTTGAACAACATCAAAATGTATGTTCATATGAAGAGGATTTTAATATATCTTTCCCCCCCCCTCATTGTTTAAAATACTGAGAAGCTAATTATTGAGAAATATTGAGGCATAAGAAGCTAATATTAGACACTTAAATCATATGCTGATAAAACACAGGAAAGTATCTATGGTTTATAATTATGAGAAATTCCTTTTTCTAGGTTTTGTGGAAAATACTGGATTGACAGTCCTAGTAGTACTTAGGCCCAGTGAACAGTTTCCCCTCACTATTCCCACTTCAACCCCACCTGGAGTGAAAGCACTGTCTCTTGATGAACATAAGCAGGTTTCCATGGTCATTTTGTCACATGAAATACTCATAGTATTGCCAATGTCCCCAGTGTCCACAGTTCTGTATTGAATACAAACAGCCAGGGGGAAACCACTTTTTGTAGAGGTGCTTAAATTCTAAGAGCCTGTTATCACCTCTTGTCTGAGCAGGTTTTAAACCAGCAGCTCTGAGATGAAGCTATTTTATTGCAACAGCAGTAACTTTAGTGCAGCTTCTACTACACCACACAGAAGAACAGCCCCTCTCCAGGGAATGTACACTTGAAGTAAAAGAAAACCCAACAAAAGGACAGAAGAGTGTGACCAAATTAGCCCATGTAAAACGCACTGGGCATCAGACATCAGCCTCCAAATAACAGTCCCCTGCTACCTCTCCTCCCTAGAATTCAAGTTCCTACCTAACACACAATCCTATATTTCAGTGATTTTCTCATGAGACAGATAAGCCATTTCCAGTTTTTAAACTCTTAAGTATTTGCAGGGGTACTCTGTCACTTGTTAATGGTAAAGCTGTGGAAAGGAGATAGTTCTCATAATGATGGCAGAAGAGAGGGTCTTGCTTGTAAGAACTCTACACTCAGAATTCTCAGAGCCTCTTGATTCTACTGTTCAAGCTGAGCTGACACTCTTTTATCTCTAGCATCTCTGTTGTAAGCTCCAGGACACTGAAAATCAAAGCAAAGAAAAACATTAAGTCTTTTGACAGGCCTTGCTTTGCAATCTTAAAGACTAAGTAGAATACTTAAGCATTTAGTTAGCCTAACTGGAATCTAAACTTCAAGCCCGCCAGTGCTTTTATTAAATACTAGCCTGTCAAAATGTTAAAATCCAGTGAAAGTTAGTGGCAATACTCTACTAAATAGAATTGTTTGTGGAATAAATTCTTATAAATAGCCTGGAACAGGCAAAACACAGAGTAAAACCAAGAACATGTTCTAAATAACAATGTGGTAATTGATTGGTGTTACATGGAGTTTTAAATATACCTTTGTTATGTTTGGCTTTACAATAAAGATAAGATAAAGTGTTTTCCCCTTGATTAGGTTCAGAGATAGTCTAGCCAAGGTACAAGACACCTTTTAATACAGAAAAAAATTATTCAAGAATTGTTATCTTTGTATTCAAAGCAGGAAGAGGATCCCACAGTCCTTCTTCCCTGTTACAGGTGATCTGTGCTTCTGTTATAAAGTTACCTCTAACTGAAAATAGAACTTACCTCAAGCTCAACCCTTGAGGGTCAGAAAGGCAGCTGCAGTGTAAACACAGCACACAGCCAGATGCCAAAGCCACTCAAACAAGGAGCACCTGGAAAGCAGAAGGTTTTATTTCTTAGTGTCACGCTACAGCTCAGGACTAGAAGTCTTATCTACACCACTCCAAAGAGGTGCAGCAAATTGCAACAATTGAATCCTAATTACATTCAGCTCTCCAGAGATGTCACTTCCAGTTTAACATACACAGCTCCAAAGAGAAGCATTTCATAGGGAGACAGGACCAATGGACAAGGAGCTCAACAACTCAGGTGATCTTTACCCGGAAAACTCCTCCCTTTGGCAGACCTCCAGAAGGAACAGATCACATGTGAGAGGGAGCTGGGCTAAGAGCACTCCCCAGGTGCTTCTGGGAAGGCCTGCTCTAATTCCAGCAAGGGCATCATAGCAATTTAGCTCCCTTTACTTCTATTTCAGCACTTCAGCTTCCCTCTCTCTCTCCTCCAACATCTTATGTCTTGCTGGTGTCACTGGAAACAACAATATTTACTGTCTGACAGGGATAAGTTCTCAATATTGTCTTGACTATGTGCAAACTCTCTCACTGTAACACATCCACTGACATTGTCCAGTATAAACTGAAATATGAAGAAGTAAAAGATTAAACCACTGAAGTATAGGTACTAATAGGCTTTATTTCCAAATAGGATGGGAATGGCAGGAAAAACTATTCAATGGCCCTACAGTCTGGATAAAGATGCTAACCCAGCCCAGTACTACCTCCTTTCCCACTTGCAGCTCTGCAAACAACATTCTGCTGCACATAAAGGCTCTGACCTGAAGGTCCAGAGATGGAGACCCTTGCCTTACATTTAGGCAAAGAATATGGGAAAGAAGGAGAGGGAAAAGCTCACTGTTTCAGACTACCTTTGACACAAGCTAGTGCTTAGCACAGTGTAATGCTACTAGACAGCTGCTAATGTCATCTGACAGTTCCTCCATTACCTTTTGCTGTGGCTGAATCCAGCATCCTCCTGGCTGTTTGTCTCGGGCAGGCATGTGATTTGAGGCACGACTGTAGAAGTTGATTGGTAAATTCACTGTAACCCACCTCAGAATAGAGGCCTGACCCTGGTGTGTGCAGTGAGGCCTCACACCCTGCTGGTGTGTGTCCCTCCCCTAGGCAGGAGCAGGGAGGACTCCACTCACCGCTGGGAGCTGGGGTTTGTCCCTCCTGGGGAGATCCTGCAGTGCTCTGTGTCCCTGGGCTGCTGCTCCTGCCCCCATCCAGTGCCAGCCCCAGGCTCTGGAGCTGTGCTGCATCCAGGTGCTCCCGCTGCCATCCTGTCACCATGGCGGCGTTCTCCGGGCCCAGGTTTGCTATTTGCTCTGGGGACAATGCCTGAGAGGAACAAAAGACAGAAAAATTGCTTTAGGCTGTCAATTATAGAAGGCAGGTAAGGAATCAGAAGCCAGCACTGCCTTGCATTTGGAATGAGGGACATTAGCCTTCAACATTGTGTTGCTATAAAAGAGCTCAATAGAGCTTAAAAGAATCCTCTGTATTCATTTACTTCCCTGACCACTCATCTATCTGTCACCTTTCTCTTTGATGCTGGAAGCTGACAGCTTGAGAAGCTTTCTATGTCAGCACTGTATTGTACACTTCTTCAATATATTGTTGGAGTTTAATTTTCCAGCCATTTCATTTCTGATTTGCTCAAAGACTGATGGTATTGTGCAACCTCTTGTGTTTTCATTTATTTCCTCTTATTTCTGCTCTCAAGCAACCTCACTTGAACTTACATTTGACCTTTGATTATAGTTAGCAGTAGAGCAATGAGATGAAAACACCCCATGCTTTAATCTTATTATTCAATTTTCTCTTTTAGATTGAAAATCTTCCCAGTTTGTTCATATCAAATTTAAAAATTAAACATGGCAATCATAATCTTACAGTAATTATCTTATATCATATAGCAATTAAGCAGTTTGTAAAGCCTGCATTATTGAGCAGGCTGGTTTGCTTTAGTTCTAGTTAACATTCTGCAGTCACAAGCATTTTAACCCTCCTACACAACAAGCCTTTTTTCCTTGCAACAATTCTGCATCCAGGTTCTACTTTGGAAAGACAAAATTCCCCTTGCAAGTAGGTCAGATGATGGAGCAAACCCCTGCCCATTTTTCATTGTCTACCAAATGGTGTGCTGGTTTAAACTCAGCAAACTCCTGGAAATGTCTACAGGTTCAGACATTCTGAACTGAACATCTTCTTAACTCACTTGAAGTCCATAATACAATGTAATTTTTCATAAATCAAAATCTGAATAATTTATACAGCTGCAAAATGAGGCCATAAAAAACCTGTGTAAAACCAAAGTCTTCTTTGAATCTTTCAAATACAGAAAACTCTTCCAAAGAGGTACTGTGCTTTTTGTTAATCACTTTTTGTAGTATTATTCCTACTCTTACTAACAAAAATGTTGTTTGTTAGAAATTCTACAAGATGATATTGAGCTGTTTTGCAAAGAAATAGTTTCTGCAATGACATTTTAGGCTTATCTGAACTGTCAGTGATACTGTGCACAGTGAGTGCTCAAGGAGATTTTCTTTTTTATGGGAGCTGACACAGTTAACTCTCTGTTTAGCTCAACTGTCCATAAGTACATTGTTTGCCTGAGCAGCTGAAAGAGACCAGCCCAGGCAGAGTTTTAATCTTGTCACTAAGTCAAAGAAAGTCAGGGGCAATGATCTCAGGATCCCTGTTCTAATTTCTGGTCCACATTCAGTGGTGCTGTAATTAGATGTAATTCCTTTCTGATCTGTATCTGCCTGCACAATCTGTTTTTCAGAGCTAACTTGGGAGAATGGTGCCAGATTTTAGGTTAATAAAACAGCTCTTGCACACTCAGCAGAGAAATCTGTAGCTATTACAGCATCCTTGCAAATGTTAATAAACAGAGACAAAAATTCAGATCTGAATAAAATGTTGGAGGATACAGTGTCCATTCCCTGTTTTGTGATACTTGCTATTTCTTTGGCATGCATTCTGAAGGATGAATAAAGCTTGTCTAGCATATTTCATGGGCATCACAAATACAGATGATACAGCTGAAAGTTAATGTTCCAGATCCTTGATGGTCTCTCACTTCACAGACCATAGAAATTTTTTTCCAAAACCTAAAACCTATAAATCAGTGCTGCAGTTTATTTATACCAGAGTAAAAACAATAGAAATTTAGTAACTTCTTCAGTAATCAAGCTCTTACTTGGAAAATTTCAGGAGGTATATGTCTTACTGCTGATGGCTGGAAATATGGCATCAAGCTTTTATCAATGGCTTTTAATTCATCCTCATTCAAACCACCTAAAAAACCCACAGAATACAAACAAAACTCAATTAATGTTATTTTTATTAAATTTATTTTTAAGGTAATGTAAACTTTAAGCACTTATAAAATATATATATAATAAATGGTTTATTCCAGGGTGTTTTATAGAGAGATGCTGGTTCTTTCTATGTTTTCTTTCTTTCATTATATTTCAGCATTACAAATCCTCTGACCTTAGCCATTGACATGGAATGTACTCTACCTGAATTACTTTATCTTGGAAAAGAGAATTATAAAAGCCTATAAAATCATAAGCAATGTTATCAGGGAATGCTCATTCACAGTCTCTTCTTATCCATGTTAGGGAACATAATCATGCAATGGGAGTGACTTCTTCACCACTTAGGTGGCTGTGGTGGGGAATCATTGCCACAGGCATTGGGGATGCTAAAAATTCTGAGAGCTCAATGTGCAGTTAAATGATAACAGGGAAACAAATCCAGGAACAAAACTGGGAGTGACCTCTGGCTCAGGAGGTCTCAGAGGCTGCAAGAGCCCTCTGGAGAAGTATCTGGAGAAGCATCACTCCAGGCCAGTCCTGCCCTTGTGCTCCTCCCTGGGCAGCCCATTCTTTCCAGGCAGGATCTCTGGGCAGCCAGAGCCCAGCTCCTCCCAGGGCAGCCTGGTTCACCAAGAGTGACTGGGGCTGGAATCCTGATTGGTTTTGCCCTCCTTGATTTACCCTTTCCAACTTACAGGACCCAAGTAACTTCAGGCTGTGCTTCCCAAGGTCAGTTTGAGCAGATTTACAGAACCTTACAGAGAATATCACAACTTTTCCTTAGTGCTTCTGCAATTACTGGATATCTGTCCCTGCAGGTGATTCCCCTCTGGAAGAAATGTCTTTTGCCAGTCTGCAAAAATCCCCAGCTAGGTGAACCCATCTTTAACAGCAATGCTTCACCATTACCATCTGGAGCTGTAGCTTTGTTACCTGCTATAGTACCAATTTCCTGTAAAACAGAGCCATTCCAGCTGGGAGCAGCACCAAACACAGATTCTGTCATCTTCTTAAACTGCCTCAGAACAGGGGTGCTGCAAAACAACAGGCCAATTCTTGCAATTGCAGCACTGCAAAAGGCAACAAGGTCATCATTACAAGCTGCATTTACATGGAGTACTAAATAGGCTTGGAATATACTTAAGCCTGCTGTAAGAAGACTGTAAAACCCATTTTCAATTTAAAATATATGTGCACAAATTGCATACAAATATTTCAGGTTTTAAGCAAAAACTTCTATTTCTTGATGCAATACTTAAATGGTGAGATGTAAATGGCAGAGGAAAACTATAGAAGAACACATTTTAAAAAACTGCTGCATGCCTTCTGCTTTTCTAAAAGCATTTAAAATGTAAAAAGGTGTCCTTTAGGCTCTGAAAATCTTGATGGAACAAAAATGGCACAATAAATTTTATCAATAGAGCTACTAATAAATATTTCATTAGATATAAAATGCAGTACCTGAATTCAGCAGTCCTTATGGATGTGATTTCTGTGGAGTTCAAAGCACAGAGAACAGCTCCTAATCCAACTAAATCAAAACTTTTTAATGTGCTGATGGTCTGGCCAGAGTCGTCTAGAAAACCTTGTAAAATAGCTCTTGCCTACAAAAGCAGTAAGACAGCATGCATGAAGAGGGTAAATCTAATTGAAAGGTTTGTTACTAGAGGATTAAAATCTTACCAAAAGCGATGGAGCATAAATAAATATCCTGAGCCTGCCCAGTGTATGGTCATGGCCTTCAGGAGGAGCACTGTCACCACCTACATGTGACACTAAACCAGGGCACTGTTACCCAACCACTTGCTAAATGCAAATGGTGTGAAAAGACTCTGTACTTCTCCTGCCAGGTCACAGGGAAAGCCTTCACCACAAGAAATGGTGCTGGATTGCCTCACAGGATCAGTTACATTGCTACAAGAAAACATAAAATACCTAAGGGGATCAATATGTAATTTTATTATTTTTAATACTTAGGATGACTTGTCTTATTTAAGTGCCATAGATGAGTGGTGACCTGTGTCAAGGATTAATTTTCAGATATGAATGGGATATTGGTACCAAAGTGCCTTTGCAAGCCAAAGTAATTTAGGATGGTGCTCATTTTAAACTAATCCTTTAAAAACTGAGCCCATCTCAAGCACGTCACCAAGGCATCTTCCAAAGCCAGTGAAAGAAATAATCATCTTCCAAGATTTCCTAATCTATCCACAATGCTGAGCTTCAAATAACTAGCTTATCTAGCTGCCAAAGTTTTAAGACAACTGAAATTCAGCAGGATGAATCTCTTTTAACTAACTACTCTTACTGACAGCAGGAAACCTCAAAAGCAAACTGGTTCTGTGTAAAATCCTCCCAAGTGCCTCCTTCTTATGGTGCCCTTCAGAACATGAATCTATTGAACAGATTTGTGATATTCTGCCACCATGCCAGCACCTCTGCAGCCACAGAACCCTGATGGGCCACAAATATGCTGCCTATTGCAGATATAAATAGAAGTTTTTAACTTATTATGAAAGTCCCATTGATATAACTAGAAGTTATTAAAGGAAAGGAACATGAGGAGTGTATCTGCTAATATAGGCCTTGTAGGACAATGGATGCTGGGGCTGGGGACACTGCCTATTCTGTGATTGTCCTTAGGAAGGACCAGTACTCCAGCAGTAGTGTCTATTCCAGGGACAGTGTGAGAGGAGCTGCTCACCTCCTTCCACTGCTTAGTGGACAAGTGCTAAAGAACACACACACCCATCCCCACCCCAATTAACAGTGACTGAAGCTGTCTTGGCCACCTCCCCAGGGAAGCCCCAGCCAGGCACACACCAGTGCTGACCTTGTGGCCACTTTCACTGGGGCACAGCTGCAGAAAAGCAGCAGGGAGTAGTGTTGGTCCCTGGATCTGTTTTCTAGGCAGCTCCAGGACCTGGGTCCCAAAGGGCATGAATGCAGAGCCTTTCACCAGGAGTACACTCAGGAGCTCCCTCACTCACCTGGGTAAGAGTCCACCCTGTTTGCTGAGTAAGAGCAGAGACGGTGTCGATGGAGCTCAGGTCCAGCTCTGGGATTTCCTGTGCACTCAGTGCCAGAGCAATGCGGCCCAGGGAGATGATCTGGTAACTCCTCCAGTCTGGCAGCAACCCCCAGACCTTTAGATGAGAGCCATGAATATCTGTTAAATCATCATGACTCTTCCTCTATATACACCATTCTCAAATCCTTTGGTTCAAAAGTCCTAAAATCTGAATATTCCTCTTTGCACACAAAAGGCAGAGCTTAGGTATTGTGAAGGTTTTTGAGGTTCTACACCAATAATGATTAGTTCATCAAAAAATGATGCAATTTTTACAGCTTGGACTTGTTGATGAGTCAGAATATGAACTGCTGGAAGTGTGGCTGTAGGAGCAAAACCACTAAGAAGAATAAAAATGGGAATCTGTGCCTAGATCCACACTGTTATACTGCCAAGAAAGCAGCACCTGCACTACCCAGGCTTCTTCCCAGCTGCAACTGCTCCAGGGGACTGACTTTAAGTTCCTTTTGTGACCAGTCACCCTGGCTCAGTCACTGACAAGGAAAGACAAAGTAAAGAATCAAGTAATACAGACAAAGAGCCAGTTCCTACAGTCCTGATTTCTAGATTGTGTTCATACAATGTTAAAATAAAAAATAACTTTAAAGTGTTTGTAAAGATACAGTTAAATTTGTAAAGCTTTGTAAAAAACCCAAGGAAATCATCAGGGGCTCTTCTAAACCAGTACCAATGTATTTAAACTGACAGCTTCCCCTGCTTTTAACTTTATTTGTGATAAAGTTACAGTGATTGAAAAGCTGTCACTGAGCAGCCTGAAGGAAATTTGGTATAAGGAAAAGTTCTGCCTGAGTAAAGAATAATAAAAGTCCATCAGGAGCTGAATCTTCAGAGGCCAGAACTGTCAATTACATTTTATGACAACAGTAGAAGACTGTAGACAGTGGTCAGTATCTCCCCGGATGTGGCCAATTGCCTTTACAGAAAAAGACACTGGGTTTTGGCTGGAGGAAGGAACTTGAACAAGCCAGGCACACATTAAAAAAAAAAAAAAAGTTCACTTTAAAGCTCTCATGTACTTCAGCAACTCTGCTTTGTGTCAGTGAATACATGACAGGTTTCTAGTATAACACCATGCTGCTAACAGCACCTGGAAAATTAAAACTAAAAGCTCAGGGCTGGGCTACCATCTGAGTCAGGAAATATTTACTCCATTTTTGAGAGAGCTACAATTCAAGTTTTGTTCAAAAAGTTAGAAAGGACAAAGCTAGTGGGGACTTGCTGAAGAGCATCCCTGCAGTTGCCTACTAAATAGTGTTTGCACCATCAGATAGACATGGAGCTGTACAAGCTCCAGAAAATATAGAAGTAGAGCTCAGGAATCTGGATGTCTGAAATTAGGTACTCCTTACACAGAGCTGCAGGCTCTCTGCTGTGCACATCCAGCACAGAGCAGCCTCAGCTGCCAGGGTGCTTTTCCCAGCTGTGACCCTCAGGTTAAGGATTTGTTTAAGAGATGCCTTGCTGGATTTGTACCTCCCAACTGAGTTTCCACCAGATCTTTTATGTTGGTTTTACAATGTCACAAAGGGTCTAAGTCTGGGAAACTTCAATCTTTTCCAAAGCAAATAGATAGTAAAAAGTATTAGCCCAATTTTAAAGCTTTTAATTCTCTAGCTTAAGAGATACATGAAACACATGCAGGCAAAAATGCCAAGTGTCTGTTTCCTGATCTAGGCCATAAAGTACAGAATTTGAAGTACTTCATAAATAGTATTATTTGACAGGGCTGGGTGAAATCTCAGGCAGAATGATATAAATAACACAACACATGAAACTGAAACACTCCTTTGTCCTCATTCACCTAGAACTACAGATCTATCTGTCAGTGCTGCAGAGCTGAGAGACCTTCCACTTACAAGTGAGCTAAGCTTCTTACTTTCATTAAGATACAATCTGATAACTAGACTTTTTGAATTAGTTTGGAACAATGAGTAGTTCAGGCTTAATGAAACCTTTAATCAAAGATGTTAATAACATAACAGCATCTATGCATATAATTTCAAAGAGCTTTGCCTGTCCTGTCTCATTTCTCATGCTTCATGTTCAGTTTAACACCACATTGCATTTTGAAATTAATACATAGGAAGTCTGTCTTTGTCTAGCAGAAATCTGCACAAACACTCACAGACAATATACTGCCATTCAGTGCACTACAGATCTTTGAATATAGCCAGAAATGTGAGTGTATCAACCTTGTCAGCAATTTCCCTACAACTGACACCACTCTGTAAGTACACCAATATATTGCACTGCTGTAAAGAATAGCAGTTTTCACTATGGCAGGGGAGCACTGTTTTTATTTTCTTCTAGGATTACATTTTTCCCCCTTTTCCTACCCACACGTGTCCATGCTGACAGAGAGAAGCTGACTTGGGGAGAATACATTTGCTGCAGTTGTCCTCCTGCAACAAGGCAGCAGAGACACAACTACAGAGTCACCATCTGCTTTCAGAAATCTGTGCAGTGCCACTTCTCTTCAAGCACCTGCAGTTCCACTGCTTTAAAAGCTGAGCTTCACTGCTAAAAATTGCACAGTTGGCCTTATTTACCCCAAATCCATGGTCAGCTGCACTACTGGCTACAGCTGCTGGTTTAAGGAGATGCTGCCCAGGCCCATGCTCCCCCTGCTCCTGCTTTCCTCCACAGGTCACAGCCCTCAGGTCTCCAAGCCTCTTGCACTCTGTCCTGCTTGCTGCCAACTGCAACTTGTAGATGCTTCCCAACCTCATTCTGTCAGAATGATCTGATGGAACCTAAAAAGGACTTTTACATGTTGGATCATTTTGACAGAAGGGGATTACAGAGTAGCCATGCAGAGATGGAAGCAGAGAACAGATAACCTCCAGCAGATGCTGCTGACAGGAAGCTGAAGCCAGGCTGGGGCAGTACCCTCTTCACCTCTGAGTTTTCTGCAACCAGAACAATTTGTCTTACTGCACCCTAAGGCTTTTTCTTGCTGAGCAAAAAGCATGTTGGGGAATTTGCCCATTCCCTGGCAGTGCAGGCAACCACAAAGCAGCAAGAGGAGGTGATCCCAGGGAGAAGTGCAATGGCAACAACAGGCACAGAGCAAAGTCTGAATTCTCTGCCAGCCCACTGTGTCTCAGGCAGGGCTGCCCAGAGCTCTGCTGGTGCCCCAGACCCAGGCAGA
Organism: Molothrus aeneus; assembly: GCF_037042795.1. Lineage (NCBI taxonomy): Eukaryota > Metazoa > Chordata > Aves > Passeriformes > Icteridae > Molothrus > Molothrus aeneus. The sequence goes on along the minus strand of NC_089661.1, from coordinate 9,368,733 downwards.
GTGCTGACCTGCCCCCAGCACAGTCCTCTGCCCAACTGTGCTCCTGGTAAAGACAAAATGTAGGTGGGATTTTTCCTCCCTCAAATTTCCCACTGATGGGTCTGTCCCTGCCTGTGAGAAGGTGGAAAAAGGAGCTTTATTCAGCCAATAACTGCCTTTCAGTCAGTTTGGGTTTACCCCACTGGAAGCTATATTCAGCATCCATGTAGACAGTTTAACATGCCAAGCTTAATTCTCAGCAGGGCAATCAAGAGCTCCTAGTACTGCTTGCTGATTTTTCATTTGTGAAAGGAAAGTGAGAAGCAAGCAGAAAAGTAATTCAAAGTAAAACCACTTCACTTTTCCAGCTGCCAATAGCTCAGAACTACTTGCCTGTTGACTCCAAAGCAAGGGCAATAGTCTTCTATCACCACCTCACATTATTTTTCCAATAAACCATAGATATTCTTGTGGCAGTAGTGACATTGACATAGCACAGTTATTTTAGAACTGCATAGTTCAATAACACCAAATCAAATTACAGATTTAATTTTCCCACAGACAGGATAGTTACCTGCTTGGCTTTTTCCTTCAAGGCAGTCAGCTGGGAGCTGTTAAAACCTGAGACTCCCCCAAGAAGTTCCACATTTTTGTCAAAAGTCTCTGGATCCATGCATTTCAGTTCCTGAACTGACCAAAAGACATTTGCTTCTCCTAATTTAATGATTTCACTTGAAGAAGGAGCTCTGGTTCTCAGGCAATCTGAAAAAGGTCAAATAGTAAGAGTTTTCATCAAAGAGACAACAAAATAAATCAAAGCAATATTGATATTTAAGAGAGCAACAGACTATGAAAATTTACTGCTGCTGATGTGATATCGATAAATTAAATATTTTGTAATTGAAGAATTTAAAAAATATTCCCTTATTAATGTTCTGGATATAAACTACCAGTATCTTGCAAGTTTATTTGAAGTCCAATTCTCTAAAGGCATCAAAACCCAGGCAAGGGCTTGTTGTGAGTTTAAGCCACCATTTGCTGGGAGCCTTGATTCAACAGGAGTGAAATGCAAATGTTTGGGATGACCCTGGTGGAAATTCACCAAAAAGAGCTTCAGCTGAATAAACATCACATTCAAACAGTGGATCCAACTCAACAGGAATGTAACAGACACGAGAGGTCCTTGCACTCTGCAATGCCTGATGGAGATATGTGTCTGGTAAGACTTGCCTGACATTTGAACAAGGTGAAGACAAGCTGGATGTGCCAGAGAAGCACGGCGCTTGTTGGTTATGTCAAGCCTGTTGTTAAAATGTCAGGATCTAGAGAGGGCTGTACACTCACCACAGCACTGTTTGGACAGACAAACTGCCTTTAAAAATCTTATTTACAGTCAGGTTCCAGGCCTATGCATTATCAAACCAGACAGTTTCCATTGTGTGTTTTAACAAATCCTAGTCTTTGTTGACATAATCTACCTCTAATGTTGATGGAAAGCAGAAATAAGAACCCTAATGTGGTTGTTTACTGCTCCCTCTCCTGTCACTAATTTAGGAAAACCTTATTAAATAATTATCTAAACCAAATAATCCCTACATGTCTTTGGATACAGTCATTACCAGTAAAAAACATGAATTTCACAGATGCTGTGCCTCAGCTAAGCTCCCCCAGATAAATAAATTAAAGTGAGGATGTACAAAGTAGATTTGTACTTTGAAAGGAGGCAGAGGAGGGATTTATTTGCATCAAAGGAAGCTGCAGTAGTGGGTAGAACACTGAAAAGATTGAATCTGTTGAGCAAATGAAAATGCTGCTCAGCTTCCACTGTACCAGCTGATCTTCTGCTCTCCCTTTACCTCCCTCTTGTGAAGCTGCATTGTTTCCCTTTCCCCTGCTGCAGAAGGTCAGCTTTTCTCATGTAAATACTGCCCATCCAGACGCCGTGCAGCTCCCTTCCCCAAGTCATGAAAACCTAAGACTAGGTGTCCTTGAAAAAACCCATTGATTTTATAATTTTTAACACACCAGATACACTGATGCAATTAAAGAGGGAAACACTAATTAGATTTTTGACCTGATGCCACTTTGCTGTTCCTTTTGCTACAGGTTTAGTTTGATGAAAAACATATATATATATATATATATATATATATATATATATATATATATATATATATACACACATCATAACACATATAATGTGGTGAGAAACCTGAATCCTTTCTCCAGCACTGCCACTGCCCTCTGGTAGCATCTCAGACACACAGTTCCCTAGTTTTGCTTTTCATGTTCCATCTTGCCTTAAGCATCTTAAAACCTTTGCTTTTAATCTTGATATAGACATAGATGCAAGAACTCTGTCACTGGTAATTGCTACTGTTATTAACATTAGCTCACAAGTGGTCTGTGAGAAATGCAAAATAGCATTGGTGGCATGAAAAGCTTTAATGTTATTCTGGAGTAATTTTCATAATACCCAATTTTTTAGTGATTTACAAATCAGTAATTAAACTTCACTCCTTACTGAAACCACTGTGTGAGTTGTATGGAGCTGATGAGATTATGTTTGGTAACAAAAGCTCAATACCATGTTTGGGCTGCAGAAGCATTTCCTGGAGTAGCACAAACAATCCTTCAACTTCTCATCTCCCAGATTCCCCCCAGCTGAGCTCAGGCACCCCAAGTGAAGACTGAGGAGCCTCCATGGCCTTGGAACCAAATCATCCTTTGACAAAGACCCTCAGCTTTGACAAAGACCCTCAGCTTTGCTGGCACTGCTCTTGCAATGCAGGTGAGAGATCTCTGCAACTGCACTGGACATGAGCTGGGCTGATTAGAGAAGTCTTGGGATTCATGTAGATCTAGAGGCTTAAAAAAAGAACACTTAAGGACACAGGCATACTTAAATACCTGGTGCTGAACCTTCAGTCCTATGGCCCATGTCTAAAGAAATATGGCTTGTGATCTGCTGATTGACTTGTTGAAGGAAGAGTGAATTTCATGCATACAGGTGAACTAACCCCCTGCAATTTCACCAGCTCAGTCCTGCTTTTTTTAGAGCCTCTGATGACTCCTCTGATCAACTGAGGTCATGTTTTGTTTCAGATTATGAAAAAACACAACCCTCAGAACTCCCTCCACCTCTCTCTGCCTATGAATACAGCACTGTAAGAGGAAAATTCATTTCCAGAGACACACAGTCATCATTCAGAGTTCCTGCCATACAAGCAGATGGATTTCCAGGGTGGCTCAGGGCTTGCTGAGAGCTTGAACCTCTATTCTGCTAGGCAGAGAACCAAGGGGGAGATTTTCAAAAACAAAGGCAGATAAGATCAAACTCCTTGAATATCTTTGGATCTAAAGTCCCATTGGTGTTTTTCAAAAGCTTCCCCCACAGCAGGATTGTTTTCCATGGCACAGGATGGCACAGCTTATAAATTCTGCCTGGGTGAATGTCAGATAAGAGGAGAATAGTTGTTATTATAATAACAGAATTATATTATAGTCTATAGTATATAATTCTATATAATAATAGAATTATATAGATAGTCAGAGTATCTATCTGATATAAAGAAAATGATCCATTTGTTACCAGAGATTCTAATAGATTAGTTTGGTTACTAATTAAAATACCTTTTAGATGATTACAAACTTGTCCATTTGGACAGAAAAAACAGTGCCACCACTGTCAGATTTAAGAACAGATCAGTCACCATATGCTCATGTCTGGCAAAGGATTAACTATGTACAATCTTTTGGCACAACGGTAACTTGTCACCTTCACAGGTTTTTAATTCAAGGGGTTTCAATTAGATTACAAAGTAAAAATTTAAAAAATTAAAAATAAACAAGCCCCTCTAATTCAAATCATTCATCTTTTTCCTTTGTGTACTTAGAAAGATTCCAGGAAATGCTTAATTATGCAATTCTGTAATGAAGGTTTCAGCAATTAGTGCATTATACAACTCTGATGAGCAGCAGAATGAAGACTCTCACTGTTTTATCCTGAAAGTCTTTAAGTGACTCAATACTTCCCTTTTATCATTCAGCTTGTCAGAATGCATTTGATGACAAAGTGAGACAAAGTCTGTTTGAACTGCACCCTCTCAGCCCCAAATGCAGCACTTTGCAGAGGCCCCAGTGCAATACTGACCAGCTCTGCTGAGGGACAGGACAACGCTGCCAGTGCCATTGGAGACTGACTCAAACACAGCTGACAGGAGCTCTTCAGCTGAGGAAACTGCTCCAATTGTCTTTGCTATTTGTAAAATGATATCTGGGAACTTCAAAAGGAAAGAAAGAATAAATAAGGCTTCTCTCCCTTTTAAAACAAATCAATTTGTAGAGAAAGTCTTGTGCAGACCTCAGCAAAGCAGGGGTTAGTAACAGTTCAGTCTTGTCCCATTGTGCAGATGTTTCAGAAAGGAGTAATTGGCTGCTACTGAAAGGTCATTGGCACACGTTTGAGGGGGAAAAAATTAGGAGCAAAGCAAATTCTGAGTGATTCTCCATCCTGTGTGCCCTCCCAGCTTCTGGCAACACCTGAGCACTGGCTGATTGGTGTCTGTGTCCAGCCCCTCCTGGAGCAGTGAGTGTCACCATTTTAATTCAGGTTTCATTTCGCTCATCTTAAATTTGCCAGATAAGTACATGGATTGAGGATAGGGACCCAATTAAATTATGAGAAATAACTTTGACCTGTTTGCCTTCTTTAGGCTTTTCTGACCTCTCTCCTCCACCCTGCTAGACACCTTCCTTTCCTTTGAAGAGTCCTATTCTATCTGGTCAATTATAAGCATTATCTCCAGTGGAAAAGCTGCTGACAGTGCTCACATATTTCTGCTGAAGAATGAACCCCTCATTCCAGTACAGTTTACTCCTATGCATTAAAAAAATTAAGATTATATGAACTTAAGAGGGCAAGGAAATGACAAAGTGCAAGTGCAATGCTGAGGCCATCAGATATTGTTACTTGTGCTATGCTGACCCCAGGGCAAAGGGCCACATGAGTAAATGCTAATTTGATCAGTATGATCCCATTAATAACAGGATAAGAAAAACAACTTTTATGGTTGGAAGGCAGAAGGATAGAGTAAAGAGCACTGCAAGGTGTAAAGTACTAAAAATGAGTCTGCATCACTATAAATGCCCCTTTTTTTCCCCTATGTGATAATGTACAATTGTAACATACAATGAATTGTTTAGAGTAACATTACTCTCAAGAAGAAATCTCTTGGATGGAGTCAAGAATATGTGAAACACTAACACAGGATTCCTTGACAAAAGAATTATTTACCTAGTTCACCATTCACGTTACATAATTTAGACTGCATTATGACATTCACAATTCCAAGGTCTAAAATTTATGTTACAAATTAAAATTTTTTAATAAAAGCATACCTTTTCAGCAAGGACGTTTAATTCCTCTTTTGACAGCAGAACTATGAATGGTCCAACATCTAATGTTGTTTCTGCTGTCCAGTTGTTTGAGGAGCTGAAAAAATATTTTGAAAAATTCTATTAATAAGGAGCATTACAACAAAAATAATACTAAAACTTCAGTGGGTTTATGATACTTTATCATACAGGAAACAATTCTATGCCAATGTGATGATTCATTGTTACAAGCATCAGATTGCATTTTCTCATCTCTCTGGGCATAGGGCATTAGTGGAACTCACAATATAATCAGAAAAACCCTTCAAATATGGTGGTGAGGGAGCTCTCCCTCAATAGTCAAGTGTTCTTAGCATTACAGGAGGAATAATTGAACAAGGAGAAATAATTCTTTCTTTGAAAGAAAATTTACCATTTTCCATCAGTTCATATTGCAATAGTAGCCTGCAAAATGGTTATCAAAAGAGAAGTAGAAACATCATCCAAATCTGACAAATGTCAGTCAACCCATTTGGTGGGTGACTTAATAAAGCACTTAGATAAGTTATTTTCAGCCTGACAGAGCCTACAGAAGAGTGTAGTAACAAATATGTTCCTAGCTCATGTTCCCACAAACAATTTTAATTGCTTTGCTGCTCCACTATGAGGATGTTTAAATATCTTCAAAATTGAATTATATAAAATAATGTAAAATCTTATTTAGCACAGTGTGCCACAATTCAATAAAATTGATTTGTATCAAGACCAATGCAGGGATGGAATCTGCTGGAAAATACAGCTATCAGCTACCCTACCACAGAAAAATGCTGACTAGCAGGAAGCTGACCAGCATCTGATGTGATCAGGTGGATCAAGTGACCCACTTTGGGGTGAAGGGGTGGTTAGGAACTGTGCAACCAGTCACTTCCAAGGGACAATGCAAGACAGAAACAGTATATTCTCACCAGATAGAGGATGGCTTTGTTCTTGGCAGGACTGATACCAGTGAGGTTCCATTCACCCTCCTAATCTGAGTCCTTAGTGACACCCACCACACTGCCCACTCTGCTGCTGCAAATGCTTGAACTTAAATCCCTCTGCTGCTTCTCTGCTCTCTCCTATTGCCACAGGTGCTTGCAGTCTTCTTTACTTGGCTTCTCACACCAGCACAGCAAGTACCCCACCTCCATTTTCCCATTCTTTGTGTTCCTGCACCATTCTCTGCTTGTAACCCCTTTGTCCTGCCAGGCCAGTGAGTCTGTTTACTGCCCCCCATAAATATTCCACTTCTCTCCTTTTCCTCTGGGACTTAAGTCATGTCCCTGGGGTTGTATTTTGTTCCACAGTTATCACATTACACACAAGAACAGACGTGTCATTCTAGTGGACAAGACCTTGGGCAGTGACAGAAGCTGCTTTGTGCTGGTTTCACTGCAGTTCATCTGGGCAAAGCAAATGTTTGGTGTTTGCATGGCCTAAGCACCAGCCTGACCACGGTGGTGTATCCAATACCTTACCCATATAACTTGAGGAGTTTGGATTTAATTTCAATCTTCTGCTCATGGCTGAGCTGTTGGCAAAGTTTGAATTGATGTAGGGCTGCTGCCATTGCCTTCAGGGACATTCTGCCATGTAGAAAGTCTGGAGGTAAGTGGCAGATTAGATTTCCAAGGAGGTCGACATCATATTCATCAGCAATGGAGCTGTTCTGAAACAAGAAGCATTTGCCCTGTTGGCAGACCTAACTGGGCTCTTGCCCTGTACCACTTAGCTGCATCACAACTCATTTAAGCTGTAAGGAACAAAGACACAACAGTTTGCACTGGCAACTTAATCTACATTTTCTGCTGAGACTGCCTTACATTTTTTGTTTTACCAATCCAACTGGTGATATTTCATAAGCACTTCTCAGAGCTTTCAGTATTCTTTATTCCATACTGAATCACACATAAAGAATGTGACCACCCAGCACCTGCAGAGCTGGTGCAGTTCTGTCTGGCAGCCCTCATGTGGCCCCTTGCAGCAGAGGGGCCCCAAGCTCTTGCTGTTAGAAGGCTGAGCTCTAAGGGGCTTCTCAAGCAGCTGCCAAAACACTGGGGATTATACAGCTGGTACTGTGTGTAAGGACAGGAACAGCCACAGCTACATCAAAGAACTAGTTCCCCCTAAAAATTGGTGAGTGCTGCAGCTCCCAGACAGCAGAAGTCACAAAATCCTCCTGGTACCAGCACCTCTCCCATGGAGCTCCCTGTGCCACAACAACTCTGCTTGGGCTGGCACTGCTTGGAGCCAGGGGAACACTCCAGGTGCAAACTGGTCAGCTCCAGGCTGTCCTGGCCAGCAATGACATTTAATGAGAACACTTTGGAACATGCATGGAGTCAAGGAAAATTGCTAAGCAAGCTATAAAAAGGTTTGCTTAAGGAGCAAACAATAAAACTGAAACAGTAAAAACACCCCCAAAAGAATGCAGATGGATGGGTGAAGAACTCATGTAGGTGGTGACTCTCTCCTCCTCCATGGTGTCTCCTCCTGTGCTGACCCCTCTCAGCCATACCCACCAGGCACTCCTGTACTTTTTGCAGGACAGCATCCCTTTTGTGAAGGCTTGGGTTCAGGAGGTCCATTCCAGTCTTGCCCACACGTTCAAGGAAAGGGACACACAAAGGGCCTGTAATGTACTCCAGGTACTCAGAACTGCAGAAAGAATTCAGAAGGTCTCAGAATGCAAACCTGACCTTCATACACCCACAACCATAGCCACAAAATCTGTGATGACAGAGATGCTTAGAGACAAGGCTGCACTTGAAAAATCATAAACCAGACAGGCCAAAAAAATTGCTATTAACCCTCAGCTTACTTCAATATCTGTCTTCTTCCAGTCCATCAGGACATGAACTGAACTTCAAAAAATGGCTAAGAATTATAAATAGCTGCAAGTGTAGGAAAGTGCTCTGAGATGCTTTAACACCATATGAAACAGGTTTACAGGTCAGAAGCTTTTCCCCTTTCCCCATTTTATTAGGAATAATTCTCTGATGAATGAAAATGGGATGGTGGCCTGAGGACCACAAGTAGTTTTAGAGTAGGTTTGCTTTTTATCAAAAGCCAAAAATCCTGCCAAACTAAAAAAATTATGTTCTTCTCCACACAGAGTGGCAAACAACCTTTGCAAATAAAGCCACAGCCCACATCTGCTCAGGCCCAGCCTTGCCAGGGTCTGAAGGCAACAGCACCAGCAACTTCAGATGGCCCTGAACAGCCAACATGCAACTGCTGCCAAATAACTGAGTGCTGCAGTTTATGGGAAGCCTTACATTAAAGTCTATTATTATTTTATAGTTGTTTAATAGAATAGAGCCTTTTGAGACTGAATATTTTTCTTATTTTTTCAATTAAAAATATTCCACAAAAAGAAGTGTTCTCAGTCCCTTTTATCCCCTTAGGCACATAGAAAGAAAGAGAGAAAGGGTGGAAGAGATAGAAAGAAAGGAAGGAAGGAATTAAAAAATTGTACAGTTCAGGAGTTCTCATACATACACAAGTTTGTTTGGTTTTTTTTTTTCAAAGGAAAAAAGCTGTCACTGAGAAGTTTTGCTAACTTACACAAATGTCTTGAAACACACTGGAATGTTTCCAACCATACAGAGCAATATGCTTCAGCAGTATCCAGTGGCTTTGTCTTATATATCCACTCTCAAAAAGACCCCTAAACAAATAAGCAAACCTAAACCAAATAAGCCTACCTAGGGGGAAAAGAATCCACCATTGTGACAAAAATGTACCGTACTAAAAGACACAAAGCATTACCAACTTTCACTTGGGACAGATTTTGCCTACAGTCAGTGACCACTTTTGATAAATCACCATTTATTTGAATCATCAGTTTTCTTAGGACTGAAGAGATTATTTGAAAAGTCCTCAGAAGTTAAGATGAACTAAGATGTAACTCACGGAAGCGCCAGTAAGAGGAAGGGAGGAATGGATGCATTGGAGACTTTCCAAAATTTCCAAGCCAAACAATTAACCTAAAGGCAACAAAAATTTAGGCTCTTAAACCTCTAGCAGTTTTGAAAAAGAATAAAAAAATATGGCTTGTTTATTGCAGCATATATATATAAACTAGCATATATAAGACTGTGCATATCATCTTCAGAGAGCTTTTTTATCTGGCTTGTTTTAGTTTTCTTTTTGTAGACATCAGAGATGAAACATTATATATTTGGGAACATGAGAACATTTGTATGTTTCTGAAACTTCTATGTATTTCCAAACAGATTACTCATGAATTAACAAGTCAGAAGGACTGTAGGAATTTCTTGCAATTTGTAAGTGACAAATGAAATTGTCAAAATGAAGTATGATAACAGACAAATTCACACATAAAAGATTTAAATAAAATATGCTAACAGACAAGTTGAGACATACAGGATCTTGAAAAAAATGCCAAAAAAACCAAAGACAAAATAGAATAAACCAAATTTTAATCTACCTAATTTGGATATTGGGTAGCATGTTTATGTACATAAAGTCTTTTTTATTTGTTTACCTGATATGGAGAAAGCAGATGAAGATTCATTTCAAAGAATTTAAAATTGTTTAAAAATATGTCTGTGTCCATACTTTCAAAGAGTTGACAAGTTACTCCTTTCACAAGCTGTCCTGTGCTGATAGGAAAGGCAAATTTCAATCTTATGAATATTTAAGCAGGATCTAGTCCTTACTCCCCACAATCCCATCCTAAGACACAGTTTCTTCACCTCTCCCATTTCCTGTAATTAAAAGACTCTTGAAAGTAAAAATGCAAACAAATTGAAAAATATCAACAAAGCCTTAAAACACCCAAACCTCTGCAATGCTTTGAGCCTCATTTTGGTTTTGAAGACCCTTTTTAATAAGGAAGGTGAATTCTCCTGTGGTATCCAGGAATGAATAAACATAATGTAATAGAAATTGTTTACCTCCAAGTTGCTCTAATCACTAAACCAGTCTTAAACCCCATTTCAAAAGAGATACAGTCCATACCTTAGAAGGTCAACAGGATGGTTTTCCTTGGACAGCAATTCATACAGATACAAAGCCTGAAAATAAACCCACCATAATTAAAGGTAACTTTAGTTAATCCAAATTTAAGAGACAATAACTACAGCAAGGTTTTTGTACTCTTAGCTCTCTTATGTACTCTAAAGGTACTTCTATGGTCCAGCTTGAGCAACCAAAAGGTTTGGCATCCAGCTTAGATGAATTTTTCCTTCACAAGACAAGCCATCACTGACTGGCATTATGGGATGATGTCAAACCTGTACACGGCCCACAGCTACTGAAAAACTTAGGGCTGAAGGGAGCTCTGGAGATCATCTGATCCAACCTTTCATCTCTCTGGACATTACATGGAAATGTCTAATATGCAGTACTGGAAAGAGAAAATTTACATGGCAGAAACCTGAGGGCTTAAATTCAGCATATTAAAGCTTCTTTTTCCATAGCATTGTCTCATAGTGCTGCCTGGGCTATAAATGCCCTTTGGTGTTTATGTTGAGATATAATTGGGGCAGATCCTTCCTTTTACCTGTGTTCCTTGAACACAAATATATTACACCACTTTTCCAATTCTCCCATCACACTACATTGCAGTGGAATGGGAACTGCATAGCAATTTTTACCTGGCTGCTTCTTAGCTCTTTTTCGTTCAGCATCGCAGAATTATATCCAGTTTGCTTCCATAAGTCAGAAAGAGGCACTTCTTTAAAGAAAGCTCCTTGTATATCTTTGACTGATGAAGAAAAATCTCCAGATGAAGCAATCTAAAAAGAGGAACATAAAAATACATGGCATTTCTGAACTGATGCTTAGATTTACAGGATTTGCCCTTCTTTCTATTCTGTGTAATATTTCTCTTAAGAGGATAAAGGAAAAACACGACAGTATTAAAACCACAATGAAATAAGCAAGAGAGAGCCTTCAAAATACACTTGGTGTTCAGAAAAATGGCAGTAGAACCATCAACCATTGAGCTAAAGGACATATCTTGGTTTAATTCATGCTCTACAGTTCTGGTTATGGTGCTCTTGGGCAGAGAGAACCTGGAGTTAATAATCAATCACCTTCCTGAGGATGCCCTGTTGCTGTGCAGGAGATAAGTCAGACAAGTATTGGGAGGTTGTGCCTCGAATCATCTGAGCCAGCTCCCTGGGGCTCATGCTGTGCAGTGACCAGGTGCCAACTCCTGTCACCAAGGCACCCATTTGGCTCACGTTGTAAAATGATAAAACCTGCAGGGAGAACAGCACAAGCAAACAGGAAGTTTCATTGGGACCACCAGATATATTTAAAAGCAAAAGTCAATAAAGTAAAACTGCTTATTAAATACTTAATATATTTTCTTTCCTGGGAATACATTTTCTGTATCTGTCCATGGAACAAATGCCTGAAGTTTCTCAAAAGTTTCTTTTTCTGAAACTTCAACCAGGACCTGATTCCTTGCATTGCAGTATATTTGAACATACAGCCTGGGATCTCTGATCATACAAATTCTGCTTAGGGCAGTGACACAGACAAAATAATATATACAATTATAATTACAATTGCCAAATCCAAATACTCATTCTCTCTCTTACTAGAGAGTTACTTTGGGATGTACAATCTTGGATGCTTTTATTTGATTTAAACACATTTTTCAGGCCACCAACCAAATAGAATTCCTACACTAAACTTTGCAAAATCTACAGTTATTGTTGAGAAGAAGCCATTTCACTTTTAAAAACAGAAGGTAGGAAAGCTGTTATCAGAGGTACCTTTTCATAAGAGAGATATTTACTGGACAAAATCATAACTTGGCTCTTTGCCCACCCAGACACTTGGTTTAATGTTGCAACAGCATTATGCACTGCTTCAGGTGACAGAGATTCCAGCTGACTTGAAGTTAGTCCAACCACAGCATCTGACAGAGATCCAAGGGTATCATTCAATGTCTGGTTTTGCATGGCAATGTTCAGGAGTTGAGATTTGAGCTAAATCAAACAAAAAGAGCAGATCAGAAATAAAAATCTGCCAAGAACCAATTTCCATTACTACCCAAAACATTAACTAGAATCTCTGGAATAGGCATTGGCAAATATTCACACACTTCATAAAATTTCAAAAATAGAAGCACAGTTGTGAAAGGTATATGGAACAGGAATATGAAACAGAATGAGAAAAGAATAAGCACCCAAAATGGGTTTCTATTCTTTGTATCCTCAAGAACTATTTTCCCTTATTTCTTAAGTCCCAGTAATTTTTCTCTCATTTCTTTCCTTATTTAAGAAGAACATCTTTCCTCCTCTGTTTACAGGATTCTGTAAGGCAAGAAGAACAAGTGTTGTACACACCTCATGAACCTTGGCCTGGAAACCTCTCAGCTGATTGCATTTAATCATTTGATGAAGTAGAGCCCGGGCCACAGCTGCGTCCATCTGTTCCAGGTCATCATAAAAACAAACCAACAAACCCAGCCTATAGAGCAGAAACACATTAGCTCCCTTCTGACATAAAAGGTGTCACTGTTGGGAAATGGAAACACAGCTTGGTACCCTCTCCTTGTGATCACAGCTTGAGCCATTTCTGTTTGTCACGAGCGCCTCAACCAAAACTTAGCCTGTAACAGGGCTATGAGAACATGCACTGGCCTTTGTATTCAGCTGAATCCTGCCTGGATTGCTTGTGCTGGAGGATTTACCTGCCCTGGTTCCATTTGCTCATGGCTGGATTGTCCCACTTAATGACTCCACTTCCCTCAACAGGATAATGCTGAAAATGATGGAGGGCTGTTACTGTCTCTAGAAGTGGTTTGCTGAGTTCTTATCTGGTTTGATTGGATGTTTTGAACTCTAAGTCCTGCTTGGATTCCACATGCAACACAACCCATTTGTGTTTCAGAGCAGCAGCTGGGGCATGACATGGCCTCTTTATCATTTCAGGATTAAATAAAGCCTGCTGTATTTCACATCAAACACAGGACTGGCTGATGGATGGAGACCTGTCCAGTTCAACACTGCTCAGGAGAGCACACTGAGGCTCACTGCCCACTGGTGCCAGCACAGCAGTCTGCAAGGCAGGGTTTTGAACTGAGCTCATTTTCCTTCACAGTTCCCATGCTATAATATTTAAGTCAACATTTTCATTAATCTCTGTAAAGTGCAACCACAGCCATAGTTTTTGGAGAGGAGGAGTCCCACCACCATGGGGAAGTGCCTGTTATAGGTGTCCTTCTGGCTTAGACCTTGTGCTTATTTACTGCCTTTACCTGCAGCCCTGCAAGGAGCTCTGAATTGTGCATCACTAGGTCTGGATTTTGAACTTGATAGTGATGGGGATGAACTGGTTTGTAGGAAGCCTGAGTCAATTCCCTGTCCCTGTAAACTCTCAGCCTTTGCTTTTATAATTTACAAAGAACAAGAACCTCAAGGATATGGCCAAAGCCCAGCTTTCCTGCTACAGTCCCTGGTTTTTCACAGTTCAGTGAGACTGGCACAGGAAGAGTCTGGGCAGTAATGTCCAGATGTGAATCAAATCATCAGTGGACAATGCTGCAGCACTACCACAAACTCAGTCAAATTCTGCAGCACAGAAAGGCTTTTAGCTCCTCCAGTCCCTCAACAACAACCTGCCAGCAATATAACAAAACACTGCTTCAGCAGCACATCTGAATTCATGGGAGATCATCAAGCTGGCACACAAATCAAAGAAACATTTATAAGAGCATTTTTATAACAAATAATTACATTCTGATGCATTATTGCATAGCCACCAAAAGCTCTTCATCTCCTTTGGGATTAGCAGAAATGAGTAACACTACTTCTTAAAAGTGCATTTAAATCAACAGTATGGTTAAAATGAGTAACATAAACTAAGTGTGTCGTAAAAATGGAATATATTAAGGATTATGGAGCATGACATTTCTCTCATCCATGAGAATGTGGCAGCTCTTGTGAGTGACAAAATAATTTTTAAGATTTCTGACATTGAAATTTAGAGCGTGGGCATAACTCTTCTCTCGCTTACTCCTCCGACAAGAGCAATGCTTCATGAAGTCAGCGAGCTGCACTGCAGCAATGACAGCAGCTCTGAAGCCATAAAGCATATTCTCCATTAGTTTAAAACTCCAAGGTATCCCCCAAGGAGACTACAAATAATTTCAGACAGCATTGTCTTGGGACTAAATACATCCATTGATATGACAATGTAAATGTAAATGTGGAGTGCAGAGCTCTCTTGTGCTCGCTGCGTATTTATGAGTAACAGCAGTTTATTTTGGTTTTTTATTAGTGGTAAAGTTAGTTCAGTGCAGATTTGACAGCCCTGAAAATTCAGTTTCCTGCTTACACACCTAAAATCCAAACATATTTAAGCATGGCTCATCTCCACCCTGCAGGACAAAGAGGACAGCAGGGCAGGCTTTACACTGCTTCACTTTGTGGCTTCTCTGGTGACACCCACGTCAGTTTAAACCCACTTGCAGTCCTGCTGGCAGGAGTTGAGATTTCCTCCTTCAATCCTAACTGTAAAACGATTTCCCCCAAACACCTCCATGTTCTGTGATTCAAGCAGCCAAGACAACTTATGTCCTGCTGTCCCAGTTTATTTTATTGCTCTGTGATGTGGTGGAGCTCTGCCTAGGTCCCCCAGATACTGCTGCAGCCTTCCTACAAATGCTACAGGCATCTCCTCACTGTGGAGCAGGGGACAAAGCATTAGCTAATTAGGCACACCTCCAAAAATTCATAAAGTAGCAATTCTTCACTGTTGCTAAACAGAGCTGGATTTCAGCCTAGATTTTTCCGCTGGAATGAAAAAGCTGTGCCACGCTATCAATTTCCATTTTCTCCTTAGTTAGTTGTTCCATCCATACACAGCCAGAAAAGAAAAAGCAAAGCAGCCTTGCCTGTAGATAGTTGAAGTGTTCCTCATATCAAAGCCTGAGTAGTTGATCCTTTCCAGGAGGGCCTGGGCAAGCTCTGGTGTGATATCATACACTGTGTCCAATTGCTTTGTTGCGTTGTCGTAGCTGATGAACAGTCTGATCTGACCAGCACAAACAAAACCATGCATCAGCACTGTGACACAATGAATCCTGGAAAGTCTCTGTCTGACCCCCAACATCAATTGAGCATGTTCATGTTATAGAGAAAGCAAGAAGATTGGATAAACTAGAATTTCTGAAGGCAAAGCTGAGTGAGTGATTTGAGTGATTCTCTGCCAAAATGTCATAATTTGAGAGTCTTCTATCATTGGTCCCTTTCACTAGAAGTCATGAAAGTCTGATATACATAAATAATTACAAATTAATGACAGGAACTTAAAATTAAAAAGATAAAAGAATTTTGTAAAGAATACATTTATATTTCCCCTCTGTAGTTTCTCTTTATAATTAATTAATAAGATATATTAAGTTATTTTTCATGTTTAAGTTTGCTTTTGTATTCATGTTATTTATAGCAATAATAAATCCAACCACACTTTGTTACTTACTTCATGGAGACTAATTTTCAGAATTTCTTCTAATGGGAGATGGACCATGTATCTTCCCAAAATCCATAAGCTTTCTGCACTGACCCAAGAAGTTGATTCATTGAACTCTGTTTTGTACAAATAAATACTCACTACAATGTTCAGAAAGTAATTACTTTTCAAATATATTTTACCCAGTATAATGTTATTGTTAAATAATAAAAAATCTTCAAATCAGAAAAACCCTTAGCAGAGAGAGTCAGATTCTCCCCATTTGCTACATTTTAGCACCACACTTTTATGAGTCCATACATTTTTAAATGAAAATGAAATAGTGTTTCAAGTGTCTCAGATTTTCTCATACAAAAACAATTAATGTTTTATGTTGTCAAAAAAGAGAATGGATTAAGTGTGGGACAGGAAAAAATTACCCAAAAGTATTAAACATGGAGCAGTGTTTTTAAATTTCACTTTTCCTAATCAATTGCATTATTTAAGAACATCAGGAAGGCCTGATACGTTATATATCTTATATATTATTATTGATGATGCTACTTATTTCAGCAATATGCAGTAGCAATAATGGAGAAAATGAAAAACTGTTCAAATACCTACATGGAAATAGGCTGACAAAACCACAAAACACTGCATAGCAGTTAAAAAATGGCTTTCATTTAGTAACATTCTCCCAAGGATTGAAAATGAAATCAAGATCCAAATATCCCTGAGAAAAAACATATTTATGGACTCCATGGGTACCCTGAGCCACAAAGACTGTTTTCTCCAGGGTGCTGTCATTTGGATGCCTCAGTGTGTGACACCTCTGAACACATTCCTCAGCAGTGCTGATACTCACACAACTCTGTTCAAATAAAATCATCCATGCACTTTGAAGAGTTTCCAGTGCTGGGAAAAAACAGCCTGCATCCATCAGAAGCTGAAGGACTCCATTAAGTGATTTTTTTGAAAACACAGATCTAAGCTCCTTAACTGAGACAAGATGATGATCCCAGCAGACCTGTCAGGCCTGCATTTTTTAAAGTGATATTACCTCCCATTACCCAGAATATTATGAGAGTTGAAAGACATGACAAGAGAACTAAAGGAAAAACCAGCACCATTTAAGGATGTTGACTGTGGCCTTTAGCAGAACAGACTTGCAATTACCAGCCATGATCCCCAAAATCTGATCCCTATCCCAGGTGGTCCCAGTGCTCCCCACATACAAAGTGAATAAATCACCCTCCTGCAGGACTGTTCCTGCACCCTGCTGTGGCCTGGGGAGTGCAGATAACCAGAAGGGAGCTTTAGACTTCCAGTCCAAAGGGAGCTTTAGACTTCCAGGGCTGATGGTTCACACCAGTGGGAATCAGCCCACACTTGAAGCCCTGGGAGTGGATTCACCACATCTGTGCTGCTTTTGGCAGGCGAAGCAGCAGTCAGGGAGGAAAAAGAGGCACAGCAACTCCCAGTCCCTCCCAAGCTGTGTGATCTTCCATGAATTGAGGGTTTACCAATGCTTCAGACAAAACCTAAGATGATGCTGAGGGATTTTCCCAGGACTGCTGAGTAGCACCAGGCAAATGCTGCATCTCTGCTTCCCCAGCAATGCACTGGCTCTAACATCACCTCACAGCAGCAGCATGAACCTCCTCTCCACACTTACTGGTTTATTCTGATATTTTGAAATGGCAGGAGACCCAAGAGGTAAATTTAGCTCCACTGAGGCAAGTGGGCATTTAACCTTTGATTTCCAGGGTAGGAGGAAGAACACACACACCTATAAGTCTAAAATGCTCCCAGGACAGCTGTGCTGGGATGTTCAGTGAAACCCAGGCACCAGCTCTGATGTTCAGTGCCCTGCACAGCCCCCTTGTGGAGCCCATCCAGCTGTGGAACAGCTGTTTCAGGCACATTGACCAGGCAAACAGGTGTGGAAAAATGCATCCAATCAGAATTAATTAACTTTGGTTTTATCATGTCCCTTTGCTGATCGAGTTGGTGCCATGTGCTTTCACAACATCCTGCATTTCTTTTGTGTTTTTAAACAGTGCAGTGGGTAATGTATCCTGAGCCAGAGCTGTTTTTCCTCATCTGAACAGGAGTTCAGAAGAGAACAACACATCTTGGCAGAGCACCTGGCCACTGTATCCTATTTCAGACTTAGTACAGAGAGAAAAGACTGGAGTACTAGAAAAAGACTTTGTGTATAGCTCTGTGCAGAACAGAAGAAGAGTCCATTGGTTGCACTTGATCCTGGAGGTCTTTTCCAGCCTTAACAATAGCATGATTCTACTCTACAAGTTCAAGCATCTTTGGAGAACTATTTGTCATGAGTAACAAACACATGATATTTCCTGTGTTCTGCAGAAAAGGTATTCCAGACAGCTCTCTTCCACAGACCTGTGTTAACTGGGGAAACAATTCAATAGAATGGCCAGGCCTTTTGCTGAGTGCTTTTCTCTTATGATAAACAAGAAGAAAACATTTGTAACATACCACTCATGTTGTAAGATTTCTGTAGAATCTGCTTCATCCAGCCATAGAGAGCTCTCTGAGTGCTTGCTGAGGTTCTGTCATAGAGGTCCTTGAACAATGATGATCTAAGTGATAAACAGGTTTGTTAGCTCACTAATGAGTTAACTATTTGTTTTATTTAATGACACATGGACAAATGATTTTAGAAACAGCATTCTTTACACATAAGCAGAAAGCTGTATCTGGAAAACAGACTGAGACCATATAGCAACCTCTTTTTCAATAGCCAGCAAATCCAATATAGTATTAATTGTGTCTGAAAAATAAATGGCTTACAAGTTTCTGAAAGCATCCTCCAGCAGAAGGTTTGGGAGACTCCCAACGACATCAGGTTGGAGATAGTTCAGTGCTGACACACGCAGAACCTGACTCAGGATATCCACACAGTCCAGGGCACTCAGGGCCAGGAAGCATTTGTCCAGTGTTACAAGGAACAAGGTCCTGTTTACTCCTGGGCTTTGAAAAATCCTCTCTCTAGTCTTACCCCAGTCAAGAATAATATTTCCTATTTCCTGCAAGCAACAAAGTGTTAAATCAGCATCTCTGATCAATTCAATATATTGTTCATTTTGAGGCCTGACAGCACTCTACAAAGAATATGGTGCTGTTCTCATGAAAAACAGCTGCAGTAATGCAAACTACTGCTTGTTTGCATTACTAAGGATAATTGCTTTCTGGTCTTGGGTAGAGAGACCAGCTTGAATTTTTTTACAGAACCAAAATGAAACCCAGAAAGATATTTCAAATGGCTGATTGCCAAAATGACTAATTTCACCTTCTTTAGCCATCTTGGCTCTCTTTTCAGCCACCAAAAAGAAGATGCTCCCTGAGAGTAACTGGCCCTACCCACCTTAGGTGTTACTGTAGGAGGGTGAACTCCTCTCTGGAGATGAGTTTCTCTCTACTGATCAGAGTGAAAATCCAAATGACTGACTTGGACTTGAAGCAACTTTTAGACAAGAAGAGTTAAATAAACTAAGTCTAACCTAAGAGGAGATGAATCCAATCCAAGCCAGGTAAGTAACTGCAAGGCCTGCATTGTGAGCCCCCCAGTCTGTCCCTTTCCATTTATTTAAACCACTGACAGCAGATTTTCCTTTTCACATGTGGAAATTCACTTACAAGATGCTCCTTTTTGTTGTTGAAGAGGTACTTCATTGCAGTTTGGAACTGCTGCTGATCAAGCTGCTGCAATTCAGACAGTAGCTGCCTGGGCTGGTATAAAAGGTTCTTCAGGGAACTTTTTATGGACATCTGAAGTGTAGAAAAATATGTGTAATACACATAAAACTCATACTATTGTACTTTTACTCCCTGAAAATCTGTGCTCAAGAACTAAGTGCTTAGCTCTGTATTGTCTGCGCTGCCAATGATCAAAATAACTATTCACACAAACTGAAAACAAAAATAATCTAAATGCATTCTGATAGACAGTAATTTTCAAATCCTATTCCTGGCTTCATGAACAAGTCCTCTCAAGGGAGCTTTTTAACAAAGATTCCTCAGTTTCTCACTTCATAAAACAAGAGTAATAAAGCTTTTCTGCTTCATACAGCAGAGCTGTGAAAATGAAACTTCTAAAGAGCTAAAAAAACCCCTAAAAATCAGGTATCATGTGAATATTACTTAAAAAAGGGAAGGAAATGTGCAATTACATGGGAGGAAAAGTCTCTACCAGGTCATAAGCCAAAAATATTCTCTCTTGCATCAAGCTTCATTACCAGTTAACAATCTCATGCCTGTTTCAAAAAATTGAAGGGGAATCTTAACATTGGAACAGAAATAAATTTAAGGCTCGTTAGCAGCAGACTGGAGTAAAATCCCTTCTATTTCCTGACAGAATTATTTCAGAATTGGTTTGGAATTTGAATTGCAATTGTTCTTTGCTGCCTTTGCTTAACTTGCATTACCACCACCAAGTATTAACACAATTCTTTATGCCTCAGGGTTCAGCCTGCTGAGAACATCAGGCTGCCAATAAACCTGACAAAGGGAAGGGGCAGTGGCAGGAAAATGTAGGTGAGGATGAGCTGTGACAGTGACAGAGCTTGGGACAGGTTTCAAGCACTGTGGAGCTCCTGGGAACGCCTGAGGCTCAGGGATGGCACAGTTGACATTTCCCTGTCCCAGGGAGGGGCTCAGGTGTGATTAGCTGGATGCAGCTGCACTGAAAACAGCTCATCACCAACCCTCAGCAGCAGGAGGAGGAACGACAAATCCTTCCTGCATCACTTCCACACCGGCAATTTACAAAAACAAAAACAGCACTGAGAGGAGCTTTAAAAGGTGGAGGCTTTTGTAGCATACTCTGGACATAAGGAGCAGTGTGAACTACAGCCAGCCAAAATCTGGGAGAAACCTGTCATTTTCTGGGGAAACAGCATTTACATACACTCATCTCAAAAACAATTAGCATGAAAAATCCTAATTCCTGCTTTCCATCAGAGGAAAAGCAAAAAAAGTTATTATTTCTGCCTTGCATACTCCTGCAATCTTTGGGGAAAAAGACAACCTATTCCTATCTCCTATTTAGATGCTACACTGTAGGTGTATGAGTTACCTCTATCATTGACCACCTAACTTTGGCTACAGAGAGAGGTTAAGTTTTTTTAATTCCTTTTCAAATAAAAATGTTCATGCATCTTAAATGTCACAAACCTGTAGGCTGCTAAGAGTAAACATAACTTCCTGGGCATGAAAATATGCCATGACTTTTGTAAGCAGATCTGCTGTCCAGACATTAGAGCTGTAACAGAAAACAGGATCAAAAATGCCAGTAGAATAATATAACAAGTAAAATAATGTACCAAGTTAAATAGCAGATTACAAGAGTAAAAAAGAAAAAGAGAAACAAAGAGTGATGCTAACACCATAATGACAAAAGTATTCAGTTTTTTGTCTAGCCAGAGTAATAGTTGATCTGTTTAATGCAATGAAAATACATGGTTTAATGGGGAATGGAATTAATTAGGTTTTTTCCATCTAATTCCACAACCACCCACAATAAACTCAATTTTCCAAGGTGCTGCCATTAGTACCATCTCCAAGGCATGTGCTTTCTGATTATGCCTGTTCTGATCTGCTTGCAGACAGCACAGGGAGTAACTGCTGCCTTTCCTTCAGCAGAGTCATGAATTTCACTGTGTCTTCATTGCACAGACACTGATTTTCTCAAAATATGTAGGAGTGGAATGGCCTTTGAGGCTTATCCCGCTCTTTCAGATTTGGACAAAATTAGCAAATAATTCAAAAGCCACCAGGAGCTGGAGGATGGGGATGGAGTGAGAATGGAAGAAGGAGGTGGACAGACAGCTGGAACTGCACCTAAATTCCTTAAGAAGCCATGTGGACACATGTGAGCAAAGTTAATTCTATATATTTTTTTTTCTTTCTCATGACAAACAAGTTTTTCCCTGTTAACAGGAAATACTCCTCCCAGGAGTCCCAAATCCAAGTAATCAGATGTGCCAATTTCATTCTATCCATAATGTTCCAGTTTCTGTGGATATGAAACAGATCGTATCTGAAGTGCAAGATAATATTGAAAAATCAAGATGGGGAGAGTAATACATTACCTTTGAAAATAAAGTATATCTAGGAGGGCTGCACATGGAAAATGGAACATAAAAAGTCATGGTGAGATACTGAGTTTTAATTCATTTTAGAAGAATAAGTAGGAACAACTGTGTACGTTACCATTCAGATATTTCCCAGCTATTACTTCCTCCTAAGAAAAAATGACAAATATATGTAACAAATTACTATTTTAAAATTATAATATAAAATGTTATAATGTTAAAATGTAGAGAGATCAAATAAAAATACTAACCACAGCTTTGTGTAACAATGGAGGCAAATCTGTAAAAGATTATCCCATTATTAGAAGTTAATTTAATGTTTTATCAGACAATTGTGTTACACAAAAATACATTTATTGTATGCAGTGATTATATACACATATATAATTTATTTACAAAGATTTAATGCAGTTTTAATTAAATTTATTTACAGAAAAACAGTGGGGGGAAAAAAGACTATTCAATAATAATCAGTCTTGGTGAAATTCTTTGCTGGCATAGCTCCACGAAGCCAAGAGAGCAGAGACCATGGGCCCAGTCACTAAACAGCACCTAATTTATTCCACACAGCTTTTTCTGTGCCACAATTACACCCCTCAGACAGGAGTTCTGCTCTTACCTTCTGAGTTCTGACTGTGAGTAATCTTGGCATGATTCATTGATATCAACAAGAAACACATCTTCAAAAGTCTGGACATTTCTTCTGGTGTTTTTAGAATAAAAAGATACTTGGATTGAAGACAAAATAGGAAGAACAGAGTCAAAATGCAATATTCACCCCAAATTTCATAGTTATAAATTAGAGACAGCCTACACTATGGAGCACAGATAGAGATCAGAACAATCCAAAGCTGCTTGCTCCCAAGTTTTTCATTTAGATCTTTTTCTAGGATAGAGCTACACTTCATGCAAACACAAGTCCATGAAGAGTGCATGTGCAGACAGATTTATCTCCCTATAGCAAGTGGCTCATTTAATTCTCTTCCTTGTAGCACCATTTATTTACCAAGTTACACTGCACCTAAATATGACTTCAATGCAGTTTTGTTAAAACAGGCAAACAAACCCATTTAAAATCAGATAAAACAGAAGAGAAATTGAATGAAAAAGGAAATGAAGAAGCTTTAAAGAAGCTTCAAACAAACCCCAAGCTTTTCCTAGCTGGTTAAGCTGCAGCATCACTGCAGACGTGGTGTGGGACCCTCCATTTGCAGATCTCTGAACTCAGGGGTGGGACAGCCTGGCCCTGGTCCCCCGTCCCTGCAGGGTGCTCCAGGCAGGGAGGGCATGGGACACTCCTCTTCCCTGCTGCCACATTTGGCAAAAAGGGAGAAAACGTCCTTATGCTCTTCTGAAGCAGAGGGAAAGTCACACATTTGGGAAAGTGACCACGTCACTTGACCTGGATGGATCAAAGCTGTGGTCTTTGTACTCACAAGAAGTGTCCCATCAAAGTTTCACCACCACCACAGCCACAGTTTTGTGTGGAAAGAGATGTTTTGATAGCTCTTGCTATCCCTGCTGCCCTGTGCTATGCAGCATAAAAATCACTGAAAGATAAATTCTCTGGAAGGGCAGTAATAGGGTACCCAGAGCTTTTCACTGGGTTGTCACCAGAAAAAAAATCATTTTGTCCAAAACAAAATGATCGTGTTGCTTTTGGTCTGTATCTTGAAGGACAAGGATACACACAGAGCTAATACAGTGGGGTGGAAAGGAAGCAAAGGCTGGGCAGGTTTCACTCACACAGGAGTTTCTGCAGCCTCATCCCCTCCTCAGCTCTGAGGGCCATCAGCTGCTTCAATCCACACTGCAGAGAGGATTCTCTGCCTGGCCCTCTGCTCAGCTTGAGAGCCACCACCCCCACAGGTAAAGCAACAAATTGACCTGAGATATTAGATGATGCCTTGACCCACAGATGGCAACTTCTTACACTGGGATTAGTCCCTGATTTAACAAATGACACACAGGGTGCTATTGGCCGACTTGGCTCTGACCATAAAGAGACTTTGTTAGGTTTTGTCTCCCTTTCCCTCATTTCAAAGGTTTATTTGCAAGACACTGAATTTCTGCATTTCTTTTTGTTACTGAATTCTGTACTCTCTCTTTCTTCCCCCCACAAAGTTCTCTGCCACAGCTCAAGTTACAGATCTGAATATTTGATAAATGACACCTTTTTTGGGTTGTTTAATCTCATGTACCAAGGTCCTCTTTTATAAAAATATCTTTCAACGAGCCTCCAGCAATACCTCAGTCTATTGCAAAAACTTCACTCTTGTAGCAGGAGTGACTCAAACTGACAGACAATGAAAAATTTAAACTTTAGACTTCAAGAACCTATCACCTCTGTCCTGTCCTTACACACCTGAAACCCCTTTCAGCTACTCTTTTGGGAGCACCACAGTAAATGTCTCTCATTCAGATGTATCTGGTTTCCTAGACAATGAACTTACTTGTGTTTGTTTCTGCCTGTGCCCTAATAATTTTGCAGTAAAGTTTGATTACTCTGCATAGGTTAAATCATGCTTCCAATGTCACTCCCGATTTGTTTATTCCAATTCATTCACTTTGATCAGGGAGTGAATTTTAATTAAAGCATGCTAACTTAATGTATAAGGAGATTAAATGCTAAAGAAAGTGCTTTTTCATCCTGACTAACTCAAGGGGACAATCGGCAGGGCACAAATAGGGCTGTGAAAAGCCCTGCCTGCCAAGACAATCTCCGGGATGAACGAGTTCATTTTTTGAGTGAAACAGGTCAGTTTGCAGCTCACAGCAACGTCCAGACAGTCCCAAATCCCGCTGTGGGGATCTCCTGCAGATCCCATCCCGCATTTCCCCAGAGATCATTCCTTGCATTTGCTGTCATGAGATTTCTGAGCCTTGCAGGACTCCCCGCTAATGAGAAACTCCCAGATCACCTTCTCCACTCACTCCCAGAACAGCCACCCTTCCATGGACAGAAATATTAGACATTTTATCACTCACTCCATGCAGTCGCTGCCTTATCTGAAGCTCGATAACCAGAAACTGACCTTACAATCACAACTCGCGCTGATAAGCCCTGACACTGCCAGTGTCCACCTTCCCCTGGCACCCGGGCTCTGAGGGGAAGCACCACATGCACGGGGGAAGCCGCAAGGGCTTGCGGGCTGGAAAGGGAGAGCGGGCAGGAGAAGAGAAGGAGGGCCAGGCCCCCAGAGAGCCTTACCTGCCTCCGCCGTGTGCGCCGCCTCCCCGGCTCTGCAGGAGCTGGGCGGCTCCAGCCGGGACCCTGAGAGCGGGGCCGGGCCCAGCACCGCCCTGCGGCCTCAGGCGCCGGCCCAGCGCCCCGGCCCTCAGGGCGGGCGGGAGCGGCTCCTCCGCCCGGGGCTCGGCACCCCCGGGTCCGGCAGGAGGGGACGCTTCTGTCCCGAGGTGAAGAGAGCTCATCAAGCTGTGATGGGGAAACACAGGGCTGGTGCTGCCCTGCTGTCCCCTTTCCTCAGTCCAAGCAGGGGAAGGTGGCCCTGGGTCCCTCAGGGCATGAACTGATTGTACCTGGGATCACCCGGCAAAAGGGGGCTGTGGTTTTGAGGGATGAAGCTGTTCCAACTTTGAAAGCTTCTGGCTAAATCGTGTGCTTGCACAGCATTGCTTTCCAGCAGTGCAACACATCCAGCCCACCCTGAGAGAACAGAACAGTTCAGTCACTCCCCAGGGCAAGACTGGGCACATTGGTGAGAGCACTGCAGCGCAGCTTGGATGGACACTGACACCCACAGCAGGATTCCCAAACCCAGGAGCAATGAATTTGGACATTGGAATTGCAACACTTCTTCCCTTAGATGGCAACTTTGGGGCAATTTAATCAACTATTGGACTCACAAGTTTCTTTCAGTGGGCTGTGAGCAGCATTGACTGCATACAAATGTTCTCAGAGCCTGCAGGGAGGAAGAAGTCCCTTCCCTCCCAAGGAACTCTGGCTTTAGAAATACAGGTGTAGGTACAGAAATACTGTACCTACAGGTGTAGGTACAGTCCTGGGGGTTCTGTTTATTCAACATGTCTAAGCAGGTGCTTCACCCTGCTGAATTTAGGCTTTGTAGAAAGATTTTCTTCATCATTGGTCATCTTTTAATTCCTCGTCTCAAGTGTAAGAATACTTGGTTAAATAGAGTGAACAAAGTAGAAAATTGTAAGAAAGGAAAAAAAAAACCTTATTGTTTATATTGCACCTTCTGTTCCCAAACCTCTCAAAGCCATTACAAACTGAAATCCTCAGTGACAGGACTAAAAGATGAGAGACATGAAATGCAGTCTCTTGTGTGACTTTTTAACATGTGGGATTAAAACACTTAAGTACCTTTGAAAAAGTTTGTCTTACTACATATTTGCTACCTTAACCTAAATTAATGACACATTAAAAAAACATCTTCCCACTACTAGATGAGTATAAAATGAAGGTAGCAGAAGATAAATTAATGGATTCAGTCCAGAGCATACATAGCTCATTTTCCCAACAGACAAATCTGATTGCACTATGTGCCAAAATGCAATAGCACATCCTGAAATGAGAATAACACTGAGTCTAAATTACTGTTGAGAAGTAATTTGAAATTACAGCATCCCTTGCCCTTTACTACAGAATACTATTCCACAAAAATGACTGACAACAAAAAGCTAATAAATTGGCAGGAGAAATCATTAACCATCAGCTTGAGGTAAACCTAAAATGACATCGTTAAGCATCCTACTTGGCATAAAATCACCATTAATTATAAAAACCACCAAAAAACCCACAACAGACAACCTTTTAAGACTTCAAAAGCAACAGAAGTCAGTTCTTACTTTACTTACCTGAGGCTTCTCTGCTCTCTCACACTTGCAATCCAAGCACTGCATGACATGCATCTGCCAGGTCTACTTATGATGTCTCTTGTTTTAAAGAGAAGTTATATCCCAACTGCCAGAAATTATCCACTTAGACAGTTTTTAAAACAAGACATGTTAAAATAAATAGCATTAATTTAGTGCCCTTGAAGAAAGGAAAATGTCTCAAGCTTGCTAAAATGAAAATGATCAAGCCCCTACAGCCTGATCCTCACAGGCAGTTTGACTCATAAAATTTGCAAGAAACCACCTGCAACTTTTTAAAGCTGAAAACATTTGGCAACAACTTGCTTAGAGGGTTTGTTTTTAAAGCCATCAGCTTAAAAGTGCAGTTTTGACAAGTTCTACCATAACCCCTTTAGCTGGAAAATGGGAAATGCAAAAACAATGAGGATTTATGAGGCTTTGATAGGGAAGAACATGAAGGAAACCCAACCAAAAGTGATACATTTTTTGTGCACTCTTATCCCATTAAAAATAATTAAATGCTGTTTAAATAAATGCAAGGTTGTGTTGCTACTGAAAGCTTGATTCTCAACACAAAGAGCAGCTGCTGCAGACAAGCATGGCTATGGTTACAAAAATGAACACAAAAATTAATGCAAAAGTCATCTCAAAAAAGTTTATTAGCATGATTAAAAACGTGAAGAATGACAGTAAGAGAGAAACTTAGCTTAGCATGGAAGATTATCCATTTCAACAGTTTTATTCAACAAGGCTTGAAGTGAATGGATAACTTTATTGCCAGATTTTGCTTGATTTCTTTCACAACAGTTCACACTGTATCAGTTGCACCATTATAAAGACTATTGCTTTTGTTTGTATATGATCCCTGTTGCAGGTAATTATAAAAAAATATCCCCCATTGCTGCTGGATTGCAGAATGCAATGTTGGTTTAAGAGCTGGTAAAAAAGAAATACTCAGCTGAGGAGTCCATTTAAAAAACAACCTTTTCTTCCCCCCCCTAATCACACTACAAAGAAATACATTATTATTTTGGCCTTTAAATTTCTTACATGGTATTTATTTAGCACGGCAATCCCAAAATTCCCTCCCTTTAAGTAACCATAAATCAAAATCCTCTTTCAGAGGCTGTTTCTTGGGTTAGATTGTGGAGCTTTACTTCACCCAGGCTTACACTGGCTTGAGGACAAAGACAGCATCATCCAGCACGTAGTAGTCATTGTACATGTCACCTTCACAGAGGTAGGGCAGTCTGGTGAAAGCCTCGATGGCAAAACCAGCTTTACTGAAAACTTCTGGCAGGCTGTTCACCTGCTCTTCCCAAGTGTGCCCTTTGATTTCCAAAACTTCTGAGGGCTTTTCCCACTTGCCACCTACTGAGAAAACAGAACAGCTTTGTTTCATTATAAAGAAAACTTTATTGTGTGCTGTATTTTCGTACAGAATGCATAATTACACTAATTATGTTTCATTCCACTCCCCACACGAGGTTGCCACACCACTCATAGACCTGTTGCAAGATCAGTTCCAGTTTATCCCTGCTGTTCAAAAGCAGCTTCTTTAAGGTTATCTTTTGTTACATTTTTAACTAGAAGTGCCAGGAGTGGCTAAAAGGTAACTGCCATTAGTGAGTTTGGTGTCCAGCAGACAGGCACAGAGGTAATCCCAGTAATTAGAGTCAGCAAGTTGAAAACTATGATTTGCTGTGAAGCTTCCACCAGCAGATCACCCACATTACAGTGGATGGCTACTTTGTGCCTTCAGTGGCCACAAATGCTGATCTGCTAAAGGCTGCTTGGGGTCACACACAATTAAGAAGCTGATTAAGTAGCATGCTGGAAAATGTCTTGTTATTTGTTATATCCAATGAAATAATCTGAAGGATTATAGGTACAACTCTCAGGAATTGAGAATTTAAAGTTCTTCACTCATTTTCCAAGTAATGTCATCCACAACAAACAAAAGCTTTCTGGTTTGCTCTGTACCTTTAAGCAGTTTGCTAAATGCAGTAGTAAACACCCTTCTAAACAGGAAGTTCTACATCTTGTGATTAAGACAGTTCTGCAAATCCAAACATTTCCTAAGTTCCTCTTCCTTCAAGAAGATTCATTTCCACAGAGATACAAGAAATGGCATCTTTCAACAAATTTAAAAATGTGCTAATGCTGGCGTTTGACTGGATCCTGTATGGTGCTGGTAAGAATTTCAAAAAATTTCTTACATTTTCTCACTTAACAGCAGTTAAACAAGACTGAGAATTTTGTGGTTATGGTTTGCAGCAGAGCTACAAAAGAAAAGCAGTTAAAAGTTTTGCTGAAAATCAGGTTAATTTCTGCTGTTGTCATATAACTCCCAAAGTACGTAACTGCTCGCAAATGCTTTTTTCTTCCAAAAGTCTGAAACGCTGCTGTAACCTGTAATTTCTGGGTCAAATCCTGCTGTACTTCCCTGCTTGGAACACTCCAGCAGCAGCCTGGTCTCAGAGCAACTGTGTTTGTTTGGGTGGAGGCTTTGGGAAGTTCAGCAGGCAGCACCTCCATGACCTGAGGCCATGGAGTTCTGCTCTGCAAGGACACCAGAGCCCGTGGATAAGGTGGAAATGAGAAGGGATCAGCTGCAGAAGCACGAGCTGCTGCCTTTCATCAAACAGGGTGCAAGTACAACCACAACTTACAATCTTCAGATTGCTGTAGCTGCTGTGGAATGGCTCTGGTATGGACCTGACACAGAATCAGATTCACTTTATTCCTGTAGAAGTCACAGCCACTGAATCTGATTGGATTTAGTGAGAAAAATGGTGAAGGGACAATGCTGTTGTTCACCATGGGCGGGTTTACAAATTGTGTCTCAGCAGTACACTAAGAGATGTCTGTTTATTTATCCTCTAGTTTCTTATTTTCTGACAAGCAGAAAAGGATGCTATTTAGATATCCCTTTATTCTCACTGCAATAAGCTCAATGCCATAGTTTAAATAACTACACTATTTATTTGAATAAAATTAAACATATTAACACAGAATTCACATGGATTTCAATAAAGACTTAAAAAAAATCTTCCAGACTAGTCATACTAAACCACATATTTTAGTTCCTTAATTAGAATGCTCTTCTCTGATTAACCTTCTTGTTTTCTCTGCACACATTTTTAAATGTCAGGACTAACAAGCACTATTATTCTTAGAAACCCAGAGTCAATATATGTGATGAAGTGGAAGAATGTCTAGGAACTATTGTGAATTCTAATCAATGTTATGAAGTTGCTAAATTATAAATGTCTTGATTAATGACATTTCCACTGCCTGCCCTCAGCTTGTCTGGTTTGACTCAGACCAGGAACAGTGGAGGAGAGAGAAAGCCCTGCAGAACTGCTCCCCTGAGCAACTTATGTCCCACAACACCCACCCCCACTGGCCAGTACCCCTACAAACATGCAGCACTAAATCTCAGGCTAGAAACTGCACAAAGTATTCTTCTGGTCTTCTCCAGTGCCAAAAGAAACATTCACATTGCTTTGGATCTGTCAATCTTCCCTATTTTGTCAAAAAATAGAAAGGCAAGCATATCACCCTGCAGATAAAAGTGTTAAATTAAAAGTTGCCTATGTGCAAGCTGTAAAAACTATCTAAAAACAAAGGTCGCTGAAAACAACCTTAATCATTTCAAGTTTGAAACACAGTTGATTTCTTCCTTTCTGCCCACCTTTCCTTGAATGAACCAAAAGTAGTTGTTTTTTCTTTTTAGACTGTACCTGGCTTTTCAGCTGTCCCTCACAGCACCAATTGTTCCTTCCTGGCAGGTGTTGCAGGTCACTGCCGAGTCACTGTGGCACAGCCCAGGTTTCAGCAGGCTGACTCCTCCATGAACGTGTCCCTCACCTGCTCCTTCTCTGCCTCTGGATGCTCCTCATCCCAACCTGACGTTCTGTGGTTTCGCTTTTTAACTAATACACATCAGGGTTTGTGTACTCCTGGCTGCACAGATCATCAGAAGTATAAAGTACATTCATCAGGAACCAACATCTTACTTCAGATAAAAGATCTGACTGAAGACGACAGCGCTGTTTATATCTGTGGAATAGCATTTTCAGACTCAGAGTCACCCTTTTCTAAACAAACAGGAGATGGAACAGTACTAACAGTAACAGGTCAGTTGATTATTCCTTCTTAATGAAGCATCTTAGAAGAAATAAATTATCTCTTCTAAATACTCTCCCTATTTATACTTTCAAGAATGACATTTAAGATGGAAATACCAACAAACCCATTAGGAGTAGTATGGCTATATTAAGATGTTATTAGTAAAACCAGAGGGATTCCACAAATAAGCATCTCAACCTCGTTTGCTAATTAGGCTGTTCTGTCATATGAAGATGACTCTAGAATTCTACAAAAGAAAGAAGTTTTGCACTTATTGCTGTCTAACCACACTCTACATCCTCTTACAGTAAGACCTTTGTGGCTGTCAGAAAGAAGTATCTACTAGAAAATGGGAAGTAGAGAAACCAACATTTAGTAGAAGTTGCCAAGAGAGTGCAGGGCCTCGGACCTGGGGATTCACACTGCCAGCCTGAGAAGAATGCTCCAAACCTTTGTGTCATTTGCCTCTAGTTAAGAAAGTGATGAAACTTTAGTAACTACATTTCAGTTTTACATGCCTAAAACAGAAAAAGAAAAAAAAACCCAAAAAACCAGAAACACTCAGCTGGATTATTACTTTCTTTATATTCCTTCCTTTAATTCCATTTCTGAACAGAAGTCTATGAGCTTTATTCAGATATACCTTTACAGGGGCAGAACACTGGATGCCATTCTCTTTCTACCCCTATAGGAAAGGTTTGTAATCAAAACTAACAGGTCTCCATTGCCCTTGCAAACATATGAGTGCACAAAAGGAAAATGATCTCATTTAGGAATTTAGATTGAAAATTACCCAGAAAAATGGTATATGGTTTTTTAATTCCTCAGAGAAAGGGGGTTGGAATGCAGAGTCTTAAAAAAATTAAGTGAATTAACTGCCCTTTATTCTAACACTTATTTTTAATAAAGGATCAGGGAAGCAGCTCAGCCATGGAAAACTCATCTCCATGACCATTGCCTCGTCCTTACTGTTCCTGTACAGCTCTGCTGTGCTCATTTCCTTTGTGGTCTACAAGGTAGGCTCAGAGTGATCTTCTGGTTTTCTTAATTTTGTAAATCGATGCAGTTTTACCATCTCCATAAGGGGAATAAAAACACATTTCTAGCTTTCATAACTATCATGGTTAAGTTTTAAAGAGGAGGTTGGTTGAAGTCCAAGTGCTGCACACACACATCTGTGAACTCCTGTGTGGCACATACCTGGACTCTCAACAGCAACCACATTTACTTTTTTCAGTAAAGTGTCTAAAATAAAAGGTATTCTGAAGTTATAATTATCCTGAGAGTATAAATTTCCAGTAAAAGTATAATAATTTAAATTCATATAAAAGTATTTATGAGCTGCAGTAAAGTTACTCACTTGTCTACTGATTCTCTTCATACATGTACAGAAGAGAGACCTTAGTAAAATTTATAAATATCAGAGACTTGGAAAATTTTTATGCTTTCAGAAACAAACCCATTAAAATGCACATGTTAAAAGTTATGTAATTGTTTTTTTAAATCTAGAACAAAATTTGTGTTTAGATAAAAACAGAGCTACAACAGGAATTTTTACATGATAATGAGGCTTTGACAGGAGAATCAGGACTTCCCAGTCCTTACTGGTATGATATGGTAAAATGACTCTTTCCTGTAGTGACTACTGTCTAAGCATAAAGATGGAACTGTTTTTTCCATTTTTGTTTTTCTTTAGAAGAGAAGGTACAGAGTGAAAAGTACAGTGGGAAAAATTAAACAAGCCTTCTTCAGGGGAAAAAGTGGATCTGTGATGCCATTGGTTTATTTTTGAGAATTAAGTAGTGTTTCAAGCAGATCCCACTGTGCTCAAAGCAAAACCACGTGCAGTATCTACTACCAGAAGCTGAAAAAGGCTTCACACACGTGAAAAGCTCTCTGATTTTTCCAATGGTATTTGCTGATCTAGTAAACACGTACCTACAAACTGACACTGCAAAAGTGCAACAATTTTTACTACTCTGTTAACTTCTCATCTTATATTTTAATTGCTTTTTCATTTATTTTCCCTCCCTCCAGTTAAAACCAAAGCTCCGAAAGAAAAGTGGGAAAGACCAAACAACAGAGAACTGTGTATGTTACCATGTTATTTGCTTTGTCTGTGATTCTGAGCTTCTTCTTGTCTTTTTGGAGTATATTTGGCATCAAATTTGTGATTAATTGATGATTCTATTAAAGAGACTCTCTGAGCTGCTAAGGCTTCACTTTAGATTTGTACAAAATTAGTTATCACTTTATATTTAACTAATTTTAACAAATCAGGAATTTATTTTTAACACACTGGATGCATGGTAAAGTTAATCTCTGTAAAGGCCATCTCTAACACACTGTTTCCTTCAGGTTTTAAGTAAATTTTGTTCAAACTTCTGACAATAACAGGTTTTGCTATCAATCAACAACAACCTCCACCACTACATATCCTTGTATAAAAATCAGAATCCATGCATCTAAAGAGCCACTAAAGAAGGTGTATATGTTAGGTAATGCAATAATAATGTAATTTAACAACCTTCTGCTTGCCAAACTGTATGTTTTTAAAATGCTACTTAGTAACAATCCCAAAGACATATCCAGGTAAAAAACCTAAATTAGAAAATGTAGAAAAAGATGTTTTCGCCAATTCAAAATGTTGCACTGAACCAAAATATTTTAAATTATTTGCAGAAAATAAATAGCGGCCGAAAAATTTTTCAAGCAATCGCTCAAGAACTTCAAAAGCAGAGATATGTTCAACACCAACAACAGCCTGTGAGTATCCACCCACCAATACCTAAATTTATGGGGAAAAAGGGAAACCAGAAGGTTTTAGGAGTTTACTGTATTTCCTTTAAAGTTGATAGAGATGTAAAACAAGTATTCTGAACGACAGTCAAGGAGATTCTAAAGCATTCTGAATGGCCATATGCATACAAGACATTTACACATGTGTGTGGATATAGACACACACACCCCCGTTTTTAAATGTGTGCCTGTACATTTCAAATTAGAACTGCCATAAATCTCTCTTTTGCCAAGAAGAGGTCTGGTTCTGTACTGTTTGGGAAAATGCCTGGAGCTGTTAGGAGGTTATGGTTGAAAAGTATTGTTTTTTCAGCTCCTCTTGCTCCATTAACCCAGAGCAAGGGGCAGAAACAGAACAAAACTATTATAAAAGCTCTGTGATATATTTAAAGGTATTTCCCTTCCTCCAACACACAGAGTCTACATTAAGTATTCAACATCACTGGGTAAAGCCACACAACTTATTTCATCATTCTAAATGTATGCCATTAAGTCTTATATGACAATAATTTTACACATGCCATGTAAATTATTTAAAAAAACCCCAAAAAACAAAACCAAACCACACAACTTTAGAAATCACACACATTTGCAAGCAAAGAAAACTGCTTCAAAATATTGCTTCTCTTGAGAAACAATGTTAATTCTTTCCTATTCTAAGCACAGAGATCATTCAGAGATGCAAGGAGGACCCAAATGACACACAGGCCAAAGTCAAGCACTTCTCCTACATACATTTCACTTCATTTATTTCCATACAGCTCCAATCATTTCCCTCTGTAATTACCCCTTGAAAGCCTGCCAGTCCTTGCTGACATGACCTGGTCCTTGCTTTGACCATCAGATATGAAAATATGGGCTATGTTTTACTGCCCCTGAGCTCCCTGGAGATCAGGAAAAGCCAACAGGATAAGAAACATTCTGAAGCCTGTAGATACCACATGGACAAAAACAACTGGATAAGAGGGGAGAAAGGATTTTACTGAAACACTAAAGGGATGGAGTTTGCCTCAAAAAAGAAATTCTGCCTTTATTTTAAAAAAAAAAAAATCACCTCAATAACAAAACACTTCTGTCCCTAGGAGGATTTGGAAGATGACACTGTTTATCAGAACAGATGAGCACATGCAGCACTTCAGATTTGTTCAACAGTTCTCCTGCATGCAAAGGAGCAAGTGAGGAAGTTAAGCTTCTTCACAGACCTCTTTGCTTTAAAGGAAGAGGAGAAAACCTTGCAGTGTTCTTTGGGAGTATTTCCTATACAGATCACCAGAAGCAAGTGCATTGTACCTTACATCTGTGTTACAAATTCCATTTTCCATTTCCAAGAACCCTGGGAAAAGACTTCATCTTTGTAAGATAACTGCTGATGCTTTATTTTTAGTTTAGATTTAATTCTTTTTTCTTCTCTTTACATGAACTTTTATGTATTCCTGTTACATAAAACAGGATGTGAAAGATGTTTGACAATTGACAGCAACAGAAAATAAACTCGTTTCATGGGTAAAATTCTGGATTTGCTTCTGTTAGTGGGGTAGTTATTGATGTAACATTTCCAGATCAACTGTAAATGAGCCTTAGAACAGTTTAAACAGAGCAAAACCTGTGTATTAGACAGGCAAGCAGAAAACACTGGCAATATAAACACACACACTATCCTGGAAAAGCTCATTGGGATGGGAGCATCCTCCAAACCTATTTAGGGAGGTAACTGCCATTGTGAAAACATTGCTCCTCCAACACTAAAATTCACCTGCTAGGCTGACAACCCCCATCTCCCAGTCCCACCATCCCAAGTCAGGAATACCTGGGGCACCACGTTTTGCCTTTTCAAACCTGTTCAACATGGACACAAGCACAAAAAGGAACTACACTATCCAGTACACTTTTTAAGTATCTTTCTCAGCAGTTACTACCTAGCCAATCTGCAAAATCAGCACTTTTACAAGGTACCTCCTGGAATCAGGAATTTTCCCTTCTAAAGAACAGCTGCATCTTTGATCATAATTTAAATAAAGCAAGGCTTTGTTTAACAAATGAAGTGGCATTTCTCACTTCTGCAAGATGAGAACTGACAACTGAGACAAAGCAAGGGTCCATCTCACACACTGCTGTGCTTCCAACTCAATTAATGGTATTTCAGGAGGACAGAATACACAGCTCTGCCTTCTCATCCCTGTCAATTCATTACAAGGATATTAACATGTTCAACAAGGAAATTTCACACTCCCAGGTTCCCCGTGTTCACTTCTTCTGAAGTATGGTATGACATTTTTATTTTAGGGAAACTTACACCAGTCCAGTCGTGTATTACCCAATAATGACTTTTTTCTGTCTGTATTAGGAAATACACAGGATTCTTATATGACTCTGTGAGGCACCTATTAAAAATGAAGTTGTGGTAGTTCTTGTTCTTAGTGACTGGTCTAATACCTGATGATTCACCAGGCTCTCCTGCCAAATTTAGACACCTGCAGTAACTGCAGTCCTGGTTGTCCTGCATGTTGAAATAAAACTGGAAAACCCCAGAGAGAATTTATGACTGAGCTCCTCTGGACTCTAGGTGTCACTGTCATCCCACAAACAGTGAGCACAGATCTGTATTTTAATTTCTTCTCCACCTTGCTTTGTTCTCTTAGAGCAGGTTTTATGTTATTCACATAGACGGCTTCCACCATTACCATCCCACTATACTGCATGTAATAACCCATATATCTCATTTTGATTAAAATAATTTCTCCATTTCAATCTGTGGATCTATCACTGGATCAAACACCTTACCTGCCCCAACACTTTTCCATTTGTTCTCCCTCTACAAAATTAAAAAGTTTCACTACATGGGTCCAAGCTGGTTTTAATGAGCTGCTACAAGAAGTTACTTGAGCTCTGGAATGTTCTCCTCTTTGAATGTTCCAAGTATAATTTTGTTATATATAAAACATATGTACATATCTATTTTTAAAATGCATCATGTAGAACAGCTGAATGAAAACACTGAAATTCTAAAATGGTTTTTGCATCATGAAGACAGTCTGGCAGCTAATAGTCTGTTTCTTTAGCCCACAGTTAAATTGATCTTCAGTGGGAAAGCTGTAACTTTTCTGTGTGCTAACCTGCACTGTTAACAGTTTATATGGGTCCATATCCATAATTGTGGCAAACAGTGGTAAAGGATTTCTACAAGGAGAAGCCACATTGTTCCACATTATAGGAACAATAAGTTGTAACCAAATATGCTTGAAATACTTTACAGATGCCTAAGTAAAACACCAAATCTAATTTAAGTCACACTACTTTTCAAAATAGTTACAAAATTACAAGCTCAAATACTGTATTATAAATAATTCTTCACCTGATGGCATTACTTCTTATACTTATTTTTCTCCCTTTTCCCAGCAAAATACCACTAGCATGCAAAAAGAGAAAACCAGATTCAGTTTGATGCATTTGTGATTGCCAGAACATGATTAGTTCTCTATTTTCTGGGCATCCATGCCCTTCCACAGACAAGTCTTAACACTGAAGGAGAACCAGAACAATGACTGATGAACATCAGCCTCTTGGAATTCAAACCACCTTCAGGGTGTTTCAACCTGAATCCACAATCACAGGCATGTAAAAAGGTTCCTAGTCTCTTGAGAAGTTTACTCATAAGGACAGATGCATCTGAAAATCTCTCATATATTTCTTACAATTCCAAGTAGGGTAAATAATTGAGTTTTGGCACTCAATTTTACCTTTTTATTCCTGATACTAGTACAATGTAAATTCATACAATATTAATAGTGGTTGCTACATCATATTTGTAGGGGTCCATATTTTACTTTGAGACCTCATGCTGGAAAGTGAAAGCTATCTTTTTATGGATTTTTAGGTGGGATTCATCTGAAACACTTGAAACAGCTTGACTTGAATGGCTGTATTCAGCATTAGACAGTTCTGGTGGTTTTGCTCAACTAGTCACTAGAGACTGCTGGGGTAAAAGGCCCTAATCAGGGACCAGTTTTCCCAAGTTGCTCAACACAGCTGAAATGTGGTCATTTGCAAAACAGGATCTGTGACTTCAATATTTGAGCTTTTTGTTGGTGTCAGCAATGTATTCTGTGGAGTTAACAAAACAGCTTACATCATGTGGCCTGTTTGCCTATGATTTCATACTTCTGAACATGCCTTCTACTAGTTATTAGTAAAAAATCAAATACAAACATGTCTTTTATGAAACATTTAATCTGGGAGTACTAGATCCTACAAATGTTTTCTTTACCTTCCTAAACAGCTGTTAATCTGTGCACTTACCATTTTCCACATAGGGGTGAAAAGGCAGAACCAGTGCTAGGATGACTCTGCCTCTGGTTGGCTCCAGTACACTTCTAATGTCTTTTAATACAGTCAGTGGTTGATCACAGCGATCCAGCAAATTCAAACAGCTGATAACATCATACTGAAATCCTGTGTTCTGCCACTCATTTACACCAAGCACCCTGTGAAAGGAAAGAGATACAATCTGTTAAATAAAAACAAGCTGATTTCAGACAGAACTACTGAAGAGAAAAATTCCCCGTGGACGTGTTGATAGTGCAGGTAAGGTCAACCACTTAGAGAAGAGACAGACCTGATCCCTTCTGGTCTTTTGGAAAAGGAAACCTAATCAATGATCACCATGGCTGCATGTCCAGCCCCATGAACCTTTATACTGTCTGATAAACATCAGGTAATAAAGGAGACAAAAACCAACATTGGCAATAGGGATCATCACATCTGCTGTTGTACAGGCTAACCTTTTCCATAACAATCAAACAATAAAGGAATTAACTGAAAATACTGAACATTCATTAAATTACAAATAGATTGCTTGCTGTAATTTCTGATATAAAGGATGTAGGAATTATTCAGTCAATACCTGTATTTCTTCTTCTGAAGCTGCCATATCATCGTTTCAGACAATTCAGTGGCATAGATTTCTTCAAAGTGAGGACTCATAACTTTAGTGACTTCTCCATCTCCAGCCCCTAAATCAAGAAGTCTGTGGGATTTCCATTCAGGATTTATTTTAAGCAGTCTTTGAAATTGTTCTGGGGAAAACACAAACATTGAGCCTCTTCCCAGCAGCCTAAAATGTAAAACCAAGAAAGAATCAATTTTGTACAAACTTTAATAGGACAGGCAGTGAAGAAATTTAGAATGTGCTTTGGCAGGAACCAGTGATACATAATAGTAGACAAGGTCACTGCTCAGATAAATTTTAAATCCAGTTCAACTTGCCTTGCACTTGTAAGAGATCAAACACAGAGCCACAT
This sequence comes from Molothrus aeneus, assembly GCF_037042795.1. Classification (NCBI taxonomy): domain Eukaryota; kingdom Metazoa; phylum Chordata; class Aves; order Passeriformes; family Icteridae; genus Molothrus; species Molothrus aeneus. Next base: position 9,329,705 of record NC_089661.1, on the reverse strand, counting down.
GCAGTTACAGTGGTTAAGACTCCAGAAGGAATTTGATTAGGTAAGGAAGAGCTCATGGGGTGCAGCTCAAGAAAATGATTGCATAAAAAAAAAAAAAAGGGGAAGAGAAAGAGTAGGAAAGATAAAGACTGAATCTTACTTGTCACATCTGCAGATTTGAATCTCTGCTACCTACCTTAAAAAAACCCAACAGGATAAAATAACAGAGGAAATAAAATGGCTGCAGACACAAGTATGCACAATGAATGAGGAATAGGGTGTGGAACAAGGAGGGAAGACAGAAAACAGATTTAAAGAAAGCACGGGGGTAACGCTGCTGGAGGGGCAAAAGAGATTTTTTAAAATTCTGTGTTACAATGGCTTTTGCTGCTGTCTGCAGATCCTGCATTCAACATGAAAAGCTGGGGAACAGAAAATAGACAACTCATTAAGGAATTGGGTAGAGGTGACAGTTGGATTCTTTCTGGATCAAGTCAATGCCATACCCGCCCATAACTGTTTGAAGACTACACAGTGACACGTTTCAGCTGTCATTGCAGAATTCAATGATGAAACAGTTAGAAGAACAGGCAGAGGAAGAAGAACTGGTCACTAATAGACTGCAGGTAGATAAACACTATTCTTTAAACTCCTGTTGGATAGCAGGTTAAACTTAAAGACAATGAACAGGAAAAAAAAAAAGCAAACAGGAAAAAAGGTAAACAGAGACAAAAAGACTCAAAGAATAAAAAAAGTGAAAAGGAGCTGGCCTAGGAAAGACTGACTACTAAAACCCAAAGAAACAAAAAGGACAGAGTATACAAAGTCACAGAGAAGAAACTAAGCAGGACATCAAATATATAAAAATAAACACACTACATCCAATTTAAGTAGAGCCCGCTTGCAGCACACATGTGTCAGTCCACACTGTATAATTGGCTCATAGCTATTATTCCTAACAGCATTATGAGGTGTTATTCAAAGCCCTGAAGAGCCTTTGAAAAAAAAAAATGGAAGAGAAAGGAAGAAGAGACCAAAGGAACCTTTATATAAAGCTACACATAACTAAGAACACCACAGGGAAGCCCATAAAGTCATCTGAGTAGAAAATAAGGAAAAAGACTATTTTTCTAGCCCCAGTAGACAGCTCCTATTTTGTATCAGACTGTGCAGAAGTATGTAGCAGGTGCAGAGGTGGGGATAGTGGAGAAATTGGCTAAATGTAACAAAATACATTTTTCATAAGGTCAAAGCTGATAAGCTGTTAAACGTGTCTGAATGGGGTAAGGTGAGCAAAAAAGAGCCCTGCCTTGTTTGAAAAAAATACTAAAGCACCCATGAGCAGCCAAACTCCCCTGCAACTGATGCAGTAAGAATAGAAGAATGCTGTTTTATCAACTTATGTTCTCCTGCTTTGCTGATGGTTCATAAGCTAAATATGCTCCCTCAGAAGTCATCTGTTCCAGGGCAGCTTACACACAAATTGAGGTGGAATTGTTTCAGGGAATAAGAGAAAGGACTAGTCCACATTTGTGTTACCAGGCACAGCACTTGGCCAGCTGTGCAGTGTTTAGAAATGTGCCATGATTTGCCATGGACAGGCAGACACTCTCCAGCAGGAAGAGTTTTAGGTACAGTACAGAACAGTCTGGAAACAGCCACCAGGACAATCACAACAGTAACTGATAAAAATGTGGCAGCAGGGAAAGGGCAAGGTGGGAGGGGGGAAGAAAGCTGAGGAGAGACAAAGAACACTCTCTTAGAAGAAAATTAACACAATTTTCTAAAATGCAATTAGAATCCTCTGACTGCCTTGTATTAATTGCAATTACCTCCTATGTCCCCCCATACTGGAAATGGTGTTCATCATTAGGAGGGCTGGGAATGATGAACACAGGAGGGCATTTCACATCTGACAGAGCAGCAAAGGGAAATTATACATTTTGAAAAGCTGGCAGATCAAGGGGTAGGGCTGAACACCTGAAAACTCTAAATCCAAACTGTTTTAGCTTACCCAAGATCAACTTTTCACTTACCCATTGATAGATGTTCTAGACATAAAAAGGCTAAAAATAGAGGACACAAAAGAGTGATAGAGCTGGATAAACAGCCAGCCTGACTTCTCAATGCTGTTGTTTAAGAAGATCTGTGTTCCTTGGTCAAGGTAACTCTGGACAAAAATAGGCTGGAGGGATTCAGACAACTGTTCAGTGTTGCAGACATACCACTAGAGAAAGAGATAAAGGATCATTTTAAAAGTTCAGCAATGTAATCCCAGAAGTAGTCAAAATTAATACATACAAAATTATTACCAATTTCCATAAATACAAAAATTTAGCTTTTCCTACAGTCTTTCCAACAAACTTCAGGGTTAAATTAACTTAGAATTGGAACAAAGTGAGGACTGATTACTTGCTAAGAAATAGTGGTTTTAACTTTTGTCTTAATTATTACCCTGTAGTTGGAAGAGATCTACAAGGTAAATTCCCTAGAAAGCCAACATAGGTCCTCTATGCAAAAGGTATATTAAAAAAAATCACATTTCTTTCTAATTAAGAATATCACTATTATTTTTCACTCTCCTACACTTACATGGAGTTAGTGCCAGTCCTTCTCATAAAATGCCATTGTGTCTATTTTCTACCATTAAGAACTATTCTCTACAGCCAACACCCTCTCATCTCCCCCTTAAATCTTGCAATAATGTTCCTTAATGTGACTGCATGTGCTCATTGTGCAGATAGGGAGCTTTAAGTACCCTAAAGTGAGATGTAGTATTTGAGCAGAACCTTGTAAAAAATGCACATGGAAGGACAGAAACTGTCAGCTGGGGTAACTCCCCAAAGATTTAACACACATCTGCTCAGACCCTGATCCCATCACGTTTGTTTGCCTTGTTGGGAATGGAACATTCACTGAGGGCAGGCTTACACAGCCTTATTCAGCACAGTGGAACTTGGAATCATCACTGGAATGGGACAGGATTCTTACTGCAGGGCGTGCAGCCCCCCAGCAGCAGAGGGGAGCACACAGTGCCCCAGGGCCCCTATGCCACATTCATAAGCAGGGGCTCCATCAAACACTGGCCCAAAGCAGAGGGGAGAACCCAAGACCCCTCAGGTGAGCAGCAAAGGTGCCTGGTGAGGTTTGAAAACCTCCTGCACAATGATGCATTTCTGGCAGAATTAGGCTCTGGACTGTACTTCCAAACACACTGCTGGCTAGAACAAGGGAGTGATCCTTTCCTCTGAAACACAGACTCTGAGCCTGGCACAGGGATCCCCAAAACTGCTGATTCACCAGTTTAGGTCTCTTCTCAAGCTGCAGCTCAGCACTTGTTAAATAAATCAGCATAGGCCAGTGATTCCCAAAAGGAATCCTTAGTGGCTTCTGAAACACCACTAAAGCAGCAGCTTGTGTACTTTGTCCATTCATTCAGAAGCCAATTCCAAGAGTGTGGCAGAAGCAAATGATCCCAAGGAGCTGAGGAGCAGACTGGGATGTGTCAGCTCCACTCACAAGGCTGCTGCCTCACTCCACTGAACAGGTCTGGAGTGGCTCAGATGATTTGCCTTTTGCAATGTGTTGCCAGGTTCAACCCAGAAGAAAACCTTCACAAAGCCTTGGGAAACAGAGGCTTGGTTCCATAAGCAGCATGACTACACCTGAGCTCATGCACCTCAGGACTCTGCACTGAACTCTCACCTGCACTTCCACTGAAAAACAACAGTCCTACAATTCCTGTCTTTAAGACTTCCAAATATTGACATAACCACTGGCAGAAGGATGATGGTGACAACTTAAGAGAAGTTTGTTTCCAAAAATTAGGTGTTGCTCACAGATCTCCAATTTCTTCTTCTCAATATGGTTTAGTGGGTATGGTGGTATTTGGTCAAAGGTTGGACTTGATGATCTTGGAACTCTTTTTCAACCTTAATGATTCAATGATTCCATGATCTCTCATGGTTAATCTTGCCAATAAGGTTATTGACAATAACCTGTATAACACTGGTGAATAACAGAAATTCTAACACATTATAAGAGCAAAAAAACCCACAACCCCCCAAAACCCCAATGTAAATTTCAAATGAAAAGAAAAAAAAGGTGAAAACCAGCTTAATTCCAGAACTACTTCATCAGAACAGAAACTGCTTTTGTTTTCCTCCACATACAACTTATGAAAGGCCACTAGTTATGTGACAAAGTGTGTGTCAATCTCTTATATATTTTCAGATTGTTGTACTAAGACCTTTGTTATAACAAAAATTACAAACATTGCAATTCTTGCCTAATATTAGTAAAAGGATGAAAAACTACTTTTAGATAATTTACATAAAACTAGTTAAGTCAGTAAAACCACAGAGAGTCAAAGTACCAGCAGTCTGAACACGTAACCCTTGCTTACCCCACAAACTCAGTAACCATAAATCTTACTAAATGTATTAAATAATCAATACCTACATTTAAAATCTAGATCAAATAAAATAGAGATGGAGATTATCCACTGCAGACCATCTACCTGTGAATGACACAGGCACCTCCACAACACATTTCCCTGACTTGTCTTTCTACTACAGCTTTTAACAACACAAAAGACTTTCAGATTTTCTTTGTTCACCAGAAGGAAGTTCTTCCTGTAAACCTGAATTCTGCTTCTCTTTGTACTTATGTCCTGAATAATCCCAACAGCAGACCGCAAGCATTAAATTCCAGGGATACATCCACCCAACAAGGTTCTGGATGTCAGTGCCAGAGCACTAAGAAGGCTGCAGAAATGGATCAGCAGGAAGAATTATGGTCTTCCTTTGTACAGCAGTCCTCAAGTGCTTATACTACATCTTCATTGGCTCGGTTCTGCATATTTAACCTAGATTAAACTGCCAGCTTCCTTCTGCACTAAGACTTTTAATTAGCCCTTCTAACTCCTGTCAGATTTTCAGCAGCATTTCGCCAAAACATAGTGCGGATCTGAAGGCATTCCAAATGAAATCTATCATATAACCATTGCACTGCAAGGGCACGGCCCCTAACTTCTCCACAAGGTACCGACCCATGTGGCCACACTGCCCAAACACAGCACTAACCTTTTATCGCAGTCGGATCACATTACAACAACTCATTCCCAGTCTGCCACCTCCTACTGCTCCGAGGCCTCTGTGGGAGTCTCATTTCCCACTTTTTTTTGTTTTCCTCTAGATGCACCAGTACTAATTCCAAACACCTCTGTGATTACAAAGCCACCCCCGTCACCAGCACCTGCAAACTTCCCTGGAGCGCTCTCACAGGGCTCACCGGACAAACGGGGGTGTGCATTGAAAAAAGCGGGGTGCTCATCCACAGCTCGGGGTGCCCATCCAGAGCCCGGGGTGCCCCTCTCCGGGAGCAGCTCCGACCCCGACCCGCCCCGCTCCGGGTGCCGGGACAGGCGCTGCTCCCCCCGCCGGGCTCTCCGCGACTCCCCCGCGGCGCCCCCCGAGCCCGCAGCCCCGGGAGCGCTCGGCGGCGCGTTCCGCAGGGAGGGCGCACGGCAACTTTCTCACCGCAGGACAGAGCAGTTCCCTCTCTTTGTCTGCGCTGCCCTGCCCGGCCCGCTGCCCCCTCAGCCCGCACCGAGCTCCCCGCTCCTCCCGCCGATCCCCCCCGGCGGACCCCCCGCCCCTGCCCGGCGGAGCTCCGCGGGGGCGGGGGGTCCCTGAGCCACCCCCGCCGCCCAGCCCAGCACGATGAGGGAAGGGAAGGGAGGGGCGGGCAGCGCGGCTGTACCTGGTGGTTCTCCCTGGCGCCCGGGGCTGGCTGGCGGTGGCTGCCCATCATATTCACGTAGAGGGACCTGGATAAAGGGCTCCGCAGGTACCGGGCCGGGCCAGCCCACATCGTCCTCCTCAGCACCCACAGGACCAGGGTGTAGCAGCCCAGCCAGCACAGCCACAGTCTCATGGGGAAGGGGCGCGATCAGCCCCGCGCGCCGCCGCCGCCCCCCCGCTCCATGGCAGCGGCGGCTCCGCTCGGGGCCCGCGCACACGCTCCGGGCGGAACGCGCCGCCGCGGCAGCGGGGCCCGCCCGGACGCCTTCGCTGCGACACGCCGGGGCCTGGCGCGCACACCCGCTCCCTCCCTCTCCCTCGCCAATGGCCGGGTGGGGCCGCGCTGCGTTCGAACCGGAGCGGGGCCGGGCAGGGTGGGCTGGCGGCGGCTCGGCCGGGCCCCTCAGCCGGGCTCCTCCTTCGTCCCCGCCCCGGGCCGGCGGGCGGGCGGAGGCCGCCTCGGCGGCGCTGGCGCACGTGCTCGGCACCGCCCTGTCAGCCGCGCGTGCGCAGAGCGGCGAGGGCGAAGCTTCGTTGGTGAGGGGCTCTCAGAGAGGGTTTAATGGCTGGGCCCGAATCTCGCTGGTGAGGAGCCATCAGAGAGCGGGGCCCAGCCCTCAGAGCGGGTTTGATGGCTGGGCCCAAACATTGCTGGTGAGGGGCTCTCAGAGAGCGGGGCCCAGCCCTCAGAGCGAGTTTGATGGCTGGGCCCGAATCTCGCTGGTGAGGGGCTCTCAGAGAGCGGGGCCCAGCCCTCAGAGCGGGTTTGATGGCGGGTCCAGCGCCTTCGTGGCCTGGGGAGGGTGGCACTGGCACCTCTGAGATCCTGGCTTTTACCTGGAACCTCCTCTGATCAAGCACTGATCACATCCAACCTTGCCTGTCCTGGGAAATGAGCAAAACCAGAGCAATGACAGCATATTGCCAGAGGACTTTTGTGTGCAGTTCATTTTCACTGATGTTTAACCCCCTTGAGGAAGGTTTTTGACTTGAGAGCTTTAGACAGTTTTCCACTGAAGACTGTTTGCTTTTTTTAGGGGTTTTTTCTCTCTCCAATAGCTAGATGGGCTAGAATGCCTTTTTGGTCTATTTTTATTTGGCTTGGGATTAAGACTCTCCTTTCCATGCCTCTTCTTATTTGTATAGACAGACTAGTTTATTTTTTCCCTCCAGGAATAAGACAACTTTGTAATCAAAATCCAAAATGACAAAAGATAAATTTGCTGCTTTTTAAACAGACATCTGCTCACAATATTATAAACCAGTAAATAAAATTACTTCAGGTTAGTTATGTGTTGTTCACAGGGAATCATATCTTGGTTTTATCACATTAAAAAATACAGATAATTGATTGCATGCCAAATAAATCAAGAAATTTGCTAGCTTTTGTCTTTGCACCGTTAGCACACAACCTGGGTGTGTTTTAATGGGATTTTTCAAAATTCCTACCCAGTGTTACATTTGTCATTAATATTCTGATGCAGTAGTTATATACTCAGCATTTTTTTCTCTTGACAAGCCATAAAGAACTCACTATTCATGCATATTTAAGTAATAATTTTGATCTATAGTCATTTGCATATAAGCTGGTGGAGTTGTAACCAATTGCTGGACAACCTCAGCAAACCCTTTGTGGGGAAAGCAAGCTTTGTCATTCAATTAGTGTGCTGGGAAAATATAAATAATGGAATCACTTTTTCTACTTTCTGCTCCACCATTTGGAGAACATTTTTTCTTTGTCTTGGTGGAAAATTTCTAGAATCAATTGAATTCCTGGAGTAGAAAAGGTCCCAAACCCACCCCAAGGGTTGAACCCAGCCGTTGTTGCTGTGTGCTGCCCCCTCAGGGGCAGGCCTGGCTGCACAGCCTCGTGTAGTCTATGGTGTGAATCCTCAATTTTCCCAATAAAATGTGATGCCTCAGGTTTTAGCTTTTATATTTTTCAGATTTTTACTGCTTTAGTGTGTGGATCTGGGGTTCATATCAGGGGATGGTAAACTCTCTTCAAAGAGCAGGTAGACAAAACATTTCCTTCTCTAGCTGAGGACCAAGGACAAATGATCCAAATCTCAGGCCCAGGAGCAGAAACAATGTGGACTGAAGAGAGAAAAACAAGAAGGATGGGACTTCATAAGCTAAAGCTGGAATTGGACAATTAACTCCAATATGCAAATGAACCAGAACTTATAAAACTGAGAGACCCCATGACTGGTCGTGCATTTTGTGACCATTCTGGGTTCACCTGGGGTGAACCAGGGCTCTGCCTGGCTGAGCTCTTGTGCTGCCCAAGGTGGATTTACTGAGGCCTCCTAATAAATCCCTACTTTATTCTTTAACTCCATCTATTCTCTGTTCTAGGTCAGCCTTCTCAAGGCATCAAATGCAGTGATAAAAGAACTTTCCCTTCTAGTATTGAAACATTAGCAAGAAAGGGATTACCAGAAACAGGTCTTTAAGGTAAACCCAGATATCTGAAATCCTCTCCCCACAGGTAACCCAGGAAGCCCAGCTGTGGGGTCTCCCCAGACCTTCAGGCCAAGTCCCCCCAATCTCAGCTGTGTGTTCCTTTACCAAACCAGCTGAATTCTTTTGCCTGCTTGTACTACTGAGCCTTCCCCCCCACAAGCTGGCTTAGTTATGCCAGGAAGTGCCTGGAAGTACTTGTGGAGATGTGCCTTATCTCAAGTGTTCCTTGCCCTTCCTGCTTGTCTTCCTGACAGCACCCATTAGGCTTCAGAGCTGGATCCAAATGTAAACATTCCTCCCAGCCATGGCAACACAGAACATCCATGAATTACTGAGCAGTTTCAAAATCAGGGCAGCAGGAGACTGGGAAGGTCTTTTTGTACAAGACCAGAACACAAGTGGGCATGTAAGCTCCACAAAACATCATTTTTCCTCACTTAAAATTAAATATGCTTTCTTGTCATTTACTCAATATTTTCACTCTATCACTGACCATATATTATATTACTACTGTATTAGACTAACATTCTTTAGTGTCTATTGGACAACATCCTTTTAGTCTAGCAGACATTTCTGCTTATTGATTTTCAATAAATAAAATTAATTCAGTGTTTTAAGTTCCATATTCTCAGAATTTATAGAGAAACTCTAAGAATGGGATTCAAGCATCACATTTCTCCTCCTCTCAGCTTGCCACAGCATTTCATATTTTATATTATACACACACTTACAGCCTCTTTATCAGTTGTGAGACTATTTTAGACACTCTTAAATTATCCAGATTAAATTGAGGCATTTTTCCAGCAGTGGGAGTTCAAGCTCAGATACTGCTGGCTAATAAGGAGAGAAAGCAGGGAAACCAGCTGTTGTAAGACACTGAACTTTTGCCTTTGATCATCCTTTACTTGATTCACAGCCAAAACCAATCATGTAGGTTCAGCAGAAGATAACAAAGTTTAGTGGGTGACAGAGAAATGGAGAATAAGCAATGTCAGTCACAGCACAGTGCCAACCTTCTATTCCCAGAGGAAACCACCACCCAAATTTAGAGCACCCTTCCAGTCCTCTTTGGGATTGACTGTTGATGCTCTAAAAGACATTTCTCCAGCCCTTACAGCAAGGGAAATAGGACAGACAAATGGGAGAATAGTGCATTATAAATTTGGCAAATTATTAATATTTATATATTAAATAATTTGAATTGTATTTCTCAGATTTTTTCCTAAACTGGTTTATTCTACAGTTAATGTCTCCTATCTTCAGGCTGTCTTGCTTAGAAATCTTTGATTATGTACTTTTCCTGTAAGAATTCTAGAGATGCAGCAGATTGTAGAGCCTATTCAAACACTGCATTGAGTCATATCACTCCTTACTCCTTTCTTATTTCAGCAAATTAATGGTAACTTTACCAGAAATTTTTCAGAAAAAAATAATTCTGATTATTTCAATGAATTCTTGATGTAATTTTGACTCTTAAAACCACTTATTAGATTTCCTGTTGTATAGCATGGTAGTCTTCCAGTTGTACACTATATTCTAGTAACTTAATATTAGAAATAACTAACACAGTCACCTAACAAACCCTATTTGTGGTACAATAATGTTATTTTATTGTATATGTTAAAATATATATTCTATGAAGATAGGATAAACATGGGAAATTTAGGAAATGCAGAAACAATAAAGAAAAAAGAGACTAATGTTATTACCATTTTAAAGGAACTGTCAGGGAGAAGATTGTTTCATATAATGAATCAAAGATTATATTGACTATATTAACTTAAATTCCTTTGACTTCTACTCCTGCCTTTCAGACATGAAATAAATACATCCAATGCAGGAAATCTTTTCAAATTCAAGCCCTAAACAGCCAGGCTGTATCTGCTCTGGTATTTGTATTTACCCACCCACAGAGCACACAGGTGATGTGCACATAATGCTGTCAGCATGCACAATGCAAATGGACAACAGTGTCTCTGACAAGACAGATAAAAACCAGATAAGGCAACTTCAAACTTCACCACAGTTCTGGCTTCTTACATTTTAACATAAATCTTCATATTTCTATCAAAGGATTCATTTGGATTTCTAAATATTTAATGATGATCTCCCTCTTTTTCATTCATCGCCTTGAAAGCACTTCACACTTCAAAAAAGGCAAGGAAATGATGTTATTTCTGCTCTGCAAATGTAAAAGCCAAGGCACAAATGAATGGTTTTTTTCAACTCTGGTATTTCAGATCTCAAACTTCATTAAATTATGCTGGTGTCCACCAAAATGCAAAGCCATTTCTTACACTCCTTTCTTTTCCAAGTTACCTGTCACAGTAAGTGTAGAGCCTTGAAAATCAGCTTGCTCACCCTTTTAAAACTGGGATCCACACAATGCTCTTGTATTTTCAAGTGGCACTCCTTAAGAAAGTGCTACTAAAACTGTATTTGCCCAGGCAAAACAAAATACAAAAATGCAGTGATTGTATTGTGCTAAAGGTTTATCACTGCACAATTACACTGTGGATATATTGGAGGAAGAATAACATTGATTCAATGGGAGTACTGTAAACATGCCAATGTGTATTATCATTGCAATGTGTGAAATGAAGAGAGGACTCAATGTTTCTAAATTTTGGTCAAAACCCCTTTATTTTATAAAAATCACAGGATTCATTTAAAATCTTAACTGATAAGAATGAATCAGAAATTAACTAACTTCAACTTGATGATTCAGAAATTAACTTAAATATTTACACACCAAATGAATTAGCCAACATAACACCACTGAACAGGGAGAGAGAGCTTGGTTTAGTAACTGTGTGTGCACACCTCCATTTGTCCAAGAGCTGAACCCTACACCCACAGACTAATGCTGTCCTTGCCACAATGACATTTCGTATGAGGCACTATTTATAGGATACCTTCAAAATTATTTTCCCATTGAAAGCCAGAAAACTTCACTGACCTTCCACCAACCAGGGATTCTGCAAGCCAGTGAGGACTTACTGAGCTTTTTCCATATTGAGCAACACTGAACAGCAGCTGAATCCTTTTCTCCTGTAGCCTTACACAGGCTTTCACAGGTAGTTAATTACTCTGGCTCTTCCCATGGTAGCTGTCAGATTTGTCTTCATACTGGCCAGCTGTACACATGTCAATTTGCATCTCCCTGCCATCCATGAGGGATGTCCACTAGGATCTTCCAGATTAGCTTCAGAGATCTGCCATTTTATCAATATGGCAAAATTAATCCACCAGTAGGCTTCAGAAAACATCATTCCCTGGAATTCCAGGTGCTGGGTTGGGATTCCTTTCCTTGATTTGCCACATCCTTTCTTCCAATGAGTTAACAGGAATCATTATATACCAGAAATTACTTTAAATAAAGTAATTAAGGATAAAACCCATTAACAGAAAGCAACTGAACTAGGAAAAACTTGTGTAGGCTCAGCATTAAGGCTGCATGTGAGTCACAGTCTATAGAGACTGAATGAAACACACAAACTGTGTTTCATCTTGCAATTTTGCTCTCTCACGTGAAAAACTTACTGAACTCTCCTGTGGTTCAGCAGGAGATGCACTGACCACTGTTCCATATTTACTGTGGAGCTGCCAGGTGGCTGTTCTGGATGGAAAAGGGAGTCCAGGTCAGGATCTGTAGGACTGCAATGCAGAGGGGAACCAGACAGACCAGGTAGAACATGGCATCGTGGAGATCTAAAAATGACCTGCTGGAACAAATGAGAACCCAGCTTTCATTAGGAAGATTAACTTCCATGATCACTAAACAAGTTATTTTTAAATCATTCCCATTATAAACAAAGACATGCTACTGTACTGTCAACTCTAAGTAAAAGAAATAGAAATATCTTGTGTATTTTCTAATTCTACATGCAGATATGTATTATATATTGTTTTCTCTAGGTGGGAGGAATTCAGACAATTAGCATAGAAAGAGTTCATTTTAATACAACCTAAGAAATCCTGTTCACTACTTTCCTTTCAATATAGAAATCCATTTAAGCAAATTTCATCCAATTATAGAACAGAGCATCCAAAAAGCTTTAATAAGACTGAAAAATTTGGAAGAGAAAGAAAAGTAGAAAATGGAAGCAAACATTTGAACATGAAATTAATTTATTTCAGTTGAAATCTGGGCTCTAACTATCCACATAGTGTGATGTTTTAGATGCTGAATGCTAGACAGAAATAATGATAATTGCATAAAATTCAGGTGTGGTTTCAAGGGCCATTTGAAATATCAAGCCTTATTCCATTTGGTTTTAAAATAAGTGATTACAAGATAATATAAGCTATAGAAAGAGTAAATGTGAAATTAACACGAGTTTTCTTTTTTTGTAATGAATGCATGGCCTTTCCTCATTTAAATCTTCTCTAATGAAAAATAAATAAAAGCATCAGCAAATATGAATGAAGCAAGAAAATGCAAGAATTAAATGAGCTCCCTTTTATGAGCAGCATGGTTTCTGACAGCTCAAAGCATGCATTTTGGCATTCATCTAGTAGGAACCATTATCTACTTGCATTCTGTTAATTATGGGATTCTAATTACTTAAATATCAGGAAAGTCAACTCAAGCTGAGAAACAGCCCCTAAGTGAACTTTCTCTCCATGAGGCAGTTTATGTTCCTTTCTAATTTTTTTCCTTAGCATTCAGGGATGAGATAAGAGACTCACACAACAGCAATGGAAATGGTCCAAAAAACCTAAAATCTCTGAAAAATCCCCCAAACCCTGAGCAGGTTTTGGAATAAAACATAAGAGCTCCTCTGAATCATGAAACAATCAACTCATGTCTCGCTCAGTTTAACAGAAAAAATGTTTGCAACCTCCAACAAAGCCCAGATTCTGTCCTTAGTACAGAGCCAGGCTCAGAAATGAGCACAGTTTATCTCAAACCATGTACATGTTAATGCTACAGGAGAAAACAAAAGCCCACAGGCTCACAAGTGAATCACTCAATCACTCGGGCAATTGCATTTGGGGCTGGAAATGGTCACCAGCAGCCCACTGGGCCATAGCCAGTGTTTATTGGCAGGAACGATCATTTCCCATTTGGAGTTGTTTACTGGCCTGTGTCCAAGGGCATTTCCAGTGCACCTCCAGGAGAAGGAGCCCTCATCATGCACAGCCCTGGCACAGCTGCCCCCAGGGACTGCAGGAGCAGCGGCAGCAGAGAGCCCACAGCCATTGTTTAACCACCTCGTGATGAGAACAGCACTCAGACACACTTAACGGGATGCTGGGGCTTGCGTTTGGCTTGCTCTGCACACTGAAGAGGACTGCAGTTTTCAGTGCTAACATTATTCCACCTTTACACAAAGAACATCTGCAAAATCACTCACACGTTCAAGCCTGATTTGGTTTCACTGGAATTATGCTGATTTAAGAAAGTAATATTACCTGTTGTACTCTAAAACCTTAAGTTATTGCAGGAATTATGAAACAATATAATACACAAAACAAGGAATGGGAAAATGGGAAAATATTTCATTAAGGGACTGGGATAAATCAAGCACAGATCTTGGATTTTATCACAATTACAGCTGAACAAGTAACTTCAGAAATTTCCACATCTACCTTAATAAAATATACAATGTTTCCCTAAACAGCCCTAAAATCACTCTGAACAGAATGACAGGTAGTTCAGTAATTCAATATGAAAGCACTGACAGTTTTAAGTGCCTTCAATAAATAATGAAGAATTGCTGCCAAATAACTTCATTCTGAAGAACAAATTTCAAAAGCACTCTCAAGAGAAGCTGGTGGTAGTTGCAGTGGCTCTCCAGAAGAGGGAGGTTTTAAACTAGGCATCTTTTCCACAGCAAAGTAAAAAAAATCAAGCCAAACTAAAAAAACAAAAACCAAAAAACCAAAATCCAAACAAGAACAAATAACATCTCAAGCGATACAGACTGCTTTGCTATGATGATGGAAGCCAGGAAAAATCAGGACACTCCATTCGGCAAAGCATTGCTCAAATTTTAAAGATATTAAAATAAATATCTTTAAATCCATGACAAAGTGCTTAACTTCTGTGCAGTGCCCACACTTCCTGAGGCTGAGGCACAGTGTGTGAGCAGAGGGAAAGGATCACCTTTGCCCTGCTGCAGGACTTTGTTTAATGCCAGCCCATTTCTCCAGTCCAGCCTGCCAAGATCCCCCCAGGGGCAGTGTGACCCTCTGTGCCTGTGCCACAGCCCCAGCTCTGTGTCATCCCCAAACTCTCCGTTTAGGAAAAAGTAATAATTGTTAGTAAAATCAATTGTTAAAAATAATTCAGAATGCAGCAAATAGTGTACAGACTGCATATTCTGCCTTGTCCCAGTAAACAACATTGCTGGAAACTCTTCAGACATATTTATTCAGGGCCCAAACATTTTGTTAATGCAGAATAAGGGTCCTCTGTACTATCTTCACAATTCACTGCCACTACACCTAATAAAGCAAATGCTTTCCAAAGCACTTAATAGATATTGTAGATATTGCCAGCTTTGGAGAAGGAGGAAGGACAGAGCTGAGATTGTATTGGCATGGGTCATAATACTTAATTTTATATAATTCGTATGTGTGAAAATCTTTTTTTCCCCAAAACAGTTTGGGTGTATTTTAAACAATCTCTTGTACCTAATTTCTGTTTGTCCTGAAACAACTTGGTCCTGGGGCAAGCGTATTTTAACTGTCTGCCTATGGCAGAAATATGAGACCAGCCAAGAGGTTTTAATATATATATATATATATATATATATATATATATATATATATATATATATATATATATATATATATATATATATATATATATATATATATAAGTAGTTTTAGCTCAGTCAATGGTCTGAAAACAGTGCCAAGGGCAAACTGACTCCCTAGAAACAACTTTGAGCTTTCTGGTCCTCATGGATTGTGTATCAACCCTGTACTCCATTTGCAAGCAAAGGAAAACCCATTCACACACCAAATATACAGGAAACACAGACAAACTGCTTCATATTTAAGAAATTATTTTTGAAAGGATGGGCAAGAGAAATATGTATTTCAGATGCTCTGATTCACTAATCTCAGCTTTGTATGTTTTAGGCTGTTCCTGGCCTGAGTGAAATAAATAAAATTTCAGCATGACTCAAGTGAAAACACAGGATTTATAGACTAAGCATTCCAAGTATTTCAACCTCTATATAATAAATTTATTGTTGCTATAGTCCAGGGGCTATTTACCAGGCAAAAAAGATTTATGACTACTGTGATTTAAAATCCATCCACAAAGGGATCATTTCTCTGATTGAAAGGGATCAGAACTGCAGTTTTTATGTTTCAAATCTGAATTTCTCTGAATCATCAAGATGAATATATTCAGCCCTCTCATATCCACTTCCAGTTCAACCTACCAGTCTTCTGCAAACATCACTCATCTTATTTGACATTATAATGAGGTTCATGTCCTCTTCACATCATCTCACTGGCTATCTACAGAGAGCATTAAAATAAGCTGTTCTCACACATAGCCTCAAACTTAAGCTGCCTCTGCTTCTGTCTGGATGCATTTCTGAAGACCACCTGTTGTTCTTTTATGTCATGCTTGTCCTCATACATTTTTTGTTGAAAATTCTTCCAATATGGAATGTTCTCCTAACCTTAGGTGACTCATAACCAGACTTCTCTCCCTCAGGAGCCATCTCCACAAAAGTCCATATAAAATTGTGTTTTATCTATTTCTTTAGGTTTTTACTAAAGGTTTAGGAGAGCTGTGTAGCTCTCAGGATATTCATGTTGTTCCTTCAAGTAAATCCTAATCAGGACTGAATTTTCCATTTAGCCCTGACTTCAGTTATTCCTTATGTTGCCACTTCCTCCTGATGGTCATAAATACAGCCTGTGACCCTTTCAGTGTGGTTATTCCCTGTTAATTTATTTTTATAAAAGCCCACACATGTCCAACTAACCAGCAACCACAGCTTTATGCTGTATTAAGGTCTCCAGGGACTGCAATGAAATCATTAGCATTAGAATGGTAAGGACTATTGGAGCCAAAAGGATCCTTTCCTACTCCAGGCAAAGTCTCTCCCTCCAGTGATTATACTGATTTCTCTCAAAAAAAAAAAAAAAACAAACCCAAAAACCAACAACAAAAAAAAATCTGATTAACATTTTATATTATATATTTAAGGAAGTAGGTTTATGAGGTAAACAAAATGCAGATGCCAGGACAATATGTATCTTAATAAGAGCTATTAAGTGATCTCAAACATTTTCTTCTTTTATTGCAAAAAGCCAGGGGATGAAAGGTATCCTTTGCTTTTCAAAACAGGTAAATATCCTCATGTATATTGTTTAATAAATTATTTACTCTTTAAAAAACATTTGTGCTTCTACACAGACAAAAACAACTAATAAGTATTTTTAAAATGTTAATGTTTTTGAAGTGCAGTTGATGCAAAGTAATTGCTGATCAATTTTATTTTTAGATTAGAGGAGTATTTAATGTTATTTTCTAAGATTTAAAGTATCTCTTTTGAACTCACCTTATATCAGGACGACCAGGTACATTATTCAGGTTATAATATCCATAATGATTCAGTATTGTAACCACAATCATTGGAGCCAAAGATTGGGCAGGCTTGGTAAATAAAGCATTGGTTCCAAAAACCATAGAGGAAAGTGGTAATCTAAAATATTTGGGAAAAACCAAATTATTGCACAACACAAACTTATTAGTGTATTAATTACAATTGTGATTTTAAAAAGCTTGACTGTGCAAATGCTAAATATCATGATCCTTAGATTCATCTAGTTCACACATTATAGAGATCTACTCTCATAATGAAATTTAAATTTATTTGGAAATTAAGAGTTACAAACCTCTACAGGGTGTGTGTACAAGTATATATATATAAATATATATACACACATATATCCATAGACAGAGCTTGGCCCTAATTCTGAACTGACTCATACTTAAATTCAACTTTGTGCACTTTGATTAATTATTGAAGTTAAATTAGACTGAAGAGTGCATGGAGAATTAATTACAACTGAAGATTTTGCATGCATAGGCCAGAAAATGAGCTAATTTTTTCCTCATGAAAGCAACAGATTTGAGGGGCAAGTTCTTTACCAGGAGGAATCTACACTTACATAACAATTGATTGAACCCACAGGAAGTTCTGTGCACTTTGATAAAAATCCAAAAGATCACTGAGTTGCAATATGCTATTCTGCAGCAGGTTTTATCACTTTTATTTCAGGGAGATAAAGAACCAGTTAGACTTTGAAATCTGCATTTTACCTAGCATAGGCAAAGCTTTCTTAACACCTTTTCCATCTTGGCAAGGCCTCGTTCAGAAAATTCCATACCTGATTAAAGATGTACCTGGTTACCAAGTAATTCAATTGAAGCTAACAAAAAGAAAGCTACAAAAAGTGGAAGGACTTGGCTTATATTATAGTATAAGAAAAAAGAGAAATGACCCAATAATCTGTTTAAATTACTCTACTGAAGGAACTGCAGGAAACTTTACTCAAGTTCTGATCTTCACTTATGCTAAGCTGCTCTCACTAAAAGTATTTCTGTATCAAGGATCCCAGATCATTTACTGCCTTTACTTTGACATAATTTATTACCAAAGAGTAACAAGGCAAACAGCATGCTTAAAAAACCAGTAATGACTGACTTACCTCCTCTTGTGCTTTATTAAATCTGCATCAACAATATCTGCCAAAGGCAAATTGAACAAGCTAAATGAAGCTTGCACAATTACCCTAGAGAAAAACAAAATATTTTAGAAGTTCATAGTTCTTTATTTACTTTATAATGAAAGTGTAACTGACATTCCAACACAAACACACCAACACTGATATTCTGCAAACACACAAAGCTGAGATGTTCCTTAAAACATGGTGATCTATCTGAAAGCATTATCAAATCTGTTCTTAGTTGAGAATTAGAAATCAATATGCAAACCTAAAAGTGGGGGGTTTTCTTCTTTTTTTTGCTGGACATTGGTGTAAAAGGTCGTGAACACTTTGACAATAAATTTACATTATCAGTAAATGTCATTTAAAATGATCAGGAGAAAAGAAACACCTCAGAAAAAGGGCAAACTGAAAATTTGCTCTTGAAATCTGGAAACGACATGACCATGTGGAAGATAAACTTCAAGGTGGAAGAATTAGAATAGAAAGAATAGTTTACATGGATTCCTAGATCTGTATTTACAGTGTATATAGATGTATATAGATATGCAACACACACATAGAAACACACACATACAAAGCTGATTGTTAACAAATAGCCAAATGAAACAATAAATTAAAATATTACAATTTCTGTGTCATTAAACTTTGGGTGTGATGAGCTTTTACTAACAAGGTACTTTGAACAACTAGCACTTTAAACATACAGTCTTTAGGTACCTCAGAATTTTTTCTTGGAGAAATCAAAACACATCTTCATCATTTAAAACATGCAGATAACGAAATTCAATTTATTGTTCACACAATTCAGTGTTAGAGTAGCCCACGACTGCAATACTGAAAATAAGAAAGAAAACGGGGTGGGGAGGGAAAGATGAAGAAAAAGAGGGCAGGAAAGAACATGGAGAAAGACAACAATGAAAGAGAACATGAAGAAATAAAAACAAACTGCTGTAACAGTATTCTGCTACAACCAAATAAAGTTTTCCATGTATCATTATGTACTTATGTGAAATTGCTCCAGCTTGGCATCCCACACTGAGCACAGTGTAATGGGAATGGGCTCAGTGCTGGGTACCAGCCTGAGTCACCCAGACCTGCTGCAGTGCAGCACAGGGTGAGGGCTGAGCTTTCCTAGCAAACAGTCCCTGGGGAGAGAGACTGATCCTCTGCTGAGCTCTTCATGAGATTCTCCTTCCCTTGCATCTCAGGTTAAAGTGACTGGAGGCACGTGCCTGCAAACCGTAATTGCTGCTTGCATTTAAAGCTCTTTTTATTTCAAGCAGAAAATAAAAGCTGAAAAAAAAAATAAAATGAAAAAAAAAAAGCTGAAACTGGAGTTTCAACTTTTCTGGTAAGTGAAACAGAATGAAAACCATGAAAGCAGAGGCAGAATCTTCATGGTAAATAAAAGCAAGTGTCTGCTCTGTTAGAAGTATTTCAGCTGTGTCTATGAACAGGGAGTGGATTTACTTACATGTTTGTTGTGACATAAAATGCCAGCAGATAATAGTGTTCTTGCCCTAGAAGACACATGACAGCAGCAGCTACTCCTTCATAGTAAAAGGAAAATAAGATGATTCTGTAATAACCAAACTTCTTCAACCAAGCATGACTAAGAAGAACAAGGCACTGAAAAGATAATATATACATATATAAGATGAAAAGGTACAGTACAGTGTCTCAGCATTAGGACAGCTATAAAACACAGACCTGACATAATTAATACCCTTTAAAGAAAAGAAAAAGAAAACAATGACCCTTTCTAAGAAGTTCAGCAAAATAAAAAAATAGAAATTGAACAAAGACAACTCTCTACTGGCTCATTCTATGCCACTTCTACTAGGTACAGTCTCCTTTCACTGAAAAACTAGCCACTGAGAACTGCTGTATCCTGAGGGAAACAGTTCCCCACAATGCCTAACTATTATTTAATGCTCATGATCTTTACTTTAGATATCCCTTAAAGTATTAGCTCTGCAGTATGGTAACTGTAAATCAAGCATTTAGCCACGTAACTGCTGAAAAGATGTATTTTCAGTAATTGCTTTTTCATCAATATTACTATTTTCATTGACATTTATAGAAATCACACATGATTTTTAAGTTGGCAAAGCAAGCTCACCAGGACAGCTTTAACCAAGCAAGTTAGAGGCTTCACTAGCAAGCACAGAAAGGCAGAGGCCAGTGCTTGTGCACGGCTGAGTTTTCATTTTGCCAGTCTTGGCAAGGAGCAGATTCTGAGAATCTAGTGACTGGCCAACTCATGAAGATTATATTAAGTGCTGATTAGAGTATGAACAAAATTTAAGTTCTACATTGCTCTTCACTTTTCAGTTTCAATAGGACATTCTCTAATGAATTATGTTCTTTTCATTAAGTGGGCCTTTGTCACCATCTACATGTACATGGTCCTCATGTCTGTCACAAATATACAAAAAAGATCTGTGGATCTGTATAAAGACCCACATTTTCTCCTTTCTTCTGTGTTACAGAGATGAACTGTGTAATATTCAGATGAAGAACAGGAAAGAATTTTCCTTGTACAATTGTTCCCACACTGAACTGCTTTAACATAACAAATAAAACCAGGATGCTACGGTCAGACAAAGATTACCATGGCAAATGCTATTGTATAAAAAGCTCAAGATTTCTACTTGATCAGGGAGGTAAAACAAATGTGGAAAGGTGGTATAAGAAAAGTATCTTGTAATAAGAAATTTAAAACATACTCCTCCCCCTGGCTGTTTTCAGGGATTTTGCTGCAAAGTGCCTCCACCAAAAATACTAAGGGATCATGTAATGCCTGCTATTATAAACACCATGTTCCTGTCTCCCTGTAATTGCAAAATAACTCTGTCTCAGGAAGTACTTATGACTTAGAAAATTCCTCACTACTTGCACGTCTTTAAGACTGTGTGTTTGTAAGGAAAATACTAACAATGATGCAAATTCAGAGTTGTTTGTCTATGTTACAGCAACATTTTCCTTGTGGGCAGGTTGTGTTCCTCACATCCACTACTAGAAGGAACCTAAGTTAGAAGCTGAATTCTAGTAGAGGCCACTGAAGCAGAGTTCATAAAAAGGAGCTTTATTTTACAAGGGTTGGGTGTTTTTCCAGTAAGTGAAGTTCAGGACATTGCCATCAGAGAATTCTCTTATTGTATCTTGAGCTCAAAGGGACAAAACCTGAGAAAAATAAGGTCACAGCAAACCCTCCACGGTTCAGTGACCTTCTAGACAAAGAGTCTCTGGGGAGCAGAGAGGGACGCAGCTTCTGAAAGATTGTTCTTTTCACACTGTCACACTGATTTTATCAATAAAAGTGATTGCTATATATTAAGTGTAAAATTATTTAAGCTTTCCTAACTTCTGTAGCTTCTGATTTGTTTCCAAAGTTCATTACCTAACTGCCTGAGGTATAGGGGAAAGCCCCAAAACTATTAAAGCTGTGATAAGGACAAAAGTTGAAATTATAGATAGTTAGGAGTTATAGAACAGAAGGTATGTTCAGGATCTCTGTGTTTTATATGCAAAAGCCCAAATGGGAACTGAAATTGAGCTGTGAATTCCAGTTGCATTTTCATTTATCTTCTTATACATATTACTTATCAAAACCCATTCCAATTTAATGAATATAACAGCCCGATTTTAAAAAATTCTCAACACCATCAGCACCTATGATGAATGTCAGGATACTCATATTTTGAGTGTCCTAACTTTCAGCATCCAACAGGTAAACACAGAGAAAGGTTTTAAAGATCTAGAGAAAGAAGTTAGAAGGCAATGAACAGAGGATTTTTTTATTTACTGCAAACAAATATGGTCAAATTCTGTGGGATATACTTTTGCTGCTTGTTTTCACACATTACTCTTTTGGGTTCTCTTTCTCTTTTCAGTTCATTATTCCTCCCCTCATCCCTGACTGGGCTCTTAAAAGGATGTCTCTCTTCCCCATAAAAATACTGCTGACCAAGAGACCAATCAACAAAATAAATGGGAATGTACTATTCTCCAAAAGCAGCTATTTAGAGTTTTGTCTGGTTTCCATGACTGAGATACCACATATTTTAACAATGCTTTTCATACTTTATAATTTTTTTCTGGTATTTTGAGCATTTTATTTCAGAAACTTCCTGAAGAAGAGCTTAGTCTTTCATTTTTAATACACAGCATTGGAAAACAAAACAAAAAGGAATTCAGAATTCTGTAGATTTTGCTTTAGAAATGTTTGATCTTGGCCATGTTTTTCATTCCTTTATGCTTAGGTATTATAAGTGCTGGAGGATACAAAACATTCATTCCTTGCCTACTCAAGTCTCGCATTGTTTTAAACACATGTTCCACCAGCCTGTCTGTCTGCTCTCTCTACCTCTTAAACTTGATCAGCCTGCACTGAGGTATTTTCTTCTAGAGCACTGGGGAGTGAGATTTAGAACTCATTCTGGCAAATGCCTTATGCCAAATACAGCACTTTTTTCAAGGTTAAATGGATACCGTGAACTACTAAAACAACAGGTTTTCATATTCAGAACTAAAGTATGTCTACCTACCTGAGGACAAATAAAACCTGCTCCATACATGATACTTCTTACTGAGGAAGAAAGGACATCCTTAGGAATAAGATTATCCGTGAAGATCATCATAAAATTGTTGTAGAAGGCTAGGTGGAAGACTTGGAAGAAGTTCATTGTTACAAAACATAGAAAGTTCTTCTCTGTCATAATCTGTTTGGTCAATGCAATTACTGAGGCCAAGGAGAAAGCTCCATTACCGTTTTCCAGCTTAGCATCCTCCGTGTGAATTTCCCTCTGCTCATACTGACTCGTGCTGTATTTACCTGTGCAGCACATACAAGCTGTCGCTAGCGCTGCGACCAAAACAACGAAAACCTGAAAATACCCAAAGTTTTCCATATTATCAGATATGAGCCCACAGAAGAGAACGCTGGTGGAGCCCAGCAGCGTGGCCACCTGGCTGTACCCGATGAGGCGGAGCCTGCCGTCGTGCCGCGGGCAGCTCTCGGTGAAGAGCGCGCACTGTGCCAGCAGCACGAAGGTCAGCAGCCCATCGAAGGCACACAGGGCCACGAGGAGGTGCAGGCTGCAGAGCCAGTCGCCCTCCCCATAGAGCCTCCAGGGGAACCAGGGCAGCAGGAAGGCCAGGCCGTACAGGGGCGCTCCGTACAGGATGGAGAACTGGCGCCGCGCGCAGCACTTCAGCCGGGAGTTGTCCTGAATGTACCTGGGAAAAATGCGGATTTTATCGTTGGCTTTGTGCAAGTATTAGAATGAATATTGGATGTGTTGTGTTAGAAAGTTATGCTCTGTTAACTCTTGTGGCCTTGATTTTTTTAAGATTTTCTAAGCCTTCTGATGTTTACATTCTTGTAGCAAACTTTCTCACACACTTTCTTTTTGCATTCTTTTATGGAGGAGGAGAAATCTGATGGACTGTTAGTTTGTCCAGTGTCATTGGAGAGGTGGCACTGTCACCCTCCAATCCACTGTCACTTTTGGAAAACTATAAATGTTGGAGTCAGAAAATAAACTTCCCTTTTTCTTCACCTTGAGAGCAGCGGCGTGCGCGCTCGTGTTGTTTCATGTCCTATGGCGACATATTCTCTTAAACAGTGTGTTAAATATAGTTTTAGGTTATAACAAAATGTTAAAATAGAAACTATGCTATGTAGGATACTTTTTTCCTAAAAGCAAGGACTTGCACTGAGATAACTGTCACAGGACACCTACACCTTTCAGAGGAGGTGTAGTGCTGTTTGCAGGGGTCCCAGGACGAGGGAAGAGATGAGAATCTTGACTCCATGTTACAGAAGGCTGATTTATTATTTTATGATATATATTATATTAAAAGAAAATTATATATTAGTTATTATTTTAGTTATTTAGAATATTAGTTATTATTATAGAAAATTATATATTAATTATTAATGATATATTATAAATTATATACACTAAAGAATAGAAGAAAGGATTTCATCAGAAGGCTTGAAAGGAATAGAAAGGAATGATAATAAAATCTTGTGACTGCTCACAGTCTCGACACAGGTGGCTGTCATTGGTCATCAAGTAAAAACAATTTCACACGCTGGGTAAACAATTCTCCAAATCACATTCCAAAGCAGCAAAAGATGGAGAAGATTAAGCTTCTCAGCTTCTCAGGAAAAAAGATCCTAGTGAAAGGATTTTTCATAAAATACGTCCATGACAAGAAAGAGAATTTATTGCTCTGTTATCATAAGAAACAAACTTCTTCCCACCTCTCTCGGGCAGGATGACGCTGTTAGGATTATGAGGAAGAAGTTGATGATGACCAGACAGAATTCTGTGTTTGAATGGAATTTATCATCGTGTATGAGGTGTATGAACATGGAACAGGCTGTTGTTTTTAAGGGTTAATCCTCTGTTAATGTGGGTCCTTTTTCGGGCTTATGCTGCCCAGAAAAAGGTACCCGGATGTCTGTACCTCTTTGCTTTTATTGTTTCATATTGTCCTAACTCAAATTGTCCAAATTATCGTTACTCTAATTGTATTACTATTTTTATAACCATTTTATTACTATTAAACTTTTAAAATTTTAAAAACAAGTGATTGGCATTTTTCACATACCCAAAAAGGGGATCGTTGATGGCGTTCCAGATCATAAACACAACCTGCCACAAACAAGGGAATTTGTCACTACTGTCATTCTTCTACAGAGATTCTGCAAACACAGCGTATTTATTTAAAAGAAACTTCTATTCAGACAATAAATAAATACATAGAAAAGCTACTCAGAGTAGAACAGGTCTTGGATTCTTAGTACAGCTACTTAGGTCTTAGTAATAGCTACTTAGAGTCAAAACAGACTCTAAAACAAATTCTTATGGGTATTCATAGGTTTAGAGAAATTTTGAAAAAATAAGATTGAGTAAGTAGGTAGGTGACCAACTACATGTGAAATAAACTGTCTCTAGGACTCCACTCTTTCAAAACCTTATAGATCTGGGCTTTCATCCTCACAGCTCAGATATTACTCTCACAGTAAGTTAATTCAAAACATGAGCTGGCCCATTACTTTCAGGAGACCATTTACAACGTGAGCTACTCACACGGATAATGACTTGCAGGATAAATGCAGTATTTAAGTACTTAAACAGTTCATAGGAAAGCACTAATGTCAAACTTATCTATGGAGCTGAGGGGCAAAATCAGTTTAGAAAATTACTTCAAGCTATCAAACAAAAATCTTTTCAGCAATTAAGTCTGGAGATTTTTACTCTACAGACTGTAAATGATGTGCTTTATGTGTAAGTTCCCTTGTTTATGGATTAACTAAAGTCAAAGATAATTTACTGTTAATTAATTGCAATGACTCCAAAATTAATCTGTCATTAAAAGGATCACTTTGTTGCAACAACACTGATGCATAGCACAACATGGCAATCAAATTATTCCATTGTACAGTACCTGTGCCACATGAAATCCTGTTTCTGAAATTTTGTATCGGTTTAGG
This sequence comes from Molothrus aeneus, assembly GCF_037042795.1. Lineage (NCBI taxonomy): Eukaryota > Metazoa > Chordata > Aves > Passeriformes > Icteridae > Molothrus > Molothrus aeneus. The sequence goes on along the minus strand of NC_089661.1, from coordinate 9,304,235 downwards.
AAAAGCTTAACGTAGTAGAAATTAAAAATGCTGTTCATCATTCCAGCACCTAAGGTAGTCATAGAATAGGCCACTGCATTAGCATGAATTCCCCAAAGAATCTTCATCTTCCAAGAGTACAGCTCTCTTCTTCCTCAAGTTACAAAAGAGAATTACAACAATTAGTAGAATAATTTTCCGAATTAAAATAACATGGGGGATTTGCTTGTTTCAGAGCTGCAGAAATGTACTATTGGAGGAAAATGTTCCCATTCTTCCTTTTTTGTTAAATCAGAAACACATTTCCTGAGTGATAAGAAACTGAGCCCAAAATAATAAGTTATTAGATGACATTTCTAAGTATAATCAGTATTTAAAAGTCAATGGAACAAGCAGAGAAAAATTTGAGAGAAACCCTTCCAAACTGATGTATAAAACCACTTAAAAACCTGCTCTTGCAAACACTCATCTTGGTGTAGAGTTCAAAGTAATTGCATACATTTTAGATCTTTCTTGGTAGCTATATATTCTTAAAATTATGGACTATGTTGGAACAAAGTGACTCAACTCCTTATGTATTCCAATGCTATGAATGTCAAATGCAGCATGCACGTAGGTGAATATTTCTTTCAAAACAAATACCAAGTTTTGACCTTCTGTTTTAAAATACTAATTGTTAAGAAATTATGGAAACAATATTTTCACCCAATAAACCATAAAACAATTAAAACAAAGCACCTTTAAATTAAAATGTTCATGATATGGAAGAGTGCATGTAAATAAAACGTAGCAAGTAGCACACGCATTGTTTTATGTGAGCCCAAATAGCAGAGATTCAGCCCAAGAATACAGATTTCTTTAATCCACCATTCAGATATTCAGCCAACAATTGTTTAAGATGCTGATCTTTTCCATCAATTATCTTAGCATGTTTGGTGTAAACTATGCCATGAAAGGAGCCAGTTCCAGGAAACCTCTACCTTTTAAAGCTGTTTAACAGCTACCTAAAAGTAGCCCTTGGCCATACATCATTATACTTGATTCTATAAGCCCAATACATGATTACTCACAGGTATCTGGTTTTTAACTTAATCATTTTTACATCTGCTGAAGGAAGCTGTCTGCTATTAATTTTGATACCTCAAGTTGAAATTTCAGCCTCACTATGCAGAGCTTTACAACCTGCTTTATGCCAATAGTTCACACTTTGCTCCTCTGCATATCAACTATTTTACCATAAATGCAATTTTCACACATCCATCAAAACACCTGCTTTGAATATCTGCTTCATCAGCAGCTCTACAAGCAGCTCCTCATAAAAATAACCATGGAAGAAACAGGAAATGAAAGCCAAGGCTCCTTCCAGCCTTCCTGTGGTTGACAAGGCGGCTGAAGAGAGGCTGCTGTGCAGGAAGGGAGGAACTTCCGAAGCACCACACAAAAGCCACACATCAGGTAGGGACTGGGGGAGATGGAACAGGCAGCTTTTCCATCCCCCCACCATGGGAAATGAACTCCTGAAGAGCAAATAAAGTGAGGATGCACTTTTGCATATATAAGATGCTGTGATATGAAACATGATGCAAAGAGTAGGTGACTTCATTTTATAGCTAAGAAAAAAGTCAAGCTGACAAACAACTGGAAACTTATGATTTGTTTTATTAAAGCCAATTTACTTCTGAGAATATGACTGATTTTTTAAAATACTTGAGAATGACCATGATGTAGATCTTCAAACTTATTTTTCTACACCTGTTAAGACAATACCATTTTCAGGGGACAAAATTTTGCATTTTTGTAGCAAGTTTGGTTTCACAATCTTTTACTGAGAAACCTAAAATTAAGAAAAAGGTTACTGAAAAGATGTGCAATTGAAATGTTTCTTTTTAAAAATAAGTTTGATATTAATATGAAAGTCATTACAATGAGTATGTTATTGGCAAATGTCACATTTGCTCTTTCAAGCCTTCACAAATATACTTAATGAAATTACTTATATAGTGGATATTAGGGCTTTTGGAAAGGTAGGCATTTCACTTCTATATCTACCTGAGCATCCTGCACAGGTCTTCAAAATAGAGAATTGGGAAACTTTACTTTCCTTCCAATTCCACAAGCATGAGGAATAAAAGTGCTTCACACTAACATTACCAGCAGTCATTTCTAAATTGTTTGACTTGATTCCTTCTGACACAAATAAAAAATAGTCCCCATGGAAAATCTGAAAGATATTTGAAATTTCTTCAACAAAAATCTCCTAACAATGCACAAACTGGTCTCTAGTACCGTGACTAATTGTAATATGCAGGATCTGACACAACTCGACCCTAATTGGTACATCTAGTCATGCACCTTGTTGATGAAATAGGTTCAATTAGAACTTGAGGTACCACACTTCCTTCCCCAGATGTTCCCTTTAATAGCACTACAATGAAATCATGCATGAGCATCCCCTCCCTCTTCTTAATAGTCAGCCTTTATATTGAGCAGGTTAAAGCACTGCTGAACATTTTGTGACTCACAGAAGGCAAATCGGTTTCAGAAATTTCTAGTGGTTACAACTGTGTTAATACTCAGAGGCCGAAAGAACAGGCTGTTCGGGCCGGTGAGATGCACTGTGACATTACCTGCGTTTCTCCCACAGCAGGATGACAACTGCTAAAAGAAATTAGAGCAAAAGCCTAAAGAAGAAAAGTGGATTCCGAGAAATAATAGCAAACATTGCCTGGGGCGCCCTAGCTGACATCCTGCCCTGCCGTTCTGGGTCCCAAACCGCTGGGTAATGCTCACAGCCCGGACAGACTGGTTGGACACATGGATCTTCCTCATCCTTCTGACGTGACTGCACCACATCAAGACGGAAACCAGAATAAACGCGCTGCTAGTCCCGAGGGTAGCACTGAGGGAGGCGCTCGGGGGTGCCCACAGAGGCAGCCGGGCTGCGGCACCGCCGGTGCCCGCTCCGCCGAGCCCGCGCTCCGGCCAGGCTCGGGGCGCTCGCAGGACTGCACCTTTGGAAGGGCTCGTCTGTTAAGAACGGGGAAGTTACGCTCGTTTTTCTCAGCAGGTCCCTGGACAGGAAACACGGCTCTCTCCGCTTTGTGCGGTAAAGAGGCGAGAGCGAGCGGCGGCCGCTCGAGGGAGGTGCGGGGATGGAGCCAGCCCTTTGCGGAGCGCAGGCTCTCCGTTCCGCCCTCCCCTCCCGCACGCCGGCGGAGAGGCGGCCCGCACCTGGACGCCACGCTGGGCCCCTCCTCACGGGCTCTTCCCTCAGCGCTCCCAACGCGGGGCAACAACGAGCCCCGGCTTTCCCTACGCCAAGTCGTACTGTCCCACCCCGGCCTGTACCAGCTCTGCTCCGCCACAAGCCGCAGCCGACATCCCTCAGCAGCCGCGCCCCGCCATCAACGCCCCTGAGCGCCGGCGACCACCGCCCCTTCCAGCGGCACCGACCCACCTCTTGTGACGGGAGGCTGCGCACCGCGGAGCGGGGCGGGGCGCGGCTGCCCCGGGCCCGCCCTCTCTTCGCTCTCATTGGCCGCTTGATATGAATTCGCCTTATGATTGGTGTAACCTCCTTTCGATCTGTGCGGCGGGCGGCTCCCCATTGGCTGCCCGCCGGCGAGGCGAGGCGAGGGTGCTGTGTTTGAATCGCGGGAGGCGGGGGGCGGGCGGCGGCAGCAGCTGCCACGTTGCCGCCGGCGCAGCCCGGCCAGAAGGGGGAGAGGTTCGGCAAAGTCCGGAACCGCTCGGCAATGGCCGGAGGCGGCTGCTAAGGCGGGGAGAGGCTGCCGGCTCGCTCTGCCCCGTTCGGCGCAAGGGGCATCGTGGGGTGGGCGCCGCCGGCTCAGCCGCCAGTGAGGGGAAGGGGCGCGATGCTGGCCGACAGCCTGGTGGAGGAGTTCGAAATCCGCGAGGATGAGCCCTGGTACGACCAGCAGGACCTGCAGCAAGGTGAGCCGGGGCGGCGGCGGGGGGCGTGTGAGGGAGGGTGTGGAGCGAGCCGGGTGTGTGAGGGCAGGGGCCGCGTTGAGCGGGGCGGGTGAGGCAAGGGGCTGTGGGGGACCGCCGGGGTGTGTGAGGGCAGGGGTTGGGCGAGGAGGGCGGCGTGGGAGGGAAGGGGCCGCGGCGGTGCGGGGCGCCGGGCGGGGCGGCGGGAAGGGCCCTCGGGGACCGGGGGTGCCGGGGCGGCGGCGGGCGCGTCGGTCGTGCCGGGCTCGGAGCGTCGGAGCCCGAGATCCCCGCACGGCCGCGCTTCCCGCCGCCGCCGAATCGCTGTCACCGGTAAGGACTGCGGCCGTCTTTGTCTGAGGGAAGGAGGTGCGGCAGCCGAGCTGATGGTGCCGGGGTCCCTCTCCGGCCGGAGCGAGGGAAGCGGCGCTCCGGAAAGTTGCACCTTGCACGGAACGTGGAGGTGCCCTGTTCGGGGCTGGTGCTGGAAGCACCGGGTCGGATGCGCTATTGCGCCCTGTTGAGCTCTTTGTAAGGGCTTCCAGTCGGTGAAGTTGTAGTCGTAGCAATGCTCGATTAGTTGCAGGTCCCTTATTAGAAACTCTTTAGGTTTTCTTTTTAAAATATCAAGTAACTCCGCTACGCCTCAGATATATACATGTATAGCTTCTGTATGTAATTCCATCAGTAGGTCTTAAAATACTTAATGCAAGAAGTAAATGCCGTTCATTTCACAAATGTGAAAGGAGCCCTAGGAATACAAGTATAATTGCAATGAAAATCTTTTAACAGGCATGATACGGAAAGAATGTGCAATTTCCTTAAGAGCTTAGTGGCATTTATGACTGGTATTTTCTTAGTTACTTAGTTCTACTTTTTGTTCTTAATCCCGAGTTTGTTTTGAAAGGCAAGTTCAAAGCTGTGGCTTCCTGCAAACATGCTCCAGTCTTACACGTTTTGCTTTTATATTGAAATACATTAATTCTTGGGATTGGTGGGTTCTGCTGTACTGTAAACCATAGAGAAAGCTAAGCACTATTCCCACTGAGATCAGGTATCTGACCACAGAAACTCTTTTTGAGACGGGCCAGGTCTCTCTAATTGTATGCTATAAAAAATAGCTGACTGAAAGCTGTATTTAGGTACTCTTCACCCAAATTTGATGTTTTCCTGGCTCTAGGATACAAACAAATCAGTTGAAATAAGATCCTGAAACTACAGTATGCTGTCACAGGGAAGAGAGTGAAAAGTTTGAAGACATGATTCAGTAATGTTTTTACCATGTCAGTGTTTATGGAGTTGAAGACCTACAAAGAGACTTCACAATGTATAACAACTGACTTCTTGCTTTCTTGATGTTTCTCTACTTTCATCTTTTAATTAAAATGAATGAAATAATCACCACTTGACTCTGCTGTCATCTTTTAAGAAACAGTATTGAATTCTAGAGGTTTAGTGCATTTTGGGGGTTTGGTTAATGTACCCCCAACGTGTGGACACAATCTTTCTGAGGATTCTCTCTTTTTCCTCAATGGAAGCAACGAATAACCTTGCCAAAAAGAAAAGGAGGAAAATAAAGTGATAGGCAAGTTGAAATGTAAAGAAGGAATTCTTTACAGGAATGTTTTTTAAATGTTGTGCTGTCCATTATTTCTGGACTCTGAAGGATACTCCTCCTGCTGCTGAGGCTAAGACACACGGATGTGTGTAAACAGGGTAGTAAGTGCTTATCAAGGTCTCGTGAAACTCTTCCCAACCCAAACAATCAGTGCATGTTTAAAAACTGATGAGTGTGGTTATGAGAACCTAGGTTGTAAAACATTAGAACAAGCCTGAAGTCCTTGTCAGTCGGTCTTTGAGACTTAAAATTAGGGCAGGGCTTTTGGAAAACCTTGACAGTCTTCCTATGTACCAAAGATTTTTGCCTTGACAATGGAGATGAGCTTTTCTGGCATCCTGCTCGTGCATAAAGTGCTCATGGAACTCTTGTAAGGTTGGGAACAGACATCCTTCTGCAATGTTTTGCTGAAGTATGCTGACCTTTAAAGAAGAATTTTTTTATATGGACTGATCTTTTTCATCTTGCTGTTACTCACTTTTACAGAACAGAGGGTATTCCGAATACAGAACAGGAATAGGAAACTAAGAAGAAAAAAAATTCATTTTACAATTAAGTAAACTTACATTAGGCTTACTTTTACATCTTGGTCAATTAGTGCCTGTGCCTGTTTAAAAGCATAGGCTAATTTGCTAATTTTAGATTGAAAATTCTCTGAATAATTCTGTTAGGTGGGTTATGAAAAAGTAGAAGAGAAGGATTTTGGAACTGTTTTTATGTTTTTTCAATGATGGTAATGCAGTCAGAAGTGTTTGTGAAGCACTGGTAAGTGAGGGCTGTTCAACATCACAGAAGACATCCTTGAAGTCTTGTTTTGGAGATTCCTGATGGAGCTGTTAAACACCAGTACAACTCATCAGATTTACTAAAACCAAGATCTTTAGATCTGCACGTACGCATTTTGCATTATTAAAAACCTCTCTGCTTCCATCTTTATGGTGAAAAGGAGAAAGGCATGTCTGTCAGAATTTAGCTTTGCTTTACATAAATTTACAACAGAAAATGCAGTTTTGCTTCTAGTGTTCTACCATGACTCTCTCCAGAGAAATGTAAATTAATACTTTCCATTTTGTAGCTGGAAAACATACATGACACATCTCTCTTGTAAAATTTGCTCTTTATAGGGCTTCCAGGTACTTGACAATGTAGAAAAATGGATGCAAAAAATTCTGAATTTTAGAAGAGATGAAATTATTTCAGTACTTGCTTCCTCTAGAGTTAAGGTTTTATTGTATGTTCCTGAGCACTCCCACTTGTATTTTCCCCCTCAGAAACAAATTACCTTAATTATGAAAGTGTTTCTGCCATAGTAACCCATTTGTGCCTCTGCCAGTCTAACAAACAGAATGAGTGTGAAGTATGACATGAATTCCATTATTCACCTTGTATTCCAAGTACTGTGTGCTGTTTGATTAGTAGGTGAGGGGGCATTTAAGAATGAAGCTATAAACTCCTAAATGTACTTAAACATGAAAACAAACTTTCACTTTGGGAAGGGAAATGATAGTAATTCCATTATGCACTATGTCTTTAACATAATCCTAAATCTCTCTAAAGCTCTTTTTCTACTCTATTAAAATAAAAGAATAGACTATGTAGTCTTTGCTTTGAATGATGCTTTAAAGATGGTGGCTCCTAGTAAAGATCTGTGCAGTACAAGAACTTGTGAAGCAGGACTCCATTTTCTATAGGATAATGAATTCATTGAATTTGAAGACTACAGTATTCTGTAACGAGACAGAACAAACAGCTTGGTGTTTGACTGGGAGTTATTCTGAACACGGGTAAACAATGTGCAATCTGTTTACCAAATGGGAAAAATTTAAGCAGGATGCCTTAAGGTTTCCTTATCCAAATACTTTAAATCCTGCTTTGTAATGAGTAATGCTACAGTGAAAAAGCAATGTGAGGATAAACTCCTAAGTACAGACCAATGTGCCTTGTGCCTTCTAGTTGTACATCTTTTACAACTGCAGAACCCCCATGCAGTGAGATTTAAGTAATTTTAGGGCATTTAAGCTAAGAATCTCACCTTAAGGTAGGAACCAATGCATTGTACCTATAAAGAATGTGTAAAGAAGAGCACAGCTGTTGTTTTGCCAGAATTGGACTTCTACAACTTCATAGACAAATGTTTGTACTGACTTGTCCTTGTAAGTCTGGATTTGGTCTTTGGCATATGTGTGCAGAAGGAGAAATCATTTTGGACAGGCTGCCAAACTGAAGGTTAGCACAAAACAATCTTGGAGCAATACTGTATGTGTTACAGTTCCCAGCTGATAGGAGAACTGAGAGGGAGCAGGAAAGAGGCAGCATAACATGGTAAAAAAAGGGCATTGCAATCAAATGAAAATGGAATTAATGTGTTTGCTTCTCTGGCTGTAACTACTGATGATGTCTCCTGTTTATTCATTTAAGGCTTCTTGATGTGACTCAAAAGTTTTTTCTTGACTTTTCTTCTCTTTCTGATTAATGATACAAGTTCTGTGTGAGAACTAACGAGGTGGTATTGCATGACCCATACAGGTCATGCGATGGGAAGGAGGTGGAAAATAAGATACTTCTAGAAATCTGTTGGGTCCTTGACATGTAGTACCCTCCACAGAGTAACTACAATTTTAGCATTAATACCAAGATTTATTACTTTGTCACATTATGTTAGCTTTTAAATTACACTTGTCTTTCAACATAATAATACAGAATACCTAGCATTTCTGATGCTATTGAGCAAATATCAAACTTCCCTCTAGAACAGAGCTGAGTGCTCAGATGACTTATTTCTTAATTTGCAACAGCTACAGTCACTGCACCCTGGAGGTGATTGAAGATGACTGAAGTGAAATTGAGATTAAATGCCTGAGAAGAAATGACATTTAAAGTGATGTTTTGAAGCATGTGAAACAGTTCTTGTCACCTGAGTTTATGAGCTTGAAAAGCAGAATAGCTGCAAGTGTCCATCAATTTTATGTCTTTTGATATTATTGTTTCACCATGAAAAGCATCTGAAACCTTCATTTAGCACCATGATCCTGAGTGACCTGAACTCTGGTAGAGGGGTAATGGGGAGGAACAGTCAAGTCAATAAAGAGTTCATCAGCTTTGGCCTGGGTCTAGACTGATGAGCATTTCTAGAGTCTGCTGTGCTTGTTCCTCTGAGTGCTGTCAAGAGGGTGAAGCCCAAGAGATCTTGGGCAGAGCTGGTGCAGACTGGGCACAGACTGGGAGGGGAACATGGCTGGGTGTGTCTGAAGGGCCACGGAGGAACTGAGCAAACTTCATGACATAAAAGTGTCCCTGGGTGTCAGTGCTGGCTTAAGTTAAACCTAAGAAGAACATCAATCACTAATGCAGGTCTAACTTCCATGTTGGGCACTGCAGATAACTCACAGCAGTTGTTACAGCAATAAGAAAATACCTCAAGTGTTTGATAGCAGGCTTCAGAATCAGATTACATCACTGTTTCTCTCTCTTACATGCAAACATGATTTCTTTGTTTAGATCTTCACCTTGCTGCTGAGCTTGGCAAGACACTCCTGGACCGTAACACTGAACTAGAAGAATCCTTGCAGCAAATGTATGCAACAAATCAAGAGCAGTTGCAGGAGATAGAGGTAAAATCTCTAAAGGATCCTTGTGTGAAAGCATCTAGAGCTGCAACCTACAGTGTATAAGTTCAGCTCTGAATTTCTTGAGATCTAATGGAAAATACTGAACAATCTTTCACCACTTCTGCTATTTTGAGAATTTGAGAACTAGTACAGGTGGCTCATACTTAGAACTGTTTCTGTGATTACCAGAAGCTTTGTGCCACTAAACATTGGATTTGGTTTGTTTAATGACAAATGACTGGTATTTTTTTGGTTTTGTATCTTTTGTACAAAGATACTTCAGTTATATTTATTGCTAAACTTTTCTGATCTTGCCAGGTAAAATAACATTAAATTATATGATGATAAAGACATTAATAATTAAAAATATTACATGAGAATTAATGATTGCAGCATTGAAATTTGAATGCCAATAAGTGCAGAAATGAGATTTAAGTAAAATCTGAAGATATGTACTTCCAGTAAACTGATCTGTGATAAAGGGAGCTAAAGTCTATTTCAATGTAAAAGAAACCCTGCAATGACCAAAAAAAAAAAAACCAGAAAGAAATCCCATTTAAGTAGTATCTAAATACAGGATATACAGCATATATTGCTCCATATTTTCCAGGGAAAAAAACCCAAAACCATAACCATCCTTTCAAAATCAGTCATCTTTAGGTAACAGAGTGGAAAAACCTGGCTATTTTTGGCCATTTCCCTTTTTTTTAATATTGCCTGTGTTCTTGCAGACCTAGCATTTGTCAGCATAATGAGATTTTTTCAGCTATTAGAGGGCAATGCATGGTCTCTAATAATTATTAAATATTCAGGATTTTGCTGACTGACAACATATTGAAAATATAGTCAGCATTTCCATTTGGTTCTGGTGTGAATCACAGGGAACAGGCTTTGACTGGTATGTACCAGATTTTTACAAAATCCGAGTTCCTTTGTGCTAGCAATACTGCAATTAGAGATGTGCATTTTGTACAGCTGCAATTTCAGACTGAAAATGCTCACTATTGTAGTGGCAACAGGTAACTGAAAGAATCCTAACCTTACTAATTACAGAATTATAGGTGTCTTTACATTAGTCAACACAAATGCAGCATTTTTAGTACGTGAGGAGGAATTTCTGAGTGCAGGTTTGATTTGTGGGTGTGCTTTTAGAAGTTACCTTTGTTTTGTACCTCATCTGTTGGCTCTTTCTTCTGTTATGTGCTAACTGTAATCTCTGTTATCCTGTTCATTCTGAGATACAGTGGTTGGAATGGCTGCTGTTTATATTACTGCCACAGCCTTAGAAGATGTATTTACTTCTGCAGAGACTGAAAATACCTCATTGCCATGAATAGCTTTTATAAAAAGATCAATTCTTAAGGTGTAGAGAAGACAAACACTTCCAAGGTGCTGTACAAATACTGTACACAAGGTACTTGCATGAACAACCATATTTAAGAAAGTGTTTAGCAGAGTTACAACATACCTTTGAAATAACACACCAGGACTTTGTGACAGGCAACTGGCTGATGGAGTGTAGCTACTTAAAAAGCAGCTGCATTTTAAGAAATGTGGAAAATACATTATTGCTTGGCTGCACTGATTTACAGAAACAGTGCAGTGCTGTTAAGAATGCAGCATCCTATTGGTTTAAGCCAGTTGACTTGCTTAAGCTGTTCTGGTGGTCCAGTGTTTGCAGAGGACATGAGAGGCTGCAGCTCCAGAGGTGTCACCCCTGTCCTTGCAGCAGGGATCTGGAGCTGGGTGCTGCAGGGTCAAGTACAGTGCAGTCATACAAACTCAGACATGACAGAATAATTTTTTTCTCTCAATGTCTTGCTCTACCAAGACTTTGGCAATGCTACTTTTTGAAGGCTTTATCTGGTACCTCTTCAATCTCTTTCCTCCTCTCCCTCAAGGAGAGTAGATGTGTGTTGGATTGTCCTATTAGCTCCCTCCAAGAGGAGGAGGAGAATGGGAGAACAGTTTTTGTGATGCTTCTGATGTATAAATAGTGCCTGCACCTCTTCTTTGCCCAGCTTGTTGAGCCAAAGGCTGTATCTTTATCTGCTGTAGTAACATGCTGTCTTCCCAGTCCTATCTCCTGTCTCAGTCTTTTCTCTTTCCCCAGTGCCATTTTCAAGTGTAATAGCAGCACAAAGAAGTTTCTCTTGCACCTGGATTTCTGTCAGGAAAGGGAAAATGAACCCCTTGTTCAAATACCCAGAGACCCTCCAATTGAGGAACTGAATATCTTGGCTTACTGGCACAAGGAATTGTTACAGGAATTCACTGAAACAAATGGGAATAAAATTTGCATTGTATAAAGTGATGTATAAAAATATGCAAGGTACAAAGCAGTTCAGTCTGTTATTTTCATACCAGCATTTCTGGCTCTTGTGGGCTCACAGGATTCATGTGCAAATGGCATATTTAGTCTCCATGCTTGATTTTTCCCAATTTTCAAGTGCTTGTCTCTGTAACCTACCTGTGATCATCCAGCTGTTCCTGTAGCTACTGCACTGAATTTCTGTACTAGCTTTTTTAGTGCAGTATATCCATGTAAATCTTTGGGACTCTCCCTATTAATTTGGACCTTATGGGTAGCAAAGTCTAGAGCTGGCTGAGAAATCATTCTGAAATACAGGATTGCCTTTACTGGAAGAGAAGGGTCAAAGGCTGTGGTGTGCTTAAGATTACATCTCATATATTAAATACTAACACATTAAACATTTTACAGCTTTGGATCATTATACCTGACCTTTGTGCTGACACATGTGCCACTAACTAATCACTGTAGATGTAATAAAGGCTGCATGGAAACAGCAACTTTATTCCTGCCTGAATCTGTTCTCAGCACTCAGACCTTGGAAATCCTGACACTCTCCAGTTTTCATGTGCTAGAATGCAAGGTGCTGCTTCATGTTAGGTGCTCCATTGTAGGGGACATAGATTAAACATGAACTTCTAAAGTATTTAGTTCATCATCTTTGGTGGTCAGGTTGTACCAGGCCAACTGGACACCAGCCCTGAAGATGCTGGAGATGGAAGGTGGAGGAAAAAGCAAAAGCCCATTGTAAAAAGTACCAGCATCTCTTCAGGCACCACAGCCTTGGCTCCCGTGCTTAACCACTCTTGTATTGCAGAAGAAAGTCTGAGGATCCCCAGCTCCTTCCTTCAGCTATAACCAATAGGGAAAGTTAATCTGAAATGGGTCACATTGAGATTCTACTGCTAATCTGCATTCTATTTTTGTGTAAATCCTCTGTCATGTGTGCACAGGCTACAAAAGGATCCAGCCAACAGCTATCATGTTGATCTTCTAGAAGTCTGTATGGAGCAGTTACTAGTCCTAGATTAACTTATTATCTGTTCTTAAATTGCCTAAAATGTAAACCAACAATCTTCTAATGAGGTAAAAGGTTAAGTAGAATATTAGAAGTTTTGAGTATGTAACAGGCCTATGTAAAGAGAAGTAATTCTGCCTAGGAGTTTGCTGGATGTTCCTGCTTGAAGCTTAGTTTTTTAAGAAAGTAACTTGTAGCAATACAGAATATATTGTAAAATACAAATTCTATATAAGAACAAAATATTTCACATTTCGGGGGTTAGACTCAAACAGAAAAGACCTGTCTCATGTAAATGCTCATGTCCTGGGTGGGAGAATATAAGACACTTTTTTTAAGAGCTTTAGGTGATTGTGAACTGCTTAGACTAAGAATTCCAAACTTTCTGACGTTATTCAGGAAACTAAACAGTGTGTGTAGTTAATTGTAAAACCCAAGAGGATTAAATTGAGATTACTTCATGTGAGGTTTTATTTTTTAAGAAAAGCCAGGAGACCTTTGTTTGGGTATTACAGTAACTCCAGTAGTTCCCTGTGAGTAATTAAAAATTTGAATCCAATAAGTTACACTTCCTGACACATACTAGCCACATACTGTCTTAAGAGTGACCACAACAACCTAAATTCTGCCTTGCTGAACCTAATGCTGCTTCAGACTGGAATAACTTGGGTCAGCTGAAAATATGTTTAATTATGGATGGTGCTACCCAATATTTCACTTTTAATGTTGAAAAAATTGTTGGGTCAACACAGATAAGAAATTTCTGTTGGAGCAGCCTGCAACCTTTAGCACACAGGGGACAGGTGAGGGCTGTGTTGGAGCCTGAAGGCTCTACCAGTGCTGACTGCAGCACAGCCCCATGCAGAAGGCTTGGGCACAGATAAAGACAGCTGGCACCATCCACAGCTGGCACCATCCAACCCAGCTCCTCAGGTAAGGGCTGCTCCATGAGCCTGGGGTGGCCTCCATAACAAAGGCAAGCTGCCTAGGTACTGACAGTGTCTCTTCAGCTTACCAAAGCAAACACAGGAATTTACATTTGGAAAACTCAGGAGTTTCTCTCTGAATGTGAGCAGAAATGCAGCACAGGAGCTGTGGCTCGTGTTTCAAGAGCAAACAGTAACAGCAGAACTGTCTTGCAGTACCTCACAAAGCAAGTGGAGCTCTTGCGGCAGATGAACGACCAGCATGCCAAAGTCTATGAACAGCTGGATGTGACAGCAAGAGAACTGGAAGACACTAATCAAAAACTGGTTGCAGAGAGTAGAGCTTCACAACAAAAGATAATAAGGTAACAAATTTTTAGAGATTCCCTCCCCCCAGCTGTTAGTATCAATAAGAGCAGTCCAGGTGTATTTGTGTAGTTACTGGGTGTCTGTCTCTGCCTAGTGGTGTTCTACAATACTGGCAAATTGAAAGGTTGGTTTTATTTAAAGGCCTTTTCACCTTTTAGCTTGACAGAGACTATTGAAAGTCTGCAAACACACATAGATGACCTGCAGCGACAAGTGGAAGAACTGAAGAAGCCTGGACGAGGCCGGATGAGCCAGGAGAGATCTGAGCAGCCAAGATCAATGCACAGCTTCTCATGCTTGAAGGAGCTCTACGACCTCCGCCAGTAAGACTTCTTACCTTACAGAGTAAAGAACACTAAACTATTTTAGGCAAAACTTTAAAACCTAAGACACAAGCTGGAAAAAAAGTACCTGATGTTCACAACTAGCAAAGTATCTCTGCAGTATGGCACTGTCATTACTTCTGGCCTGCTTCTACACCACACCAGTATTGGTGCTCCACTTTGTCCCTAGAGCCAGCCACATCAAGTGGTAGCCTAGAAAGCTGACAACAATTTGCACCCCAGTATTTTCAGTCAGATAAAAGCAAACACACAGATAATCTGAAAAACAAACTCACTAAATTCAAAATATTTCCAGTAACTTACTCTTTCCTTGGACGTCCATGGATATTTCCTTAGCTTTTTCGAGCTGAAGCTGGAGAAAAGGACACCTAAACTGGGAAAATGGTGCCTGGGCCCCTGGGCTGCCTTTTAAACGTAGAGCCATTTGACCCAGCTGAACTACACTAATGGGGCCATCGGGACAATCACCTGGTGAAAGCTCAGACTAACTGCAAGCCTAGAGGGCAATTTTGTAAAGAAAGCAGCTCCACAGACAGAACACGCTCTTGTGTCTACATGGAGGTACTCTAGAATAAATCATACATCCAAAAAGAAGTTATTTTTGACAATTCAAAAGATAACTGAATCCTTCAAGCTGCTAAAGGCTTGTGAAAATACCAGCCTCCAGCATTGCTTTGTCAATTATGAAGCTTGTTTGTATATCAGTAATGACAAAAGTTACAAGAGTGGAGTGCTGTAGAAAAAATTAGTGTCAGAAAGTACTGCATGATAGAGGGAGGCAATGTGTATTTAAACTTAAATTATATTTTAAACTTACATTATTCAATCAGCTTGTCTGTAACTTGAAACTGTTAACAAGCTGGCATTCTGCCTAAGCTCTGAGCTTGGTTTGATGGCATGTAAGGCCTTACAAACCCTGTTCTGATTACTAAATCGACTGATTGGTTAGTGCAGTGGCCCCTGTTAGTGCTCTGAAGTGTGTTAGCACACAGTTTAAATACATCATTAGTTACCCAGGACAGGAAAACTTTAGGTGTGGTCAGCTGTACTTCCTATCTTTGAAAATCCTTATTTTGTTTCTGCAGGTATTTTGTTTATGATCACGTCTTTGCAGAAAAGATTACTTCGATGGACAGTCAGCTAAGTCCTCTAGAAGAAGAAAATGAGAAGTTGAAGAAGGCAGTGACAGTTCTGCAAGCCCAGCTGAATGCAGAGAAAGAGAAGAGGGTAAGCATGGAAGAGGAATACAGTCTCATGGTGAAAGAGAACTGCGAGCTGGAGCGCAGGCTGGTCGACACAGACGTGTATCGGGCTCGGGCGGAGGAGCTGGAAGCAGAAGTAGCTGAAATGCGACAGATCCTTCAGTCTGAAAACACGCTCCATAACGCAGAGAAATTGGTGCCAGAGTCCTTTTTCATTTCATTCAAGGAATCTCTAGACAGGGAGCTCGGTCAGAGCCTGGCAGATGATGGACTTGTGACAGTATCAGAGCTTGAGAAGAAGGCACTGAAACGGAGCAGCAGCGAGAGCCTCCTGAGCAGCGCGGCCGGGGCAGACATCCTCAGGGGCCATGAAGAAACCTGCATCAGGAGAGCTGAAGCTGTGAAGCAGCGAGGGATCTCTGTACTCAATGAAGTTGATGCTCAGTACAATGCTTTGAAAGTGAAGTATGAGGAACTTCTGAAGAAGTGTCAAATGGATGAAGATTCTTTGAAACACAAGGCTGTACAAACACTGAAGCAGTATTCCAAAGACCTAAACGTGGGGAACACCCAGTATGATCTTTCAGCTAGCAATCAAGAATTCACAATTGCTGAGCTAAGTGACTCTTCCACAAATGCTCCCCCTGAATACAAAGCACTATTCAAGGAGATTTTTAGCTGTATCAGAAAAACAAAAGAAGAAATAGATGAACACAGAGCAAAGTACAAGAGTCTCTCCTCTCAGCCATAACCTTATCTATTAGTCAAGAAAACACTTCATATGAATGTCAGAAGACCCCTTAAACGGATGTGTTTCTTAAGCACTCAAAATGAATGTTTTGGATAGGCTGGTAGCCCTGTAGTTAACAAGCTAGTTAGTTATCAGCTAGATTCCCCGTTCCTGTGTAGCAGTAGATTTCATGTTTAGCACTGTCACACAAACCAGTGGTTGTAAAGCAAACAAACATCATAGCTTTATGCTACACTACTACTTCATATTACACTTCATCTCTGGCCAGAGCAGTGACTGGAACTTGTTTCCTTAGTCCACTTCAGAAATACTAGAGCTAAGATCTCTGAATGTCTCACAAGAACCAGACTCAAGCTCTCCTTTGGTTCACAGGGATGATCTAGCCCTGTGATACACTGATGGAGAAAATGAACAAAAGCAAAGCCCCGACCAGTCCCAGGGGCAGCATTTCCTCAGCTCCAGGAGGGGAGCAGTCCAGCTGATCTTGCTTTGGCAGGGTGGTGGAAAGCTGTGCTTGCTTTAAGCTAATACCACGTTTTCACAATCACTAAGCTCTCCCACAGATTAGCATAAATGTCTTTCTACTAAGAAAGGATTTGATGTAAAGTTTGTGTGGCTTTTTAGATACGGTTTCCTTTGTAGGGCACTTTGTCTTGAGGCAAGATACTGTGAATTGACTCTATGTGTTACTTGGGACCTACGGTTCTCTGGTGGAATGTCTGCAAAGTTCATTTTTATGTGTATTTGGTGAGTTAGAGTTGTTATTTAGCTATTTAACTTTAGAAGTAGCATTGACATAGTGGAGTAGCTTTTAATGTTGCATACCACAAACTCTAAGTGCTTGAGGAGACAGGCCAGGTAAAACCTTACATTGTTTTGTCTCTTGCTTCCAATGTTGGCCTCTCTTAATCTATTCCATGCTGCCTGGGGGCTGCCAGCACAAATCCTACTGAAAACGGGACCATACGCTTGTTCTCCCTCTCCTTTTCCATTCCCTAATAGTAATTGATACAGTACTTAATTTCTGAAAAACAATGAACATGGAGAAGGCTGTTCTTCAGACCACAGAGAAATTAGGAGGAAGGAAGAAAGGCACAATAAAAGGTGACATCCTTCTCCTTGTAAAGGGTCTCATAGCTTAATGTTGCTAGCAGTTTTTGGGAAGCAGCTTCCTGCTGACTTGCTGCAAGGTACCAAACCCTTGACCCAGAATGTTGACAGTTTCTCACCTTTAGTCCAGCTGCTGCAGCTCTGCTGCCTTACACTCTTCTCTGTTCTGCTCATCCTTCAGGTGCAGTATTAACACTTCAGGTTGTGGGAGTTTCTCTAAAACGTGTATTGCAGTCTGAAAATTATTTAAAAATGGGAATCTGAATCTTCTGAATATTTTTCTAAGCAAATAAATAATCCAGTCAAGCTGCATGTGTAAGTAGTAATTATATCCATCTGTGCCAATCAGGAAACTGAACTTGGTTCAGCTGGCACCTGCATTATCTAGTCCTGCCATCTTTTCTACAGAGCTCAGATGGAGTTCCCACAAAATTTGTATTTTAGAAGAGTTATGCTACATGGAAAAGAACAGACCTGTCTAGGACAGAAATCCAGGTGGAAGTAAGTAGTTGTTCCTCATTGTTGTGGTTTTTGTCAGTGCTGTTCAAAAAAAAGCCAAGGGTGGGGAAAGCAGAAAAGCCGCTGTGCCATGAGGTTTCTGTCCTGTCACTGTGGCCCTGCCACCTGCACCCGTCTCGCCCCAGTTCAGAGACTGGAAAGCAGCACCCTGAGAAAGACAAAGTGGTTCACTGCCAGTGTTCCTCACCACTTAAGGGATGGGGCAAAGCACACGTGCTGGGCAGAAGCAGTGCCAGTGTGAGCGAGTGTGCCCGGGTGTGAGCAAGTGTGCGAGAGTGTGAGCGAGTATTGAGTAGTGAGCAAGTGTGCAAGACTGTGAACGAGTGTGGGTGAGTGTGCCCGTGAAATGCTGTAAGTATGGGGACAATATTCTTAGCCAATCTTATCTGGATTAACTATTTTAATCTTCTTATTTTGGTCAACAACTCAGCTCAGCCTTTTCTGAGCATAAGTAGCTGAAATCAATGGAATCTCCTTTACCTGCTCATGTGCTGGGAGCTGCAGCAGAGCACAGGGGCAGCAGTGCCTGTGCTGTGCAGTGCCCAGAGCAGAGCACAGGAGCAGCAGTGCCTGTGCTGTGCAGTGCCCAGAGCAGAGCACAGGAGCAGCAGTGCCTGTGCTGTGCAGTGCCCACAGCAGAGCACAGGAGCAGCAGTGCCTGTGCTGTGCAGTGCCCACAGCAGATCCTCCTGCTGGCACTGCAGGTGAGGCCAGTTCAGGATGAGCCACCAGGGCTGGGTCCCTGTCCCTGCTGCTGGGCTCCCCAGGGAGCTCAGGGACTGCACTCACTTGGCTCTCTGCCTCCATCCTTCCTTCTCAAGCCTTCAGGATGTAAAAGGAGCAGGTGCAGCTTCTATTTCTTCTTGGACAAATACAAGGTGGGGTAGAATTAACCTTTGAGATAAAATTTTATTTAAAAATTACACAAAATAGAGGTTTTACATTGTTGCCGTGTGGTAACTAGAGCTGGATGCCTTCCAAAGGGTGCTCTCGGTTACTTACCTTGCTCTGTCACATACAGTAATGCACAAGGTCCCTCAAACCATCCCCACACCAGCAGAAGAAATCCAGTAGCTGTTCCCCATGTCTCAGATGTAGGTACTTCTCCAAAGAACTCATTTCACAGACAACAGGTGAGAACAATGGTTATGTAGTACAGAGTTCACAGACAGTGATTTTGTTCCCCCCTCCCAGGCCTGACATTCCCATGAACACGACTACCTGCTCTCTATGAAGAGGGCTGCAAGGGCTATGACAATGCTCACACTAAAGTATGAGCATCCAGGGATTTAACAAAAACTGGGATGTTTGTAAACAAATTTAATTTATTGGCATTACTTACAAAATAAAGTTTTAGACCATGATTTTCCATCACGTCTGTGTCACTATATGGTTTTATTTTGTCATAACGAAACAGAAGGAGAATTGCAATACATTAGAAATCCCAGATTAGTCAAGCTGCAGACAGGGTCCCACGGTGCCTTCGCGGCAGCTCTGCGCCTCGGAGGCCATGCAAACTCGGAGTCTGGGGCTGGCAGGGGCTGCCCGCGGGCCCAGGGCAGCCCAGATCCCGCCCTGGCTGCCGAGGCCACGGCACTGCTCCGCCTGTGCCACCCGCTGGGGCTCCTCCTGTGTCCCCGGGGTCACCCGACACCTCTGCCCCGCTGTCAGGACTGCACCGTGCCCTTAAGATACCACATTCCTCCGTAGCTCACGCAGCAGTCCTGGGGAGAGGGGAAAGCAAGGCTCTGTTAGGCTGCTCAGCCCTTGGGAGGGGCTGCTGTGGTGTTGGAGGCACCGTCCCTAGGGGTGTAAGGGGTGTCTGCATCTGGGGCTGGGTGATGGCTCCTGGTGACTGTGCTACTGCTGCATCGATGGTTGGACTGGATGATCTCAAAGGTCTCTTCCAACTTGAAGATTCTACGATTCTAAAGTCCATAAAGCCTTGGGAATGACTGGCTGGCTCTGGGACAATGATCATGATCAGTGACAAGCCCTTCTCCAGTGCACAGAGAGAGCATGACCCCAGGGCACAGGGTGTCCCCACCCTGAAGGACACAGGGCTTCAGTGAAGGGGACACACAAGGGAGGAAGGCTGAGAGCCACAAAGGGACAAATGATGCCCAGACTGTGAGGAACAGCACTGGCTCCTGGGGGAGAACCTGGGGCTCATGCAGAAGGCAGCTGAGGGAGGGAAGGATGTGTGAGGGCTGGAGGAGCAGGGCAAAGAGGGGGAAAGAGGGGAAAGAGGCTGAGGGAGCAGCAGGACAGCAGGAGAGTGAGGGCAGTCACTGGCTATGAAGCCTTTTAAGAAACCCTTTCTATGATAATGAAGTGTCAAACCTCAGCCTTGCTGTGACCACACGTGTGCCTCAGCAAAGGAGCACAGAAATTGGGCTGTCTTGGGGCTCATTTCCTTGTTTCTATTAGGTGAGCACAAAGTCTCTGGAGTTCTGAGCTAACAGCTTCCCTTTCTTTTGCTCCAACCTCCCTCTTAGGTAATTCAGCACAGGCTCAAGTAGTAATGCAGAACTGAGGCTGTGGAACTTGAATGTATCTTTGTTTCTGAAGTCTCAGGGCTCATCCATAACAAAAACAAACCCAGAGGTTAGAAAGAGGGTTTGCAGACTGATCTATAAATGCAAAAATACAAACCCTGTCAGTCTGTTCCTCTGTGTAGAAAAATGAGCACAGGCAGACGGGGAAATAGGAATCAACAAAACCAATTTCACTTCAAGTGGAATCCAATCTCTTGTGGCCTAAAGAAGCCAGAGAATCTTCCCATTTCATTAAATCATGCTTCTAAATTTTATTTCAGAAACAAAGGTAATTTCCTCTAGTCCTGTGACAAATGTATTCAAGGCAATAAAGCCTGCCACAACACAAGGCTGGTCACCCACTGACTTACATAAAAACAGTGCCTGATGACTTAGGGGAAAGTATTTTTTCTAGAAATAGGTTAGCTGTAGCAACAGCATCATGAAAAACTAATGCCAGTACATTGTCTAGATGTTCCAGGAGGGCTGATACTTGAGCTCATGTAGTTGCTGACAAATCCCCCAGCACAGGGAGCCAAAGGAAATATTGTCTAGCAGGCAGAAATGTCTGAGCTTATTTTACTGCTAAGACGACCAGGTTCTTTCAAGCAAGACCAGTTTGCTTATTATCACAGCAACAGATCTGTAGTTCTTCAAAGATGCTATTATTCATTTGCAGATCACAATGTAATAAAGTACTTAAGCACTTGTCTTATTGAAGTGGGTGACAGTGAGCAAAGGCCCAGCCACAATGATTAAAGTATTACATTAGTTGGCAACTTTCTGCTTGACCATCCTGCATCTCTTTTAAAGTCATGGCCTGTGTGGTCTGTACTTTATACCTTAAATTTCTTGAGCAAGTAAATGGTGCATCTTCAAAGAGAGATGAAAGGATTTAAATAAACATTTACAATGAGATGTGTTAACTACTACTCTGCCTGCTGGTTTGGCCAGGGTTTTGCTCTGTGCAAAGCTGCACATCCTGCTAGAGAATAAAATCCACTTCCTCCTGAACATGTGGCACTCGTGCTCTTCAGCACTAACCAGCAGCACTCAGTTGGTAACTCAGAGCACTGGGCAGAGCCCTCCCACCTCCTTAATGTTTAATTCTGCATTTTTAAAAAGAACTCAAGTATCACATTTACTAGACTCTATTCTCTGCTGCTCCAAGATGACAGAGATTTGTTGCAATAATACAAAATAATGTGTGAGCCTCTGTTCCTTGGAGGGAAAGAAGACAGTGAGACAAGTGCATTTTTAAGAAAACAAGCTAAAACACAGGCTTTGTCCACATTCCAACAACAACTGTTCTATCATCCTTATCATTTGTCAGTTCAAGGTAAAATATAATCCTTTGCTCAAATCAAGCATTAAAACTGATGTATTAATTGGCTCAAACCCAAAGTGAACAGAAGCTCACCTTTAACACTCTATCCACCTCCTGCTTGTTGAGATCCTCCCCACACTCCTGACTCAGCTGGCTCTGGATGACATTCCTGCGCACTCGGTAGTTCTTCGAAAAGATTTCAAGCAAAACTTGGCGATGCTTTAAAAGAAAATGTACAGTAAGTCCACAGAGAACAATTATTCCTGACTTTTATCACAACTGCACATGCCTCAGTCTGTACAAAGCATTCCCTGAACTGCATCAGAGGATTCTTGCTTCATAATCCTGAAACTATCCCATATATTGCTGCTCTCCAGCAGTGCCTTATCCTCCAAGGGCTCTGCAGGGGTCCCTCCAGACCCTGTGGCCACACCTGCTCCTGTTCTGTGACCTGGGGCACCCCAAAGGTACAAAAACACACCGAGGAAGGCATTGCAATGGTGCATCTTCAAATCCTCTCAAATGCTTGCACGGGAGTTCACATCACTCCAGGCAAAGGTTTCTAGTTCTTGCCTTTTTCCTAGAGAAATGTACTCAGTTCATGGAGCTGGGAATGCACTGCCCATGCACAGGTCACCAGGCACCTGCCCTTTCACCTTGTTTACTCTGACAGAGTCAGAACTCAGCAGATGCTCACATAGGCTGCAATCATTTCCTACTCCTAAGTATAAACAGATATAACAGATACACCTGGTAATCGCTGGTTAATGTTGCATTACCATCAAAAGGGAAAAAACCTTGCACTGGATCCTGGTCTGAGGCCTGCACTGGAGAATCCTTTCCTCTCACAGGTTCAGAAATAGCCACTGAGATACTGACATGATTACCAACATGTTATGAGCTTCATTTCAGCTAGAAACACGTTGGTGTTGAAAATACCAATAGAGAAAGAGGAAAACTGTCTGGTGTACCAGTTCCAGAAACATGGATGCAAACAATGCTAAACACTCAATAAAAATATAGTGGGGGAATGTCACTTATTTTCTTTTTACCTGATCATAAGTGTCACCAGCTTCCCAAAGTGCATAGACCTTTAGTTCATCTGGTGAGGCAGCAGTCTGTGGAGGAAACTGAGAACAAGAGGCTGTTAAAAATAACCAGCTATTTAATGAGTTCTGCTTAATGATTCCATGATACTGTATCCCTGGACACCCATTACTGAATCAAACCTCTGGCTGCCATGGAATAATAACTGCTGAAAAAACCCAATTGGAAGGGGTGCCTTGGCTCTGGCTGCCCTGTGCCTGCTCAGCACCTTCTCATAGCCCCAGTGCCAGAGCAGGAACATGCTCTGTGTCACAGCTGTGGCCAGGGAATGGCACCCTGAGATGTCTCAACGTGCCCAGGGTTGACTGATGGCTCTGCTCAGGGTGGGACACCCTGCACAGGGCACTGGTGCCACATCTGTCACACACCAACCACAGCTGGGCTTTCAAGGGAACTGCTGGACATACTGGAATCCCACGAACTGTGCATGGGGACAGTTTCCCACTGGTGGAGAGTTGACCACCATGTACCAGAACAGTCCCAGGGCTTGGACCTTGATGGTATCCCCATGGCAAAGTAGCTGTAGATTTCTCCTGTCTGCAGTGTTTGCTTCCAGACCATCCAGAACAGCTGAGAGCACCAAGTGCATTGCAGGGTCCTTCTGGCAGTTTTTACCTTTACAGTGTCAGGTTTTACAGATTCAGACTCCATCCTGCAGTTATCTGCTTCACTAATCCCAAAGGAGCATTACTGACAAGCAGGTGCTGCTGCTGTATGGCCACCTCTGGTTTGGGGCAGACTACAGCATCAGAAGACTGAACACTGAGGGACACTGAACCAGCTATTTGCTCATTTCAGGCTCCAGAAGTGACAGTGGTTTTGCATGTTTTGTTTTCCCCCCATGTGCCAAGCTAGAGAAACACTTTCATTTTTCTGAGGCAGAAGCCTCACACCCCTGCAGACAGGAAGGAGCACAATTGCCTCTCCCCCTAAAAAAATAAAATACCATTCATTTGCCTTAACATTTCCCCTTGGAGCAGTGATTAATGAGCACTCTGGAATATGCCTTCACTCCTGACATGTCTCTTCCTGTCTGTCACTAACGATTTATTCCTTGCTAACCACCCAGATGACCTAAATCAATCATCTATGAAAAGCTAACAAGCCAGTCCCAATTGTTCCAGCATCCCTCAGTCCTGGCTGCTGGTACAAACCAAACCTTTCCTCCCAGCCTCCCTCACCAGCCAAAAGACTTGTGCATCACAGAGTGAAAAGATCAGCATTCCTTTCATGCTCTGCCTCTGATCTTATTGCAAAGGGGAAGGGTTTTGTCCAGTGGGAGCTGCCTAGTGGGATTAACAGCTTTGACTTGCAGGTTAGTCCAAATGGCTGGGATATAACAAGGTTTTACACTTGGTTTAGAGCCAGGGTTCAGGCTGACTAGGCTCACAGCACCTGACATAATTCTCCTCCCATAAGGACACTTGCTTTTGAGAAATAATCTCTCTTGTAGGTTTTCAGCAGAGATAAAATCAAATCCTCAGCTTCCCTCCACACACCACGGCAGGAATGGCAAAGTGCAGCAGGGCACTGGGAGCACCCAGGCACAACCTGCTGGGCTCGACAAGTGAGCCAGCACAGCCTGGAGTGCAAACCCCTCCTGCCCCAGCCACAGCTGTGTTTATCCAGCCATTCTGGGAGGAAACGGCTTCCAAACAAACACAATACTTGGGAAGAAAAACGCACAGAATCTCCTCCTCCCAGCCAGCCCCCCTCTGCAAACTGCTGCAAGCCAACAGCTCCCTGCTTGCTTGCTCCTGTCACACAGCCTGGGAGTGGGAAATGCCACCAGGGATTCCTCAGAGAGACACAGCACAAACAGTTCACTGCCTTGCCATCTGCTGGCCCTTTGCTGGTTTATGTCACCTTGATCTCCCCAGCCTCACCTTGATAACAGTTCTCTGCTACCTGAAAATCTTTTAAAAAATATTTGCCCTGTGCCCCTTCCTGCTCTGAGCTCCCGGAGCAAGAGCCGGCTCTTGGGAGATGAACTCCACGCTGTCCCAGGGCTGCCACGTTCAAGTGGAACCTCTCAGGGAGGAGCCCTGGGCTCTGGGAAGTTCTCAGTCAAGCACTGAGCCACTGCCAGGCAGCCTCAGTTACAGCTACACCAGATGGAGGGGGCTGAGAGTGCCAGAAAAAAACTTTATCAGCTGGAGAAATCCTAAAGGTAAACTGTTGATCTCACCTCTCAGGGAGCCCTCACTGGCACAGCCTGCAGGGCTCTCTGTGAGTGCAGGGCTGCCCTCCCCTCCTTCAGCCCAGCCAGGCAGGACACACACAACAGTTACATCATTTCCTGAGGCCTCAAAAATATCCTCAATATCCCTGGGCAGAACCTTGCCACTGCAGGGGCCATGGGAAGGGAGCCGTGGCAGGAGCAGCCACCCCCAGTCTGCAGGAAATGGGTGTGGGTGCTCAGGAGCCAGAGTCCTGCACAGACACCTCCATGGGGGGAGAGGGGCTCAGGGCACAGGCACCGAGTCCTGCCTGCCCAGGGCTCCTCTCCTCTGTCTGTCCCCCCTCCTCACCCTCTCCCAGAGCAGCACCAGCTCAGGATTTGCTCTTTCCTGCCCTGTGCTTTCCCCCCACACTTGATGAGGGACAGCAAGCACAGCACCCTGCAGGATCCCCACAGCCTCAGCTGCAGCTGAGTGGCCTCTCTGGCTCCCTACAAATGCTGTTTATCTCACACCCTGTTGGGGTGAGTTTATCTCACACCCTGGGTGCTGTTGGTCAGCTCTGTAACAGATCCTGCATTCCCCTGGTAAGGTCTCAATTGCCATTTTCAGCCACACATTTTCTATAATAGTCAAGCCAAGAGTGCCTTCACCCGCCAAAGAACATCATTTTAATTACCTCAGATCATTGATTTTTATCACCAAAGCACTTCCAATTACAGAAAACTAATGAGTAACTATGAAATCCCACACTGAACAACCCTCCAGGCTTCCCCTGAGCTCAGGCTCTTGTTGGGTTCTGACAAAATTGTCCAGGGGAACAATCAAGAATCACCAAAGTGTCTGAGCCCATGCAAAGAGTAAACCCAGCCCCAGCACCTCTGCCATCTGCACAGAGCATCAGGGCAGGCTCAGGGGCATTGATTTACATTGCTGCCAGCACTACAGGCTCTTACACGAGAGCTGCAGTGAATTCTGAGTCAGCAGAACTAAAACTTGCAACAGTCTCCTTGAGAGACATTCCAGGGACCACCTCTGCACCTCTTCTGCACAGGTCTCCTGTGACAGGGTTTTCCACACAGAAGGCAGCTCCTGGCCACCTCTCTTCAGCAGGATTTTATTTTGCTTTTTGAAAAGAGAAACGACATCACTTTCACTTCTTGTGTGGATTTCTAAAATCCTCAAATTTCCAAAACAAACAGGCCCCAGTCCCAAGGAGCAGAGCAGGAATGACCTCAGCTGTTTACCCTCAGCATGGCAGAGGCACACATCACAGCAGGTGCAGGGGAGAGCCTGGCCAGCACTGAGACAGTTCCAGGCAAGCACCACCCCAGGACCTGGAAACTGCCAGGGGAGGAAGCAGCAAGCACCACAATTGGTGCTCTCCCAGTGACATTTCCAGGCTGTTGCTCGGTTCCCAGGTGCCACAACATGTACTTTGCACACGACTGAACACGTTCCTGCTGCCCCCAGCAGCTCCCATGCTCCAGGCTCTCCCAGCCCTCCTGCTTCCTGCTCTTTTGAGCAGTTCACATGTTCCTTCTCCTCTCTCCCCAAAGGCAGCTGCTCCCAAGCTCCTTCTGGTTGTAACCCAATCAGCAGTGCCAGATGTCTTGTAAAATTAATTTCCTTTTAGGCTCTTTCCCATGATGCCAAATTGCCTTTGCTCTCCTAAGCAATGCAGAGTCTCCCAGCCCTGCTCTGTCTCACGCAATCACCCACATTGTTTCCATACAAAGACACAGACACCTCTGCACAACCCAGAGGAAACAGAGAGGCCAAGGAAACCTGCTGCACATGGGCTTTGTCGCTTCCCAGAGGCTCTGCTGGGTGTGCCCTGCTGCTCCCAGGCAGTCAATGTCACCTTTCCCCTCCCAGCTGGGTCCCTGTCCCCGAGGGAAGGAGCTTGTGCAATTCCAGGAGAGCTGATGGGAATCTGGGACTGCCCATGTTAACAGGAGCAAGCTGGGACAGCAAATCACCATGGCCCAACACCCTGGATGTGGAAACAGAGTCCCAAGGGCAGAGTGCAGAGCCTGCCAGAAGCAGGACCCCAGACAGAATTCCAGCAGCTCCAACAATCCAGCATTGGACAGGTACTCTGAGCACTCTGTCCTTCTGGTCCATCAGCACAGGACACAAATATTTCACATCTCACACGTTTAACTGCCCCCCCTGCCCTCATCCCTCCCCTAAAGCACACCAAGGGAAAACCATACTTACAGGCACCAAAATCTGTTTGCAGCCAGTGTCCAACACCATGTCCTGTAACATTTTGTCTGAAATGCCACTGAACAAGGTATGTCCTGGAGGCAGACTGGCTAAGTGGAGGTTAAATAACCGTTTCAGCTCACTCAGGGTGAGCACAAACTGTTTCTTAAACGTGGAGGACACAAAGGCCTTCAGTTCCTGGGCGACCCTGTCGATGCAGCCCCCGGGCAGGTGGCCATTGACAGGGTCCAAGGGGCCCTGGGCTGGGTGCAGGCCGTTCACCAGGCCATTGTTCAGGCCCTCATGGGCCGAGGTGTCCATGGGCTCCTCCACGCTCACAGGCTCCTCCTTGATGCGGATATTGGCAACATCCGGCTTGGCCGAGCTGTCGTTGGATTTCATCTCTGCCTTCTGCCTCTGGAACTCCTTCTCCAGCTGCCCAAAGTTCTGCTTGACTTTTGCTTTAGCCATGTTGACCCTTTGCTCCCCAGAAACCAGCAAGGGATGAGCTGGTAAGAAACAAAAGGTACCATAAATCTCAGCAGGGCTCAATGAAACCAGGAAACGTCATCTGCTTATGAAATCTAAGGCATAAACCCAGACTGTTGATTAGACTTTACATTAGTTTTGGGGAGTTTTGCTGGATTTTTGAGGGCAGTGTGTGCTTGCTTTTCTAAAGCAAAGTGTTTGGGAAGGGTATTCCAGCCAAGGAATCCAAAGCAAAGTGTGTTTGTTCAATCACCAGGGCCTTTTCCACATTTCAGGAAACCAGGATACAAACTGCTTACACATCTCTGCTTGTGACCCAAGTACTTCTTTGTCCAACAACTCTTCTTTTTGTGTTTTAGATTCTCTAGTGGCTGGTGGGGGCGGGTGCAGCCCCTGCCAGAGGCAGCAGCAGGATGTCAGCAGGTACAGGGAGGAGTGTGGCAGGGTTAACAGTGACCCTGAACAGCCCTGAAGAATGAGGCTGCAGGGCACCAGAGGCTCAGACCCTCTGCTTAGGGTTAGTACCCAGTAATGGGGTGAAAGGGACAGGAGGGAGTTCTCTCCCATGGAATCCTGCCCTTCTTCCCCTCTCCACACCCAGCCATCCAAAGGTGAAAGGAAGGGGTGTGCTGGCAGCAGAGGAGCCCAGTCCCTGCCAAAGCAAGGGGTGCAGTGTCTGAGGCAAAGGCATGCCCAGCACCCATGCTGTTACCTTCTCTGCTGTTAGGCTCACTAATCCTCTCCAAATAACCCACCACCTAATCCTTCTGAGCAGATCAGACACAGGGTATTGAAATGGATTCATATGCTCCTTTGT
The DNA here is from genome assembly GCF_037042795.1 of Molothrus aeneus. NCBI lineage: Eukaryota > Metazoa > Chordata > Aves > Passeriformes > Icteridae > Molothrus > Molothrus aeneus. The sequence continues at coordinate 9,275,861 of NC_089661.1, read as the reverse complement.
CAGTTCTGCTTACACTCCTCCATTGTTCCAGTGTCTGGCACCAAGGCAAATGTCCAGTTAAAACTATGGAATCTCAAGTTTTCACAATCTTTAAGAATTTTGGAGCAGCTACTTTAATACCCCCACTGGCATCCATAGTGGAGAAGGGTGTCAAAAGCAGACAGCTTCACACCTCTTACAGCCTCCTGCCATTACATTCTCCAATAATTGCTTGGCCCTCAACCACACCAGAGAGCTCCTGCAAATCAGGGAAGTAAAAAATCACCTCATTCACATTAAGTTGCATTAACATGAAATTGAGAGGTGAGAATTATTTGTGCACTGGCTCTGTCTGTCCTCCCTTCAGGAGCTGGTTACACCCCACAAGCTGCCTTAAATGAGCAAGTGGGTAAGAGAACCAGCTGATTTTACAGTGTCAAACAGTGAGTCCCCAGGGCCAAAGACTGCTCCTGCCTGTGCTACAAGGATGCCACAGTAGCTGGTGTCACCCCAACCTCAGTGACATTAGCACAGATCAAGATCTGTCTTAAATATTCCAGAAGAAAATAGTAAGAAAGAAAATACATTCAACAAAACCAGTCTCCACCACATTCAAAATCAGAGAGGAACTCCAAAACACCACTCAGGAATATGGATGGGCAGATGAATACATGCAAGTGCTTCAGCATGATCCAAGCACAATTCCATTTACCTGATTGTGCCTCTTGTTTCTTTGGTGTCAAGTGCTCCTTTAAGAGATTATAGACCTTTTCTAATCTGAAAGACAAAGAGACAATATTCCAGGACAGGTTCAGTTGTTATGTCTGCATGCAGCCATGCCAGCTTTAGCCATTAGCTAGAACATTCCATCTCTCCAGGAACCAGGAATGACTTGAAGGATGCAGTAACACCTCCCACCACACCACTGCCTGGGCACTGTGAGGGAGAAACTTGGAGGCACTACAGATCAGTGTCTACAGAACCCTTGTATTAAACAGTTCTTTGCTTTTAGCTTATTCCCCAAAATACAGTAAAATATTTACTTGGCCTGAATGCCCATCCACAGCATCTGTTGCCTCTGAACTATATCTGGATGCTTCTTAACAAAATCTTCATCGTAAGGGAGCATGAACTCCCAACCTTTGTTTATTCTTGCCACAGACATGTGCTCTAGGAAGTCTTTCACATCTTCTGGGCAAAGCTAAAAGAAAAAGAAAAAGCATAAACAGCATGGAAGTCAGTTTACCCAGGACAGGTGTGGCAGTGAGCACTGTGCACGGGACAGGAGAGCTGGGCTGATTTGGTGTGCATGGAGCAGCTCCATGGGCACACACCCAGCTAAGTCAGAGATGCTCATCCTGCTCTGCAGCACAACACTTTCACACACTGTTAAAAGGCCAGGACTTCAGAGAGCCGTGGTGATTAATCACCCCAGAGTCAAATAGCTCATGGCATGTTTTGCAAAGAAAAGGGAGTTTCCAAACTGAGATGAAAAGGCTCTATGGGGAAGAGAAGCATATTCTACAATGTTAATCTTATTTTAGAGCTGCAGGCCAGACATGTTGCACCTACACATGCCCAGCTTTTATGCAGCACTGGTTCTTACATTCCAAAAATAGATGGTCTATGCATAAACTGACTCATGTTTCATCATTTTAGTGCATTTAAAGAATTTGGGGTTTGTCCTTTTGACTTAATGTTTCTCATTCATTTGCTACTTTTAACAGAATGTTCAGGTGCCTGAGTTGCTTTAAAGTTTTTACTCAGTATTGTAACTGGCAAATGCCAACAGAAGAGTTGCTCTTAAGACACCCAAAGCAGAGCAGCTTCTGTGGGCTGTGTAAGCACCTTCAGTCAGCTCAATTCAAACTGTGCCCAGCTTTCCACTGAAACACAGCAGAGGACAGGATGCATTCCAGTGGCTCAGCTACAAGGCCAGTCTGGCGTTGTGGAAAATTGTGGGAGCTGCTCAGAATGTTTTCCTCTAGAAAGAGTATTATGTGTACCTGTTCCAGATGAGAGCAGAGCAGGCACTGGGAGAGGAAAGGCTCACAGCAGCACCCACTATCTACACCCACACAATGCCCAGCAACATTTGGCCAACTTATCACCACCTTTGGATTTAGGAAGAAAAGGAATCCACTCACTTTTGTAACTGCTGCTACTTCCTTTCTCACCACCCAGCGGTCCTGGGTGAACTTCCACATCTAGAAGGGAACAAAAGAGGAAAACCTAATAACTGCATGTAGCAGTAGCTTTACTGAAGTTGTAGCAATGACCCTGTTCAACAATCTTACCACAAAAATATAAGCCCATTCCTTTCAAGAATGTAGAAGTGATTCTCTGCCAGCTAGAGGAAAAACATCTTTTGGCTCCTTATGTTCTCAAAGGGCCATGAACACAGGCCCAAAAGCTTCGAGAGTCCATGGTGTGCCTTGGCAAACCTATGACTACAAAAGCTACGAGGAATCTCTTGAACTCAAACTCCATTCAGTTTCAAAACAACCCAAGAAAAAAAAAAACCCACCAAAACCACTGCAGTGATGCTGGGACCCCAGAAGTCAATTCTCACATTCTCACAGACCTCATCATCAGCCTAGAGAGACTCTCCATGCACTCTTACACAGGGGCCTGTGCAGGCTGATGGCTGCTGCCCTTCAGCAGCACAGAGCCCCTGCCAAGTGCCTGTGCCCTTCTTCCACCCCCATTGGCACAGTCACAGCCAAGATGTCCTGTGACTCACACACCTCCCCAGGTAGGGCACAGCCAGGTGCTCTGCACAGCAGCTGCTGAGGGCAGGCAGACAGGACTTGGGCAGAACACTGAACATGACCTTTCATTTCTTCCTGTCTCCATTAAATAAGCTACAGGCTCTTTCAGTCTGTGTGTATTAATAATGTTGTTAAGAATCCAAAATCTCATTACTGACAATTTCTTCCTGGCCTACAACATCATCCATGCCTCCTTCTCTCCCATTCAGTTTCTCTCTGCCCACAAACACACAAACCCAATCCATTTACTTTAGGACACAGGGCATTTCTGTTTTAAAGCACAAGAAGTCCATAAATGTTTCTTAAACTTATTAATTACTTTGCACAAATATAGGGAAATAAAGTTCCCTTTTTAAGCTAGAACACATTTTCTCCACAGATACCATACAGCATTAAATACTATTTCTGAGTCTTAAAACCACACATTTCTCTTTGTCTGAAAGCCAGAAATATTGATCCTTTCTATATTCTAACATTTAAACTTTTTCCTTCTGGTAGTATTAATCAGCAAATTATTTGTCTTTAAGATCAACACAGATCCATTTCTCATGGAAAATATATTTGACATAATCCAAATGAAAATAATGCATCTTTTCATCCTAAATATTAAAACAGTATTCCTTACTTAACTGAGCACAATAATTCTGGTCTCTGAACTTTACACAAGATGTGTCACCTAATCTGCTGTGTCCTAAACACTTCTGTCACTGGGTCACACCTGAATCCAGGTCTCCATCTGGCAGTGTCTTGGGCAGACATCAAGAGACAAGGAAAAATCAGTTTCAATCACCATCAGTTTGATCTCACAGTAGTGCTGTAATACCCTTAAAGTCTCTTGCACAGCACTCTCCTGTTCAGAGCTAAACCTCATGCACAAACTCTGCAGTAACACTCAGGTCTGACTGAAACAAATGAGAGCTGTGCACTCAGACCTGCTCTGGTGGGGAGGAAGCCATAAACTGATTATGAACTTAGGAACCACTTAGGACCTTAATTCTTTCCATGGTTAGTGAAAATAAACACAATGCAGAGGTTGTTCCTTTTTGCTGTGGTTATGTGTGTGTTTACAACACCCATATTCATTTCAACTTCCATGTGCAGCTACTGCTCACAAAAGGTGCCTGGGAACAAAGTCCTTTCACTGATTAGCAGCCCTAGGGAATAAAGTCCTTTTTAAAGATCAACAGTGCATGCTCAGGGAGCACAAGGCTTACCCACACTGCCCTCCTGAGCCCTCAGTCCTGAGCCCTTGGAAATAGAGCTGGAGAAACAAGCACTTCATTATCCAGTCCTGGCTGTTCTGCAAGCCCCACACTGAATTGTGAGGGCAATGTGATAGTGCTCTGCAGCATGTGCTAGAAAGGGATCAATGCTGCTAATGACAGATGGTCTGAACCTGCCAGGCAGACACAAAGTGAGCCTACACCAACATTCCCACAGCAGACTAGTAACAACACCTTCAGGATTAAAGCACAAACAACTTCCTTGGAGGAGACACCTCGCTGCAGAACAGCAGAAGAGTTTTGCAATGCTGTGGCCTCCCAGGCAAGCTTCACCTGTGTTTTCATTAAAAGCAACAAACACTTTTATACTTACAACAAAATCTCTCCCTCTACAGAGCACTTCTGCAGGAACTCCACTATGGGGACTAGAAGTATCTTTCGGGTAGAGAACATCACTGTTAATTAAAAAGGAAGAGAAATTAGTTACTAGGTACTCCAGAAAAACGGCATTAGTGAAGACTAACATAACAAACATGCCCTCTCTGTTCTGCAGTTAAATTACACCTTTATGCAAAGCGTGGTTTTCATTAAAGGCATTAACATTGGTGTAATTACTCCACTGCAATTACACTAGTACAGAAAGGCTTAGACCAGCAAAGCACAGCCTTGTGGCAAGCAGGTGTGTGCAACACAGCTACAAGCTCTGCTTTGTTCTTGCAAAGCCTACCCTCCCTTGGATCCATGTAAACAAGACCAGAATGATCCTAAGAAGTGCTTAGGCTAACCTGGTATGCAGCCTTGAAGGCAGCATTTAGCCAAAATGCTGATGTACGGGCAAGACAGTTTTTATTTCCTTCCCAGCAATCAAGGGTTTAACAGAACAATATTACAAAATGCCATACTCAAATCAACAGCCCCGAGACCAACATTACTCTGTGTCTGTGTCCTTGTCTGCTTGCAGGGCCAGCTGATGTTACCAGGCTCTCCAAAGCCCCACAGCACCTCGGGCTCATGATCTTGATCCTACCCAGGCCAAAGAAATGGGTCCCCACTCTGTTCAAAGCTCTGATGTGTGCTGCTCTGTGCTCAAACACCCCATCCACTACAGATCCTCACATCCTCCTCAGACTAGCAGCAAAGAATCAGCTCTAACCTAAGAACAATCTGAATGCTAACATCCTGTCTTTTAAGCTGCTCCCAGCTCCCTCCTGTACCAGCTGGAGGGACAGCAGGGTTGCTGTAAGAGCTGGTCACATTGCTAATACAGGTCTGCACCACAATAGCTGAAACATCCTGCTGGCATACTTGGACTGGCAGCTGATGCCATTCATCTTAACACAGCTATTCCAGAGACTGTAAATCTCTGCATGCAAGGCTCCACCCAGGTAAAAAAAAAAAATCATATTGCATTTTAGATTTCAATTCCCAATAGGATGCTCTATCCTAATAAACAGGATGATACAGACTCCAATTCATGTGGTACACTCAGTACCTCCATGCTTGATTTACTGAGGGTAGTTTTCAGCTGAGAAGAGCAGCATCCACTGATGAACAGCAACAGGACTGCCCAGAGATCCTTACAGGACTGAATTCTGCTACGAGACACTATAGCTGACATTGGTTTCATTTTCTGTGTTTCTATTTAATGCTAATCTCTGGAAGAACTCAGAACAGCTCTCTCACAAAAGAACACGAGTGCAGACATCAGAAACCTGTCACAACTCAGATGCAAACCCAGATTACATCACTGCTCAGCCACAATCCCACTTGGGACCGGTACTAAGGCATTATCCTTTCACAGCAACCCTTTGGATACGGAATAGCTGCACCGAGACGCAGACAATACCAAACCAAAGGTTTGATCCGCGAGTGGGAGCGCGGGTGGGGGACACAAAGCCCGGGGGCCCGGAGGGATGGAGGGATGCCTGGGCAGTGCCGGGGCGATGCCGGGGAGTCCCAGGGCAGTGCTGGGGCAGTGCCGGGGGGGTCCCGGAGGGATGGAGGGATGCCAGGGCAGAACTGGGGCGGTCCCAGGGCAATGCCGGGGCGATGCCGGGGAGTCCCGGGGCGATGCCGGGGCGGTCCCGGGGCGGTCCCGGAGGGATGGAGGGATGCCAGGGCGGTGCCGGGGCGGTCCCGGGGCGATGCCGGCGCGGTCCCGGGGCGGTGCCGGGGACAAAGGCGGGCCGGGCCGTACCTCTTCACCACCCAGTTTCCTTGGACCAGCAGCGCCACCTGCTGCACGCAGCGCAGCACGGCCGTGGGGTCGGTGCCCGAGCCCAGCAGACCCAGCAGGTTGGCGAACGGCATCACCTTCACTGCAAGGCAAACACAGAGTCACCAACAGCACTCACACACCCAGGAACGGGAATTCAGCGTGTGCACGGGCAAAGACTTATATCGGGGAAAGAAATAAAGCCTTAGTTTTACTTCCTGTGCTGTAGCATCATATATTCTTAAAGTAGCTGCTAGTGTTACAGCAGAGTTGACTGGCTGAACTGGTCACAAATTAACATATTAATAAAACAACAATTAAAAAAACCCCAACCTATATCTTTGGCAATATCTGTAAGCAGAGATACCTCACAAGGCAGGCCACTCCTGAGGCAAAATCCTCAGGATTTGCTCTCATCAGAGAGTAACCCTAAAGAGACAAAATCAAATTCCTAGGTGACACTCATTAAGTGTGTACCATCAATAAAACAATATTAGAAAATTCCAAAGTGCAGGCGGTACATGCTCAGACCCCCACATTCCAGGAGATACTTGCTGGATGTGTATCCAGGAAGCTATCATCAAATTAGAAGTTTTTCTAAGAGTAAATTGATGGCAAGTGTATCAACAGTCAGATCAGCTGTCTCTGCTCTTTTTAGGGAAAGGCTTGGGATTTAGATTCTTCAGAGAATCAGAGAGCCAGACAGTCTGTCTGATGGGGTGACAGAACTGGTAATACTGGGGAAAGCACCTTATCTGAGGCAACTAAAAGTCACAAAGTGAAGTGCAAATGTATTACAAAAGCTACAAACCGTTCTTCATCAGGATCTTGATCTGATCAGCAAGGGGTAAAGTCCTCAGCTGGGCCATAGAAAGCACATTGCTTGGAGCCATTGGTTTCTCACTGCAGATAAACAGATTTGCAGCCCATGAAAAGGAGAATCCAGCCAATGTGGACTTTGAACACTATGTACAAACACTTACTTCTCTTCCTCTATGCTTGGAGGCATCAGCATCATTAAATATTCACTAGAAGAAAAGGAAACACATTGTTTAAAATGCTTGTCTTGAGACTTGCCTGGTTTAAGTACAGACATTTCTCACTTAGGAGTAAACCTGCTTGTGTAAATCTACAAAACAAACATCAGCCTGAAAAGAGCTCTCTCTTCCACTTCCACCTCCTCAGAACTAGTAAAAGTTACTGGCATTCATCAGCCCAAAGTGAGAGTATGAAGTAAATGTGAGTCAGAATCCCAGCTCTTTGGTACAGCAGAGGTGTCCAAACAGAGGATCTGCACAAGGAAATATATTAAACACAGGTGCTCTGACAGCCATCAGCAGGGTCATGTGAAACCCCACAGACAGAGAGAATCAGCCCAGCAAAAAGCAAAATTTCTGTCCCGCCCATGCAATTACCAGCATCTTTGAGAAAAAATCAGATCCAAAAGACTCTTCAGAACAGCTATCACTGATTTACTGATTTACAAGAAAAATATGCCAGCACCATCACCAGGACCAGACTGCCACTTCACTACTACCTGGGCCATGGGTGTCCCAGGTGACAGGGAAGCACTGACTGCATAATGGAAGGCTCCTGTAGAGCTGCAGTCACCAAGAAACAGACACAAACACCTTTCAAGTAGTTTCAGTTGTCCCCAGTAATCACAAAGGGAAGTTTTATAACATTTGCTAACAATGGAAGTTTTTGGCTTTGGAGTATTAATTTATATTATCCAGAAGAAGCTTTTGTTTTAATTTTCCTTTGCAGTATTCACAGTCCAAATAATGTAGGGCTGTGATAACGTACAAGAAGCTACAACCCTGAGTAAAAACAAGAGGTTTTAATCTCAAGGGTATAGGGAAACAAAGAAAGCAACCTCAGTAAGATGAAAGCTAGTTTGTTTCTGTGTTTTTTTCAACAATTCAACTTTTGTCACAAATAGGACTTTCAAAGAGCAGATTTTTAAAGAATATACCTGCTTATTACTCTGAAAACAATCCCAACCAATTAATGCCATTTCTGTAGGAAACCACCAAACCATTACCTGGGAGATTTAATTAATTCTGTGTTTTCAGCAAGGCCATGACCTTGGCTAAATAAATACTGGCGCTCGTGCTCAGAACGGCTATCCTGGAAACAGGGAAAAAACAAGAGCCATTATCACATACTGAAAATACACAAAATGCCAGAGAGCTGATTTCTCATTCCAAACTATGACCACCCTGTCATCATTCCACCACTCAAGTGCTCCACCTCGCTACCTGGTGTTCTGCTTTCACTTCCTTGTATGATGCTCATGTGATGTGGGAACATTTCCCTTGCTATGCCTTTGAAATCTCCTGACAGACATGCCCAAGTCAGCCAAACAGGATTTCTCACACCTGACTGAATGTGTTTCCCAAGTCTTTCACCAAGTCCAGTTTATAATCCAAGACCCAAGTGATTCTTACACTCAGACCCACACCCCCCCCACCTTTATATTTGTCCAGCTCTCAGTTTTGAAGTGTGGAGACTCCAAAGCATCATCCAGCAGGAGATACAGAGCCCTTCAGGTCTGTTCCAGCCTACAGAGCTCCTCTCCATTCTTTTGATGAATCCCTGATTCCCATGGGCCCAGATTTAAAATGGTTCTGGATTTAGCTGAGCCTTCAGGCCCAGGCAGCCTCCTCAAGAGCCAGCACACACCTACCCTCAAGCCATAATAATGCAGGTGAACCCAGTGCTCTTCTGCCTGTCTCTTCTGCAGGAACTCATAGGACTGAACACGTCGCTGCCGAGCTTGTTCGGTCTCAGGGCGGGAGAATCGGACCTAGGAGATTTGGGCATCATTCAAAACAGCCCTAAAACCCTTGGAAAAAACCCATCTGCATTACTGATTTGGTGTATCAGTACCAAGCTAAGGGCCCCAGCTCCAGTCAATCACCCCTTGCTCTCAGTGCCATCTTTATGCTTGTGCAACAAGGGTGAGCCCACCTGGCCTCCCCCACCCCAGCCCAGGTCAGCAGGACCAGCTGAGGTTTGCTGTCCTTTCCTTTCACTCTGAACTGTCAAACTTTCTTGTGAACTGTTGCCTGAACCAGCATAAAAAGGAAAATGTGGACATACAGTAATTTGCTTAACATCATCTTCAGCTTCATCCTGGGATGAATCACCACCTGCCAGAAAACACAAAAGTAAACACACTGCTGCAGTGAAAGAGCCAAAGTCTGGGGGCCCATGCAGGAAGAAAGCACACTGAGAACTCCACAGGCATGGGTTCAATCCCAGCCTGCCAAACTGTGCCATGTATGACAGCACCACACTGCTCCTGTGATAGGATATCCTGCTGCCATGGCCTTCCCAGTGGCACTGGGGACACCACCATCATCCTTTGTCACAACCCAGCACCTCGCATCCCTCTGCCAATCCCTCACACTGTGCCCATAAAAGCATTTAGGTAAAAAAGCCAAATCAGAGAAACAATCTAAGAAATAGCCTAATAATGACTGTGTTGTTAGAATGAACACCTTCAGAACAGAATGACTCTTACCAGCCACATTATAGAGTATTTGTATCTCACCTCCCCTCAGAAAACACCATTGTGGAGAATTTACCTTCATTAGCAGCTTCTCTTTCTCGGTGTTTTGCATCAGCCTTGTCCAAGTAGGTGAAGCTTGGCCTCAGCTGAAGAATTCCATGTAGTGGAGTCAAGTGAAGTTCACCTGAAAAAGAAAATTAATGTTGGTTAAAATTGATTTTTTCCATTGCACAAGGACACAACTTTTCATTATCTCCCTGTCTCTGTAAAGCCACAGCTTCAATTGAGCATAAATATTTAATAAAGCAAAACGTAAAAAAGGATTGAAGTGAAAAATTCATCCAGTGCTCATGATTTCAAGGGAATATGAAAGATCAAGACTTGTTTCTGTAATTTTGCCTTTTGTGTCAAAACCAGATCTTGTAGAGAGCCACATTCTGGCACAAGCCTGACCCATAGTTCAGAAGGCCCCTAGTAAAATAGTCATCACTGAAAACAATCTACATATTGTCATCTCAAATGACCACTAGACCAAAACTCTGTAATTGGTCAAGAGAGGGACAAAAAGTGCACAACAGGAAAATGAAACAGACATAATTAGATTAAGAAATCAATATAAATAATAATGATGATTTCATGCTACAAGTGCATATTATTTCAGGCCACCATGAACTCTTAAGATTCTGGAGGCATCTACGAACCCAGGGTGCCTTTACATGATATTTACAGTTTTGCTAGACCTACTCAAGGACTCTTGGGGCATTGATAAGGGAAAATTTTCCTTTCTTTAAAGACCCATCAGTCAATTAAAACTGAGGCCAAAAAAAAGATCAAATAGGTCTTATCTTAACACTGAAATGAGTATGTCTCCCTGATAGGAGGGTTAAGCAAAAGAAACTTACCTTTTTTATAAACAGCAGCTGCATAGCGGGAAACGTTACTGGCAGCTTGGGAAGAGCAGAAAGTTTGCTTGTCCATCAGCTTCCTGCAGACAGAGGAGGGCAGTGAGATGGCACTCCACAGGCAATGTGGCATGCAGGTGCCAAAGGTCTGAAAGCACCAGTTCCCAAAACGGACTCTCAACAACCACACCAGACAAATATCCATCACTTCTACCTGCAAATCTGAATTCATGACGCATCCCAAAAATGTAGGTTACTCTCAAGAGCACTTGCTACAGAACAGTGTCCAAAGCAGCCACTGGTGGACACACAGATATCTGTGCTCACCCCAGAAAGGAAAGGAAGGCAAAGAGGACACCTACGAGGAATAGGTGCTTGTTTCATCTGTACAGGTGCCATCCACATTGAGAGCAATCTGCTCTCCCTTGCTGCGACAATAGTTCGGATTCAAAGTATCGATGGCCATTTCCAGTTCAACCTAAAGAATATCAGGGAAAGACAACTAATTACCATGGCACAACCCCAAACAGATCCATTAAAACCCACCCCACACCTTCTAATATTTTCACAGGTTTACAGCAAATTTAAGTACATAAGCAGCATCATTCAAATCCACAGGGCCAATCTCACACAGAGCTGAACAGCAGGTAGATGGGTTTGGGACAGTGAGGTCATTTTAACAACAAGCTGGAGATACATAAACTCCCATGTACACAAATAGGATCAGAAAAAGCAGAGTTCTTTAGGCAGCCCTGAAATACACATTCCCTTTGCTGGATTCCTTTCATGACACAATCAGTTTAATTTACTTATCAGTACAGATCAGGTGCACAAGCAACCTCATTCAAGCTTCCCCATCACTGAGGAACCATTCAGAATCCCTCATAAGATGGATCTCCTTCTAGTTTGGTATACCAAGACTACAAAATAACTCTGTCCTCTTCAGAAGCAAAGGCCTCCATTCTGCTAATTTGAGACTGCAGCACTCAGCACTGACTTCAGTTACTCCTGACTTTCCCTTGTCAGAGCACTGGAACAAGCTCCAAATCTTTAGTTATAAGAACTATTCCCTCCCACTTCAATCTTAAATTTCAGACCAATGTCCAAAAATAAGCATCCTCCTGCATAATAATTCTATTTATATACTATGACAATACAGAACATACTCTTTTTCAGGGTGTGTCAAAGCCCTTATAAATTTGTGCATCACAGCTACCATCTTATTTTTTCTTTCCCTTTATGTTATTCACAAACTGAACTAGTTTCAAGTCTCTGGATGAGACAGCATATTTACAAAGGTTTGTACAGGGCTTACAGTGCAAATGTTTGCTGAATGTAATAAAAGACTTCATGAACACAACATGCATTCTAACTGCAAAGTTCACCAAAGCATTTCCCTTAACCATTTCCCAGAACCTAATTCAAGTAACACAGACATCTATGCTGCAGTTTTAAAATAAGATATTGTAAAATAATAGCCAGATTTCTGGGACACATTTGCAAGCAAGTGCAATGATTGTGGCTTTGGCTATACTTTACCTGTACTGCCCCAGTGATTTCAAAAGGACTCCTGATGATTCACTGCCAGGCAAGAGAGAAATCAAGACTTGCACTGACACTGAAACAGAGGATGGCTCCAAGGCCCAATGCTTCTTCAACCCTTCTTTGAATACTGTACAGACCCTTTCATTCAAGCTCTTTTCACACAAGCATCCACAGACTGAATTATCATTAGTAACTAAGTTTCCCTGAGTGATTCTGTTTTCTGTTAAAATAATGGCTTTCCCACCATGATTTATAAACTTTTATTCTAAACTCTACCTTACAGACACAGTAAAAGACTCTTCATACCTTCAAGCACAGAAATCTGATCCTGCAAGTAGCTGCATGGTTAGAACAGCTCAACAGCATAATGTGCTTTTCTCAAGTACATTCCGCACATCATAGAAAAACTTTTACAGACTGGACTCAAATGATGACCAACCTTTTGCTGCTTTGGTTTTATCTTCGCTGACAAATGTGTAACATCATCGTAGGTCATGGAAGCTGGGCGAATGGGATACTGCAAAACAGATCATTTCATACACCCCTCTTCTCTTAAAGATCAAAGAATTTCACAGAAATCAACTCAATTTCCCCTGTCCCCTCACATGCAGATCCACTTGCCAGATCTCAGAGACAAGACATCCAGAAAAAACATTAATTGACTGATTTGTGAGTCATCAGGGGATTTGGGAACATGACCTAGAAAGTTGGTTGTTTTCCTCCCAGCCCTCTGCTTTTGTCCCTTCACAGCCCCCTTCCTGCCCCTCACACACCACAATAACCTGTAACACATTAGTCCAGCAGAAAAAGAAAACCTCATCCCTCAGCATTACCTCTCTGTAGAGTTATTAGAAGTAAAATATCTGTGGGTATACAAGTAAATGTTAGTTTAGAAAGAACAGGCCACATGTTGCTGATCAGGAGAGCAGAGCCAGGTTTATCCACATGGGTCTCTCTCTCTCCTGACCTCTGGGAATGCTGAGAGGACAGTGTGCTATCCCAGTGAGATCTCCCATCCTGCCAAGGCTGCCAGGTCTCCTGCACACCCACAGACCCCAGCACAACAAGTTTGTGCCTCCAAACCCACACCCAAACAGGTTCTCTGTATCTCAGATCTTGGCAGACTAAAGCATTAAGTTATGCTCTTTGCATTTATTTTAAACAAACTATCACTGCATAAAAGTTAACTGAAATACCTGAAATAGATAGAGCTTCTCCAGTAGACTTCTGGCCAGGAACACGTCAATCTAAAAAGCAAAACAAATAACTTTCATCAGATGCCAGCTGTAATAAAAGTATAACCCTTAGAGCTCAAATACTGACAACATTTGCTTTTCATTATAAACTCTAATATAAAATAGATTCGTGACTCTCCTGTCAAAAGTTTCCTCTCTGCTGACTTTGACATGAAATTCTACATTTGGCCTTTTTAAAAACCAAATCTAAAAATCCCAATGCAAAGAGGCAGCAGACAGTGGCTCTAGCTGTTTTTTCTCTCTAGTGGCTCTAGCTGTTTTTCCTCTCTAAGTAAACTTGGCAAACAAATGTGAAAGAGGAATTTTTTTCCTCCAAGGATCTGAAGCAAATCTGTTATCACAATTATAGAAAGAGGAGGAAGTTCTCAGTTTGGCAGCATAACTGAAAGGTAAGTTCCTTACTGGTATTTTATAAAATCTTTCTAAATTAGACAAGGGACACCCACATCCTCAAGCTGGTTCAATACTTGCATTTGGCCATCAGAACTGAAAATGCACAGATGTTTCATGAATAAGACATATGGAAGCTGCCATTTCAGATACACTCCTGACAATTGCCACTCCTTTTCTCATGGCTTTCACCTTCTAAGGATTTGCCCTTCCTTGTGCTTCTGGTGTGTAAACTCATATATCAAATGACAAGACACTGTGGCTATTTCTTGGGACACAGCAGTCCTTTAAAGAAGTCCAGACTCAGAACACAACTCCTTACTTCAGCAGAGGCATGAACACTGTAGATTCATGTTTAACAGATCATCAAAGTCATTCCAATTTTTTTTAGCTCCCAGAGACATGCAATGGAAGACATGCAAGTTCACTGGAAGCACACAATGGTAGAAGCAAATTCCCCACCTTCTCTTCTGCCATGGACAGATTACAAAGGGTGAAAAACCTGAGCTGCATCTGCCAACATGGACAAGATATTCTGACAAAACAGATACCATGGTCCACACAACATAATTCTTTGTACAGCTCCAGCCATTGGTTATAAGACAATCACTGATGTTGATGACACATTGTTTCAGCAGTGTAGGAATACTGGGAATTGTAGTAATAAAAATAATAAAAAATTCTCATGTACAATCATTGTTGCTACAATGCACTTTTACCTCTTGTATAATTGGATCATCTTCTTCATTTGCCATGCTAGGATAAAACAAAGCTTTTTCTTGGTTTATTCCTTGGCACAACCTGAAAGAAAACAGGAATGTCATATGAATCATTTCATCTGTGTCACATACCACATGCAGCCTAGATTATTGTTCAAGTTAACTTGGTTCCTTTCAGTGATAATCTGTTTATTCCCTATTTTGAAGGAATGTATGTGTTTGCATTAACAGGTCCCTGATACTCCACAATCTTGACCGAATGCCACAAAATTCTAGAGACAAGCAAATGTCTCAAAAATAGGTAAACTGCTGTAACTTCTGTGAAAGCTGCAGTTACTAAGAAAGCCCTGCACCAGAGCCCTAAGAGGGAAAGACAGCCCCTTGCAGTTGCATAAAGTGTATCTGTTTTACACTGTATAACTGTAACACACAGGGAGCAGCTGTTTTCCAGCCACAACTGGCCCTGCAGGGTCCCTGTCTCAGATACTCCAGTCTGGGAATACCCTGACCTTGATTTCACCTCCCTGACAAGCTGCAGCCTTGTCTCCTGACCTGCCACTCTTCAGACTGCACTGCTAAATGAGAGCTCCAGAGCACTCTGCTCAGCCTTTTCTGGAGTCCTCCAAAACCAGCAGAACAGATTTTTCTTCATAACTACACCAACCCCAATGAAAATAAGACTCTGATATTAACTGAGGACTGGATACTCTGGAACAAAAGTTCATTATGTTCAATCCAGTGCTGGAGTCAGTGTCGTGCCTGGTTCAGACCTCTGAATAAAAAATGATCTCTCAGCTAAATCAACAATAGTTTTTCCCTGCTGAAATCAAACAAAAGGATTTACAAATTATTCAGGATGCCACTGCAACAAAGTTATGTTAATCAGCCAGTACTGGTCAAGACAGGCATAACAAAATAAGACCTCTCACAAACTGACCAAGGAAAGTTTTAGCAACAGAGATCATCAGGCAAAGAAACAAGATCTGTGTTCAAGAACTCTCCCTTATTGTCCTCACTCCTTGAGGACAGCTTACTTCTTTGCTGGATCTCCTATGGAGGAAGAGGAGGAGAAACAAGCAGAATCCAGGAGCAGCTGGGAATGGAGCAGCTGGGAAAGAAGGAACCCAGCATCCATTTTACATCTGGAACAATGGCATTTTCTTCAAATACTCAAGCCACCACACAATTTAGGCAGCTCAGTATATTTCAGCTGACACACAGGCTTCTCAAATATCACACTAATGTACACAGAGGTATCTAAGAAACCTTTCAGAGAGGCTAGACATTCTGCATACAAGTGTTATTAATATCCATTCAGGCTTACAAGGTTTCTGCCATTCCACCTAGAAATATAATTCCATATTTTTCAGTTACAGACTCTCTGCTACCAAAAAAATGCCCCTCTCAGTACTGAGCTGGCATTCTCCATTTCTTTATGCATCAGCATGTCCCAGGGTCTTTGCACCAGACATTTTTATTTGAAAATTTATGCCTCAGTATTTCAGATTCCTATCTGAAGTTATTTTGTAGAAATGCAGAACACCTTCACAGCAAAAAGCCAGTACCTTAACCACAGGCTGGGCTGTGAGCAAAACCCTGAGTATGTGATAGCTGACTGATATCAGTGTTTTCTGTGATCAGGCACCCAGCTCCTCCCAGAAACACACACTAATATGTTTTAAAGAAATGAGGTTTGTCAGTTCCATTTTTTCTTTCCCTGCTCACGTCCCCGGGTGCCCAACACCTGAGAGCTCTGCAGACATGGAACAACTGCAGTTTGCACTCAGCACAGAGCTGATGGTGGGAGGATGCCCAAGGTGTGTGAGGACGTGTGGAAACACCCAAAAAAGGTGGAACACCTGGGTCCAAACCCTCCTTCCTCACACCCCTGAGAGAACTGGGAACCACCCTTCTCTTCCTGACAGCCTGCACGCCAAACATCTGCTAGGCTTGTTCTCTCTCTTCTGAGAAACTTATTGCAGTTTTGACAAGAGAAATCAAGATTCCCTGGGCTGAGGAGGGACAGAGAAACTCATCCTGAAGGGCCTGGTCTCTGGCCCCTCACTGAACACTGCCTATGCAATTATACACAAAATCTCTTTGTGAATCCACCTGCCACTACTCAGGGGAAATGCTGTATTACAGACACTACATTTTTCTCTTAGTCCTCTAAAGACAAAGCATGACTACAGATCCTTTTACTGGAAAGTGAGACTGACATATCTATAAATAGGAAGCAGTGTGTCCCAGCACAACTTATAATACTCATGCAACTGGAAGAAATCCTCTGAATCAGAAGGAAGGCATGCAGACACAATCCTATGTCTGATATATGCATACATAGTGCTAATTTCCACACTTCTCATATAATTATATTTATGATACCACAAGAGTTACAGAATGGAATCAAACATTAAGAAACAGCAAATATGGTCAATATGGTCAGCAGGTTCAAACTTCTTTTGGTAGAAACTTTTTGTTTTAAGGACTTTCCTCTAAGGTGCAAATCAAAGTATAATGTGAGTTATCAGCTCACAGGAGGGCAAGAGATATAAATCTTCCCATTTCTCCTGCAAAGTGACCAATGCAAGGGCCAATCCATGAAACTGCTCATTAGCTGCCCATAACACCATCAATGTAGAACCAATGAAGAAAAATATTGTGGTTAAAGAACTGTAAAAATCAGTGGTGAAGCAACAGAATCGTGCATCTCACTCTGAGCTTAGAAAGGCATTTGAGTATTAGAGATTTAATTTTATTTTACTGCCAAAGACTTAAATATATCTGTAAGAAGGTAAATTGCAAATTTGCACATCATTTGACACACAGACTTTTAGTAAGGCCTGTAAAAAATGCTCCAGTATTTCATTTTTACCTAAATTTGTCAGTAATAATGGACCCCAAAGTGCTAACACTGAAACCTGAAATATTCTTCATATAATCATGCAATGCCAAAGAAAGGCCAAGAATTCCTGCTGGATCAGTGCCTGAAAGTATAAATGCTAAAACAGCACGGTGGGAGGAGTGCCATCTCCTGAATCACTACCACAACTACCTCTGGCACCCGGGCTCCTCTAGAAGGGGCTCAGAGCAGCCCTCTAGCTCAGGGTGGCCCACGGCACACAGTAAAATGGAACCTGCCAGAAGAAGCTAAAGCACCTTCCATACATTTATGGCAATTACCATTCTGACCCAATTACTTGCTTCATTTTCTCCTCGCCTGCAAGCAGCTTTGCACAGTCATCTTCTGGCAGTGAAACCAAGAGGGCTCCTCTGCAGCAGGACCTCTCTCTGGAGGTGATGTCACCGCAGCACACCTTTGGGGTTTTACCAGGTTATGCACCAAGCACGAACCTTTCTTTACCACCTCACCCCGCGTGCAGCACAGGCCGTGCTGCCAGGGGCAGGGGTCACTGCCGGCGCTGTGTGACACCGCCGGGGCGGGTCGCGGTGCCCGTCCCGTGCTCCCCGCGGGCAGCGCTCCCGCCAGACGCGGCTCCGCGCCCCTGGCGCCCGCCCTGGCCTGACCCAGCAGCCCAGCAGCGCTGGGCTGGGGGAAAGGCCCCGGAGAGGCCACAGCGAACCGCCCGAGCCGCCCCGACCGCGGGGACGAGGCGAATCCCACGGGGGCGGGACGGCTGGGCTGGGCTGCGGCCCCGCAGAGCCGGTGCCACGCAGGGGCAGCCGCTGCACTTCGGGGCGGGTGCGCCGAGTCCTCCCCAGGGGGAAGGCGCGGGGCTGCGGGCTCCGATAGCACCGGCGGGGCCGCCGCTCACAGCCCCCGGAGGAGCGGCCGGCACCCCCCGGGGCTGCTGCGGGAGCCGAGGGGCCGCGGCTGCGGCCGGACTCGGCCCGGTCTCCACGCACCCCGGCCCATGCCGGGTTCTATCAGGGCGCTGCGGTCCCGCGCCCCTGCCGTGCCGAATCCTCGCAGTCTCGGCTCCGCCGTCCCCCTGGGACGTGCAGAGCCCACCCCAGCCCAGGCCGCGCTCCTCCCCCGCCACCGCCCGCAGGGTCCCCTGCGCCGGGGCGCCCCGAGAGGCGCAAAAACAGCGCGGCCCGGCGTACCTGTGTGCGGGCTGGGCGGGCGGCGGCGGCGCCGCTCCCCCGCTCCCCGTGTCGGTGGCGGCGGGGCAGCGGTCAGGCAGCCGCCATGTTGGTGGCCCTCGGGCCGGCACGTGGGGACGCGGCGCCTCCTCCTACCCACAATGCTCTCCCGGCCGCCGCCGCCGCTAGGGGGCAATGGCGCCGGCCCTCGGCGCAAAAAAAAAAAAAAAAAAAGGACTGGCAGCGGTGGGATTCGAACCCACGCCCCCGAAGAGACTGGAGCCTTAATCCAGCGCCTTAGACCGCTCGGCCACGCTACCACCGCGAACGCGTTCACTTCTGGCAACACTTTTACTCTATACCAGTTTTTCCCATCTCCTTCATTCCTCTCCCTCCCCAGTAGCCGCTCTGCCCACACACCCCTTCTACCCGAAAAATAAAATGCGAGGGATCCTTTTCAGCCCGTTCCCAAGCGGCGGCACCTGGAGCAGCACGATGCACCCAGGGACGGACGGGCGGGAGCAGCTGTGCCCGAGCCCGGCGAGCCGCGCCCGCTGCCACGTGGATGCCACGGAGCAGCACAGCCCCTGTGCGGTACGGGTGGCACCGCCCGGGCATCCCCTCTGAAAGCCTAAAAAAAGTTCTAAATTCTAATTTTGTGTTGCGAAGCCACAGCTCACTGAATTTGCAAAGTCAAAAGTCAGCAGTTATGGCTGGGGGCTGGTTTTTTTAAGCGTATAGCACAGGGACCAGCACGGCAGTACTCGATACGCTTGTGCAAACAGGTGGTAGCACACCTCAGTTGCTGTTCTCCATGAATCTGCCTCTGGGAGTCTCTGGCCGCATTTGGCTGAAAGGCTGGTGAGTTTTCTTAAAGAATTAATGTTATTTTCACTACTTAACTACAACTGAAGGGTTGTATTTTGAGAAAAATTCCAGCTTCTCTAGCGTAAGGTCACATAGCCTTAATGCAGCTTGATTTAATTCTGTCCTTGTGGCAGTTCATTTAAATAGGATAAAGAAAATAAACCTGCTGGAGCCCTGCTGACAGCATCATTCAACCCTTTCCCCTGGCACCTCCCACAGCCCGTCCCTGCAGGGCCCGGAGGTGCCAGCTCTCTTTCCAGGGAGCTGCTGAAATGGAAGCAAGCAATGATTTGGTTGGGGTTGGAAGTGTCCAAAAAACGTCTGATAGTCCAACCCCCTGCAGTGAGCAGAGACATCTTCAACCAGATTAGATAGCTTAGAGCCCTTTCCAAACGGACCTGGAATGCTTACAAGGATAAGGCATCCACCACCTCCCAGGGCAACCTGTGCCAGCATTTCAGCCCTCTCAGAGGCTGCAGCACTGCATAGTCTTGCTAAAAATTTCATTCACTGCCTACAAGTACTGAGGAATAACAGCACACACATGTAAACATGAATAAATTCCTCTAGTGCTGCTCTAGTTTCACACCCTCAGTTCAGTGCCTTTTCAGGATGTGGGGTTTTTCAAGACCAGAGGGAGCTGACTGCAAAGCAGCAGGAGAGGTTCAGGGAGGAGAGAAGGTAGGCAGACCTGAATAGGCTTCACACAGCGAATCACCCGTAACCTGCCCAGGCAGAAAAGTCACTTTTAACAGTCTCCAAGCAAATGTGTGTGTGTGCAGGAGGCTGCATGGAACACTCATTACAAACTGCTCCTTACTGAGTGGGCTGCTCAGTCCCACAGGTCCTTTTGCCCAAGCAGTGCAAAGTACTAACACCCTCCTGAAAATTGGCTTTTCTGCCCTGTCAAAGCTGAGCTCAGCCTCTGCCCCTGAAATGTTTCTGTGCCTGGCCACAGACATTTCTCCTGAGCACCAAAGGAAGCCTGTGTACCCAAGATTATTCACCTCAGCCATGTGTGACACAGGCAGGGGACAAGAGCACAGGCTGTCCCTCGGGGGTGGCAGTTGGGTCACCAGTTTTTTCATTTCACCTGTGCAACATCAGTTACAATGGCAGGACCTTCTCCAAATTAAAAAATAATTAACAGAGGAGAACTCCAGCAAAACACAAGCTACTAGGCTTATTAAATTGTTTTCCTGGCACAGCATAGCCAGAGAACAGCAAGGACCCAACAAATACTCCCACACTAAGGGCCAGGCCCAATGGCTACAAAGCCCTGAGCTGTCCCCATGCAGGAGTTGGGTCTATCAGCAGGAGCAACTGAGAGATATCCCTGAACTTCAACCTGAAAATACCCTGACTCACCCCTGGCAGCTCTGCCCTGCATCCATCCTGAGAGGTTCAAATGAAATTCTGCCTGTCCAAATTCAGATGAGAAGTCCTGACTTGACCCATGGTAACTACACTGGCTCTGTCAGCACTCATTCTACTCTGAGTCAAATTACACCTGTGGGGAAGAGAATGAGATTCAAATCAGTCCCACAGACCAGTAATTAAGAAGCAGGCAATATACTTCTTTACACTTTATAAGCTATAAGAGTTTGCTGTCTCCATGGTTTCTGAAGAATGCTATTCTTACTTTGTTCCACTTGCAAACACTCCATGTCTGTGACAGCAGCTATATCTAAACCCTCCAAAGGCTATAAAGCTAGAGCAGAGCCAAATTTCACCATTTTTCATCTTAGTGATTCTACAGTGCAGAGGCCCACATGGTACTTTTTTGTTAGGAAATTCAGCTATTTCACAGTGCCTTTGCTAGAGGATAATTTCACATTGTTCAAACTACACAGGTATAAGAAGTTCCACCTGTCTGAATAAAGCAATAAAAAGGCAACACTAAGACTTCCTTTTTTAACAATTTGAAAGGGCCTGTATCAAACAGATTATTCTGGCACAAAAAGGGAAAGAAATCATAGCAAAATGACAGTGTATCATTAGATGTTGTATCCCACCTCAAATCGCAGAGCCCAGGAATTTCCAGCCCATTCTCAGGACTAAACAAATGCTAAAGGCACACGGAGGCCCCTGTAGCACCCTGCAAATGAGCCTTCCTGTCCTTATATTTTATCCTCAATTACAGACACATGTGTAATCAAATGCAAATCAGAGAGCACATCAACCATTTTGTTTTCTGGAGGAAAACAGATTTTGTTGTTACACATCTAATCATTTCCTCCCAGTTAGTTACTTCTGACTGTTGAAAGGGAATGAAATTGGGAATGGAATAATACAAACAACAGAGATGATTTCTGGAAGCTTGCAATAGTAGGATTGAATTTAGGAGAAATTTATAAAGAAAAAAAATTATAAAGAAAAGAAAACCAGCAAATGCCCATAAGCAATGAGTAAAACTCTACTGAGAAAAGTGACAAAAAGAACAATTTTATTTACTAGCCAGAATGAACCCAGACAAAGTGAATGAGAGGACTAAGTGATGCAGGCAAGCAGTATTTGCTGGTCTAACATACAAAATCTTCCATCTCACTGTCCTTACCCAAGCAATATTCCCACTGACATCTGGAAACACTGAACCCAGGTAAGTTCTGGCAGGCTGAGCCTAAGATTTATTTTCACATTTTTAAAAAATACAGATTTTTATTTATTCATTGTGAATAGATTAAAAATACAGCATAAAGCAATATCATTGCAAAAGTCTTTAAAATATACAGTTTTTCCCTTCAAAAAAATGTCACAGAATAAGTTGTGAATATTTCTGTAAACAATTTCCATTTCCATATTATTGACAGTCCCATTTATTATATGGCTAAATCATCTGATACCTTAGGATAAAATGTAGTCTTCATCACCAAAAAGTAGTATTTGCAAACAAAGAATTAATTAATTTTGCACTGAGTTGTGTGAACATTTATATACCAGATCTACACAGAGCTGTCAGCAACTTTAGCAACTACTGAATTTAGCAAATTAAACTACCAAAAAGTGTCAATAATACACTCTACATCCTTTGCATGCACATTTTGGACACTTTCAACCTCCTCCCTACATGGTTAGTGGTGTTGTCACACATGCTTCCTTCTCAAGGAAAATCCCAAAGATTTGGCATCACCACCTTATGAAGGGAACAAATCCTTTTGTCTGATTTATAGTTCCCACACTGTATAGGTTCTGCCCAAAACAGAATATTCAACTGTTTACAGAGGTGAGGGGCTTCACCTTCCATTGACAGCTGATACCTTAATGCTATGAACTGAAATACCAAAAAATGCCACATCCCAGAGAGGCTTTAGGCATCTAAAGCAGAACTTTGGCTAGGCACTGAAAACATCCATCTGAATTGCAGTCCTTGGTTCTATTTCATCATGTTAGGTACCAAAAAAATATTAGGTCCAAAAATCTGGTCATTTTAGTACCTCACTACCTAAGACCAGCTGAGATCTAGAAATGAGACATTCCTCCATTAATGGGTGAAGAGCTTTGCTCTCACTCTCAAAACAAAAAGAAAACCAAAAAGGCCATGGGCACTGCTTTCCCACAACCTCTGCAATCTACAGCAAAAAGATGTTGCCCTGTGTTGCAAGGCTGCTCACAGCTCCAGCTGCCTGATGGTTACAGCACCAGCCAGAAGCACAACATCCAAGGGTAACTTTCCCCTCCCTCCTAGAAAGGATTCAAATTCTCTCTCAACCACCAGGAGTTCACCTCTTTCAGACAGTGGCAGTTGTTATTGACATCACCCTTGGATAATGTCTAAACAGCAATTCAAGATCCACTTGCCATAAAAAAAGAGAAAATGGGAGCATAATTTGATTCCAGTGACAGGCACTTGCACAGGAAAGAAGAACTGATTTCTGTTCCATGAACAGCTTCTGCATTTTACAAGAAACTAATATTCCTTGGCTCTGCATGAGAGAAATCCTGATCAATTCTGCATCATCTCATGGCCTGCTTAGCTTTACACCTGCCTGGCTGCAGTGGTGAGCATCACAGGTCATTCTGCACTTCACAGGGACTGCCCCTTGTGCACCTCAATTTACACCTCAGGACACTGCCAGGCCAAGGAGGCAGAAGCTTCCATCTCAAATCTCCTGCAAAAGAACTGTTAACCACAACCAAGGAACAGGAACAGCTTCTGTACTATCCACACAGATGGCACAGCAGCTTTGGAATAAAATACTGGATTTGAAGAAACTTATCTCTATGCAATGATAATTCAACCACCACCAGGTCTGTGTCCTCCCCTCACTGATTTGGATTAGGCAAAGAGGACACAAATTCAAGTGTTTTGGGGTAATACTGTTTTCCCTTTCTAACCAAAAACTCTTCTCTAAATAGTTTTTGCAGATAAAATACCATTTAAAAATATACTTAAACCATGTAAATTGTTTTCTCTACATAGAAATAGGTAAATCAACATCTCCTAACCTCTTCAAACATCCATCTGAAATGGTGGAAAACGTGTTCTCATTTTAAGTGAGATGATCTAGCTTCACTGAGATTTGAGATGCCACTGTAAAACTAACTTCAAATTACCCATATATTACAAATCTTGCTAATGTACATTATTGGACAAATACAAGATCAGTAGACTTTTATACAAATAAAATTATATATGGTGTAAAATGTGAAAATGAGAGAGGTAGCTGGATGCCTCACCTCATCAGGAAGATGAACAAATTTCTAATGCAATAGTGGTAATGAATAAAACATTCTACCCTGACTATCCTCACTACCAATCTGAATCATCTTCCCTACCCTTCCCCAAACTAAGGATTCCATCTGAAATTCATTTGAGAATAAGTGTCCAATAATGTCAGCAAATAGAATGGGACTACTTATTAGCATCAGTAGTGCATCTGTAAACTGAAAATTTACGTTCATGTGCAAATTTGGTGAGATACACCAAAAATGATCAAGAAATGCTGAGAATTTAGGAAAATGTTTTTCTGTATGTGGGGAGGAGAAGAAAAATGTAAACACACTGATCATTTGCTGTGTAAAAAACAGGACATGTAAAACCTAAACAATAAGGCCTCGTTTTCTTTTGTCAAAAAAACTAGGCCCCTCAGTTCTAACAGTAAAAAAGTATAAAAGGTTCAAGTGTGTGTGTATTACAGCTTTAAAACACAAACAGAAGTATGCTATGGCACCCTACATACTACTTACATTTAGATTTCTACCCTCAAAAAAAATTATAAAACTAAAATATGAAAAAAAAACCAACCTGGTAACATCACATAAAAATACATCTTTGTAGCTGCAAATGCAGCAAGTCTATAACAAATTTATACACAAGAACTGCTTAATTTCAGTGTCATTCTTCCATCATTGCCCAAGCCTCTTCTGCTTTCTGGTAGTACTGATTTGCCAGTCTGCCCTTCATGGCTTCCATGGCTGCTTCTGCTGCTTCTGTGTAAAGCTCACCTAGAGAGGAAACAGCATCAGTTATGTTGACAGAGTAAAGAAAGAATATGGCTTTAGCCTGAAGCAAATAAAGGACAAAGGGAGAAATGGAGGTCAGACTGCAGGGCTGGATGTGTATGGGTGTGTTTTAACAGTGTCAGAGTTACACCAGCTGGGAACCTGGCCTCTGCTCTTCAAATTATACAACTGGCTGCTGGTGGCTCCCCAATGGATCTGAAAGGACTGCAAACAGGACCAGCCTGGAGGAGCCCCCCAGGACTCCTACAGGTTACACAGCAACTAAGAGACTGTTGTGTAGGGCCTGGGAATCATGGGTGTAGCTCAAACTACAAGCAGCAACCTGCAGCTCAGGGGAGTGACCCAGAAGAGCAACCTCAGAGGGAGTGAAGGTTGCATGGCAGTGACTCAGTGTGCTCAAGATTGGACCTGGCACCGCCTTGTCTCTGCCAAGATCTCTTCTTCCACTGTTACATCCATCCTTGTTACACCCAGCACCATTAAATCTGAAGGTATTGACACTCTCTATGTTTTTTGACACCTGAAGCAAGAAATCTATTTTTGGGGTGCATGCTGGGGGAGAAGGGAAGGAAAAGCAAGACTACAGATAACAGAAACGAGGCCTCACCTGATCTCTGTGGATCCTTATCCAGGTTGAACCCTCCCATCATTAACATCTCTGCCTCCCTGGCCAGGAGCAGGTACCGGGGCTCATCCTGAGTGCCATCATATTCACCTCCCTCATCGTAGTCGGTCATGTTCAGCGCAGCGTTGTACCAGTGAAGTGCCTCCTTCCAATCCTGGGCCCTGAAGTCAAAAATAATTTCTGAGGATGGTTCCCTTAGGAAACAAATGTACTTTGCATTGGAGATTCAGCATCCCATTTTGTACTGGCTTTTCAGAGCGTTAATGCTCTCCAAGAAAGCAGATGTTCTCATGGAGACTCACTAACTGCACTACAACATTAGGTCGCCACAGCAAAATGAGGCTGGGGTCACTTTATGCAGGAATTACAGGAGAAAGTATCAGACTGAAGTGTTTTCCTGAACTCCAGAGTCTGAGCTTCATTATCAGTTGTATGGTTTTGGCATTTACATTTGTGAGAGCACCAACTTAGAAAAAAACCTCAAGTTGCAGAGTCTTGTTTCATAAATACTTTAAAATCAGTTATTTTACACACTGAGAATTCTTAGTGAAGTTCAATTAGAAGTTTAATGTTATTTGACAGTGGGAAATTTAAAGAGTATCACTATTGTGCAAAATGAAAACTCACATAAATAACAAAGACATGCTAAAATACAAATGCAGAAAAATCATTGCCCCAGCCTTGCCTCAGTGAAGTAACACCAAGTTAATCTACTCAACCATGCACAGTACCTGTCTGCACCAAGATTTACACCTGTATCATATGCTCTTGCTACCACAATCATGGAAGGCCGGTCTCCAGCTTCTGCTGCTCTCAGCAAGTAATTAAATCCTTTATTTCTGTTCTCCTTTGTATCCTAGTAAAGAAAACAAAACCTTTAAAATGCATGCTTCTGAAACCATCCCTTTACTATTAAATGCAGTTTCTCAAAGTCAGCAAGTATTTAGTATGTCTGAGAAATTGGCACAGCCACAAGAAACAAAGCAGCTGAACAGTAAAGGTGGCTTCAAAAGCTTCCCAAAGGCATGCAGGAATTTGCTGGCAAAACCAGAAAGAGGCAACATTTTTTTGCTGCTTTGTCCAAATCCTTAATTACAAAGTAATCTATTTTCTCTGAAGAGGCTACAGAACACCTAACTACAGTTTTCGTTCCATCTCCATTTCCTGCTATTCTTATGAGATTTTTACAATGGACCACAATTCTGCTTTTTGGCACCTTCCATACCTCGAGAATGACCTCAGACAGAATGTGATGTGGCAGCTGAGAGCACATGAGGCCCAACCCAACGATGGCTTCCAGCTCCCCACAGTCTGCAGCATGCTCCAGGTGGAACAGGGCTGACTCCCGATCCCATTCCTGGTCCTTCTCACAGAAGCGCCCGCCTTCATGGTAGCGAACCATGGCCAGGTGCACCTGCACACAATTGCACAGGAGAGACACAGCATGAGGGATCTGATGCTTCAAATCTGACACAGCACCAGGTAGGGATCTGATCCTTCAAAAGCCCTCTGTTCGTACTTTACCAGGTCTCAGAGCTAAGTCCTGGGGTAAGAGGAGGCTCAGGGGAAACCTTAGCACTCTCTACAATTATCTGAAAGGAGGCTCTAGCAAGATGGGGATCAGCAACTTCTCCCAAGCAGCTGGTGACAGGTTGAGAGGACATAGCCTCAACCTGTACCAGGGGAGGTTCAGGTTGGACAACAAGAAGATTTCTTCATGGGAAGGGCTGTTAAACATTGGAATGGACTGCCCAGGGAAGCGGTGGAATCCGAGTTCCAGAAGGTGTTCAAGAAACAACTGGACATGGCACTTAATGTTATGGTCTGGTTGACAAGGTGGTCATTGGTCAGAGGCTGGACTTGATGATATAAGAGGTCTTTTCCAACCTAAAATATTCTGTGAAAAACAGGTTTCTTCCCACATCAAAAGGTTTGAGAACACCTAAGGCTCCCTGGATATTCAGTAAGATTTACATCATGTTTTAGGAGGGGGCTTAAGGCCATACAAAACCCCTTAATTCACATTTCATTATCTGGAATGGCCTGGAGTAAGAGAGTCAGTCAGTCCATGCTCCCAGTTTTCAGGAGTTCGGCTTTGCCTGTGTGCAAGGTATGTGGGTCAGGCACAGCCACCCATCCCACTGCATCCTCCCTGTGTGACACCTCTGGAAATGCAGATTAACAACAGCAGGGCTCTTCCCAAAGGAGCCCAGAAGCTGCAAGGCCAAAAGCAAATGGAATTCATGGGTTCCTGAACTCAGATGTCCCTTATACAACATGGGTAGGTGACAGAAAGGTATAGAGGTGTTGTTTTCAACTGCACAAATAAATGCAAGCAGGGCAACACCTCTATATAAGTAATAAATACAAGATGTTCCTTGTTGGATAAAACAGTATCAGCAGACCCATCCTACCTTTCCAAGGACTGACTTCCCAATTTTCTTTTCAAGTTCTAGTGCATTGAGCCTCTGAATTTCTTGGGCAACACAGGATGGTCTGTGGATGTGGACTCTGGAAGAATTGTAAAGATTCCACTTCTCCACACTGACCTGAAATACAAAATACACAATTATTTATATTCAAAATTAAAATTCCCATTCATATAGATTACCATCAAGGAATCAAAGCCTCTATTAATATTGTTACCCAGTAGTAAATAGTGTATTTTAAAACACAGCTTTCAAAAGTCATGTTAGTAGCTGAATAATTGGTTATTACTCTTCATTAAAGAAATGGAGTAAGCCCCTCTATTTCTAATCCGAACATCATCACTTTGAAGAATCATTTCAACGTTCTGAATCAGAAGAAGTTACTTACACAATAAGCAACTGAATAGTCACACTGCAAGCACTGAAGTTACCCATGCACAAAAAAAAAAAAAGAAACCCATACTTTTCTGCCCAGAATTTCAGTTCCCAATACTTTAAATGCAGGTTGCATTCTAGAACTCTAGAAAAATGATATGTAACCATGCAGAAGACTACAGGCAGATACATGCACTGGCATTTCTCAGGAGGAGCAACATAAATGATGAAATTTTTGAACATAATGGGTCGGTGGGAAACAGTAGCTGAAAATAATCCTATCACAATTAATGTCTTTGCAGGTACACAGAGCAAATACAACAGGAAAGGCTGCTGGCACAGAACTTCAGTCTGTTAAAGCTGTTTCAGTTTTCTGAAACAGGAATATATAATAATTAAAAGGAAATTCTGAAAATCGTATCTAAATAAATTATTAATTCTTGTCAAAGCTGTTTTTTCTTTCCTTTCACAGTAGTTATTTGTTTTAGCTAATACCCAAGACCAATTAGCACAGAAGTTATACTTTCTAAAAGCATACAAGGTCTGTTCTTTCCTAACTCAGTTAGGTGACAGCAGCTCTCTTCTCTGTGTATCTGTTTCACATACTGTGTGTTTTTAAGAAATCATACAGGATATGATTTCAACTACAGAACAACTACATACAGGATAGAATTCCAAAAGTAAAGTGTAGAAAGGAAATATAATTTAGCTGGGTAGAAAATAAATTCACAGAACTGTAATTTTTTTTTGAAAGTGAGAAACCCACACATAATCACTAATTTATGACAGAGGTGACAATTTGTTTCACAGTACTTCTTTCACAAGAAAACAAAGACAAAATATAAAAGGAAATAACAGAGTGGTAAGTTGATATTAATAAATATTTTCTGTAGCTGAAAAGGAAGGGAAACCAACATCTGGTTTAGTGATATGGTTAGGTGGCAGATGAGTGGAACAAAGGACAAGCAGAGCAGCAAACTCAGTCTGTGAACATTTCTGCTTTATTTACCCTTGCAGAGCTTCCCAAACTGTCTTCATCAGACTCCTGCCTCCGGTTGTTGTTTGAATGGCCCTACGTTGATGTAGAGATTTGCATCATTCATTTTGCAGCAACTGACGTGTGCCAGATATGCCTCTAGACTATTCCTACCTTCCAGAATTAATAGTGACAGTGAATTAATGAAGACCAAAACTGTTTCCACTGGATCCATTTCTTTCAGTGATATCACAATGTATTAAGACTCATACCAAAATGATAAAGAACTTGGCACACGTGGGCTTTAATCCCATAAGCTGGAGATGCCATGACAAATACCTTGCCAAAGGAGGTGACAAGGTATCTCTAGAAGCAGTATTCTCTTTCCTGTCTTCTAATTAAATATCTTAAGATCTCCAGGTCAAAAAACATTTATTTAAAAATTTTAGAGGAGTAAGCAAGTAACCCCTAGGAATTCTAAAGTTCCATATTATTACCTGACAACAACATTAAGTTCTGTAATATTTCAAGCCATACAAAGTAGAGAAGGTAAATTGGTCTGAAAGTAGATCATATTCATGGATTCCACATGACAAGAAGATGGTTACACATCCCAAATGCAATATGTAATACTTTAAAAACCCACATAACAACATCTAATCAAATACGATATTTGAAATTAAGCTACTCATTACAAATCATCTTTTTCCTGTAAGAGTGTCATTCCCAATATGAATAAGTAATTTTGCAATGTGGAGGAATTTCTTTGTTTCCTCTGTTTTCAAAGTCTAGATCAGGATCAGATCTAGATAAGAAAGGATAAAAAAGAAGATTCTTCTACAAAAGCAGTTTAAGTATGAACAGACAGGTTCTTACCCTATGATCCAGATCTTCTGTCTCACTTCTCTTTTCACTGGGATATCCACTGTCTCCACCATTTTCAAAATCCTACAGAAGTCAAGTACAGAACAGCATTAGCATTACACACTTGGTAAGGACCTCAGCTAGACATTTCTCACAGGGCAAACAGTTTGCTCTTTAAATGAAAAATACTGGATGGTTGTACTGGATGAAAATACTCCTTCTACCTCTGTCAGAAGGAGCAGGACTTAATGATAAATAAAGTGATCTAAGATTGTCTTCTCCCTTACATACATTAAAACAAATCAAGGACTTTCATATTTTATCAAATCAAGAATCCACTAAATATAGTTTTCAGCTTCAGTGATAAACCAGTAACTGACAGCCCCTGGCACTAAGGCCCAGCACTGGAAAATGCCCATTGCAAACTTCCTGCACCTCCTCAGGCAAGGTTCTCTAACATCCCTGGTACCAGTATTTGCAGAGACCTAAGCCACAGGGATTCTTTAGCTTTAATACCACAGCAGCTGGGACAAGCACCCAAGACACAATATGCAGGCAGGGGAACAGGCACATGCTTTAAGTATCCATTAAAATACAGCAGATGCAAATAAATTTCTGGTGGCAAAATAATAAATACTAAAATATTAAGATAAAATATTCTTCCTGTACTAGAAACAGCAAGTGCACAGAGGTAATATGATCTGCAACAAGAGAAATAGGCAGAGTACCTTTATGTGCTTCTACTGAACAAAACCTTTGGGGAGTTTTATAAAGATACATTTTATTAGGCAACTGCAGCCTCATTTTCTGTTGGAAAGACACTCACCCTTTTGTTGTCAAGCTGATCGAAGTTATCTACTTCACTGAACACAGGCCAATCTAGGAGACAAAAAATACTTGCTGTTATTATAAGGATAACATGCTTGAGGAAAAAGCTCTAGATATCATAATTTTATTGCTGTTTTTTTCACAGAAGCATCTGTGCATTAATTATCTACATAGAAGTATGTTCAGTTTCACTTCTGCTTAAAGAGGAGCACTACAAACTGTTCTGGACTAAATCAATGCTGTTGAGCTTAAAAACAAAGTAAGACAAAACCAAAACAAGACAAGTCCAATGTTCAGGAACCCCCCAGAGGTGATGTATGAGAGGCTCACTCACTAAGCACGTCCACCTTGTGGCTGTGAGGGGTTGCAGAGGAGGGAGAGCAGGGCAGGGAGTCAAATGCCACATCACTCATGCTCTCATCCCCGGAGGTTTCCGACAGGCGGAAGAGCAGGGGGGGGCGGCTCCCGGACACCGTCCGCACCCGGCTGCTGCCGCACTTCTCCTCCGTGCCACGGAGAATTGTTTGAGCAGACTCCTTGGGAAATCAACGAGAAAGTCCTGTCAATAATCCTTCTGTGGACTCTAAGCATGCTCTACAAGCCAGTGTGAATGTTTATTAGCAGTCCTCTATAAATATACACGGGTATCCAGAAGCATTTGCTTTGAAAAGTTCTACACTGCAGCAAAATATCAAAGCCTGACATTTTTACTTATTTAGGACTGAGTTTCATTCCAAGTGTTACATCAAGTCCCACTGCCATCAAAATACACTGAAACTGAGATCAGTTTGCAACAAGCATCAAATCAGGTTTGTGAGATCCAAAATTTATAAATTATTTCAGCATTCTAAGATCTACTTGGTCCCAAATATACACTGATTTCAAGGTTCCCTGTTAATTAAACTTTTTCATCAAACACTTACAAGCAATTTTTTATTATAATCCAAGGCATCTTTCTCTTTGGATGAAAGATCAAATGGTGCAAGCCCCATGCTTTTGCAGATGTTGTTGCAGAAATGAGAATGAAAGAACAAGGCCATACCTCGAACACCTAAAGCATAAAAAAAAAGTTAAGAAAGGGTTTACTCTAATATTATATTACAATTTACTTATTAAAAGCTGGAAGTCTCAAAGCTTTTCCTAAAAAGCCAAGAGAGAGAAAATGCTTTGTAGCACACAGCCTAACCCACTTCCATTTCAACACCTGTAAGAGCTTTTTACTCTCTCTCCATGAGAGAGTGAAAGTACTGAGAAAAATCGTGGAAAGCTATGTATGAACAAGATACAACAAAAGACTGAGAAGTGTGTCTAAATTTGATCCTGCTTACAAAACTTGCAGTGTCCTATGAACAACTTCATATGTAGACACTTGGAACTTCAAAAATACATGGTGCTTATTTGTCTGCATTCAGCTGTATCCACTCCTGCCATGTGGCAAGGAAACGAAAGGCCATGATTATTGTTCTCACAATGTAAAAACTACTTAATTACATTACTTGTTTAGGAGTAGGCCAGGAGACATGGGCCACAATCAGCTCTCATTTTAAGATTGCCCTTTTATGACAGCTGACCTGTACAGGATTCCTCACAACAGGACTTCCCCAGCTGTTTGCAAGGGAAACAGGAATGTGTCAGCTCACCCAGTGCAGTGGCTACTGGGAAGAGCTAGGAAGAAAAGAGAAGCACCCTTTAGTGAAACAGAATGATTGATTTTTACCTAGGTTGCCATCTCCAAAATCTGTACCACTCTCTGTATGGATCTGAGGGTCTGTGTAAAGATCTCCAACTCCCTGGATATCAACAACAATGAGCTGGTGTCCTGAGCGCTCAAAGGTGAAGTGACTGAAGGCCTGGAAAAAACCACAGAAGATGTCTGAGAACACTCTCCCTTCATCTACTGGAAACAGCAACACAAATTTCCCTGTTAAAAATGGGAAGAGAAGTCTGATAACCCTATCAGTGAAATATAACTGGTATAAATATCATGATGAAAGCAGCAAGAGACCAAAAGCATGTAGTGTCCTGTCTCTCCAACCTGCTCCAACTTGCAGAGAGGATAAAAAAGGCAAAGTGAAAAGCAGCAGTGGGCACAGGCAGGGGAAAGGAGATTCCTTAATTCCTCATTTTTGTACTAGAGATTGTTTTCCACTACAGTCTTCACCTTAGGTAGTGGGGAGCTGGCTGGCAGAGAGAAAAACAGTGGGCTCTGCTCTGAAGCCAGTGCAGAATAACTTCTGTATAAACATTCAGGCTGTGCCTGTGAACCTGCAAGCTCTGCATCTCTGGGACACTGCTTCCTTCTGCCAACAACCATTAGCTCTGCCACAGTTTGGAGAAAGAGCCCATAAATAAATGTGAGCATCCAGACAAATTCTTCTTCCCCTTTGAGTGATTCCCCTGTGCAACTGCTCTGTGCCTACATTTGTGTATCAGATAATGAAATGCACATTGGTGCTCTTGAAAAAACATGTTTCAAGAATCAGGTACAAAAAGCCCTTCTCTTTAGAATAAAGTTGAGATATTAGGAATCTTCTGGGAAGGTCTCCAAAAAAGTGTTGCCAGGCCTGGGGGAGGTGACTGGTGGTGATAGACAAACATTTTAACTGCAGCAAATACCAGGGAACATTTTGTTCCCAATCCGTGAAAGCACAGCACTGATTCAGTGCACAAGTGACAGCCCAGAACACAAATTCTCTGCTTACATTAAGCCTCATGACAAATACCTTAAAAATAGTGGAAAAAATGTAAAGAACAAAACTCCCAAGGCCCAGTAAAATACCTCTTTTTTATGCTCACCACTTTACATTTTTCAATAATATTTTATATTTATTTTACAAGATTCAAGAATCGCTTGAAATCTGTCCTTGTATTTCTATATGCAATCTCAGATTCAGCTATTCAGAGGCTGCAGTTAGAAAAACTGACACTTTTATATGGA
The DNA here is from genome assembly GCF_037042795.1 of Molothrus aeneus. Classification (NCBI taxonomy): domain Eukaryota; kingdom Metazoa; phylum Chordata; class Aves; order Passeriformes; family Icteridae; genus Molothrus; species Molothrus aeneus. The sequence continues at coordinate 9,241,932 of NC_089661.1, read as the reverse complement.
AATGAACTAGATTTATTTACATGAGTTGGATACCAGCCACCTCTTGTGTATTACGTGAGGAACCAAAAGACAATTCACTACATAGTACATGAGAGATCTCTTCACTGCCTCAATCTGAAGAAAGTTTGAAACATTTTGATGCCTGCAGTTATAATTAGAGTCAAAGGGCTTAAGGTTTCCAAAGAGTATTAACCCTGTTCAACTCAACTGTAATCAACTGAAATCCAATAAAGAAGCACTCAGCGCCTGAAAGAGCAGGCCCCAAGTAAGGGGCAGACAAACTGCAAATAGAGAAATTCATCTGGCATTGTACTGCAGAGCCTGCAGTTTCCTTTCTTGGCAGTAATGCAAGACCTCTGGAGAGAGCCCAGAAATTCTCTGCAGCAGTTTCCATGCAAAGCATTAAACAAAGCCTCACTTGTGGAGTCAGACGAATGTTATCGTCTCGCACAAATCCAGAATTTGAGTTGTATTTGATGTATTTGCCCTCAATGTAATGTTCCAGATGAAAAAGAGGCTTTCCAGGCCTGTTCTTCATTTCAATAATACAGGTCTGCACTATATCCACCTGGGGAGGGAAAGAAGATAAACAGTGACTAACAGCATACTGTCCTCAGATCAAAGTGTGTGTGAATCCTCCAGCTGGGAAAACTTTCCCAATGCAAGAAACTGAACAATTGCAAAGATCCTTCTGTTTAACAAGGGGGTGGGGGAAGAGTCATGTGCTTCACAAGTTATTGGAGGAATTCCATAAATTAAAAGCAGTCACTTCAAAACAGCTCACTTCTGCAACAAACCCCTCTGAAAAAATTCTTAACAAGTGCTGGCTTTCTATTTTATCTTGTGGGTACCTTAAGAGTACTCTGCAAAGAGTTTGCACCCAGAGAGTAAAACATACAGTCACTACTGCACAACTCAAAGAAATGCATTTTCAGAGAAGGGCTGAGGGTATCTACTGTTCAGGTATCTCTGTATCCTGCCTCACCTTCTCCCTCTGTCTCACACACATTCCCAAAGCAGAAATCATCACAACTCTCACTCCATTTATATATTTTCTCCAACATGGCATTTAAAACTTCTAGATTTGTAGATTTCTCTCTGTGTGCTTCACTGTAGACCTCACCTTGCTGTTAGGAGCCAGGTAGTCATTAACTAACCCTCAGAGGGGAGGCAAAGCAAATATCCCCCATATCAAAATCACTAATTTTGGCCATTAAAATTGCTAAGGCTTCCAGCAGGTTTCCAGCTCTTTTCAAAAATCATTGCTAGTTACATGTTTGGGCAGGTGTAGAAGATTTAAGCATCCACCCTCCTGGAGCACTAACAGCTAAGTGCTTGCTGAGACTGCTGCTGGCAAAAAATTCTGTGACATCTCTGGTTATCACAAAAGCAGCTGGGCACACATCAAAGAGAGCAATACAAGCATCATTTTATTTTGGTTTTCAGTCAACAGCTAAGGACAGTCAGACATTCACAAACACACAGCCCCTAGTCTTGGAAATATAAAGCAATTTCTGTATTTACTCCATTCAAAATCAGCTATCATTTAACAGAAAACATAGAAGGGCAAAAGAATCTATCCAAGCATTTAAATGTGATGGAATGTGAACAAATAATTCCCTCTAAATTATGTCTGAAAACCAACCCAACAGAAGAACAATACTGCATTTTTGCTTAGCAAGATCTTTGAATGCACCTGTTTCGGTGGCTTGTGCCGGTTGTACTCTTCTCCCCAGAGTTTGGCTTCCATCTGCAGTCGGACATCCTCAAAATAAACATCCCTGCTCACACTCTCTATGTATTGCTTGGCAACATAATTATAGGCACCTTTCCAGTTCTGAGTGTGTAAGAAGTTGGACAGCTTTTTTCTGAAAGATAAATCAATCGTTGGTGAAAGGAAACCCAAGGATTTTAATTCAATCTTTCCTATTTCCTTGCCTGCATGGACAGAGCCAGGCTCCAAGATGAGCATTACCCTCAGGCATTTACCAGGTATTTCACCTGAAATGTGAAGCACAGGAAAGGGACAAGGGAAAATGAAACATCCCATGGAATGGCTGGGATGTGCCAAACTGTTTGGTTTAGCTGCAGCTACTTGTGCTCTGAACTTTCTCCTTTTCTCAATTCCTTTCCCTTCCTGTTCCTCTCAAACCTGGAGTATGAAGGGCTGGTGCCTTGTCAATAACCTGTTCTAATGTCAACAATTATTTTCTGCAGAAATTAACAGGGAGTGGCCTTTCAAACATGAACTGAGAAACCTCTCCTGGGATAAAAGCAATCTGCTGCTTCTCCACACACAGCAGTGACTGCTCAGTAACCCACATACTCCCAAAAGGAAAACTGCACCTGACAGTTGTCATGATGCAGCTTTTCCCTTTTGTTGATGTGCAAATCTTTAACCCACAGATCCCTCCAAAGCAGGGGGGCTGAGGCAGGGGGTGTGGTAGTGTGTAGCACAGGAAAACTTTGATAAGAAAGGATCTGCTGGCTGCCAACAAATGCATTAGGCAGGTGCTTTAATTAGTAGCAGCCCTCAAACACTCAACCCTTCCCCCTCGCTCTTCTTCCTCTCCCTGCCAAGAACTTGGTGCAGAGGTCTTGGTACAGGGGACACTCTACAGGCAAAGCAAATTCATGCTGCCTGTCCTCCTGTAGGGATGGGCACACAGTCACAGCAACAGAGGCCTTGGAAAGAATGAACAAGGAAAGGAGGTAGGAATTTCAGCCAGATCCCAAATCTTGCCAGTTCTTCAAGGAACACACTCCTCTGCATAAAACAAGCCAGCTCATGTTTTTCTAAAGTCAATATTCTCACGGTGGTTCATTGGGCCATGGGCAGTTGTCTAAAAACTTGCAGAGTTACAAAAATCTAGGAGAGAGCTCCAGATGGGAAATATCCCTGTACCACTGACACATATGGGAAACCCAACAGTAGAAAGCTGACATTCAAGTTATGCTTTTTTAGTACCAGAGGTTAAGGCAAAACTGCTAACAAATTTCTATTTACGGCATTACTCAAAATATTGTGTAATGGGGACTTTGGTAAGTAACAACAACTAAAAGCAATGTCAGCAGCTGAGATTTGTTATTTCCTAGGCTTCATCCACCACTGTATCCAGCTGTCTTTGCAGGAACAGAACCACCTGCATGAACTGATACTGAAGTGCCAATGCCAAACTGGAGCAGTATGGGGTTACTTTTCTTCCTTTTTGCTCAAGTTCAAAACATTGTATTTCCATCTTTCAGGAGTGTCTTTCTAGAGCTGAAACCACACATGAAGTGCAGTTTCTCTGGATTCCACATGTGGGAAGAAGGGGGAATGATTTTAAACACACACTCCCTGACATTTTCCAGGAAACATTTATTTCCAGAGCTTGAAAGGGGTGGGGTAATCTCTTAGCACACACCAATTTATAGCTGGATGCTGATCCCCACAATAACATTTGATAACACTCTCCAAGGAAGGAAAAGTTCCTCCTCAGTCTTCCCCCACACTTTATCTTTCTGGGAAGCACAGCTGTTAGTGTTCAAGTTCTGCCTTACTCAGAACATTATTCTGGTATATCTGATGCAAAGCAAACTCTAGGAGGATAACCTTCTTCACCAGTGGAGGCTTTTCCAGTTGAGACTGCACCAACCAGATATTCTTTCTCTTTTCTGTGCCTAGCTACAGGCCTCAAGTTGGTCTCCAGGCTGCACACACCTATGAGCTCATATCAAATTTTAAGATATTTTAGCACACAAGGGACACAGAAATTAAGTGGCTGTTACTATACTTTCATGAATATTTTGCCTCCCAGGGATGGTTGAAGTACAACACTCAGAGGACATTCTCCTTTCTGAACCCCACTCCCTGCAGGTGGAGTCACACAAACAGGGATAAACCTCTCAGCAAAGCCTTTTAGAAAGGAGTCGAGCTTTACACAATTTCCAATATATCTGAGTGAAATTCCAGTCACCACAGAAAAAAATACTGCAAGGAGGCCCACAGAGATGAAGTGGGCAGATACTCACGTTCTGAAACACTCTCGCATTGCTCCACGGCCGAAAGGCTGGAGAAAAGAAGAAAACAAAAACCCAGCATTGCCATTTCCACGAAGTTCATTTCTAACCAGTAAGAGACACAACCATGACTTCCCCTTTATACCATGCAGAAAGCAGTTTTCAAACAGGGTCTATAGAAATTTCCTCAAGGAAAAGTGAAAATCCACTGGTAGTGTGGGTATCTGGGGAAAAGGCATTTGGATGAACTCCCCCTCCCCATATCCCATGGAGAAGAAATGGTATGTCTTTTAAATAAACTATTTAAATTCTCTCCCTAGCTGGGGGTCAGCTCTGTGTGACTGCCTACAGAAGCTTCACAGACTTCATGCTCTCTGCACTTAGGCTTCAGTATAGGATGTGCCAAAGAGAGCATCATCTCCCCAGATGCCAGATAGCCAGCAGCACAGAGCAAGGACACCCCAACACACAACCAACCCCAGGACTTAACTGGGAAAGGACAGTGCCCTCACATACAGAAAATCCAGTTAGTTTTCATTCTAACAACAGAAATTATTTGAAAGCACACAAAATAGGAGGACTACTGCCAGGCAGGGAAATTATGCCAGAAGGAAATGGGAGGGGTGACATGGAAGGGAAATCACTGGGAATGGAACAAATGTCTCATGTTGCTGACAGGGAAGGTCTGACTCCATTTTCTACTCTATTCTGGAGAGAAGGATACAAAGCAAAAGAGGTTGGTGAAAAGAATTACACCGAGACTTCAGAATTTCTATAAGGAAAACATCTTGCTGCCACTATTCAGGAACAGAAAGAAAATGACACACTTGCTGTTAGCAAACATGAAGGACAGTGTGATCTTACTTGAGAAGCCATCTTGATAAGGACTTCATCTTCAACCCAGTCCCCAGTAACAGCATTGTACCTGCAAAATCAGGAGATGCATCTCAGAAGAATGCAAAGGGAACCCAAATCCTCCCATTTCCAGCACCTATCCTTCCTTATCTGTACCTGACCCTAGAAAGTGCTGCTGCCACTCCCACACAAAAGCTTCCAGTCTTCCCACTACACTCTGGCCCTCCTCATTTTGGGCAGGCAAGGAGAAACACATTTAGCTCTTTGAAGAGACACTGAACCCTCCTGTCAATGAGCAGACTCTGAAGCAGAATCTGAACTTCTGTAACACTACAGATCAGGCTTCATCTGCTTTGAAGTTAAACCTCCTCTGTGATGCCTGGGCAGCACACTGGGGGCAGGAAGGGCCTCACCAAGCTCTGCACACTGGACAGGTTGTCTGTCCCAAACCTGTCCTTGCATAAGCCTGGTTCTGGCTGGATATTTGCCTTGGGGCTGTGAAGAATGTGAGCAGCACCAGCTGTGAGACACAGTGGGGCCAGGAACTGCCCAACACTGCACTGAGGGAGGAGCGAGTCCCTGCACAACCCTGTGATAATACAAAGAGTACAACTGTGGCTTCTCCCCACCCCCTGAACTCCCAACACAGTGAAAGCCAAACTGGGAACCACAGCAGCTGAGTCATCAACACATGATTGTTTCCAGCCTGGTTCCCCCAACCTGCACAGAGGAATTCATGCATGCAGACTCCCTGTATTCTCACTTATACATTATGTACCACCCCAGTTTGCAGCAAATAAAGAGGTAAAAACAAGAGTATCAGAGGCATCTCTTTTTAACAGGATATTGAGTAGCCCAAAACTAAAATTATCACTTATTTGTATTTTAAAAAATATGCAAACTATTTCAGGACTGTGTGGCTGACCATGGACAGATGTAGGCTATGGGAAGAGCAGCACTGCATGACTGGTATGGGGTTGGAAGGGAGGCCTCCCCAAACACTGATGCTAAGTGGTGATTAACTGGCCTCTAACCCCTAACCCTTCCTCCCAGAAACCCGTGTCTGTAGAGGAAATATTTTGGCAAAGCTCATGTTAAAGCACTGAAACCAGTTTCAGGGCCAAACTCCCTTTTAGCACGTAGACCACACTGAGCTATTCTGGGCTTTATAAGGATTTAAATTCCTGCCACATGCAACAATACTGCATGGAGCAGCAGAATTGAAACTGCTATTTTTAGGAAAGTTGTGGAGGGTTATGTTGCTTTCTTCCCCAAACTATTTAAACTAACTATGCTTCCTCTTGGGACTAATCACCTTATTAGATTACATTTATGGCATTCACAAATCAACCAGAAAATACTTTTCAGCCTTGTTTCCTCTCTACACAGTGGAAGTCCTAGATACTGCTTAGGTGGAAGAGAAAGTGTGACAATGGTTTGCTGAAATGTTTATTTTTGATGATGTGCAGTATTTACATATTCCTGGTTGAGGAATATGTAAAGATTGAGTTAAGACCCACTCACTTTGGGCACCATGAAATTTCTTCAGCCAGATATTTACAAACTCAGCCCTTGCACAAACCAGCAGTCCTACTGAGTATCAGCATGCAAGGCAGAAGAGCCACAGACCTGTAACGAGTGGCATGCTCTGTCTCAACGTCCTCCAGATGAAATTCTGCCCAGGGATCAGGCATGTGCTTGGCTTTCTCAATAGCATGCTTCCAGGTTTCCTGAAGAAGTTATAGATTGGCACTTTATTTATAATCAGCAGCAGCTCACAAAACCAGCACTTTCTAGAGCCCATCAGGATCCCAATGCTATGGAGATGTGCAATTACCCAAGCCCCCAAAGCACTGCTCAGAGCAGGGACCAAGTAGTACCAAAGACAACTCTGACATTTTAATAATTTCAATTATAATGAAACCCAGCTCAGATATATAAAGCATAGATTTCAGTTCAACTTGCACCCTTTGAAGTTACTGAGAACAGAACCTGGCACAGTATATACCAGATACAATTTACAAAACCTGTGGTAATTTGCAGATATCTCTAACATGCTCTGCAAATAGCAGTAAGGCACACCCAGATGATATTAATCCACCTTTTCTGTTTTGATTTTTAGCTTTTCATATGTAGCAGCATATGCTGGTTTTGCATGCATAAGAGTAAGTACAAAAAAGTCCATTGAAAATAAAACCAATATGGATAAAGTAAGAAGTTCTGTGAACCCCAGGGTCCCAGACTGTGCTCAGTATGAGAAAGAAGAAATTAGAATGTTGTAAAAATTGATTATTATAACGATTCCAGACAAGTAGCTATTTCAATGTTCACCAAGTCAAGAGTAAAATATCAAAGCAGTTTTCTGGAGTACAAACAGTCTCTCTCTACCAGTCAATTTGGATGCTTTACTCTTAACATTTTGTTCTCCCTCTCTTACATTGTGTATTTCCAAGAAAACTGGAGATATGATCCTGTGATGTGCCAAATGCCTTCTGCAAAGTGAGCAGGAGAAAAAGCACTCTGCACCCTGCCAATAAAGAAGTATTGAGCTCTGAGATATTATTACTGCCTCTCTGACTGAACTCCAAGTTTGCAAAAACAGTAACTTTTAAAATGTTGTGATTATTTTTTATCTTCAGGAATTAAAATCAGTCCTTTTTTATACAAAAAATACACTTAAAATTTGTGTCAGCAATGGCATCAAGGAAGTTTTTGAAGCAGCTAAGCTTTAAATGTTCGTTTTTATTTGGAATTTCAGATTTAACCATGCATACCTTGCAAACAATTTAAATACTCCCCTGACAATAATGACACAAAATGAAAACAATACTACATTAAAGAAAATGACTTTAAAGGACTTGTTGAGAAAGATTTTCTACATGTTTCCTAAGAAAATGAAGTTGCCTCAGGTCATGCAATGACAGCTCATATGGACCTGAGAATTTGCATACTTAAATACCTATGAGAGAAATAAGGAGAGACAGCAACAAGAACTTCTTGGTTGATCAGCTGTATCAAATCGTCCTTGGGTAGATTCCCTCTCCAAAAGGTGATTTGTGCTCATGTTAGATGATAATTTAAATAAGTTAATTACTTGTGCTTGATCATTTGAGGTGCTTTGTACAAAAGCCATATCCTAATTGTCAAACAAACACTAGTTGGATTTCATGGAAATGGTGCTAACAGTGCAATTTTTCTCCTGCTGGAGGCATATGGCTGCCACACAGTGAAATTTCAGGGTAGAGAACACAGGATGGGTATTATTCCATTTAACAGGTACCTCTTCTAGTTTGGACTTGATGACTCTTATGGGCTGAGGCAATCATTCCTCCCAAACAATAAAATAATGAATAAAAAAAAGTCCATAAAAGGAAAAAAAAAACAACAAAACCAAACAAAAAAAATCATAATGCATCCATTAGATATGGTGTTGACATTTTCTTTTGAACCTACCCGACCATGGTCAACCACAGAGCCATGCTTAGAACGATGTTGTGTGTCATTCTAAAGGATCCATGAGAGACATGAAAGTAGGAAAATACATGTGATAAGACAAATGATTGACAAAGAGTACTGGTTCTCTTTGTTAGTAAAAAAAAAGAAACAAAAAACTTCCAGTTAAAAGCCACTCTTCAATTTATATTCCCAATTTAAGTTCCTTCTTAGAACATCTGTGAAGAAACCTATTGAGGTAAGTTGGTAATTTTTTAAATTAGAAAGTTATTTATTAAAAGGGTATTGCCTATTAACTAGTTAATGAAACATTGCTGAGTCTGGTTTAAAGCAGAGAGCTAAGTTCTCTATCTGGCTCTGCCTTTCATTATCAATGGCCCACACTGCCTTGCTTCAGCCTTGAGGTCAGACAGGCAGACTCTGCTAGGCCAGGCTGTGGGGTTAGGATGCCATCAGCCCTGCCTGTCTGCTTCACTGTGCTGGAAATCACCAGCCCTGCAGCTGAAACAGGAGATGGAGAGTGGCTGGCTCCACATCTCAACACAAAGCAATTTATCTGTGATAGAACCTACCATTCCAAACTAGACATTGTAGAGACCAAAACATGGGTACAAACATTCTGCAGAAGCAAAATGACAGCTTAGGAAGGAGGAAATAATTGCAATTTCTGAAGTCCTTATCAGTTTTATCTCAGAGCACATGACTCAGAAATTGCACTGCAGACCCAGAGGCAAGTGTTTAGTACATGTTAAAATGTGCACACAAATGAACACTAAGCTCTCTACCAAGTCTTAACTTGCTTAGTTTAGCATACACCAACATCTGTCCCATTTCTATACTAAGCTTTTGCTCCTCACCTTCCTTAGGCCTATGTACCTTTTAATGTTTCTATTAACTAGCTTTGGCAAAAATGTTCCTGCAGACAAGCCAGCTTCACTTTCAATGTGTTACTCACTATGTTACCTGACTGAAATAAACCCCAGTATTTTTTCACAATTGAAGCATGCATTAGGCATAACCAAGATTTTAGAGTATCTATTAAATAAATGTTAATATCTATAATAAGAAATGTGTTCATAAAACACATTAAATGTAGGAAAATCTAAGAGACATGATGCCAGTTTAGCATGTAAACACAAACAACAGAACACAAACTGTTTATTTAGATATGTAAGTTACAGAGTGGGTGTCACTTGAGGCTCCATTGCCTGGCCTGACCTGTGTGAAGGGAGCTGAGTGAAAAAGGACACACTGCCAAGGAAGCACCAGCTATAGCCCCTCTGACCTCCCTGCAATGCTGTAGCTGCTGTTCATCCCAAAAAGGTCAGATACAGCTTGGGCACACTGTCAGGAGCTACTGGCAGTGTGATGCCTCATGCCCCAGCATGACAGTCAACGTGTCAAAAGCTCCCTAAGAAGGAGCTATAACATAAAAACTTATCCTTATAATTTTATAATTTACAATTTTATTTGTCCAGCTAAAAATATCACAAATTAGCAAAATTCATAATAAATTATCTTCTGACAGGCCCCAATTTTTGTTACACCAATTGTATTTTCTTTTGAATCTCCCAGTCAACATACTGCATTGTAAATGGTTTGATCCTAATGGCAGTGAATTTTCTCCTGGACTGAGTGGAGGAAGATCCCCCCACTGAACTGAAAGGGACAGTAAGCAATTCCATGGCAGTGTCAGACTATTGGCTTAATGGAATTAACTGCAGGTCTGGAAAAAACAGATGAGTATCTTAATTGAAAAGTGTTAGTTACAAGAGATGAAGCAGTTAGAAAATGTCTCATGCCAACTAAGTAATGAAGACTGGAGCCAATACTCACCTTAAAGCTAAAGCTTCTGGGAGAAGAGCTTGAACTGTACTGCTCAGCTTTTGCTAAGCTGCTGTAATAATTGTCTACTTTGGTATTGGCAGACTTGTTAGAAACTGGATCATCAGTTATTGGACAGATAAAATAATTGTCTTCATCATCACTATCAGCATCAAGATAATTCCCAGAGTCCACTGCAGTTGGTCTGGCATGATCAATCCCTTCCATACGGAAAATCAGGTCCTCGTCTGCCATGTTTGCAGGAGGCTGGTTTAACTCCTGCCAGGACTGGAACACCCACTACTCCAATGCACATGCAAACAGGGGGAGAAGCTGGGTGAGAGGAGAAAAGGAAAAGGTTGTTATTAAAAAAACAAATAATGTTTGACACTGCATGACACAGCATGACACTGACAGAAAAGAAATATATTTGCATCTGGCTCTGTAAAAGTAATCCTCAAGTACCTACGTGTAGTTTTGAACACCTCTGCTAGAGCTGGTGAGAAGCAGCATTCTGGTTTTAAACTGCTACAGGACAGAGAAGAGGAGCTTGGTAATCTCCTCCTCCAAATGTCTTTATTCTTCCTTATATGAAATGCTGAGTTTCACAATACTGGTTTTAGAAACTTGAGAGAGTTTTACCTCAACTACCACAGACAAATTTTCAAATCTTTTCAGGACAAGTCTTCTCAAGCATATTCTGTACAAATTATCAGTCAAATGAATTAGAGAGTATTGTAAGAACAACACAGAAAAATTTTCCACAATACACAAGACTTAAGATGGCTTTTAGCTTACATACAGCCAATGGGCCACAGGTTGCTGAAAGTGTGGCACACTGCAGAAAAATGAGGTGGAGGAACGACTAAAGCCCTTGGAAGAGGTGGAAGTTTACACAGATACTCTGGAAATACTGGCATGTACAAAATAGAGGATTAGTGAGAATACTCAAAATTTGGCCCTGATGCTGGCTGAGCAACGGGATTTAATTTAAAACAGACACTTCTAAGTGTCACATTGTTTAGTTCTTCACCCACCCAGCAAAATCCCACAGCTAGTTGAATAAAACAACCACACACAAAGGTATTCAGTTTTGCTTTACAGTTATTCCTCAGCCCTTTGCATTTTCAGTTTTCTTTCTGCACAAAACAGGAAGATGAATGCACTGCTACAGAAGCATTCATAGCTGCTGACCTCACTCCCCAGTTACTGAGAAAGTGGTCACCACAGAAACAGTGCCTTAACACGAGGCAGCTTTCACCAGCAGCATTATCCTGCTGGTTACTGCTCTTCTGACGGGGACAGCATTCCCACACTTCAGGCAGCAACACAGCAACTCCAGCACTCCACGAGGCAGCAGCTGCTCTGGAACACCCCTGCTGGAGGAGGTCTCAGCCAGCTCAGCTCAGCTCACCTCACTCTGCACTGCAGCAGCTCTGGAGGGCCCACCCGCTCCTCCAGCAAAGACCACGGGGAGCTGTCACTTCTGGGAAGGGGCAGTAGCACACACCTGGCAGGGGAAGGTGTCACTGCACACACACACCTGGCAGGGGGGAAGGTGTCACTGCACACACACACCTGGCAGGGGAAGGTGTCACTGCATACACATCTGGAAGGTGTCACTGCACACACACACCTGGCAGGGGAAGGTGTCACTGCATACACATCTGGAAGGTGTCACTGCACACACACCTGGCAGGGGAAGGTGTCACTGCACACACACACCTGGCAGGGGGGAAGGTGTCACTGCACACACACACCTGGCAGGGGGGAAGGTGTCACTGCACACACAGCTGGAAGGTGTCACTGCACACACACACCTGGCAGGGGAAGGTGTCACTGCACACACACCTGGCAGGGGGGAAGGTGTCACTGCACACACACCTGGAAGGTGTCACTGCACACACACCTGGAAAAATGAAGGTGTCCTCAGCTGCCACTGCCGTTTTTACTGTGATCATCTCACCAGCGTGCACTGAGTGCTGGAGAACCCCCACAGCCTGTCACAAGCAGCCAGCAGCTGTCACACAATGCCCCAAGGACGTGACTAATGCAGGACATGCCAGAGCACTGGACAGCCCCATTACCCCCCCGTGCTGTCCTGCACTCCCTTCTGCTCCTGCTGTCACACACATCAGCCGATCCATGGGGCTCAGGACAGTTTGAGAAGCAGCAGCAATGAGGGTTTGTGCGGCAGTGACAGCAAACATTTTGTTTCTGTGACTTGTGTGAATGAAATATCACCACACAAATCAATTTCTATTTAAAGCTAATGGTGTTTATGAAAGTCTCTTGGTTTTTCTTGGAACCATAGTTCTTGTAAAGTACTTGTGATGTTTACTTTGGGAGTGTATGTACCAATAATCATACTCACATAAAATGCTATTTAGAACAGAATTCAATAACCACATTTTGAACTATACAAACACTGCTCTAAACCTCACAGTTTGCTTGACAAAAAGCTTTATAAAAAGCCTGAGCTTCATCCCAAGAGTTATATTCTGTGCTTCTGCATTATAGCACAGAAGTTGTACTTTATAGGAATTTCTGTTACTACTGCTGATGTGTTTTGATCATTTAATCTTTAATATCCATTACAGAAGTGTTCTAAGGCTAAGCAACAAGGAGAGTGAGACTGCACTAAACCAAGCCTGCCAGCCTGCATTATCACACACAACCTATAATTTTAACTACCCACTCCAACCCACTTTGAAAATTTATTCTGTTTTTTATCAACCTTGTACTATATGATTCAAAATGCAGATAATTTAAAATACAGTTCTTAATCTGCTCTACTCTGTATTTATTTTTGTTTTTCCAATGCCTGTTTCAAGTATTTTTCCTTCTCTTGCCTTTCTAACCAAGCACCACACGGCCAGGAGGGGCAGGTGAGTGGCAAGGACAACATGCAAATATGGGAACACAGATAAACAGCAGGGAAAATTCACATCACAGGGCTGTTAAAGCATGGCTTGTTTCTTGTGGGTGTCTGTTGCTACAAAGCACTGCTGGGTTTAGTGAGACTCTTGGCCAAGGTTCTACAGTGGCTTCAGCATCTAAACCTGCCTTAATTCATCCCAAAGAGCTGAGTGATAGAAATACTACTGTCAGCAAAAGGGGACAACTGGAGCATCTCCATTTCCTTCTAATTCACTGTTTCAGCTCAGACACAGCCCCCTGCAACTCCTTAACACAGGACAGGCAGGAACTGCTCTGTAACAGAAGTCCCAGCTTTTCTTGTGGAGAAGCCTTAAAGCAAACATGACCCGGCTCTCCCTGGTATAATACTAAATCCCTTTTGGTTTAATACCATATCAGTTAAAGCCATTTAACAGGATACCTTTAGGAGAAACAAACTGGTTTTTTCTTAAAAGAGAGAAGTCACCTTTCAGATTAACATTCTTTTAAAGTCCAGATTCAAAATTTAACCTAAGCAACTATATAGACTATGCACCTTAAAAAGTATTATCACCTTTATGAGATACAGACCCAAAGCTACATAAACTTGTCCAGAACAACCCCACTAGCTATGTTAATGTCTGTAGCATATTGCAGAACTATGTCCTTTCCAAATACCCAACTGACCCCTGCAAAGTAAATGTCTGTTCTCATCTGCACCACACACTGCAAGAAAACAGGTTTAGTGAGTCCAGGTAAGGGCTGTGATAAAAAAACAAGATAAAAAAAATCCAGATAGACAGCGAGTTGAGGTGTATCTTTGAAAACCTTGTCTTACCAAAGACAGATTTCTAATGAGAAGCCTTTAACACAGGTCCCTTCCAGCATATCACTACTGCAAACACCATGGCACAAATCCCATTCAGTTTGCCTGCAAGCATAGCTGGGATAATTATTTTATTAGTCTGAGCGTTAGAGAGCAACAATGCAAAATTCATGAAGCAAAGGGGTGAGTTCAACTGCACCAGCTCAGAATACGAAGCATTTGAGACAAAACCCTGCGCAAGGAAGCACAGCACGGCTTCAAACACACCAATGGCTTTCAGAGCTGCAGGCGGTGAGTGAGGCACAAGAACAGCCCTTCCCAGTGAAATCCACCCTGCTGCCAAACAGCAAATAAACACTACGGTAAGAGCATCCAAAACACGGGGGTTGAAAAGGACACAAAAGGAACTTCCAAGACAACTTTAAAATATCCTTCCATTGCCATTAATAGATCTGTCATTTCAACTGGCTTTAAATACTCTGCACAATTAGCTATCGCTGACTTTTTGTAGGCATTTGCTCAGTTCCCCACGTTGTTAATTAACTCCATGCTTTATGCGCATTGAGGTATTTGAAGAATTCTCCGAACACGAACCGTCCTGGAGCCGTCCCAAGCTGTCAGGGCGGACTCAGCCCCGCACACAGCAGCTGTTCCACGGTCACAGACAGCACCCGGCACTTTTCAACAGCCTAAGCACCAAATTATGCGCACTGTCGTGGAAACATAAATGGACGAAACGCCAACCTTCAGGTGTGAGCGCAGCACTGCTACCTAATGCCACAAATAAGGTTATTTTTGGGCCCGTGCAGAAGCTTGCCCGCCGGCCTTTCGCAGGCTCTGACCACCCCAGTGATCGTCATTTTCCGCAATTAAAAACGCCCTTCCCGCCGCGGGCGGCGCTGAGGCAGCTCCCCACCGCCGCCGGGCCAGGCCCCGCACCGCGACGGCACCTACCGGCTTAGGAGAGCCCGGATCCGCCGTGCAGCCCGGTACGGAGCGATCCCACAAGACCCGCACCGCGCTCCAGCTGCCGCCCTGCCACGGGAAGGCAGGCGGTGGGTGGGAGGAGAAGCCGACCCGCTGAGGGGAGGGAGGAGGCGGGAGCCGGGCAGCGTGGCCGCCCCTCACCGCCCGCGGCCCCAGCAAGGCACCGCCTCCCGCTCCCTCAGCGGGCGCCTGGCGCGCCGCCTGACAGCGCTACGGCGCCGGGACCCTGCCAGGTGCTGTATTCTAGTGACAAAACGGACCGAAATCGGAGCAGAACCCCCAGCTAACACCGTTAGGTATCAGCGATGGGGAATCCCGGGGCCAGTGCGGACAGGAAGGAGAGGGGGTGTGCAGGTCTCACAGGAGAGCCACCCAAATTTGCTTTCATTTGTGTTCGCGTTGGGCACGGAGATGAAAGGAGGGGCTGTCCTGGGCAGGTGCTCCCATGGGAAGCACCCCCTGCACGGCCGCCGCCCCCCGAAGATCCCAGCCCTGAGGGAAGGCACAGGGGAGCAGCGACCACGGGGCCTGTCTGCGCTTCAGGTTGGTCTTTGGAGCTAAATTAAATCGCACTATTGCACATTTCTCCATAAGAAATGGCAGTATTATGCACCGGATTTCACGTTCCAAAGTCCGTGTTTCCTCAAAGCAGCCACATGTGAATTGGTCCCAAAACACTGGCTTTTTGGATTGAAAATGACCATGTTTAAGCTTTTCCTCAAGCTAGAATTTGTGGAAAATTTAAACAAAACTCCTTATCCTTTCATGAGTTACATGGAAATTAATGTAAATAGGTTTTGGCTTAATTGTATTACTTGGCAGCCTTCAAAGAATCTGCCTTTTTTACTGCTGTTCAATCCCTTACTCATGTAAATAATCCACATTATTGCTTTTTACCATGAGTAGGGGTTACAGAACCGAGACTGGAAGATGTGAGTACATAATTTGTGACAGATGGATGGTCTCTTGCAGCACCACAGACAGAAAAATGCACAGTCCCTGTGCTCTCCAAAGAGAGCAGAAAAACACTGCTGCTGAGATAATCTTCAGGAGGAAGATTACCAATATTTAATTAAAAATACACAGAGCAGATGCTCTGACTCTCTGCCAGGAAAACCCGCCATTACTTACATAAATTAAACTGTGTCTCAGCATGGGGACTGGAGGGAGCAGCACACATGCTGGAACACCACCTGCAATTTGACAGTACCTGTAATTTTGTCACCAATTTCCAGCACCATGCTGAGGCTGCAAGCCCTGGTTTGAGAATGTCAAGCAGACACTTGACTGAGCCTCTGTTTAATGCTGCTTCCTAAGGGCACATTTTTTTCGCAAATTCATGCAGAGTTTAAACTGAAACACATTTGCAATGTTAGTGATTGTGCAGAAGAACTCTTGAGGTCTTATTAATCTCTCAGCTGCAAATCACTGTGGTAAATATTAGCAGTTATCAAGAACTGAGCCCTTTTGCCTCATGAGCACCAGAACCTGCATTTCTTCATTTTTCACTCTGCTGTCAGCCCAGTTGAGCACCCTGAGGAGAGCAGCACCCAGCAGGGCTGATGTTGGGATGCTTCATGGCAGGGCCTGGGAAGAACACAGACTCATCAAATGAATTCTGAAAGCCTGGAAAAGCCAGATGTCTGGTTCCCACTGTGTGAAATTGTGTTGAGAATGGTTAACAAATCACCACCTGCCATGGGAGGCTACTGATAAAGGTGGAATAGTCTAACTGGTGTGATCCATGAGCACAGCTGAACACGTCATGAGAGCAGCTCGTTTTAAACTCAGGCAAATCATGGATCATTAAGGTTGCAAAAGACCTCCAAGGTCAAGACCAACCTTTTACTGAATCCCCCCACACCCACATGACCGTATCACAAAATGCCACGTCTACTTATTTTTTGAACACTTCCAGGGATGGGGACTCCACCACTTCCCTAGGCAGCCTGTTCCAATGCTTAACCCACTCTTTCAGTGGAGAAATTTTTCCTAATATCCAACCTGAACCCCTACAATGCAGCTTGGGGCCATTTCCTTTTGTCTTGTTACTTGGGAGGAGAGACTGGTCCCCATGTTGCCACAACCTCCCTTCAGCAGGCAGTTGCAGGGAGCCTCCTTTTCTTGAGCCGGAACACCCCCAGCTCTCTCAGCTGCTCCTCACAGGATTTACCCTCCAGACCCTTCACCAGCTCTGTTGCCCTTCTCTGGACACAAAATACTTGGCATTATTTTGGATTAGAAGGATGCCTTCTGCCATAAATCCTCATGGAGAATGTTCTGCTCTGTCAGGAACATAGCTGATGCCTTGTCAAGCTCACACATTTCTCATGCTTTTAAATAAGCCAGCTCTGCTGCCCTGGTGCAAGGTGTACTTATTCTCAGGTTTAAGCCTGGAGCTTCTATTTTCTGTAACACTTTCTTAAAAGAACAATCAGTGATGATGAAAAACTAAAGACATGTTGAAATCAGGCATTGGCCCAGACATGCTGTATGTTCTAGTTTTAGTTTTCTATTTATACATTATGTATTCAATAAAGAGTTTGAGTCACTCTTTTTGTTGTTTGAAAATACTAAAAATTAAATTTCAAATGGCAACCTACGGAATCAGTGACCTGCAAGTCTAATATATTATTCTTCCAGTATGTTCAGCACTGCATGAATTTTTTTCCAAGGGCACTATAGCTTGTAAAGTTTCAGTATGCTCATTTTAAATAAGGTTTCCTTTAGAAATCATTGTTCTAGGGAACTGTGGTTTTTGAAAGGAAAAAGGAAAGGACACCCATTATGATATTAACTTGCAGAGCAATTTTATTCTGCATTTGTATAAATCTACAGATTTAAAAATTGCCTTTAAATCAATCAATTTCCTGACAATTTTTGCCTTCATTACTCCTATGACAATCTGGTCTTACAAGGTGAATCAAGTTGGTCATAAACCTCACTCCAGTCATTTGGGAGGTGCATGTAACACACACCTAAAACTTCCTGCAGCACCAGTGCATGACTGTCTATGGGAAGAAGGGCAATGGTGGACAAAATTTCTCCATATTGTTTTAATTGCATTGCATTTAGTCTTGCTATTTTTACCTCTGTCCACAAAGTAATTATACAAATTTCTCCTGCAGGCCTCCCAGAATTCATCTTTCTACTCACCGGTGACCGAATCAGGCTCTGGTTGCCAAAGCCAGCTCTCTGATTGAGGCGGACAGGGAAACCACCAACCCACGCGGTCCGGACCCAGCAGCAGGTAAGGAGGCAGCGGGCAGGCGGGACAGCAAAGCGTGTGCGGGCAGCCCGACCCCAGCTGCCTGCGAGATAAAGGCGGCGGGGGCCGCCCGTGTGGGGTGGGAATGGTTCAGCTGAGGACACACAGCCATGCCAAGGGAGCGGCTGCCAGGGAAGGTCACCGGCCTCGCAGCGAGCTGGCAGCTCCTGGGCAGCACGTGTGCTCTGCTGGGACCGCAGCGGGCAGGGCAGGCAGTGGGTGCCCGATACCGGGCAGGACGGGCCCTCTTCCTGGCCGGGAGCGTGTGCACACCTGCTACCGCGGCTGCCAAGGCACCAGCCAAGGGCTGCCCTCCACCCTGCGGCACCAGGGCACGGGCAAAGCCCTCCCGCGACCAGCTGGAGCTCATCCACCACAGCCGCGGCTGCTGTGGGGCACAGACCGCACGGTAGCGCCTTGCCGAGGTGCCGGCCTGGGTCTGCCGCGGACAAAGTGCCCCGAGGCGCAGCCTGACGGACCCAAAGCCGCTAGGGAGGAAGGGGCCGAGGCTCAAGGTCCGGCCGAGCCCGAGAGAGGGAGCGGGAGCCCGACTTCGAGCCCCGGCCGGCGGCCGCTCCTCCGGCTGAGCGCGGGGCCACGCGCGCAGGCGGCGCCGGGCACGGGGCGGCGGCGCCACCTACCGGGCGGGGGCGGGGACTGCGCTGGGCCGGGCCTGGCGGTGCCGCCGCAGCCGCGGGCACGGAGAGCGCGGGGCCGGGACCGGCGGCAGCAGCGGCATTCACGGGGCGCGGCGGGCGCTGCAGGCGGGGTGGTGCCGCGGACACGGGTGGGCAGTATATACAGAGGGATGGAAGGAATGGCGGCGCTGCCCCCCTCAAAGAGGCCTGGCGGGCGGCTGAGCAACCAGGCGGTAGCGTGGCCGAGTGGTCTAAGGCGCTGGATTTAGGCTCCAGTCATTTCGATGGCGTGGGTTCGAATCCCACCGCTGCCAAGTTGTTTTTGTCCCCGCCGCGGCGGCTCCTTTTCGTTCCCGCACAGCAGAAACGCGGGAGCTGCCGCCGGGGCCCGCACGGTGCGAGCGGCCCTGCCCGGGCCGGGCACGGCGCGCCGAGGGTGCTGGGGGTGTCGGTCACAGTCGGGAAATCAATATTATACAGAGCTGTGATATGAACTAGAGAAAAGGGATCATCCACTGTGCGAGTCTCTTGCTTTAAGAATAAAACGAGAAACATTAATTTTCAGGGGTTCTGCCTTTCTGCGCTGCTTTTGCGTTACAGCAGCCCGACCCTGGCCTTTGTGGCCTGTCCTGGATTCCCCTGGAAGGGAGGTGCCATTGTAGACACCCTCTCCAGAATTCTCAAACCCATCCATGATCACTCCCCTCAGACCATGATTTCTCAAGCTCTCATCTCTAGCCCTTTCCTAAGCTCTCTACTGTTTGCATCTTGCCCTTGGTTTTTCTCTCTCCATGTTACAGGTTGGAAAGATGCACGTGGGAAAGAGATTTCTCTGATGAATTCCCACTGTGAGTGGTGGATGGGAAGGAGCTGGACTGTTCTTTAGGTCCATTTTAGCTGAACAGTAATGCAGAAAGCACATTGTTCACTTTAGCTGCTGCAGGGATTTGCTCAGTACAGCTGCTGTACTTCAGAAATTTGGTGCCAAAACAGACTTGGGCCTTAAGTTCAGCTGAGGAGCAACTGAACTGTGGTAGTTGTTGCCCTTTAACTACAGGAGGTGAAGAAAGCTGTACTAAGATCTGTGCAAGCCATAGCAGCAGATTCCTCTACTGTGTCATAAATACACTTAACTAATGTAACTTACTTAGTAACTTCCAATTTAACTAAAATACCCTGTGAAAAGCCCTACCAGCATGTACCCACAGCTCTGTGACGGGGCAGGGCACGGAGCAGTTCTGGGGAATTGTGCAGAGGCACAGCACGGACTTCAGCAATGTTTCAAGTACACTTTATTTTCCCTCAGATGTGGTGCTAGAGCTAATTCATTAAATCACACAGTGTGAAGTCTCTGTAGGTCTGGTGTGTGTTATTTGCAGTAATCTGTTCTGTCTGTGCTTTTGCTTGTTCCTCTGTTCCACAAGGTAGTGAGCCATGAAGCCATGACAGAAGCTGTGGTCAGTCTTTCTTCTTATTTCAGCCATTTTTCTTCACTGGTGAAGCACTGCAGGCTGTCTGCACCTTTTGTTTTTCCTGCAGGTTCTCATTTACTTCAGCAATCAGTTTGGAAATGGTTGTTTTGGTTTGAAATAGAGGCAACAATCATGACTCTGGTTGTGTTTCAGTGATTTGGCAATTATTGTTTACTGTATTTTAATTTCTCAGGTCCAGCCACTCGTTCGTTATGATATAGTTTGTAAATTCAAAAGCAGCTGCCTCTTTGTTGCACTGTGCCAGTAACTCTAGTGGAAGGTAATGATCTGGGCAGCAATACTGTGACCGTGCAGTTTGTGCACGTCAGTGTCGTCTTCCTTTAAAAAAACGCAAAATTGAAAGGCCACCAAGTTTTGAAAAAATAAAAGCCAAAATCAAAGTAACAAATAAAGTAAGGAAAATATTGAGGAAGAGCTTATAATGTGAGGGTGGTCTGGATTCAATGTAGTGGTTCACAGAATCAGCAAAGTCAAACTTCTGTGGGCGGTACCCCAGCTGAGCTCGTGCCTTGTCTATTCGAAACGTGTGAGTTACAGAAATGTTCTGTACCTGCAGGGCAAAGGAGTCAACATACAGAGCTATGACTACACAGGCAGCTGGAACAAACTGTGAATGGTAGCAAAGACACAGTTAAAGGAAATGTAAAATACAAAAAACCCCACAACATTATATCAGTGTCCTATGAGTATTGCACACATTATTCTTAAAATTGTCCACTCAAAAGGAGATTCTTTAAAGCACAAAGAGACATTAAAAGATGCAAAGTAGAATCTGTAAATGTGACAAAAATGTTCTGCAAGTGTTCTCTTGCTTAGGTACTCAAAGAGTCAGATCAAAGCCATCAGGTAGGCTCCTAAAGGCTCAGCCAAATCATGCAGGACACTGACCCTTGGGAGAGAGGAGCTGAAGAACCCTCTCCCAGATTGCAAACATAAGCTCTTTTCAAAAATCATGGCAGCCAAGCACAATATATTGCCTAAATTGTACACAATGCATGTATTTGCCCTGGAAACTGGAGGCTGAAGTAGCACTGGGTGGATTTTACTTTCTAGTGACTGAAAATCTCCCTCAGATGAACATGCATGGATCCCATGGGAATAAAGGAAAGTTTACAAACACAGACTTTACCTCATTTCTGGTCAGCAGTGGGGGCAGGTCAACAACTGGCTTCAGAATTTCGTGAAGGCGTTCCATGAATGTGGCTGCGTAACAAAAGATTTTGACTTGAGGTAAGAACAGTGAATTGCTTTGCCATTGTGACTGTGACATCTCACTAAGGATAATCACAGACCTCAGAGCTCAGGGCACCATCACTAACACCTTCTAACTACTTGCTCACAAGGGGCTGGAATTTAATCTAATCTAATTTAATCTTGATTATTGTGCTTGTGGAAAAAGGTTTTGGAAAAGGGAAGAAGTTGGGCACAGATCTAGTGAAAAGGTCATGAGGCCTCATAAAAAATATGGCAACAGAGAACCTCTTTTAGTGGGACTTGAATAAGAGATCATTCTGGCACAGAGGTGAGTTTTACACTGCTGAACACTAGGTGAGCAGACAGCATTTTTATACATGAAAATGAAAATTGTGGGCAAGTAAAACAATGTTATATTACAGTTAGGAATGAGGGTAGCATGAACAGGAAAGAGAAATGTTGATAAAATATTTTACCTGATGCATAGACTACAGAAGTAGGAATACGTATCCATGGCTTACTGCAACCTAATCTTTCAAACTGAAAAAGATTTAAAAAACAATGAAAACCCCCAGAAACTTTAAACAAGTTTTAAAGTTTCAATATAGAAGATATTTATGGAAATATTTACTGGCTCTTAGTATTTACTATTTTTCATTTTTAAGGAGATGCCAGTTAAATGTCACCCACAGACACTATGTCATTTTCGTATCTTAAAAGAAGGAAAGAAATTACAATAATTCATCAAAATGTCATAGTGTGCTGATTCATAATTTAACATCATGACATGTTTATGCTTTTGAGCCTATCATTAACAACAACATGGTATTTTGAAAAGAATGAACAGATGAAATACTTAAGATTTCTATTTTCTGCCCACCCAAAATGCCCATTATTCCCATCTGCATGCCCCATAAATGAAGATAGTAACAGCTCAGGACAGGGTGCTGGTGTAGATGGTCCTTTGGTCTCAGGGAAGACATTTGCTTTAATGTAGTATTTTGGGTAGGCTTTGTTACAGTGCTAATCACACTGAAATTCAAGCAGGAATGAAACCCACATTCAGAGAGTTCCATGTGGAACTCTCACACCCAAAGCAAACATACAAAATGTAGCATGCACACAAAAGCTGCAGTTGCATACAGTTAAAGAAATGAGTGTACTTGGAGATCAGTATTGCACGTACAAGGGGAGTTAGCCATTCAAAAAGGTTGGATTTTTCTCCATCATGAATGAAATACACCTGGCCACTCTGTTAAAGAGGTAGAGAAGAGACAGGTCAGTAAAAATAGTACTGCATATAGATTGACTTCTTTTTCTTTATCTCACCCCTTATGAACAGCTTAAAAATAATACAGCAATATCAAATATGAGTGGGTGCACACACAAATCACAAACTCTGCTTGTGTTTCATTCAGTGGCACTGTTGGGTGCAACAGAACTGGTGAGTAGGTGGCTTGTGTGGTTAACCTGCCTTGGAATAAATGGTTTGTTACAGATGTGCCTGCTCAGAGTGGCTGTGCTGACTGTGCAGAGACACCACTGGAGCTGGTGCTGGATCTCACTGCTGCTGCTGGCACATCCCCCAAAGGGGGGACATGTTCTGCTCTGGCTCTGGTTAAGGCTCACTGGAATCCAGAACACTCCTGTGTAGCCAAGCTCTGTTCCCGCTTTCCTTTTGCTTTCAGGGCTTTAGAAAAAATAGTTTAAGAACTTGAAGAAAAAAGTTTAAGAACTTTTCTTTAAGAAAAGAAAATCTACTTTGAAGCCCTTTCTAATATACTCTCAGGGCAATGCTTCTAGATGATTAAAACCCTGTATTTACAAGCAGGAAAACAGTTGTGATTGTTTTTGAAAGCAATGAACCCAAATGAAATGTGCCTCTCTTGGTACATGGTATGGGAAGAACTGACCATCACAGTTCAGAACATTAAATCTGGACCTGTACAGGGGAACAGGATGAATCTGCCTGAACTTCCACTTTCATTTCCAACATAGCAAACATTCTTTGCTCATCTTCCAGAAATTATAAATACTGCATTTTAAAAATGCAAAGATGGAGGCATTCTTACAGAATTGAATATTCCATCTCTTAACCAACACCAAGAGCCAACACTGTGCCCCATCCCACGTTGCTCATTGCCCACTGATCAGCTGAAAACACAGACAACAATGTGAGCTGAAGGACAATAACTCTAATTACTTCAGTGGTTACTGTAGCACAGGTTATAGTGCAGGATCCACTGCCAAGTGAGATCTGTGGTGGTTTTACTGTGTACTTACAGCTATGTAGTTCTTTTCAGGGGTGAGAGCTTGAGCAGCTAGAATATGAGCCTGTACAAAATTCTCTACATGGATCCAGTTCATTTGAACAGTAGGGTCCCCAAACTTGAAGCTAAGAAGCCTTCGCTCAATAATCTTCTGTAGATAAAAACAAACATGAAACCATAACAAAATGAGTTTTAGCATGAGGTGAAGTGTACTTTCTTGTCCAGCTGAATGTAGGTTTAGGTCTACTTAAAAAAAAAAAAAAGGAAATACATGAATCAATTAACAATATTCAAGGGAACTTCTCACGAGAAAATGTCAAAAGATGTATTGCAATATGTCCCGAATTTACAAAAAATACAAGTCTGTTCTAGGGATAAGTAAAATGTTGTATTGAAAGGTAATTTACAGTTTTGAGTGGATCAAAAGTATTCACTAAATTGGATCAAATTTATCAAATAGCTTTGGCTAGGAAAAATTGGAAGATACACTTTGGCTGGAAGGAAAGCATCCCAGTTTTCATTGAACAGGTAAATTTTTGAAACTGCAAAACCTGACATTTGCATGATTCCTTAAAACTGGCTCAAAACAACAAAGCTCAAAATCAAATAGAAATTCTAAAATATTATATTTTTAGAGGGGCTAAAATAAAATCTCAGATTTAACTAAAATTACATTTTCCATTCTTAAAATTATTTACAAGATGATAACATATAATTTGGCTGACTGCAATATAATTTCCTACCTCAGCCAAAAAAAAAAATCTATTATGTGGTCAACTTGAATCTATTATTTCCTGAAAACTATGTATAACTTAATATTACACTAATTCTTTTATAATAACTGGCTCACAGAATTCTACAGGGACCATGCTCTAGACATCATCTGTTGGCCTTGCAATTTAAAAGCAAGTGAAAAAGAGTAAAATGTGAACACCTCAGCTGCTGCCCTCAGTAACCTGTTGTACCAAAGGGTGCTTCTACCTCTGGGACCTGCTTCACTGGACAGGGAAAGCTGTTAATAGTTGAGACTGGAAATAAGATATTTTGCTGTATCTCTTTTCATTAATATTTAAAACCATTTGGTGTAAGTTGCATGTAAACAGACATTTGAAATATCATGGATTGGCCTGAATCTTACCATAATCATTAAATTATAAAGCTGGATTTTCATGTGTTTGTATTTAGTAATAATAAAAAAAATACTTCTAAAATCTACACTTTACAGATATAATGCTTGTTGAAAAAAGTTATAATACCCTCAGCAGATGACTGAATTGTTGAATTGCTACCCAATAAGATCAGTCAATTTATAATAGAAATAAGTGATGCTCCTTTCAGCTTTTTACCCATATCATAGAAACCTCTGCTGGTTAAAGAGTTTGGATGACATACTGCTAGCCTTGGCAAGTGTCTCTGCTCTTCTGGTCCATAGATTCCTGGTGGGCGGAGAACACAGGTATGGAGTATTCCACCTCCTAGAACATGGAATAAGATCATTCTTAAGAGACCTTCACATCACTGCATTGCATCTTTGTTTGTATGAACCAAAGGCTGAGGCAGCAGAACTTACTCTAAATTCATTTCACTATCTTAAAAAACAATACATACCAAAAGGTGCTGCCTTAGGAGTTAGATAATAAGATGGGAGAATCAGAGCATGCAAAATAGCAATAAAAGATTCAGAGAAGTTCTGCAAGCATAGTTGTGTTCCTAGAAAATACCAGATATTTTAAAATCTCTTTCTAATCAATCCCTTGTCCCTGTGCCAGAGCAGTGAATGGATGTGTTGGCTGTGGTGATGAGTTCACTGAAGTGAGCAGGTTGTTCAAAAATATATTGGATTGTAGAATGAAACCAACTAATCCCCCACAAAATTATTGATGGGAAGCAGTGACCTGTTAGCAGTACAAGGTAGAGCTGAAAGATTTCCTCAACAGCAGCTGCAGCTCCCACTGGAGTGAGGTAGAAGCTCTTGACAATTTCAGTGGAATCATAAAAATCAAATCTTCCCATGTATATTAGCTGGCTGTTTCATCATCTGCTAATAACTGTTCTTAATAGTACTTGTAAACATATAAAATACCAGTCCTGCTATGGCACAGAATCAAAATGGGATGTTTGGTTCTACTTCATTGACTAATAGAGAACTGTGTATTGGTCCTGTAATTAGGAGAGGCTTTGATGAGAAGAGCTCCTAAGGAAATAAAGGGGAAAAAACCCTTTTCTTATTTTGAACAAAATAATTTTGTTGGGATGGAGTTCCCATCATGGACTTTCTATCTGTTATAGCCCTCTGCAAGTATCAAGTGAAGAGTCTTCTCTAAGTTGTCCCCAGCTAAATTTAGCTCAGTATCACTTGGTCACACAGAATCATGTTGCACTTTACATTAATTTGTTTTGCACTGGCAGTTACAGTATCTTACAGGTGAGCTTAAGTATTCAAGTGTATAACTGGCTTCCTCAACATGGAAAACTTTGGGAAGCACTAATAAATAATTCCAGGCCCTAGGCTCAGGTACCTACTTCAGATTTTAATTTATAACTTGAGGGAGTGCGTGGAAGTAACAATTTAATCAGCATTTGTGTTTCACTTATGTTGCATGAGACAGTGACATTAAACACTTGTTTTTGTTTAATTTATAGCTCTCTTATTATTTTTCATTAACATACTGAACTTACTGCTACCATGCTAAAACCTTTTACAGACATTGTGGGAACTTAAAACCAATTAAATTAATTTTTAAATGAAAATACTTTAATTTGTGAGAGGGGGTTGGTAACTTAATGTCATAACTGCTGGGCAATCTTGTCCACTAAGGAATGATGCAGGACACAGGATTTTGGGGAGGAACAAGAAGAGGAGGAGTAAATTCTACTATTCCACAAAAGTACCTTCTAGTGAAGATCCATCAGCTGCTAGTACCATTTGTTCTGCAATCGATTTGGTCCTGGAATAGTGGTCAACAAGCTACAGAGAAAAAGCAAATACATTTCTATCTGTTCCTGAAATGACAGGACAGAGAGGCATCTCTTCTTCACTAGTTTTCACTTAGCAGAGACAACAAATACCTCAAAATACAGAAGTTGTGGGGTATTAGGTTCAGAGTAAAACACATGAATATTTCTAGAGCAAGGAAGCATTTTTGTATATGCAAATCTGGTTAATTAATTTCAGCACATTTGAGAAGCAATAAATATATGTATGTTTTGGATGCTGCCAGGAATGTAATTGATCACTACTTTGTAATCTGGATTTCTTCTTCAGGTAATGGAAAAGTCAAAAGCCAAGTTTTGAAGTCATTACACTTGGTCTGAAGTATCCTCACTTCCATGTGGCATTGTCCCAGAGAAAGTGTTATTTAAAATGTTATTAAAAATATTAATATTTTATCTCAATCTCTCCTTCTTGAAAGACTGTG
The DNA here is from genome assembly GCF_037042795.1 of Molothrus aeneus. Lineage (NCBI taxonomy): Eukaryota > Metazoa > Chordata > Aves > Passeriformes > Icteridae > Molothrus > Molothrus aeneus. Next base: position 9,214,805 of record NC_089661.1, on the reverse strand, counting down.
AAGTACTTGATGGAGAGAGGAGGGACACAAAAAACAACTGTGTATGCAAAGCAGCCAGAAATACTTTCTCTTTTTTAATTAAATGCAATAAAACCATATAAAAATAGGCTGTTTTTCCAGATCAGCTCTACCTTGAATATATGTCATCCCCTAAGGTAAAACCAGAAAAGTCATGTGGATAATAAATAGCTAAAGAGGCACGAAGCCATATAACAGAATCCTCATGTCCTGGTGGAATATCCCTGATGTTAATGCAGCACTGTGGGAGTTATTTTCCAATCAAGGCCTTAATAGGAAAACAAAGAAATATATACTGTGATGTACATAAAACTGATGTGCCAACGTTGTAAATAGCAGCTGCAAAGAGTGTAAAGAGTTTTCTTTTTTCTTTCATAGAATGACAGAATGGTTTGGGTTGAAGGGGACTTCAGTGATCATCTCGTTCCAACTCCCTATTCCATGGGCAGGGACACCTCCCACTAGACCAGGTTGCTCAAACTCTCATCCTGTTGCCATCTTACTGCAGGGCTTCCATGCTGTTGTCTCCTTATCACAAAAGTTCCAGACCTTCTTGGTGTTTCTCATGGGCAGCTCCTCAGAGCACTGACTCTTTCTTCTTCCCAAAGCAGCCACTGACTCCAATTCCCTTCTCAACCTCCCACTCCACTCTTTTATAGCATCTTCTTCTCATTGGTCACAGCTGTGGCCTGGTAAAGTCAGGCCTGATCCTGATCTTTGATAATTGGCCCAGCTGCAACTCCTTAGGGGTGAGATTACTTTCTACACTATCTTTATTTTCTTATATTCTATCCCCCTACATCATCCCACCTGGCCTTTCTCGTGCCTGGATTCTTGCATCAGGCAAAACTCTGTCACAAAAACTCCAGGCTTTTTCCAAAACATGGAAGTAAACAGAGAAATTTGAGAATCAATCCAATGAAATACCTGGTCAATTGGGAAATACGGCAAAGATTCCTCATCCCCATCTTCAATGGGAAGCCCTCCAAACACCACGTTCACTGAGCTGGTGTACACCAGCCGAGGCACGTTTCTTTTTCTGCAGGCTGCAATGAATAATCAATTACTTTAGTGGAAAATTATTCGGGAAGAAAGTTTGTGTGCCATTTTTTCTAAGAAAGTGTCAAATCTTAGAAGAGAAAATCCTACTATTTTGTGACTGGGTGAGATGAAATGCAGAACATATTGAAAGGGAAGACATTCGTGTAGAAGCAAGTGCTTTAGTTGCTTCAGGAGAGCTCCTCCAGCCTGCTGGGCATAGGACAGAAGTCCTTCTGCTTCAAGGGCTGCTCACTGCAACAAGTTGTTAGCAAGCAGGTTAACTACTGAAAAGTACCAGGGAATTGGTTAACTCATTACATGGATACAGATTGCCACATCAGTCAAACAAGGTGTTGAAAAGCTGAAGTAGTTGAATGACAGTGCTGGCTCTCATGTCACAGCTCCTGGCAGAACTGAGCATAACCCCCCACCCCTCCCATGACATGTTTCCTCATTTTCTGCCAACAATGTAAAGGACTTGGTGACAGAGTGTGCCAAAAAGGCCAACTGGCTTTCTCTAAATGGGATATGATGTTAGATATGCTGTACTAACACCCAGGGGCACAGTTAAATACATACCATTAAGGATGAGTCTTGTTCCATTAATGTTGACACTTTCAATCTCTTTTTTATGCAACTAGGAAAAGAAAAAAAGGTGCATTTTATAGTAATAATACATATTCAGTTCAATAGGGGGATGTTATAAATGTCCCCAAATAGACATAATTTAGTGCTTTGATTGTTAAAAATGCCATTTAGACTGCTGTTTCAGACTTAAAGTCTAATCATTATTTTTAAACTATTTGTGTATTTTTCTTGTATTTTTACAGACTAGTCTGCTTGAAGCAAAGAAAATTGTAGTGTTTCTAAAAGTATATGTCCAGTTATTACATATCTTGCAGCAGCATGTTAAATACATGTGTTTCAGTAGCACTTTAGTGACCAGTTGCCTCTAACCACAGTAATTCAAATTATGCATTGCTCAGTGGCAAAGAACTTTGAATGAACTGTTCTATCCAGACAGGGTAATTACTGAAGTTCCTCTTATTAAATAAAGTAAGAAAGAGGTGTGTTTGTTTGTGGATGTGTGTGCTTGTAACTCTTAATTATAAAATTGTGAGTCAGAGTCCTACATCAAGTGCATCTGTACAGCTTTTTACCCAATGGTGAACAATTAAAGACTTCAAATATTGTTATTGTTATAATTCAGATATATGAAATAATTTATAATTTAGTTAAGTTTTATTCCTCCTAGTGACCTTAACACCTAGGAGATCCATGTGAAGGCTTAGGGAAGAATCAGGGTTTTGGAAGGAACCAGCCTCCCTTGTCCTTCATTTTGTTTTCACAGTATTTCAGAACTTTCCAATGCCATTTCCATCTCAAACACCTTCCCGGGGTGCTGGTGGAACCTCTAATGGAGAGGAAATCACTGCAAGCAGCCTGCTTGCAGGTGGCACTTCAGTTTGCACAGAACAATTTACCAAAAGACCAGGGCAATATGAAGAGATGAAATCTGTCATGCAGTGTTACAGCATCAAAGGCTCTCACCCTCTGTGTGGACAGTCACACAGAAAAAACCAAAACTATGTGGACTCACCTGCTCTGTTCCTGACATTCCATAGGAAGCCACGTGAAACACACAGTCAGCCCCTTCACAGACTGCCAGTATGGCACTGTAATCCCTGATATCTGTCTGTAATGCACAACAAAAGATATTTGGGCATGAGATCAAAGCTGCAGGTGAGCATTTGTCATACAGTGGGTTAGCACAGAGGGAATCCATATAGAAATGCATATATAGAACTGTACTTGCTGTACAAGTATCCTGGGACTCAAAACTGGGCACACCTCCCTACTTGCTGATAATTGTACTTTTCTTCCATAGAACCCAAAGAACTTTAAAGACATTCATTAAGGTTCACAATACTCCTGTGTTTATTCTACAGGTGGTTTAACTAAGGCCTAGATGAAGGCAGGATCCTGAGGACTCAGGAGTGAAACTGTTCCATGCATTACTGGTTTTGCTGGTTTCATTATTTCAATCCATTCACCAAAACTCATGTGGGATGTCCACACAGTTAAAAAGGTTACAGAAATTTGAAATACTTGGCAATAGGTATTTGGATTCTGTGAAAACTAGGAAGACATTATGGAAAAGACAAATGAACTAACTTTGATTGTTGGGAAGATATTATTTATCATACCTGGATCCAAGCCACTCCACTGGGAATCACCCACAAAGGCTTGTGTATGTCACACAGAACAACAGAAGCTCCTATGTTGGCAAGAGCACATCCCAGCTTGTATCCACAGTAGCCAGCACCTCCTGTCACCACGGCTTTCATATTGATTTTATTGAGTGTTCCAGCACGTTTGCTCTTATTGCAGTCAGAGGTTCGGTGGGAGGGTGTTGCTACTCCACTCATTTTTGGTTTTGTGTCAATGAAATACTGCTCAGCACTACCAGATACATGTAAAAATTCCTTCTACATGGTGAAAGTTGCTCCATAGCACTCCTGGATGCAGACAATTTCAGGGAGTTTCATGTTGACAAGATCTAGTCACAGCAGCAAGATGTGGCTTTAATGCAGCCTGCCTAAGAGAGATAAAGACAAAAGCAACCCAAAATTTACAGTCCCCAGTTTACTGCCAAGACAGACATCTGAGAGAAGTGGTATTTCCAGCTTCTTTCTAAGTACCAGCAGCTAAACATAAATTAAGAATACACTGAGTTGTTATCGTTGGCAGTGCTGGAGTTGAGATAGATGAGGCTGTCAGGAGGGAAGAGGGATGCCTGATCCTTATAACTTTAGAAGGTGTATCAGAGAACAAGGCTATCAAATCCCTTGCTTTCGAGGGGAACTCGAATAAAATAGCTGCTATACTATAGAAAAAGTTAATAACTGCATTAAGAAAAAAGTACTCGTGAATCACTTATTTTCTGAGCATGGAGGTTCTTGCCCTTCTCGGGGCTCCTCACCGGCAGTCAGGACATTTCAGGGGCTGTGGCTACCGACTCCCCCCGACACCCCGTCCCTGCCCCGGCCGCAATTAAACATTCAAAGCCACCCGAGCCCCGCCGGGGCTCTCTGCATCTCACTTGCAAGCCGGCGGGGCGGCAGCGCAGGGCCCCGTGCTCGGGCCGGGCCCGGCCGACCCCCGGCCTCGGGCGGCTCCCGCGGGCGGCGCCGTTGGGGCCGTTGGGGCCGGGCTCGGGCAGCGCCGCGGGAGCCGCTCCGGGCGGGGTCCGGCCCCGCAACAGCCTCCGCACGGCCCCCACAGCATCCCCGCACCCTCTCCTCCCGCAGCACCTCTGACACCCCAGCGCATCCCCCGGCTCCCACTCATCTGGCAGCAGCTTTGGGATTGCACGGCTTTCCTGGCATTCTGCTCGGCATCCTGGGGGTCCTACAGCACGCCACGGTATATTCCTGGGCTGCCAGAGCATCCCTGGGATCCCAGAGCATCCTACGGTGCTTCTTACCTCCGAGTGTCTTCACACAGCTGTGACTGCTGCACTAAAGCATCCTGGCAGTAATGAGGGCTCCGGTCACACTGAGGTACCTGTTGAACAGGTTGTTCAGGAAAAAAACACCACCTCCTGCCTGCTGGTTGGACAGTTGGTGGCAGGACATGGCTCACAGAGATGCAGAACTTGTGAGACACCTGCAAAACAGCAGGAATTCCCAAAGAGGCACAAATAAACAAACAGGCACTAAGGGCCCTTTCCACCTGAGCCTCCCTGTGGTCATTTGAGCCTGGGAGGGTGTGAAAAGGGTCAGGAGCTGCAGAATTTCAGTTCCCCATTCCAGGCAAAAGTTAAGCTTTGAACACGTTTGTCTCTTTTGTTACAGCTGTGCTGTGTCTGAATGCTCATATTAAATTTTAATCACTTAAAGACACATTGCATGTTATGCTAGAGTAGGAGTAACTCAAACAAGAGTCAGCTTAAACTGAGACTCAGTAAGGATTCACAGAAATAAGAGAGCTGGCTATTCCCAGCTGGTACTGAGCATTGTTTTAAAATCTCAAATACTGCAGCTGTAAGAAAGATAAACAAATATACTGAAGGCAATTATTGTTAATCAGTGCTGCTAGAACAGTGATGTAAAAAGCATCCTACCCAAAATAACAAACCACAGGTTTGGTGTTACAGGACTGAAATGATGGCACTCCATGGGGACTTACAAGCACAAAGCCAGAGAATTCCTTGGTTAGGCCTTCCTGAGGAGCATCCAAGCAAGGTGAGAGCCTGCACCCCTGTGAAAAGTGTTGGGGTAGTTCAGGATGCATCCTGAGCTATTAGGCAAATAAAAGTGATATGAAAGATTTATAAATAACTAACCAAAATGAATGTTTGCATGCAGCTAAAATGCTCTCACTGGGAAGTAACTTTACACTTGTGGTTTTCTATTCTGGATTTTAGGGAGTAAAGGCTTACATGGTACTGCCTGCCTGCAGCACTTGCTGGCTCAGCTGCAGCTCTGTAGTGATAAATTGTGAATTTAACTGGTTTTAATCAAACCTTGATAAAGTTCTCATATATACAGAGCTTCTTTAAGCTTCCTGGCAATTGCCAGGAATAGGAGACAGAGCTGAGCAGTGCCCCTGCTAAAGGAAGATGTACACTGGGAGCTCACTTTGTATGGATAAGGACAATCTCCAAATGCAAATCCATAATCAAGCAGACTCTACTGCTTTCACTGCACACAGAACTATTTTAGAGTAAAACAAATCTTTGCTTACACAAGCTGCAGTGGTGACTGTGGTTGCTCACACATTTTCCTGTCACTGTGTATTGTCTTTTACCTGTGACCTTTATTCTTCCAGCATTGCTGTTGGCTCTCCTGCATATCCTATAGATTTAGAGTGAGAGAATCTCTATAAACTTACTGGTCTTAAAAATCCTGTACCATGCTAAGAAAAGGCAAAATGAATAACAAGTGGAGATAATCAGATGGCAGAGTTATTCCATCATTGTCTGCCATGACCCACTGTGGCCAGTCCAGCTCTCCTGATTCACGTGGGGTGCAAGAGAGGGAGGAGCTGCTCCCTGGTCAAAGCAAAGCTGATTCCTCAGGAAAAACTCCTGACATCTTTAAGGTTTGGCTGGGCTACACCTGGGGTGTATGTGCAGCACAGGTGGCTCACATAGGGCAATTCCCCCAAGAAGCAACTGATGTGAGACTTAAGAGAGGGGAAAAGAGAGAGGTTGGATTCTCACTCCTGCCTTGGTGCTTGGCTTCTCTGCTCACCCCAAAATGCAATTCCCTGAACACACAGTGTGTGCCAGCAGTGCTGCAGGGTTGTGGAGAATGTGACTCCAGAGAGCAGTAACAGCTGGCTGAATTCCACCTTCCCACAAGCTCCTTAAAAATAGGAGGTTCAGTTATTTCGTTCAGTTATTATTTATTATTGCATTGAAAGGATATTATTTGATTTACAAACACACATAATGATATTTATTACATTTTTACAAAGCTTTAGAACAATACAACTATTTTACATAAATGTGATTTTTCACTCCTCTAATCACCTATTATTTATAAATATTTACTTTCCATATTTTTCCACTGTTTCCCAGGTCTCTGTAATTCCTCAGGCTAACTGACAGTAGCTGTAGCTTCATCAGAAGAGTTGTTTAGTCACACTTCACTGGAGCTACAGGATTTGTTACAGCACTGGTGTCCTGTTGTCCAGTTCCTCTTCTTCCACCTTCTCACCCTCCTGAATTATCATTTTTAGAAAATGCTTCCCAGCATGAAACATCACTTAATGAAGGTCCATTAAAACTATTCCTGCACCCATTTGTGGTGACCTCCTTTGCTGTAACACTGTGTTGCTCTTGGGGAACATTTCCTGATACATCCTAGGTTTTCACTTTTTTAGTTGTTTTTTTGTTTGGGTTTTTTTTTTTTTCTTTTTTAATGAGGTCAGAGAAGTGTCATCATAGTAATATGAATAACAAAGTCCAGAGTGGCTGAGGAATGTACCATGACCAGATAATTAATACTCAGAAACAAAATGAAGTTTTCTGGAACAGGTGAGTAGTCATTTGATTTTAGAAGAAAGAAAGAATGACAAAACTTAACAAAATGCCAAAAACAAACACCATTTTAAGGAATGTGTGATCTTCTTGGCAGGTAGGTCTTGTTTTTAGGTAATGATCCACAGAATCAGCGAATGAGAATTTCTTTGGTTTGTAACCGAGCTGATTTCGTGCCTTGTCTATTCGGAAAGTGTGAGTTACAGTGACATTCCACACCTAAAAGCCAAAAGGACATTTATGGCAGTGACTTTAATATCCAATTTTCTAGAACTTGGATGAAAATATATCAACAATGATATTACTATGGAAACAGGAACAGAAAACAGAGCTGCAATGCAGACAGTCCAAGGGGGGTATCATGTCCTTAATAAGAATTTGAGTCAGAAATATAAAAACATGATTTTTTTAATATATTTACCTCATTCCTTGTCAAGAAAGGTGTAAAGCTAAAAACTGGCTTTAGTATCAGGTGCAAATATTCCATCACAGTGGCTGTGAAACAGAAATTATTTAATGAGACATCTGGTTAACAATAAACTGAGACAATGCTGATTTTATGCATCCTGTAATTCCTACTGCCAGAAGGCACTGTTTAATTTATAAAGTACATTATGAGTTTATGAATAGCCTTTAAACTTTATCTGCTATAAATAGTACCACATGGCACAAGTGACTATTCTCAATTAAAATAATGTTAATTTAAATAATTCCTGCAATTTGGGCCCCTGTGTTTTATAAAACCGCTATGTATCTTCATAGGAATAAAAAAAAATCAAACGACCCACAATAATTAAGAATATATTTTATTTTTTACCTGCTATATGAGCCAGGAGAACAGGAATATGTATCCAAGGTTTCCTGTAGCCTAATTTTTCAAACTAAAAAGGGTATAAAAACAAATTACAGAGAACTTATACCAAAGTGAGGGTGTCAATGAGGCATGAAAAAAAAATAAAAGAATGTTGACAAAACTTGTATCTAAACTTTTTTTTCCAGCTAGTGTTCATGTCAATACAGGTAGTAAGAAATGTAATTGAAGCCCACTACTCATTCTTTGGTGCCCACCTTCCACCCTTCATCTGCAATTGGACAGTAAAGGAGAGTAAAAGGCCATTTCCAAGGGGGAAGTGACCCAGACTGGAATACTGAACTAAGTTAAATACAGGCCCAAGTTTCTGCTGCAGTCATTTTCTGTGCAGGATCAAAACTTTGGCATGCTCCTAGAATCCCAGCCTGATAGTTCTGAAAATACAGTGTTGTACCTTTTTTAGCTTCTAAGATAAGATTCTGAATGGGCTTCCCCTCTGTGCCACAGCTGATGCCAGGACAAAGGGATAAGCAATGGCTGTAGGAGTCCTGCCAGATGCCAGTGGCAGACCTTGGGTTGGCTTCATGAAATGCTGTCCTGCAGCAGGTTCTGGACCTCCCAGCTAAATCCTCTCAAAGCAATAAGGCCAAACTCCACAGTTACAGGTATCCCAAACTTCCCTTAACACGAATGGAACTTTGGGATATGCAGGGAAAACAGGACCAAGTTTAATGTTAAGTAATTCAGTAATTTCTGTGCACTGAATTCATTTAGTTGGTCTGGTGTGTCAGTCAGTGACAGGACTTGTGCCCGTGTGGGAGCTGCAGGGCTGTGCAGTACTTACCAAAGGCACAATCCACTCAGAGAAGATGACATTTTCACCATCATGGATGTAATAAGCCTGGCCACTCTGGTAAAGGAGCAGAGAAAAACCAGTGACAAAACTGTTTAATTTTGATGGCATTTTCTGTCTGTCTCATACCTACCTACCTGTCATGATTTTGTGAGCAGCACATCAGCATGCATAAGGTGAATGTACAGAGATGAAGCTGCCTTCACTGGGCTTCACTGAGGTACCCCCAGTGGTGGTAGGGCTCCTGGTGATTAACCATTGTCTAGTGTAGACCAGAGCTCATTTTCCCCATGTAGTTGGAGCATTGTGTTCTTCATGCTGTGCTGGGCACAGAATGACCTTTGTGAGTCCAGCGGAAGGGGCAGCACTGATGGCATTTAACAAACACAGCTCTGAGGTTGAGTTCCAGCTGTGCTCTGGGTGAGGAGTCTGCCCAGCTCTGAGCACCTGAGCACCCAGGCAAACCTGGGACTCTGGGCATGGCATCGATCCAAAACAGCTGTGTGGCTTCCAAGTGCTGAACTGATTGAGAACACATGGGGAGGTGTTCACCTGTGTCAGTGCCTGTTGTCTGTATGTTCCTACCAATCTAAATGAATCTGGGACCTTCAGGAACTGGGAATGAAGCAGCTGCTGCAATGATGTCAGTCCTGTAATGCTTCATGGTCCTCAGACTGGTGTTGCAATTGTGACCAGTAGAACAAAAAGAAAAACCTTCAAAAATTGTCCATTAATTTTGTACATCTGTTTTTGGAATTTTCAGCTCTGAAAATTCAACTGGAATGCCTCAGGATGGTTGCTCTAAATTTTATGCATCTAGATCAGAACCTATTTTCAAGAGCGTAACAGGATATATAGATTTGTGTAATGGTGAATGAATGGTATATTAAGCTAGTTAAAAATACAGTTTTCCCCAGTAACCCAGGAAATGATGTCTTTTCAAACCAAACAAAAACATCATCAAAATAGGAGCAAATGTATTTGCATTTGCACTGTCTATGTGCTTGTGGAGCTACACACCATTTTAGAGATTTTAGCATATGACTTTTTGGACACTCTTTGATCTCAAAACATCAAAAATTAAACCTGTTTTGTTTGAGAACTCAGGCTAGTGGTGTATATATTGTTTACTTACAGCTACATAGCCCTTCTCAGAGGTGAGTGCCTCAGCAGCCAGTAAATGAGCTTGCACCAGATTTCCTATGTGAACCCAGTTCATCTGAACCTTGTGATTCCCAAACTTGAAGTTAAAAAGTCTCCGCTGGATGTTTATCTGTAGAAACAGAAAACATGAGATAACTACATTATTCCTTTATTATGCACTATAATATGATTTTGTCTCAACCCAAATACTTGGAATTTGCTGTATTTGTGTACAATTACAGCACAAGAAACCTGTCACAAGAAAAAACCCAGCTAGTGGGTGGTTCTGGAAATCAAAGATGGTTGCACTGATAGGCAGTGGCAAAATATAGTGACATTATATTTTTTGGCAGAAACTAAAGTGCATATTTAAAAGACAATTTCCATTATATGATAGGGATGCAAACCTAGTTTTTTTACCATGGCATTTCAGCCTTCCACTTTTCCTTTTCACTGAGAAGCCCAGCTTGGTCCTGGCCTGCGGTGTTGGTTTCCTGCTATTTGTTACCCTGCACCACATCACCTATCCCCAAGCTTTCACCACGTTCCTGCAGGAATGGTTAGGAACTGCAATCAAGGTACTACCACTTGTGTTATGCCCTTACAACTACTTGTGGTGTCCTCCAGAGTTGAGTACAAAACACATACGGCTACTCGAGGCAGGTGCCGCTGCTCTTCTGGTCCGTAGATGCCCGGCGGGCGAAGCACACACGTGTGGAGCTTGTCCCCTCCTTGGAGAGAGAGCAACAGGTGACTGTCAGACAGCTGTGGGAGCAGCAAAGGGCTCACACATACTGGCTGAATTTTACACTGGCAAAATTAAGGCTCATTTTGACCATTCTGAGCGGTTCGGCTTCCCAGGAACTTGATTTCATTTCTGTGTGAAATTGAATTCAGTAGCTGTGACAGACCTGAGCTTAGCAGCTGGAAAACCTTCTTGGGATTCCAAAAAGAACCCATTGGACAGTGCTTACAAATTGGTATTATCAGAACAGCTAATTATCCACTGAAGAAAGGAATAGAAACAAATAAATCCTTATTTCAGTTAAAGTTTATTATTGATAAGTGAGCAACCAAAGAAAGGAATGCCCGTTAGCAGTCCTAAATGATAGAAAAGCCCCAAATGCTTTATATGTACCTTTGAGTAAAGTTCCATTAGCAGCAAGAACCATTTGGTCTGCAATTGCCTTGGTTCTGGAATAATGATTAAATTGCTATAAGGAAGCAGAGTAAGATAATTACTGAATCTGTAAAGGCAAACTTATTGTTTATGACTGACAACATTTCAATCTAGCCAGCTCACATATATCAGCTGGGCAAAACAAAACTAGGAATAGTAAGATTTAGTAAATATATAGTTTGTTTATGACAATAAAAAGACTGACACTTTAGTGGCAAAAGTTTAGCTTCAGAGTGAATTTAAGTCCATTCGTATTTACTTAACTCACTTTTTGTGCTGAATGTACTGAGAACATCCACAGTGAAACAGCTTCTGCTATGAGAACAGCCTTTACACAATCTACCCTTTGGAGCACAGGAAATGCCACACCATCCCATGGACAAAGTACCTTTTCCAGTGGAAAATATGGTACAGTTTCTTCATCTCCTTCTTCAATAGGATTCCCTCCAAACACCACATTCACTGTACTGGTATATATCAGTCTAGGGATATTTCTTTGTTTGCAGACTACAGTGATACACAAAATAAATTATTTTAAAACAAAAATAAAGAGTGAGAAATAGCTGAACTGGCAGATTTTATTTTTAAAAACAAACATTACAATTATAGAAAAAAAGGAAATACTTTAATTTTAATGTTACCTTATCATTTAATATAATATTATCTTCTATTCAGCTGGAATTTTTCATTGAATATGTGAATATTACACATTGTGGTCACCAAATGTTTCATGATGAGGTACCTATAACTATCACATTGCAGTCACTGGGTAGAGGAATTATCTTGGTGGAGGAAAAATTCCTCCTTGAGAAACCCCTCTTAAAATATATTCATTTTCCAAACTGAATACAAAGGAGATGAGTAAGAGCATTTGTTGTGGTCCAGCCCTTGGGGCAGTGTGGGGAGCAGCCACTCCAAGGCCACTGGGTTACCCCTGTTCCATGAGCTGCCTCTTGCACCCCACTTTGATGGAACATGAAATCACACAGGAGCACAGCCAGCTCTGCCCACATGCCACAAAACTGCCTTTGTCTCAGTCTGTTCATCAGTGACAAATGGTGTGTTAACAGGAAAAAACACTCTGCTAGTGTATAATCAGTCGTGCCCTAAGTACAAAGGAAATTAATGTTATTTGCAAAACAAAGACTTAATTATGGATTCCAGTCCTGTGTAGCCAAGATATTGTAGCTAAATTCTGCTGCATATCTGTCAGTGCAAACTTGAATAATGTAAATTTCCTTTTCATGTAACAATATTCCTAAAACTGAAGAGAATTAAAGTGCAAACTCAGGAGTTTTTAGGATCTACAGAGCAGTCTGTCCTGCTGGTTCAGTGGCTCATTTTGAAAATAATGTATGTTAATTATTGTTGTAAATATTTGGGAAAAAATACAATAATAAGGTGTATTATTAAAATGTAGATGAGCAGGTTCATGCTCCTCCCAGTGTCTTGGTTTGCTGGGAGCCTATGGAAATTTGACATGACGTGTCTGTGGGTTTGGAGCTCGGGCAAGGAAGAAGGCAACATGTGGCAACTCTTCCTTCTAACTTGTTTAGAGTTTTACTTGCCTACTATTCAATTTCTGCATTTTTTCAGTAATAACAGACAGGCAGCATGAAAATGAGTCTGGATAAAAACTGATTTTGCCATTTTGCAGCCTTTTTCCCCCCCACTTAGTTTTTGAGGGAAAAACAAAGAGAAGGCAACTTTGGTATTTGAAGTACACTTGGAAAATGTTCTTCTGGAATAGAATATACTGAAAGAGATCTACTGGCATCTTCCAGAGACAGTAGTTAAGAATCTGTGTGTAATAAAAAGGGATCACAGTAAGCAGAAAGAATGGAAGGTTTTCTGTATTAATGTGATGAAATAATAGCTAAATATACCTACACATCCATGGTGCCTGTTACCAAATGTTTATGGCACAACAAACAGTACAATAGCTCTCATGTTATCTCCATGAGGAAAGAGGATAACACTTCTCCATTACATAGAGTAAAGGCAAAAATAACCAGTACATGGAGGAGAGCTTTAGTTGGACTGCCAAGGAATGAAGCCCAGGTTGAAAACCTATCCCCAGTTCAAACCAGTGGCAAATCTATCTGCCAGCTTCAATGGGACCTGCACACTCAGGTTTACATCATACTCTGACAGGAGGCAGAGAAAAACCTCATTTTACTGCCTGATCTCCACAGGAAACATCCAGTTCGAAAGTTTTTAAATTCATGATTTGGATGAGATGCAGAGAAAGAAAATCTAGGTACCTACCATCAATTATTATTTTTGTGCCTCCAACATTTATGGATTCAATCTGATCTTTCTTTTGAAGCTAGAAATAGAATTTGCACAAGATTGAATTAATCAAACAAGTCACATTTACACTATGATGGTTACAACTGCCAGATCTAGAATAGCTGAGGTCTTTTTGTGATACATGTTACAGTTCTGTCTGACACAGTGATTTCTGACAGTTCTCATTTTTGTTGTCTTGTTCAGTGTATGAGCAAAGAAAGCTGAAAAATGAAAGATAAAATGCATCTAAAAGGAAATAATAATACTTCAATATTTTGTCACACTCCAGACAATCCATGATATAGAAACAAGAACTACGGGCAGGGGTGATGCTCCCTGAAAGCTTTCACAAGTTCTTGTTCCATGGCAATCTGTCCTGTTCCTAGAAATAAATTAGTAGGTTCATGATTTTTTTGATAACACCTTCTGTGACTATCACTGTAATTCAGCATAACATATTGATTGTGGTCTGTTTCCTCATGACTGAGTTCACAAGAAGAAAATGCATCAGTTTTGGTTTTAGAGCAATGCTGTCACTCTTCTTCAGATCAGAGAAAAAAGCTACACCTTCTTATCCAAGACCTTAAAACTATGATCTCGTTTTTCTAGAATATTTTGTAGTACATTACTTTCACACTTTGACTTTATTATTTAAGGAATACCTCCCTTATTTCCTGTATGGATATATATATATATATATACTCAGTCTTTATAACAACTTCTGACATAAATATTGTACAATGACATTCTTTGTTATGTGCAGACAGTGTTTTTCTTTCTCAAAAATAACCAAAGAAAACTTAAGGAAAATGGTACTTGCTTGTTCCAATCCTGACATCCCACATGCAGCTACATGGAAAACACAGTCAACCCCTTCACATGCTTTGAACACTGCTTCATAATCCCTCACATCACCCTGTAAAACAAGAAAAGAATGGATTTTTACAGGTAGAGATCCCTACATTCTCTATAGAACTGTATTAACTATGGCTAGTATGGAAAATCTAAAGGTATTCTGGTCTGTTTTTCACAGACAAATATTATGAACAGGCAGAAAAAGCAATGACTAAGAATTTTGCCAGTATTTTGTTGCAAAACAAAGATGACTCTTGTTGGCTTCAATTATAATGCGTATTTTCACACTTAGTCCTGCAGCCTCCAGGCTGGCAAAACTTGTTTGACTTGAATAGGAGCAGCAAGTGCTCGAGGGCTGGAGAATCCAGCCCCAGGGACAATAAATCACAGCAGGAAGGGCTCAGCTGTTTGCCTTGGAATCACCAAATATTTCAAAATATTAGGTATTATATTATTTCCTGCAATGAAATTGATAGAGTAATGTAGAATAATTGATAGAATAATATTAAGAGCTAATCTAACCAGTCTTTAACTCTCAACTTTTTTCTCCTAAGGTTGCCAAAGTATTTCACAAATACAGCTGACTTACCCCTCCCACCCTCAATGCAATGTACAGGAGCTAACCAGTGTAAACAATATTAGCCATCTCCAAATCACTGCTCAAGGCTCAAACCTCTGAAGTCACTTATTAATTCATTTACTGGGACTCCATAGTTCAATTTTCCAGGTAACTCTCCTACACTTTGTAATATTTATTCTTTCTAAATTGATTTATTAAAAAAACTCTGTTCTAGAAGATCATTTGTGAGATTTTGAGTCCCCTTTAGAAGATGTGAATTGCCATCAGTCCACAAACTTAAATCAAATTATGTAGACTTATAAGCATTAACAGATCAAGCTTATGGTGTTTGAATGGTTCCTCAATAATACTTTATCACTCTTCCATATTCTGTAGAAGTTGTTTATGAAATTGAACATAAAAACATCCTGGGTCAGACAAGATCTGCGTGGCCTGGTGTTCTGCTCTCCCCAGAATCATCCATCCCCCTCTGCCTCCCCTCCACCTGCCCCAGAGGGTGATGTGGCCCAGAGGAGAGAACCTGGCATCACAACATCAGCCTGCAGGACCAAGTCCTGTCATCCCTTCCAGCCATGCCATCAACTTCCCAGCTCTAGCAGGGGTGGCAAATGCTCTTACAGTAAATGCTCAGAAAAGATCAGCTGAGCAATACCCTGGGTTTAGCCAGAATTTGTGAGACATGACAGGAGCACTCAGAAAGTGCCCCGAGAGCCCAAAGCTGAGCACCTGGAGCAGCTGTGAGAGGTACTGGGGAATGTGTCCTCCACACACAGCAGTGAGCTGTCGGGTCCTGGAGACCTCTTGTGTTCCCCCTTTTCTCAGACACAGTAATTCCTTGAATTGTTCAAAACAAAAAAGAATCAGTGCTCATAAATGGGTGCTGCAGGAAGAGCGTGAACAGGGCAAGCAAATGTGGGGCTTTCCCCTGAGTGCTCTTGTACTCTTGAAGCATTTTCATTCAGAAAATTTCTTGAGCCTAATTTAATTTATCTATTCAGCAGTTTCCAATGGAGGTAAATTTTTCTTGAGGCTTTGTACATGCCTTGTACCCACTGATGGCCTTTCCTTCTTGTACTGGGACAGTGGATGATGCCACTCACAGCCTGTAGAGCTCTCCCACTCCTGAGTCACCTCTTTCCCAGCCTTGAAATCCCAGAAATCCCACTTTACTCAATTACTCAATCATTCTCTGCATGGCAGTCGTTTGGCATTTGTGATCCCTGTTATTGCCCTGTCTTGGCTCTCACCTTTTTACTTGAAATAATTCCCCTGAGCAGGAACCTTGGTCCCTTCATTGTTCAGTTTCCCTGGTGCTGAATGGCACCTCCCAGCAGAGCATCACTGGTGACACTGGAGACACTGGGACCCTGTTTGCCATCCCTTAATCAGGTACTTATGCATGCAAGGACCTTTTAACACAGCTTCTTCTTGTCCTGAAAGGCTTTTCCATAAATGTTTTAATCAAAGGTCCTTAAGAGGAAGCCTTGGTAATGAGCATTAGACATGGAACTCCAACACACCTTGAAAAAATCCGCTCCGCGTGGGATTTCCCATTTAGGTTTGCGAAGATCAAAGAGCACAACAGCAATTCCTGAGCTGACAAGGGCACATCCCAGATTGTATCCCAGGTAGCCTCCACCTCCTGTCACCAGTGTCCTGCTGCTCCTGGGAGCCAGCAGCCCAGCAGGCTCTGTCCCTTGGCTCTCACAGGCTGCGCTGCTGGGGAGCTCTTCCGTGGATCCCTCTGGCATCACGACTGCAACAGAGAAGGTCTCTTGAAAATTCCTGCATAATGCTTTGAGGTCTGGGTAATTTCAATGACTTTCACATTACAATGCTTCCATACTGGTTTTATTATCTTAGTATGTTTAAAATGTATAAATTCATCATTTTGGTGATGGGTTTTCTGTGTATAATGTTTAATGAGTCTGAATACTTTCATATTCCAAGATTGAGTCTTTTCCTCATATCCCTAAATTTCATTTATATAGAAATGAAATTACAGGATTTTAGAGCCATTATAATTACCTAACCTTTACAGCTATGATGGCATTTTTTAATACTTGGTTTAAACAAATATTTTATCCTTGAAAGCTCATTAACTTCTGATATATTAATACCAAATTTATGTTATCCTACTAGTCAGGAAAATAAACCAAGACTTTAGATGAGGAATGTGAGAAAGCATTCATTCTAGTTTTAAAATCAACTTTATTTCACATTTGGGTCTTTAGCAATGATAAAAATTTGTTACTGTTTTAAGCTTTTCTGGTTATACATTAAATATATTTAGTTTTCTGTCCAGTTCTCACTAACTTTTGACCATATTGTTCTCAGTAGGGCATTCATAGACAGCTAAACCAACAAGGGGCAGAAGAGATAAACCATCTGCCCTGTGGGTTCATCTAGCTGGGAAAACTGATTAGAATATCATTCTAGGATAACAACTGCATGGGAGTTACCCAGCTGTACACCTTGTTCTGTATTGCAAATTAGTTTATTCAACATTGATCACTCGTCCACAAAATTTAATTTTCCCACACAGAGAGCCCCTGTTGTCCTGATTCCATGCTTGGCCTTTGCCCACTGGGATCTGGACTCTTACAGCCCCAAACAAAAATCCAGAAGAAATCTGCAATCATTCATGTCACCATAAAGTAGGAGCCCAGCTGGGTGCCTGCAGCCCAGTACAGGAATATGGACCCAATCTCTGCAGATTATTTTGGTTTTCTCGTAGTTGGACAGCTCCTCACATGAGAGGAGCCTCACACTTAAGTACAGTTTGCTCTCAGCCATTTACACCAGGCTTCAGCAGAGCCCAGGCAGAAATGGGGCAGGGCTGGGAGCTGGCAGCTCTGTCACCCCAGGGTGACAAAAAAATTCTAGAAAAGTAACACAAAATTCAGCCACAGCACACAAAATTATGGATTATTTTAGCCATTGCTTACTTAGTATTTTATAATTTTGTTTGTGAAATTCTCCCTATTTTATACGCTGGGTTTTAGATTTCAGACACAGGAAAGGACCATATTCTCCATGCTCATGCTGTTACATGGTTTTAACACCAATGTCAGCTCACTCAATTCAGTAAACTGAGTGGCATAACAGTGCAAAACACAAGCTCCTTATGTTGAAAAACATCCTAACAATTCAAAAATGAAAAATAATCCATGTTTCCAAACAAAATTTAAATTACAACTAACGCAATAGAACTAAAACAAGTATGCTGTCCTGTTCAAGCAAGGAAACATAAATTTGTATCTCTAGAGTATGTTCTGCAGGAGTCTTAAGCAACATAAAATTCTTTTGCCTTCTCTTCTGAGAAAAAACCATCTTTTTATACACTGTAAGGAGAGGTAAAGTCAAGCTTATCACATATATTACAAAAAGACATTTGAGAAATGGTATACATTTGAGTACTTGTCATTAATGTGTGTATATATATATATAAATATCAAGAGATATCTTAAGGATATCACCTTAAGGTTTTAGTAAGCTGGAGGTTGCATAAAAAAGTTTAAAGTTTTCTAGAAATCTCTTTCTTAAAAAGCACTAATAGCATTAGAATATTAATCTGCTTCATGGATTTAGAAAATTGCTTTCGAATTTTGAACATAAGCAATTTTGGTTTTGAAAATGCTTCTTTTCAGAATCAGTAGCTGTCTTTTTTCTCTAAATTTATAGGAGCTATTCTTATTTATTAATGTATTCTGCATGATGAGCACAGTCAATCTCATGCAGCACATGCAGTGTGAGTTGCTCTTAGCTCCTCTCCTGTAATTTCAAATATCAGAAATGTTCTAATTACTTCCCATAAAAAGTTAAAGTCAAACACATCAGGTTTTAAAAATAGCTGAAGAAGCAGTAAGTACCCTTGGTAGAATCCTGCTGTCAGTGTCTCCCAGGCCTTCCTGTCCAGGTAGGAGGGTGAGATGTCTGTGCTGGACAATTCGTGACTCAAGGGCATCAGGTGCTCTCTCTCAGGCAGACAGAGCAGTTCAGGTGTGCTCAGGCCTTCTGCTGTTCCTGCTCCTTTGTAGCTGCTGCTTGGCTGGGAGCCAGAGAAGGGCAGGGCTTAATTGGTACATAATTTACGTTCCTTTTCAGGAAGAAAAATTAAAAATTCTCCACATCAGACCCTTCTTAACAGGATGGTAGCTCTCACTTACCTGGTAAAAGTACAAGACACTACACAACACAGATAAACCATTGGCACCATCATTCTGTAGATAAACTACTGGAGAAGGGACAAAAATCCTCTTTGGCAGTGCTACTCAGCACTTTCATCCTGACTTTTATATCTCCATCCCCAACCCAATTTTGTATTTGCAGAGAGGCTTAACTGTAGGCACATGGGTTGTATCTGGCTTCCAGGATGAATATGAAGGTAATAAACTACCTTGTGCATAACAGAACAGGAAAAGGTGATGTATTGTTAAATAATGCATTTTAAATGAATGATGAATTAGTGAAATTATTAATAATTATATATGTCCTCTGTCCTAAGATTTTAAAGCACTTTAAAAATATTTGCTTTTGTGAGTTAAACAATGAGAAATCAAAACCAACATTTTTAAATGGGTGTGTCTAAAATTAGATCTCAAAACAGTAGTTAAGATGCTAAAGAAACACTCCCACATCTAAATATAAATTACTACAATTTTCAATGTTTGCATGTTAGAAATTTCTCAAGTTCACAGGTAACCAGTTGCAATTTAAATGTAATTTAATGTAATTTAATGTTCATGTGCTGACAAGAACTCAAACTAACACAAAGGCAAATGTATTTTGACATACTGTGTATGCTCTGAAGTCCCTATTGTTGGCATTAGAACCAGAACATGGAACCTGTCAAATGAATTTGCACTTCTTGGATTGCTGAGTGAGTGACAAGCTCAGCTCACAGGAAAATCCCCAAGAACACCAAACTGTCTGTTTTGAGCTGTCCACAGTCCCAGCTTTGACCATTTAATGCAAGAAATAAAGTGTCCATTCTACCCCTGAACTATCCCAGAACTCCTTCACAAGTCAAAGCAGCTTGTCAGCTTATCCAAAGGATATCAATCCCTCACTCTTCAGTGAAATTTAACAAAGAACATTTTAACTTGGCCTTGGTTTCCATCTTGGCAAGAAGGGGACACCTCAGAGGAGTTTTCAGAACTGGTATTTTGTACCTGTCCTGCTATGTTTATTTTCTTACCTTCAGTAAAGAATGATGGTCATATTTTATTCAATGCATCCTGCTAAGTATTTCTGCAAGAAACAGAAGCTAAAGTTACCAGGAGAAAAGCTGCTGCATTAAGATTGGAGCTTGCTTTTGGTCTTGAATCACAACTCTATACTGCCTTTTTCTACTTTTTCTCCTATGATCATTCATAGTTCATGTAGGCACATAGAAACAAACAAAGCATCCAGTACTTATAGCAGATGACTGTAAAATGCAACAGGAAGGTGTCAGGGAGTTTGTCCATTTATTTACATGGAGGAGGTCCACATTTCTGAAATGTTGTTTGGCTTATCAAAATGTTACTCACATCCAGACTGTAAAGTGATGTTGAAATGTAATTGCAGTGTTTCATAGAGGAACCCAGTGTGCTTACACAAGTTCATTTCAAGTCACGTGCTGCCAGAGCCAAGCCTGAATTGAGTAAGGAGCATTTGGCATAAGACAGACAAGACAATCTCTGTCCCCAGCATGCAAAGCTGGTCCCTGTGCTGGCTCTGAGCACTGCTGGGTACTGGACCCCAGAAGGGTTCAAACCATGGCCCAGAATGCAGATTGTGAGACCAGGTCTGTGTCCTGGGCACTGTGAATTCACAGCTCTGCACTCCCAGCCCACAGAACAGGAGCTGTGCTCCAGCTGTGGGGTAACCTGAAGAATGGTTTTCAAGTGTGGAGGATCCTGTGCAGAAAGGAGCCTTTAACAGAGTAACCAGAGCATGAGGAGCTCAGCAGAGGCATGAGTGAAGATGACAGTGAATATTTGGTGTGAGTCACAGGCAGGATGGGATGTTCTGGAGTGCCCAAGGGCAGAGGAATAGCAGAAAATCAGAAGAGACTAAGCTCTCTCTTAAACCTACGCAAGGACAGGGTTTTGCTGAAATCCCTGCCATACAAAAGATGCCCTCTCTTCAGCTGACTTACTAAAAATTTCTGCATCTGAGCCCTAAATGAGTAGAGTTGTCCAAGCTTGCTGTGTTTGAGCTCCTGCTGGTGCAGTTGCTGACATGCAGATGCCCATCAGAGGTGCTGCCACAGCCTGTGACCTCAGAGTGCTGGGACTCGTCTGGACAGTGCTGAGTCCCTCTGAGCCCCAGAGAAGTCTGGGCAGAGCTCCTGTAGGGTGTGAGTACTTTTGACTAAGGGAACTTATCTCTTTGTGACTACAAAAACAACCACCCTCATAACAAGGATGTCTAAAACAGCAGAGAGCTGAGAGAAGGGAGGTGACAACAGTAAGATCTTCACCCTTTATGTGAGAGAGAACAGAAAATGTTGAAAAGCATTTAAATCAGGTCTTGCAAAGTTAATGGAAGAGAAAAAGACTAGAGCTCTCCTCTAATTATGTCTAGCTGTGCTTAGAATTTTTAGTCAAAAAGATTAATCATGGGATCTGAATTTGGGAAAGGAAACTTCAGAATATTTTTCATATAACCAAATGCTAAACATTGGTACATATCAAACATTTCTAAGGCATGAAGTCATCGTTAAGAAAGTTTACCAACACAATATTGGTACAACAACAACAAATGCAATCTAAGACCCAAACTGTTACGGTGACACAACATTCTTCACATTCCTTGCTTAGTTAGAGGAGTAAGACACAGAGGCAAAGCAACTCACCCATGCCATGCTCCAAGTCCAGGCCAGAAGGGAAAGGAAGATGTAGATCCTTATTCCTTGCTGCAAAGAGATCAGGTTCTTCTTAAATCCCTCCATTCTTCATTAACATACATAAATATTCTCACTCTACCCTTCCTTTTTCCTGTTTCTTTGTGTATTTGTGTTACAGTTCTGCATATTTCACTGTTTCCTCATGGAAGGAATAAAGCACCCATAAATACAGCCTTGGAATGTGCCCCATAAAATGCTTTTCAAATGACTTTGTTCTCATTTCCTTTGCATTCGTGGTTACTTTGCATGTTACACAGATTGATTTACAGGTCAAATGAAATGATAACTCTGAGCCTGCATTGCCAAGGCAGGATGGAATTACAGGAAGAAACAAAGCAACATCTCACAGCAGCAACCAACATCCCTGCATCAGCCTTTGGGTCTTGGTAAAGAAGAGGACAGTTTATGCAGTATTTGAAGGGAAGGAATACAAATGCATCATAAATAAAAATACTGCATTGTATTGTACTGAATAAAAGCACATTTCTATACAATTAGCAGGGATCATAGCTTGGCTTGCTACACATGGGAATCACAGAGACAACAAAAGTGTCACACAAACTATACAAATGCATGTTTGAGAGAAATTATAACACCAATTCCAACAGGTTTGCTAGTTTTTACTCTATTTAGAAAAGCCTTGGTACCACATTAGGAGTGGCCACTGTGACAGAGCAGCCCATGTCACTGAAAGGAGATAAACTTGTGGCTTACAAGGTCTGCCTAAGCTACTTACCAAATTCTGGGTAGAAGTAAAGATTCTAACTGATGAACTCTCACATGATGTGAGTCAGAGATTATCAGATTCTTTATAAATTACTCCTGCCAGCACATTCACTATCTCAAACCTAAATTATCATTATTGTAATAGAGACAGGGAAGAAAAAGGTTATTTTCTGATGCTGGCAAATTTCTGGAATTGCATTTTCCCCTCTTCCTCTCTCTTCTTATTACTTATTTATTTATTTAAACTAATCAGCAAGCAAATATCTCCTAAGCATCTGTCTGAGATGGTTTCACAAAGGACCAAAGTTCAATGGAATGAAATATACATCTGATATACATCTGATTTAGATGCATTAAAGTGATTCCATGAAAATTCCAGTAACTTAGTTACATTAACACATTTGGGTGCTTAAGTTCTTGGAAGTTTGTAGTTACAAATCTAGATAAATGCTGACAGTAGCAACATGCTTATAAGGCACAGAGAAATTCTTACTGAACAGAATTCTGAAGGACACAACACACAGAGCCATTTCCTTCCTTTGAAGCAGCATGAACTGCTGGGGGTGACTCAAATTCAGGCATATTTGGATGGAGGAATTTGTCACTATGCCAAGCTGTCCCACTCTTCACCTAGAAGCTGGCCCCTGAAGCAGCTGTGGCTGAACCATGCACAAAGGAGTTCCTGAACTGCCAGTCCTTGCTCAGGGTTATGAACATCTGCACCAGTCAAACCCAGCTCAGCAGCTGGAAACTGGAAACTGTGGCAGCCCACGAGCTGCTCCACCCAGAAGTTCCCAACTCCTGCTGTGAAAGCAGCACTCTCCTGAAGGGGGTTGCACACACACTGGAGGTAGCAGCTGGTTCAGCCATTTGTCTTGAATTCATTGCTCACAAATCAGCATGTTCAGTGACTCACAGCAATGACATGACCTACAAACTAGCTGGCAGAAAAATATGCATTTGGTCAATTATAAAACTCCTCTTTATTATGTCTTGAATACAGCAGGCTGCATTCCAGCAAGCACAGAGCAGGAAAGCAAATGACACAGAGCTGACAGAGCCACACTGCAGTCACTGACTATGACTCAGGTCATCCCCACTGAGGAATCTCCTGAAAATGCCCTCCTGGCTGAGCAGGCAGGATGGGAGTTTCCAGGCAGGTAGCAAGGAGATGGAATCTGTGTTTTAAAGGAAGGAGCTGCTCAGAGGAGGTAGCAGGGCTTGACCAGCCTGTGAGCCCACAAGGCTTTGGCTGCACAGGCTGAACACACAAAAGGACTTGGATGGGGTGTGATGGCTCAGTTCTGTCATCCCTGACTATTTTACAGCTTCTTTGCTTACACAGAATCTAACAACAACATTTGCTCCTTACTTTTCATTGCATTTTCTTGAACAGGAGGCTTAGAAGCCCTTGGCTCCCAGCCCCAGCAAGGAGAAGGCTCCTGAGTTCCCAACACCTGCTTGGAGTGTGAGCTCATGCTCAGGAGAAGCAGAGAAGGGAGCTGTGCTCTGCCCAAAACAAACAACCAGCCCAAGGCAAGCCAAACAGCTCAGTGATGAGTATTAAAGGAGGCTGCCCCAAACTGGGGTTACAGATCCACTGACAATCTGCCAATGGAGACACGGTGTAAATGCAATTGTTTTGAGAGAGTAAAACCTCTGAACACCAAATATTGTGGGGGGAGGGAAGGCTCTAAAGGAGAGCTTTGACAATTGCAGTCCAACACAACAGACAAATATTCTGATGCTTATCCACATTTGCAAAATCCAACATGTTCTTACTTTGCAAAGAGCCTCTGATACCATTTAGCACATCTGCCAAAGTGTGTTTCCTTTTAAGTTTTTTAAAGTACTTTTACAGGAATATAAGACTATGCTACAGAACTGTGACATTTCTTAAATCCTCCAAGAAACAAATAAGAAACCCTTTTTGGCAATAAAGAAAGCTCATCCTTTCTACCTGGATTTACTGTTTTAACATCTCTGTTAGTAGAAATCCTCATTTTATCAGTGATCATCATCTATACCCCAAACAGAAATGTAACCGATCCTATAATTTACAATTTACATTTTTCACATCAAATCATCTCAGCACTTACACACATCCACAAATAAAATCACAGAAAGTGATGCACAGCACAAAGCATCAGTTGAACTGCAGCATTGTAGGAAAGGCTGGCACTAACATGGAAGGCAGGAGTCACCTGGTTCAGAGCATAAAACACTAAATAGATACATTTATGAGAGAAGTAATTTTTAATTCCTTATAGAGACAAAAGAGATAAAGGGACAGAAAAGACACAATCTCCCATATCACAGCATATCCAGTGACACACAAGAAAAGCAAATGACTCCTGAATAAATGCAGATCAAGTATCTTAATTCTGAAGTATGACTCCATTTTTATTATATTGCATATATGAAACAGCTGAGATGAATTTCTAACCCTCTGAAAGACAACAGTGAACATCTACAAAATACTAGTGAGCTGTCATTACAGAAATCAGTAAAAAACAAGTATATTTCACAAATCAACTGATACTGGCAAACATATTTTTAGTCTTTCTAGACAGGAAATAGATAAGAACAGAATTGCTCAAAAGATAGGCAGTGTCTGGTTAGGAAAACACAACCAGGCTACATCAGCAACAGGGTATTACTTTCTTCATGTCTCATCATTTCTGAATCATCAGCTCTAAATTCTTCTTTACTGCCAACACAAAAAGCAAAGAGTCAAAATAATTATTAGCAAAACTTCTCTGTGTAAAAACATGAATTACAAGTTTTGTTTTCTGCACTAAGGTTATTTCTTGGATTTTCTATGCAAAACTGGCATAAAGAATTCTCTTCCTGACATCACAGCCATCTGTCCCATCTGTTAGGGATAAAAAGCACCAGAAAAAGAATTCTCAAACCAGCAGACAAAAAAGGCAATTTAGACATACCAGCAACTAATTGAAGAAATTATTGATACAACCCAGTAAAAGAGAACCAACAGTAGTGATCCTGTATCACTACTGATACATACACTTTTAAAATTTCTATTAGCTGTATTGAAAACTATCCTCTACGTATATTTAAACTTTGTAGAGTTCAGGGCTTGATTTATTTTGAATCCTGCAAAATCTGCAAGGGGAGTGAGTGCAGCTCTTATCTGCAACTTCTTGTCTTGCTGGCAGTTGTGACAACAAAGAAAAAAAATCATCTTTCTTTGTGCTTGAAGCTGAAAGGTGTGAACACACTTTGAAAAGAAGCAGGTGAATGGTATCATTCCAAACCTCTTCAGGATCTTCTCTTCATCTAAAATTTAATCCTGCAAGTGAAGCACATGAATACTTTTAAAAATACAACTCAAAATATATAAAATGCATGGGCTCCAGCTCACCATTGACAAAACAGTAATGGAAAACCAACACAACTGAAACTAAAAGTAATAAAGTTTCCTTACTTACAAGTTTTATGGGGCTACAGTGCTATGCCCTTTCTGGAGAATTTTAACAGGAACACCTTCCTACACACTTCACCAGCAATGCAGTTTTCCTCAGAATGCTGAGATACAGAGACAGTCGTGGAACACCAGCCTTATCTCTGCGTGCCTGTAACAACTTCCTTGCTGCTGTAGGATGGTTTTATATCTGCTCCCTCTCCAAGCAGCTCTGGGGAGTGATCAGCCCTGAAATGCTGAATTCTCCAGACCCTGACACACTCACAGACACCCTCTCTTGCACACCAGGCTCCAGGTTCCACTCTCCATGAACCAGGCATTCTTAGCCAGCAGGTCAGACTGGATTTTTTTTATTCCTATTTGAATGACTGGGCAATGTTTTTGAACCAAAATACAAACTACAGCTATAGAAACAAGGATTTTAAAACACCCCAGTCCTGCTCTGTATCTGCCTTACCCAAGCCCTTGATGAATATCTTGGCAGGCCAACATTCCCTAGTGCAACTCTGCAGTTGTCTGTGCCCATTGTTTTCCCTCAAACAGCTCTGTGACAAATGCTTCTGTCTTCTTTAATCCTGAGAAAGTACTTCCAGCCACAATTTCTCTTTTCCTGTGGTTTTTACTTTGCCAATTTAAAGCAGCAGGTTGGCTCTGGGAGAGGTTCAGTTTGCCCAGCTGCCTCCCTAGTGACAGTCCCATGTGTGCTGAGGATGTCTTTGTGTTAGTGGGGACCTTTTCCCGTCAGTCTTGTTCATTGAACAGATAAATCATGCAGCAATTGTTATTACAGCCACTACACCTGGCTCTGCTCTCTGATGGGCTTCACTGCTTGCTAGACCATGAATAACTACAAATAACTACAAAAAACCTGCCTTGCTCTTTTCACCCCCAACAGCTCTCTTTGAACTCTTCTTTGGTTATATGGGGTTTTACTGTGGGCTAGCTCAGCTAAGAACTAAAATCAATACAAATGTTTCCAATTTTGAAAAAAGTCCCTGCTAGAAATGAATAAATTTAATAAAATATTACCCTCCTACTGAAATACACAAACTATGCATAAACTATGATGTAAATGTGGTGTCTGTTTACCTGAACACTTTTTTTGGAAGCCAGAGTTGTCTTTTTGGTTTGTGTTCCATTTTTCAAGCAATAATCTGTTTGAAAGAAAAACAAACCCCAAAGAATGACAGCAGTTTGTCACAGAGGCATAGAACACCTTGGAGTCTCTGCCTAGCCCTGTCCTTGGGTGACTTTTCAGCTATAATGCATTTTAAACTTCTTTGCAGGAACTTTTGCCTACTATTCCCATTGAACTGGTGCTGTCTGGTTCTGGGTTGGCAGTTAGGAAAGGTAACAATGAAGAAACATAAATCTTCAATTTAATTGTCCTTCACTCCTTTTCTAGAAAATTCTCCAGGTCTATTTTTTTTATAAAACAGACATTGGGAGTCAGATATTCTTGTCTTCATCCCATGAAATAATAAATACAAAATTATTTATAAATACTCACCTCCAAGATTTTGCCTGCTTTAAGAAACTTCTAGCTTTTGCTACTTCTTGAGTAAGGTTCTTTAGATCATCTCCTTCAAAGTAAGGGAAAACTGGATTCTGAAAACACAGTTAAAATGTTTTAACTTGCACCTGTTTATTATCTTCTGTTTCCACACCTGAATTAACTGATCCCAAGCTCTAAATTTCCCGACTTGCAGAGAAGCTCTTGGTATCACAAGGGGAGAGCAGAGCCAGCCTAGATTGAACCTGGCTCTGTTCAGGAACATTTTTCTGCTGTGGCAATGCCTGAGGTCTCAAGCTGGAGATTATTATAATTAATGTGCTAAGCACTGTATAAGGATTTTACAGTTAAATGAAACACAAGATGGGAAGGATAAGAAGACAGTAAAAGCTGAAGTTAGCTTAAAAACCACATGCAGACACACAATGTATTTTGTATTTCTCTTTCAAAACCTGCATTGCACTGTGCATTCCTTTCATGGGCTTGGGGACCTCACCAAGGCTGTTAGCAGAAAGGAAAAAACAGACACGAAGATTTCTCCTTTTGGTTTTAATATGATCTATCTTAGAAGTTTTGTATTATTTTTTCCTCATTGTTTTTCTTTTATAAATGAAGTTTCTCTACTGCTGAAGAACTAAGTTGCAAAGAAACAAAACAACCTGATTTATTTAACATACATCTTCATCATCCAGGCCCTCTGTCAATATTCTGTGTGCTGCTAATTGTCCATCTTCACCTCCAGAGCTGCAGTGGAAGCGCCCTCCTGTTTGGGAAGCAAGCTTCTTCAGGAATTCAACAGCCCCTCTGTCAGCACAAAGTAGAAAGCTACTTATGAAAATTGTTTTCTGAAAGCAACAGCAAAAGAATTTCTAAGAACTTCTCAAAAATATGACACCAAAACAAATAGACTGGAGGATATAATTATAAATTCCTGTATGAAATGCAGGCCATGGGGCAGAACCTGTGTCAGAACAATCCTCCCCATTACTATCTTGGTAGCACAGACTTCTGGCAATAAATAAAGTAGTCATTTTAAGAGATTTTTGTTTTGTTCTTGCAAAGTATCATATACCTGTCTGCACAGCTAAAACAAATGGTGTGGATTTTAATATCTTGTTTCTTTATCAATCTTTCAATTTCTTTCAAAATCAGACTGCAACTGGTGTCTGGTTTTCCATCAGTCAATAGATACAGTGCCTCTACACCTTGGAAACTGAGAGCCTTCTGAAAAGGAGAAAATAAGCTTAAATAATTGGTACATTTATATGAAATATTATACTTCAGAACAAAACCACCATTCCAGTAATTTAGATAGTTTATATTTGCCAATATATTTATATTTGATCATTAATCAACTTAATTTTGTCTTTTCATTTTTGCTTGTTCAGGAAGGAGATCAAGGATGTAAATTTGAAAATTTAAGTAGATCATTTGTAGCATAAGACAACATATTTATAAGCAGGGCATTGCCAAAAATTGACTCATTGAAATAAGAAAGTTAACTGATTTTGGACAACTAAAGACAAAAGATGTTTCTATCATATTTTATGGGAGTTAAAGTTGTTTAATGTCTGCAAATCAGGCCCACTAGGACTTAAATGATTATTATGAAAATTTGCTACAGTAATTGACTCAGTGAACATCTCTGTAATATACACATCTTGCAGCTCTACTGGACTTCATTCATGATGAATGCCATAACATTTATTTAGAGATTGTGTGAGGCTGTCTGGAAGAAGAATCGTTCATTAAAGGCAACACTTCTTTTTTGATTCCATTTTAAAATCTCATAAAATTACAAGTTCAGTTTTAAGTTATTATTACTA
Source organism: Molothrus aeneus (assembly GCF_037042795.1). NCBI lineage: Eukaryota > Metazoa > Chordata > Aves > Passeriformes > Icteridae > Molothrus > Molothrus aeneus. The sequence continues at coordinate 9,185,578 of NC_089661.1, read as the reverse complement.
GTTGATTTCTACACTGAGAATTTTTATAGGAGAAAAGTTTCTTCACCTGTTACTGAAGTTCAAGAATTGTACTCAAAACCCATGAGATTCCAACAAGTATTGCTTATTTAAAACCCTCTTTGGGTCAGAACAACATAGCACAGCCACAGTTGTACATAAACATCAGTTTGAGCAACTGGCTATTTCCCCTCTCCAGTATCCTTTGAACATAAATATTAAAAATACTATTGATATTTGACTTCTTTTTAAAACTTAGTATGAGCAATTACTTTGAGTATCTATCAGCCCTTGGGCCAGAGCCAGTGACTTGATTTCTGAACAGTTCAGTGATTTGCATCTAAAGCTGTTGCACACTTTGACATCATCATTTCCCTAGGATGTCAGCGGTGAGGTGGAAGTGTTTTACCCCCACAGACAGGCTGTGCTCCCCAAGCTGTGCCTCACCAACCTGTAAAGCTGCAAGGATGCAGGAGCTCCCATGAGCATGGCATGAGGAAGCCCACTGCACAGCATCATGGCAGCTTTCATCAGTTGCCTCTACAAGATGCTCTCTCCAACTCTCTGTATTTTCTGCAAATCTCAGCAGGTTAAACCTGAGGAGAAATGTGACCCACAACATTTAACCCTAACCAATACAATGAGTCACTTTGGATAAGACAGTTTTGAAATAAGTAAATACATTAAATAAAAAAAAAAAAACAAGCCCAAACCCAAGAGTAAAAAAACATGAAACCCAACCAAACCCCCTAACTAAGAGCCTAGTGTTGGATTAAGGTCTTCAGCCTTGCAAAAGTCAAAAAGCATATCTTACTTTGCATGACCAGCAAATCTATGGGATTGCTGAGCCTAAAAGGGTGAACAGCATCAGCCTACAGCACAGGCTCAGATCTTAGAGAGTTTACAACTTAAAACTGGCAAAAGCAACAGAAAAAGCAGTTCTTGTCACATGCACATGATACTCTAACATACCATAATTACATGAATTGTGTTTCAGTGCTGTATCACTGTAATTATTAAGCAATCTGATTACATAACAACGAGTGCAGATTTCAGTCTTTATCAGTAATTCACCATACCTGACTTCATTTTTTCTCAGCTGTTCCCAGATAAGGGAGGTAAGTTCTTTTGTGACAGGTGGCAGATGTGGGCCCATGGAACCAGATGTATCAATCAAAACACAGACATTTGCTTCTAAAATGGTACCAAACCATCTTCGGCTTCCTGGGGCAGAACATTAAAACTAATTAAGAGTTCTTACATAGGCTTGTTTTATTGAGCATAATGTAAATCTTCAGGCTTTAGGGGTAATTCTGGGCACATTTCTACATAATTAAGTCTAATCTATGAGGTAATGACATAGTTAAAAGGTTAACAATTGAAAAGTCTTTGGCCATTTCAAAACTAGCACTATCAAGCATTAATTACCAGCTAATTGTAGCAACTTGCATTAAATAATTTGTCCTTTACAATCCAGCAAAAAATTAAACTATTTCCCAAGAAACATCTTTATGAGCAACAGGGAGATCAAAACAGTCTTCACCAATAGTGATGCTGAATTTCTAAGCAGGGCACATTCTAAGCAAAACATGCAGAAAAGCTAATTTTGCCTGTATATGTTACTGTATCTATTCTGTTGATAGAAAGCTTCTACTCTGTACTCACAAACACACAAAGGCCAAAACCTAATTATTTGTCAGCAAGCAAGATGTTTATCAGCTGCACAGATGCTGAATTTTCTTGTATTCACAAAAATAAGTTTTAAACTTTCGATGAAATGCAAACCAGAGAATCTTTATTCACTTGGGAGGTTCAGAGTTACATTCAGATCCATTCTAGCAGAACCAGCAGACAAGAAGGGTTTGTAGATATTTGTGCTTTCCAGGAAGCCAGGGGCACACCGTACCTGAGAGCAGCCACTGCACCCTCTGGATATAACGCTGCAGCACCTTCTCCAGCTGCTCTCTGTAGGTTTCCAGTTCTCTAGGCTGAAACTGCAGATGTTTCACAACCCCCTGGAAAAATTCAGTTTGTACAAGAGCAGCTTACTTCAGGAAATCTGAGCTGAGCTGCTATGTATGCAGTGTTGGCATTGGACATCAGGGAGATGTTTGTCTTTTTATCAAATATGGTAAAAATTCTGTGACTCTGTTGCTTGCACTTAGCTTTCTATGCTTCTCTCCAGTCATTACACAAACTGAAACAATCAAGATCCAACATTTTCCCAGTTTCAACTCACACATGATTTTGGTAAGTTTAACTTAAAATTTAAAAATTATTTTTCATACGTATGAACAGAAGAGATGCTATACATTCTAAAGAACATGCAGTTTGGACTTCTAACATGCTCAATGGTTTTTTGCCGTGAATAAAAGACCTTCTCTAGCTTGCTACTGGAAGTATGATTTAGAAAGATCAGGCAAGAGTGGAGAGAAAAGTCAGGGACATCAATCAACACTCACTAAACAAATACAAAGCCTTTCAATAATGAGGTACCTGACATCTGCAAAAACCTACATTGATTTCTGCACTGGGGAAGATAGAACAGTATTTTGCTGATACTTTCTTGTGCAGAGACTCCACAGTTGTCTTCTGGTGGGTACAGCTTGGACCAAACATCAGTCTGGGCAATTCCAGGTTAAGCTTTTTAATACTGTACTTGGTCAGCCACTTGTAAGACAAACAAATAGAGCAATTGATTGTTGGAAATATCAGAACAGTTTAAGCAATAACACATTGTACAGAATCACAGTTAACATTTATATTAATTCAGATGGATAGCTCCAAAATGGCAATTTATTAGTAAGGAGAAAAATACCTCTTTGCTTGAACAGATTTCCTCTTCCTCTGGCAATTTGACAGAGCAAACAGATTTTTTTACACACACTGCCTTGGGATATCTCTGATATATTGTACCTATTTCAGAAATGAACAAAGTACCTAAAAAATCACTTATTTTAAAAAATTGTCACCTTCAAAAAGTTCCAAACCAAATCAACTAAACCACGTTCATAGGGCTTTTCCTTGGAGCACCTTCAACCAAAAGATCCCAAGGGACTTGACAAAAGAAACCCCCCCCAAACCAGGAAAAAAGTGCCACCCACCTGCATCTAAAGTAAAAATCCTTAGCACTGTTTGGAAAGTGAAACTCTCTCCCACTCACTGTCCAAGGCACCCTGGTTATCAGGGACTTACCATCCTGCCAGTTTTATAACAGAAGTGCTGATAAGAAAAGGGCTTCACCCATCCCATCCTGATAACACATACCCACATTTCTTCCTTCTTCAGTGTAAAATGCAGACACAGAAAGCTCTGGCTGCTTCCTGGGTTTGGTCTTTCCTTTATTCTCAGTCTGAGGCCATTCTTTTACTGTTTGTGCTACAAGTAAATAATAGATAAAAACCCCATTAATTTAGCTCAGCTGGATAAAACTCTTACATGGGCAGAACCCAACCCTGTTCTTCTCTTCATATATTCCTATTATCACAATTATAAATGCTTCATTTTCTTTGATACTGATTAAGAAAAACCATATTACAGCACTACTGCAGCAGCTTTCATAGAAATGAAACTTCTACAAATATGAAATTACCATCAGGAAGAATGTCACAGGAGTTAATTTGAAAAAAATTAGAGGTTTGGACAAACATTATTATATTTATTGGAGAAACCAGTTAACTTTGTACAGAGAACCTCAGATGCAAATATGAATCTAGATTTGTAAACACTGCTACATATCAACATCAGGAGATTTAAAGGCTCAAATTTAATGTAAAGAAAAATAACCAGCAAATGTTAGTGATGATACAAAGAAAAAACTCAGGGAAAAAAAAAAGAAATGGAGGAAAAATGAATTGGCCCTTAAAGGACCAGCAATAACTGGAATCAGTTTAAGAGCTTTCATATACCAGGAGCAGTTGGAAGAGTTAGCACTTCACACAACCTGACATTGCTGTTGTACCATTCCTTCATTACTAGATCATAAATAAATGAAGTGGAACAGCATATTAATTAAAATGGGATCCAACAGATTTCGTGGCAATGTATACATTAAAGTAATAACATCATAAATGTCTGAACTGCTGAGCCTTATGGCATTTCCTGATAAAGGTCAGGTATTCAATGCTAGGAGCTGGAAATCATTGCACAGCTGTGCAGAGTTCCTTCCTTGCACAGTCTAGAAGCAAATGAGGTAAATTACAGCTAAAACTCATCCAAAGGAATTCCAAAACAAGGTTCCTATAAATCTGATTAAAAATTACAATTCCAGGTGTTTATAAAACCTTAATTTAAATCTCTAACTTAAATACTGTCTTTTAAGCAAAACCCAAAAGAAACTGAAGAGAAAAAGCCCCTAATCCATTCAGACCTGGTGGAATTCCTGCTTTGGCACTAGGAGGACGCCATGCCAGTGCTCTTACAGGAGTATTTCTCTCTGCACCATGGTTGTCTTTAACATCCTTAAGCACCTTTAATAACAACAACAACAAAAAAGTAAAAAGTGCTTCAGATGGATCATAACTGCATTATTCTAACCTGGAACTATGCTTCTTTATTATTTAATTCCTGCTTTACTCTGGCTTTTACAAATCCACAGAGTGCCATGACAACACATTAATTTGCAGTTTCTTGCTGGGTTAAGTAACTCTAATGGCTCTGTTTTAATTTTCTTGCCAATATCATCTGCTACTATAAACCTGAAGACTAACTCCTACAGGGAGAGGAGTTTGGACCATTTTTGCCACCTGAAGGAGCAGTCTAGTGAGGTAATGGCCTTGCTTTATAGAATACAGTATTTAGTATCTTCCTCAGCATTTTAGTGACTATTGAAAATCTAGTGCTGACACCAGTAATTTCTCCCTTGGGTTTGGCTTATCCCTCTAGGGGTTGAGCAGCCTGCTAAACAGCACAAGCACTTGTTTAACCCTACTGTAGGATAAGACTTGCTGTGACACTGAGCCTTCAAGCAACTGCCATCTAATTTAACATACTGCTCTACTATAAATATCACAAACATCTGTGGACAACCCCAGACGTGTTTTCTACAAGTTTAATCCCCACAAAACTATGCTCTCTTAACATCTCTGAGTAATTAGTTTCTCCTGCATTTGTGAAGAGGTGTTGAGAATATGTCACTTTTGATAAAACAGCCTGGAAGACCTACAAAGCCTTTGCAACATTCCCACACCTACATTCCCATTTCCTGCATTCCCACACCTACAACGCCATTCCCATTGCAAAGATAAGAACTGAAAGTTCCAGCAGACACTGGCCCTTTATGCATATTACACATGTGCACACCTACTCAAAACACAGTCAAAATTAACAAACACTAGCAAAATCCCAGGGGATTCAGTAGTGCAGCTCCACAGAAATAAGCACAGCAGGGAGGAAACAAATCCTGAATCCTGTTCTTGTTTTCTGCTGGCTCTCTGTGAGGTCACAGACATGCTACTGAGCTGCAGCTGTCTCATCTGTAAATGAGCAGACCATCATAATATTCAGTACCCTCTAGAAGGACTTGCAAAATAGATGTAATTTGGTATAGCACATTTCTGCTTTGCCTTTATTTCCATTATAATTATTTTTAAGGTCAGAGGAAGGATTAGTTAGACACCTTTTGACACTACAGTGTGGTTCCATTATAATTAATTACTTAGTATGATGCACTTTTTGGTATATGGAGCATTTTGAATGCAAACAAAATCAAAGTACTATCTCAGTGCTGCTCTAATTTCTTCAAATTTTCAGCTGAGCACTTCTCTCACGAAGAAGAACATCCAATAGCTGGGTAGGATCTTTAATTAACACACAGCATATTAAAAATGGGACCACTTCAAACCATTCCAGGCAGACTCACAGCTGTGGGTTTAGGAGATGGCACCTTCTGTGGGGTTTTTTTCCCATTCCTCATAAGCACATTTGAGTCTCCTTCTGCTGTGAGGGGTTTCACAGACTGATTTCCTGAGCGTTGCTTTAAGGACTCCACCAGGAATGCACACTGAAATGGAAATCCACATTGCTTAGTAATTCAGATACATAGAATTTAAGGAAATGACATTTCAAAGACAGGTATTTTGTATTTACTACTATAATAATAAATAATATTCCTATCTGACAATGCTTAACACCTCTAACTGAACAGAAACCCCTTTGTGCTGTGCTTGCTCAAACACACTGTATGGAAACCCTTCCTGCTCTGGGCAAACAGACTAAACCAAAAGGCAGCAGTGTACATAAACCAAACTGGAACAAAGTGGAAGATGGTGAACCAAATAAATGCAACTGTAACATGATAACAAAGTATTTTTAGGTGTCATTGAATAGCCAGCAGCTCTTCTTTTAAAAAAATCCAACTTTTGTGACTCAGACTTGCATCCAACAGGGTTCTCAGCCCTCTGGGCAAGGTTCTTACTGCAGATCTCTTTCTACTCACACTTTTATAAGAAGAAGGCACCACACTGCCAGGCTGGCTATACTGCTGCAGTTATTCTGTTGGGTATCTTTGGAAAAAAGTCATGAACATGGAGTATGGTGAGATGCAGTCTAGTTCTGCACCCTCAGCACACCTGAGAAAAGAACTGGTTTAGAACTGACAAAGCCATTGTGCTAAGGACAAGCCCTTCCTACAGTGGGACTTACAAGAATGTAGTGTTATTTATTTGCATATAACATTTATACCTTTATTATAATGAAGAATTAATTTATTTGAAAAGAATTCATAACAGGATTGGCAACAAAAAGGAGAATCACTTGAACTGTAAACTTGTATTTGGTATGGAATCCTGGCTACTCCAACACCAGTCACTGCAGTGCTATGGTGAAACTGCTTTCTAGTCCATAGTTTATGGTCACTATTCTCACACTCTAGAACATTCCTGCTCATCATAAGGGTTTTGTCCAATCTCCTGAATTATCAGCTGAACAAACACTGTTGATTTTTTTAAGGAAGAAATATGTAATTAAAAAGTTCTATGTAATTCATACCTTTTGGGAGTAGTTCTTTGCTTTTTCCATTTCAGATATAATACTGGTAATATCATCACTTTCAAAAATACCTGATAATCAAATAGATGCTAATTATCATGGGTTTCTTAAAGTGTACAAAGTAAATATTTTTAAAAATGTACAACAATTTACACCACATGCTAAATACCAATGCAGAGAATCAAAAAACCTTTGTTTCCTGCAAGCCTGATCATCTGGACTTATCATATTAATAACCATATTTTAAAGCATCCTTAAAAAGGTGAACAGAAAATGGTGAATTCAAACAGAAAAAAAAAAAACCCAAACAAATTCCTTCATTAAGGCTGCATTATAATATTCTGCAAAGTGGTTGAAAGTCTCAATAAAACTATAACCTGTGTTTATATCTCAGTGCTCTCAGCATATCTTAAAAAAGTAAACTACTTGATTTGGGGGTAAAAAAAGCATTAATGAATATTATTTCATTAATGAAAAAGAAGCATGTGCTGACTTTCCTTTGCTCATACCTGCTTCTCCAAACCAGTGAAATCTCCCACTGGCTGCCTGTACAATTTCTTTAAAAGCACTGGCAGTTTCCCTGGGGGTGGCATAGCGGGCTGGAACAACCCCACTGGAGCCAGTGGCCTCTGTTACACTGAACAGACAGACATGGAGCTGGAAATCCAAACCTCCACAAGCCTCAGCCACATAAGCACTGATTGTGTGCTGCAAGACAGAGAGAAAGAAACATCAGGGGGGAGCCTCTACCTCAGACAAGCTCCCATCTACTCCACTGGGTCCTGAGTGATGTCCAGGTGCTCCCAGCCAGAGCAGCTCAGAACAGGAACGTGCCCTGAGTAGTGCAGTGCAGTCACAGCAATTGTCACTATTGCTGCTTGCAGGGACAACAGCTCTACTGCAGGCAAGGGGTGAGCTGGGGTGCATTTGGGAACCAAAGACTGAGATTGTGGACATCAGTGTAGCTGGGCACTGCAGCAAAGCAGGGATGAAACTGTCCATTTGTCCCTCCTTTTCGTGGCAACCATATGGGCTTTAATGATTTCTTAGGTCTGCCCAGAATTTCCAGAGGTTTGGTAACAAAAGGAGGAGACACCTTACTGCAAACATGTAGAAACTTGAGGCTGTGCACACAGCTTAATGGCCATGGAGCACATTCAGTGCAAACATGGATCCAGGCAAGGGATTACTGGGATAAAAACAGCAGCTGTCTCTACAGAGTGTGCTGTGGAGCTCCACTGGAAAATTATTTTTGAATAATTTTGTATTATTTGGATTGTATTGTATTTTTGAATAATTCTGTACATGAATTGTACAGAAATGGTAAATTACAAAAAAATCAGATTGCTCCAACTCAGAAATCTGAAGCAAAATGATGCCCAGAGCTGGAATGGGAAAGGAAACCTAAAAGCATGTCTTGAATTTTCTATAAATAATTAATAATTGCTTCCTCCAACACATGACTAACAATTGCCTAACTAATATGACTAACATTGACTAACTAATAGAAATGGAAGTTTTGGGATCCTGACAGTTGTGCTGCCTTAGGTATGTAAAGGAGGAATATTCTGCCAATGAACTGGGATTGGCTATAAGGGCAAAAAGGCATGGTGAAAAAAGATATTATTATATTAAATGATATTAGTTTTGATAGGAACTTAGAGAAAAGTTGCCTATGATGACACTCACTGTTTCCTGATCAGGTATTCCAGTAGTCAGCAGGTAGAGTCCCTGTGATTTGTGTTTATCTTTGTCTTTGAAGTCAACTTCCACAGCTCTTCTGAGTGCACTCATGACATTTCTACTGCCCTTGCACTCCAAGCTCAACACCCACCTAAACCAAGATGTTTACAGTTCAAAGAATGAAGACAAAAGCTCTTGTTTCTGCTCAAAGCAATGAAGAGAAGTGTCTTAAATTACATTGCCCTGGAGTCTAAAATTTTTGAAAATGACAGAGAGCAAAAGCAGATTATGTAACAAATTATTTGCCCTGGTTGCCAGCATGGAAAACTAGTTTTTAAAGTAAGATACAAAGCATAAAGAGGAAAGAATTCTCTCCTAATTTTACATGGAAAAATATTAATGTAGTAGAACTTAGAGAAACAGAAATGAAACCAGAGCTATACTGAGAACACAGAAGATGTGACTCCACAAACAGAAGCCTGGGATTGTTTTCCTAAGCCTGTGGGAAAAACCCCATTGTTTATCTCTCACATCCCAACTGAACTTGAAGCAGTTTTCAATTCTTCATGTAACCTCTTCATTCCTTATACAGACACTTCTGTATCTGTGTACACATATATTATATATACATATGAAACAAAGTCACCCCAAGCTTATTAACTTTTACAATGCTATTTTCACTTGAAACCACTATAACAATCACTGTAGAATTTGGCAGCCTATTCTTGTAACATGATAAACTTATACAATTTTTTAGTTGTTTGCAATTTTTCTCTGTGAAATTCACATACATGGGATAATTATGTGATCCTACCTCCAAGCCTTTTCTAAGTTTTCTGGTTGGGAAGGACACAGTTCCTGCTGCCAAGGCTCAATGTCACTCCCAAATCTTTCACAGAAAGATAAGAGCAATTAATTTTTATATTATAGTTTAGAACAAGCAAAAAGATAAAATAAATTCACAGATGAAGAAAAATCTCATTTAGGGTATTACAGGTATACAACTGCCTGATGCCAATTATTTTCTATTTCAAACCATTCAATTATCCACATTTATCCATCACCCCAGGTTTATTTGATTTTCTTTCCTGAATAGGATCCTGCATGAGCTGGGAAAAGCTCAGAGGAAGGACTGTGCAAGAGGAACTCCAACCCTCAGCTGCTGCCTGCACCTCTCTTGTGGGATAAGGGCTCTGTTCTCACACCATGTCCTACTGGAATAGGATGGAACTGGGATAGCTGAACAGGATATTGCACACACTGCAACATCATCAGGAACTCCATGAGCTGCTGGCTCTTACTTTTACCTGCCAGACACCTGCCCAGCAGTTGTGCCTTCTGCCTGCCAGTGCTGAGTTCAGAATTTTACCACTATAATATATTAAACAGTATTGGAGTTACTGTAAAATTTAAAGGGTGCTCTCAGTTATGGTACCTGAGACATCAAAGTGCTCTTCTGGTGTCTTTCTGACAGGTGAATTAATACTGTTATGAACAATATAGCAGGATGAGTATTTGTTACAGGTATGATGCTATCAGTTCCAGTGACCCTCAGCCAAAAAAGTGATTTTTAATTACTAATCTGGTCTCCACACATCTGATTCATGCACTTGCCCAATAAGGACCAATCAGTGCTAGTCTTGCAAACACTTCACTAAAAACATTAAATACTAAAATGTGCCTATTAGTAACTAATCTCTCAGCATACTTCTTTCATTGCAATGCATTACAGTTGTTTTAAAAGACTCCTAAAAATGACTTACGCTATAATATTGAAGCAATCCTTATTTGACATTTGTTCCTCAAGTAAAAGTCGCAAACAATGTTGGATATGAGAGATGTAGGTGGAGTTTGTCACTGATACATCAACAAGTACAACCACCCTGTAGAAGAAAAATGCTATTCATTATAAAAAGAAAAAAGTCTTATTTAATTATGTATTCTTATCTTTAGTGCACTGTAACTTGTCATCTTCTACCTATGTATCAAAATGTATAAAGACTGAATTGGTATTTTTAAAAAAATCTGCAAACAAAAAAATGTCACATTAGGTGACATTTAAAAAATAAAAATAGGAACAGTAATGGAAATTTCTGTCTTTCCTAAACTATGGAATAATCAGGGTACTTGTTAAGGAGCCATTAATGGCTCCTGAACCCCAAAATGCTTCTCCCCTTCTCTTCCTCCTGGAATGTGTGGATGTTTGCCACATGGAGAGTTATTGGATACTTGACTCTCCTTTCCCAGCCAGCATTTCAGGAGCATTAATGGAACAGTAATATGAACAGTAATATGGAATATGACTCCAAAGACAAATGGTGAAGGTTTCTCTCAGCTCATCAGTGGTTGCTCAGGTTTGGACTGACTGATGCTATGAGCACATTCCTGTTTAGAGGGAAGGGTTAATGAGGAGCTGCTCAGCATGGTCAGGTTTAAGTCTTGCTTGCAGAGACAATAAAGATGGTCACAGTTAAGGGACACAGGATAATTTGGGAGCAGTAGTTTTGGAAAGACCCACAGGTGTGATGGACAGTCAGTGAGTTCCCAGCACAACAGAGTGGCCAGATGGGCTAATTCAATCCTTAATCAATGAGTGAGAAAATCTCTAGTGACAGGGGCCTCAGCTACCTCCTTCTGTCTGAAACTCCATATTCAAGGCTTGCAAACAGGAAAAAGAGCAAATGTGCAGCTGAGGTTGGGTAAGGCCTCAGACAAGATGTAAATAAACACCTTCCTCAAACACATTAAGACTCACAAAAAAACCCTCCAAAATCAAATACAATACCTTCTTTCACAAACACTTCCCCATATTCTTCTGCTAGCAGCAGACAGCCAGTCAATTCGTTTCTCATAGATTTTTACCATTTTAGCAAGGACCCTCTATGCATGAATAAAGAAAATTTATGTTAGAAATAGAAAGTTCAAGTCTTTTATTGCCAAATGCTTAGGAGAGAAATAACATAACAGCATAGTAATGAAAAAAAAATAAAATTCATTCATTTAGATAGCAACATTTCATTCTAAGTACAGATAAGAGAACACAGTCCATGAAAAAAACATACAGTGATAAAAAAGCAACAAAGAATTTAAAGGTCTGTATCTCCACTTCACTCTTCCTCTTGCCACCATATTCCAAAACAGTGTTCAGGCATACCAAGAAAAGAAAAAAGGAGCTTTAAAAATACAGTTTTTGCAAGCTTACCCCTTCTTCAATAGCATTTTTAGGCAGCGTTCATAGCAAAACACATCATTTAACATAAACACAATATTCTCAAACACATGTATTTCTTTAACAGTATCAATTTGATATTAAGGTAATTTGTTCAACCTTTATACACCATGACCTTTCCAAGTCTATGTAGGTGTTACATGAGGGCATATCAAGCTAGAAAAGGGCACTGAACTCACAAACAGAACTATAATTTAGCATGCACAAAACACAAGCATCTCCCAGTGAGCAAGAAGCCACAGAAGCTGCTTTTCATTTCAGCCACTTCACACCCTCCTTTTGGACTGGCTGTAGAGTTCCACAGACTTCACATCGCTCCCACTTTAATGGATTAATTGCCCTGCCTGGAAACATTCCCATAGCCCTTTGTCAGGACTGCCATGAAGTGGGAAAGAAAAAGGACTAAGAAAAAGACCAATATATAGCAAACATCCCCAGATGGCTTCTCTTTCATTAAACTTGCCCCACTCTCTGATGATCTGCATTCTGATCTAGGAGGAAATCCTCAGCAATCCCCTCTGCCTGTCAGAAATCCAGTGGCAGCTGTCTGCACACAAATCCCTGCAGTACTTAGCTAACAAGACAATTAATGAGGAATAATTAGATGGTAGTCTAGCCCTGACAAGGCCACATCATGTTAGACAACTCACCTGATAGTTGTACAATACTGGCAGGTCAACATGGATATTTTTTACAGTTCCATCATACCACTCAAACTGCATCATCACTTTCTAGAAGAACAGGTAGAGTTAACTGTTTACAGAACCCAACATAAGACAGACTAACATGGAATTTCTTCCTGGGTCTTTCTTAAGAATGACATTAAGTATTTGAGTTGAATCTATGACTCAAATGTCAGCCTGTAGAATTTCAGCTAACTTATAAAGTACTGATTTAAATTAGAAAGATGTAGCAATAGAAAGAAAAAAAACCTCACAAACCCAGGGAAAAAAGTTCCTCCTCACTTGCCTCATGTAGAGTTGATGATACTGTTTTTTTAAGAATAGGTACAAAATCTTCCACAGGAGAGAAAGCATTGGGAGCCAGAACTTGATAAAGGTCTAACTTTTTAGCTATAGGAAGAAAAAAATACATTAAATAAATCACACAGTCTGTCTTTTATTTATTTTTCATACCTGTTAGGCTTTTCTTTCTGTGCTACCTTTCAATCCATACGTCTTTAACCAGTCTGCTGAGCTTTTGGCCAGGATGCCTGGTGTTTGAATAACTAATGGTGCTTTGTGCTTTGGAGGCTTTGGGAAGAAGCTAGAAGGTGCTGGTTTTGCAAATGCTGTGGAAACCTAAAACAGATTTCAAGAAAAGCTCTTGCAAGTTTTAACATAATTTATTTTTACCCTCAATTCAAAATATCCAGAATGGAATCCTGGTGAACATAATTAAAGTGCTGGGATTCCAACAAGCAAAACACTTTGAAAGTAGCTGTCAGTGGTCCTCCTAAAAATGGGCTTTTACTGGGGATACAGAACCTTCTAAGTCATTCCAGAGTGACTTCTGCTCCACAGGTAGTCTACACAGTCCTTAGTAACTATGAGGTTGGAAGAAAGAAAAAAATAATATGTACAGCATAGGAAGGATGAGGGGAAATACAATTAGAAATTTTATTCACAAAAAAATTCCTCCCAGGCTTGTATAACAGTGCTACCAAGACAAGCCCTTGTAAGTTTGCAATGGATTCAAATCTCCAACTAAATCACACAGGAGTAAATATCATTTCACCAATTTAAATGAGTGCTGGAACTTCATTTATATGATTGTGCATAGAGTTAGGCTAATGCTCCTGAGATTCCCATTCCAATCACAGGACAATGCTCTTTTCATGCATTGTGGAGAATACTGAGCAAAATGTCTCCTTTACTGATTTTGTTCTTAATTTGCTCTTAACAATGAATTTTCAATAGAGAATACTCAAAGTTCACATATCAAAATACCTGATCAATCATACAATTTTTTTCATATTGTGGACAGTTAAAATTTCTAACCCTAATTATTCAAAGTACACGTGAAAATAAAAATATGCATACATCTGCTCTTTTACTACCAAGCAAGCCACCAACTCTTCTTTGAAAACTCTGTTTGATGCTCTTAAGTAGGTCCTTAGCCTTCTGGGTTTCCTGAAGTAGCAGATGAAAATCACTGCTATCAAAATTCTGCAATTATCAAAACAAATGGGGAAAAATAAGTTAACTATTGTTCAAACAGCAGCTGAAAGCAGCTTTCTTGCTTTACTGTGCAAACATCAATACAAGACTGCCTGGCATGGCAAAATTGAGTGTGAATGTATCTAATGCTCTGCATATAAATTAGTAATAATTTATAAACAACATATTACTTTATTGCTTTGAATCACTCTACAGTAAGCCACTGCTTTTATCAGCCATAAGTCAGCAAACAAAACCTGCAGAATTTATTGCACTTTTAGGGAATGTTTTCAGTTGCAGAAAGAACTAACCACAGGTTTATTGAGCACATCCTCAGCATTTCTATGACAGAGACTTTCAGCACCAATTCTTACTATCAACTTCTACTCAGGTGATAATTATTTTACCTTCTCAAAGTGAAGAATCATCAGCAAGAGAGAAAAATGCTTTGCCTCTGTCCCTGTCACCTACCTCTCCCTGGGAAGAATAGCAATGATAACGGCCTCTTACAGCTTCTGCAAGGTTCTTTAGAACTGCCTACATATAAAAATAGGAAGAGAAACAGTTACTTTGACTTGATATCAAAAGATAATCAAGTCAAAGATAATGTGGCTTGTTGTTATTTAGTTCTCAGTAGAGACAGAAAAAGAATATTTGAGATACATGTAGTGAGAAAGCCAAAATAATTATGTTTCCATCATTTGCTTACCAGTCTTATTTTAATATGGCTGAAAAACTAACTGAGTAAAGCAAGTTACAAGATGATGCTCCAAACAATTTTTTTCATGTGTCCAAATATGCTCTGAAGAGAAAAGAACACTAATTCAAGAACTCTAGCTTACCTTCCCCACAAGTTTATGGGAGAAGGCATTACAACTGAATAGGAAAACAATGCACTTCAGGAAGTTAAGTATTACCACAATGACTTACAAGGGAAGCAGGGTTGCTGCAATCATATGTAACAGTGTGAATCTGCACTTTTCTCCCCAGTGTACACTGCTGTGCATAATCACATAATATTTCAAAAGACTGATCAGGGCTGATTAAAAAAGAAAAGAAAAATATATTAACAATGGCAGTAATCAAATGGGAAAAAAAAAGGCCACACTGAAGAAGATATGGAAAAGAAAACTGGGAAAGAAATAATAAATCATGGGAATTATTTAGGTATTTAGCATTATCATGCTTTTGGAGGGATTTTCTCTCCCTCTTTCAACCATTACTGAGATGTCACTACTGGAGCTTGGTTCTGTCCTGAAAATCTGGATGACAACAAACCCGCTAGGATTCTATTCCCATTCAGAACAGCTTGTGAATGAAATGTTCTCAAGTATTCCCTGCTAGCCCTGAAAGCTAAAGATCAGGAGTTGTGGCTTTGGCCACTGTGACAGAAAACCTTTCAGCTCTGGTATGCAAGGATATCCTGTTTCCAAAGGCACCCAAGAAAGTAAAACTTTGTTTTATGTTTAGAACTTAGTGTCCCACACAGCTATCACTTCCTGAGCTCTGATGGTTAGTAAAAACTTTTCCTTGCAGCTACACTTCTGCCAGGGACAGAAATTAAGGAATTTTTCACTCTGTATGAACTTCTGGTTTCTGTTCAGAGCAGATCGAAGCAAAACCTGGAACCTTGTAATCAACAGTGTGTGTTCAATAAGTCATCTGAAATTTAAGTTCAATTACTCAAAGTATCCATCTTGCCAAGCTTACACCATCCCTTTTTGCACATTTAAAATAAAATACAATTAGTAAACTAGGAGAAAGGTAACACCCCTAGAATCCTTATTGTAGTCTTTTCCTTGTAAGCCCAACTCCAATACTGGAATTTTCAAATTATGACAGCAGAACTGCAGAATTTAAGTCCATAATTTATATAATCCCACCTGGTTTCATTTATTTAATCAGACATTTTAAGTTCTCCATCAGCACTACTAAGATCACAGAGAGAAGAATCTTTGAATACCTAATGCTGTTTTATAGCACAATCTATCTTATCCTTCCCAGAGGTGTGGACTCTCAGTGACACCTTTAATGACACTCAATTGGTGTAAAACTAGAGCTAGCAGGCTCTCAATAGATTACTGTGATAAGTGATCTGCAAAGGAAACACACAGCTTCATAACAGAAATGAAAAGATTCATAAATAGTAAAAAAGGGAAGAAATAAAGGAATTCAAAGGTATAAACTAAAAATATGTAATACACGGACCTTGAATTTTCTTTTTATTTTTGTATTAAGTTCAGTTTCTTGTACCAATCCTGTATCCAGGTTAAATGTGGTTGTTCAGACAGAAAATGAACTTACCAGTTTCCTACAATAAGAACCAAGGAATTCAGTTCTCTCATTGGAAGGACATGCCTCAAGGCCTTCAGCAAATTGCAGCCTTGACCAGGCTCCAGCTCCTGCACCCACTGTCTCACTTCATGGAGCCTGGGAGAGGGAACAGGAAAAAGAATATTTAGGTGCTAAATAAGATAGATCACAAAGATTACTGCAAGCCACAGGAGCAGCTAAGATATTTTATGTGTGAAAACCATCTTGAAACCAATGATCACGTGTCAAATTCATTGCTTTTCTCCCCTCTTAAAATCACTGCAGGCACCAGATGAAAACCACTATTACCTACATGAGATTGCTCAAATTAAATGGAGACCTTGTCTGAAACAACTTGATTTTTCAGAGCAATTAACTTACTTACACATGAACATTGATGGTTTTTGGACTCTCCCACAGTGGTGAAATTTCTGTACTGAATGAGAGGCAGTACAATTCCTTCTTATAACAAAGCTGCTCATCTATTAAACACTAATAAATAAAAAATTATGAATGCATTACTATCCATGCTGCTTCTGGCAGGGTTATTATGTAAAAGACTAAAAATAGTGATTTCCTATTTCCTAATAGTAATTTCCTAAAAATAGTTACAGCAATATTTTCAGCTACCACTAAAAAAGCTTCCAAGAAAAACTCATAGAAATTCAAATATTTGGTAAGGATAGAGACAAAAATACAAACTTAAGTCATTCCAAATTATTAGTTAATGGGGCACAAGGCAGGGATATTTGTACTGGTACCAGTTTGTCTCTTCAGCTGATGACCACATGAAACAGCAGTGATCTAGAATGCACAGAGTCACACACCATCCAATTTCTAAAAAATGGTTACCTCATAACCATGGATAGGGCTAAACAATAGTTCACATATTCAAGCTAAGTAAACCAGACTGTGGAAACTGAGTTTTCTTGAAGGAGTTTTATTTGAAACACACAAATGAAAAATACAAATAATATAAATTGGGGGTAAATAATTCCTGAATGTGGGAAATTGAATTGTACCAAGCATTAAATATAGACATTATCTCCTCCTTCCTTACTGCAAAAGTTTTCTAAAAACAAAGAGCACAATAAAGGACAAGTTTCTTCTGAGAAGACAGAAAATTATTAATTCACCAAGGTTCTGACAAAAATTGTGAAGTGGGCTTTACTTTCTTAAAGGAAACTATATTTACTATAAATATCTCCATGTATAATTTGGGTCTATCTCTTTACAGCTGCTTTTGTTAAGCAAGTTAATTCCACAGAGAATGTTGATAGAATTGAGAAACTTTAATAACACTTGCCTTAATAATATTTTCAAGTATACTGGATTTGTTCTGATTTGGATTTGTTTTGGACATTAACAAATACTACACTTCCAGAGACATTTGGAGCACACTTTTCTACAAAAGAAAATTTCTATTCTATTGTATATTAGTAATGTAAGCAGATTGTTTTTTATTTGGTTCCTGGCTTCTAGTTCCACAAAAGCTTGATTAGTATGTTAAAACAGCAAGATTTGCTTTACTATTACTTACCAAAAGGTTCTTCTGAAAATCCAATAGTCTAGGTCCATAACTCAAATGAGACACATCAACCAAAAGTCCAACTTTAGTTCCTTTTATAACACCGAACACCTTAGAAAAGTCACTGTAAATATTAGCTCATCTACAGTTTAATAATTTTACTGTTTATTCTGTACAACACCATTTTTAGATCAAGCATTAGGTATTTATTTTAATTTTAAACTTTTTAGCATAAAGATGACAAAGTCAAGGAGGAAAAGAAGAAGAAAAAAAGAGAGTCATACTGGCTCCCAGTTAATCCTTACCAGGAATCATGTTACCTTCTTCCCAAGACAACTTATTCATTACTTGAGAGGATAAATAAAAAACAACTTTGTCCCCTTCAGGCTAAATCAAGCAACTTCGTGGAAACCAGATTTTGGAATGCTGCATCTTTCCCTATTCCCTTCAAGAGGGAGTCACATCTGAGCACTAGCACTGCCAGGCACAGTGTGATGGAGCAGCTGTGCAAGGGTGGCCACAATGAACTACAAGAAGCAGAGGTTAAGCTCAGCATTGTCTGCTCCCATTTAAATTGTGCTGAGAGGACCTGATGACTAAGACTGCTAAGAGAAAGGAAAAGAGTAAATCTAGAAAGCAGAAAACTGCATACCACCAATGAAAGGTCAGGAAAAATAATCCACTGTCAACATCACTGCATATGACGTGGAACTTGTAGCAAATAAGGAAAATACAAAGGCCTTCTGGAAGCCACTTTTCACTAGTATTCAAAAGTCAATTTAGTCTTTAATGACATATAGAGTTTCATTCTAAAAATATACTGCAAAGCTCAAGTTACCTTTCTGCTGTCCTGCAACAGCCACTGAATTCGGTGCTGGTAGAGTTCAATCACTCTGACAAAAGGCAGAGCACACATTTAGCTACAGTATTCCCTCACACTGGGTTTCAATGTAACAATCAACCACCTCTCTTCATCACATCCCTTTCTCACAGATGCAAAATCTGTGGCAACAGGTGTTTTAAAATATGTTAAATATGCCCTTACACAACTGGTGGTTGCAGGGCTCACCACTTAAATACTTCTTTCCCTAAAGCAGAACAACTTCCAACAGTCTAATATTAAAATAGTTATAACCTGGGGTAAAACAAAATGCTTCCTGTCCTCTAAAATTGTTTTACTTTAACCGATGGATTTTTAATTCCATGCACATAATGGTTACAAGTTGGCAAACAGAAAGTTCAAGCCAACATTTTAAAGGGGCAAATCCATTTTGCTTTTTCAAAGCAGAAAAGCTCCTTCTGTTTTATAAAAGCCTGACACAATGAGGTATGCTGAAATGGCAGCACTCTTATCAATTGTGAAGATTATTCTACAGCTTATTGAATCTATAAATTAAATGACTTAAGTTTCTTGATTTTATATATTTAAAATTCACTTAGAATACTTTCAACTTCCACATCACAACTGCATCCATGGCTTGAAGCTAATCCAAGTTTCCCTGAGTATAACTCCTGGCTACACAGTGTTACATATAGAAACCTGAGCAGGCACTGGCTGCCTTTCCAAAATGAGCAAACTGCTTCACATCAACACCTGGCTGATAAACATCTTCCTTAAAAAACCCCAGACCTCAGCTGCAGTGACATACAATTATCCCTTAATCTCAGCAGAAAGGATTTAATGCTGAGATACTCTGAGGTGCCCAGAGACAACAAATTACGATTCAAGGTAGTGTCTACAGTAATGAAGATCCAGAATCAGTTACACATCAAAACAGTAAAGAAGAAGGATACTTACTCAGAAAGTCTGGATTCAAAATCAGAAACAGTTTCCTCTGTAAACTCCATCACTTCACCATCATTTCCTGAATTCCTGGAGCACTATGCATGGTTAACATCAGAGATGCACACAAGTTAAGACTAACTAGAGAAAAGGCAGTGTTGAACTTACAAAATAATATTGCCTTCATTTACCAGATACTCTAATGTTAATTGCAAAGATTCCAAACTGTAGTTTCTTATCCATTCTTCTGTTGTTTGCACCTTTTGAGACTGTGTTTTCTTCATTTGTTCTCTCTACAGATCAAGTGAGAAAAAATTACATGCAGTATGAGAAATTAAATGTTCTGTTTAAATGTGACAAAAATCTAAGTCCTCGGGAGAGCTGCTGCTAGGCAGTGCATGTCTAAGAACATAATTTTATGTACTGGAATACTCTTCTGAATGTGGGACACAAAGGAACTTTCACAATACCCTCAGACTGTGAGCTAAAGGAAGGGAAAAGACAGCTTAGTTTAGAGCAGACAGGAATGAAGACAAGAAATAGGAGAGCTCAAGAAAAGAATTAAAATAAATACCCCAGTGATTTACCAGAGAGGAATAAAAATAAGCATCTCCCAAACATGACACAGAGTTTGAACTTGGCTTCTGCCTTTTGGAGGAAAAATGCGGCTGATCTCATTTATTGTTTTGCCCAATTTGTTGTCAGATTAATCTCTGCAAAGAAAGTACATGCAGTTTCTTGACATGAGTGATCACGCCATCAAACTGTCTGTGTATATATGCAAATGTATGTAAGGAAGCATATTAGTTGTCTATCAGTTTATTTATTCCCCACTGTGAATTTATAATGGGTATGCATTACTGTACCAGCTGCTCCATTTTGTAGGAAACTCGCCTACCAGCACATCTTGTGTCTTGCTGCTATGTGTTCCCAGGAATGCATTATCTGGTCCTAGAGGAGGCACAGCAAAATCTTGCCCCGGTGGATGATCACCCTGTAGATGGAATTTTGTCAACCTACGAGATAATAATTTTATGAGAGCAATTCATTACCCATAATATTCCTGTATTGTCATGAAATCATTTCAAGCTTTTTCTGTAGGAACTGTTCTATACTTTAATGGTTGTTTATGCATTAAGTTAATACATGATGTTTTGAAGGAATATAGTATATACTTTACATGAATTATAATTTCTTTTCTATCTACATATGAAGTCTCAACTAGATTTTGTAATGGTTTCCTCACCCAATTTTTTCCAAATATTGATTGTTGTCCAACAAGCACACCATTTTCATATAATGTGTGTATCCATTATATGAATAAACTTAGCCTTGTTAAAAATAAAAAGAAAGCATTAGAGCAAAAAAGTTAAAATTCTCAGGAATAAACACTATTAGTAACGTATTAATATTGTCAGCAACTTAAATGATAATTTACATTGTATGTGGGACAACAGCAAACTAAAAAATAAAGAGAAGTTACAATTATTCATTTATAGAAAACACATTTAGGAACTATTTTGCAGAGCTGCTTGTTAATGGATTTTATGCAGTTAATTATATGCGTGCACAGCTGCTGGGAAACCGGTTACAGAGCTCAACCAGAAAAAGAGATTAACCACAGCAAAGCCCAGCGCGGCGGCGGGAGCTGAGCCAGCCGGGCTGGCAGCGGGTGGGCGAGCTGCCCTCGGCTTTGGGCGCGGTACGAGTCAAGCAAAAACCATTAAATCCCGGTTTTCCCTTGGCTGGGCTCCACCGCCTCCCCCCGGCCCAGGCCACCCGCGCCCTGCGGCTCACAGCGGGTGTCAGCACAGCCCCTGCCGTCCCCGAGACCCCGCTCACCTCACGGGGGAAGAGCCCCGGGTCCCCGCGGTGTCCCGTGCCCGAGAGTCACCTCACCCCACCGGGGAGAGACCCCTCGGCCCCTCCAACCCCGCACCGCCCGGTCCCGTCCGCTGAGACTCACCTGACGGGGGAAAGGAGGCTCTCCTGTGCCCTCCCTCCCTCCCTGGCACCGCGCCAGCGACTCCCCGAACCCCTCAGCACCTCCCGGCACTGCTCCGACCCTTCCCTCGTGCGGCACCGGGAGCGGAGGGCACCAGCCCGGCCCCCCGCCCGCTGTTGCGGCGTTGCCGGTGGAGACGGAGCCGGCCCCGGTGCGCCGCTTCCCGCCGCCTGAGGGCGCCGGTGGGCGGGAGGCGAGAGGCCCCGCCGGGCGTGAGGGGACACACCTGAGGGGACACACACACCTGAGAGGGGACACACCTGAGGGAGGACACCTGAGGGGAGACACCTGAGGGAGGACATCTGAGGGGAGACACCTGAGAGGGGACACATCTGAGGGAGGATACCTGAGGGGACACACCTGAGGGAGGACACCTGTGTGCGGGGCAGGGTTGGTTCCAGTCAGTGCAGCCGGAGCCAGTCGCTTTAGTAGACAATTTATTTTGATAAACTTGCTCAATAACAAAAATACAAGTGAAGAAAATTATGTTCATTTTATACAGTTTGTATTAACATCTGTTCGGAAATCATTAATTGAAAAAATGCTCTAACCAATAGAAAACAACCCTCAGTAAAGGCCGGGGGTGCAGGCGGCGGGCCCGGCCTCGAGCCCAGGCAGGACAGCCCGCCTGCAGACACCATTTCCTTCATTATGTTCATCCTTCACAAAGGTTTTAAAGGACAGCTTCCATTTTCCTCTATGTGTGTGTGTGTGTGTGTCGGGGCAAACAGGAACCTACAGGTGTGTTCTGGAGTGGTTAAACAGGGTCTCGGGAACACAGGGACGGCAGGAGGGCCCGGCTCAGGCAGAGGCCGGGGCTCGGAGTGTGGCACACCGCCCGTGCAGAGCGGGGCTCGGAGTGTGGCAGAGCGGGGCTCGGAGCGTGGCACTGCCCGTGCAGAGCGGGGCTCGGAGCGTGGCACACCGCCCGTGCAGAGCGGGGCTCGGAGCGTGGCAGAGCGGGGCTCGGAGCGTGGCACACCGCCCGTGCTTTTGGGGCACCGGCACGGCTCTGCAGCGGGGCTCGGAGCGTGGCACACCGCCCGTCCCTTCGGACACCGGCACCGCTCTGCAGCTGTACCAACAGCGCACAAACCCGTTAAATGATGAGGCTGGTGTGTTCTGGGAAGCACACCCTCCCCAAGTCTCAGCCAAACAGCTTCCAGGTGATAATTTCAGCTGAGCTCAATGATAATATTTATGCAAATTTACTCCTTTTTCCTTCTGATAGTATTTTCAGTTTCCAATCTTACGTTTTGTTAGCCAAATAAATGACAAAGTGTGCACAAATTACATTATGATGGGTTGTCAAACCTTTGGGAGAGGATTTAGAAACAAAAGAATAAATGGAATTCTCTAGTGATGTATAAAATGAGCTGTCCTTCAAAAAGTTAAAAAATAATGGCTGGCAGAATCAGAAAAGTTTATGTAAACACTCAACACAAATATGGGATTACCTTTGGAGAAGATTCACATGGAAACATTTGCTTTTCATGAACTGAAAAAGTCTACAGATGTTTAGGCATGTTCAATACGAACTTCCTGTAGTTCAAAACAAAACCTTGTGCAAATAAAACCTATAAATAGTCTTCAGCAGATTTTACAGTGATGCTCTTAGGTATGAAAAGAATGCACACAACTTTAAAACAAAAGTAACAGACATAAGTTTGACAAATGATTGCACCATAAAACAGTGTTTTATATACAGTTTACAAGATATGATTTTCTGCTATAAATTAATACTGTACTATATAGTACTTAGTGACTTTATTAAAAGCAACTGTTGACAGCTGTCTCTTCAATTACTGGTTTGGATTTTCTAAAATGCATTTGGCTGCATCTATTTCTGGATTTGAAATGCTCAAATATTTAATAAATCTATTTACTAAACCTTTGCTAACATTTAATAATTCATAGCAATAGCACTGGCAGATCAGATCAATTTCCAGTCAGCCAGCCACAGTCTGGGTATGCTCCAAGATAAGTGTTTTTGTTTGGTTTTTAAAAAATTATTATTGTGATCCATTTAATCAAAGCCTAAATCCACATGATGTTACAATAACTGAAATAAGTAAGTTGGAGGGGCGGGAAGGGAAAGAAATTTTAGCAGCTTAGAAACTCTCCCCACCCCCCAGCTGTGTTCCAGTCACAAAAATCTCAAACTATTTACAAGTGTAACATTTCTGAAAACATAATTTATAATCCAAGTTTTAGTGAATATTTTATCTTAGTAGTGATAACACCAAAATTTTGAAAGATATCAAGCAGCTGAACCCTGCCTTTTAGCTCCACCACTATCACTAGAAGCCTCAGACTGCCCATGCAGATGAAGGCTTAAATTAGGAACCAAATTATGATTATTAAACCATGACTTCCAAGTAAGTGCTTGGCTCTATTTACAGATTAGTACACTTTGGAAAAATTTAGTGATCCATAAACACTCCATTCTGCCTGTGAATGAACTGACTGGAAAACCATTAGAAACCATTAGAAACCATTCCAGTGGCAAGTTTGGTCAAAAATTTCAAAAGAAAATATACATAAACAAATTACATTTTTGTACTAAAATACCTTGGGTGGGGGAGAGGGAAGAAATGGAGAAAGGCAGGGACCCACTATGGTCTGAATGGCACAGAGTTTAAAATAATTGTGCAAACTGTGTTATTTTTAAACACTCCAGCTTATCTGGTAAGTGATTGTTTTGGAAACTGCTGATTTTATTTTAACATAAATCTCATCCTAAAATGTTTGTTCATTAATGCAGTTCCTCCAGTAAGTTCAATGAAACAGTGCTCAAAACAGATTTTTTTTTTTGTTTTCAGAATGAATCTCAGGCAAACTGTGTATTAACAGGAAAACAAATACTGATAGTGCAGGCAGCTTCCCTGGAACGCCAACCTAGTAGGGAATTAAGATGTCTGTGGATTCAATGGTTTGTCCTTGTGTTGAAAAATAAAACTACTTTAGTGCAGAATATTTATTCCAAATTTTGGTGGCCATTAAATCTACATTTAAAATAACAACTTTAGTAAACAAGGCATACATTTTTAACAATTATATTGCTCATTTTTTTGGCAAAGATGAATTAATATTCAGCTGAAAATAAGTTCATCCATCTTTGCAGTGGGATAGTGTTTGCATTACTTTAAACATTGCATTTTATATGTGCTAAAAGGAATGCTTACCTATGGTAAAATGTTGTGCTTGAACATGTATGAATGCTAATGTAACAATGAAGTAGAAAAAAAGAGATTTTTCTGTACAACAGTTGCTAATAATTTAAATAGTGTCAGTTTCCCAAAATTAGGATTTTAAGGTATGACATGATCTCACCTTCTACCCTCATATACAAATAAATTACCATAAAAAGAATTTTAGCTTAACTTAAAATTGCACCTAGAAAGGCATGGGATCGTTTGTACCTATTACAAAAAACTGTTAAAATCAAGGGCTGCTACAAAGAATGAGGTAAACTGAAGACTCTCAGCTATGTGGCCTTCAGAAAAATGGCTTTTTTCTATTGAGTTCTAGTTTTGCACACCACAGTGTTTTGCTAGCAAAGCATTCTGAGTTCTTTTCCAGGAATCATTTGTGTGTATATACATATATATATATATACATATGTGTATATACACACACACACACATACACACACACACTGTATACTGCATCAGCAAAATATATATATATTTATATATATATATTTATATAAATATAAGGACGAAATCCCCCTCTACAACGTTCCTTAGTGTTTCCTAGAGCTTATGGGGGAGCAGGGGATGTATGTCTTTTTGCTGTTACATACATTGAGAGAACATGTTTTGATCTATTGGCTTCTTGGTGCAGTAATGCAGGATTGATCCACAATGGTGCCAAAGGCTTTGCTCATCAGAAGGAAGATGTAAAACACTAATCTCCTAAACAGCGAGGCCAGCCTCACTTGAGTTCCTCCACAACCCTCTGGTCCACCACAAAGTCCATAAATACTTTGACTTCCAAACTGTTAGACGTTAAAAACAGGAACAGTCCAGTAAGGTGGGGCGTTATGCTTGTCAGTGGAAAGCATTCTTCACCAGTTCCTATCACAGTGCAGACCTGACTGCATTGAAGTATGCTCAGGAGATTCGTCAACGTGGTCTGTATTTGGTTATGGGAAAGGCTCTCCTTTTTTCATCCAAAGTGCATAGTGAGAACAAGTCAAAGCATTCCTCTTTTCAGTCAGTGTTTGATAGTCTGATTTAGGCATCCTCCTAAAAATGCAATTCTGATGTCTTGCTCTTTTCCAAAATAAAGTCCTGCAGTCCAGACATTCATCAGCCAGGTAAACAAACTTTGCCAGCAAATAGAAGTCCCACTATTGTAAAGAAAATGGATAAGACAAACAGTACATACGAAGACCCAACCACTGTGTTATTGGGTAATTTATAGGGCTGACCTCCAACTTCATTGATGTAAAATCCTATTGGAAATATTAGGGCTGCCATACAGAATAGAATCACTGCAAAGAAAAGAGAAAAGAAAAAAACAGTCACTGCTGTGTTAAAGTGAAAATATTTACCTGTTCACAGAGCGCTCCAGAAAAACAAGTAAAATATCCTGACTGAACTGAAGAGCTGAGATCAGAGCTATCTGAGCTGATAACTTGCTTGAAATGACTGAGTAGGCTTTATGATGCTTTCAAAATATCCCTCATCTACTCCCAAGAAAGACTAAAAGTCCCCAGTTTTGAGTGTAATTTCAGTTTGGCTCACTAGATCATGAACTCTTTTTACAGAATAAAAAATTGGTAGATACACTTCTATCACCATCTCAAAGTTCAGTCATTTATTCTGCAGTTATTTTTCAAGTCATTTTGCCCAGTCAAGATAAAGTAACATTCAATACTGAAGAAACTTTTTCTATTATCAGTTGTCTTTTTCCAACTGCAGTTGCCCTCTCCCATTCTTCACACGTTCATTTTCTGTAAAAGCTTTGCTAAAAATAGAAAACATTCAGATTGTCATTACAATTTCTTTTAAGATTAAAAGATACCAATTTCCTAACATTATATGAATGTTTCCTTAGATAATGAAATATCCTTAGAATTTCTCATTGTAATACAATGAAATTAAAGTTTTCTGATTCACTTTAATTCAAGCTTCTTAGTGAAAAACTAAAGTCAGACTCTGTGAACAAAGAGACCCATCAATGAGGGTTTTTATTTCACTTCAAACTCATATGTATGTTTTGTTCTTGCAACTGACTCTGTGTGAAAGTACAAGAAATCCAGAACTCCTGTTAAAGAATTACATTACAGATTTCACAGGCCTTCAAGTATCAATAGTAACCAAGATTCCTCACAGCACATTTCAATACCAATCAATTAATCAAATCCAGGAGAGAACATCCATTGTTTCCATTGATGACAACTTTAGTGTTTCTGCAGCACACCTTTGGAAAAGTAACCCTGTTTAGTTTGGATGTAGCTGTGCAGGACTCTACAGTCAACCCAGGCAATGACTTCTAAATATGGCTCCTCTGAGAGGCAAGATTTTCTTCACAATAAAAAGGATTAGCTTTTGAATTGGTTTGATTGTATATGCAAGAATATACAATTGGGGTTTTTTAAATCAGTATTAGAATAAAACAAAATTTTATCTGATTCTACTTGTTCAGTCAAGTATTAGCACTTTACTCCTATTTCACTTCTATGTATTTCAGCCTTGCTTCAGACATTATTTACTGTGAGTGGAACATGGCACCACAATACCTATTATTCAACCAAATCCAGTTAGATCTGGGGGGAGAGAGGAGCTGAACCTGCTCTGTTGTCTCACCAACCCCACAAATCCATATACCAACATCTTCCAACATAAAGCACAGCTCACACTGAAGCCTCTCCTAGTCCTCAAGCTCTGCCTATTACCTGGCCACACAGAAAAAAGAAAACTCAAGCCAAGTTACAATGCTCCTGCCTGAACACAGTGCATCAGATGCTGACTTTTTCAGCTTTCTCCAGTTAACATAGGCTGCTGCTTTTAGTTTGTTATAAGGGACACAGGTGCTGTCATTGTCTCCTCTTTCCCTTCTCCATCACTGCAAGACAGAGGGATGCTGTTCCCTACTTGAGCCTCCTTAAAAATCAGACAAACAACATCAAAAACCACTGGCAAAAGTAATAACCATCACCTTAATCACCAGCTCCTCTGCAAGAAGTGCTGCAGCTGCTTTTGTTTCCAAAGGTATGTAAAATAAAACCAGGAGCTTGCCTGTCTCCTTCAGCCTCACCAGAACAAAGTTTCTAGTTTAGTTTCTTTACAAATGAGGAAATGATTGGCTGGAGCAGCATGAATATTTTTAATGTAGCCTCACTAATGCTCTTCCTCACTAAATACAGATGCTCCAGTTTATTCAGCTACAGTGCCCACACTAAACCCATTTTCAATGGACTCTGTGTATATCCAAGATGAACAGTTTACCACATGTTTTATATCTTAGTGCTTATGATTTCCATAGCACAGGTCTCAGCTTTGAAGAAAAACCACGAATATTCTAGAAGATACAGGGCATGATGGATCTGAATTCAGAGAGTGTCCAAGTAGGACCTGGGCATAAACAAAGAAGGATGCCTTCATAAACCATGATCCAGATCAGAACATCAGCTGTTCCTTGCCTTCCAAAAGACATAAAGCAGCTTTCACAACACCTTGAGCCAAGAGCAGGCAGCACCAGGATCATTCCTGGCTGCCCGTGCCGAGCGGGAAAACCCAGGTGTTCCACTGGAGGGGGCTCGTGTCTCGCTCGCACCGTGCCCGCACCGCCGGGTGATTCTTCAAAGGGGAAGGGAGAGAGCACAATGAGAAAACATCTGGAACGGCACAGCTGCCACACTGCTGCTCAGTGCCACCTCGTTAGGCCATCTATTAGAACAGAACCAAAGACCCAGACACCAGATGTTAAACATCAAACAATGAAGAAACTTTTAATCTACACGATTGTTGGTCCATGTAATTCCACATTACACAATCTAATCCTTAAAAAATGTTTCCTTTTCTTAATTGCATCTCAAACATTTGAGTCCATCTGACAAAAGCATGGGTTTGTGTTTCTTGAGCAGACCTACATAAGCACAGGAGAGCTTTCTAGTCTGCATTTGAATCATGGCTGTCAAAAAACCCAATTAGTTCCTCTAATTCTTTAGCTTGAAATTGTTTTGAGCATCTAATGACAACTTCAAAAGAAATCTGTTCTTAAAAAAAGGTTTAGTCTTCAGAGGCTCACTGTAATATCTGCTTGCCTCTATAGAGACATGTAACATAGAAAGCAGCACCTGGTACAAATCTTTAATAACTCAAGAAGCACTTTATTCACTGGGGAACACCAGAGACAGACATTCACAGGATAGCTACTGTTAGTTAAGGATGTGATTATCCTGCCCCATTTTGCATTCCAAAAGAAGTCCATTATTGCTCATGAACTTTTAAATCCTCAGGAAAAAAACAAAAACCAAACCAATTCCAGACTCTCTAGTAATTGCTGGAAAAATGGTAGAAAAATGATTTTTCTGTCTAGCATCTTCTCTCTTGATACATCTCAGAGAAGCACCTCATTCAGTAGTAGGAGACACAGAATTCATCCCCTTTCTAGTTGTAGCAGATGGTGAGAGACCTGAATCTGTACAATGTAAACAGATCTTGAGGGAACTCTGTGAATTCCTGCAATAGCCAAAATTGCAATAACATACATGAGATCAGCTATGTGGCCTCCATGGGGAATAAGCTCTGGACATTTTTTCTATTTATGGAAATTGACAGTATCTGTCTGAAGGACCATGAAAATGACAGCATTTGAGATTTCCACATCTTCATCACATCCTATCTTATCAACTGGAAGATAGAAAACAAGCACCCTGAAAAGGCCAGAGATTTACATAAATCTGAAGCAGAAGTAGCAACATAGAAGCAGTGTCAGAGACATGGAAAAATACCCAAGCCAGGTCACTTTTTGGCTACCAACTTGTGTCACTATGTCACTATGAGCATAATTAGTGATGAGATGGTACAGAAGTTGGGATGGCAAAAGGCAGTTCTGCTATACAACCAAAGGAACAGCTGATCAGAGCTTTGCCTGCTATCTACACACCAAGCACAGCTGTGGGTTTGTAACACCCTGTTCATTGAAGAAGCACACAAAACCTGGGCAGGGCACAGATGAACACCAACAAGGAACCCCCTCTCCATTACACTGTATGAACGTGGTACTACTGAAACACCAGTGATAGCTTTGATGGTGTCTATGCCCAGAGTGACAATACTGATCATACCAGTAGGAACATTGATTCCTGAAAGACTCTCCTCTACAAAAATAAAGGAAAACCTTCCCATTTACCTGTACAAGACTTTTGTCACTCATGCAGTATGGCCTGGAGGACAGCAATAGCTTTCCTCTCCACAAAGCTGTTTGCAGAGTTGTCAAAAAGGATAAGTTTCTGTGCAGTAAACCCATCAAGAACTGGAGAATGAGGCAAATGCTGTGCTTGTAAATACCCTCTGGGGTGTATCCCTTCAGAAGTGTATAGAAGAAAGAGAACTGTCAGGTTAAACTTCTGTCTTCTTCATGTCTCTTAGCTAAACAAGAAAAACAGGACCACGCTCACAAACAATTCGTATTTATAGACATGCAGATGAAAAAAATTAGGTATAGATATTTACTTGAAAATACCTTGAGTCCTTCCAAGATGAAAAGCAAAAATTCAATGAAAAATATAAGTTATACATCTATATATAAATTCCAGCATGAACTGGACAAAAGTGACCTCTTACCAGGCTTTCCCTGCTGCTCTCAGAGTTGTAAGGAAAAGGCTGAGCAAAAGGATTCCTTTGCCTCAGATATTTACTTCAGACCCCCCTGCATTTGAAGGAACGGAGCTGCCAGTCCCAGAGCTTCCCCTGGAAGCCCCAGCAGACTTCCCTGCCTGCCCAGGATAGCACGTCCTGCATTGTGCTCAGAAGCTCTGTGAGAAGATCTGCTAGCAGCCTGCACGAGGCCACTGAGTTTTGAAATCACTTGCAGATGAGATGGAATACAAATATGAAGTCTTCCCTACCCCCTGCTAATGAGTTACACATTTTCATCTAAACAGCACTGGCACTTCACAGGAAGGATCTGCTCAGGGTATTCCAAGTTGATTCCACATGGCTGCATAGTTCCTAATACTAACCTACAAATAGGTTACTAATTTGGGTTGTATCCAATGAACCACAGAAGACACTCTCAACAACTTTTTGAAAAATGTAGAAATCTTCCTTCCTTCCACTCACTTCTATTTTTCAAAATTAATTTTCCTAACAAGTGAGTTCAGAGATAAAATTCCCCATCATCTTTGTTAACAGGAATGCAAAGGTCACAGAGTTGTATGTATTGGAGATGAATACCAAAGACATTGAATTTTATAATTTCAGCAACACAGAGATGGTATCTTAATAGAATTATGAATAATTCTGACTTGCAAAAGAACAAATTAGTGTGTTTCATTATTAAATATTTCA
Source organism: Molothrus aeneus (assembly GCF_037042795.1). Classification (NCBI taxonomy): domain Eukaryota; kingdom Metazoa; phylum Chordata; class Aves; order Passeriformes; family Icteridae; genus Molothrus; species Molothrus aeneus. The sequence goes on along the minus strand of NC_089661.1, from coordinate 9,154,367 downwards.
TACCAAGAAGACAAGTGGTGAAATAAAAATGTCCTTCTATACTGAGACATCTAATAATGAACCTGTTGCAAGCCTGAAGAAATCTCTAGAGAAAAAACTCAAATCAAAAAAGCCTCAGGGTACCACATTTTTTGGCTGAACTAATCATCACAGCTGTAGAAAACTAAAGCTGCAGGGATGTGATGATTTCAGATATTAAAGAAAAACACTGATATCTAGAACTCACACTCCCTCTTTACCCAAGAGTGTTTACTCCAGCTCCCTGTAAGCATTTTAACTTTATACAGCATTTTGACTTTAACCCCCCACCACATACATTAGATACAAATGAAATATGTATAGATAAACAGGTGCACTGGAAAAGTTGGGATGGAATATTCAGTAATACTCAGGTCTGCTATTTTAATCATTCACCAGAAAATAAATGAAAGTCAACCACAATGGATACAGCATTTCAATAGCTCCATTGTCTGCAAGAGCAGCACTATTAATTTAATATGCTGTGTAGCAACGTTGTCAGAAAGATGGCTTTGATTGTACAAGTACCTCAGTGAAGCACCTTTGTTGAAGCCAAGCACTTTTCAGTACTATTCCCTTCCCCAAAACAAGGTTAAATCTAACTCATATTAGATATCATCAGGAGTCACAGTTCCATTAAACCTTATTTATGCCCGTGTAAACCAAAACCTTGCATTTTCTAGTTAGTGTTCACACTACCTTTAGTGGTTTGTCATAATTCAAGTCAATTTAAAAGCCCTCAGGTTTTGAGTTTTTCATTCTGTCCTCCCCACCATAAAGGCACCATTTCAGAGTTGGGCTAAGCCAGTAACACACACCAAGAAAAGGAAGTTTGAAAGTTATTCCCCTTGCTCATTATAACTGTTTTTTTTTTGCACTGAAGTAGCCATAGGATATGCTTCCCTGTGTGCAAACACAGGGCTGCTGGAGCAGGCTCAGCTGTGAGGAGTTACACTGGTGCTCATGCAGAGCACAATGAAGGAGGCAGAAAAGCACTGGTACTCCTCCCTCTGGCTAAAGCACGGCTGCAGGTCACTTCTGGAAGCAGAAGTCTTGGTGCTGTGAAGCACAGCAGATGCTCTGCAGTGGGCAATCCTCCTGCATCGCCAATTAGGATGCAGACATTCTGAATAAAGCAGCTGCTGTGAGCATGAAGCAGAACTGAACCAGCCTCAACCCCGAGCGAGGTATTCACGAGACACCTGAGTAAGGACAGGTCACCTCAGATGAACCAACTGCCTCCTCTGCCTCAGAGAGGGGATTTTCAGTGATTGCAAGCTGCTAGGATTGTCCTGGATATATGGAAGTGGGGAAGTATGAAATACTATAACCACTCAAGTCAGAACTGACCTCTTCTATCCCTGCTCATTTTCTGAGGTCAATTAATGGTACTGCCCAAGGAAGGTAAAGGGGTCAGGCCTTCCTTTCTTTCACACCATTATTCCCTCTCAATTACAGTCACTTAAGACACAAACCCCTTTATTTCTGAAGACTTATTTTTCCCTCAGATGTGGTATTCAAAGAGAAGGAATGTTTTGCATAGCAGGAGCCCTAAGCAGTTGCTCCTTTGGTGTTATTTCAGACTCCAGCAGTTTATCCTGCATACAGGACCGTGCAGTTGAGGTCACTTACTTCCAGTGAAAGCTATCCAGCGGGCATATTTAGTAGCTTCTCTTCGCCAGTGGGAAGCCACCAGCAAACCACATGTGACAGTTAGTGAAATGATTCCCATTATGATGAAAAATAACGTAGTGACCCACTCGGGAGGCAGCCGTGGAGGAATACAGGTCCTGTCACGTCCATGGATGGTTTGACACTGTCGCACAAGGCCAACTGTGAGAGCACCTGAAAACACATAGCAGAGAGGCAAGTAAACTTTCAAAATCCTCTCTGAGGGGCGCTCCATTGCAAACCACAGCTCAGAATTGCCCCAAATAAGGGATTCTTTCTCTGATGAACCTTAGTAAGCCTTTCAAACACGGAGGATGGGGGGCATGCTATAAACATCTGTCTTCATGTTCCTTCAGCACACGCTTGCATGAGCTGAAGTGAGATGGCTGCAAGCTGTAGCTGGTTCCTGAGTGGCAATCAAGGTCTAATCAAAGGGATAAAGCACTGCTAATAAAGCCTGCCAATATCTGCTAACGTGGTAGCTGACTTGCATAGAGGATCACTCCCTCATCTGTGCAGGATGAAGTACTTTTATAGTCCAACAAAATGAGTTGCAGCCTCCCTAAAATGCATTTAATTGTCTAATATCTTTTCCCCTCATTTGTAAATACAGCTTTAAGCCTCTGACTCTTGCAGCAGAAACTGCATTTGATACATGTATGATTTTAAAAACATTAAAAAACTCCCACTTCTTGACAGTAACTGGTTAAAAAGAGTCCCTCCATGCAAGACTGATCAATCCTTTTGATTGCTAACAAGAGTTACTACACACAGAAACTGGGATATCTACAGAAAAGATCTATCAAAAAGATCCTAGAAAAAGGATAAGATTGGTACAGGAACCATAAAGATTTAACCAAAATGATGTATTGTCTGTTAACTAATAATTTTTTAAAATCTTCTTTTAAATCCAAGTCAGTGCTTTTGAGACTCATAAAGAAGCTTTTAGTGAGCTTTAATAATGAAGTTATCTTTCTAATCCCAATTTAACATGGAATATTAAGATCCATTTCTTCCAGTGTCTCTTAAACATTAGGTTCTAGATTTCTCAATTTTGTCTTTTTTTCTGAACTGTTGTCCTAAATAATCACAATTATATTTTATCTACATTAGGAGCAAAACCTAAAAGTGGACAGCATTAGAGTCAACATCTTTCTCCACAAATTACTTCAAGTAGATATTGTTTCACTTGACCTGTTTCAAATAAAAAGAGGACAACTTAGACACAATTACAGTAAGACTGAGAAGCTTAAGTTTAGCATGTCCTTTGGAGGGAGAAACATCTATCACACTTTCTGGCCTCTTTTTGGGGGAAGGAAACCATGTGAAACAAAGGAGAAAGCCAATAGTCAAAAGATTAACCAGTCCTAGCATGCACCTCCTGGCACCCTGGAGCCAATTTCTACAGATCCTCTCTGCTCACACCTGAGCAATGAGTACCAGCAGCATCAGCCTCTGAGCTTAGAATTGTTGGGTTAGGAGGCAGCATATAATGTTTTATTAGATGTTTAGAGTCTTATTAAATGTACTGCTTCATATCCCAAGGGATGAGAAGAACCAAAAGCGAAACCATTACTGAACCTGTTCTGTTGAAGTATTCTTACAACATTTGTTTAGACTACAAAATTTCAGTCTTAATCAAATATATCCTTTTAATCACACATCCATTGACTGAAAGATTCAGGGATGAATTTTCAGCCCAAACCTGAACAACTACAAAACCAATAAAGCTGGCATTTTCTACTCCAGATTGACAGCAATCACAGCATTGCTGTCCACACCAACCTGAGCCAGGTGACACCAGCAATCCTGCCCAGCTACACGCCTGCACAGCACAGTTTTACATGAACTGCTTCTCCTCCATAGCTTGCAATGTTTTCATTGCCCATCAGCTGCTGGGACAGAGGGGAGATGTGTCCTTAAATGTCAAGCTCCTGGAACACACACACTGCAGAAGCTCATACAAAACACTGAGCAGTTTCCTGTAGTTTGGGGATAAAGAGGCTATTCACTGCAGCATCATAGAACAGGAAATTAATCCCAATCACTGTGCAAGACCAGGATTTAACAACAATTTTGCTATCCTTACAGCAGAAGTCAGTTTTTTCTAAACTGCAATTCTAATCAAAGAATGACTTCATAAAAATGACATCATACACTCAATAGATGTTTTCTGAATTCAAAGACCTCTCCTGACTTCAGTGGCAATAATTTAGTGCATTTTTAACTTTGGAAAAAGCAGCAATGATAAGAGTCACTCTGCTGAACATGGTTCCATTTTGTGTCTTAATGGAAACTGAAAAACAGCTGCTGTAGATGAGCATGCATAAGCAAGAGACAACTATTTCATTTTGTACATGCAATTTGCAGTTTATATGGAAGATATTTTTCAACTAGCAAGAGCACACTTAACATGTCAGACTCAGAGAGAACCAAAGCTAAGCCCACATCTAGAGGAAACAGAAGAGAACTCCATCTTGAACTATTATTTCTAATGCAATTTCTCTTACTATCAACATCTACGACTCCAAAAGGTGATTTAAAAAAAAAACAACCAAAAACAACCACCCAAACAAAAAAACCCCAGAAATAAAAATGAAGAAAATGAGAAAAAAAAAATCTCTGAATTGTGAGTACCACAGTAGCATTCCTTCTTAATACACAAAGATAGTTGCAAGAAACCATTCAGGGAATGGCTTCCTAAACATCAATTCTGGTGCTCAACTGTATTATTTTACTCTGGTGAGATGGTTTTTTTTTTGTTTGTTTGGGGTTTTTTGTTTTTAATCAGAGTTTTAAAATGTCAGCAATTAAATTTCAGTATCTGACATTTTAGAGGAAATATACTGAGCTTTATGGTTAAGCTCTTTCTAGCACATACACAGTATTTTTTCTTAACTCTGCATTATGGATTACAAATCTGAAGTCAATATACTCCATATTTAAGGTTTTGAACCTTGAGTTTGCAGCCTCTAGGGAGCCAAATGGAGGGCAAGAGGTCTGTGAACCATTTCTGAAGGTTTCACAAAGATAACTGGAAAATCAACCTCATTATGTGCTCATAAATTCAGTTAAAGTTCAAGTTGACTACATAGGAATACCTCACTTGTGTGCATAAACTGGGCACAAGGAAATGAAACCCCAGGGCTCATCCTATAGTGACAAATCTGTTGAATTCAGACTTCAAAAGAAGTCTCTGGTGTGGAAAAACAGTATTCATTTGCCATGAAATTCAAAAGCAGAGTGTGTTTATATGGTATTTTATTCTGTTGTTTCCATTCTGAAGCAATCAAGCAAACAGTTGCCAGGGAGCTGCAAACAAACTTGTTACAGAAAATCTTGTTTCCCCTTATCTAGTCTATCATTGAAAAGAGGAAAGGAGATATAAAATTGCACAGAGTCCTTCTGCCTGTAGTCAGAGAACAGCTCAACAGCCCATCTCAAATCAATCACCAAGTTCCACCGAGATGCATAAGTAAAAGGTTTTTAAGTCATCCCCTCAGAACTACTTCAGCATAATTGCTGAAAATCTAAGCACCTAACACAGGTATGGAACAAACAGCACAGCTAATGCCAGTAGATTAGGCAGCAGAAAGATGGATCCAGCCCTGAACATTTGCAGTGGAGTAAACACAGCTGCCCACCCACCTCCCCCTGCCTGCACGGCTCAGCCCTCAGGAGCCACAGTGAGAACCCTGAGGTGCAGGGGCTGCTCCCCTGCTCTCCCCTGCCTCTCTCCCCAGAGCTTCTGGGACTGGCATTATTCAGGTCAGTACAGCCAGAGCAGGGGGTGATTGGGATAGATATGCTAATTACTAAAAATGAAATTCGACCTTTATCAAATCAGAGAATGCTGCATGAGTAAATGTTACTGAAGTGGTCCTTATTCTTTTCCAGTAAATCTATTCCCTGAAGTGCCAAAGCATTTCTAACACATTAAAAAACCTCTCAGTAATGACAGTCTGTGTATAACCAGGGCTCCAGTTAATTTCAGAGAAAGATTTTGTGATCATCCAACTCCTCAAAACCACTGGTAATGCTTATTTTTCGACACTGCATATTTTTACTAGAATTAGTGATAAAAAGGCTCTTGAACAAATACACCATCACTGGGGAGCATCACCTACTTAACAATTAAATTTCACAAAACCATTGAGGAAAAGAGGCAGAAGGGCACCAAACCAAGGAAAGGCAAGCCCTCATTCTCCCCCTGGTGCAGATGTGCAGCTGCCAGGGAGCCGACCCCCAAGTCCCACTCCAGCCCCGCGGTGCTCTGCCATCCCTCTCTTGTTTCCCTGGTAACCACAGAGCCACCACGGAGGAATCACACTCTACAGAGAGAAACAAAGATTGCTGCAGCCCTTTAACTCCCCCTCCTCTACATCACTTCTGAATTATTAAAAGTGGCACAGCGATAGCACGGCTGGAAAGCAGCAGCATAATAATGGCCACTCAGATGTTCAGTGTTCATCTGCTACCTGAGTGCCAGGGCACACAAGATCAGGTGTGCCAGATGGACACAGGAGAGGTGCCACTGCCATGAGGAGCTCACCACAGCACAAGAAACAACTAATATGGTAAAAGCAAGATGCAGTGAATGAGGTGGGGCTCAAATGTTAGGATGTCCCAGAGCTCAGCAGCTATGCTGACACATGAACCTCCAAGGCACAAACCCTCAGAACTGCTCTTGCTCAGCCTGGGGTACCTGCTCCTCCTCTGCGCTGCCCTACTGTCCCAACTTGAAAATTAGTTTAGTCTTTACCATCATTTTAGACAAAATGCTATTCCTTGGGTTTAAATGCATCTGCAACCCCTTATATTCGTTGACAACAGCTTCCTTACTTCTACCTCCCATACCACATCCTCAGCAAAATGCTCTATGCTAACATTTAATAAGCATTATGGCCAGTATGCCTTGTGAGGAGGTTAAAACTGGAACTGCCCCCAGAAACTGCCCCCTGCTCTCCCTTCCTCACTGTCCTGATGAGATGGGGTGGTGCTGCTGGAAATGCCAGTTGTGACTGGCAGACAGTTCCTACCCAAAGGAGACTTCCCTTTAGTGCACTGTGGACTGTTAAATCATCTCTGCTAAGTGACAAGCACTGTTTAGAGGTTTCTTAATGAGGTGTTGGTGACATAAATCTTAGAGCACTGCCAGTGTGGCAAGGACACTGCTAAGTTATGTTTTAGTAATGAGCACAGTACATGGAGCTGTGTTATTTGGGCACACTAAAACATTCATTGCTGCTGGTTAGGTAACAGTCACATGCCAGGGAATGACATATGTGAAGTTAAGGGCACCTCAGTTAAGCCATTCCCAGTAACTCTCACTGGGCCACAGACAAGAACAGCTTGGTTGTGGGATATTTCTAAGCTCAATTCAGCTGATAAACTTGAATGGGAAAAGGTGTAGGTCCAACTAAGAGGAACAGGTTCCAGCAATGAGCAGAATTGTAGCTTGTTGCCCATCCAAGTGGAAACTTGAAAGGTCTAAAGAAAACACAGTGATTTGCTCATGGCAGACTAATTCTCCAGTGTCAAGGATAACCATCAAATTGGCATTGGCCAGCTTGCCTTTAACATGTTTGCTGCTCCTTGCCTGCAAGCAAGCTCTCTGACAGAAGACTGTTTTCAATGTGAGTGAAGCATAGCTGAGGAATTTCTGAGAGAAGCAAACAACACAGCACAGACAGAACAGTTCCAATGCACCTACCCATATAGGAAACAAGGAGGAGGGACTTCCAAGAAGAAAATTTTCAAAGTCATCAAAGGAATTTGGCAGTTGAAGTGGGATGTTTCCCATTCTTACATATGGAATTTATTTTCCTGCAACAGGCACTTGAAGGGATGTTGCTGTACAAAGGGGGAAGAGAGAATGACTTCTTTAGGTTTATTTATATGTATTTTATTTTGGGCAAAATTTCTATGAATTCTATAGTCTAGGTAGTAGTTTCTTGGAAACAGAGGGCTCTCCCTTCTGCCTTTCCCAAAATCCAGGGAACTGACAGTACTGACCATTCCCTACCACAGTCTTGGAGGTACTCCATACAGTTAATTCTACTTTTTCTGTGCAAAACTGCATTAGGAATCAGGCCCTGTACCTTCTTATGAGATTAGCCATACTCAGAAAAATGCAGGGGTTAGGGGAAAAGTTCTGCCTCTGTAGGATAGGCACCACCTCTGGTGTGAAGAGGAAAAAGATAAGAGCATCCTGCTGGTTTACAAAACCAAGGAGGAAAAAAGATTTAATAATGCTGGGTGAGACCACCAGATCCTGTCCAGCAAGGCCCATGTTGTAAGAGTCAGACAGAATGATGGGATCTCTGCATGTCAGGTCCCACTGAATGAGGCCCACAGGCACAGCTCACAGAATTGCTCTGTATCTACAACTGTTCAGTTACAGCCTTGTAAATTATAGTCATCATCTCAATTTTCAACCTTGACCCACTAAATCAATTTTTAAAAGTTTACAGCCTCAAATAGCATCATATCAGAGCATTTTTAAAAACAGCACATACACATAAATGACTACAACTAAGTAACTATATGCAAGTTGAACACCTGGTCTTCCAGAACTGGGTTTCAGTCACTGTAGGACAACACAGTAACTGAGTAATACCTGGATAGGTATAAAGGGTATAAAGAAGAATCAAAATATAAGATAAGATCAACTGCCAGTCTCTAATCAAGTATGAGAATACAAGGTCTGGTACAGTTCTTACAAAAATAATCACTTTTTTTTGTGAGGAATGGAGGTAGTTTGAGTAGATGCTCTTTAGCACTTATGCTGCTAAAATAACTTTGAGGTTACCATGCAAGTACAGCATTCAGGATGCAGCAGAACAGATTGATTCTCTCACTGCGGATGTTCAGGACTTTGTTCAGGTAGCAGATTAACAGGAAACCAAGACCCACTAAAATAAGATTTATGAATGTTAAAGGATGATCTACAGGAAGGCTGAAAAGAATAACAGAGGATCAGCTGCAAAGACACAGAACACAAAACAGTTCAAAACAAACAGACTATAAATTATCTTTCCCACCTTTTGTATGCCAAATCTTATGCTTTTGGCCTTCACTCCAATTTATCTCTCAAATCATCTAATAGGTATCATAACCCTGGGAAAACAGCTTTGGAGTTTCTCACCTTGAAGAAGACCAGATGCAAGATCAATTCATACACCCACTGGATTTATATTGGTATGAAGCAAACAGCTAAAAAATATTTATATGATGTTAAAAAGTCAGTTTTTCATAAAGACCTAGATTTACTTGTCAAGTTCTTGTTACATCTAGAGGGCCTCTTTTAAGAACCTTGATGTAAGAGTCCTTGTTATAAGAGTCCTTGTTGTAAAATAATGTTATTTCTCTTCTACTCCATTTATCCCCTTTTCTCAAATCTGATGCTCTCTTCCTTCCAAAGCAACTTTGAAATGGATCATCCTTCTTGCTCTAGAGATGTAAAGGATATTTACTTGCTTCAGGAACAAAATATTCTTAAAAATATTCATACAGGTGAGGTAATATCCCTGGCTTCAAACACAGCTTATGTTAGCTATGAGGAACCTACCAATTTATCTATATTTAACAATATAATTTCCAGAGAACTGAACTCATTAGATACCATTTTTGGTACTCCTTAGAATCTTACTGACTTTTAAAGAGAAGAATTCCAAATTTTAAAGTCTAAAGCCAATGTCCAAAGAGTTGTGGTATATTAGCAGAAAAGCCTGCCTTGCTGCTGAAGAACATCTGGTGCCAAGTTGCCTTAAAACTTTTTCAATTCTGTGTTTGTATCATGCCTAATGCAAACCAAACCCCCCTCCACAAAACCCACAGTCTTCGCCCTCCCTCTTCCTTTCCCAAGGAAAAAAATCAGGGGTCATCTATTGAGAAAGACTTACACATATTAGAAAAGTTTATTACTACAGATGACAATCATTATGATACATTAGTTCTAAGAGATGCCTAAATTGCAGACATTTGGACTAATAAAAAGTGAGTTTATTTCTGAATTCTAGTAACTCTCAATGCCCTGGTGCTTGTGTATTGAGTCTACTTAATGTTTTTTTTTAATTTTGCAAGCCCTCTCTTTTTTAGATTTTTTTTGTGATGGATCACCAGACTCTCTAAGAGCTACCCTCGGGCACTAATGCAGAACAACTCTCCTGACACAACAAAGGCTGTGTGTTCTCACATATCAGAGCCAAGAAATCTGCCCGTGCTGAAGGTATTCTTTCCTTCAGAAGAAGGTATTCATCCCTACTTCAGAAGACAGCATTAATTAAATGCTGGTTAAAAGGACCTCTAATAAGCTGCATCCTTCTGGTTGTTTATTTTCTAACATTATAAGCATTTTCACAATGGAGCAGTTTTGTCAGTGACTAGAATCTTTACAGTTTCTGAAGTGGCAAGGGCCTGGGAAAAAAGAGAGAACTTTCCTAAAATAAGAAAGCAATGTTTTATTTAATATAAAACACAAACAAAGAATCTAGTTATTTCCATTTTTCCTCCAACCAAAGTAGAGCTACTCAAAATTGACAAAACTCACTGACTAAAAAAAGAAAAGATCAAAGGCAGTGTCAATATTTAAAAGTGATTTTTTTGAGTCAGCCACACCATTTTATGCCATATGTTCAGCTGAAAGCCACAAGCTATGACACCCACAGCTGTTCTGCCATTTAACATCTGATGAGCTTGTGTTCTTTTTAACAGTTAGTTATGTTTGGCTTGAGACAGAGCTGTAAAATGATACCTCTTTATCCAGTCCACCACACAACCCTGCCCCAACCTCCTCAGAAGTGTTCTGCTCAGCACCTGCAGCTGTAAGGGTGATGTGCAACTCTCTGGGGCTGCAGCACCAAGAGCCAGTGACATGAGGTGGCTGGGCTGGCACAGCAATGGCAGCACCAGGGTTTGCCTGTGGTACAACAAAACACGACCAGAACAACACAGGAATTCTGGATCTCACAGTGCAGTGGATCACCTTCCACACAGGTGTTTTAGAAGATGGTCTGTTCACAGGCTGGCAACAAATGGACTTCAAAGCCCTCCATTTTTAACTCCTGCATATCCAAAAGCATAATTTCCCCAAGTTAGTTGAGTTATAAACTTATTAGATATATTCAAGCAAATCACAACAGATACACCAAAGTTCCCAAACCACACCAACTAAAGTACCCTATTGCTGTCCCTCTTTTTTATTCATGGAGAGAAAACAACTCTCAACCTTCCTGGTTACAGCCTAAAGCAACTTCTCTAAGATAATGTCAAAAGCAATCAACGTAGGGGGAAGATTCAGGCCCTGGCTCTGACTTCAAGATTGCTTGTGCATTTTAACAAATTAAATTCATGACGAGTAAAGATCATCTTCCTCTGTCAGACATAACTGTTGTGCTTTGCACTGATCTCAGCTTGCATCAGACATGCTCCAAGGACACCCACTGATCTGGCTCCTCCATGGCCTCATGAATCACCCAGTGGTGATGGTGAAAAGAGAAGTGCTGAAATGCATTTTGGCATTTATATGGTTAGAAACACATTTGCAAAGTTTCAAACAGCCTAAATACACCTTATGTGCTTCAGTGTTTGCCTACACCTGAGCACAACTTTCTCTTGGTCCACTACTGACAGAATATTTTAGGCCCAGATTACCTGAAAGTACAACAGAGTATGCTAAATAAAGAACAGAACATTCAAACCCCAAACCAAATGTACTAACAATTGTGGCAGTTTCTTTACAGCACATAACTGATGGCAGGATTGTATTTATAGCAATGAGGACATGAGAAGGGAGGTTTGCAGGTAGAAGTAATCCTTCATTAAAACCACTAGAAAAATTGGAAAGATTAAGCACATTTCTGGTCTTGCAAGTCCTTCCTTGGACACACAGGGTACCAACACTATACTCACTGGGGACATACAAGACCCTGTCTCTGTCTACTAGACTTGCTTTTTTCATAAGGCCCTTTTATCAACAGAAGAACAGCACCTATTTACCCAAAGAATATATTTCATTGCTACTAGAACAGTACTTCAAGTAAAATAAAACTTAACCTTACTTTTTATTCCTAAAGGCACTTTCTAACTGTTGCCAAATCTGTGTATGACATGCTTGTAACAACTGGGAATACAGGTTAAACGGCACTTCAAATAGGGATTAGGTACAGGGCCAAGATTTAATTGTGTACAAGTAACACTTCATGTGCTGAAAGACAGACTGAGATATAGCTTAACTACATACAAGTTGTCCTTCAGGACTGCTGGCACACAGTTTCCTGGCTAATTAATATTTTAAACCCACACAAATACAAAAGGCAAACTGGAAAATAAAGCAAAACAAACTCCAACCTTCTTCTGCAGTAATAATTCTCAAATTTAGGCATTTACTTGCTGTTCACATCACAACAAAAATATTAAAAACAAAGAACAATAGGAATGCAGGAAGCATAATCAGGATTTATCCTGAAGTACGTATTTTCCTATTGCTTTTGCTAGGGCAAGTCCTTGTTTTAGAAGCCTGCATAATTTAAGCCTGAATTATTTAGGCAATTAACAGGTGCTGTCTGTGTGGTGATAACACTTTCTCCCTTATCACAAATTGGCATCTACAAAAATAGACTGCTGGAGTCTGGAGAGTTCTCTTTTATTTTTTTTACTAGTATAAGAGAAGACAGACCATTCCTGAACAGTTAAATTTGCACTTCACTGAAGTAAAATACCATTTTATTAAAACAATGAGCAGGACTGTTCTTGAAAAGCAACCAAATGTTATATAGTGCTTCAAAGAATGTATCTGTTAACAGATGTTTATACAGTTGTTATATTGACGTTTTGAAACAGATTCATTCTAATTTTAGATTTTATATAAACAACCAAGAGATCCTCTGTTCTTATCACCAACTTCATCTTACTGAACATCTACTTACAGGGAACATTTACTTCAGCTTACATTGGGCATAAGTCAACAGACTTCTGTTTGTGAAACAGCAACTGCTACTTCTGGCCTTTACTCTCTTTATTTCATCATTTTTCATGTATTAAACTTCAGAATGCTTCTTGAAATTGGTGACTGACCCAGAAATATTTCACTGAAAGAATTTATGGGACCACATTAAAAATTCTGGGCCTTTCAATCTCTTCAGGTTTCCTGTACAATCTTGTTGCATAGTTTTTAAATTGAATTAAGTGTGGGTTTAAAAAGCAAAGTGAAACATGCTTCTTCCCACGAGTTTCTACGATGGAGAGCACATCATTAACGCACGAATTTAGGTGCACAATTCGTTTCAGAATGCAATTCAACCTAAGGAAAATAAAAAAGTTCTTTCTTCACCCTTGTGACTTCTCTTCCCCCACAGTATGAAACGCCTACAATGCTCCTCACATCAACAGGCACAGAGGAAGCAGCAGTGCCTTTTCTCCTCTACAAGAAAGGAAATCAGATTCTTCCAGTGTTGCAGTTCTGGAGCTGACACTTCCACTGACCGTGGGAATACTGTTGGATTACTGTCTATGATTGAGAAAAAATATCTCTTAATGCTCAATGTTGAGTATTTCTCTTTTGTATAGAGAAGATCAAATTTATCAAAGCAAGTTTTCAAGTCAAACAAGTCACCCACTACACAGAAGTCATTCTTCTGGAAGCGTGAAGCCCATGACAACCCTTCATGAGTTTTCTTCACTTTACTTTGGAATAAAGACATTACAATTAGAGGTTGTTAATGTTTGATACATTAAGTTCACACTGATGAAGTCACCGACAAAATCATTCCCCCTTACTTGTATATTTGCCCTGCTTATCAACAAAGTCAGGATCCCTCTCATTTCTGTGTATACAAATATTTTATTGCAGAACTTAGTATATATGCCATATATTTGAGAAAGTATGAAGAATCTAGATTCAAAGCAGCCCTTCTGAAATATTCACAGCAAAACAGTTCTGAGGTACACTGAATGATCATATGTCCTGTTCTGATCCCTTAAAATACAACTAAATCATGTTGCTGCCAATAGCAGAAAGTAGTCACAGCAAGAGAAGTAGAAACCACTTCAGAACAACCTGGGTGAAAGAAAGCAAAGCCCAGGAATAAGAACTGCAGGAATACAAACTGGGAAGCTGGCTCCATGATGAGCACTACAGAAATAACCTACCTGACTTTACTGTCTATGAACACTGTCATTTGATTATTAAATTCTTGGATGAACCAAGCTCAGAGACAGCCCAGTCCTTTTAATGCAGAGTGCAAACAATGGCACAGAGAATTGCTCACCACGAAGTAAGTTCAAGGCCAAATGTGAACTGTCTTCAACTGGACAAGTATTTAAACATCCAAGTGGGTTATTAATCACTACACCTTGAGAGACTGTCATCCTTAATGATCCCAAAGTGCTTTGTAATTTATGGCACAGAACTGCAGCTCCCAGGAGGTTTTTGGGTAGCAGCCAACTGTTGCCTATTGCACTGGGCTGTGCTGGCTTTGAACACTGCAGTGAATCACTGGGAGGCTTTTGCTGTCCTCACAAGGGAGCATTTTAGATTATCCCAAGGACCCAGATGGAACAGACTGAGTATGTTTTACTCAAAGACAGGAACCAGGCCCTACACACACTCTGTGAATTTTGAACCTCAGCTCTTAGCAGCAAGCATTTCCTACTGGATTAGCCCATCCCACACACAAACCATCACAATCAGACATCTCCTAGCGCACCCGAGAGACCAAACTCTTGCCATCAACTCTACTTACAAAATTTAAAATATGTATACAAGACAATACATCAGACAGGAAATAAAGTTATATCAGAGGAAGAGCTCAAAAGTTTCACCCTGAGAAGGGAAGTAACCTCTGACCATTGATTCCATATAGATCCCTACAGAATCAGGCCAGTGCTTTGCCAGCCTGGTTTGTTTCCCTTCTCCTTAAAACAGACACGTACCCTGCACAGATCCTCTTCTTGGCCATATCTCCAGTTTTTCAGATCTGTGTATATCTCCATCAGTCAGAGGCTTGGGGAAGAAAAGTGAAATTGAGCAAAGCAGCTGAAGCATACATAAGGGGATTGCTGCAAAATTATCAAAGAACTTTTTTCCTACATATAGCCCTTACTAATAAAAAACTCTGTCAACTACTAAATTTGTAGGTGCTGTGAATTACAATAAAAACTTACAACTTCCTAGGTAATAGGAAAATGATTTTTAAATTTAAAATTGTATGAACTAAAAATTTTAAATCATTTTATAGTTTTCCCAAATAACTTTGTAGAAGAATAAAACAGCCTCCATATTGTATTTGTTCCACCATACAACAAACATAATGTTGCATCTGTTTCTAAAATAGATAGCAGCATTTATTCTCTGTGTGAAGTTCAAAATACTTCCTCATCCATGAGTTCCTCCAGTTACATTCTTCTGAAATACAAAAGGTCTCAACCACTGCTGGAAAAGAATTCAAGAACGAGATGAAGAACTCCTGTCTAAGATGAAAATCCTACACACTGCACAGCATGAAAATAAATGGGGAAAAGTTGAGCTGTTCTGAACTACCTATGAAAAAAAAAAGTAGGTCAAGCTTAAAAGTTTGACCTACTGATCTTCTTTGCTTTGGCAAAAGTACAAATGGAGTTTACATAATGCTGCTCACATGTAAGTGCTGGCTGGAAACTTAACAATACAAATGTTTTTAATAAGCCCCAGCCATTAACAGGATTTCTTTTTTTTTATTATTTCAGACAATTTTACATCTTTGTTTTGCAGCACACACTATTGAATCCTTACTCTTAAGACTCATACATTTAAGTTACTCTTGTGTTGATTTCAATGTAAGTTTGTGGCAACAAATGTAATACACGCACCTCAAATCAGGTCTAAGTTAATTTAAAAAACAGAGGAAAGGCAGGTTACTTCCTGAAGACACAAAGGTGAAGTTTCAACAGGGCACCTTTCCCACAGACAAACCATCAGTGTATAAAGCAGCTTTACAGTTACATACATCTTGAGTAAAGCACAGGATGGACAGAAAACAAATCTGTATCTGCACATAAAATAGAATTTAGTCCTGTAGGAACTGTGAACACTGCTGGTAAGTAAATAAAAAGGTTATTCCAAATATCTGAAACTCAAATACCTTATGCAAAGCACCTACTATTAGAAAAGCGAAATGAAATGCCTGTTATTCTGTGATTGCTCCCCTTAGTTTAATAAAGTAAAACTGTGATAGGAAACAAAAGTAAAAAACAAAATGAAATTAAAGCTTTGCTGCTAATGCTAATAGAAGTTACTGTGATAAAGATACCATCTCTGTTTTACAGAGGAAGAAACTGAGGTACTACCACAATAATTTACCAAAATCCAAAGTCAGCCATGCCAGATGCTGGATTTGAAAGTTATTGGCTCCCAGGTCTGTACAATATAATCAGGTATTTCTTACCTAACTCTAATTAGAGAGTGAGGAATTCAACAGGATTGGTGGAAGGCAAACTAACAGTTTTGTACCTTTTTGTATGCTAAAGTGAAAACAAAACATGCACCTAACAGGAGCAGCATGAGTTTGTATTTGTTCAAAAGCAGATGTAAAACATCAGTTCCTCTATGGACAAAAACAATTGGCTCTCTCATGTCTTCTCTGGCAGGCTCAAATAACCAGGCTGACACAGCTCTCTTTCATGAGATTCTTCCTACACATAAAATAGTTCCATATGTTTAAATGCTGAGTGGTTGAGTAAGCACAAAATTAATCCATTACAACAATGCCTTTCTATTGATTTTTCTTGTGCCTTAAGGCCTGGTCGATTACAGAACCCAAGCATAATTCAAACACTCTGCTTTGTCACATTTTTACATCCACTTGAAAGACATCTACAGACACAAAGTGGAATGGAAATGTTCCTTTTAAAGATGGCACTGACCCTCCCAGTCCAGGCAGACCCATTAACAGGCCACTCTTATTAGAGTATTCAGATTATATGGGTTCAGAATCTTGTTCTTGTTTGGGTTTGGTATTGTTGTTTTTAAAGCAGTGGCAAATTCTCTGGAATGCAAGTGCTGCTGGCAGAGCCTGCATCTTAGGAGCAGGAAGTCCTCATCCCTCACTGTGGGCATCAGCAACACATCACAACCCACCACCACCTTTCCCTCCTTCCTCACACACCTGGGAGCATCCATCAAAGAAATGTGTTTTTCTGAAAATGATGTCCTACAACCTAATTTTAACACTCTGATGTTCAGATGGCTTGGGAGATTGCTTTTCAGCACTCACCTCTAGGACCTGATGGTACATAAATCTTCATTCTCTGTATCATCCTCCTTTTATCTGTATTCTCAGCATGCAATCCAAACAGGTTCATGAAAGGGCAAATAACTTCTCCTGTCACAGTCACTACATGATAGCACAAAAAACATTAGGAAAAAGTAATTTTGTAGAATTGCTTCCTACCATGTCCCATCACTTTCTACTGAGAACAGCTGGGAGATGCATACTGTGTTTTTTTGAGTATATTGCAAGGTGCTTAACAAACAATCACCAGAACCCTTTTACAACCAGTTTTGAAAAGCCAGCTATCCACACATCACAAAAACAACACTATCTCCTTCAGAGGACAGCACAATGGCTGCTCTATACCATGACTTGTCCTCAGGGGAGCATTGTACATGAACAGTCTCTCAGCACAGGCCCTGAAGGGCAGAAGTCACTGGTAATATGTCATATTGACTTCTACATATCACTACTTTTTGAGCAGACAACTTCATTTAGAACAATAATGCCAGCTGGAACTCAAGTGTACACCTCTTTAAGTTGTGGATACTTTATTTACTTTATCTGTTTTATTCTATTTAGAAGTACTGTTTCCTTTGAGCACCTTCATGTGGTCTTGGGTTTATGCCATGTATAGTCAGTGCTCCAATTAGAGAAAAATATTTCAGTGGTCTCAAGCTCTGCAGGAGCCAGGAATCACTGCCTGGTTGTCCTACCTGTGATAGGTCATTAAGCTGATCCCAACAAAGCTACAGTTCCTGCTGGACCCGTGAAACAGAATTCCTCAGGAAGAGCTATGACATACAGAGGAATAACACTGGACATCAGTCATTTTTCACTAAGTGCTAGACAACTCATTCCACAGGAGCAGGGAGTTCACTGCCTCAGGAGGAATGGCCTGCTGCACAGAGCCTGCTCTTCTGTAAGACCACTGCATCTGAAATCATCCTTCACAAATAAAAAAGTAACTGAGTATGCAAACCCCAAGAACTACACAAAACACTTTAGAAGATACACAGAAAGGCAGTACTGGTAAACAGACAACTTTAAACAAATGTTATATTCTAGATTTACAATTCATTATCACTCTGTTACTGCACAGCAAGATACAGAAGGCAGTTTAAATGAAAAGTATAATTCCTAACACAAGTGGCCTTGATACTTTTGTCATAGATTCAGGATGAAATTGGAAGCTCTGCTGAACACAAATATGTTGGGCATGTGCTGAGTGCCCTGGCCATAACATTGCACTGTGTACTGCTCCCTGGTGACCTGTGGATCAGCACAGGAGGATGTGATATGTCCTTGCTTTAGGAGTTACCCATCAGTTCAGCACCCCTAAATCCTGACACCCATGTTAACTCAAGGACTGCTATAAAAAGGGTACAAGTTGTTCTGTAAATTGGAATCAAATGAACAATCATGCTACATAGGAAGGGATGACTAAGCCACATAAACAAACTGATAGCTTAGCTTTCTGAAGGGAGATTTTACTTGATTAAATTATTCCCTTGAATTACTTGACCTATCCTAAACCCTATAAAAGCAATTCAAATTGTCAATCCCCCCGCATGTACAGCTTTTAATGTCTCTAATTTCAACTGTGCATACTATTCATACCATTTTTCCTATAAAAGAGTTGAGAGCTGAAGCTAGAGCTGCTTCTATCCCCCTTCCTCCCCTACTGAAGACAAAATATCAAAATCATTAAAGACCCTCCCACACAAAAAAAAGGAACATATGGAGACAAAACTATCAGCTTATAAAGTTCTTTGCAGAAGTGTAGAGATACAGGAGCAAAATTCCTTCCTACTGAAATCAGTGGCACTTTGGGCATTGGCTGAAATTAAAGCCAACTCTGTCCTTATTTCTCACACAGAGTGTCAGTTTGATAAGAAAAGGCAGTCAGTGCAAGAATACTGAGCAGCCACTGGTTTCCAGATTGGAGTTATCAGTGTTCTGTACTTGCACAGCAAGCATAACAAAACCTCACAGAGAACTCACTGTAAGAAAAATCTATTTAATTTTCATCTTTCTTTTACCATCTTAAAGATGTATGAAATATCTGAAACCAAGTTAATGAACAATTCTTACAAAACTACATCAAGAAAAAGTGTCCAATAGAGACTTGGACCCATGCTCACAAAGGTGTAGTTCCTCTGGCCTAAGGACAGATAAGCATCTGAGACCTTCAATAATCTCAGTTGCAATCCTTTGCTGATAATTGCTGGGGAGAAATTTCTATAGACAACATTTTTCAAATTACTATAAAACTTATCTTTAAGAGTAATTTTAGGAGACTAATCAGCCCTTCTATATTGATTTAAAAAAATTGAAAACTATCTCGATTTTTCAGAGAAGTAATAAAGCCAGTGATTTATTTTGCTATCCAATTTAGCTGAAACTCATCACTATCTCTGGAGTAAGAGGTACATATTGTTTAGCATTCAAATCAGGTATTTTTTCCCTGAAACATAAGCCCAGGTTCCCAACCTTAGTGGCTGTAAACAGCTCTGAATGAGCCAACGCAGCGCTGCCTTCCCAGGTTTGCCAAGACCTCTGCTCTCTGCCATGCTCAAACAGCTGCAGTATTGAGGAGACCAGGCTGTTCCACACTGCCTTCCAGAACCCCAGGACAGCAGCCAAGCAGACAAACACTCTTACTCCCCTTCCTCCTCACTACCAGGCTGACTTGTAGGGGCAGAATCTAGAATAATTCCCACAGGAGATGAACCTAAGAACACAGAGATAAAGCAAAGAAATATTTTCTTTTACCAAATAGTTCCTTTCACCAGCCGAGCGCAGGATGCTCCAAAAAACCCCTGCTTCTTAGTGGCACATATGGAAGCTGGATGCCTTGGATGTGCTCCAAGCACAGCCGTCTCTGAGAGTCCCTGACTGTCACCAGCAGCTGGGACAGGTTCCACCAGCAGGGCTGTGCCCTCCTGTGCCACAGCTCTGCCCAGCAGCCTCTGGGTAATGAATGGCACTCATGAAAGCATCCAGCTCATAATTCAATACTACAGGAAGTCCTTGGTTCAATGGGCATCTCCACACTTCCTTTATTTGCAGTTTGGGCAAATGGCTCATTTTAGAAGGTCTGAGCACCAGAAATAAACATTTGTATTGCTTTTAAGCACAACTCTTATAATACTGCATTGAATCCTATATCAATAAAAATCTACAAAAGAGTCATTAAGGATGGTAGCTCTCCCTTTATGGTTTTATCAAGACAACAATTTGTTTGGCTTCAAAATAGAGCAAAGGAAAAAAAAAGGTTTAGGTCTGTCAAAATATTCTTTGACTGCTGAAGTCCCTCAGAAAAATCCAGATTTCATGTTTGCCAGCCTAATTAAAACTGTTAGTTGCACCTCAGAAATGGCAGATGATTCTCAAGTAATCATCCACTAAGTAAAGAAATAATGATTGCTGCTTAAAATATTTTAGGACACAATTTTTGTATCACAAAGAGATAGAAAACATTTTTCTTTACAAAATAACATAATGGACTGTGCTTAGTTCCCAAAGGACTGTTTCTTCCATGAGCACTTTTTTCAGAATAGTTTTTGTTATCTCCTTTCTATACATGCAGAGGGAATCCAACAACTTACACATTGCACAAAATCTGCTAACATGAGGCAGGACTTCAGAAGGACATTTAAATATTTGAAATTAATACCATTTTATTTGACTTTAAGCCCCTGAAGAAGGGCTCATTACCACAGCACTGCTGTTAGGTGGAATTATAAGAGAAAAGAAGCAGCTATTTTATCTAGCCATAGGCAGGAAAATCATCACAATTAGCTACAGGAGGAATGGTGAAGTCACCCAGGGAGTTCCTGAAGGCTGCACTTGGGGAAGGGACTCGTTCCTTCCCTCTGAACCATGCAGGAAAGTCTGGCTTCTAGACTAGGTAATTAGAAACAAATCAAATAAGCCATAAGTACAGTCTGGTCAGAGTACAGTCACCAATCCCAAATAGTTTTTAATACTCTACTTCATTAGAATAAAGGAAATAGGACACAACTTGAATCAGTTCAACTGTTCACATGCATTGAATACCAGGCATGGAAGATGCAAGCCAGATGAAGAAAATGTTTCAAGTCCTCTGCAAGAATTTATGACAAAAGTCTTTACAACCAGACAGTTTTCTCTGTACTAACCTGTGGAAGCATTTTTCCAAGCATTTTTTTTTTTTGCTAGGAAATCATAAGTTTAGGAAAAGTCACAGAATCACAAAATCTCCTGAGCTGAAAGGGACATCAAGTCCCATCAAGAGGGATCATCAAGTCCCAGTCCTGGCTCTGCACAGGACAGCCCCAAAAATCACACCATGTGCCTGGGAGCACTGTCCAAACACTTCCTGAACACACAGAGGTGTAATGCTGTGATCACTGCCCTGGGGAGCCTGGTCAGTGCCTGAGCAGCCTCTGATCCCCAGCCCAAACCTCCCTGACCCAGCTGCATGCTGCTCCCTCGGCTCCTGTGGCCGGTCAAAGTGGTTAAGTTAGTTTAATCTGCTGGCAGTAAGGATGGCTTCCTTTCCTGACAGGGAGCTTTGGGTTCCTCTGGGACATGAGATCAAAGAGCTGCCCTCCTCCTGTTCTCTCTCCCTGCTCCACTGATCAGAACATGCAGGTCTTTATCAACAGACTGAAATAAATTGTTCATAAACAATCACATCATTAGTAAAAAGAAAGATGCTCAAATCCTTGTTCGTTTAAAGTAAACAATGCCACACTCTAAAATAAAAACCACATGGGATGCCGGCTTAAAAGCTGATAAAAATCAGCACGCAGGAAATATTCTGGGAAAAAAAAAAAGATGTAGGGAAGCAAGAACTTCCCTGCAACAAAGGGAACGTCAGTGTAGTACGAGAGACTCCAAACCTGCCGCAAAGTAAGCAGAGATAGATCTCAATTCCCTGTCCAAGGTGACGGCACCTGGGAGGCGCAGGCAGGGATGCTGCCCTGGCCCTCAGCTCCGGGCTGGGGGGCTCTGCAGGACCCCTCGGGAGACCGGGTTCGGCCGAGGCGGCCGGGAGGCACCGCCGGGGGCTCTGCCGGGGCTGGGTCCCACCAGCTCCCCCGGCCGCTTCAGTCGCCGCCGCCCCGGGGGAGCGGCCCCGGGAGCGGCCCCGGGAGCCCCCGGGACCCGGCCCAGCCGCTCCTGGGCCCCTCCGGCCCCTCACGGCAGCCCCACCGCCGCCCGGTCCCGCGCCCCGCCCGCCCCGAGCCCCCCGAGCGCTGCCGGAGCCCTCTCCCGGCCACCTGCCGCACGCCGCAGGCGGGTCCCGCCGCCGGCCGCCCTCACCCGCGGACTCGCCGGTGTTGATCCAGTCCGGGTTCGCCAGGCTGGCGATGGCGAAGATGTCGGCAGCCAGGAAGAGGCATCCTGAGATGATGGTCAGTTTGTCCATCTCCTCCGGCTCCGGCGGCACCCGGCTCCGGCCTCCGCCCGGCTCCCGCAGCGGGCCCGGGCCGGGGGCGCCTCACGGCCGCGGCTCCATGGGCCCCGCGCCGCGCTCGGCGGCGGCGGCAGGAACGGACCCCGGACGGCGCCGGAAGCGAACCCGGCGGGCGGGGGGGCGGCGGCCGCTCCGGAAGGGGAACCCGCGGTCCCCGGCGCGCGCCCCGGGCGGGGCGGGGCTTCCCGCGGGGGGCGGGGCCGGTGCCGGGCGGGGCGGGGCAGCTCCGGGGCCGCGGCGGCTTTCCCTGGGCAGCGCGGGGCGGGGCCTGACTCTGATGGGCGGGGCCGACTGGTGGGAGAAGGGCGTGGCTTATGGATTATAGGTGGAGTTTGCGCTGGTGGGCGGGTCAAGGGCGGGGCTGGCCAGAAGGCGCGGAGCGGGAGGGGCGGGGCCAAGCGCCGCCGGTGGGTGTGGCCCGGTCATGGGCGGGGCACATGGCGAGGGTGGGGCGGGCGGTGCCCCGGGGCGGGGCTGTCGTGAGGGGCGGGAGGTGTTCACCCCAAAAAACTGCATTCTGTTTCTCGAGTCCCTGCTCTTTATTCCTTTGCGAGGCTGGGCATGAGCTGAAATTGCAGAAAAATTCTGAAATTTTGCTTCTGATGGGAACAGGGGACTGGAAGGACTGAGGTTTGGCGGCTGTAGAGCCCCTCAGAAGCGCTACACAGCGTTGTGTCTGTGTCCTGTCTTTGGGAGGAAATCTAATTAATTGTGACTGGAAATCTCACCCAAATACAGCCATTTTTGATGGCATGCTTTTCAATGGATTCAGCCATACAGAACTGTGAGAATCCGTAGCCAGAAAATGAACAATGCACCAAATGTGGGAAACCAGCCCGGTTTGGCCACAATAGCTCTGTGCCTTCAATACTGTCATTCTGGTATGGGAATGTTGAAGTAAATGAACCAAATAGCCCCCACATCTACAGGTACTTGGAAAATATCTAATAGTTTCCATTTTTTTCCTTCCAACAGTGAACACCCACCTGTTTTTTCCAGAGCAGCACAACTGGTCTATATGGAACATACCGGGAAGCCAAGTGGGCGATTGCCTGTGCTGTTTATTTTTATGTAAGTATTTTACGTAGATGACAGACTGTACAAACAAAATGGAGATATCAGTAATCTTAAAGTGTTCAACAGCAATCAGTAGGATTTGTTATTTGGAGGACAAGCCCTGTACTTAACTCCCATAGAAATCGCCTCTACTTGACAAATTTTCTTAAGGGTGGAGAAAATTGTAAGGCTTTTGATGAAAAATAGCTGAAATTATTCCCTCTAAACCAGAAAAAATTGGTGCATGGAAGAAATAGTGATTTGAAAAAATCCATTTGCTATAGGCATGCTGTATTTTCTTGAAGTCTTTAGTAGCTGGAAACTCCTCTGTTCTGTTATTTTCAGTCCTGTTCCCTACCTTCCCTGAATATATTGCTGCTAGTAATGAATACTTAAGTAACAGCACTGTTGCTCCTTCTCTTGGCAAAATGTGTGACCTTTTAAGAAATAAATTTCTAAGTAAAAACTACTTTCAGTGTATTTATTTGCAGAAAGCAAGTTTATGTAGTCTTTTGGCAGCAACTCAGGACACAATGCCAGTCTAAGGAAGTAACTAAGGATGAGAGGCTTAACTGTTTGGATGGATACTCAAGAATGGGGACAGCACCTTCTCAAATGTCTCCTTAAACCTTTTATTGAAGAATGATATCACACTTTCAGCTAGTAAAGTTTTCCTCTCACTTTTCAAAGGGCTGTTGACAGCACTGGAAGACTTCTCTCAGCACACCCAGCTTGCAGCTTTGATGGCAGAGACTGGGAGGGATGAACAAGGATTAGCCCTCACAATGGTACAGGGTGGGCCATATCTCCAGATAACAAGCCTTGTTGGAAAAAGCTCTGCAGTTAATGATGGAAAGCTGAAACCAGGTAAAAAGAACCAATAGTGATATTAAAATTTAATTACATTGAAGATATCCTTGTTCTGCATTTATGCTTTGAGCCTGTCTCTGATTTATTTACACTTACACAGATCAAAAGAAACTCAGTTCAAAATTACAGAGAAAAGAAACTAGCACAAACTGTATAAAGCTCAGTGCCAGCATTCCACTGTGATGAAATACCTGTGATCTTAAAATAGCTGCTATGGTGACTGTTCCATAATTAGATCAAGATTTAAGCCTATACATTGTTCTCCAGCAAAAACATATTTCCTATTCACCAGCGGATTTTTTCCAAAAAATATTTTGACTATTACCTTTGTATAGCAACTAGACTTGAATAATATAATTCTTTATTCAGTGCATTATTATTCAAGTAATTTCATTCTACAAGTAACACAAATCCTCACAAGGCTTGAAATTAATTTGCCTTATTGTTTGCTTTTTATTTCTCTTTATTACACAGAGTAGTTACAAAGTGGCAATAGACTAATCTCTGTGCTTTAACAATCCACACAGGTGTTGATTTCCTAAATGTTTTAAACCTGAAATGAACCATATCAGAGTAGCAGACTATTACCAGTTATTAAAGGTTTCTTGTGGAACATCTGACACCTGTATTAAACTTGAAATAGAAAGCTCTGTAAATGTGAGTGCTTCACATGGGTCCCCAGCCCAATTACATTAAACTCATGAACTGCAGTTCAGGGATGATAGTGTGCTATGGTAATTCCCAGCATGAAATTGTCTCTTAACATTGAAATCTATGAAGCAAAGACTGGAGTGTAATGAAGTAATTTAGAAATTTACTGGCTGTACAGTGAAAATGCATATCTTTAAATTAGAACAATTTTCCTAGCAGTGCCTTTATAGTTTGGGCAGTCCTTTCTTCAGAATTGCAGGTACCAGGAAGAAATATCTACTTGCTTGATGAAATAAAAAGCATCAAGTGGAGTTCTTAGCCTTAGGAAAAAGGCTTTGCACTTTTGATCTGAGTATAAAAATGAGTGGAAAAATCTGGAGCATAAATTTGAACTAAATACTTTTTTATTATTATTTTCTTAGGATGTAATACCATTCATCCATTCCCTGAAAATACCCTTTGATATACAGAAGTATAAATATACTGATTTGGTTGTTGGTTTGTTTGGGTTTGATGGGTTTGTTTGGGTTTTTTTCTCCACCTATAATTAGAATACTAATAATTGAATATTAAGAATATGCATCAGTGAAAATAAGTAGTTTTATTTGCAACAATTTGAAGAAGGCAAGCTTCAAAAGCATTTTCAATAAAGGCTACAAGGAATCAAATTATTTACAGCATGTGATGTGTTTGATTTGCTGCAGCAAGTACTGAAGGGTGTAAAGTGGGTTGAGGACTTGTAACAAACCTTGTTCCTTTGTAGCTGATCTTAGTTTTTGGAACCAAAAGAAACAAGTTGAGCATGCTTCCTGGAGCACCTGGATCTAACTCAGCACATGCCCCATGCAAAAAAAAACCCCCAACAAACAGCTGAATCTGTCCAATTCATGGTTAGGATGAACTTACTTTCATCCTAAACATGAACTGAACAAATTCATCCAACTTCCTTACTTTGTTTAGGACTAAAGCTGTAAAATTTTGCAAAAAATCTAGCATTTTGTAGAAGCTCCATCTCTTACTGACAACACAAGCAGCACACTGATTTTGGCATTAATACCAATGCACAGAGTATGGGGCTTGAGAAAAGTAAGGTGCACAAATGCACTACTTAGAAGCTTTTCTTGCAGTGAATTAGATTTTATCTTTATGGACTTTTTTCTCTTCATCTGATTAAGATGAGTATAATCTGAAAAGTTTCAAATTGGAACCCAAAAGAACAGTTTTATTACTGCTTGTAGTGTGAACAAGCTGGTGCCACTCTGCTGACTTTAGGAGGAGGCAGAATTTAAGAGAGGTAGTGGGAGGTACTAATGTCTTAAAATCCTACAGTTACTCACCAAACTGGCACAGAGGCATGCATGTCCTATTCTCCATGCCAGCAAGAAGAGACAGGGCTGCATGATGTGTGTGTTTGCTCAAAATACCTTCAATGGTGCAAGAGAGGTTTTTATCTCCATAAAAATCTTCAGTGTCTGCTTTCTGCTGGAATGCCTCAGCTCTTGCAGGCACCTCCTGCTTAACCTCTGGCTGCTCCTGACAATGTCTCTTAAGGTCCTTTCCTCCCTCCTCTGTGAGCATTAATTCTGGCTGGCAATAAAACCCCTGAAGTCAGAGGCCATGCCCATTTGTAATGGACATTAGTGTAAAAACACATCAAGACACAATCAGGTGATGATACCAAGATGGAGCTCTTGCTACAATCCTGTACAAAGCTTATTTGTTTCTTAATCAATTGAACTCCCAAAAGGTGATTAAAAGATTAGGACTTTTTAAATTAAACAGGAAAAAAAAAGCACTTTTCCTGAGAGTCATGGCAGACAACTTTTAAGAAGATCTTGCTCTCAGTGATAAGGGTGGTCCATACAGGCAGCAGAATTAATCTAGATGGGTTACAAGGCAGTTCCAAGTTTTTCTGAGGCACAGAGTTTTAAGAGAAATAAACCTCAGAGGCAGGCAAAGGAACACAAGTATTAAAATGAGATAATTAGGCTAGAACAGCAGAAAGGAAGCTCACACAGCAAGGGGCTTTCCAGGAGATTAAACCTTTATGTTTAAATCAATCATTTACTATGCTGAAAGAGCAGAAAAAGAAGAGCTTGCTTTTCTGTGGACTGTGGAAAAAGACCAAAGGAAAGAGTACACAAGGGACAATGGACAATAGAATGTCTGATACTAGAGGAGCTTCAGAATTGAAGAACTTGTCTTTAGAACAAGCATTTGAAAAAATGAAGATCCCATAAATAGCTAACTAAATGCCTATGGGAATTACTGCATGTTCAAGTAATAGCATGCAGTGTCTTTCCAGTATTAGTGAAAACACTGAGGATGAGGATGACTCTGGGTCCAGTAGTGATGATGATACAGACTTGGATGCTTTTCAGTATAAATCCTCACAGTTAGTGTGGTGAGCTCACTCATGTTACCAGCAATTTGCAAATAGCTGATACAGGCCAGACACTTGAGCAGCACAGGGAGATGCTGCACTCCACAGTGATGCTGGTGCACTGTGTAATCCTGCATTCCAAGCCAGAGGTGTTTGACCTCCTCCATGCTGAGACCTCTTCCTCCTGCCCTTGTGGATCACATGCATCCTGTCTGTAAGACTTGGCTTTGCTTCAGAACAGCTCAAAACGTGGCTTCTTCAAAGCCTCAATTTCTTATGATGTATTGTATCTGTTTTCTTTTAATATATGCCTAGAATTAAAAAAAAAATTATGTCCTATGAGATTTCAAATGATGTATTAGCTATACAAGGCTAATCCCCTCAAAGGCTTCTTCCAGTGCTACTTGTGGAGAAGTCATGGAGAAACAGAATCTCTGCTAGTCCCAAACAAGCAGGAACTGCAAGCTTTGTTTGAAGGCAAGTCTCTTTTCTGAATTCATGTAAGGATGGCAGAGACAATCTATCAAGAACTTTTCCTGAATATGCAAGAATATATGGCTAACCAGTGGTAATTACTGCATTTGCCTTCCTTGTGGTGATCATTTTTTACATATTTACCTTTTTTACATTGATCAAAACTCATCTTGTTTTTTGCACTGTGGTTTTTACCTGCACTGTACAGAGCCAGATTTATCAGCCTCTTATATACCATTTTCAGTGAAAAAAAACTTCTACACAAAATGTATGAACTCAGCACTTTATTTGATGAGTGCAAGCTCACAATTACTCCAGATTAACCTTCTGAAAGAACTGAATTCATAAATAACAAGTTAGTAGTAATTCATTTAGA
Organism: Molothrus aeneus; assembly: GCF_037042795.1. NCBI lineage: Eukaryota > Metazoa > Chordata > Aves > Passeriformes > Icteridae > Molothrus > Molothrus aeneus. The sequence continues at coordinate 9,126,153 of NC_089661.1, read as the reverse complement.
ACATAAGTGACTTAGAGCTCAGGTCCATCTTGAATCAAATCCATCCCAGATTTGTTTTTACAACTCATCAAGAAAAGGAGTATTTCCCAAATCCCCAGAAGCTGCCATTGATTTCTTCCCACTGAGGAACTTCTTTGCAGCCTGAAAATAAATCAGGAAAGTGGATATGAGGAAATATTCACTACAACAGAGTTGATGCTACTCAACTCATCAGCTTCAAGTTACTGAAACAAAGAACAAATCCTGGCACTACTATAATACACCATCAGGTAAACAAGCCTCCTTTGCTGTATAAATCTAATTGCTTCTAATGCAGCTGCTCATTACTTTATAATGTGAACAGAAATAGCAGATACAGTTGGATATAAAAGGCATGAACTCTAGAAATGGTTATTCCTAGAATAATTATTACACCATAAAATACAGTGTATCTCACTACTACTAAAGCTATTGCTAGTTGCTGCAATACAAATAAGCAATGACTGTGAAGAAACAAATTTTTTATCTCAGAATTTCTCTTCACGATAGATTTTTAGAAATTAGCTTCACATATAAGCAACAAAATAATGTGCAGTAGCAACAAAGTTACATCTATTTATCACTGAAAGCTTAATTGTTTTATTAAACACACCCATTATTCTAGACTCAGGAATCCTAAAAACCTTGACACAGCATCACCTGCACTGGAACTAATATGAAGTTTTCCATGACCATTAGTTGGCAGTTTTGGTAAATTTAAGTGAAGAAGATGAGAATTTTACGTAATTCCCAGCTACACTAGTTTTACAGTGTATTAAAGAGTCTTCTGTTAATAAAGTAAGTGAAGACATCAAAAGATACCCAGCTGGGATTTATAAATGAGCTGCCTTTTCTATTTTTAAAGACAGAATATGTGTGTGTTTATAAACACACAGAAATGAGCATCAGTTTTCCATAAAAAACCTGACACAGTGATCAAGGAGCACCTGTGGCTGCTGACACATACTTACATTCACAACATCAGCAGTGGCTACAGAGTCGATTTTTTGAGCAGCAGCAGATGGGGATGTGTGTGTGCCAGAAACCAGGGACTCGGAGCCAATTTCATTCAGCAACCCTTTTGAGGTCTCCACTGACATCAAATAGTTGGCTTTCAGCTGATTTCTGCCATCAAAGAAAGCATCAAGAATGAGCAAGCTTGGAAGCCCTGCTATTACCTTCCCTACCACCCCATAAATACAATGAGGTTTTGGTCCTTTTGAACTTCTCAAGATTCCATTTTGAAAGGTGTCCCTTGTCTAATAGGGAAGGATTCTGTGGTTAGGAAAGAGGCACCACAAACAGACCAAGCATGAAAATGACAGGTACTTGAACACCTACTGTCCTCCCACACAGTCAGAAGACCTCTAGCTCAGGAATTTTTCTGTCTGAGGTAACCAGTGCAGTTAGACAAACTATCAGGAACAGTTGCATGCAGAGCAATTTTGTCCTAAGTGACAAAGAAGCAGTGAATGTAAATGCTCAGGCTACTCCTGTAATAGCTCCATGTTTTGTTAAAAGAGTTTATGTTTTTGGTGTTTCATGCAGAATCACTGCTACATATGAAAACCTTATTTTTGTAAGCCAATCCTTCTATTCTGACAACAAAAAGATAGAAAATTATTTATTCCAATAGCTCATTATTAAGTAGCTTGGTATTTCTGATTGAATTGCCAGACTCTGCAAATAGAACTGACTGGGTTTGGGTTTGTTGGTTTTTTTTTTTTTTTTTCAATAAAGGAAAAGGAGGAATATAGGAAATGTATAAAGCCATTCCAGAAAGGAAACTCCAGAAAAAAAAAGAAAAAGAAAACTAGCCACAGCAGCACTACATGTAACTCCCTAATGCTAGGCAGCTTTGTTAAAAAAGAACAAAACAAAAAACCACAAAACCCACAACACACAAAACAAATAATGCCAGTATAAGAAGTCCAGACTCCACCTTTAGCCACAAGTGACTAAGGCAGAACCAATCATGTCTAGGCCATCATATTTTGGGTGACTATGCTTTACATGGAGTCTTGTATTTTATACCTGCAACACACAAGATTTTCATTTTGCTACTTGATTCTGTACTATGTTGTTGTTTTGCACAACTGCAGCTTTAAAAGCTCAATGCAGTTTAGCACCACTTGGAGACCCCCTCCCCCAATGTTCCTGGGGCAGGTATTTCCAGCACTGGTGTACCATCACAAATTCAGTGCTTTACACTTGCAAACCCTCATTACTCTTTTTCTTTGAAGATGGCACAGATTGCTTATTATAATTGTTTTGGGAATTGCTCAGTGTAACTGTAAAGGGAATTACCTAAATAATGCAATTTAGGATTCTAATTTAAACACATCTTAATACTACGGAGTATGATTAAAATGACAGCACCTGCTGACACTTGCTAATTTCTTACATTGAAACAGTCTTCAGAAAATATTAACACTTCTCTAACAAGTTTTTATTAGGAAATAACACTACTGGAGAATCAGTACAGATTTCAAAAAAATATTAACAGGGGCTCAGTTTTAATGCAGGACTGTGAGTAGTTTCCCATGGAAATAATTACAGGATAAGCTCTGCTGTACAGAATAGTCTGTATGTTTCACAAGTAGCTGCATGTTAAGAAAATTCTCTTTACACACATGAGAGTTCTTTACAGACTTACTTTGCTATTGTGACATCAGCATCAGTGACACCACCCTGAGCAACTGCCTTCACCTGGTTCAAAGCAGCTTTAATGACCTGAGGAAAAGGAAATCATTTAAGATTTCTTCCCACATCAAATTTCAACATATTACTTCTATTATCTGGTATCTTGGAAACTTCAAGGGAAGAGCAGCTGACAATGCAAGGATTGTCTGCCTGAACACAATTCTGAGCAGTTTTATAACAAGACTAAAAACACTGTAAAGTATTCCCAGAAATGCACAAAAACCAGTGTGGATTTTAACTGCACCACAGCATTCATTTATATGGTCTCAACATTTTTCATGTAAGTGCTCAGTTCTGCCAGCTTTAAGAGACAGTTCTTCATTATATACTCTGGCTTACAAATGTATATCAGCAATTACAGTCAGCAATTCAAGGCATTTTATTAACTTCAGTTCATATTATGTATCTGTCCTTCCCATAAAGCAAGTCTCATTCCCAGCTAACAGAGCTAAGTCATAACTGAATATGCAGCATTCTTATACAGGAAATCATATGAAAAACATATGAATTTCCTTTTTTTTTTTAGATGAATCAGTCACAATCTCAAATCAAAACACTACTTTGAAGGTTATATTGTTAATGCTTAAATTATAATCAGCAACTCACCTCCCTAGCATTTGGAGCCTGGGATATGGTATAAATCCCAAAGAGCCCAGAATCAGAGTAATTAACATTAAATGCAGAAACCTGAAAAACAAACATTATCATTAATTGAGTATCAGAGTAATTCAAGCATTAGAAAATAATTACTATTAGGGTCTACAATACTGTAATTCAAGAAGCTAAACTCCATCTGTGCTGAGAAAAGATCAGACTGGGAGCCCTTCCCTGATACACTGTAATGTGTGCAAGAATGAACCGATTAAGATTCTAGCTGAAGGTAGTTACCTCTCAAAGATAATACACATTTTACTTAAAAATCAGAATACAGTTCCAAAATCTAGACTACAGTTCCAAAATCCTTAGAACTTACATCAAATGGCTGGCTGGTTGCTTTAGCAACACCCTGGGCCAATTTGCTGGTAACACTGCTTCCCCTCTTGACAAGGGGCCCAGCACCCAAAACATACTGAAGGACACTGAAGGCATTTGCTTCTGGGCTCCCAACAACAGCTCCTTCTGCTACAATAGCAGAATGGACAAGGCTATCCCCAGTCTGTTTCCTGATTTCTCCTAGAAATACAAGAGAAAAAAGGTAATAGAGTGTTCAATTAGAAACTACTGTACATTCACAGGCATGGAAAGAAACATTTCCCTTCAACAAGAGAAGAGCAAGGCCTGAAGTTACTGCATGCCTCCTCAGGAAGGGAGCATGAGGCTGAAGGTAATTCTTAAAAAGTCTAACATTCAAAATTTTTCTTGCCAGCACACAACCCAGTGCCTTGCTATGCCTTATTTGAACCTGACCCTGAACCACACACAGTGTGAGATGATAAAACTCAACAAATACCCAGAGTCTCCACATAACAAATATCCAGAAAATAGTGTACTTTCTGTTCATAATAATATTTATGCTGGCTTATAGAAACTGAAGTTATTCCAGTCAAATATTAATATTAAATGCTGGAAACTTTCTTTTTCCCCTTCATATCTTTACAGAGACATCTAATACTCCAACTAAATAATAGCTGTTGGTAATGGTCCGAGATGCTGCTCTGAAAGGGCTACACACTGCTTTGACTTACAACATTTAACACATCTTCCCTAAATAGAAATCCTGCCTCCATTTCCTGACAGCCATTCACCTACTCTTACAGGAATTTTAGCAAAACTGCCAAGAGAAACCATTTGGCAGCTTATTTTTCACTTTATAGAAAAAAATGATGTCCCAGGTAAAACTTTGTTGAAGAGCTGGGTTCAGTTTTATCCCAGAACTTTCCATGGTGGAATCTTCTGCTTATTTAAATGGGATATGCACCTGAACTGTCACTTCCAATGCCCAGATTTAGTGCAACTGTATATTTTTCACTTGTAACTTTGAATACTACTATTTATAAACAGAAAATCAGTCACTCAGAATAGATAAAGAAACATCCTTACCCCCTTTATAAACAGCCTTTGCACCAGGAGTACCAGATCCACTTCGGATATTTAGGAATTGCTCTGCAACTTGCTTTAAGGTAGAGTGATATACACCTGCAAAACACCAAGTATTTGCAATGCCACTGAAAAGCTACAGCAGTTCAATAAAAGTGAAGCCTATGGTAACAGTTTACTTCTACAGAGAACTCCAATTTCTCCTGCAGTTTTCCCATAGGACCTGCAGTGTTCATTCAGGAACATACATACCTATTCCTACGAGAGCAATTCTTGAACTTGTGAAATTGTTCTGTACAAAATGGTGGAGCTGCAACAGTAAATTCAAATTTTAGGGTATTTTGTTTAAAGAACAAAAATCATGTGTGTTTCTGACATAGCCCCTTAGACTTCTTAGAGCAAATTCCAAAGCTTCCAAAAGGAACTGTCTATAGAATGTAATTTTATTGCATTTCCCAGTGACAACTGCAAAGCCATTTTACACAAGAACACCTGCATCTCATTGACAGCCTTACTGTCAACAGTAAGCCACTGACATTAACCATCTTTTTAAATAAAAATATCAGTTCTGTACCCAGTATTAAAAGTTGCATGGAAATAAATTATTTCAACACCAGATTAATAAGGTAGTAAATACTGGCTGTATATATACTAAAATAATTTTCTCTCACCACCTATTCCTGACAAAAAACTGAAGCAGACATTTAGCACAATACAAAGAACCCTACCTGCTCAGAAGTAATTTTTCCAATTCTGTAGTCTGGGCAATACAAGGGGTTTGCCAGAGCATTTTTATAAGCTGCAGCATGCAAGTTTTCCAGCACTCCTGAGAGGAACAGTTTCAGATAATTAACACAAGATCCACATGTAATGAAGGTTATGAATGAAACTAAATGAAGGAGCTGTGCTCCACTTTAAGGACCATACAATTTTCAAAAGCAGGTCTGGAATAATCCAATTCATAGGGAAGTTTCCAAATCCTTGGGCTAGAGCAATCTGGCCTGAGGCCTTCTGTTCTTTAACTTACTAAACAGTACCCAAAATAAACTTATATATATATAGTAACATAGATGCTCAACACTTTTTGGCTTCAACAGCGAGCTACAAATGCAATCAGTGTTTAGAAGAAGGGGAGCAGCATCCTATTAATTATCATCTTCACTGTAGGCAGCCCTTGTTCTTCAGAAAGAACAGCTCTCTAGAATACTGTTTGTAGCTTTGTGAGGTGTCTCATCTATCTCCCTGCTCAGATGAAGGATGTCAGTGTCTTCTCATCAGTTTTTTTGCATTCCAATAGCATTCTAGTAATTCCTGTTTTGATATTCTCCTTATATTTGCTCACACTTTTTCCTCAAGAGAAAGATTCCTTTCTTTATAGTTCTGTTTCTGAACATAACTAACTGAAAATATTACATTACTATGAAAACCAACCTGCAGTTGATATAAGTTAAAAAAAAAATTACGACTAATTTTAAAAAATAGCAGCACTTCAGTTATGAGCCACAGATTTTTTCCAACATTACACTGTCACCTTCAATGGGTTACAAAGGTAAATATGCTTCAGAGTGGTACAAATTATTGTTTATTGAGTAGAACTACCTGGGTGATCTTGGAGTATGAGTTAATAACACAACATATGCTGGAATAGGCTTGATCTGAGTGAGACTGTGTTGTGTTTCCTCTTTGTTTTCCCTTAAACACAGAAATCTAAATTTACAACCCTAAAGCTGGAACCCATTTTCAGTGTAATGAAAATACATACTGTTTTTATACCAAAATAACCATACAAATTCAAGAAGTCTGTAGGATACTATTTTCACAGCTATGAGTAATACCTAAATATGGTTTTCAGAACACAAGCTTCTGCAAATACATTGTCAACAACACTTATGACTTGCACATTCTTTGGTTGTACTTGAGAAGAAATAAAAATGTAAAATGGAAGCTGTCAAGGAGAATGGTGTAAGATGTCTTCAGCATGTTACTTGCTAAATGCTACCACAGGTTGGAAAAACCTGTGTATTAAGAAAAGTTCCATAACCCCAGAAAGAGCATACCTATCAATAAGCTGAAAAATTCAATGTTCATGTGACAGAGCAAAATGGAAACTTTTTTTATTTTGAAGGAACTCCTGCAGAGCCAATACACTGGTTCAAAAAATACACTTACCAACTTGAGTATTCTGACGTGCAATTGTTTTATCAACTTTTAATTGTGGCTGAAGAGCAGCTACTTCCCATGGTCTGAACTCTGGTGCTGTGGTGACATTCAGGAGATATTCCATCACTGTATCACTAGATAAAAAAAGGTACAAAGGCATTAAACACAACTAACATGTGCTTCTTCTGCAGTTGAAAGCAATTCAAATTAATCTGCAAGCAACATGTCAACAACAAAACACATCACTCAAGCCAGAGCAATTATCAGCACTGCTGTACAAAGTAGGAGAATTCCATTCTGTAGCATTTGTATGCTCAGTAACCTGACATAGAAGTTGAATATTAATATAGTAATTTACTGATTTATTACAAAAGCATGAGAACAGATATTCCTCCCACCCTGTAAAATGACAGGTCTTCACCACCAAGCAGTGTTGAAGAAGGCAGTAGTTCCCTTTCTAGCCCACCCAGATACCTACACATAGTCTCGCAGACACTCAACAGAGTAAGCCATCTTCTCCCTCGTTGCGTGCACACTGCATGAGAAAAAAACCAAAATCCATTGCAGCAAAGAACACAGAAGTGAATCTCCACACATACTCCCCATTGATCAAATTCATCAAGATACAGACTGCAGTAACTACTTAACCTTAAATCTGTCTGGGATGACTGTTTAAACACATACAGAGCAGAAATAGATTTAATTAAAACTCACATCTTCAGTATTCAAGTAATAATATTCAAAAAATAACAAGTGAGTTGTGACCATCAGAATTTAAGATACCACAATAATTCAAGGTAAAACAACAAATGAGGTTGAATAACAAAACATGGGAAAAGAAGTGCATATGTATTAAACAAAGCAATTTAGAAATTACTCTTTGGGCAGAAAATATGGTTGATGCTTCCCTTTTCCTTCAACATATTTGTTACTGATAGGACCAGAAAAAGGGTAGAGTCATAAAACTCTATTTTTAACCAAATTCTAGATAAGATGATCTTACTGGATGATTTCAAGATACACTGAAAGAAAGCAGGTACAGTGAAATCCCTCTTTTATTCCTCTTAGTCTTGTTTTCTAGGCTTAAAACCCCCAATTCACAACAGCTAACTACTGTCTGTACTGCTCCCAAGGTTGCAATCTATTCACAAAAGATGAAGGAAGAAAAAGCAATCTACTGACTTTGAGAATAACTTTTTCCTAAAGTCTGCAAAGGCAGAAAGAAAATTAAGCTCCAAGACAAATTATATTTCTTCCATGGGCACAATATTTATATTCTGTTTATTGAAAGGTGTTTCTAAGATACAAATCATGAGCTCATCCTTGAAGCTTAACAGAACAAAAAGTACAATATCTTCCTTGGCAACATTCACTATTCAAGTACCCCGCTGAGCTTATCCACCTACACATTTTGTGTTTATTGTCTTATGTTTCCTTCAGTCCTAGAGCTCCTGTGCATCTCAGCAACACAGATTATCTTTCTATGTGGGTACAAACCTCAGGCTGCCCCCAACAGCTTCAATGCCACGAGTGATCCGGAAGGAGGAAGCTCCTTTAGTAGTCTATTAAACAGACAAAAAAAGGGCAACTTACAATTCTAGCTGTTTAAAACACAGATACTGAGTTGATGGCAGCATTAAGAGAAACTACTCAGAATTATTCCACAATGCACAAAACTGAGTTTGTATCAACCACCTGAACTAATTATTACTGCAGCTTAAATAGAATTAGTTATGTGTATATTTGAATACAAATATACACTCACTCTCTCTCTCTCTCTCTCTCTCTCTCTCTATATATATATATATATGTAGTTTAAGATACCAGAGGAAAGCACAATTATAAATGAGTATTACTTCCCATCTTCCAGGACACACTATCATTTCTCCCGCACTGAACCACATAACCAAGTACCACTGTACATTGTTCTCCACTTCCTAAGATCTCTTACATTAAATTTTACCATACCATTTATTTTTGCAATAATAAACTTTGACCATTTCACCTACTGTCAACATAATAACAAGGGCAATTAACACCTACCAAATTAGATGCAAGACGAAGCAGGTGAGTAGTTCCCAGGTTACTGGTGGTTTCATATCTGCTGCCTGCTTTAATAAACACACCAATTCTTGAAACAGGAGAAAAGTTTTCCAGAGATGCAATAACTAAGCCATTTGGTAATTTTGTGATCTGTATTAAAAAGAAAAATACCTTTGTTTTCATTCAGTGGAAGTACTATCACAGCTCTGCTTTGACCGAGTTTTAAAAAATAAATTTAAAAGAGAGGGGGAAAAAACCAACTTGTATTTTTATACTGACCTCAAGATCCTGAGACGCTGGAGATAATTTCACCTTTGCTGCAGTTGGTGAAGATGAAACTTTAGGAGCTACTTTCAGTGAGTAAAATCTCTTCTAAAGGAGAAAGCATAAGAGAATGGATTCCCTTAATTAGTTCGTCAAATTTCCTTAAATACTGAAAAATAATCAGACTTTAAAGTAGAAATACAATGAAGGACTTCGAACACTGGAGTAAAAACAGTGACATGTAGGCAAGTCCCCAGACTGCAGTTAGGGCCTCTTAAAATCGGTCCAGAGGAGCCCATGAAGATGATCAAAGGACTGGAGCACCTCTGCTACACAGACAGGCTGAGAGAGCTGGGGGGCCCAGCCTAGACAAGGTTCCAGGGAGACCTCACTCCAGCCTTGCAGTACCTTCAAGGGCTCTTGAAAGAGATAAAGAGGGACTTTTTACACAGGCACATAGTGACAGGACAAGGGGAAATAATTTTAAACTGTCACAGAGTTATATTAGATTTTAGGAAGAAATTCTTCCCTGTGAGGTGGTGAGGCACTGGAACATGTTATCCAGAGAATTTCTGCATGCTTCATCCCTTGAAGTCTTTGAGGCCAGGTTGGACAGAGCCTGGAACAACCTGGTCTAGTGTAAGATGTCCCTACCCATGGCAGGGGGCTGGAGTCTCTGAGGTCCCTTCCAACTCAAATCATTCCATGATGCTAGGATTTTAATAACCAGAAGCAGTCCTTCACAGGAAGAGGTGAGTACCACAAGAGCCCTGCATTCAGCAGCTGGCAACAGAAATTACAGAAATGACAAGACTGCTGATTTCAAATCTGAAATGCTATTACTTTCCACTAGCTTTAGAAGTTCCTTATACTAGTAAATTTACATATTACTCTCATTAAAAGATAACTTAATTCTCATGCATCTCAAGGTGAAAACCGAGTGACAGAAACACCACTGCACTGGGCTGTACCGATGTCAGTGATGTAATTCCCATTGCTTCACCAGAGACTGTTCATTGTATGAATCTAGGAAAACCTCCTTTGCTCCCTCACCAAGGGTTTGGTAAGAGACCTAGTCTTAAACTCTACTTATTTATGAACCACTACCGCATACCTAAAACTAACTCACACGCTGTCACTCAGAGGTCATTCTCCATCCCGCTGGAGCGCATTTCCAGCGCGCATCCAGCACAGGTCCTACCCAGCTGTCCGCCAGCTCCGCGAGAGCCTTTGGGCAGGAGAAGCCCTCTGCCCCCCGGCCGCCCGCCCCTAGGACGGGGCAATGCCAAGGGCACCGCCTCATCTCAGGCAGCTGGAGCTTCTGCAGCGCGGCGGGATCCCCTCGCCTCCCTTCTCTCCGTGCACCGTGCGCCGCTGCCGGGGCGGCTCTGCCAAAGCCCGGGGCCTGTCTGACCTTCAGCCGCCGTCCCGCCGCGCCGCCCACCCACCGGCCCGGCCCCGACCCCGGAACCCACACGGACCCCGCGGGCAGCCCGGCAGCCACGACCGCCGCCCACCGCCCGGCTCACCGCCCCGGGCTGGCCGGGGTCAGGCTCGCCCGCAGCCCCCGGGCCCAGACAGCGGCTGTCACCGCCAGCTGCGGCTGTCACCGCCAGCTGCGCCTCTCCCGCACCGCGCACAACGCGCCCGGATCCCGCTCACCGAGAGGGAGCGCGCGGCCACCGGGAACCCCTTCATTGTCCCGCGCCCCTCGGCTCGGCCCCGGCCAGGACAAGATGGCTGCCCCGGAGGAAGACCCCGCCTTCCCGGCACGCCCCGCGCCGCGCTGACCTTCCAGCGAGCGCACCGCGAACTCGACTGCTCCGGCGGGCGGCGCGCCGGGCGGCAACAGCGCCACCGAGCGGGCACCAGGGGCTGCGCACCTGCGGGAGTGTCGCCCCCTCCCGGGCACTGCGGGCCGTGACACCCTGCGGCGGGCGGGGTCCCGGTGCGACGGTCCCTCGGGAATGTGCCCCGGGAATGTGCATATGCCTCGGGAATGTGCCCTGGGAATGGCCCTCCGGAATAGCCCTCGGGGCGCCGGGTGCCGCTGGCGGCTATCGTACGGACTGTCCCTCAGGACGCGAGATCCCAGGCTGGCTGTGCCCAACCTATGTCAGGGCCATTCCGTGGAGTTCGCAGCCGCCTTCCCCCCGAGCACTGCCTGGGTGAGGCGGGACAGCCCCGATGCCCGCGGGTACGGCAATGCCCGGGGCACCGGAGCCGATTTCAGCGCGGACATCGCGATGTCCGCCGCGCCCCTGAGGGGCGTGGGGCGCGGAGGCGGAGCCAGGAGCGGTTCCGCGGGGCGGTTCCGCGGCGGGGCCGGCGGCAGCGGGGCCGCCCCGGCGAGTTCTTAGCGGCGGTGCGGGCGGTGCTCTGTGTCGCACTCTCGGAGTCCCGTCAACCTGTCCCGTCCTATCCTACCCTATTCTATTCTACCCCATCCTGTCCTGTCCCGTCCCCCGGCTCTCGCCATGGGCTCGACTCCTCCCGTGTTCATCGGCGCCGAGGAGGTGGAGAAGCACCTGCACCGCGCCAGCCTCCTGCTGCCGGCGCTGGAGGCCGCCTTGGCCAACTTCTCCGGGGGCGCGGCGGGCGGGGTGGTGCAGCCCGTGCGCACCGTGCTGCCCGTGCCCCGCCACGGCGGGTGAGAGCGCGGCGGGGCTGCCCGAGGGACGGCGGGGACAGGAGCCGGGCGGGCGGGCGGGTTTGGGGCATCAGAAAAGGCCCTCGGTACCGAGTTGCCGATTGAGCGGCCGGTAGCGGTGTGACGGTCGCTGGCTGTGAGCTGCCGTGATAGCGGTGCGCGAGTAACGCAGGAAATTCTCCCCCGAGGTACCTCGGAGTCATGCCCGCGTACAGTGCTGCGGACGATGCGCTGACAACCAAGTTGGTGACTTTCTATGAGCACCTGAAGGACTCCTCTGTGCCTTCCCACCAGGCGACTGTGCTCCTGTTTGACCCCAGCAATGGCACTTTGAAAGCTGTAAGTCTCGTGTGTCCTGCGTTCTTCTCTGCTCATGCTGTCAGGTCTCACTTCTGCTACTTGGAAGCTGAAGCTGGTGTAAATTGGCCTGAGCTTACCAACAGGATTTGGCTTAAAGCTGCCTGTATTTCGTTTCTGTTAAACTGTACTCTCCGTGCTGTTTACTGCTGCCTGTGATTTGAATCTGATAGCTCAGAGTGGAACTGGAAGAGAGAAATGATTAGGAGAAGTTTATCTTGCGTTTGAAAGCAAAAATGCCCCCTACATTGCTATGTAAAAATGGATCTTGACCCATCTTAAGTCTCAAGTTGAAAGAGATTTACAATTTGCATTGCAGGGACTAGTATTCAGAGTCTGATTACTTTATTTAAAGAATTTAAGATTTTTTTCCTTAAGAATAGTGATGATTTCCATTGCAATTTAATAATAATGATTTATTAAAGGGACAAAACTGGTCAAGAAAACTATCTTGGGTTCTTCTACCAAACCCCTTGAGTTTTTTGCCCCATAATTAATATGTATGCAGTAGCCAATGGTCATTGAAGCAGGAGTGTCCCATGTGTGAAACATTTTTGGGAAATTCAGTGGTTCCCTGTCACCCATCTGTACAGACCAGGACAGTGCAGAGTGGGGAGCCACTGCCAGCTTGCACTGCTCCCTGCTCTTCCTGGAGCACAGAGTATTGGAGTCATATGTGTTCCCTGTGCCTGAGAGCCAGGGAAGTGCAGTGCATCAGGAGCTGGGTGAGGTAGAGGTGGCTCTTCTCTGATCATTTTCACTCCTTTTGTGCTGATGGAATGACGTGGTAGAACTGGAATAAACAGAGGAGCTGCCCATTTAAACGTGACTTTGTATGGTTTGTGGTTGCTATGATAATGATTGCTGACTTCTACATGTGTATATCTTTTATATCTGTAACATCACATCATTACAAATTGGATGAGAATGTTTGGTATTTATTAATTTTTCAGTGTTCACTTCAATCTGTTTGAATTTTTTTAAAGGTCCTGGATGGCAGTGTCATCACAGCAAAACGAACAGCTGCAGTTTCTGCCATTGCTACCAAGGTGTGTCTTCTGTTCTCTAAGTGGGGCTTGGAGTTATAAAATAACTACAGCAAATGATGCAAATGCCATTTCATCCAATACAGCTTTAAATTAGATTTATCATAACATATGCACTTTCAGGGAAAACTTAAACTCACTGTTTTGAGTCAGTCATGTCTGGCTTTTACGCTTTGTGTGTGATTGGAGAAGGAATCTGAGCTATATTTTTGTGGCTTCTATTGCACCCTCTTCTAGGAATTTACTGTCTTTCACTGTATTTTCTTTCTTGTGTGTTTGTGTTAACATGCCCCTTTATGGCTTTGGGTGATGTAGTTGTGGTGACACATTGAATTTTATTTAGATAGATGCCAACTGCTGTTGGTACAGGACAGGTGGGTGGCACTGGACCTGTAAAAAGAGGGGAAAGGCACATTTCCATTTCTTTTAAGATAGATGATGCCCAGTATAGATGGATAACTTGTTCAGAGGTGTCTGTCTGTCTGTCAGTGTCTCTGTTGTCACTGGAGGGTGTCCAGATGACTGTCCCTGACCATGGCCATAAATATCAGTGTCTAAAGACAGGTGAGGTATATCTGGCTGTGCATTGTTTTATATCACTGAAATTTTAGTTGGAAATTGTTGTGTTGGGTTTCTTTTTTAAATGCTATTTTTGGTTGGGCTGCTAATATCAGGAAGAGAGCAAGTGGCCATGCATTGCACAGCAGGGTTTGAGCCTTCACCTCAAAGGCTGAGGCAATAAGAAGAGGGCCAGAGCTGAAAAATAGTGTTGTTTGTCACTCCTCAGCTTTGCATCAGAATGAAGGCTGATCTTACCATTTTGTGAGGGGCAGTTCATGCCAGGATGACTCTATCCATGGCAATGGAGCTACACTGCCGTAAAACTGAGTGAAGGACCTGTCCCCAGGAGCTTCTCCTGAACCAAAGGACAGAGTGATTTACAATGAACTCCTTGGACAGGAGGTTACAGGACCTCATTCATTTTGGCCATTCTGTATTTGGTCAGGTCTATGGTTTTCATGCAGTCCATGCTGGCTTCAAAGGAGCTTGGCTGCTGAAGGTACTTCAAGATCAGATCCTTCATTGTCATCTGTTCTTTTGGAAATTTTCAGGAGTGTTTGAGTTTAGCTCATATTTGTCATCTTGTTTTTATGGCATTTGCTTTTCAAAGACCCCTCTTACACAAAGGACCTTTGAAATCAGGGCTTCACAGCTTTAAAAGGCACATTAAAACAAATTCTTACTACTGAGAAATGGGATCAATGAGATTTTTCTCCATTTGTTAGTAGCAGAATAAACCTTGAGAGCCCAGACAATTCTAAAGCTTTTTAGGCAGGAGCGAGTGGCCACAGCAAATGCGTAAACAAGACACAAGGAGAGTTGGGGCTGGGTTCCAGCAGCTCTGACTTCCCCTTTGCCAAGTGCTGGTGAATCACAGACGAGAACTAAACCAGAAAGCCAAAAACAATTGTGGAACTGAATTTTATTATTTGTTCCTCAGAACCATCCCTACTTTTACAATGTCTGTGCATTATGGCTCTTGCAGTGCCAGGATATGCTTGTGGTGTGATTTATGGCTTCAGTGAATGCCAAGAGGTGGGTTAGTGTGGGGCTGCCAGGACCAGTTTACCTGTGCAGCTGCCATTCTCAGTCCTGATGGTTTTTGGGGTTCTGAGCCCTGCTTTCAGCCAGTGCAGAACACCAGCACTGTGATTTTACACTTAATCAGCCACATGGGTGTGTAAATATTGGAGTGTGCTGAGGCCCCAGAACTTGCTGCTCATGCTGTTGCATCTTAAATCTGAATTTCAAGTTAGACAATTCAACACTGGAATTAAGCCAAGATGTGCTTTGGTGCTACTGATGCTTGCTTGTGCATTAAAAGAAAGGCCCAATATATATAGTGATTGTTGAATACTTGTTTATGTACTAGTTTGTTGTTTAAAAGGATTAACAATACTACTTTCTTTTGTAGTATTTTGATATATATTTGTAATGCCTGTTAATATATTGTCCTTACAAATTCTCTTTTGATTTTTTTATTCCTGGTACTGTTCAGTTGTTAATGCCACCTTTTGCAGAAGTGCTGTGCATTTTGGGAGCTGGTGTTCAAGCATACAGCCATTATGATATCTTCACAGAACTGTTCACATTTAAAGAGGTAACAGGCACATCTTAACAAGATACATTTATTTTTCTCTAGCATGTTGCAGGATTCATTGTAAAAAAGTACAGCCAGTGAAGTTGTATCAGGTCAGGCTGGGATGGAGCTCCTGTTCCCAGAGCAGCCCTCACAGTGCTGTGCACTGGCAGCTCCAGGGCTCTGATAACACCCCAGTGGTTTGGCTGCTTCTGAGCAGTGCTCACACAGCATCAAGGCTGTCTCTCCAACATTTGTTTCTGTTTTATTTAACTGCCTTTATCTTGACCCACTTATATTTCCATCTTGTTTTCTTTTCTCTTCCCTCTCCCTGTGCTGCTGGGGAGGGGAGTGATGAAAGAGATTTGTGGGCACCAGGTATCCAGCCATGGTCATTCCACCATAAAAGTTAAGATTAATCATATTTTGGTTCTGTTTCTACAGAACTCAAGAGTAGTCAGATCAGCAAGAATTTCTTGCTCAAGTGTTGGTATTTAAGAAAAGTTTGGAATCAAAGTTGTTTCAAATAGCTTTTTGTTTGAGAAGATCCTACTGTATATGCCATACTTGGATAAGTTTTTTGTGACTTTCCTTTAAATGTAATTTTCAGAAATATTTGCATTTTATAAGAATAATCTCCTCTACAAGGAGATGTTATTCTAGCATCACAAAACAGGCATTCAAATGTAGCTGAACACTCTTGAAATTAACTTACTTGTATGATAACATTAAAGGGGAAAAAACCCCCAGCCTTTAGGAGATGTTTAACTATTTACTAAAAACTTAAATGAAATGTTCTGTTTCGGCAAGGAGAAGCTCTCCAGGTTGATCTGTCTTTGCTTTGTTGTGTTTTTCCCCCGGAGGTGAGGATATGGAATCGCACCAAGGAGAGGGCGGTGCAGTTTGCCAGCGCTGCCGGCGGCCCCGTGCGGGTCTGCTCCTCCGCCCGGGAGGCGGTGACAGGGGCGGATGTGATCGTGACGGTCACCATGGCAACGGCTCCCATCCTCTTCGGGGACTGGGTGAAGCCAGGTGCCCACATCAATGGTAGGTTCTTGTGTACAGCAGGTGTTTATTAGCACTTTGTTTAGCATCACCATCTGTTGGGAAGCAGTTCTCTGTGCTCCATAGAATTAATGTTCTTTACCTTTTGACTTCTCCTCTTTACTGAGGACCCCTTTTCCCAGCCCTGTCCTCCTGGAGTCAGAATGCCTGCATAATCCAGCAGGAGATTTTTGCTAGAGCATGGGATTTGCTCTTTTCCCATGTGCTCTTTTCTCTTAGTGGTGTATCATTGTGGCATTTTCGGGCTTCCCCAGATGGAGGAGGAAATGATGAATCTAACTCCATGTTCTTAAAAGGCTAATTAATTATTTTGTGATCTATATTATATAAAAGAATACTATACTAAAGAGTACTAAACTATACTAAAGAATAGAGAAAGGATACTTACAGAAGGCTAAAAGATACTAATGAAAAAATTGTGACTCTCTCCTCAGAGTCCGACACAGCTGGCTGTGATTGGTCATTAAGTTAAAACAATTCACATGAAATCAATCAAACATGCACCTGTTGGTAAACAGTGTCCAAACCACATTCCAAAGCAGCAGAACACAGAGAAGCAAATGAGATAGTATAGTTTTCCTTTTTCTCTGAGGCTTCTCAGCTTCCTAGGAGAAGACTCCTGGGCAAAGGGCTTTTTCCAGAAAATATGATGGTGACACATCATCTTTGCCCTCATGTTGTCATTATTCTCACCTTGCTCTCCATTTAAATAACCCATACAAATGTTCTTATTTCTAAGTAGTTACTGCTCATTGTTACATTGCCCTGGTGGTGTCATCTTCTCTTCCACCAATTTTGTAATCTCCTCTATTTGTTTCTTTTGGGGCTGATCACACCAATTTACTTTTTTACTTGAGTTATGAAGATGCAATAACTGAGTTAAGAACATCAAAATTTAACCTCTAATTATAGTGAGGTTTGGAGGGGTGCTTTTTTTGTTGCCTGCCTTGTAATGATGTTGCCACACTATTGTTTGGAGTCTCTGGATGTGCCTTTGTTTGTTTATTTTCATGAATTGTGGGCCTTTTTCAGATGACCTTGTGCACTTTCCAGATAGCCTGGTAATAAGACAAAAGCAAGTTCTGAAAGGGAGCAATTTAAAGAAAGGTCCCACATTCCAGCAGCTTCCTACCAATTTTTCAAACTCAATTTAGTCCTTTGTCATTGAAAGTCGTTGTCTGTGTTGTGTCATGGCAAGGAAGTCAGAAATACAACAAAATCAATTAAGGTCCACAGTCACTGAGGCAACACAGACACAAAGACCTCTCTCCTTTCCTTGCCATTTTTTACCCTTCATTGAGGCATTTGTACCATTTGTTTGAAGAGGCATTTGAGCAACAAATGCAAATGTGGCAAATGCAAATTTATTGCTCCTTAACAGCTGGGCATGTAAAAAATATCTGAATACAGTATAACTGGGTAGTCCTTTTAGTTTCTGTTGGGTTTTTTGTTTGCTTTTTTTTTAAGCCCAAAACAAGTTGAAAATGATCTTGGTGCTGTGTATAAAAAATTAAGCTCCATGATTTGTTTTCAGTTTCTCTGGGTAAGTGATAATCTAATAAAGGTGTGTAAAATTAATTTGGTAATGATCTGATGAAAACAAGGGTATAAGAGGTAACAGACAAAGGGAGAGGATTTTCTTTTGCCTCAGCTACTTAGACTTGTCTGATAAGGATGTCTTACTGACATAACAAATCTTGAATGTTTTTCTGTTGTCCTATCAATCAGTATTTCTCCAAGGCTAACACTGGATCTTTTTGTACATTACATTTCCATAATAGTGTTGATTGTTACTTCACACGTGTCTTTTGAACAAAATGTGGTTGGAATTTGTTTTAAACATTGCTCCCAAGTTCATTGGTTTTGTTGCTTTAGCTGTTGGAGCAAGCAGACCAGACTGGAGAGAACTGGATGATGAGCTGATGAAGAATTCTGTTCTGTTTGTGGATTCCAGAGATGCTGCTCTTACAGAATCAGGAGATGTTATTTTATCAGGGGTAAGGCTTTCTAAAACTATGAGCTTTATTTTTGTGGCAATTGGCTTGCATTTGAAATGAGTTGGTATTGATGATGACCTGCACTGAAACCTTTAGGGCATCAAATGTAGTTTTTGACACTCTCCAGGCAGGGTTGAAGGATGAAGTGGTTTCAAACTGCAATTGCTCTGTCTGTGACCAAGCCATGCAACCTCTCTATCTACCATTATATGACACCATATTACAGTAGCATGTTTTCAGCACTGGCTTTTGATGATAACAATGTATTGCTGTTGAAAGACTTACATTTCCTGCAGTGTTTGTTCATCATAAATATTCTTCAAATCTATTTAGTAAGACCTGTAACTTTCTTCCCCTGAGACTTCAGTGTGATTGACACTGAATGGACCAGCCCAAAGAATGGACCACACAAGCCAAGCAGACAATGGTCTGCACAGATTTGCCAGCAGGGACTCTTTGAGGTTCAATGGAGTTTTCTTTTTCTCTTTTAATGTGTCTGCAGAATAAATATGATTTACACTTTTGAGGTTTAACATAAGAGCTCCAGATATGGTAATGTGTGTGGAATCCCATGTGTTTTGTTGGACAAGTAACAAGCTATCCTCTGTAAAAAAACTTACTGTCTGAGGAAAGTCTGCCAGCTGTTTTGCTTTGAAAACCATTCTGCTCCTCTGATTTCAGTCCAGTTTCTATATAATTTGTCTGAATGTTGATCTGCTTCACCATGGAAAGTAATCAGTTTTGGATGCAGCACTGGAGGAGTTCTTTCTTTTGAAGTCATTCAGAAGAAAAGGGGTTTTTTTTCCTCTTAATGTATGTGTGGGTATTATGTTTTTGTATAAATATGTATTTTTTTTTCACAGGCGGAGATTTTTGCTGAGCTGGGGGAGGTTTTGAAGGGTACAAAACCAGCCCTGCCTGAGAAAACAACAGTGTTTAAATCATTGGGTAAGAACAGCCCCTCCTGTGTCCAAGGCTGACAGAAAACAATGCCTTGTTCTTCATTAGGTCCCCCATGCGTGGGAAAGCTGCTGATCATCTTCAGAACCGCTGTGGCAATGCACTGTCCACAAGAAAGTAGACTGTGATTTGCATTTTCCCTTTTTATTTCCCTTCTTGTTTATCTAGCAGGATTGATGTAATGAAAAGTGATAGGAAAGCAGGCAAACAATAGAAGTCCATTTTCCATTTCACAGTTGTTCAAGACATGAGTGCAGCATTTATTAATAGAGCAGCAGCCCGACTGCCCCGCTGTTCCACCCGTGGGGTCTGTCTGACCTGGGACAATGTGACACTGTCCTGTGGGGCTGGCCTTGGGGAAAGGGTGCCACTGGGCATGAATTGCCATGCTCTGAGCTACATGACATCTCCAAAAGGACCCAGTTGTGATATGAACACTGAAAATTAGATTCCTGCTGTTACATTAACTTCATACAGCACACCCAACAATGCATGATGGCTTTGGACTTTGAATGTAACACTGCAGGTGTTTGGGATGGGAAATAATTCCTGTTCCTGTCCAGTTAGATAATCTCCTGAGTCTTCCTGTTCCCTTCTGAAGCAAAATTATTTGTACAGCTGAATAACTGTTTGAAGGAAACTTCCATTCTTTTTCAGGGATGGCAGTTGAAGACACAGTAGCAGCAAAATTTGTTTATGATGCGTGGTCAGCTGGTAACTAAAGAGAGAAGACTACAATGCCAGTGAGGCCAAGAAAATCGTTTGCACTTAGTTTCCCTGAATCCTGTGCTAACAAGAAAGGCACCAATCATATTTACATGTGGCCCTTCTAGAACATTCAAGAAGGAAAAGTAAAATTTCGGCAATAGACTAATTTCTAAAGTCTTCTAATTTCAAGTATTAGATACTTGCAGTATTGTTAATAAATGTCTCTCTTTTGTAACAGCAAGTATTAGATGTTTGCAGTGATGCTAACAAGGGTATCTTTCCATATTTTGGTATCATTCTGGAATCAATGCCTTTCCTCTCTAATTATTTCTGTAGCAAAAGCCTGTGTGTAGATTTTGTGGTTTTTAGAGGGATAATTCATTCTGGTGTTAAATAGATCAGTTTGTAGAATGGACTCTGGCATCATATTTACCTGTGATGGTACTTTAAATGCAGCTGTGGGTTTCAGTGCTCCAGTGACAGGGACCTTGTCTTCAGCCTCCAAGGCACACAGCCCAACTCTACCTCCAGGACACACCTTCCCTTCCAGCTCACTGGAAGTCACCACTTTTTTTACCCCTTGCAATCCACCTTCCTTTGCCCTCAGACTCGGTGGTTTTTCACTAAGGGCACAGTTCTGACTGGGGGTTTATGTAATAACCATATTTCCATCCAGCTGGGTTTCTGCTCAGTACCTCCCTTAGTACATGCCTGACTGGGATATTGCCATTTTCATATTGCAAGGAGTCACACAGAATGTGAGGACTAATATGTGTTTTGATTTAACTTTTATCTCAATTCTGTAGGGATATTTTGCTGGTAATCTATGGTGCCTCTGAGTTTTTCTAAGCTTCTAGAAGGCTGGAACCACACAAACTGATTTCAAGTATACAGGCAAATATTTTCAATTTGGCTGTACCATGCTTCAATTGCTAATTGTTCTATTATCACAGATATTAGCTGGGGCAGGAATTTTCATGATCCTTCCCTGGCAGAGGAGCCCAGTCACATAAGGAAAAGTTCCAGTTTTGTGCTGTTATGCAACTGCCTTGCAAAAGAGTGAGCATCTGCTGAAAAACAGCTATTGCCCTGGAAACAAATTCCTGTCTCAGGCTCCCAAGTTGTGCCTTGTGCAATTTTATTTCCATTTGCATATTATTTCATGCAGGCTATTAAGTGTTTCTACCTGCTGTGGAAGAGTAGGATGACATTTTATAACATGCCAGTAGAATAGAGCAGAGCAGCAGGAAGGAGGGTCAGGAGGAGCTGGCATTAAAGCCCTGGAGGATGCATAGGTAGGTGTAGAAGAGGTAAATGAGTACAGTGCAGGTGTGATATAAATAATACTCCCAGTTGTAAGCCTGGTGTAAGCTAGTTGGAAAATGTACTGAGTGGTAGAGGTAGCATAGAAAGGTACCAGACCACTGATAGGCCTGAAGGATGTTTGGTGTGGATCCAAACTGAACTCCACTGATCCTGTTTATTCCATCAGAAAAAGAACAACAGAAATTTCTCTGTGAGCCTTTGTGTTTTAATTGTAGCAAAATTACCCTTCTGTTTTTACATGTCTTGTTTCTTCTCTGTCATTTCTGAAGTGTCCAGAAGTTTGTGTTGACTTAGTTGTTCGGTTCATTCATTCAGAACTACACTAACCTGAGGTAAACATGAAAGCAAATGATGGTCCATTATTCAATGACTCCATGGAAACTTGCAATTAATAATTATGACAGTATTATCCCAGTTCTGGGCCAGTGTTATACCAGATTTGAAATTTGAAGTGAGATGTAGTGTTTGGGAAGAAGACAAGTCCAGTTTATTTTCACATGTACTCCCCTACAGACTATGCACTTTAAAAAATAAATGGAGCCACTCCAAAGACCTGGTTCTGAAAACCCACATTGTTCTCAGCTTCATTGGCAGTGGGAGATTTTGGGAGCCTGGCTTCAGTGTTGTACCTCTGATGTCATGAAGTTCAGCTACAATGGGAATTGCTTGGATGCCACCTTTTAGATTTTCTGAGGGGAAATAATAGCATCAATTTCTATGTTTCCTTCTCTTACAAACTGATGGATCATGAAATTGTGTAACTTGCATTTATATTAAAATTAAATAGATACTGCTGTTTGTCTTTGACACTCATTTTGTTGTCCATTCCTTTTCTGGTTTGTGGTTGATTTATTTGATGACAAGAAAGAAAGTATTCAAGTTGTTGCAGTGACAACACTCTCAATAAATGTGATCACTGAATGTAAATGGAAGACATAGGGAGTTCTCTGTCCCTCTGTGATACTCAGTTTTTCAGTTGTCCCACTACACATTTTCTTAATATCTTTTCAGTGCAGAGTATTAAATCCTTAAGGAAGGAGAACCTTGTACTTGGCAGGGCTGTGCCTGGGTGTATGATTTGGGTTTGGGTTCTGCTCTAGGATTGCACATGTGGTACATAAAGTCTCTCCAACTGAACTGAAAGGAGTCACAGCTGGGGTTCCAGTGCTTCCAGACTCTAAAGGAAACAAAGGGGTTGATAAAATCTGAAAACAGCAAAGCACATGAGTAGAAAAAGCAATCATGGAAGGTTGCACAGGACAGGACTTTGACATAATTGCTTAATATAAGAACATATCAACCTTCTGTGTGCAGGAATCCAAGCAGGGAAGAATGCAGTATAAAGTCTATCCAAGAAAAGATATTATAATATACAAATCACAGTCACAAGATTATATGGAAAGAAGAAACATGAAAAAACAGATCATTAACCAGGATAAGCATCCACAAATGCAGCATAGCCCTAAGGAAAAAGTCATAGCTGGCTAATGGAAAGATATAAAAAGAGCTTTAAAGCTAAATGTTCTGCTAATGAATGTGCATGCAAAATCTGTGATCTTAGCCAGAGCATGGCGGCTAAAAGCACTTTATTAGATTCACAAAGCTCAACAGGAGTGATTAATTTAAATCTGATAGTGCTGGCTTCCCAGGGGAACTGGGGAACCCTGCTGTGAGTGCCTCCAGATAGAGTGGGAAGAGCAGGAGCTTCCACAGCAGCACAGCTCATTTTCTTTTTTTATTTTTATGAGCTGTGTGTGTCATGCACAGCTCTCAGGCTAAGGCTGACAACAGCCCACAGAAAATGGTGTGGGATATGAATCCTCATTTCTGGAACTTTGCATGGAAAATGCAGCCTATAGGAATAAGCTGGGGCTATACCAAAATAGATCCAAAATTTTGAAAATGAAACCTCAGCTTCTTGCAGTTAAAAGTATTGCAGCCTTGATGACATTTAGGACATGATGGGTGCTGGCAATTGGATCCAGTCTAATGAGACAAGAAAGGAATATCCAACTCACACTGAACATCTCCTGGGAAGGTACTTCATGTATTTTTAAATTATTGTCAATACAGAAGTAAAAACTTTACTGACAAATATATGAAACTTGCTGTAAATTAGTCTTATTTACATTAATCCAAAGGTGATTAGAGTCAATAAACCAGAGCTAAAATCAAGATTCAGATTCCTTTTCTATATACCACCAGTACTAGGAAGATTGTTTTTACTGATCCTTCAGTAGCAAATGGAGAATACTCAAAGCTCTCAGGCTCTGAGAATGCTCTTTGCATTGTGGTTTCAGAGAACAAAGGAAGGGCTTTATTAAGGAATGCAGCAGGCCTGGTCTTCACTGATATTTGAAATTATCTGGACCAAAAGAAATCCAATCCACATAAACAGTTCATGGAGAAAAAGCTTTTTGGTTTTTAACTTCACATTCTTGCTTTTTGGCAGAGTATACTTAATTTGCTGTTCACCAGAACTACTCATCCAGAGAGGAAAATTGTTATCCCTGCTGTACTTCCTGAAGCAATTGGTAACCTCTCTGCCTTTTGCTTTAGCAGACTGCTGAAAAGAGTTGAACACTGGAAAAAGGGAAAGCTCATGAATCAGTAGGTAACAACAACAGATAGGATAATTTATAAGCAAGTATCTACAGTTTTTCCAGGGTTCTCGAGTGCCTGCTTTCTTTTATTCACAGCATTCAGGACTTTCTTTCTTGGCCCAAGCTCCATCTGAATGCTCTGTAGATCTTCATCAGAACATAGCATCAGGGCATCTAAATCAATTTTTTCCCTCATGAAGACTGGAAGAAACTCATCCAGCATCTGTGATGCCAGAAATACCTCAAGGGGTGTATTCTCTGTTTCCTCATCATCCCAAATGACTTCTTCCTCATTCCAAGGGACATCTGTACTGTTTTCAGCATCATCTTCCCTGCCATTCTCAGTGTTTTCATACTGAAAGAGCTCACTGGCTATTCTATCTCTTATACCTTCTTTCTCAGAAGACACAGTTTCAGGATTTACCTCTGCAGCCAAATTCCTTCCAAACACAATCTTGCCAAGACCTGGCCGCTGAAAAATGGAGAGCTGACTGTCACTACCACCAAGGTTTTTCTCTCCAAGGTCATTCAGTAATTCATCCTCCTCTTTCTCATCAAACAAATGCATCACACTTTTCCTACCCATATCATCCTCTTGGTCATTTCTTTGTGTTTCCTGCCTTCTTGTGCTGTCAGTTGTCTTTTTTGTCTTGAGTTTCAAGGTATCTTTCAGGTTTTTGGTTAAAGTACTTGTGGTATTTGAAGCAAATAACCCGGGCAACTTCACCCTGGAGTGCGTTCCTTTGGAAGAATTCACTGTGCCAACCTTTTCTTTAATATAATTCCGGTTCATTTCCTGCTGGTGTTTCTCCTGGCGCTTCTCACACTCCTTGATTTGTCTCTCCACATTCCTCTGGGCCTGTGCCTTTTGTTTGGAGACCTTCTTTGGGTTCAGCAGGTTCTGCTCGGTGGCAGCTTTGTCCAGGATCTGGACGCACTCCCTGCGGTCCCTGCTGGCAGCTGCCTCCAGGGGGGTGCGCAGGTCGTTGTCCAGAGCAAAGATGTTGGCCCCAAAGCTCACCAGAAAGGAGACACAGTGGATGTGGCCATTGCAGGCAGCGTGGTGCAGGGGCGTGTTCCCCCAGATGTCACACTTGTCTGGGTCACCCCTGCCAGGGAAAACAGCACACAGTGAGCTGGGTACCCACCCTGAGCTCTGACACCAAACGTGTCACTGTGCCCTGCTCTGAGGAGAACAGCCCAGGGACAATGGCTCAGCTTGGCTCCAGCTCCTAGAACAGGGCTGCACCCCCTGGCACAAGCCCTGAGTGTGGCTGTGTGTGGCATGAGCTCTAATTCCTGCTCTGAGTGTCTCTGTGTGTGCCATGAGCTCTAATCCTGCCCTGAGTGTGCCATGAGCTCTCATTCCTGCCCTGAGAGTGGCTGTGTGTGTGCCATGAGCTCTAATCCTGCCCTGAGTGTGGCTGTGTGTGCCATGAGCTCTCATTCCTGCCCTGAGTGTGGCTCTGTGTGTGCCATGAGCTCTAATCCTGCCCTGAGTGTGGCTGTGTGTGCCATGAGCTCTAATCCTGCCCTGAGTGTGGCTCTGTGTGTGCCATGAGCTCTAATCCTGCCCTGGGAGTTCCACAAGCTCACAGGGCTGACTGTGACTGCATCTCCCCATAAGGGAGCCAGGGCATTTCCTTTGTCATCCCAGGGTCTGGCAACCAAAAGTGGGCTCAGGCTTTGACTTATTCTCATCGGAATTACTGGCAAAATTGTTTCAAGAACATTTCCATGGAATATTTTAAAGTGCTCTTGGTGATTTGTTCTTTTTGCATGTCAAATAGAGGGCAATATTTGGTGGTTTCCTCACTGGCCACAGTGATAGACACTTAATGAGCTCCTGCAGTAACTTTTTAGGTAGATATTAGGTAAATGATCCAGAGTAAAGCCCTAATTACCCATTTGTCTCCATTGTTATTAGTTTAAGCCCAGAGAGATGCCATTGTTTGTCAACTCTTTTGTTCTCTGTAAGCTGCTTTTACTCAGGATGGTTTGAAAAGCAGAAGTTCATTTGAAAATAAAATGCCACATTTTTCAATTGAATTTAAAGCCAGTGAAAAGTATTGCTTGATTTTAAACTCTTGCACTGACTTCACACTGAACTACTCTCTGCAGACAACTTGAATATTTAGATGCACATTTGGCAAGGTCAGCCTTGGCAATGCTCAGAACAAAGCTTGTGTCCTCTTGTGACCAAACAACAGGGTGGCCACAGAAGCCCGAAATCTTTATTGACTTCAGAGCCAGGGACCAAATTCCCAAGGAGAATTTCTGCTCTTGGGAGTTCAAGCATTTCAATGACTCAGAGCTGTACTGTGGAAGACATGCTACACCCTGTCACAGAATGTCCCCCAGGCACCATCTCTGCCTTTGGGGCTCTGCAGAAAAGCACTGCCAGCTTTGCTGGGGGTCAGATCTGAGCACAGCCTTCAGCCTGAGCTGCCCCAGGCAGGGCTGAGCTCAGGGGTCCAGCAGAGCCAGCTTTGCTCAGGCTTTGCCACAAGGAGGGGGCAGCTGAGGATCAAAGTTTCTCCTCTCAGACATGTGGCAGCCATGTGCACATATTTCTGCTTTTTGGCCGTGCCCTGGGGAGCTGCCTGGCTGTGGCTGGGCGTGCTGGGCTCCTGAATTCCCACATTTGTGATCTGGCTGGGCACCATGAGCTGGGGAGGGCCGGGTCATCCTTTCCCCTTCAGAGTTGGTTGTGGTCTCTGCTGCCCCTGGAACCTGCCAGCCTTTGAGTCTCAAACAATTGACAAACTCCAGGGGCTGCTCCCAGCTCAGTGGGACTTTGCACAAGGTTTGACATCTACTCTGGCTTCTCATACTCCCTGCTTTCCCAAGGAAAAGGCTCACACAAAAGAGAGAAGATTCTGCTATTTGGTCTTGCCTTTATTCATGTACCTGCAAGGCAAGCAGAGAAAATGTCTCCTGATGCCTGGGAAGACAAATTATTTCAAGGTGAAAAGGGTTTATTGTAAATTTCCAAGGGCTAAAGCTTGAGAGTCCTGAGATCTGCAACCACTCTAAAGAAAATTGCCCTGTACCTCAGAGCCTCTTTCAGAAAACCTCTTCAAGGAAAGAACAAATTTGTTAAAAATAATTAAAATATTTTCTCACAAGAAAACATGAACTGACTGGAGAACAGCTCAAATATCTTCTGAAACTCAGTTTCTCCCCAAAAACACAATGAGAATGCAGCCATACCTCTGACAGACACATTTTCCTGATTATGTCAAGAAATCTTAGATTAAAATAGAGGTAAATACATATGTTTGAAGATTTTGAGGTGATACTGTCCCAAAGCTGTCCTCTACCAAGAAAAAGACTTAGAAATACACGAAATAACAAATATACAGAAATTTTGATCTTTGTGTTATCTGCTGTGATTTCTTTCAGTTTATGTGGGAGGAGATATATTTTTCAATCAAATTAAAAAAAAAAAATTATTCCTCTATTTGTTCCTTATCTAGTTGTTCTGGCTTGCAGGTGTTCAGGGACAAACATTATTGACAGGTATTTCCTGGGAGCTGCCTTAATTGTCAATCTATTTTTGCCTTTCCCGAGGACACAGCAACAACCACGCAGTCCAAAGGTCTTTTTCATTGTGATACCACAGCCACACCTGAGCCCAATGAGCTAAAAAGCAAATCTATGAAAATTTTTTTTTCAACTCAATTTTTAATAAAATAAAACTCAGATACATCCAAATAGTTATTCAGCTGTTCCCTACAATCTGTTCACTGTTCTGCAAAAGAACATTTTATTAACTCTATCTCTACACAAGAGCAGATTTTCTTTAATTAGATGTTATTACAGAGCCACAGCTTAAAAGGTAGGCTCTGAGCAATAGAGTACTGATGGTGGAGAGGTAATTACCACTTCAATAAGATATTCTAACCGTGTAAGACATTTAAATGATTCAGACATTTTATTCCTAGAAAATAAACCTGTAGAAAACCTTCCTTTCATTTTTTTCTTTTTTTTTTTATGGTTTACAAGGGTCCTATCACAGCTTCTGAATCAGTACTCTCCATTTTAGCCTGATGGTGGTTGTTAAAAAAGCACAGAAATAACCATTTTAGATGTTACTGGCTCAAGGCTGTCTGTTGTGACTCACCTCTGGACAGCATTAAATCTTCACAAGTGCCTACTAACTGCACTTTGGAAGCAAATGGGAGATATTTCTTGTAAAACTGTTTCAAATCTAGGGATTTCTCTATGAAACCTGTCTCAAGACACCCTCAGAGGCTGTTGGCAGCCTTCTGCAGTGAGGAAGGAAAGGTGCCAGGGCCCCGCTCCTCTGGGTGCTCTCGGCAGGACCCGCTGTGCTCCTGTGGATGCTGATGTGCTCTCACTGACAGACACCTGCAGAGCTCCTCACCCCCTGCCTGAGGAACAGCAGAGATCTCCCTGCAGGCTTTGGACCTAAACCACAGCCACTAAAGAAACAGTTCTTGGCAATGCCTTAAAGGAATTGCTGCGATTTTCAGCCTTTTGGGCCGGAGGTCATCGGGGCTTTACAAACATGAGGCAGGAGTTGTAGTTTGGAGGCTGTGAGCAGTGGAGGCTGGCTGAACTTACCCCCTCCTGCAAATGACTTCCAGAGCTTCCAGATACCCGTGGTAGGCTGCCAGAAGGGTGGGAGTCATCCCATCTTCATCTGAAGTGTTGAGGTCTTTCTTGGTGGCCTCTTTCAGCAGGTCCACGTTGCCGTCGGCCGCTGCTTTGTGGTACCTGCTCAGCATTTTCAGCAGCTCCTGGTTCCCCCAAGCAGCTCTGAGTGATATCCAGGCTGCACAGTCACTCTTCCATCACAGGAGAGCTCATTAATGATTACAAGCTGAGACATCCCTGTGAGGAGGGGAATGGGGAGGCAAAGTTCATCCTTGCAGGCTCTTTGTCTGGAGTTCTGCACGGGGAACGAGGCTGTGGGTGGGGAATGCTTTCATTTCCTGGAAGGTGGCTCTGCCATCTTGTTTGTTGCATAATTGACTACTTAGAGAGGGAATCCAGTCATCTTCTCTGAGTCTTTACCTGACGGTTCTGTGAGAATTGCAAAAGGACTTCCAAAAAAACCTTCTGAAGGCCATGAATATCAGTGTGACCAGGTTTCACCCCAAGGAATAAAGTATCTCTGAGTCTGATGGGAGGAAAGCAGGAGCAGTTACCTTTACTGGTGAAGCCATTTGTACCCATCTTTTACCGGGATGCTGTATTTGAAAAAAAGTCACTCCCCTGCCAAAGCAGGCACTTGCATGGAACCATTTTGTGTACACAGACTGGAAATTATGCACAGGGTGATGCTTGGATAAAACTCCCAACAGGTCTGCAAGTCATAGCTGGCAAAATCACAGCTGTGTAAGTTGCATTTCATCAGGAAATCTTCTGGAAATTGGCAAATATAAAACTCTTCTGACAGGTATTGTAATCTCTGTTTAGACCCAGAAAAATGTGCAGGATTTCCTCAGGATACCACAGGGAATTCCAGAAAAGGAAACATGATGGGCCTGCACCCACTGCCCCAGCTGGGCACTGTGGTCCTTGCCTGGGAACAGATGGGTCCATTCCCCTTCATAAATAATGATTTCTTGATTTAGAAGTTATTTCCCCTGGGTTCGGTGGCATTAAGGGCTACCTCTACAACCAGAAACTTATTGAATTAGACTAATTCTAACGTAAAGTTCAAAAGAATTACTAAGAGCAAGCCATATAAAAAGCCAGTTTTCAAACAGCAGCTGAGAAGCTGGTAAGAGGCTACTGCAGCTTCCTGCAGTGCTGTGAGCTCAGGGTTCTCCTGGCCACATTCACAAGAGCTGCCACATAAACATCACTTTTTGCCAAGCTGTTTTCTGTGACTCGCTGAATTAACCTGGATCTCAGAGACTCTACCCTCAGCAATTAGCAGTGGGGTTTTGTTGCTTGTTGTGCCCCCATTAGAGAATCACAAACCAACTCCTTGCTCAGAGTTGGTGCAATCCCCAAATGGAATTCTGCCACCTCATTTACATCCCATAATTCTGCCCCTGTGACACACCAGAGACCTCTCAAAATGGGCTTTCTCTCTTCATTATTTTCTCAGACAGGCATTGAAGAGCTCTTCAGGAATGAACTTGTACCAACCTTTTACTTCCCATGAGGACAGGGAGAGCCAGTGACAGGTTTGGAGCTTTGAATAAAGAGCTCCAGGTCAGGGTAAAGCAAAGCCCTGGTTGTCCCTCATGGTTTGAACCTTTGAATAAAGAGCTCCAGGTCAGGGTAAAGCAAAGCCCTGGTTGTCCCTCACGTCACCCAGACTGTCCCTGGTGTCCCTGGTGCTGTCCTGCCCTCCCAGGGCAGTCAGGATGGGCTGTGCCCACCCAGGCCAGCGTCCATCCCCACTTTAGAAGACAGTTTTACACTCAGGTCCCTGCACTGCATTAAAACTTTTCTAATAAAAATGCAGCCGTTTATTCTGTTTTCTATTTAACCAGGCTCAGCACAGAGCTAAATTTACAGCTACAAGAAAAACTAGCTGTTGCAGAACAAAGATAGATAATACATGTGTACGTGTGTGTGTATATATATATATATATATACACATATATATATATATATATAAATACATATATATATAAAAGATCAGCTGTTTATTGATGACATTAAATTTTATGTCTTTTACTAGGCCTTTTTTCAGGGGTAAAATGATCACCATTCACATACTGCATATACCACCAGTGCCTAGCAGGAGAGAGGAAACATGATACACTCATGAAAAGTGATTTGGTGGCAGAAGGGTCCTTTTAATTTTCAAGATCCTTAGTTTTTACTACAGAAGTACCTTAATGTGCTTTTCTCTTAATTAATGCAGCGCACAAAGTGTTGATCTCAGAGTGATTTTTTGCCATTAACATCTGAAAATATTGATTTTAAACCTACCCGGTACAATGCTAAGTGGGAAACTGTTGCTCCAAGTTTTAATTAGAGGTAAAGCAAAACCCATGTCAGTTGGGGAGAAGCCTCAGGACTTTTCCAGCTTTATTATTATTTCTGTCATAAAAGTGGGCATCACAAAAAAAAAGAAGAAAAAAGAAAAGACCAAACAAAATCTTCATCTGTTTCTAAACTCCTGGTACATTTTCATTGTTGTCCCATCCAAAAACCTCAACTTGAAATGGAATAAATGATTCAACATCAAATGAGGTAAATTTCCCAGCCTGAATGGAGATTATTCTTTTGAGACTAAAGCTCAAAATTGTGAACTTTTAAAACTCCCTGGATAGTTAGAATGAAGCTTTTCTTCTGTGTGTGAAAAGAACTTCAGAATCATTCCACTTCCAATTGAAATTTCTTACCAGGCCCATGAGAAACTCTGTTGTGATGCTACATGGTGTTGTAAACTAATGAATTATTTAACCAGCAGTTTTGATTTGTTATTGGATTTCACTGTATATATGGGTATACTCTATTTATTTGAGAACTGTCTCAAATAAAATATTGCCAGTTAAACTATTTAGATTGAAAGGCTGCAGCACCACCAGTTAGGATGCTGTAGATAACTTGGAGCATAAACCTGCACAGTGATGTTGTTGTGCCATCTGTTTTGCATGAGGTGTTTCCCAGCACAACATTTCCTCATTGCAGCTTTTAAAAGCACCAAATGTGGTATGGTAAAGGCCATGCAAGGGGAGGCAAGTAAGGCTCTGCTGGCCTAATGAGATCTCTGGAACTAATGGGCTCAGAGAAGAATGAAATTAGTCACACTGGGTAATCGTGGCTACACAATTCAGAGAGGATGACAACATTTAAAACAAAAATAAGAGTTTATTTCTTCACTTCTTAGGGAGGCAAAACTTCTGTGCCCCAGGACACACTGCTGCTGGATGTCCTCTTGAGCAGCCAGTTCCCAGAGCCAGGCTGAGCCTGACCCACACCAGGCTGAGGGTCACCCACGCCAGGCTCAGTGTGACACCCAGCTGATGTGATTGCTGCTCTGCTCTGGGCCCAGGGGCATCCCTTGCAGAGCTGCACACAGCAGGGCTGGGAGCAGTGACATTAGCTGTTGTATCATAGGGACTTTTTCAGTTTTTGCTGTGAGTGCTCAAAAATAGAAGTCCTGGCCTGGCATTCAGGCTCTTTGCTTTGTTAAAATATTTTCCTTAGTTTCAGGGATCTCTTCCCCATGATATCTTCACCAGTGCTTCAAACAGTCCCAAGGAAAGCCACATTGAGCTCATTGGTGTCTCAAATGTTGTCACACTGGCATAGAAAACTCTATTTAAAAAATAACTGCGAGAACAGACATGCATTTTCCATGAAATATCCAACATGGGAATAAAGGGAATACATTATCAGAGCAAGAAAAGGATGCCTTCAAAATAGAGCAACCCCTATTAAAGGCTTAGTATTACTTTAAGGTCTCCTGTGAGCTGCCCCACTCAAGGAGCAGCAGGTGCAAGTGCTCTGTTCCCTGGGCAGCAGAGAGGTGGCACCTGAGTGAGCCAGACCCAGGGCCTATAAAACCCTCCCTGGGCAGCCACAGGCCAAGCTTGTGGTGCCCTGAAGAGATGGGGTTTGAGCAGCAGTGCTGGAGCACCTCAAGAATGTGGTGAGTGTGGTTTGGGGTACAAGGGGAGCTGGCTCCTTTCCTTGCTGCTCTCTCATTTGAGTCTCTTTTCCTTGCAGGTTGCTGCTCCTGTTTGGATTTTTGCTGTGCTTAGCCCCTTGTGCTGATGGCCTGGGGGACCAGGATCTCTTGGGTAATGTCCCCTCTCTGGGCTGGCTATGGCAGGGATGTGGGTTTGGGCTTGTTTGGAGCTGCTTCCCCTCTGCCTTGGTGTGGAAGGGCTCTGAATGGTGCCTGGCTGGGGCTTGCAGGGTGCGTGCCTCCAGGAGGGTTTGCTGGAGCTCATGGTGGCCTTTGTTCTGCAGAGAATGTGACCTGCCATCGGCATGGGATGGAAGTTGAGTTTTCCAGAGAGCTTAGCAACTACTCCTGGCATGTGTGTGTTGTTGGTATGTATTGCTGCTGCCCTGGCCCTTCTGCTGACACCTGCCTGCTGCAGGGCTAATCTTCCACATCCCTCCTAGATGTGAGTGGAGAGGAGATCGTGTCCTGTGAGCACACTGTGGATTATGAGAGGCTGATACTCAGTGTCCTGTTTGTCAACTGCACCAGCCTGCAGGTAAAGGGGTCTTCATCCTGGGAAGCTGCTTTGATGGAGTTAGGAGATGTTTATTTTTTTTTCCCTGGACAGGACTGGGTTTAATAGGGTTTCTATTTCTAACTTTGCTTGAGACTGAGGATACTTATACTTCTGATAATCTAAAACTTTTATAGAAGAACACTTCATGCCAAAAATCATAAAAGAAAACCAACCCCAAAGCTACTGAAGTTATTATTCTTTCAATTATCTATTAAATCCCTCAGCCTATCATAAATGTTATGTTCTCCTGTAGAGGACTTGAATTACTTGACAGGTTTTCTTGTAGGGAGATGGACCAGGTTCAAGAGTTTCAGAGCACCAATCTATTTAAATATGCATTGACAGACAATTAACACCATATGCTGATCAGAGCTGTTGAGGTAGTATAGTCAGTGGGAGGCCAGAACCAGATGCTTTACTGGTATCTGTTACTTTTAAGTATTTGAAATACCACAGGACTCTGTTCTGCTGTTTATTAGCTTAGTTTTTTTGGACAGCTGACTCTCTGGCACCAAATTCTGCTGCTCCTTGGAGTTTTCTTCTTGACTTCTGCAGTTATCTTTGTATCTTCTGCTCTTCAACCTAACCCTGTGCCCCCCTGCTTTCCTAAAGAGCGCATCCTTTTCCTTTGGGCTTTTCAAACAAGTCACCTTGTCCTTGGGCTGGTACAGACACCTAAACCAGCTCTGGAGTTAGAGTTTGGGCCTGATGGCTTTCAGGTGCCCTCATGCTGCAGTGAGTACTGCAGCCTCTTTCTAATGAATGTCTCTTGTCTGTAGCATGGTCAGCACCAGCTCTGGCTGAAGCTGATGGTGAATGACACGATGGGAGAGGAGACTAATATCACCTACAGCACTCACTGTGACAGCATTCCTGTAGATGAAGTCACTGCTCCTGTGTTTGCTGGCGCTACAAACTGCACCAAAGACTTCATGGCAGTAAGTAGAGGGGTGGGAGTGCTATGGTTCCTGCTCTGAGGCTTGCAAAGCAGGGTGGCTGTCTCCTGGAGTTGTCTGTGATCTGGGGAAAGCTCCAATGAGCTGCAAGGAGCTCTCTTGGCTGCAGGTTCACTTTGCCTTGGCTGCTGGCTCTTTGGAGAGCTGGTTTGCAAATGGTCATTGATGATGCACCCAGTCTGGCTCCAGTCCTGTTGCAGGGGAAGCTGATGCTGGCAGTTTACTTTGGGAAGCTGTAGTGAAGATTTTGCTGTGTGGTTACTACCCTGCAAGTTCCTGCAGTCTAATTTTCATGATGTGTTTCAGGTTACCTTCTCAGGACTCATTTCAAGTCTCAGTGATGAGCATAAGGTATGTTCCTTCCACCTTCCACCTTGGGGAGAGAGCTGGGGGGGGAGTGCCTGGGGTTTTGGGATAAGCTGAGCCTGATAGCTTCAAGTTTGGGCAGGGACCTCTCTGATGGACTTGCATCTTGTTGGGAAGCCCAGTTCTGGCCTGTCAATATAGGCTTGAGTGTAAAGTCTGGGAGGTGGCAGCCCTGCAGAGTGAAAATCTAATGCCTTGATGCCTCTGTGCCTTTTGATTTCCTGCTTTGCAGCTTCCAGCAACTCCAATGTCCTGGAATCTGTCAGTTGATGATGGAACCAAAATACATCAGCTAAGCCTGGGGCAAGCAATGCAGCAAGGCTATAACTTTCTAGTTGATGGCCACAACCTGATCTTTCAGGTGGCCTTTGCTGCCACTGGAGTTGTGTCCTACAAGGTATGTGAATGGAAGATGAGCACTGAGGAGTTACCCAGCCCCTGTTTGGGCAGCAGTCTCCCTCCTGTAGACCCAGGGAAAGCATTTTCAGGCCAGGGCCAGACCTGATGTTACTGATGCACTGCTGGGCTGAGCTGGTGTGGGCAAAGCTGTCACTGAACTGCCTGGCACAAGGGTCTGGGAAGGCACTGTGTGCCCCTCAGACAGCAGCACAGTGAGTGGGAATCTCCAGAAACAGAATTCCAGTTGCAGCCAGTCCTGGGAATATCTGACTGGCAGTCTCATGACCAGCAGCTGTTTTTAGAAAGGGTGAGGTGGGAAGAAGCTGCTGCTGCAGACCTGAACCTGATGCAGTATGTGGCCCTCTGGGGATGGTCCTGTGATGGATCAGAGCTGAGCACTGTCTAACAGAGCTCCATCTTCTTTGTCAGCTCAATGATAAGGTGCTCTATACTGTGGCACTCAAGCTCATGTACAGCCCTCCTGAGCGTAGACTGACTGTGGAGTCAAGACTGCTTTGTGCTCCAGGTAATGCATGGAAAAAGCCAGAACTTAACCCCTTTTTTCTCCAGGGAAAGTGATCTTATATTTATCCAAGATGTTGTTGCAGGTCCAGCAATCTGTAATGCAACACACATGACTATTGCCATCCCAGCCTTTCCAGGGATCCTTATGGATGTGGATGTAGAGAATAAGACCATCCCCATGGATCAGCTTCAGGAAAATGGAATCACTCTGGACACACAGAGAGGGATCAGGCTGTATATTAGCAAGGGAATCCTGAAGTCCAGGGTGAGTGCTGATCCTTGAGTCACAGGTGTTGGTGTGATCACACCTCCTTGGTGTTTTGAGGCTCAGAGGCACAGTAGCTTTGACCTTGGCTAAGCATCTGTTGAGTCAGTCATGCCCTGTGGCTGGCTGAGGGCAGGTGTGACTAAGATGAACGCAAACTGACTCTGTAATAGATAAGCATCATGCAAGGTAACTTGGGTTTCCTGGAGTCTTTTGGCAAAAACAGATGGAGGTGAAAATATTCCTCTTGGAGGGGGTGGGTATTTGGCATGCCTGGAGCAATGCAAATGAGCTTCCCCTGTGGCCAGAGTGCTCTTCAGGCTTGGCTTATTTGTTAATCAGCTCCAACAGGTGCATGAGTTTAAAAAGAGCTCTTGTCACACTCCAAGAGAATATCTCTTGTCCTTCAGATGCGTGGGGAGAGCTGCTCAGGACTTCAGTACTACATGTCCTCTTTGAAACTGGCTTTTCACTTCCATGGGGAGACTGTGGCAATGGTGATGCAGCCTGAGTGCCCCTGTGAGAAGCACACACCAATAGGTAGGAGACTGACTCCTGCAGCTCCCTCAGCATGGCTCATTGTTACGCTTTGTGTTGGATTAGTTCACCCCACCAACACCTCCTGGCAGACAGAGCTGTCAAACTCACATGACAACTTATGTGAACCTCTGTTACAGCTGCTATGTGCACCCAGGATGGTTACATGGATTTTGAAATCCTGGCTGAGAGTACCACGCCACTGCTGGATTTGGATACACTCAGGCTCAGGGATCCTGTGTGCAGGCCAGCGTACAGGTCACCTTTGAATGACAGGGTTCGGTTTCATGTCCCCCTGAACGGGTGTGGGACCAGGCACTGGGTGAGTGTGTGGCCAGGGCTGGTAGGGATGGGATTCAGGCACTGGCAATGCCCTCGTTAATGCTGTCATTTACCTGCAGTTTGATGGGGAGCAGATTCATTATGAGAATGAGGTGAGGTCATCATGGACAGACCTTCCCCTGGGCAGGATCTCAAGGGACAGTGAACTCAGGTGTGTCTGGAAACATCTTTAGCCCGTCCAGCACTGTATTACCCACACAACAATATGACTTACCTGCTCCTTCCCTGTCACAGGTTAACAGTCATGTGCTCCTTCAGCAATGGTGATGCCTCCCTCACTGTAAAAGTAGACAACCTTTCTCCTCCACCTTCTTCAGTGAATCAAGGCTCCCTCTCCTTAGTTCTTCTAAGCTACCCAGGTAAAGCTGGCTCTGGGCTCAGTTGGCTGGGAGGTATCTGGAGCTTGTGGAGGGGAGGGTGGATGAGTGAACTCTTCTGGTATGTGGACTTCTGTCCTGGTATGCTTCCTTCCTGCTCATCCATGCTGCTTGAAGCAGATACCCCAAATATGTGGCCCTTGGACAGAGTTGTTCAACCAGCTGCAGTTTAACAGCTTGAGACCCTCTTTGCACCCTGAGTTAAAGATAAATGACTTTGGCTCTTGCAGAGGACTCATACAGGCAGCCCTACCGTGAGGATCAGTATCCCATAGTGAGGTACCTGCGCCAGCCCATCTTCCTGGAAGTTCAGGTCCTGAACCGCAATGACCCCAACCTGCACCTGGTGCTGGATGACTGCTGGGCAACAGCCTCCCAAGAGCCAAGATCACTGCCCCAGTGGGACATTGTTGTAGATGGGTGAGTGCCCCACCACACAAATGAAAGTACCTCTTGCAGTGGGTGTGAGGAGTCCCTAATTCTTCTCCCCTGCTCTGTCTTTAGTATGAGAGCCTTCTAAGTGCTGCCCTGGGATGCTGGAATTTGTAGGAAGAAGGTAGCACCTCAGCCTTGAACTTTAATCTGCTGCTTAAAGGAGTCAACACCAATAACCCAAATCTTCTCTACCCTGATGTTCTAACTTGGTTTTTATTTATTGGCAGCTGTGAGTATGACCTAGACAGCTACAGGACTGTGTTCCACCCTGTGGGACGTGGTGTTAGCTATGCTAACTATCGCCAAAGGCTGGAAGTGAAGACTTTTGCTTTTGTTTCTGGTGATAAAGCCCTTCCTGGCCTGGTAGGTGACATTGGACTTGGAGCAGTAGTAGGAGCAGTTGCTGTCTCAAAATGAAGAGGTGTCTCACTCTTCTCATTCTGTCCCAGGTGTACTTCCACTGCAGTGTCCTGATCTGCCACCGTTTTCACCCAGACTCCCCGTTGTGCATCCCAAGATGCCCAAGGCCATCCAGAAGCAAGAGAGGTAATGTCTGGGTGGATTTTAGGTTGCACTGATCCAAGATAACCCACTGCACTGTGGGGTTCAACTGTGCTGTGTTTCTGTTGTAGAAAGTGGGGTGGCAGCTGTGAACTCTGCTGTGGTGAGCCTGGGGGGCCCTATCCTCCTCGTGCCAGAAGAGTGGTCTGCAGCCCAAGGTACTGAGCCAGGGGGTGCTGGGGGGTGTTGCTCGGGCTTATTGAGGCTCTGTCTCCACAAGCAAACTGCCTTTCCTCTTGCTTTGCAGGGAGCACTCTCCTGAGCAAGGAGGCGTGGGCTGGCATTGCAGTGATTGCTGTTGGTGTTCTCTCTCTGGCCACAATGCTGCTATTTTTGGCTTTTCTTAAATGCCTAAAGAGAAGAGCATACATGGTAAATGTGGTACATTAGTGTGCATTTCCAAATAAACTTGGAGTAGTCACTTGGTGAATTGTGTCTGTCATGTATTCCTCTCCTGCATCTAGTTATGCAATCAACACTGCTCATCCTCTGAATACCTCCTTATTGTAGATTTGTCCTTAACAATTGCTATAATACTTAATTTCCTGAGCATCTTTGTTCTGAAACAGACTGCTATGTTAAATTCCTGTTGAACTTTGCAGCCAGTTTCCTTTCTTGAATTGCTTATTTTTCACAATTGTGATTTCATTTAATTGGCGTTTTAAAATTCCACGTTGTGCCAGTATCTGCAGAATGAGTAGCTTCTCCAGCTGCTCTTGTAAACATGAGCTCTGCACTGTAACTGGAAAGTAAAACCTGGCTTTATTGAAAGTATTTAGCAACTCCCAGAACTTGTGTTAAAACTTTACTGTTAAAAAAAAACCCCAAAACAAACCTCTTTGTCCTTATGGGAATCAGATCATCACAGAAGGTCTTCAAAGGAGATAGACAAGGGAGGCTTTACTGTATATAGCAGCCCAGAAGGACACTAGGAAGAACTAAAGTGGAACAGACTTCCTACTGCCAGAGCTGGTCTTCTGATGGCTGAAAGTTCCTTTGGCCACTTAATAGGGGCACCAGGAGCGTGTAATTTGGGGGTGACAAAATTTCTTCCCTAGGACTGGGGGAGGAAAAGTGTGAGTACAGCTAAAGCTGTCTTGTCTGCAATACTGCAGCACTGTCTGTAGCTGTAACACTGCCCACCTGAGGTTGAGGCAGTTTTTCATGTGGTTTTTATTTTGTATTTTGTACATGTTGCCTTGCATAGTCAAGGAAATGAGGCATAAAATATAATTGCATGTGACAGAGTGAAAGTGCTTTGCTGTAGTAGGAGTGTAACAGCCTTAGGTTAAACATTGTCTGGCAATTTTGTGTGAGCAGGGAGAGTGATCATCACAAGTCCAGCTCTGTGCTCTGAGTGTGCAGGGTTTCAGATCAAGTCAGTGGCCAGACCCTGACACTTGTCCAGCATGCTGTGCATAAACAGCACAGGCTGTGGGCTTGTCTGCCACAGCCCCTACTTCACTTAGGCATTATTAGTGAACTATTATTAATGCAATAGACTTCAGGCTGCATTTTCTAAGTATTAATGTGTATCTCATTCAAAGAGAGCATGGAGTAGAGACCATGATGAATGTGATCATTAGACATTGTTAGTATTTAATCAAAATTATAATGATATAAAAACAATGGAACTATGAATCTCACATTGGAGCCACTTAATTAAAAGTCAGTTTCTGTCATTGGCCTGATAGAAGTCAGGGTTGAAAGGATTACTTAAGCTACTGTCCAGCAAACAACCTGCTATACTTAAGTCTTGTTGACTTAGCACTTGGCTGGAATATGAAGTATTTCTGCAAAAGCCAGGTAAGTGGTCCTTGATAAAGAGGGTTTATGTACTTAACTGTATGCTGTACTTCACTGTATGGGCTTTTAGCTCTTTTGACCCTAATAGGGCTGATCTTAATATTCCCTCTCTCCATCCTTCTTGTTCTGAAGTGTGGGGAAAAGATCTTTGTGTGTGTTCAGGTAGAGAAGTTTCTTTGTTTCTTGTTGATGGAGTTTGAACCTTTGCTCTAGGGTGGTTGGAGTTTACTAAATAATGTTACAGTGACATGTAAATATGTTAGTTAACATCCCAATAAGTGAAAATATTTTTTCTATATCTTACATATGTAAATCTGCAGACTTGCACTAGTTGAAGGTATTTAAAATAACTCAGCTACCTTCTGAATGGGAAGCAGCAAGAGCTTAACTTTTGCTCTTTGACTTCTGTATTTTGTGCTATTTTTACTGCCTGAGGAGGTGAGACAAAGAGCTTGCACGTGGTGACAGCCATGTAGGTCAAAGAGAAGGTTGTCCTTGCCTGGTTTCTGCCCCTGGCTGATATTGTTTGCCTAGGGTAAGACTTCAGATGTGGCATGTGAGAGGAGACCTGTCCCTGGTTTCTGGGAGGGTTAACTATAGTTCTCTCTCTCAGGGTGGCTCATTTAATGCTCTTTAGGGACATTGCAGGGGTGCTTTGGATGAAGAGTCTTAATTTAAATCAAGGAAAACACAGGATTGTGTTCCTTATTTTGCACATAATTTACCCTAGAGCCCAGCCACATGCATTCTTTCCCTCTTCCTCTGTGTGTGCTGCTACCTCTCTGTTCCCTGTTGAAGTGTGTTATCTGGAAAGTTTAAGCTCATCTTACAAGTAAAGAAATTATTCCTTTCCTGCATTCAGGCAGAGGTCCCTCTCTTCCAACACAGGGCAGGGTGAGGTGGGTATGATGGTGCTGCATGAGAAGGCAGAGGAATTACTCAAGGAACCTGCTGCAGGTGGAGGCAGCATTGACTCTGCAGCCTGAGCTCAAGCAGCTGCTTCAGGAGACATACCACAGTTGGTTGCCCCAAATTTCCTTAGATGTGGGGTATTTGGGGTCCCCCAGGCTGTAGGGCCACGAGAGTGGCTGCCTCTTAAGGCATGTGTATGCCTAAAGTAAGGGGCAGGGAACCAGATCTGTGAGAGCTGAGTAGGCTGAGGAGCTGCTTGGGAATGGGGCCATGGGGTGGGAGTCTCCTGCCAGATTCTTGTGGGGTTGGTGGTGTTCTGCAGAAAGCTGAGAGCAACTGAGAAAAAGGGGACTTGGCAGGATCCTGTCTTGCTAAGGACTTCTTATCTCTACTGCAGTCTTTAATAATTCAAAGAAAACAACCCCTGCCCTCCTTTTAAGGGATGCCTTACTGTCTCCAGTAAAACACCTACTCTATGCTGACCTAGTTTCTTCTTCAGCATCTCTCGATTGAAATCCTTACTCTGGTGATGGCACTGCAGAAAAAGCAGCTCTTGGTGCAAGGACACAGCGAGAAGCCTTGAAATGACAGGCTGATAAGCATGCAAAGGTCAGGGCAGCAGGAGCAGAACTGTTCCAAGTGTACCTGCAGCTAACTGAGAATTCACAGTTTTAGTTCCTGCTAAGTGCTGAGGACAGAAGGAATTATATAAAGCAAAATACATTTAAAATGCAGAGGGAAATGGTTCATGTTGGGTCAGACTCTGAGTGGGACTGGATTAACTTATTTTAGTGTCTGCTGATTTTATTAAGTAATGTCTCTTCCCTTCAGAAGATGAGGACATAAAGGAAAGTGAGGGGAAAGGATGCAGCTGTGTATTCATGTATGAGCTGTGCTATAAAGATTTTGTGTTGTAACTTCAGGCAGGTGTAAGGGCTTTATTGCTCTGTCTTTGGAGGTGCCTCCTGGAAGCTCTTGCAGGCAGCCTTGCCTGAGGGCAGGCTGGCTCTGTGGTTTTGTGCTGTTTGCTGAATTAATGTGCCATTAAAAGAAAGGGCTCCTAGAAATCTTCTGGGAATTATTTCACTCCACAGCTGATGTGTGGGGCCAGCTTAGCCTAAAAGCTGAAACTATTAGCACCACTACTTTGTTAAGCACAGTATGGCTCAGGTAGGCTCTGTGTCCATGTTTTAGTCAAGCAGCAGGTTGGTTCATGCAAAACTAAATACAACTAATTTAGACCTTAGACATCTGCATTTCCTTTACAGGCATGAGAAGGGGAGTAATCTGCAGTTTGTGGCTTAGCAATGTTGGCCATACAAGATACTTTATTCAAGGAGAAAACCTTAGCTCCAACTGTAGCCTTCTTTAAACAAGTTGTGAAAAAACTGCTTTTACTGTAGAATAAACCAGACTAATAAGACAATCTGGTTAAACAAACAGCACTTTATTAAACTAAAATAGTTAATACTTTATGCTTAAAAATATAATAACATTTGCAAAAATGAAAAAGTTTAAATAACATACAAAAAGTTACAACTGAG
This sequence comes from Molothrus aeneus, assembly GCF_037042795.1. NCBI lineage: Eukaryota > Metazoa > Chordata > Aves > Passeriformes > Icteridae > Molothrus > Molothrus aeneus. Next base: position 9,083,860 of record NC_089661.1, on the reverse strand, counting down.
AAGCAAACCAGGCAATTTAAATACCTAAACAAGACCTAAGCATACCCCTGATATGATGAGGCAATGAGAATAAGTAAAATATCCCTTTGGAATAACACAACATCTAAAGGGAGAAAAAAGCTTAGACCATGACATATGACAAACCCACTTTTCCCTTTATAATGAACATAAAGCATTGTTGTACTCATTCTATTTTAACAAAGGTTGTTAAGGCTTACAAATATTTTTCCACATTCAAAATGCATTTCTACTGTTCTGAACTGTGCTACTTCTGTATCAAAATGACCACTGCTATGTACTAAAGGGAGTACATTCAGAATTCCAGTATCTGAGAAACCAAATATCTCTCTCCCCTTTCTGTTCACCTTGCCATTGACTTAACAGTACCAACTATTATTACATCCCTTTACCAAACTCTGTGGAACACTCCATCACGCACATACTCTTACCACTGCACTGCTGCTTCTTAATTATTCTTAAGATCCCTTTTACAGTGCCAGTGTAAGATGTATATTGATTTTTCTCAGTTTCCAGGAGTAGACAATGATTGAATGCTTAATGAGTAAACAATTACATAGCAAATGCTGGGATTGTACAGCTAAGTGCCTATGAAGTGGGGAGAAATCTACCTATTCACTCTTTGCAGTATTGGCAGAAAGATCCAAGCCAGGCTGCTTCTGGGGTAAACTTCCATTAGCATCTTGCTTCCTCATCTGAGCCCTGTGGACATGAGAAAAGAATGGTTTTATTGTCTGTTCCTCCCTAAGATTATCTTTTAATTTTTTGCTCAAAAAAGCAGAGCTTTTTGAAATGTCCCAGACAGGTTTATATCTGCTGCCGGTCTAAGCTTCTCTCAAAAGACAGAGGAACAAAAAAATAGATGGTGTGATCTGTTTTAACATCAAAGCTGTAGTTAAATGGGGCTGGTGTGTAGGATGGATTGAGCATTTGGATATGCTATGGAAAACAGAAGTCTTCTGGAGCTGGTGGGCAGTGTTGTGGATGTGGCAGCATGCCCTGAACTGGGCTTTGCACCATGCTTTTGTCACTCTGCTGCCACCTCAGGCAGCTTTGTGTGTCCTCAAGAGCGGTGCAAACACAGCTGTGCTGAAGGAGCTAACTGAGGAAGCCTAGCAGAGAGCAGCTGTGCTTTTTCTTCTTGCTCTTCCCTATGGCACAGTGATTACCGTGGCTCTCGGCCTGGCAGGTATTTCAGGGGGCCACAGGTGGCACTCTAGCACAGCCTGCTGCCTCCTGCTCTCAGCTGCCTGGCTGAGGCAGTGCTGACTGAAACAGGCCTCCAAAGTCCTGACAGGCACAACTGGCAACTTACACAGTGCAGTATCCTACAAAGCCTGTTCTTTTTATTTTGACCACGCTGTCCTTTTTAAGTACTCCTCTGCCTATCCCAAATCTACAATGCATTTTGTTCCTTTACTTTACAAATGCAGGTAGCAGAGATAGCTGGGTCTTCCTGCAGGAAAAACTGTAAGAGTTCATCTCCTACACAAAATTCAACTTGATAGTAGGTTTTAGTGATGTTTAAAGCAACACATTAGAGTGAGATAAAGATGTATTTTACTGCCTGCTGTCATGTTGTGTTAGCATGTTCACATTTAAAGAGCAATTGTGTTTCCTCTGTCCCAAAAAGGGAAAAGGGCATGAATTAAAGCTCATTTGAATACCTATCAATGACCAGACAGCTGCATTTTAAGCCATGAGGGTAGCCCAAGATTCAAAGCATTCAAGAAACATTAGTAGACTAAGCAAGAGTGGCTCATTTAGGGAAAAAAAAAAAAAGCAATGAATGCAATAGCACAGTTACAGTTTGAAATTCAAGCATGGATCAAGCCATCCATACTCACCTTGATGCACACCAGTAGTTGACCAGAGTTGAAAGTGCAACGTAAGAAACACTCAGCACTCCAGAAACTCCCAGGGACAGGGCTCCCAGGCCACACAGCACACACAGGAGGGCTATGCCCCCTATGGCTATCACAACACCTAACAAAACAGCACTCTGTTACTTAAGTCTATGTACAAATAGAAGAGCTGACATTCTACCATAACCCCAATTTTGAACAATTTGGGAAAACCATCTTCCTCACTCATCTGGGTAGCCTCCTTAAAAGCTGTGCATGCTCAAGGTAACTGGCTTAGGCATATCCTGGTGGCTGGGATTAGAAAGGAAAATAGGATTTCCCCTGTATAGACTACACTTAATTAGATTACTATTCTTGTATTAAAGAATTTTACTACTGATGAGATTTGAGGACTACACACAGAAATTCTCAATTGCCAGGACTCAGGCTTCCAGAAGGAAAAATTAAAAAGGAAAAAGATAACATGCATTAAGAGGGAATAGGTAAGTACATCCATGAATACATACAGTACCTTCCATGACTATTACACCAATACAGGCCATTACAGCTGTTGTAACAACAAAAACCAGGAAAAATCCAACAGGAATAGCTGACACTGCAATAAACATCAGGAGTGATAAGGCAACAAAAGGATGGTCATCTAAATATTGGCCAACACGAGAATTCATAAAGGCAACAACCTGCAGATGAAAGAAAAATGTTTTAGACTTTTTTTAATCTCTTGTCACAGAAACCTTTCACAGATTACTGCTGCTGTACTGAACCACAGGTAGGACAGATCTTTTGTCAGTCTGCAGCTGGAATAAGGAGCACTTCTTGCCTCTGTTTCAAAAGCATGCTCTACTATCTCAAAGGGTTATGCCAATAAAACACAAAAATGCAAAACAGGCTTCCCTCTTTCTTGACTGAAGGTGTGGGAGGACAGGCCCTCCCATAGGCCTTACAGTGTTCACTTAAAAAATAGGGAGTGCATTTAAATAAACCAGGGTGTGATATGCTGATAGTTACAAAAGGAAGAGCTTTATAAACACATAAAATTACAGTTCAGACCCACATTTGTGTTGCTGTGGATGGTCTGCATCACGGAGTGCCACTGCTTCTGTAGTTCCTGCATTTCTTTAGACATATTATTAATCCTCAGCCACGACCTCTTCTGAACAGCCAGTTCTCACTCTGCCATCCAACTTCCCTTAAAGTTAAGGCACAATTAGTAACAGGCTCATAGAGATGCTTTTTGAAAATGTTTCCTTTGTAGAAAGAGAGAATGCAAGTTTCAGCTGAAGTGATACACAGTCTAAATCATTACTTTTACAAAAGCACATCTAATGTAGAGGGCTTGTCCCTGCAAGCTCTTCTGAAACTCCCACAGCCAAGTAGCAAGATACAGGTGACTCTTCTCCCTTTATAACATTAACCCCGTGCTTACCCATCAGGGTATTCACTTACCAGTAAAAACATCACTTCTAACCACCTGCACGGACAATTTGTTGCTATGGGTTCTGGAAACCAGTAACACACTAATTGACACTTATTTCTGTGAGTGTCCTTGTGCTCAGCATCGAGAGCATACCCCACACAGCTTCAAAACTCGGCGTATGCTTCCAGATGCTCTGCACATACTGAATTGTGTCAATTTCAGGGAAACCTCAGCTCAGTAATCTCCCTGAAAATTTCCAGCTGTTGTTGCAGGGGGACCCTTACAAGGGGCAGCTTCGAGGGTGCATTTTGCTGTTTGCTACCCCGAGCAGCCAGGGTGCCGGTGTCCCTGCCGTGCCCCCCGCACCCACACGGGCCCTCCCGGGCACACTCACACACAGCGGGTGAGCCCCGGCAGCGCGGGGCAGGAGCTGCCCGCGGGGCGCACCCGAGCCCGGGCGTTACCTCGGCCACCGCCCGCGGCCTGCACCGGCACCCAGCACCGCGGCCGGGGCACAGCGATCACCCCCCGGTCACCGCCACAGCCACCCCCACGAACCAGCGTCCCGGGCCGACAGCGGCTCCCCGGCGTGTGTCCCCCGCAGGTAATGGGGGACACGGCCCCGCTCCCGCGGCGCTGCCGGGCCGCGGCCCTCCCGCCCAGCCGGGCAGTGCCGGAGCCCGGGCTGGCGGGGCGGGGCGGCGCCGGCCCCGGCAATGTCCCCCTCACCTGCGGCTGCCGCCCGCCGGGCCCGGCCCCGCTCGGCCGCTCGTCCCCGGCTGCCGGGCCTGCCGGGCTGGGGGAGCGCCGCTCTCCCGCCGCTGTCTCCTCCCCGCGGGGGCCGGGCAGGGCCCGCCTGTGGCGGCGCAGCGCGGCCGTGGGCGTGCGGCTCTCGGGCCGGGCTGCAAAGGCCGCTGGTGCTTGCGGCGGTGCCTGATGCCCCTCGGGTGTCCTATCGCATACCCCTTGCTGTCCTGCCCTTCACCCCGGCCCTACCTCAGCCGCTCAGTCCGGGCACCCTAGGAGTGTCCGTCCTAGAGGTTTGTGTTGGTTTAGGACATGCAGCCTGGAGCTTTTTGGAATGGAGGATGGAAAATGAGGGTATCTGCGGTCTCCGTGCCGCTGTAGAGGCGTGCAGAGGCTGCTCGGCCTCGGTGCCAGCAGTCGCTCCGTGGGTGTCCCCAGTGCCACCGTCCCAGGCTGGCGGGCAGCTCGCCGGGAGCTGGGAGAGTTCGGTCCCGCCGTGAGGGGCGCTGGAGCAGCCGCTGTGGGACGCCTCACCTGGCTCCAGCACCTTCCCCCGTCCCGGTGGCTGTTCCCACACGTTCCCACCTTGTCCTGCTGCCTCCGGGTGTTTTGGTGCCCACGTGGCAAACCTGTTCGGGGAGATGTGCCATGTGAGGAGTAATTGCGTTAGGAATTCAGCCGGGTTTTCAGCAAAAGCGATGCGGCTGCAGTGCCTCAGCCTTTGGCTGGGGCTGTTCTCGGCAGCGATGCTCGCTGAGGTGTGCCGCACGATGATGGTTGGGCCTGGCTGTTCTCCGGAGCCATCATGAGGGTGTGAACAGGCAAGCCTGAGGTTCAGTCAATTCCCAGCTTCTGCTACGCTGATTTTTTCATGCTGTAAATTGCAATCAGAAATGAGTTAAATATTCATGTTTCTCATGCCTGTTTTAATAATTTAATTGGTGCCACCTATGAGAGTATTTGAGAGTATTACAAAAATGGATGTTAACGGTTTCATGATTATTTTTTTAAAGGCAGCAAAATAAGTAGCATGTTTCATTTGGAAATTAATGCAAAAAGAAGTTTTATGAACTATGTGGGTTAGACTTATCATTCTGTTGGAGCTGTGTGTCTTTGAGGTGCTCATTTCAATGATCTCTGCAGATACCAGGATTTGTGTAGACAAAGGGAATAGGATTTGCATTATATTAACACATATTCGGACTGTGGAGTCTAAAAGCCTAGAACAAGATACCTGCAAGAAGACAATGGTCAAGGCAAGTGTATTTTGCTTAAGCTCTTACTGTGTTAATCACTCATATTATTAAAGTGCATAGTGGATTGATATTCCTGGTATACTAAGGTATATAATAATAAATTTGTTCGTTTGTATACTTTTTTAAAAAGTGAACATAGGGAAAACTTACTGGCAGAATTGCAGTGTGACATAACTCAGTGATAATGGCACTATAAAGTTTAATGGAGCTGAGTTTAAAGTATACTGGAGATTTAAATTTTCTGGCTGTTTTCAAGCATGCCATAGCTGCAGTTTTGAAGATAGTCTCGTACTTCTTAGTAAATTATTTTCTTGCTATGCATAATTATCTCTTCTGCTAAAAATTCATATATAATCTTCCTCTATACAAAACAACTGGTTTTAATGTTTTTCAAGCAGCAGAGATAAGTTATTCAACTTAGAAGGGCATGCATATATGAGCATCCGAGTTGATGTGCACAGAGAACAGTAGTTACTCTTAACTGCTGCTTAATTGAGCTTGTCTTCATGCCAGTGTCAGCTCCAATTAGCAGGAAAATATTCATGTTGCAAACCAGCACGGCAGTATTTGGAGACTTACAGCACACATTAGCCAAGCAATTACCAGCAGCAGCATTGCTGATTTTGTACCCTGCACTGCTGGCCCGTGTTTAAAGAACAGTGGCCAACAACAATGTTCCACTTGTAGGTGGTGTAAGGGCAAGACATAAGGAAAACTGTGCTGTTAACTCAGGGATATCAGCCATTCTCACAGCTCACAGAAAACTGGATGAAAAATAGCAAAGATGATGGGAAAAGGTTTAAACTTGAACTCTTGTTGTGTTGGCAGAAGATGTATAAGGCCCTCTTGAGGGTAGCTATTAAGAGACTATGCTAGATCTCATGTTGGATGGTTGTAATTCCCATTTGTGGAAGAATGTGATGGAAGACTCTTTCAGGACATGGTGATGAATGTGAGTGGGAGGCAAACGTAGACAAGCTTAGAGAAATTGAGACTATCCCACCTGCTGTGTTCAGATCTTCAGGGAATTTGATTCTGAATGGTGGAAAAGTGGTAAAGGTGTTTGGATTCAAGATTTTGACTCTTGAATATTTTTTTCCAATGTTCTTAAGAAAATTTGGATTTATAGAGGCTTTACTGCTCTGGGAGCTCTCTAGAATATCTCAGGGATCTCAGGACTACATTTTTTCATAACTTTCAGAGGTAAAAGGAGCCTGTACAGGTCCTCATTGATTCCACAACTGAATCTCCCTGACCACAGCTTGGCACAACACTGAAAGGGGCTGTTTCCTCTCTGCTGGGGGAGGAGGGAATTCTGTCTCCAAGCACCAGCTATGCTGTAACTGGGGCAACCAAGCTGAGGACGGAAAGGCAGAGTGTCAGAGCAGTTCACCAGGCTGTGACAGGCAGAGGGACTGGTAACAAGCACACCTGCAGGTAGTTCCTGCCCTTACCCTGTTCACCTCTGCATCCTGTGGATGGGTGAGGCATGCAGGGTGTCTCTCTCTTTCTATTTCCCATTCCTTTTGACTTGGGCTTGTTCTTCTTGGTAATTAATGTGTGGTTCTGCTGTAAAACACAGCTGGGGGGCCCAGAGTCCCTGGGAAATTAGAAGAGAACAGGCAGCAAGGAGGAAACTGGTGTTGGAGAAAGTGGGAAGGGCAGGGTTTAAAAAAGTCTTGCTTGAAGGATATCTGGGGGGAGTTAGGAAGATTGAGGTGAAAAGTGAGCTTGAGAAGAATGGTGAAAAAAAGAGCATGGAGGAAGAGAGAAGTTATTGTTGTAAACAAGGAATGTGAGAGCTGATTTTTCTTCTTCCTGGCAGCTGGGATAGAAGCTGATTGACACCTTGTGTAGTACTTGAAATGAGTCTCTCATTCTTTTCCAGTGCATGTAACAAGAAGGATGTTCACACTGAGGGAGAGGACCAAAAAATCCTAGGCAAACGGAAAAGCCAAAGCAAAATAAAGCCAAAAACAGAGAGCCCAAGTCTCCTGAGGGTAAGATCCTTCTATGACTGTGAAAGATCAATAACTTTGTCAAAACTTCAGATGCAATTGGCCATTACTGGTGATTAGTGGTTTGATATTGGAAGAAGGCTTATTGAAAGACACATGTTCTTGTTAAATATTATTTGGACTTAATCCTTTATAACATACTTTTTATTAAGGATTTCTTTGTTCAAATATTAGATGTTTGAAAGGTTACTTGGCATATAAGTCATGAGTTGTTTTAGGATGAAGGATGGCTTTTTTAATGACTCTTATACCTTTAAGAATGAATGAATGGGTATCCTAATGAACTGCATAATTTATTCATTTTTAAAGTACTCTAAGGCCCAATCCTTTAGTCATTAATCAAGAGGAATTCATGCTCTCTTTAATGAGTTATGTCTGGCAGTGATAATGTCTTTATTTCTGTGTGTGTGCAGGCATGCTGAGGAATACCAAGGAGGTAAATCAAATCAGTCCTTTCTCAAATTTTATTTCTAAATGGGCTCTTCTTTGATATTGAGGAGGACACAATTTTGTCTGCTAGAAACTAGGTTCCAACAGCCTCGTTTTTCAGTGATACGTCAGAAAGCAATAACCATGTGCTGAAAGTGTGTTAAAATTACGTAAAAAAATTATATCCTATTCAAACATAATTGTATTGGTAATAACTTCCTCTTCCATGGTGATTTAACTCACTGGTGTTCAGATACAGCACACTTCCACCTCCTTTTTCTCAGTGTCACTGTGTGTTCAGGAAATTGTTCTTTGTGAATCTCCTAAACAAGTTTGATTTAGGAAACTCAGAACAGACTGTGGGTGAGGCTTTGGCCTATGCTAAGGAAGGTTGCCATCCAAAAGCATCTTAAACACTGTGAGGTTTAGTAATTTTGTGAATATATCCTGACAGAACTTTTATGGCATCCTGGAGGCCATATCAAAGTATTGTCACCTTGAAGAGGTGAAACATAATCCTAAAACATGTCAGATATCCTGACATTTGTAGTACAACACTTTGCAGAGTACTTGTGAGCAATTTTTTCTCCCAGCAGCATCCTGGTAATAGCTTCTTCTATAACTGGCTCCTTGCAGACATGGAAAAAATCTGGAGGGTTTTTTTCCCCTCCCCAGTAATACAGTTCACACAGCTTGGACTGTTTCACTGTCAATTTGTCAGTCAGGTAGGATTTAATATTCTAATGTCCAGAGTTTATACCATTACAAACTCCATGTGGAGTTTTTAGTATAATTTAAAGTATTTAACTAATTTTAAGTAGTTTTCAGGGATATAAAAATAAGATTTTTTTTTTAAACTGGCATTTACTGGTGTTTAGAAGTTTTATAAAATGACTGCAAAAACCATGTTTTGATGAGGAACCCACCACAAAGAATGGCTGTTTCCTTAAAATTCGAAAAGTTGCCATATGTAATTTTCGATGAAAACTGAAGGACTCTGTTCCTTCTTCATGAATCTTTTTTGAAACAGAGTATTTCATAAACATCTTTGAAGTTGCTTTTCATTTCTGTCTAGTCAGGAAACAACTCCATGTGCAGTATGAGTCGTCGAAAGCAGTCAGTGAAATTATCGTTCCAGCGCACGCCTACACCTGCTTCTGCTTCAGATGCACCTTCAGACTTGTATGAGGTATGTGCTCTCTCCCCTGCTGCCAGGGTATGCACACATTCCATCTGCTGGCAAATTCCCATTCTTTGCAGTGGGGTTTGGGGGGTATGGTGGTACTGGGTCAAAGGTTGAACTTGGTGGCCTTGGAGGTCTTTTCCAGCCTTAATGAACCAATGATTCCAAGTATATTCGTGGTTGTATCTCTTGTACTTTTATCTCTGAGGGTATTTTGAGACATACATCTCATGTGCCTGTGAGGTATCTTGGTAAAGTTCAGACATCAGGACTGATGAAAAGTCCATCAATAAGTCACCTCAGAAAACATGGAATGAACAGACAAAAGAAGTCTACAAATCCTTACTGTGATGTGAAAGACAAGAGCTGAATTTGTTAACTTGTATTTTATTCTTCAGCTATTACAAGGACTGAGTGTTCAAAGTAGATAGGTAATTAACAAAGGCCTAAGGAATAGGAATTTTCTAAATCTAAGCAAATATAAGAAGAAAAGAAGCAAGATAGAGATGTGGGGGGAGTAGAAAGAACCAGATAATGTCTTCTCTTATTTATTAAAAAATACCTTGATTATGCAAAAAAAAACCCCTGAGTATGACTGAAGTGTTCTGTAAAATTATCCTTATTCGTGTGGAGAGCACAGTGATGTAAAAATGGATGGATGTCAAATGCCTGTCTGACCTATGTATTTGCTTTTTGTACTAATTGATGTTTAATCCTGTTCTAGCCCTAAGAAGGCTTTTTAAATTACCGTGCTTTGTAAAACTTTTCCTTTTGTTTTCCAATTTCAGCTCGTTCTTCAGAAAACCCGTTATCCTCCTTTGATGCAGGAGACATCATGGACTTTGGCAGCTCCCTTTAAAGAACAGCAGCACTACCGAAGCCCCAGTGACTCCATAGCCAACAACTACACTCCTACTGCACGGGATTTAAAATTAAAAAATATTAAAAAAATGAAGTCCTTTTCAATGATAGAGATATCACAGCCTTCACTGTGTATCCATATTTGAATGCGTTTATATGTTCAGAGTCAGTATAGACAAATTTGCCAATACATGCATAACTTATATAAATGTTTCACATTTACTAGTTAGGTTCATCCCTCCAAATAATCACATACAGTGCTTCTCTGTGACATTGTATTTTTTTCTTATTTCATTATGTGATTAATTATCTTAGCTCTGTTTTTCACCAATATGAAATATCTTATTTGAAAAAGATATCTCTATGTGATTTTTCTTAACTGAGATTTAAAGCTGCGGGGAAAAAGAGACGATGGAGTTCTGACAGGTAATGTACTGTAATGGTTTAAAGATACAGATTATTACAGTAAATCTGGTTTCATTTGTGATTTAATATTTCTTTTTACTGAATGCTGTGTTAAGCGTCCAAGCATGAGAAGGTAAGGCCCTACAAAAAATGTACCTGCATCAAGACTGGCTTTTGAGTCACAAGATTTTAATAAGATAATCACATGAAAATACATTATGATATTGGGCAACGTAAATAACTTCTAGTAGGTTTGACTCTGATAGAACTGCTCATAAAATGCTGCCTGTCTGAGTGATACTGGGCAGTTGTAAGGTTTGCATGCTTACATCCTTTATGTTAAAGTAGTATATTGTATTATGCAATTTTAGTGAGAGTTTTTTATTGAATAATTGAAATACTTCCATAGATCATACTTGTCCTCAGTGTAGCACAAGTGGTTTATATAATCTGTGTCATACATTACTGCTTCTTTATTCACTAAACTTGTATTCTTTCTTTCAAAAGTACTTTGTTAAAGAGTGTGAGTCGCATTTCACTGAGTGTACCTGCTCATACACCAGAGCTGCATGTCATAAATTATACAAACAACCAGCCACTGACCCCAGAAGAACAATTTGCTCTCATGGATTTACATGAGAAGGAGATAAGTAAGCGAGAAAAGATACCTTCAAGTGATGATTTAGAGGTATTTATATAATTTCTTTTTGAGATGAAAGTAGCAGCAGTAATCATCTGAAAGATTAAGTAACTGCTGCTAAATATTGTCAACTCTTTCATTTGTTTGTAGCTACTCTGATTTTTGTTGTAAAGGCTTTGCAAGTTAAGTATCTTCCCACATTCTTAACCTCTCATGTTGTTCTCTAGTACTTTTTTGATCTGTAATTTAATATGCTGAACTGAGTTCTAGTGGTCTATGTGCTTGCATCAACACCAGTGGAAGAATTGTAAAAGATGTCAGTGCTTTAAAAAGAGCATAGATAGATAGCCAAAATCCATTCTATTCAAACACCTTTCAGTTACAGAAAAGCGATAGAAAAAGCTAAAAATACTTTGTAGTAATTAATTATCTGTCACAAAATTCATACAATAAGTGTAATCTTTTAAACATTTTTTAGCGGTACTGTCACTACATACATAATGGAGTGAGAGAAGACATGCTGGCACCTCAGGATAAGGAAGTGGTGAATAAAATTTTAAAACATTTTCCAACTCACATTCTTCCTGGCCCAGAGCCGGAGAAATTCCTGGCACTTTTAAAAGGAGAGATTAGGAAAGATTATCGTATCAGCATCATGAAAGCCATTGGTAAGACTCACAATCTCTGAGCAGTTCTAACTGTGTAGACATTTACTGTGCTTTGAAAACAAATCTCCTTCTGTTCTTAGCATTCCATGGAGAATTCCTTTGGGGTCAGTAGATCTCTGAGAGAAAATAACCTGTGATCATGCTATATAGCATTCAACAATTTCAACAAATATCTATTTATGAAACCTTACATCCCATCAGGTGGAGAGATGGAATGAAAAATTGTTTCTCCTGTCTCCTATTTTTAGAATCAGGACTAATTATCTTTTTTTCCCCCCCCTTTAATAATTTTAGAGTTAAATTTGTGATTTGTTTATTGTGCTGTAATTTATACTAAAAACATACAAATGCCTATATGACTATGTTAGTTTTAAATGTGCAGAATTCTACTTCTTCCTGACCTATGAAGATACAATGGTTTTGAATGTAGGTTTTGGCTATATATACAGTCTAACCATGATATATATGATTTGTTCTAGTTGATTATATCTTGTTGGATCCAGCTGAGAGGAAGAGACTTTCTATTCAAAGCACCCCACGGCCTTTTCCCCGGAGAATTGTCTGTGCACCAGTCCCATGGCACAGCTCTTACAAAGAATCAAAAAGTTGGAATGAAAGCAATCTGTTCATAGTGAATTCAATCATGCCCACTTTGCAAGAGCTCTGGCTTTCTCAGTAAGATGGCTTGTTCATAGGACCTTAATGAAATGTAGCATGTTTTTATTTAATGATTTGCTTAGAGTGCATCTGCTGACTTCTCTACAGACAATCCTGGAGGAGCCACTAGATAGAAAGTGGTAAAATATGTCTGTTTTCTAAATAATTCTGGGTTTTTGAGCCTCTTAAGAATTTCAGCATAAAATGATTGTTTCCTGCAATCACTGAATGAACATGTGTTACATGATGTCAGAAGGTCATCCCCTTTGTTAAAAGGTGCTATGCCTAAATTAAGATCCAGTGCTCAAGTAAATGGTGATTTGGAATTCTCATCCTGGTTGCTGTTATGAACAAAATGAATTCTTAAAACTGAGTATCTTTCAAATGTTTGTAGTTGAATTTGCCTGGGTACACTTGAAAATTGAGATGTGTTATCTTAGGAAGATAATATGGTTATTAGTAATTCTTAGAGCTTGTTTTTGCATTTAAGAAACATTTGCAGGAATTTAAGCTTGTGTGTTATAGGCTGTGATATATTCCATGCTGCTGAAATTTCATTTCTTTCCCCATAGAGTAGTTAGGATAGCTACTTAATAATATAGAATAGAAGCAGTAGGTTTAATTCTGTATGTTCTTTAATGACTGGATAAACTAATGAATCTAGGAAAAGGAGAAGGCAATTTTAGCAAAGAATTAAGAGTTTTAAATACAGCAAGTACAACTAAAATTTATGAAACCCTTTCTGGGATAGAAAAACCCAATCAGAAATGCACTTGTTGGACAGCTTGGCGATGGAGTGATACGTATAAATGAAATTACATTTGTAGTGTTTGTAATACACTTGAGGCCTTCCTGCCTATATTTCATGGATGTTTTTTGTTTAAACAGCATTCCCTGAGGATCTCCCCTGTGTTCCCCTCCCCTAGGTACAGCCACCTGCGGTTTGTTCGCACTGCAGAGGTGCTCTGTGGCCGCCTGCCGCTGCTGCCGGCAGAGTTTGAGGCCATCGTTCGGAGGCACTGCCTGGAAGCTCGGGATATCCTTCAGCACAAGTCAGTGCCAGCTCTGGTAGCTGTAGATGAATAGAATATCTCAGGGTCTGACCTACATCAAGGCCTGTTTTTAAAACAGATCTTAGACAGAGATGACAGCAGTCCCAGCCACAAGGCTGCCAAAGCAAAGGGGGGAATAGCCCTCAGAGGAATAAACACTGGGACACTGTCAGAGCCTTTGGAACTGCAAGAGTGCTTGTGCAAGAATAAATAGTAATAAACTATGAATAAATGGAGACTGGAATTCAGAAGGTTTCTGATCATGAGATGAGTGGAGTCTGTATCTGTAAAAATGGTGATGGAAAATCTTTTTTTTTTTTAATTATGGAAATCAGTCAATTTAAGAAAGAGAATATATGAGACACATGATGGAAAGTGTTTGTATTCTGCTGCCTGAGATATGTTACAAACTTTTTTCTCATTTAATGCTAATAATTGAATATTTTTTCATAATGAATAAAACAATATAATTTACTATTGTTTTGTCTATTACTATTGATTTAAACTACTAATCATAGTGGTCCATTATAACAAGCATCCTTAGCTTTAAAACTCATGTTTTCTCTAAGTCCTGGAAGGTATAGTTTTGTTTGATATCTAATTATCAATTCTCTTCTAGCCCTTTGGATTTTACTCATTCTTTGGGTAATTTCTGAGTTTAGATTTTGTTGCAAGGAGCAAAGTAAGACTAACAAGCCTTTAAAAACTTTGTATTATTTCATTGTAGGTGGATTCCAACTTGTGCATCTATTTTTATTGATAAGAGACATATGTGGCTTCATTTTGCTCCTCAAAGGGACTCTGATTCCTCTAAGAAAGTTGAAAGCTATTTTAGCTCTGTGGCAGCTCTGATGTCATTACAATTGCGTGAGATGGTTATTAACTCTTTAGAAGATCTTCTTGCATTTTTTATGATCCACAAGGTATGTGCTTTTAGGTATATGTATAGTTTTCTGTCTTACATGGAGATAATTCATATAGCCATAAAATCTAGTGCTTTTTGAAGGCTAAAATGTCCCAAATGGCTCTTTCCTCCATAAAAAATGGCTGTATCCTTCAAAGGCTTGTCTATACTCAGTGGATTTTTTGCATGGTCAAGAACCACTGACTTGAATGATCACTTGGCAGGTTTAGGGTTACAAGTAAGAGTTGGTAGCAGATTTCAGTTCAGTCTGGAGTGAGTGTGCATTTAGCTTAGTTTAGTTTAGGTTTTTTTTGTTTAATTTTCTTGGTCTTAACCAGTTACAGTATTTCTCTGAAAGCACAGAAACAATTCCCTTTGAAGACAGAAGTGTGCACAGTCACGTGTGTAATCCTTTGCAGAGGTGATTTGTGGGTGTGGTGTCCCTGTCTATACCCAGTGAGTGCCCTATATTATTTCAAGTAATGCACAGAATTATAACAATAATCATTACACCATGGGAGTTCATACCAACTTTATGGCTACCATAAAGTTGCTTCTTTGATGAAATGAATTTTTAAAATATAGGATCACCCAGGACCTACCTTGATAAGACAAAATGAATAAATATGATGGGTTTAATGCTGCACTGCAGGGGATCCATTGAATCACTCGCTTGATGCAATTTACTGTCAGACCTTGCACTAAGCTTTGCATCTGGATGATGATTGTGTGGCTGATGTGGGGTTTAAAATTTTTTTTTTAGTTCCATCTGGTGGGTTGGTTTGAGTGGGCTCTTCTATTTGTTTTGTTTTGTTATTTTTTAACTTATTATAACACCTACATTAAGAATCTAGCCATGGATTAGGACTCCATTATTGTAAAGGCAATTTGGGGGTAGTGCACTTCTTACTGACCATGCAATAAAAGGCAATTAAAACTAGATTCTGCAATTTATTTCTGATAGATATTATAGATTACTTTTTTTTAAAATAAATTTTGTCTGTATGATAATAGTGATGGACTTCTGTTACTTAAGAGAAAAGGCAATAGGCTTAAATCCAGTTTCTTAATTCTAGCTTTTATAGATTCATTTAGGAGTCAGCACCATAGGATCTTGTTTGAAACACCAGGTCTTGTATAAATATCAGGGAAGATAATCCCATTGTTATTGTGTAGTAAGGCTATTTGGGGAGTTTGAACAGTTTAAAAATTTTTATTCCTATAGCTCACTTCCTTGTTCTGTAAATTTTTCCTTCTTTTCCCTAAGGATGGCAATGACTTTAAAGAACCATATCAAGGAATGCAGTTCTTCCTATCTCAGATACTCATAGTCAAGCTCCGTGTGAAAGAGCCTGATATTGTCTTTGAGCCACCTTTGGGAGCATGTTGGGATTTAATCAGCCATTGCTTCCAGAAGATCCTGCAGAGTGCTGAGGAACTCCCAAAGGTGCTGGATAAGTTATAGCTGCATACAAAATACAATATTAATAACAACTATCTATAATATAAAAAGTTATGAATGAGGCTGCAGACTGACAAATAGAAGATAAAGATGAGGATTGTGAATCATGAACTGTGCAAGCTCTTTGGTTATAGAAGATATTTTTCAGATTCAAGTTACATTGAATGCACTGGTTTGATTTTCATATAGTTTTCACTCTATGAGTAACCAAGTGTTAATTATGGATCAGA
Source organism: Molothrus aeneus (assembly GCF_037042795.1). Lineage (NCBI taxonomy): Eukaryota > Metazoa > Chordata > Aves > Passeriformes > Icteridae > Molothrus > Molothrus aeneus. Next base: position 9,068,048 of record NC_089661.1, on the reverse strand, counting down.
GCATTTTCACGTTGCACTATTTTTACCAAACAGTGATTCTTTTAATGTGGTAGGGGAATGGGTAGTAGAATACTTTTTAAAATTTATTTTGCTATTCTGTGTCTTGTTACAGTATTTGTATTGATTTCCTTTAGGTAGAGAAAATTCTATTTCCAGAATTACGAAGAGGTGATCTCACTCTTAATACAGTCAAACCACAAGAGTCATTATTTTTACAATATATAAACAAACTTGAAAAGATCTTTGAAAGCAACATAGTTGGTCCACAGAAGTAAGTTTTGGCTGGTAACTCCATTGCCCTTCCAAACCCTCAATTTCATAGCACTGTCTATTTGACTAAATAGAAAGTTTGAGTGTATTTTATGTTTCTTTCTATAGAGAAACTTTGCATGAGAAACTTATGTTTGTTTTTGTGGTCTTCTGTGTTTAAGGTATTTAAATGTGTACAAGAAGTACAGCAATCTTTTGAACAACAAATCACGGCAAGATGTCTCAAAATTTTTGGAAAAAGTTCCTTCTTTAGATGCTTTAACTGAGGTAATGTGTTCCTGACAAGTGCAGCATGTCCATACAGCTGCTAAAACATCACACACGACTTCCTAACTTATTGCCTCAAGAACAAATCACTTATTTTACCCTTGAGAATACTAGGGAGTGTTCAATTTACATAGCCCCTTACTTTAGGGCTGCTGTGCAAGTGTAGGAGGAGGTTTCTTTATAACCTTCTTCTGTCAGTTTTGTTGTTCCTTCTTAGCAGAAAGGCTGCCCAGAGTATTTGGCCCATCTGCAGCTTGCTTGTCTTTTAAATGTCTTGTCCTCAGTCTGTTCTTCCCTTTGCATCTCTGAGTTAGTATATGGCTAAATACTTCCCTAGGCAGCTTGGGGTCTTCCCTACTATGGCAAATTACTGTGCAAAGCTTTCAGCCCTGCAATCTGTGGATAAGAGCAGGTCTCTGGAAAGATAAAAATGACTTTTCCTTCTTCTGTTTAGAGTAAATGATCCAGATTTTTCAGCTATAGACTTTCCGGAAAAATAACAGATTTATTATATTCTGTTCTTAGAAGATTGACAGCTTCACAAAACTGAAAGGAGAGATTGCTTCTATGGATATCACTGTTCCTCTGGCCATGTTCTGTCTGGATGCTCTACAGCTGAATGAGGAACTCTGCAATCGGACCCAGAATCTCAAAGACACATTGATTGAATTTGAAGTGATGGAAAACAGGCAGTTAAATCAAAGGTACCTGTTTGCATGGATGGTTCTTGGTGTCTGCCTGCATTGCTGCTGTATAGCTGTGGATGAGATACCTTTACTCATCTGCTGGGTTTTTTAGTGCTGACCAGACAAGTGCAAGATGGGCAGCCTGGCTAAACAGGGAACTTTGGATAGAACTCACAGGGAAAAAAAAAAGTTCAATGTATGAAGAAATCTAATTTTTTTTTTTCAAAGACAAAATCATTTTACTAGATCTTGCCTCTCTCTTCATTTACAATCCCAGTGATATGTCTGTTCTCTTTTTTGTTGAAGGATTTGTGATGACTTTAACTTTATTGCAAAGAGAATGAGTGAGGTGCCTCAGAGCACTGAACAGCTAGTGGAATGTGAAGCATTCTTAAAGAAATCCAGTGATGTTACTGTTGTTAAACTGAGAAAGGATCTCGAAAAAGCAGCACAAAGGCTGCAAATCCTCATGGACTATGCTGATCTCTCTGGTATGTCTAACTACAGAATATAAAATTTCCATATGAGAATATTTATATATAAATAATGGACTTTGCATGCATGCCTAAATATCGCATCTTCTAGGGTGCTAATGGAAAGTTCCAAAAGAGATAGAAAGGAAATAAAAAGAATTCAGTAGAGGCCAAAATGTACCAGTGCAGGTAGAGGAATAGCACACAGCACAGACAGAGCTTTTTAACCTGTTTTAGGTATTATCAGGTCAATGTTATGTAATCTGGCCAAATGATGTTACACCTCTGTGTTCTTAAATAAAAATTCTCCACATAAAAGCCATCCATAAAGCCATGTGCCAAAGGCTCTATGACAGGATGTAGAAAGTGTGAGAACTTGCATCCCTGCAGCTGAGGATTAGATCAGAATAGGCCTTTAGTTGCTTTGGTGTCATGGTTTGCTGTTTTTAGTTAACATGAAGGCTGTTCTCTAAGTCTGAAGATACATCTGGAGATGTTACTTTTAGTTTGTGCTTTTATCCAAAGCAAAAATGTAATTCACAGATGCAGTTTGTTATTTGCTGCACCTAAAAAGGGAGAGTAGTTAAATGAATGCAAACCTATTTTACTGTCAGGACAATACTGTTTCCTTAAGCAGAATACACTCTTGGATCAGACAATGATAGAAATAACAAGGATATGTCATGTTTATTAGACTTCATTTGTGATGAAGATTAGGATGCCTATGGAAGCCAGGATAATTTTCCATTACATTTTGGACTGGAGTGTTTGCAATTCAGTATTTCATAATTACATTTTCTCTGTAGCTGGGTTTATAAACATGTGTCCTACATTAGTTATAATGACCTAAATGCACTGAGCAAACAGACAAATATGAAGATGGAGATGTGTGCTCATCTTGTAGTTGTGATGCTCTAGCTTTTGTGAATAATTCAGCATTTACAGATTGAGGACTAGAAATGGTTTAAACATTTATTCAACTTACATAGGTATAATATACATTTAGTTAGGAGTGGTCTCTCTGTGGGTAGTTGAATGGAATTGATGTTCTGGAATAGCTGGTCCTACTAACTGTCTCTGCCTAGCTAACATCTTATTTAGGTAATTTCACATTCTTAACTTCATTTTACAGTTTTTCTGTCAATCAGCCTTGTTTTAGGGAAGAGTTTCTTTGCAGTAAAGATCCAGCCACTAGTTTCTTTGCTTATTCCTAAACACAGTTTAACTATTTTGCTTGTTAGTAGCCATTCTATTATATAATAACCATTCTATTAAATCATTGGTTAAAAGGTATTTTCTTAAAGGTGACTATATTTTTTATTTTAGATGAGGACATAAACCTGAACAGCACAGTTTTCCTTTGGCTTGATGACATAAAGAAAATATTTGAAAACAGTAAAAATATGTTGACTGACAGGAGGATTGAGGTGGAGAGGGCATTGTTTGAAAGGTATGGTGTTAAGTAATTTTTTTTCACTGGATATTTTTAAAGAAAAGAAAAATCTCAGTATGAGTAGAAGGGAGATAATTTCAAAGAAGGAAAACTTAGAAGGAACCGGATTGGTCCAGAATATTCATAATTTTATGTTGTTATATTGATTAGTACAGCAGTACACATAGTTTTGTTACATTGTTTTCACTCTTCCTTTATTTTCTCCAGGTAGTAGAGGTGGCAAATGTAAGTAAAGCAAATCAATTGTGAGGGTTGAAAATGAGCCTTGAATTCTAATCCTGTGAACTGCATAGTATTGATATAAGTGATTACTGAGCTTTCACTGGCATCTGTGTTTTCACTGTCTTGAATCAGATTTCATGTGACAGTGCCTGTTGTAATTAATAAAATAAATGGAGCCTGAAAAGGAATGAAACACAACATCATATTACCTTAGCTATCTTTATCTTAGGTGTTCTCGGTTTAAGGAAACTCTTGAAGTTTATAATAAAGAATTAGAAAGCTTCAAAAAGCGGGGAGATATCGTGACTGCAGAAGAATTGAGGAAGAATACTGAGAAGTTGGAAAAGTTAAATAAGAATATAGCTGATGCTCTAGCAGAATTTGAGGTTAGTGTTTATTAATCGAGTATGGAGTGGGTTACAATGTGCTGGATGAGCAAAAGTTTTGTTCCTGCCCTGATTTTTTTTTCAGTGTTCTGGCCATTTTTGTTAAGATGGCTTTAAAATTTCCAAATTCACCAAGATGTGGCAAATATCTTTATGTGCCTATACGCTGGTTTGTCCCAACCACTGAGTTGAAGAGCAAATTTTGGGAAAAAAATATTTCAGGGATTTTTAAAAATTGAAATAATGAATTTCAGTGTTTCCAAGCAGTCAGTAGTACCAAGATGCTATCCAGAGAAAACAGTTCTTCTGGCAGTGTTGGCAAGAGGCAGAATGTAAGGGAGCTGGCATTTTTCCTGAATCATGGTTTGTGCACTGGAGCTGTGTTTTCAGTCCCTCTGCTTGTTCTCTAATTAAACCCAAATGTATTTCAACTGTTTGTATAATTTCCATTTAATGCTGATAGGCAATAAATATACATTTTAACACATAAGATGAATTTCAAATGCCAAAAAACAAACTGAAGACCAAGATTTCTAGATTTTATTCAGGGCTCTCTATCCAATTTACTGTATCATCCTGAGTTGAACAGTTTGTCTCAGCTGTGACTCTACTGGGAAATTAGAAGGGTTGTCTTTGAGAGATCTCACCGGCATTGTGAGGCTTAATTAATCTTCTAAATCACTGTGAGAGAATGAAATTTCTCCATATATGGAGCCATAAGGGTCAAGATTTTAATTAATTCACACTCAAAAGAAAAAAATGGAACCAATTAATTGAGTTTAGAATTTAAATAAACTGGTAGTCCTACACATCAACACTATTAATCTGATTTAAATGCATCTAGTATATTTAATTAGTGTGAGCTTACAGCATGGATATGCTGTTATAGGTAGATCAGAACAACTGATTAAACCCAAGTTTCTTAATACATGATTGCAATGAGAGGTATATCCACACAATTTAAATGACATGACAATTAGCTCAGTCAATATATGAATTTAAATACTATCTTGGAATATGAATCTTTATGTTTTTTCTGCCTGCAGCTCATATTGAATGATTACAAGTTTTATGAAAGGCCTGTTGGCATTATAAAAGCACAGACTCTGCACTCAATCTGAATTCAGTGTCTACATTTCAGACAGCATTTCTCTGTTCTTCACCTTCCTTTTTAAAATACCTAATACTTTTACCTAAAATACCTAATACCTTCACCTAATACTTTTTAAAAATCTAAATATTTGCACATTGATTTTTACTGTAAAATCTTTTGGATGAAGACAATGTCTTACCATTAATAAATACAGCAATTAACACCTGTTTTGGTGGGAGCTCTGAGATAATTCTGTAAAAGAAAAAAACCTAATCACAAGTTTTAAACAAATCCTAAAAGCCTCTCTAGCTGAGGGGCTTACATTTAGATTTCACTGTTGATTGGAAACTTGTGAGCTTTGTTTTGTTTTTACTGAATTCCATGGTACATTATCTTATTCTAAAATGGATTTGGATTTTAAAATTTATTTGAGTTGTAAGATACCCTCAAATACTGAGTGAACTATTTGACTTGATCCTAGAAGGGTTTAGATTGGAAAATACCTCTATGATTATGTGAAAGGACCAGGGGAATTTTCAAGAGCACTGTTACTTTATGCACCTAAAATCCACAGGCCTATACCAACAGATCTGTGATATGTCAAATAATTGTGTATTGTCTGTGCAGAAGTTTAAACAACAATAGGAATTTTTGATGGGAATAATACACTTTTCTTTTTCCCCCTAAAGGGTATTAATTATGAAGAAGATTTGCTTGGGCAGGAGAAGAGTCAATTTCCTCTCTTGCAATCTATAATTACAACCAAAGAACCTTTTGAGCAGCTTTGGGTAACAGCATATGCTTTCCATATCAAATCTGAGGAATGGATGAATGGTAAGGCTTTGATGTTCATTTGAAGAAACATGTTATTTGCAGTTGGTTAAGTAGAAGCTGAGAGGGTTAATTAGAAAATAATTTTAAGGAATAAATGCTGTTAAGCAGTGTGAAATAGAGTTACTGACTTGGATTTTGCATTAAGATAAATTTTTGTAACACAGTTGATTTCCAGTTAGAGGACAATGATGAAAAGTAGCTGTAATTAAACCACCCTGGGAATCTCCTTGTGCTGAAGTGCCTGCTGTGCTTTTTTTATGCTGCTGTATTCAGGACCTCTTCTGCAATTGAACGCTGATGAAGTTACTGAAGAGATTGGAAATATGTGGAGGACCATGTACAAGCTCTGTAAGAGCTTCCCAGATGTGCCTGTGCCCAGGCGCATGGCAGAATCCATGAAATTCAAGCTTGATAAATTTAAACAGCATCTTCCTGTCCTGTCCATTGTCTGCAATCGTGGAATGAAGGAGAGACACTGGGAGCAGGTACTTTAAACTCTGCTTTAGCAGTGGAAATATTCTTCCATAGAAACTGTCAGTCCAATATCTTTGATCCTGTGACATGATAGATCCAGTTTTGAAATTTGTAACGTCATAGGCAGAAGCTTCTTTAAATTAATAATTTATGCTAGAAAAGCAAATTAGGGTGTTGGACTAATACTTGGTTGGAATTTTTTTCTTGCTGTTTAAAAGTATTTCACAAAAAGGCATCTTGATAATAGACTTATTTCTTACTTTATTTTCAGATTGGTAAAATTGTAGGATGTGAGATCAAACCGGATGAAAACACTAACCTTAAATACATGTTGGACTGTGGACTCTCAAAATTTATTGAAGAGTAAGAAGTTTAATCTAGTCTCATTTTTTAGACATTGTATTTCATAGCTCAGATACCAAATATTAGTTCTTTTGGAGTTTTGTGTGCTGTTAGAACATGCTGTAAAATCAGCTATATTTACCAAGGTGTGAACTGTCAGTTGTTCCTGTAGCACAGAGCATTAAAAATCCAGTCAGGTTCCTAAATCACTTAATTTTCTCATTCAGAATTTTCTGTCTGTATTTGTCTTACAATTAATGTCAATAACTCTAGCTTGGTTAAGCTGAAAGTGGAAAAATATTTCTTGAAGAAAGAGTCTATGATATTATTAAGAAATTATTAGGAAAGGTAGTCTGATATGCAGCTCTACCTACAACTGCTTTTTTTTTTTTGCTCTTCGGCTATGTTACAAAACCATTTCAAATGTATGTTTCATTTCAATTTAGAATAGAACCTGTTGGAGCAGCTGCCAGTAAGGAGTATTCCTTAGAGAAATCAATAGAGAAAATGAAATCGGAGTGGGTCAACGTGCACTTTGGTTTGGCCAAGTACAGGGATACTGTAAGTAAACACTAAATCAATATATATATCTGAAAATAATCACTTTGATTTTGAATACCAATTGAGAAATATTAGAGGGATGTTGCTGCTGATTCATTGTGGCCCAATGGAAAGTTGTATCTTAGCCCACAGCTGAGCAAATGTCTCCATTGTTATAACTCCTTTTATGTGGACTTAAGTATCTGAAGAGTTTGTGATCTCACATGTTCATTCTAATAAATCTGTGAGCCTGAGGACTTCCCCAGTATTGTATGGAAAGCTGGACAGTAGCAAAATTTTAACTTGCCCAGAAGAAAGAAGAGTCACAGTGCTTAAAAGATTAAGTCAGAAGGCACCAGCTTCCTATCACAAAACAATCTCTGTCTGGACCTTTGGAACAGAGGTGTACAGAAGAGATTCCATTTGATATCTTCACATGACAGAGTAGGGGGAAGCAGAATGAGTGGTAAAATACAGTGACTGCCATCTGACTTGCCAAAATGTGATGTGTTCACAGGACACCAACATCCTGTCAGCAGTGGATGACATCCAGCTTTTGTTGGATGATCACATTGTCAAGACTCAGACAGTGTGTGGCTCCCCCTTCATCAAACCAATAGAAGCTGAATGTCTGGTAAGGAAAAGCCAGTTTGACTGAGCTTGCATGTTTCATAATAAGTTTCCTCAAGTGCTTCAGGGTATTTTGACATGATAAAAGACATTTGACAGTTATTAACTAAGAACACATATTCATATTTTTTGATTTTTTTCTTGTCGTAATTTTGCTTAACTACTAAATGTTTTCGTTGCAGGCTTGGAAAGATAAGCTGTGTTTAATGCAAGATATTATAGATAGCTGGTTAAAATGTCAGGCAACATGGTTGTATTTGGAACCAATTTTTAGTTCAGAAGACATTATAGCTCAAATGCCTGAAGAGGGCAGAAAGTTTAAGATTGTGGATTCATACTGGAAAAACATTATGACAGAAGTGGTAAGTGCTAGCATTTCATGAATTGTGCATTTTTTATGCACACCTGGTAACATCATTATTAATATCATGTGCATACACTGTTCTTTTCTGCAGTTGGGTATTTGTATTGATGGAGTGAAAAATCCTTTACTAAAGTCCAACCAATTCTAGTCTTGCAGTAAAATTGTGGATTGCATCTCATTATTGCATTGAGATTTCTGTAAAGGCTGGGTGTTGAAGAGTGAATCATAGTTCAAGGAAAATGAATTCTAAATGTTTTAGCTTTCTTATGGCTAAATGGTCAGAATTAGGTAGAAAGATGAATGGTTTGTGCTTTCAGGATCTGGTTATGGCTTCACTGAGAAGGTACAAAGCTTTGTCTGGATACAGTGAGAGTTTGCATTAGACTTATAGGGTGTACACACTTTTGGAGCAACTAAATGGATTTTTTTGCATGTGATTGTTCTCTAATATATGACAGCATGGTTATTAAAAAATTTAGTGAATATGGACTGTCACAGTAATGTGTCAGGTTAAGATAATGGGAATAGGAAGTGCAATTTGGTAACCTGTTCAATTCCTGTAAATAAGAAGTTGAGTAAGAGGCCAGACAGTGGTGGTGTAAGCTGAGATGTTTGTCAAAAACTCTGGGAGTGTGTGGTTGTATGGTAAAGGTGTTGAAATAATCAGTGTAGCTAAGTAGGAGTTGAGACCTGTCCAACAGCTCAGACTCTCAGAATGATGAGGCTGTACTGAACTAGAGCCCCCTGAAGAGGAGTGTTACCAGAAAGAGAGGACAGGAAATAATTGTCATGTACTGTGTCTCTGATAAAACTTAGTTGTGAGTGGAAAACAATGTAGCAAGCACAAGACACAGGAGCAAGAGCCAAAGATCTTATTTGTTGATATTTCCTTCATTAATGTCTATGAATTTCAAGTTGGTAAAATTGACAGTCTGAAAAGCAAAACTATCCAATAATGCAAATGTATTTAATACCATGGAAGCACACTATAGAGAAGAATTACAGCATTTTAGCCTCCTGCAGTATATATGATTGATGCTGACAATTTTAATGTAAAACTTATTGCAATCTTTAGCAGTTTCTGCTATGTGTTTGTTTTTATAAAGGTGAAAGACACAAAGGTACTTGTAGCAACTGAACAACCCAAGATGTTAGACAGACTTCAGGAAGCAAATACTCTCTTAGAGGACATTCAAAAGGGGCTGAATACTTACCTGGAGTCGAAAAGATTATTTTTCCCAAGGTAAATTAATGAAACAGGCCCAAGTTAGAAACGAGAAGCTGTAAGCTCTTTCAAACCATTTCTACTGAACTTAAAAGTCTCATTTTATAAACATATGTGGGACACAGTCACATGCAGCAAAAAATGAAAAGCTGTTCTCATCTCTAGACATAACTCATTTTCCTCAGTTGTGAAATGCCAGAACAGGTGGGGATGGGGAGGCACAATCTTTCTATCACAATGTACACTTGGATTAGAAAGGCATTATTACCTACAGGGTATTTTTGAAGATGCCTTCCCATGGCTGATATGCAATTATGTCCCTGCCCCACCCTCTTTAGAGGTGTGTGATGTGTGGGAGTTGTTCATGATCACGAGGAGCAGGATTCAGGGTTTTAACAGGGTACTTAATGGCTGGCTGGAGCCATCTGGTCTTCTCTCCCTGAGTTTGAGAACCCTTATTCTACCTTTGCATTGAAATTCTGAAAAAACAGATGTGTGATGAGTTTTATAATGTTAAAAATTGCTTAAGGAAAGGGATTTGAGATAATAATTTCCTCTCTGATACACTAGTATCTTAAGCATCAATAAAACCCATTGTATGAATAGATTATTAATGGAAATTTTCATGATTGGAAAGTAATTGTATTTTTCTGGCAGATTCTTTTTCCTGTCTAATGATGAGCTACTTGAAATACTGTCTGAGACAAAGGATCCACTTCGAGTACAGCCACATCTAAAGAAGTGTTTTGAAGGAATTGCTAAACTGGAGTTCACAGAAGATCTGGAGATCATAGGCATGATCAGTTCAGAGAAAGAAATAGTTCCTTTCATAGATAAAATCTATCCAGTGAGAGCAAATGTAAATGTTTTTTTTTTAATTTTACTATATGAAATTAGATTAATACATAATACATTGCATAAAGTGCATGTTTTTGAGGGAATTAGGTTTAAACCATTTGGGATCACATGATGAAAGGAGTTTAGGAAGTGAGAGTGCAGACTGGTATTCTAGAATAAAAAGGATTTCCTACAAAAAGGAGTAAGACATACCAGTTTTGCAGTAAATTCCTCTGAAAGGTGGGGCATGTTGTGAGTTACAGACACTCGTTTCCCTTAATCCTGTAGGAACAAAGCATGCCCTGGCTTAAAATGAGCAGGCTTAGCTGGTGGTGCAATCTGTGTTTTTTGTTTAAGCTTATATAAAACATATCCAGCTGTTTCTTTACTGGGTTGTCTTTATTTACCTGCCTTGAGGCTGTAAACTACAGTATTACCAGTCATATTTTGCGTAATTTCAGCCTTTATTTCTTTTATATACAACACCCAGATCTGAAAAAAGCATATTTAAGCCTAACACATTTCAAGTAATTTGTCATTGAAGAAGAATACAGTCAGGAAATGTGTATTAAATCTTAACTGTTTTTCTTTCTTGAAGGGCATGGTAGAAAAATGGCTTCTGCAAGTAGAAGAAATGATGTTGGCCAGTGTCAGACAAGTTCTTCAAGATGGCATAAAAGGATATAGCCAGGTAATTGTTCCTAAACTATGGTATGATTTAGATTTTACAAACAAATATAGATTAATGGATTGCTCAAATTCTTAACCAAGGAAGCATGTTTGAAGCTAAGTGGAATCCAGCTCTTCCTGTTCAATAGTACCAATTTGAAGTTTTAGTCCTGTAGTTTCAGGAAAAAAAAGTATTAAAGCCTAAGATGCTGCTCTCATTTATTTACAACATGAGACAAAAGACATTTGAGGAAAGTAATTTTTCTCAGTGCCATAATCTAATGTGTTTATATGACTTCTTGTGTCTGAAATGGATCTTTTGGTTTAAGGTTCCTCGGAAAGAGTGGGTACTTCAGTGGCCTGGACAGGCAGTTATTTGTGTTTCATCCATTTACTGGACAGAAGAAGTGTCTGAGGCTATAAGGAAAAAAGCTTTACAAGTAAGATTTTCTTCTAATTTTCTATTTCTAGGCACTAAACTCTGATTAATTAATTAAGAGCTCCTTCTAGCAAGGAAGATCCTCAACAAATATTGCAATTTACTCATGCAGTGCTTTATTTTGTTTTTCCTTTTGCATTGGGTCTTAGCAGAGGTTTTTTCCCATTTACTTTGGTGTGTATCAGGAGAAATCCTACTGAAGGAAATTGTATTACTTCATTTATGAGTGATACTGGTGTTAATTAAAGTACCAAACAAAAAGTGACAGGCCATTGTTAAACACTATGTATTTTTATTTCTAATTCCTGTCTCTACATGGGAAGCCTCAGAGAAACAGGCAGGCAGAAATCTCTCTTTACAGGTGGGTGCAGTTATTTCAGACAATCACAGAATCAGTGAGGTTGGAAAAGACCTCTGAGCCCATTGAGTCCAATCCATGACCCAACACCACCTTGTCAACCAGACCCTGGCACTGATTCCATGTCCAGTCTCCTTAAACACCTCCAGGGACAGTGACTCCATCACCTCCCTGGGCAGCCCCTTCCAAGGTCTAATCACTCTTTCTGTGCAGAAATTCTTCCTAATATTCAATCTAAACTTCCCCTGGCACAGCTTAAGCCTATGTGTCCTTGTCCTGTCGCTTGTTACCTGGGAGCCCAGCCCTCACCTGGCTCCAGCCTCCTTTCAGGGAGTTGTAGGAAGGGATAAGCTCACCACTGATTTCTCTGGTTATTGCTTGACTCTCCTGATGAGGAAGGTGCAGCAGCCAAATTTTTTTATTTCATGCAAGAAACTTTTCTTATGTGTTCATAGTGCCTCTGTCACTACAGCAGTTTTAACTATCACTTCACTGGGGCTTTACTCAAACACATGCTCAAGCAGTGGAAATAATTTCTGTTTAATTCAATGGGCTTTTCTGTGATCCTGTTTAAGCTGGGTGGATAAGGATTTATTTGGAGATTAAGTCTGTCAGCAGAATGTTTGGGCTGCTTTTTAAATGTTGAAATAGAAAAGGATTAATAAACTTTATATCAAATACTACATTTTAATAATGCCTTTTTATTTTTGTATCCTTACTGAATAGCTTAGCTTTAACTTGCCTGCATTGTTTAGAAGATCTTATTCAATATATCCAGACAGAACTAAAATGTTTATTACTTTCAGAGAAAATATCCTGAATAATCCATAGCTGAAGAAAAATGAGAAGGAAATACAGAACAGTGAATCACAGAATATAAGGGACCTCTGGACATTGTGTAGTCCAACACCAGTTTAAAGTAGAGCCAACTAAACCCTGTTGCTAATGGACTTGGTCCCATATGCCCATCCTTTCTTGTGTGGGGGAAGCTAAACAGAGAATATCTGCTCCTACCCTTCTGTAGAGTTTTGTCACTTCCATTGGGAAGAAAGATAAGCCTTCTGCTTATAAGCCTTCTTTCAGGCCATAAATATTTTTGAAGTGTTCATATTAAAATAAAATGCCAGTATACCAAAGAGAATTCAAAGTGTTTGTGTGGCGCCCAGACTACCATTAATATGTTTTGTCAGAGGGGCTGTCTCCAATGATTGTACCCACAGGAGCTTAGGAACTGCTGGCTCCAGCATCCCATAAATGGCTGTGTTTGTTTCTGTGGCAGGATTTCTTGGAGAAGAGCAATGTCCAGATCAAGGACATCGTTGAGTTGGTGAGAGGAAAGCTGTCCAGCGGAGCCCGGCTGACCCTGGGGGCTCTCATTGTCATTGATGTGCATGGTAATGTGCAGCTGCTGCTCCCCTGGGGCAGCTGGGCCAGTGCTGCTGGCAGTACCTGGGTGGACTGCTGGAGAGAGGCACATAAAATGCTTTCTCCAACTTGAATCAGCCTTTACAGAGTTATTGCTAAGCTCTTTGTGCAAATGAGGATTGTTCAGTACTGCACAAGGGTCTCCCATCTACTTAGAACAGACACTGGAATTTAGTTACAATTAAACTGATTCCCTATTGAAAACAATTGCAAATTCCTCTCTAACATGAAAACCAGCCTCTAAATGTTGAATTACTCTTACATAGCTCTAAGTAAATGTTACTTTACTTATAAGTTAAGTAAACTACTCAGCAGCAGAGTCTAGATTTTTTAAACAATCTGTGTCCTACTCTGCAGCTCGTGATGTGGTCTCAAAATTGGTTGAAGACAAAGTCACAGATCTGAATGACTTCCAGTGGATTTCTCAGCTGAGATACTACTGGACAGAGAATGATGTGACAGTGAGAATGATCACAACAGAGATGAAATATGGTTATGAGTACCTGGGCAATTCACAACGCCTGGTTATAACCCCACTGACAGATCGATGTTACAGGTGAGGACATACTGTCTGTGAATAATGCTTTCTCTTTCTGGATTGATCTGTGTTTACTTTCATTTGTTCTAGTTAATAATAGGAGGAACCTCAGCAGCTAACATTTTCTTGTAGATATTGCCCTAATATGGTGAAAATATTTACAATGTATAGCCTTCTACACCAGTAGAGTAATAGATTCTAGGGTATCCAAGAAGGTGCTTCTGAAAAGAAGTGGGAGCACATGGTATTGGAACTGCAAAGAATTCTACAGTAGCACTGGTCAATTAATTTATCTGAAGTAAGGCACACAGTTTGGGTATGCCTGCCAGTAAGATAAATGAGATAATTAAAAAGCCCTTCACAGATACTCGAGTGCAGTTAGCTTCCTGTTCCTCCACTGGCTTGCAAGAGATTGTAATGGAAATACTTCAGTCCTCAAGGTTAAAATATTCAAAGGGATTTCATATTTCACTTCTGGTGAGCCCTCAAGACATGAGTCAAAGCCCTTGAATGAGGGTTTTGTAAAATAATCAGATCTCTCCAGTATTAACAGAGATCTTATTTTAGTAGGATGTTCACTTGAAAAGCAATGTGATTCCCAGGTTTTTATAACAACCTTTATGCTTTCTCATCCATTTCTAAAGATTGGCTGAATTTATAAAGCCAGCTTCAAGCTCTTGCCAGTTCAAGTGTGTGCTTTTGCAGACTCTACCATTTTGCTCATGGCACTGTTCATTTGCTTGTGTAATTGAGGGTATACAAGGAGGATGCATGTAATAAAAGCTTTGACATTCCTTTTAGGCCAAGTGGCCAAATGTGGCTTTCCACAATTAAGAATCACTTATAAGACAATACTGGGTTTTTAGGGCAAGCTGTGGAGTCCGTAGAGAAACAAGTGAATTGTTTTCAGGAGAGTCTGTATAGGAAAGTACATGTCAATCCATTCAGAAATAATCTGATATTAAAGATTGCTATTTCTAATGCCTGTGTTCTTAATCATGTAGGACATTAATGGGTGCCTTGAAATTAAGTCTTGGTGGTGCTCCAGAAGGGCCTGCTGGGACTGGCAAAACAGAAACAACAAAAGATCTAGCAAAAGCTATAGCTAAGCAGGTACCAAAACTCCCTTTTTTTACTTTCCACTGTTTCCCTTTAGATATGTAGATATTAAAATGCCATTCTTAAGCAAGTGCTGCATATTTTGTAGTTATTCATTTACAGTTGGACTCAAACATCTTAAAGGTTCTTCCCAGCCTAACGATTCTGTGATTCTGTTCTTTATTCATGGGAATAGTTGGTAACAAACTCACATTTAGGACTGTGTCTATTTGGCATCCTGGTTTTCTAATCCAAAATTAGCAACAATAATCCCTTCCCATTTTATATGCTAAGAATTTTATGGAGGTAATACTTTTGTGGTAATACTGAGAAATGTTCTCTGTGTTTTTGTTGTAGTGTGTTGTCTTTAACTGCTCCGATGGCCTCGATTACAAGGCAATGGGCAAGTTCTTTAAGGGGCTGGCACAAGCTGGAGCATGGGCCTGCTTTGATGAGTTCAATAGAATTGAGGTAATGTTTTAACTCAAATAAAATGAGAAAGCTTCAATTTAAGACACAAGAAGTTTTAGATTTAGACATGACAGCATTATTGCCAATTTTCTGCTTTTACTTGTGGTGAGGCCTCTCTGTTTTGGTAATTAGTGACACAGAAATAGGCACTCTGCTGCCTGCTCTAGAAGCACATGCCTATCTGTTGTGTTCTGGGTCAATTTAGCTGAAAAAAAAAAGTTCCTTTACAGTTTTTTCTTTTGTATGTGCCACTTCTTTGTTGGGAAAGAAATGTTCTTGTCCTCTCCTTGAGAAATCAAGCTACAGGTGTGGAGTTGCATTTGTCTATGTTCAGCATAGGACAGACAAATTCCAGTGGAGGGATTCCTGTAATGACCAGAGCTGAGTGTCACTAACTGAGTGACCTGATTATCAAGCTGTGTAAACTGACACATCTAATTCTCCCCTTGATCTTACTCTGGTCTTTTTGGTTTTGTTTAATTAGATCACTGATGACTGTGAGGATGTTTTATCATTACTTTGATGAAATTCCATTTAAGGACATACTAGTAAATGTGGACATTTTATCAAATTCTATTTTGTATGTATTAGTATCTTTAACTCTTTAATTTTTCTGGTTTTCAGCTGCAGCTTGTTTTCTAGTGAATTCAAGCGTTAGCATTTCTTTTCCAATATTCTGTTACCTTGATACTTTAAAACAATCAGCAAGCTTTACCTATTATTTACCCTCAATTTTGGGCATTGAGTGAATCAGTTTTTCTGGCCTAAGCTGAAGGGAAAGTGCTTTTAGAGGCCTCCAGAGGGAGTTCCTGTCCAACTAACTTAGATGTCTACATTCAGGCTCGTGGTATTTCCCTGAGGAGGCTTTTAGAAGCCTCTGTTGATCAGTCTCTGTTAGTCGAGTAGAGAATAGTGGCACTAACTTGCAGAGGATCCCTTCCATAGACAGCTAATACACAGACTCAGGGTGATTTTTCCCTGGAGAAATGCGAATAAAGACATCAAAATATGTAAAAAAATATTTTATATTGGTTCTCCAAGTGTCTTATGTTTTCTAATCTGTTCTTTCTGTATTAGGTTGAAGTATTATCTGTAGTTGCCCAGCAGATACTTAGCATCCAGCAAGCTATAATTCGCAAACTCAAAAAATTCATCTTTGAAGGGACAGAGATCTCTCTTAACCCCACATGTGCTGTCTTTATTACCATGAATCCTGGCTATGCTGGACGGGCAGAGTTGCCTGATAATCTGAAGGTAATCTGAAATCCTGATTTCTGGTAGAAATTAAACTGAATTTGTGACTTCTTGTCAATAATAATAATAATAATAATAATAATAATAATAATAATAATAATAATAAATCAATTGAATAATAAACTGATGTCTAATGGTTGCTTAGCTTAAGGAAGGAAAACGCCATCACTGTGAACATCCCCTTCCTTGCTACTTCTGCTGACCATGACCCCATGAGCTCTGGAATATCCCTTGGCTCAGCTGTCCTGGCTGTGTCCCCTCCCAGCTCCTCGTGCACCCCCATTCTCCTGGCTGGTGTGGGGTGAGGAGCAGAAAAGGCATTTTCTCTGTGTGAGCTCTGGTCTGCAATAACAAAAACATCCCTGAATTATCAACGCTGTTTCCAGCACAAATCCAAAACACAGCCTCAGGCCAGCTACTGTGAAACAATTTAACTCTAGCCCAGCCAAAACTAGCCCAACTGATAACCCCTTCAAGTGTATCCTGCTGTGCTTTTCACGAAGCTTTAGTAAACAGTTAGGGTTGTACAAAATACACAGAAGAAAGCTCTCAGACTAATCATATTGATGGCAGTTTACAGCTTTCACTGTGCTCTCTCTAATTGAAAATTCTCTGGGTTTACAATAGTTTGGTGATCCAAATCCCAATTTAAATTTATTATAACTTTGTGAGTTGCTGAGACATTATGGAGAGACTGGTATGGTCCTGGTTCTTTTTCTGACATTGCCACAATTCTTTGAATGATCTTTTACAAAGCATTAGCCACACCATGTGCTGGATGGTCTGTTAGGAAAGTGAGATGAATGTCACCTCTCTTTTCCTCTCTTTAGTTCTTTAGAATTGACTCTTTCTAAGCATTTGTTACTGCAGTGCTTAGCACAGACCTCTTGAACCTCTTGATAAGATCAGAATAGAATAGAACTCTAAAGCAGTCTCAGATTTCAGATGATTCATGAATTCTTTGCATTCATGAATTTTTGGAGAGATGCTATTCTTACTAAACAGGCACAATTTATTACAGTATTCCCCAGTCAAAAGTTAGTATCTTACCTTTTTCTTTGCAGGCACTGTTCCGAACAGTTGCCATGATGGTCCCAGATTATGCCTTGATTGGGGAAATTTCACTTTATTCAATGGGATTTCTGGACTCTAAGAGGTAAGACATGCTGAATTTTCTACCTTAGTTGAGTCTGATATACTTCATTCCTCTATAAGGCATATACGTGTGTTTGTGGCATATATGGAAGGCTGTCCATGTTTTGTTTCTCTAGAAAGGACTTTTTAATCTCCTGCTTTCTTGTCAATTCTCATTTTCCACCTCATTCTGCCAGATGTGCACTTCTGCACAGAATCATTTCGAAAATGTATCAAAATATCATACAGAATTCCTAGATGATGCACACATCCTGTGGCATGGCATTTTTCCACAGTCTTGCTTCCCAGGTGCTTGGGCCATCTTGTCAGCTGCTGTGTCTTAGAATCACTGCAGATACTTTGTGTATAAAGGAAGGTGAATTCTTTTCCTTGCATGGTGAGATATTTTTACCCTACATGTTATATTTTATTATCCACAGTCTTGCCCAGAAAATTGTTGCCACTTACCGTTTGTGCTCGGAGCAGTTGTCATCTCAGCACCACTATGATTATGGGATGCGTGCAGTGAAATCTGTCCTGACAGCTGCTGGGAACCTAAAACTGAAGTACCCAACTGAAAATGAAAGTGTGCTGTTGCTTCGGGCTCTGATGGATGTTAACTTGGCCAAGTTCTTGTCCCAGGATGTGCCATTGTTTCAGGTAAGGTATCAGGCCAGTGTGTTTTGGGTTTTATGATGACGAGATCTGTTATAAGAACTCAGAGAAACAGGTCATTATCTTAATTTGGAACAGTTTGATCTAGATGATGCCGTATCAGTACAGAGTTATTTTAGTCCACTGATCTAGAGGAACTCTTTGGTTTTGTTAGGATTATTTTGAAAAGCAAGCTTTCAATGGTGCCTTTAAAGTTAGCCTATAAAATGTTTATATGATATCTTGTTAAAAATAATCTTGTGCTGTTTCATTCACAAAAAAACCATTTTTTGAAGTTTGTTTTCTGACTTTGTGCTCCAAAAGAGATGTGGGTAATTAAGTTAAGGTCATTTAGAAATTTGAGTTCAGAATGAAAATGATGTTTCTCTTTGCATGCTGCTTTAATAGCAAATAAATTAAGATACAAAGCACCCAATATTGAGGACTAAAAGCTAGGGTAGAAGCATGGCCAGAGTCACTGCTCTGAAGTTTTGGAACACATACCATTCTATTTAATTACTGAAATTCTTTCAACTACTTCCACATCATTTTGTGTGATCCTGATGGGGGCAAATTTGCAAAGCAATAGCAAGGTATTTATGAAAACCTGCAGGCACAGGTTTCTCTTTCATGTGTACAGAATACTTCCATGGCTACAGTTTGCCTAGAATTTAGTTTTGTCTAGCTGAGGACATTTGGTTTTAAGCTCCTGTTATCTGTATGAATATTGTTTTACTTGGGAATTTTCTCTTTCTGTAACCTGTGTTTAAATAGTGTTCTATGCTGTCTCTCCTTAACAGGGTATCATATCTGACCTGTTTCCTGGAGTGGTTCTTCCTACACCAGACTATGACGTATTTATCAAGGCACTAACTGAAAATATTGAAAAATTGAATCTTCAACCAGTGCCATGGTTCATTGGAAAAATTATTCAGGTTTATTTTCACATACTTCTGGGGAAGAAAAGCATGAGAGCAGAAACATTCTTCATTCACTGTCTGTGTCATGGAATACACATACACTGTCTGTGTCATGAATAGCTAATAGTTTCCTTACCAATTAATGGAATTTTCAAATGGGGTATTTTTACAGAGTACAAATCATGGAATAAAAGCCCACTTTGATCATAGTGATTTTGTAATTCAGTCTGTGAAGGAGCTAACATGTGCAGCCACATTGTAGGGCTTGTGCTTCAGGATAGAAAATTAAACTGAATCTGTTACTAACAGAGGCAGTGTAGCCTAGTGAACAGAATGCTGGACTGGGAGTCAGGCTCTGTTCCTAGTTCTGTACAGTCTCCTTGAGAAGTCTTGAAAGAGGTGACCTTGCTGATGCTTCACTTCCAGCCCTGTGTTCCCACTGCCTCCCATTTACTAGTACTGGGGACCTTTTAAACAATACTTAACCTTTTTTCTTGTGCAGCCTGGTGACAGGGTAATGCCAAGGGTAAAAATGTGCGGCCTGTGCCAGGGTCATCAGTGGCCTCTCCAACAGCAGTTCAGACTTCACACCTCACACCCTGTACAGTGCTGCTGGTGCAGTTGGGGGATGACATTTAGCAAGGAGAAGGGGAGGATGCCTGGGGAAAACAGCTTCTTAAATTGTTTCAGTGAGAATTGCCATAAAAGCATGACTGCCCTCTGGTTTGGATTAAGACTTCGGTCAGCCAGCAGAGTGCAGAGATCTGGTTATGCCACATCTAAATGCAGGAGGGAGACTTCTATTTTCATTCACATAACACATAACACTTCTTTATTGCCATCTAAGGAGAGGCTCTCCTGTCCCTGGCAGGTGTATGAAATGATGCTGGTGCGCCATGGTTTCATGATTGTTGGAGATCCTATGAGTGGGAAAACCAGTTCATACAAAGTGCTGGCTGGAGCCCTGGCTGATCTGTGTGCAGGTAACATTGCCCAGCCACAAGCTTCTCATTCAGTGAAGTCAATTCTGTGACTGTTATTTTTGCTTTGCTGAGATATGCTGAGGTTGTTAATTGTCCTATACTCTCCTTTCTTGACTGCAGAATTTCTATTAATTGAACTATTTTTGTCTGGTATATTTGTCTGATAGTATTTTTCTCTACATCTACTGGAACAGTAAGCCATACTAATGTGTTTATCTTTTTCTGCATTTTTTAGGCATTTTATTTGAGCATAATACTCTTGAAAAAATTAGCTCTGATAGGATATTGTAAGTAGCTCCCATAAATATATGAAATCTGCGCTGCTCTGCTTTTTCTTTTTTTCATGTGTTTTTTTACAGCAGACTTCTTGCTTAGCTTGTACAAGTAAGGGAATTTCTTATTTACTGCTACCTAGGTGCTAGATATCTGAGTTCTTTGCTTTGAGATGGAGTAGGATCCTCATGAATCATCTTGTTCAGCTATTGAATAAAACTAACCTATCACATTCTCAAGCTCATGTATTTGCCTTTTTACACAGCGAACGCCATGGATGAGTTTGCTGTTGAGTACAAAGTTATTAATCCCAAAGCCATTACTATGGGGCAGTTGTATGGCAGTTTTGATCCTGTAAGTCACGAGTGGTCAGATGGAGTTCTTGCCAAGGCCTTCAGGGAACAAGCATCTTCTACCACAGAAGATCGCAAGTGGATTATTTTTGATGGCCCTGTGGATGCAGTTTGGATAGAGAACATGAACACTGTGCTGGATGATAATAAAAAGGTAGCCTAGTTTTTGCCCTTACCCTCATCCTTGAATAAACATATTTAATTTTAGTAGTAGCAATACTGCTACTGCATTAGTCAAAGGAGGTGTGAAATTCAGGAAAGGCTGATGTGCCTAAAAGCACTGCTTTATTTCCCCAGTTGTGTGAGTGGCTTTAGATGGTGTTAGATAATATTAATCCATTACTTCTTCCTAGAAGCCTTATCTTCCTCTTTCTTTATTGAAATGAGGCTGATCATTGAGGCTTTTTTATTGACCCTTTTAGGAAACGGAAATACATGGACTCAGTTCTGTGACTGAAAACTGAACTTGCTTAAATTACCTCGAAAATAAGTGAATTTTTAAAAAGCTGCAGGTCGTAACTGCCTTTTCTTGCAGAGTTATTTAAAGTTAGAGCATTGTTCTCTGTGCCTCTGCAAGCCTTACAGTAAGACATGGAAAAGTTGAGGCAAGGTCATAAAAATATCATGTATTGTAAGGATACAAATGAATGAATGAGGAGTGACACTAAGTGGAATGTTCAGTGATTTTATGACAGACATTGCTTTGACTGTATGATCAGCATTAACATGACTAGACCATGTTTATGTGATGTTCTTCTTCCAGTTATGCTTAATGAGTGGTGAAATAATTCAGATGAGCTCAAAAATGAGTTTAATCTTTGAGCCAGCGGACTTGGAGCAGGCATCTCCAGCAACTGTCAGCAGGTAATGTGAGAGCACTCAAGGTTCAACTGTCCCACCTTGCACATGCATTCCTCTACCACAGGTGTTTGTTCTTCCCAGGTGTGGTATGATCTATATGGACCCACAACAGTTGGGTTGGAAGCCACTGAAGGATTCCTACATGAAAACTCTGCCTCCAAACCTGCAGGAAGAACACCGACAGCTGGTGCGAGACTTCATTTTTTGCACAGGTCTAATTAGAAGATGAACTATAAGGTGACATTCACAGTTTGCCCACTTGAAGGCAGGCATGCAGAATCAAACCTTTTTTGTTATTACCATTAACAGTTTAGTCTTCAAAACCTTTTTCACCTCATTTCTTTTATGAAGGAGAGCTCTTTGTGCTGTGTATAGTGCAATGTTTTCTGTAGATGCAAATAAAAATAGGTGTTGGTGAGAATCAGCTTTTAATGAAAATTTAAAATCCCTATTACTGGGCATTAAAATCTAGTAAAATAATTGGAATAATATTAGGATTGGAGCTGTAGAAAACTTATTTATATGATTTGAGAAGACTCCCTTTGAGTTTTTGCAGGAAATTAGAATCAAAATCCAAAGAAGTACCAAGACTAGAAGAGTTCTTTATTTATAGTTTTCTTAGCTCATCAGAGTAAAGTAATTATTCCTTAAGCAACAGGTAGCCTGACCCTTTAGTGCATCTCCCTGAGTACTAGTCCCTGGGAAAAGGTTAGGTCCTGATTTCTGTCCTGTTTTCCAGTTTGAGTTCACAGAGCAGATACCACCATGGTCAGTATTTACCCTCATGCTGTGGCACTCCTGCAGGCCCCCGTCAGCCCCAGCATGCTGGAATTTCTGCTGTGGCACAGTATCTGTGTTTGGTCCTCTCTAGGGGGCCTCTCTTTAAGGGAGGATGAAACCCTTGCCTTTGTTTCTGTTGGAATAATTTTGTTGTTGCCTAAACAAAACAGGAGTCTCTCTAGGCTGAGCTTCTGCTCTGCTGTCTGGATTAGTAACTGGGTAACAGAATTCCGGCTGGAAACTTCTCTGTGTTACAAGCATCTTGTTTTCACCATCAGACAGTGATGGTGTGATGTTGTGAACATTTCAGTACTGCCTCACACGGGCCCTTTCCTGATCTCTCTGCCAATTTCTGATGCCTTATGTTTGACTGAGGGTGAATTGAGGGGCAGTGGGGAATGTGGCAAGTTCTGCATTGTCACACAGCTGTTTCCTTTTCTCCTGGTAGGTCGATGACTTGTTTATGTGGCTAGTTGAGCCTTGTTTAGATTTTATTGACCATCATTGCAAATTCATGGTAAAAACGTCCTCTCTTCACCTGAGTAACAGCTTGATGAAACTCTATTCTTCTCTCCTTGGTAAGTACCCTAAGCCGCCTGGGTTTTATTTCAATTCTTCTTTTTTTTTCCTGCCATGTCCCAGGACAAAATGCATCTTATAAGATGCAAGGAAATATCAAAGGAACTCCTTACTGTTGAGTTCATATAACACAGTCAGTGATCTCACTGATCAGTATTATTAATAGGTCTTTACAATACAGAGCTTTCACATTTGGAAACTGGTGTCATTACGAAACTAAACATGATCTTGCAAGTGTGTTCTATGTTTTGGTTGCTGTTTGCTACCATCTGAAGAAAAGAGTTAGGACTATTTTTCTTCTAATTTCATTTTTATTTGTAAACAGTATCTTACACAGACAAGATCCTCCATTTGTAGATTGGCTTCATTCCACTGCAGACAGTGCTCTACTTTTACCTCAGGATACTTTTGCAAAAATGCATTTTGAATTGGGATTTATGGTTATTACTGGCTTTTAACTAAAATTCAAAATATATGTTTTAGATGAAATTAAGGAATGTGATGAAGAGGACAGTGAAACCATGTCTGCTCAGCAGATCACCTCATGGCTGCAGGGCCTTTTCCTTTTTGCTTTGGTGTGGACAATTGGAGGGATCATCGATGCAGACAGCAGAAGAAAATTTGATTCGTTTTACCGCAACTTGCTCAATGGAATGAACGAGCAAAACCCACGCCCTAAAAATGTGAAGATTAACAAAAGCAATATCTTCCCAGAAAAAGGTGCTTCTTCATAACTGTGCTCACCTGGCCTTTTATAAAGCAGTAAGAAAGCTTGGCACTTGGTGTGCCTGGCAGATGTTAAGTCTGCAGCAGAGCCACCATCTGCCAGGCCTTGGGCTGCACAGTTGGGTGCCCTTCCCTGGCTCTTTTAACCTGGAGTAGCATATGCCTCCAGTTATACTCAAACACTGTGGCTGAATCTGACCTAAAATCATTTGGTGATGATAATGGCACTGGGGGGGTAAAACTGGGGGGGTGGGAGTGTATCTTGTGTACTAGAAAGCTTCCATTACCTCACAGTCTTGGAAATCTCACACTAAAATTAATGAAGTTAATTTTTATAATTTAATCAGTGGGGTTTCCTATGTTGTGTTTTTCAATTAACAGGGAGTGTTTATGACTTCTATTTTAACAAGCGTGGCCATGGGCAGTGGACCTTGTGGACAGACTACATCACAAAGGAAGAGCAAGTTATCGCCCCGGGGGCTAAGGTGCACATTGCTATCTTTATTATGCAAAGTAATTATTTGACTAGATAATTTAGAGGTATGAATAATTATATTAAGTTGTTTGATGATTGCTTTGCAACATTTCATTAGTCTCTGTGAGCTCCCTTTCATGCTTTTGTCTCAATTCTGGTACCACTAACACTGGAAGTTCAGCATGCAGGTGAACATGGAGCCCTGAGGTTGCCTGGTGGTTAAAATTTGGGTTCTGCTTTGTTCTCTGACAGCATTTGATATTGGGGAAACCATGGTGGGAAAAAGCCAAATCCTGAATTTCCATTCCTTAATTTCTGTTTTCAGTGGTTGATCTCATGATATTGTACTATGAATTATTCAGAGAAAGCAAGCAAAGAGACTGGGATGTGGGGAACAGTACTGAGAGTCCTGGATCCCCTCCATTTCCAAATAGGGGCACTCAGATTTTGATGACAGCTGTGAACTGACTGGAAGGGAAGCACAGCAGAGATCTGCAGATCAAATTTCAAGATAACTTAAGCTTGTTCAACTTTTCATTCCACTGTAGTTACCATTGTCTTGTCTATTAAGTACATGAGAGATGTACTTAATATGATGGCATTTCATTCTGCTGCCAAAAATCTTTTCTTGATATCAAAGCCACAGCTGCTAATTTTAAGTAAAAAATGATGAAGAGAAAAAAATTTCCATACCAGTGTTCCTTTCCCTTTGCACAGTAGGGGAACTGAACTAGGCCATACTTAACTCAGTAGTTCTCCAGGCTTTATATATTGTTTGTGAACCATAATATAGGTAATACTGGTTATGCTATTGACTGTAGAAGCCCTGAACAAGAAGTGGGGCCATGGTATTTACTAGAACCTTGTTATAGCTTAGGTTTTCAGACAATAGAACTTTTTAAAATGCAGAACTTTTAAAATGCAAAACTTTTTTAATAGAACTTTTTATGTGCTACAGGGTTCCTGTAGTTGCTTGCAAAGAGTCATGTTGATTAAGGTATTAGATGTTTGATTTTCATGTTTTATTTTACTTTCCTGTGTAACAGGTATCTGAGCTGATTATTCCAACAATGGAAACTGCCAGACAAATGTTTTTTCTTCAAACATATGTGGATCATAATGTCCCTTTGCTTTTTGTGGGTCCCACTGGCACTGGAAAAACAGCTATAACAAACAACTTTCTACTGAAACTTCCAAAGGAAAAATACATCCCGAGTTTCATCAACTTCTCTGCAAGAACATCTGCTAACCAAACCCAGGATATTATTATGTCTAAGCTGGACAGAAGAAGAAAAGGATTATTTGGACCTCCAACAGGGAAAGAAGCTATAATTTTTGTGGGTAAGACATATTTATTTCATTTTAAAAAAATAATTCTTGTTCTGGTTTTAGGCAAAGGAAGTGGTTCACCAAGACTAGTAAATCTGGATTACCTTAGTGCTTTTTTCAGGCATCCAGAGAATCCTAGAACCTCCTGAGCTGGAAGGGACCCAGAGGGATCACCATAGGATTAGCACTGCCCTTGCTGAGAGGTTTAAGTGATGGTTGTCTTCAGAATAGTTCTTAGAGTTGCAGTGGGACATGACATGAAATAAAACCAAGTCACCAGCCACACTTAGTTAAGCCATCACCTTAATTATGCCTGTGAGGTGTAATGGTATTTGATTTTGGTTAGTTCAGTGGGCAGCAGGAATAACAACACACAACCTTTTTCTACCTCTAGCACAGTTATTTTTCCTTAGAAGAAAACTGAATTCCCAAACACTGAGATTTTTTATTCAATGTCTGTGTTTTCCATAGATGATCTAAACATGCCTGAAAAGGAAGTGTATGGAGCCCAGCCAGCTATTGAGCTTCTCAGGCAATGGATTGATCACGGGCACTGGTACGACAGGAAGGATTCATCCCACCTCAGTATCATAGATGTCCTGCTTGTCACAGCTATGGGTCCCCCTGGGGGAGGCAGGAATGACATTACAGGTAGGAAATACATTACTATGGCAGGTGGTTGTCTAGCAGACTGAAATTAAGGAGTGGGTTCAGGTTTGCTGATGGCAAAATCAACATTTATCTACAACTGGTGGATCTACAGGTGCATTCGCTGAATGGGTCATTCCAACTACAGGTCTGTTATGTTCAAGTTCTAATCTGTACCTCTACCAGAGGGAGATTAATCACCATTAGAAACAGTTTTGAGAGTTGATTAAACTGTGAATGACAGAAGTTATTCTAAAATTAGTGATGGAGATTATTTCTGGTTTCTGTTATTTGGAAAAGGGAGGGAATACATCTGCTTGCCATGTCTCTGGCAAGTCTCTTCTGAAATTTTATCTCCTGCTATTAAGGTAGGCTGCTAGGCTGCCTGCATTTATTTACAGGAATGTTACCTGCAAGTCCATGATTCCTGTCACAGCACCATAAGGGAGGTTATATTTTCTAATGAAAAAATTACGTAAATAAAAGCCCTAATGTACCTGCAGCTTCATTATTATAGGTTATATATAGCTGCATTGTTATAAGGCACTTCATGCTACTTTGCTTCTTATAAACACTGTGATACAGGTATAACTATGTGTGTTCTGAGGAGGCTTTGTGAAAATAAGTCTTCTGATACAGCTAAATTTCTAAAATTTACTCATGTGTAGACTGATTCTTTTTAGGTGAAAGCCAATAACAAAATGCTTGACTTTGTAAAGGTTTTACTGTGTCATATCACAATCAAAAGGCTGATGTGAGCTGAAATTTTAAATTGGGTAATAGCCTTGTAATGATGATTCATGTTTTACATATTCAAAACAGTTGTTTTAAGTTAAATACTTATAGAAAATATAGTCCAGTTTATATTTCTTTTGCTTCACTGCTAGGGCAAAAATTTGCCAGAAACAGAATCATGAAGCTGGTGCCAGATTCAAATGTTTTTTAATGACAGGCAAACCTAGAGGAAGAAAGCTGAAAGGTAGAAAAATATTTGACCATTTAAATAAATCTCTCTGCATCCTTCTGTGTGTGTTCCAGGACGCTTCACACGGCACTTGAATATTGTCTCTATCTGTGCTTTCAATGATGACATTTTAACCAAGATTTTTACTGCAGTTACTGACTGGCACTTCAGCAATGGCTTTGACGCTTCATTTCTAAGGTAATGGGATCAATGTACTTTGTCTTTTCCCTGTGATTTATCTGCAAAAGTTAAAATTGTATTTCTTTTCCTTCTTAAGGCTGGGTAAGATGATGGTCCAAGCGACGTCGGTGCTGTATAAATTGGCAGTTGATAATTTTCTCCCAACTCCTTCAAAATCCCACTATGTCTTTAATCTACGGGATTTTTCCAGGGTTATTAAAGGAGTTCTGCTCTGTCCACACACTCATTTGCAAGTAAGTCGTAGTTTCATTATATTGATGTAGGAGAGAGCAGTGAAAAAAGTTTATTTTTATAATACATGAACAACGATTTCAATAGATTTACAGAATTTAAGATTAGAATAGTCCCTGAATTCCTTGTTATGTGTTTTCTGTCTGTCTCTGAGGGAGAGAGCTGTCATTTTGTTAATACTATTTGATTTGATTCAGTAGAGAAAAAATGCTTTGACATGAGAGTCCCAGTTTGTGTTGGCAGGAAGGACAGGATGGTAACTAGGTGAGGAATCCAGTTAAGTTAGCAGATGCTGGGCCATGTGCTGAATGGCTTGGGATTGAAAGATTCCCACTGAGTTTAGTACAAGGTGTAGCAAGGTCCAGATGGACATTTCTAACCTTTTCTCTTTGAACAAATCCTGCCTGAGCTATATTTACCCATTCTTTTATATTTTCATTTTCAGGATGGAGATAAACTGATCAGACTTTGGGTTCATGAGGTTTACAGAGTTTTTTATGATCGCTTGGTTGATGACGATGACAAGAATGTTTTCTTTCAGATGGTACAAGAGACAACATTAAATAGCTTCAAGCAGAACTTTAATAAGGTATTTTTGGGTAATGTGCTGGGAGCAAGATGATACTGATGCATTTTCAGAAATACTTAAACATTGAGATTAAATCAGTATTGGAGGCATTTTGCAATATTTTGATCAGTGAATTTAAAAAGTATGGACCATCTTCTATTCAGCATTGAGTATTCATATCAGAATGATTCATAACTTCTGAGGGATTCTGAGTTAGTAGAAAGGACCACCTGGAATGGAATGAATATCTTGCACAGCATTTATCTGTGCTTTTACCCAAGATAATTACTTGGATGATCCAATGGGTGTAGTGGGTACCTTTCTGAGAAACCTTTTTAGAACTATCCTATATTTGACAGCAGTATTCTCTGTGAGGTATGCATATATGGAAACCTGCATGTCAACCTACAGTATTATTTTCCAGACGAAGGTTGTAACTAAAACATGAAAAGCATTGCTTTCTGCAATATTAATGCTATGTAGATAAGGATTATTACAACTTTAAGGAAAATAATTCTCTAATAGCTAGAATTATCTGTTGATTCTTGTCTTTTTGCTAGGTACTGAGTCATCTCTCACCTACTGGAAAAGTCACTGATGATAATATTCGTGCTCTGTTCTTTGGAGACTATTTAAAGCCGAGCAGTTCTGTCAGAATTTATGATGAAATCACAGACCTAAAGCAGCTGACAAGCGTGATGGAATACTACCTTGAGGAATACAACAATATCAGCAAGGCCCCCATGTCCCTGGTCATGTTCCAGTTTGCCATTGAGCACATCTCCAGGATATGCAGGGTACTGAAACAGGACAATGGACACCTGCTGTTGGTGGGCGTTGGCGGGAGCGGCCGGCAGAGCGCGACCAAGCTCGCCACCTTCATGAACTCCTTTGAGCTCTTCCAGATAGAGATCACCAAGTCCTATGGCATCAGTGAATGGAAAGATGATATTAAACAAGTCATGCTGAAAGCAGGTGTTGGTAACAACAATGTGTCCTTTTTGTTCTGCGATAATCAAATAAAGGATGAATCGTTCGTAGAAGATATCAACATGCTTTTAAATACTGGGGATGTGCCTAATATCTTTCCAGCGGATGAGAAAGCTGAAATTGTTGAGAAAATGCAAGGTGCAGCAAGGATGGAGAACAGGAAAATTGAAGCCACTCCCCTTGCTATGTACAATTTCTTTATTGAGAGGGTGAAGAAAAATTTGCATATTGTCTTAGGTCTGTATATAATGTTTCTTAGAATGTTTTTATTTAGGTTTATTTGTTTTTCTGCTTCCTAGCTGCTAAGAAACTTAGGTAACGATCATGTTTTTATTTTTGCAGCCATGAGTCCTATTGGTGATGCATTTCGGAATCGATTACGGATGTTCCCTTCACTGATAAACTGCTGCACCATTGATTGGTTCCAAACCTGGCCTACAGATGCTTTGGAAATGGTTGCTAACAAGTTTTTAGAGGATATTGAGCTCAAAGATGACATTAGAAAAGAGTATGAGTTTATTTCTCAAGAAACATGTGAAGCAAAAGTTTGTTCCCCTGCCCCTTGTGCCCCCAATGTATTTGATCTGTCCTTATAAATGGACAAAGCTAAGCCAACTCTGGGATTTCAGTGCAAGTCAAAGATACGGAGACATGTGTATCTGATGTTTTTGAAAACCACATCACTCTTTGAGAAGAGCCCATAATATTTCTAGTAATGGGGAAAATACATTTCTGCCTTCCCTAACACTAATATGACTTCATAAGCTTAGAGTAATTTTTTGAGAATTGACCTAAAGACAGACTGTATTTTCAAAGTAATGTGGTAAAATTTCCCCCTAGGGTTGTGTCAGTGTGCAAATATTTCCAAGAAAGTGTGAGAGACCTTTCTGTTGGCTACTACGCGACACTGCGCAGACACAACTACGTGACACCAACTTCCTACGTGGAGCTGATTCTCACCTTCAAGTCCTTGCTGAACAGAAAAAGGGAGGAAGTTGACATGATGAGGACTCGTTATCTTATGGGACTTGAAAAGCTTGAATTTGCATCTTCACAAGTAAGTTTCAGATGAAGATGCTGAATATGTGCCATAGGCATACTTCAGTGTGGGGTCTGTGTGGTTGAAACTTACAAAAATAAAATTTATTAATTTGTTCTTCACTATATTCATGATTCTATTGATAGCTTTCTGTAGAAAGCCTGCAGGGAAAGTTAGATTTCTGCTTAGTAAGTTGAAGAAACTGTGATTTCTACATTTGGATTATAGTTCTTAATAGAA
This sequence comes from Molothrus aeneus, assembly GCF_037042795.1. NCBI lineage: Eukaryota > Metazoa > Chordata > Aves > Passeriformes > Icteridae > Molothrus > Molothrus aeneus. The sequence goes on along the minus strand of NC_089661.1, from coordinate 9,037,752 downwards.
AACAAAATTAAAATGAAGGTACTCATTAAATGTTGAAGGAATAAATATTATAAATTTAATTATTTTCTTAAAATCTTAAAAAAGAAAGTGTATTGCATAGATGATGATAAATATACCTTTCAAAATCTAATCAATTAAATGAAACAGCTCATAGCAAAAATAAACTAGAGAACTAATTCTTTAGATCAAATGTCCTTTTTAGATTGTATTACTATAGGGGTTTCCTATCTTTATTCCTAAGACATCAAGATGCGAAATGCATGCAATGTTTGCACAGATTTCTTCTTGATTTCTTGTTGTATTCATCAGGTTGCAGACATGCAGAAAGAGCTGACTGACCTTCAGCCTGAACTGATTAAAACATCTGCAGAAACAGATAAAATGATGGTGAAGATTGAAAAGGAAACAGCTGAAGTAGATGCAAAAAAGGCAATAGTGTCAGCAGATGAAAAAGAGGCCAATGATGCAGCCGCTGTTGCCCAGGGTATTAAGGTAGAGCACAAGGGCTTGGGCCTGGAGCAGGATGGGTTCCAAGTAAATGGGAGCTGTGATAATGTGATGATGTGTTAATGGGGTGAGCCGAGCTCTTAAAGTAACAAAATTGCAGATGATGAATGACACTCCTAATAGAAACAGTAAATTCAGGCTGTTTGGAGTCTGACTGCATCTCACAGTCCTGCATAGCTTCCCTTTCCAGTTCACGTTCCAAAAGCTCTATAGCTCTTATTTCTCTACTAATATATTCTCATTTTCAGCAGATTGAATAATGAGTTTAACTGTTTCCAGACCCAAAGACAGTTAATTTAGAGTTAGCTGAGTTAATTTGGCATATGCTGCATGTAGTCCTATTAGGAATAACTTTAGAGGTAATGCCACAGCCAGATGTCTGTAACACAGAATTTCCTGTGGGAAGCCTCAAGATTCCTCAATATTTTTTCTGTAACTAGTTGTAAATGTCAGTGATATTTAATATGGATTATTGCTGAGATCAGAGTATATGATAAAGAATTTAAGCTACACAGTATCCATTTTTCACCTGATCAGCACTGTAAAATTTAAATAAGAACAACTGTATCTACTGTATCTAGTATTTATTTTAATTCTCATTGCTAAACCAGAGAGACTTTGATCTTGAAAGCTTGTCTGACTTTTTCAACTATCAGTTCAGTTTATGGAAGTTACTAATTTATCTACAAACCTTCCCTCTTTAAACTGTGCAGTCAAATTGTGCAAGCAGTTTTCTCTCCTAGAAACACAATGTTGTGAAGAGTCTGGTTAATGGGTATTGAAGAAGAGAGAAGGTTCTGTGAGGCTGTGCTCTAGTGGGGTGATCAGGCTGCAGGCCTGGTCCTGGCTGAAGGTTTTTACAGCTTTCTGCCCTATGTCTTTGCAGGACGAATGTGAAGCAGACCTTGCAGAGGCTATGCCAGCTCTGGAGGCAGCAGAGGCAGCTCTAAACACCCTGAATCCTTCTGACATCACTCTTGTGAAGTCCATGCAGAATCCACCTGGTCCTGTCAAGCTTGTCATGGAGAGTATCTGTGTCATGAGGGCAGTTAAAGCAGAGAGGAAACCCGACCCCAGTGGCAGCGGTAATGACACAGCTTTTGTTATTCCTGCCCCAGGAATGGGTGGGTGCTGCTGTGGTGTGCTGGTGAGGTTCTTCTGGCATGAATGCAGCTGTGTGCACTGGAGGTGCATTTTGCTGGCAGTGACAAGTACACTGAGTAGTGGAGAGCTGCTTTTGGCATGCTAACATACTGCCCTTGCCTGACACTGTTGTACAAGCTTTGTAAATGTGATCTCAGACACCAGCACAAAGTCATCTCTTCAACCTGCTTTGACCCAGCCTTGAGATTTGCATTGCCTTGAGGAACTGTGGGTGCTGGAGGTGTGCTGTGCACCATCTGCCCATGTTTCCCCTTGTAATCCCTGCTTCCAAACTATCTGTTGTGCTGGGAAAGGGAATTCTAGTTATACCTCTGCCATAGGTGATTATTCTAACAAGATTTTTCTGTGTGGTTTAATGTTGCTATTGTGGGATTGCACAGGATTTGCAAGGTAGAAAAGAGTCCCTTTTCTTTCCTCTGCCTTATACCTATACAGTTCAACCCTTCTTCTACCTATACAGTTCAACCCTTCCTAATTAAAAATAAGAATTATACAAATGCCTTTCATCCAAAATGATTTTATCTAGATGAAGAAGGAATAGTTGTACAGTTACTGATTTATCTAATAGATGATGCTAAGAAAGACTGTATAGTAATTTGTTTCCCTTAATGTGCTTGGTTGATTTAGAATTAATAATGCAGTTAATAACCATGACATTGGTTAGTGATGCTGAAGGTCTTGTATTAATTCCTTTAGGTATTGATTTTCCCAAACTATTTAATAGTCTTTGCATAGTAAAACTCCATTGCCATATCATTGATGTTAATTCTTCATACGATGTTTCAAAGTATTTTTTTCAGTTTGAACATGCCTGTATTGAGCCTGATTTTAGTCTTATTTGCAATATAGGTAAAATGATTGAAGACTTCTGGGGGCCAGCCAAGAAACTTCTTTCAGATATTAAGTTCCTTGACAGACTAAAGACATACGACAAGGATAACATTCCTCCTCCTATAATGAAGAAAATCAGAGAAAAGTTTATGAATCACCCAGATTTTCAGCCAGAGGTTGTAAAAAATGTCTCATCTGCCTGTGAAGGCCTCTGCAAGTGGGTGCGAGCCATGGAGGTCTATGACCGTGTGCAGAAAGTGGTGGCCCCAAAGCGCGAGCGCCTGCAAGAGGCTGAAGCCATCCTGGACGTTCAAATGCAGAAGCTGCAGGTGAAACAAGCAGAACTCAAGGAGGTTGTTGATCGCCTCCAAGCTTTGCAAGATGAGTTTGATGAAATGAATAACAAAAAGATAGAGTTAGAGAATAATATTGAACGTTGTTCACTAAAGCTTGTGAGAGCTGAGCAGCTGATCAGTGGTCTGGGTGGAGAGAAGGACAGGTGGACAGAAGCTGCACGGTTGTTAGGAATTCAGTACATAGACCTAGTAGGGGATGTGCTATTGTCATCGGGAACTGTGGCTTATTTGGGAGCCTTTACTGTTGATTATCGCCTACAATGTCAAAAGCAGTGGCAGGACCTGTGCATTGAAAAGAACATTCCGTGCTCCAGTGATTTCAGCTTAAGTAATACATTAGGGGATCCAGTCAAAATCCGTGCGTGGCAGATTGCTGGACTGCCAGTTGATTCTTTTTCCATTGACAATGGTGTAATTGTTTCTAACTCAAGAAGATGGGCTTTAATGATAGATCCTCAAAGGCAAGCTAACAAGTGGATAAAAAATATGGAGAAAACTAACAAGCTGTCAGTTATCAAATTCTCTGACACACATTATGTGAGGACATTAGAAACTGCTCTTCAGCTTGGGACACCAGTCTTGCTAGAAAATATTGGTGAAGAATTAGATGCTTTCTTAGAACCTATATTATTAAAGCAAACATTCAAACAACAAGGAGTAGAATACATGAAATTAGGGGAAAATATAATTGAATATTCAAGAGACTTCAGGTTTTACATGACAACCCACTTAAGAAATCCTCATTATTATCCTGAAGTGGCTGTGAAAGTTTGTCTACTTAATTTCATGATTACACCTTTGGGTCTTCAGGACCAGCTTCTTGGAATTGTAGCTGCAAAGGAAAAGCCTGAACTAGAAGAAAAGAAAAACCAACTCATTCTAGAAAGTGCAGCCAATAAGAAACAGCTAAAGGAATTAGAAGATAAAATTCTGGAGGTCCTTTCCCATTCAGAAGGAAACATCTTAGAGGATGAAACAGCAATTAATATTTTGTCTTCATCCAAGGAGTTATCTGCAGAAATCTCTGAAAAGCAACAAATTGCCTCTGTAACTGAGAAGGAAATAGATTCTACTCGAATGGGATATAAGCCAGTTGCTGTTCATTCAGCTGTTGTCTTCTTTTGCATCTCTGATCTGGCTAACATTGAACCTATGTACCAGTATTCATTGATTTGGTTCATTAACTTGTATGTTCAATCTATTGCTAAGAGCGTTAAGAGTGGACGTTTACAGGAGAGAATTAAAAACATAACTGACCATTTCACAGTGAGCATCTACAACAATGTCTGTCGTTCACTGTTTGAAAAGGACAAGCTGTTGTTCTCCTTCCTTCTAACAGTAGGCATTATGAAGGGAAAAGGCCAGATAGATGATGCAGTTTGGCGTTTCCTCCTGACAGGAGGTGTTGCTCTTGATAATCCTTACCCCAATCCAGCTCCAGACTGGCTGTCCAACAAATCATGGGCCGAGCTCGTTCGTGCATCTTGCCTGACCAATCTGCAGGGACTAATGGAACATGTCAGAGACAATTCTTCCAAGTGGAAGCCAATCTATGACTCTGTCAGGCCCCATGAGGAAGCCTTCCCAGATGACTGGAACTCACTGACAGGGTTAGATCGCATGGCTATTCTCAGGTGTTTGCGACCTGACAAAATTGTCCCGGCAGTGCAGATCTTCATCGTGGAAAACATGGGAAGAACATTCATTGAACCACCTACATTTGATCTTGGAAGAAGTTACAGTGACTCAAATTGTTGTGCCCCTTTGATTTTTATATTATCACCTGGTGCTGATCCTATGGCAGGTGAGATTGGTATTAAAAAAATCCTTTTTTTGTCTGGTTAAATGTCACTGAGACTGACTAAACAGTTAATAGTGTAAGCTCCCTCATTTGATCTTTAAATGTCCTTAAAGTACAATACAGCAGTGATGGAATATCAAACACTGGCATCTGCCCATATATAAACAACAGTAGTAAAATTGTTAGGGGGTGGAGTGAAAGTAGTGGTGATGAAATGTCTCGGTCTCTGAGCAGCAATTTGGGAATCTAACAGATTGAAGCATTCAGACCAGTTTATAATTTGTACCTGCATTACAGTTCTTTCAGTGGGTGTTGGAGGTTTGCCCCAGTCTTTATTGCAACCCCTCCTGCAGTAAGTTTCCTCCCTCTCAGTTACTAATTAAATGCTGTATAGGCCACACTTAAAAACACATTTGTTGAATGTCCTTTAAAGTATTACCACCCAGATTATTTTTAAATCTGGTTTTCTGCCAAAAGAATTGTAATATGGAGCCATACCATAAGGATGTATTTCCAGAAAGTACTGATTTTGATAGCAAAGCTGAAGGTTTATTTTTAGCCAGAGGTAAAGATCCAGTTTGCAGCTCAACCCCCAAAACAATTGTACCCATCCAATAGAAAGAGTTGAGGGCTGTTGTGCAGCCTGGAACTGAACACCTGGGGCCAAAGAAGAGGTCAGCCATTTAACCTGGCTAGTTTTTGGGTTGTTTTGTTTTGTTTATTTTTAATTAATACCTTATACCCCTAAATTTTAGTATATGTCTCAGAGACACGGCGACTGATACGGCACATGATGCTACTTCTGGGTTGTTGAGGTGGGGTTTTTTTGGTGTTTTCTTTTTTTTTTAATTGAGTAAAATATTTGTTGATTTTTCTCCCTTTAATTACATTATAAAAACGATTAATATAACATATTCTACTTTCTAATAGACTGTGTATTTTTTTTGCATGTATAAAACTTGCCATCACAGGTTTGCTAAAATTTGCTGATGATGTTAGTATGGGAAGCTCAAGTGTTCAAACAGTTTCACTGGGCCAGGGCCAGGGCCCAATAGCAGAAAAAATGATTTACCAGGCTATTACTGATGGAACCTGGGTAGTGTTACAAAACTGCCATCTTGCAACCAGCTGGATGCCTGCCTTGGAAAAAATCTGCGAGGAAGTTATAGTGCCTGAGAATACCAATGATAAGTTCAGGTAGGAGTTCTAGTATTTTGCACTTTTTAATGTGAGCATTTTCTGTTTGCTGAAGACACTACTAAAAAGAAATTAAAATACTTCTGTAAGAATGCCTGAGGATGATATTCATATAATTTACGTGCAGTGGTAAAATAAAGATCCATAATTAAGAGGTCATCTTTTCTACCTGTCCAATATAATCTACTTTATGCCTGCATTTTAGACCAAATTTAGATGTTATCTTTATAGTTAAGCAAGTAGTAAAACTTAGTCTTCTAAAGAACAAGATGCAGGATTATATTATTGATTTTATTTATTATTATTATTACTACTACTACTCTTACTGTTATAAGATTTTTTAATAATGTGCTGGTCAAACTTCTTTTTAGGTTGTGGTTAACTAGTTATCCATCAGAAAAGTTTCCTGTTAGTATCCTCCAGAATGGCATCAAAATGACAAATGAGCCTCCAAAAGGTGTCAGAGTGAACCTCCTTCGCTCATACCTGAACGATCCCATCTCCGACCCTGTGTTTTTTAAAAGCTGCCAAAAGCCAAAAATGTGGCAAAAACTGCTTTTTGGTCTTTGTTTTTTTCATGCTGTTGTGCAGGAAAGGAGAAACTTTGGCCCACTGGGTAAGTTTTAGATTATTTTGCACTTAATTTCGAAAAAAAGATTTGTGCTTTTGAAATGTATTGCTGGAGTCTCTCTGTAAAAAGGCAGTACTGTTAATTGTAATACTGTTAACACTATTACAAGAGTGCAATCTGCATTGCACAGAACATCATAAAGTCTATAAGCTGTTATTTGCAGGGATTCTTATTCAGCCAAAGCTACTTTTGAAACTATTAAAAGTATTACCCTGGGGAAGACTAGAAACTACTATTTTTCCAAATTAATATATTATACAGTAGTTACATGAAATTATAGCTTACTAAATTATTAAATTATTACTATGGTTCTTAGTAACGATCAAATTCAGATCTGTTTTAAATTTTTATAATTAAAACTATGCCTTCTATTCTGCTTTTGTTACTTATGTGCATACTTTATTTTATCAAACCTAGTGCATGTATTTACTTGGTGTGAAACAAATCTATGTAGCTGCAGTGTGTTGTTTATAACACAGCAATGAAAAGATGTATTCATAGGATTTGTGCTTCAGCTTTTTCTGTAATCTTCAAATATGTAGGAAACTAGAATTTCTGTATAGCATAGAAATGTATGGACTTAGAGAATCCATTTTTATAACTATATAAAATTTATGCTCTGCCCTTGTGTAAATGAAGTTCTCAGTCTTCTGTTCAACTGAGTCTCTCTTCCTCGTAACAGGTTGCTGTTAGGAAATATTAAATTTTGATTGAAAGCCACTGTCATTATTTCAATAGTCAGCTGTTTAAAACAGCACTAAACTTCCAGTATGAAGACACTGATTCATTTCTTTAGAGTAAAACTGAATTTTCTAGAGGCCATTTTCTAATGTAACATCTACTGCTAATGTGACCAACTCTCTGGGTGAAGAGGGATAGTTGCATCAATAGCCCTATTTTTGGTTTGCACTAAAGATTTAGGTTTTCTGAAGGATTCTTTCTTCTGGAGTATGTTCCTGTTTGTTTGTCTGCTTGCTTGCTTGTTTTGTTGTACTGTTACTGTGAATCTGCAAACAGTACTACTGTCACTGTCATCTGCAAACAGTATTAATAGATGGCCAGATTAAAAATTGAAATCAATAAATGAATTAAAAACTCCTGTTCTCATTGTGTCCAGATAGCAACAGATTAGCTTAAAGTACCAAGCAGGTAAAATACAATTTTCAGGATATTGTGATGCCAAATTAGCTTATGCTTAATAAACAGCCTGGTATGTTCCAGGCTGCTTCTAGACTATCTGGCAGTTGTTTCTCCAGCTCTGTAGGAGCCACGCAGTACCAACACCAGCGTTTCCTGAGCCCAGCTGTCAGTACATTGCACCACTGCCCTGTGTATCTCTTCTGAATTGAACAGGCTGGAATATTCCATATGAATTCAACGAGTCTGACCTCAGGATCAGCATGCAACAGATCCAGATGTTCCTGAATGAATATGAAGAAATCCCATTTGAAGCTCTGACGTATCTAACAGGTACAGACATTACATCCTCTCACATGCGTTTGTTGACTTTGCTGAGCACTTTGAGCTGATACACTGATCAACTGGTGAGTTCTCAACAAATTGAGTGGTTTTACTGGCCTTCCACAAACAATGTGGTTGTCATTGGATGGATGTTGGAGTTGGACTGCAACTGGAGTTGGATCCCAAACCCTCAGATGTCACTGTTGTTTTGACTTGTACATGGCTACAATTACTGATGGCCCTGCAAACCTCCTGGTCTTTGCTTCATGCTCATCAAGTAAAACCATAAAACCATGAGCCTCTGGTTCACCTTTGCTGATCAGTGTGAGACTGACACAGGAAGCCTTGGGGCTTCACCAGAGGATGTGGTAACACTCAGGGGTTTAAAGCAGGAGGTGTTGATGTGTGTAAATAACTCAGCTGCTGTGGCTATTCTGTTCTCTCTCTCCAGGGAGACAAGCTGCTTTTTGGCACCTGCTTTGTCACCCTTGTCATTCTTGATTTTTGTTAATATTATGATTAGCTTTATGAAAAAAGAATTTTGGGACATGAGTAGCAGTTTCTCAGACCAACTGATAGTGTTCCTTAAACCTTTCATCATCAATACACATAAATTTTGCTCATAGATGTTCAAGTGTCTAATTTTCATTGAATCAATTGAAGTATAAAACCTAAAGACTTTGGAAGATCTGAAGCTTTGAAGCTTCAATTTACTAGAGTTTCACATTGTTGCAAAACATTTTTTATTTGTTCATTAATTTCAGTTTTTTTGTCCTGGTTTTCTTTGTCTTTTTCCAGGGGAGTGTAACTATGGAGGCAGAGTGACAGATGATAAAGACAGGCGTCTTCTCCTGTCCCTTCTTTCCACAGTCTACAACAAGGACATAGAGCAGGAGAAGTACATGCTGTCAGCTGGGGGTGACTACTACATACCACCACATGGCCCCTATGAGGTGAGGGACAACAACTGTGAGTTCTCTGAATTATTGGGGAGGAACTTACCTACCCTGTGCTTGGATAATGCTGAATATGACAAATAGAAAATACACCCCATAATATGATAAAGCCATGCCAGAATGTATCTTGTGTATGAAATATGAATCTGGTACTTAATGTCCGCCGTACCCCAATGGGGATGTAGAGATCATCCAATACTCTGGCATTTGTTGATGAAGAGAGAAGCCACCCCTGTGCAGGTTTCCAATACAGTTCTAGAAGGCCAACAGGAGTCAGGCTGCAGGAATTCACATGGTACTTCTGCACTTTCTTGCAACCAGTCTGACCCTGAAAGCAGCAATCAGGAGGAAGAGGTGGAATGGCACGTGTGTACTCAATTTCCATTCTCTTTTTGCCTTCTAACAGCTGCACAGAGATAATGAATGTGCTCAGATCCCACAGTTGTAGAGATGACACATCCAGCATCCTTCTGTGACTCCTACCAGCACTCCTTGGATATTTCTAATGTGCTTTCCTTTCTCTTGCCACTTACATGAGGGTGGTAATAACAACTCCTCCGTGAGTTTTTGAATCTCTCAGAACTTTTATATTTATCTCTGTGGAGAGTCAGTCAATTCCTGGATGTGTTTAACAGGGAACTACCATCTTTAGTTGTAAATGGGAAGGTTCTGTCCCAGTTGGATCATTTATGTCTATCACAGTATATGATGTCTGGTATCTGAACGTTTGTTTTACAGTCCTACATTGAGTACATACGAAGTTTGCCAATTACAACACACCCTGAAGTGTTTGGGCTTCATGAAAATGCAGACATCACCAAGGATAACCAGGAGACCAACCAGCTTTTCCATGCAGTGCTCCTGACTTTGCCTAGAGAAGCAGGAGGAGCTGGCAAGTCCCCTCAGGTAAGTGGGGAAGGAAGATCAATTTGCACTCTGGAAAGGCCCTTTCCTGGCATGTCCTAGGCCTCAGAGTAATCCAACACCTCTCATCTCATGTCTGTAGCTCTGGGAGTAGATGTGAATGTCCCTGTAGAGAAGCAGATGGATTTGGCATAGCACCTTTAAAGATGGAAGATACCTTCATGACTTTGCATTCAAATAGATTAATACCACAAGTCCTGGCAGCTCAGTTTACTCAGGCCCAATCCATGCCCCTTTGGGATATGGATAAATAACCTTTCAAGCCTCTCAGATTTGACATCCTATATTTTATACACAAGTGAATTCTTGAAAAGTGGAATTGATGGAGCCTCATTTCCTGCAGAGTTGTCTAGTGATCATATTCTCTGATGTCTAATATTCTGTAAGTAAAGCTTCTCTTGTGGCTGGGTTATTCATGGGGTCTTCCCCTTATTTTGCTCATGCTGCACGCTTTGTCTTGTCCTTCACTGTGGCAGAAATAGGATTGTGCTTGTCTGCTCTCCTGCCTGTCTCCTTAGAAAACCTTGTTGCAAATTAAAAATTACTAACAAATTTAAAACTATTGAGAAGAAAGGAGCAAGCAGGCACATGCAGAGACAGATAGGATGATGCTCAAAGTGAGTAAGAGCATAAAAGCACTGTATCTTTAGGAAAATGGACTAAAATACCTATGTGGTTATACAGAAAAAAAAAAAATCTATAGTGGTTTATGGAATTTATTGAATAAAAATAGGAGGGAAAAAAGGAATATTTGTTATTCACTGCAAACTTGTGACTTCAGGAAGTTGTTGAAGATTTGGCACAGGACATCCTATCCAAACTACCAACTAGCTTTGATATGGAAGAAGTGATGAAGGCATACCCAGTACTTTATGAAGAGTCCATGAACACAGTTCTTAGGCAAGAACTAATTCGATTTAACAGGTATGGCTCAGTGTTTTGTGAAGTACTTCTTAAACTGAAATATGCTTGTGTTCATTGGTGCCTTTTACAATACATTTTTCTTAACATGTTCTGCTTTGGATGAATCTTTTAAAAAGACTTGAAAGCTGCAGCTGACTACTGAATATAGCAATAGTACTTGTATTCTTGGAGTATGAACTTAAATCACATTTGGGTTTGTTGTGCTGAGGTAGAGCAGCCTACTTTAGTCTTTGTGATACCCAGGCCCCAATATTCACAGCACACTATGACAGTGAGTGCTTCAAGCTTTAAAGCTTTTGTCACTTGATTTCCCTTGTCTAGAATGAAAGTTTTCACCGTCTTTTATTTGGAGTTGGAGTTTATTTGTGTGTGTGTCTCTCAGTTGTTTGATTTTCTAAAGTTAAGTAAGAATTTTGATAACTACAGGTGAGATAAGGAATTTGTGACAGGATATTTACCACCTCTATCAACCCTTCATTCAAGGTGGACTGAGGGGTTTTTGGCCAAGTAATAAGAAGTAAATAATGACAATTCCTTTGTTTTCTCTCAAGGCTTACTGAAGTTGTTCGGAGCAGCCTCATTAATATAGGCAAAGCCATTAAAGGCCAAGTGTTGATGTCTTCTGAGCTTGAAGATGTTTTCAACAGCATGCTAATGGGAAAAGTACCATCCATGTGGGCTGCCAAATCCTATCCATCCCTGAAGCCTCTGGGGAGTTACGTGTCCGATCTCCTCTGTCGCTTGGAGTTCTTCCAGGTCTGCTCAACTGACCCTGAGGGGTCTGGGGAGTTGTAGTTGATGATGTAGATGTAGATGAGTGTGTCAGTGCCGTCCTTGCCCAGCAGCCCCTGGGTAGCTCCAGGCTGTGAGCTGCTCACACACACTCCTGGCCAAATACACTCTGCATTAGCAGCACTGCAGTCAGCTGGGCTATTGCTCAGGGTGAGCTGGGAGTGTGATCCCTTGGTGCTAATCCAGTGCTGCTTTTGGTGGTTTCTATCCTTGTATTTCTAGGAGGTTCATTTTAGTTTGAATTGGTGTCTTAATGACTTCCTTGCTGAAAGGACACTGAGCTGGGTGTGAGAATGCTTTAGAACCACTGCATAACAGGCACTATTAAATTTCATATACGTGTCTGTAAATATCTTTCAAGTTTCATAAAATGTGACACCACTTTCACACACATTTTGAACAGGTAATTTTATTTTTAACTTGCCATTTCATTATTTCCCTTGCACTCTTAAAACTACTTAAAATTTTGGGTGTACCTTAAATAGTGAGCTACCGAGATGTAGTGAAACCTCATAGAAGTCAGGAGAGGAGAAAGCTAGGAAGAAGTGTCTGAGATTTATAGAAATGGCAGAGTTTCCTGTTTGCTGGATCAGAGCATCTTGACTCCAAATAACCTACAGTAGTGTGAAGACATTTTGCCCTTGTTTTGCTTTTTCCTACTGCATTATGTGGACAATGTGTGACATCTTTGTACAGGAATGATTTCCTCTGCTAAGATCTGATGTGTAGGCTGTAGTGAGTGCCCTCACAGTGATCAGTGAAGAATGGAAAAGAATTTGGCCTTTTTTTCATGTTAGGAGATTGGTGTTTACAAGTCTGTAAAAGAAAGTATTTTGATGAAAGTGTCCAAATTCAATCACTTTTATTGTTTTTAGAGGTCACTGTCTAGATTAAACAAAACATGCTTATGGTACTTTCTGAAATTTTTCTCAGTAGCACTGAGTTCTGGTTGTTTCAGAATGAGTGATTATTTTTGTTGCCATCCTAAAGAATTGACTTCAATGATTTGTTGTCTCTGAAAAACAAAATTGATGGAAAGATGCAGAGGGTCCCATCAAGGCTTAGATCTCATTGTGCTGTTTGAGGGAATCTGAAAAGACATCATTTTCTGGTGAATTGGCACAGTGAAGCCACAAATATATTGGATTTTTTCTTACATTTGTTTTTTCTCTCCTTATTCAGGATTGGGTTGACAAGGGGCCACCCACAGTCTTTTGGCTCTCAGGATTCTTCTTCACTCAGTCTTTTTTGACTGGTGTTTTACAAAACTTTGCCAGAAAATACACCATCCCAATTGACCACATTGGATTTGAGTTTGAGGTAAGAAAAATGCAGAAGAATTTTGTTTTTCTTGAACAGCTTGAAACATGTCCTAGGGCAGCAAGAAATACAGTTTTCAGATGAAAAGGTATTTTATTTAAAGGAGCAATTTCAGACTGTCACAGGGTTTAGTATACTCCAGATAAAATCAAGCAATGGTTTAATCATTCCAGGTGATGAAACAGGAGCACACAATGGAGAAAATGCCAGAAGATGGGGCTTTTGTGAGAGGCCTTTTTTTGGAAGGTGCACGATGGGATAGAGAATCCTTGGTAATTGGAGAATCACTACCAAAAATCCTCTATGATCCTTTGCCCATAATATGGCTGAAACCTGGAGAAAGTTCCAAGTTTCTTCATGAGAACATCTATTCATGCCCTGTGTACAAGACAAGTGAAAGAAGAGGTGTCTTATCCACCACTGGGCACTCAACCAACTATGTTCTGTCCATTGAACTCCCTTCTGACAAGCCCCAGAAACACTGGATAAATAGAGGTGTGGCAGCCCTGTGCCAGCTGGATGACTGAGAGGGTGCAATATTGGGATTGTAAAGATCTGCTTTACTCCTCAATGGCTGCATGGCTGGTTTGTTTTTGTTTTTTTTTTTTTAATGAAATTGGGCCTAAAGAGTTTTGATGCTGATTTTACTGGGAATCTACTTTACAACTCTTGCAAAAAGATTTTGGATTTGCCTACCACTTCTGTGTCTCAGGAGTATGTAGGACAAGGAGGGGGAGATGAGAATATTCTGTTGTCAACATATGAAGCCAATCCTCCTATCCTCAGATAGAATGAACTCCCCAAGCTGTATTATCAAACTGTAGTCATTCCTTGATGATGTGTCAGAATTTCCACGGAAAACTTCTCCACAGCATGTGTATTGGGAGCTGCCATTTCTCAGAATAGTATGCTTGTACCATATAACTTTTTTTTTTTTTCCAAAATTATTTACCTACACATTCCAGGTACCTGATACATGGAGCTGTTTTCTTTCTCCCATAGTCTCACTTCCTGCCAGCAGCCCAGCCCCACACAGCCCCCACTATCTCATGGGATTAGATAAAGACAGTTTAATAGGGAAAGCAAAAGCCATGCACACAAACAAGGCAAAACAATTAATTCCCTGCTTCCCACAGGCAGGCAGGTGTTCAGCCATTCCCAGGAGAGCAGGGGCCCATCAAATGTAATGGTGACTTGGGAGGCCATCACTCCAAAGTCCCCCACTTTACACACTGATCATGATGTCACACGGTCTGCAATGTCCCTTTGCTCATTTGGGGTCACCTGTCCTGGCTGTGTCTCCTCCCACCCTCCCAGGCACCCCCAAATTCCTCCCCAGCCTGGCAGTATGAAAAGCAGAAAAGGCCTTGGCTCTGTGCAATCCCTGCTCAGCAATAACAAAAACATCTCTGTGTTATCAACCCCGTGTTCAGCACAATCCAAAACACAGCCCATACCAGCCTGAGTGAGGAAAACTGACTCTACCCCAACTTCCTCATCTTGCTCTCTTGCATGTTGGACTGATAACTGCCTGAAATTTTGTACTTGTTTAAGCCTTTTCATCAGAGTAGCTCAAAGTAGCTTGCAAACATTAATTAAAAATAAAATAGCCCGAACATCTTCAAAGAGCTGTGCAGTCATTAACTAATCCTCACAGCATGCCAAGAAGGTACTAAAGATGCATCATTAGACTTGTTGTGTACACAGGACAAGAGAAGCACAAAGATCAAGGCAAACATTTAAAAAAACATGCACTAAACAGACATCCACTAATTTGGGGTCTTGTATTTTTTTTCATTGCCCAAATTGCAGCATTTTAATGACTTGCTGGAGGCCTCACACAGTCAGAGATTCAGCCATCTTTTGGCAATTCCTGCTCCAAGCATTGAGTGATGCTGCTACAACTCCTTAAAAGACACAATTCTTGTCGTAGGAATTTCCCCGTTGTGTTGTCCTCAGGTGAAAACAGTTCATTATTGTTTTATTACCACTGGTTTGTTTTATGCAGATATTCACAAAATAGTAGCTGTTAAGAATGGTACTGCAAGGTCAGGCAGAAGTGTTGGGGGTGTGCTGGGCAGTGCTGCTCTGCAGGAAGGTGCACAGGTAAACAGCAGCTCCATTCACCACACCTGACACCTCATTAACAGTCCAGCAGCAGGCATTGGTATGTGGGAGTAGAGCAAAGATGTCAGGCCAGGACACCTAAAGGATATTTGTTTTAATAAAAGGGACAGAGATGTGCAGGTGTTTCAAATTACTGAGAGGAAGAAACTACTCCTAACAAATTAGACTAAATGATATTTGGCACCTATACCAAAATAAAACTTGTTTATGAATGTTACAGCACACTCATCCAAACAGACTACAGTTTTTAAGAAGAGAATCATGTTTCAGTAGATCTATAAATAAACTAATTAAAATTGGTCCTTGAAAAAAATTATTTTCTTAGACTTCATGAGAGATACTTTGTAGTTTTCATATAACTTAAATTAACAGAAATGTATTATACATTTTAAAAAGCATGATTACTGTATTCTTGAGTGTGCATCTAATTGTTGTAATTGCATCAACAGTTCAGATCACTAATTAGGTGACTGTGGTGTCAGAGATCACAAACCATCATGAGCCTCCTCGTGTGGAAGCTCTGTGTGCAGGCCACAGGGGCAGGACCTGGCTGTTAAATCCTTCCCTATGGATTGATCAGCTCAGTCCCTGCTCTCAGAAGGATCTTTCTGCTCAGACTGGTGACACCTCACCTGCTGAAAGGGAGGCTGAGCCAACAACAATTAACTCTGAAATGAAGGTTTGTCAATCCTCTTATAGATAATACCAGTCTTGCAAACAGTCCTCTAAATTAAACCATTTTTAAAAAGTCAGATTCACTAACTAAATTATATTTTATGGAGATCAATTACTTTTAAACTTAAAAATCTGTGTACCAGATTACCATATGGGTTGCTTGTTAACCCCTTTTTGTGAACAAACAGTAATTGATAGTTTATTAAATGACATAGTTGTGGTTCTTGTGAATATACAGTGACTTTGCTATGACATGTGTGCAATGTCCTTATTACTGTGTTGATTTTCTAAATGCTGCCTGTGTGCTGATGTTTAGATTTGACATGAAGGCATCTCTTGGAATGTCATTAAAGATGTATTTTAATCTTTTGTAGACAGGATAAAAATTACATAGATAAGAGAGGAGTCTGTGAGAGAGGGCTTGTGCATCCCCTTCCCAGGGATCAGGCATGGCTGACCTGCTTTAGCTGATGATTACAGCACTACATGATTTCCTAGGCTGCCCTCCCTAGTACAGAAAAAGTAATGGAATTTACTGTCAAGGGATATCTGTCTTAAGAGATAATTTTCTATGCTTCTTTGAAATGAGCTTCCCAACCTTATTTCCTTAGCATTGTCTAGACCTTCCTGGAGAATGATAAACTGGCTAAACATTAGAATTCACAGCCTTTCTTGGCTGAGATGCATTTAGAAAAAAGAAAAAGGCAACTCAGCTGCTAGTTGGACATGATAGAAATGTGAAAAATTTTTGGACAAAGTAAGTACCTTGTAACAGTAGCATTAGAATCCTTGGATTGGCAGGTTTAGAATTTTCATTTCTTAATTAGAAGCACTCATTAAATAAGCCACAAACCCCACTTGTAATTAATTCAAACTGCAGATTTACAGCCTTGTTAATAACTCAAGGCAGATGGAAAAAATGCATTACAGAGCAAGAGGTATTTTTCCTTAGCAGAGACAGATTTCCAGCTAGGCATGCTGTAAAACAGACAGAGTTTGTACATTTTTTAGGAGACTGAAACCTTCCTCTTATCTATACAAAAATTCTTTTCAGAAAGTACTACCCCTTTGGATTTTAACACTGCTGGGCTGTTAAATGAAAAAGCAGAAGACAATAAAAAGACTCCAAATTCTTCCACTTAAAGCTAGAATATTGTGACTTATAGGATTAGAGTTACTAGTGAAAGTTGCAGGTCTCTGCTCTAATTATCATTCTTGGAAATGAATGTATAGGTGTGATCAAATAAGTGACCTTTCTGTCTGTGGATAAAAGAGGGATGTTACTGCTACCATTTCTGATGGATGCACAGAAGGGCCCAGGAGAGTGAGGTCCAGCTTGCCTTATTTTCTTCTTCTACCATCTGAAAGGTATTACCAGAAGCAGCTGGTATTGGTGGGAAGATGGATCAGGTAACCTTCCCTGTTTTGGTGCTGTGATGCTGCCCTGGGGAGCTGCTGCAGCAAAATGAGCATTTCCTCACCCCAGACCACATGGAGTGGGACATTCAGTGAGGAGGTGCCACGTCCATCTTCTTAAAGGTTGTGTGCTTGCTAATGTTAGTTGTAAGTGCACAGCTTCATAAATGACAGCCTTAGTAATGATGGATTTAGGGACAGAACTTGCAGAAAGGGGGTGTTATTTAGGTGTTCAAGGCCAGATACTGTGTCAACAAATTATCACTGCCTTGCCTACCAGTGGGCTTGCAGGAGAGTTCATGCAACGGACTCAGGACTTTTATTTCTGAAGAATATAAAGTTAATGTCATCATTTTCTTGTAAATTATTCTAAAGCATCTCCTAGGGTGATGACTAGGGTGATAAATTGGAAAATGACAGTATTTACTGGAAGGAGAGTAAGAGAAGGTTCAGCAAGTACAGGACAGAGTGTACACTATGACTGGGTGAATCCAGTGCATCACAAATTCTGCAGAAAGCAGAGGCATTTTAGGACAACCTGTTTTTGCAAGTAAAATTAATGTGCAGGAATGACATCTTGTGCAATCATTGGGATACTTCTTGACAGAAGTTTAAGGGCCTTGGCTCCTAATACAAGAGTACCAGCTGAGATGTCTCCCTACCTGCTGGACTGAGTTGCAGATGAATTTTTTTATGAAACTCCCTCAAAATCGTAATTGGTCAGTTTGACCTCCAAAATCAAAGGACTCTATTTAGATTCTCCTTTCCATACTGACTAACTGAGGCTATGAAAGAAAGGATTTGCTCTCTCGACTTGAAAAAAGAGCTGATCTCATCCTTCCTTCAGCTGAACAGCCTGAAGTGTTAACAAATTTCAGTTTTTGCCTTCTGGTGATGGAGAGTAATGAGGATGAAGCACCAGTTAATAATTTTTCAAACCCTTTGAATAATTATTAGGCTGTGTAGCATTTTAAGGCACCTCAAATAATGTGATGCTGCTACTTGCTGGTTTCTCAGTTAAGAAAGTGGATACTCATTTGAGTTACTTGAGGGTATTTTAACCTTTTAAAAATTGCTTCTTTGCATTTTCCTTCAGAAGTAAACTCAAACTCCTGTTGTTATTTCAATTTGGTGTAAATCTTCTGTAATTTTAGGGCTGTTCTTTGGAAATAATCTACATCTTACAGTATGTGCTTAGGAAAGAGTTGTGACTGTAACACAGACAGTAAATTGAGACTGCTCATTTCCATGGCTGTTTATTCACCTGATGTGTCAGAGCATCAGTACCTTCATTAGTCACATCAACTTCAGCAAGTCAAAAGATTCAAATGATAGTTTAATGACAAAGAGTGAGCTTAAGCTTCCATTCAAACCCCTTGCCTCTGCACATTTTGGCTGGGCTCAGTTGATGCATCCCTCCACTGGTGTATCACAATTAGGATATCAGATTAGTCTGTATTTAGACTTCTTTCAATGAAGAATTAAGCAGTGTGTGCAATCATGTTAATATTTTTTTCTTTTTTTAATGCAATTCCCTTTTCCCTGGGCTAAAGGAGTTTTGTTTTGTGTCTTCCTGGCAGCAGTAAATTTGCAAATATTCCACTGACAGAACAATGGCATTTTACCTGTTACTCCCCGCATGAGGCATTCCCAGGAAATAATTATATGGGAATAGAGACCTTTATGGACTGGAGCCATAGAGGGTAGTGAGAAATTGGGCTAGCCAGTGCCTGTCATGCTGATTCACTCTTCTCATTGTTTTCTTATACTTTCTCATCTGCTTGTACTTTTTTCCCTCTTAGAAGTGCATTCTTTGGGGAGGGGCTGTCAGTCTCTTCTGCACAGGACCAGTTCTAACTTACTTTTCAGGTAGACAGCAATATTTCTTTGTCATTGTTTATTAGAGCTTGGAGAGTTTTGAATGACTTGGTGAGCTCAGAAATGAGATTTCATTGATTTCTCCCACTTTAAAAGGAAATCATAAACACATGCACATGTCAAATTTGCTTTTTTATTTTTTTTAAGCCACTATTAAAGTCAGGCTGGAATAGGTTGTCCTTTCAGTGTTCTGGACTGTGCTTAGGTAGTGTCCAGTACAGTGTGGCTCTTGTCCAAGCTTGGTCTCACTGGTATTTCAAGCCTGAAGGATGGAAGACTCCCCCAACTTCCCTGAAGAGAACATGTCAACAGCCCGGTAAAGTCAGAGGACTGCAAAGGAGCCAAAACAACTGGTAGGCCACGAAAAGAAAATTAATTTCATTTTACTTCTATTCATGAGGCACCTGGCAAACAGAAATACCCCTCAAATTTAGGAGACTTGTAGATACATTCTTTTACTAAAGTTGGGGTTCAATCCATAACGTAAGAGTTCAAAACTAACACTAAAATTAAAATAATTGTTGAGAAAGCCAGTGTGCTGTATATGCTGAAAAGCTGACCATGTGAAAACACACAGTGAGGACACCAAAGCATCCTAAGCTTGTTCCCATAGTGATACCCTGAAGGCAGAGTTTTCAGCCAGTCCATACATGGGAACCTGAGGAACCCAACACTGGAATGTTTTACTCAGAGTTGTGTAATAGCATTCCAAACTTTGCATTTCATATCCACACCCTCTCCAAAGGAAGAGAGAAAAAAGCTGACATAGAGAGTCTAGGCCACTCCTCTGCAGTTTGCAAAGGAGTAGTGGCACTTCTGCTGTGTCTTTTCTACTGCCCAGAAACAAAACTTCCCCATAAGGGAAGTGTGAAACTGGAGCTCTCCTCCAGGGACAGCAGGCAGGAAGGAGAGCAGGTGCATGGTGCAGTGACTGTACTCCCACTGGCAGTCAGAAGCTCTGGAGGAACTGTGCCTTCTTGACTGTCCCAGACTTCCTTGATTGTGGCTGACCTTACACAAGGCACAGTCCTGAGTCACAGCTGAGCACAGAGACCCCTGTTACAGATAAACAGAGTTTGAAATCCTACTGCAGTTTGTCCTGATGTCAAAAGAATCTTTGTATCACAGCTCACTCCTTAAAAAGTGTTACTTTTATTGACAAGTCAGTGGTTGAAATGTAATAAATACTAAACCAACCTTATCCATCATACACAATGGATCAATTGGATTTTTGGCTTCAGGAAGTGTGTGAGCAAGTGACCACACTATTCACAGTTGTGCACACAAATCACCTGGATTGCAGTTCACAGTTTAAAGGATGTGATTACACACCACAGCTTAAATGGTGGCTTATGAAACTTCATCATGGGATTTCAGATATATTGGCTTAGAAATCTTCCTTAACTTTTCCTGGTGTCGCAATGTACGGCCTTGTTTGTGGGCAAGGCCCATGGGAGGTAGATGGATCTGGAAAAGAAAATCCCACCAGTTAGGTGCATATTGGGAAGAAAAATACAGACTAAGTTTCACTGAGTTTTAAATCATTTCTTCACACTTTGGAGAGGGTAACTCTATTTTCTCAAGCCAGGTTATTAGATTTCTAGGAGGAGCACTCTCTGAGGAGTGATTAGTGGTGTAATTTTCAGAACTAATTGGTGGTGTAACTATAACAGAACTAATTGTTCTGTTTATTAAAATCCCATATATTTTAGGCCTTAATGAAATTCTATCTATGTAAGGCCTTAGTAACTTTGTTTTGCAGTTTGGTATCACACAGCAATGATACCTGATGAAATAGGATTGCTGACAATGTTCCAGAACAGTAAGAACTAGAAACCCTAAAAATTCTTGAGTAATGTCTTGAATCACTGTGTGATTTATTCATACCTACTTAACAAGTTACAAAATAACCCCAAACTGTATGTACTGAGAGGCTGCCTTTTTACTGTCATGATTATATATATGTGGCACATTAAAATGTACAATCAATGTCATTGACTCCATAAGCAGAAGGAGCAATAGGTGACAGACTCTTCCTTTGATTGACAAAGTCTTTATGTTTCATAAGACTGTTAGTGGGAATCATGCAGCTGTAACCCTGAAATGACTGAAAAATGTAGGTGGTAGCAGTCAGGTGTTACTGTGGCTGAGGCTGTCATCCTGTAAGATGGGTGTTTAGGTGCAAATAGTAGTAAAAGCACTGACTAAAGCAGCAGTAGAGATTTCTAGAATCTGAAAAATAATAATCATCCAGTTGTCTGAGAGAGCAGATCCTTTGGGATTTTGAAATTACTGCAGAGGACACATTTTAGGCCCCTTACTAGGAACACAGTTTGCCAGCTGTGCATTGCTATTCTGTATACTGAAACAGATGGTAACAGTGACCATAGTCTAAGCAAGCATCTGCTAAAGATACAATTTAATTTTGACCATGATTGCCTTAATAAGGGAACTGTAGATGTGAACAGTTCCCTTACTCATCAACAGGAGCAGAGAGGATGCCTCTATGGGAGGCAGCATAAAGTATTACTGACAGAGGTGACCTGGCAGGGAGGAAACTGTATTGAATGGTGCAGTAGAAAACTTTGCTGCAAATTCCAGCATTTCAGTAATTTTGGACATGTTCTTCTGTAGGAAGAAGAGAAAAGAAGCAGCAACACAGAGAGGTATTTCATAAGGCCTGATTTGTGACCAGGAGAACAGTTAACAGCAATGTAGGCTGTAAAAATTATTGTACCTATGGCAGATGTAATGAGGTATCTTTATTCTCTCATTCTCTTCTATTATTTGATTCCATTACCATGTTTCTCTATATTCATTGGTTGGCTAAATACTCAGAGGCCTTGGGAATTTAGTTCATGCAACTCCATTTAGGCTTTGACTCCTTATTTTGAGAAGAAATTCCCCAATTTACAGTGAAAGATAGAGAACATCTATCTCAATGTACATTTGGCTCTGCTTTAGCATACATTTAAATGCCAGCTCATCTAAAAATGCAGTGCAGTGAGAGTGATGGAAACTGATGGTTTTGTGGTGCAGGGAAAGCTCAGCAGGTATCAGTGAAGACTTTGTGATTTATACTCACAGGTCTTGGGTAGGGGATGTTATAGTGAAGTCCAATTTCTATTCTTGCCTCACATTCTTCTATGCACTGCTTAATCAGCTTTGGATCTGTTACCTGGGATGATCAGACAAACAAGAGTTTTATGGGAGTACAGTAATTAGCAATTGGAAGCCCAAGTGTAAATGATGCCCAGCACGTGGCTTTCCTTAGCTTCTTTTGGCAAACTCAAGGATACAATGAGTTGTATTTTCACACCCATAAAAGGTATCATTGGTATTTTCCTGGACTCAGCAGTTCTGGGCTTGATGGTGCTGAATGTTAACGCCCAGAGGCTGTCAGGACTGAGGCTACAGAAGGAGTTTTTTACCCAAACATGGTATTTTCTCTGTAAAAAGACAAAACACATGTAAACTACCACTACATCTATGAAAAAACCACGCTCATCTGTTTGTCACTCTGCAAGGTCACCATTGGAGAAAGGAAAGACACTGCTTGGTGTACATTCTGTTATCATCCTATCCAGAAACTCTCTTTGAAGTGAGAAATGTGGTGTGAATTATGACTTAAATTCATTTTTTTGATTTTGCATTACTTCAATTTAATCCCAGACCAATATGGGATATAAATAAGTGTTGTGATCTTGAATTACAAGAAGGGCCTTTGATTACCAGGGTTTGAAATTTCTTCCTTAAGAAAAAAATTAAAGTGCTTCTTTTAAAAGAAGTGCCAATAATTGCTGCTTTGAAAAGAAAAAAAGAAGCTGCTGAGTTCTGTTTGCCATTGCATGGGTAATGATACACTTAGCTAACCTTGTAAAGATCAAAAGCTGCTTCAATTACACAAGCAGTATCTTTGGAATTTAATTTTTTCTTGGCACTTTTTTACTGAAAAAAGACCTTTTAGACTTCTACAGTAGTTAATGAAGAGCTGAAATGGTTTGAGTTTCTCAGGGATGATATTTAAACTGTAACCCAAATACACCAGCATTTAAGGTGAACAAAATTTTGGGAACTCAACCCTTACATTCCTATCTTAGCATCCAACCACAGAGTGCAAACAGCAGGACAAGAGTAATTAGGAAATTCAGCACCATGGGGACACTCACGTTTCTGTTTTTTCGGAATAATGTTCTGGCTTCATTTCTGATGTACTCCTTCTCCCTCATGGTTTCCTCTGTCTGTCCTGATGCCGACTGCCAGGTTCTGGCTATTCGCAAAACCTTGCGGTAAAGGCCGAGGACTTCTTGTCGAGTTGCTGGTGTCATCTAAAAGGACAAGACAAGACAAATCCCCCAACATATGCATGAACATTTGAGTTGCCAAAAGGCCAGTGTCCTGGTTTGAAAAGGAAGTGAGTTTTTTTGGAGTTTGTGGTCAAACCAATCAGTGCTGAAATTTGAGTATTTGGACATTTGTTCACACCATTAAATTAGTTTAAAAATATTTCCGCTGTCCAAAGATAATGCTGAGCTACATGAAAAAACCCTGAAATAGCTGTAGACAATAATTAGCTGTTGAAAGTTGAAAACTCAGTCCAGCAAAGTATTTATGTAGATACTTAAATCTATCTGCATTCAAACAGCTTGAGCTCTTGCTCAAAGTTAAGCACTTGGTTTAGTGCTTTGCTGAATCAAGCCTGGTACAAGAATGCCTGGGTTCTGTTTCATTGATGTTTTGCAACAGACATTGGGCAAGTCACCGAAACTCTACATATCCCCCTTCCCGAGACATTGTTGTACCAATGCTGACCCTATCTTTGCAAATCTGTGAATGAAATGCATGACAAAACCACCACAATATTGCTGAAAACTTGTATAGGCTCCAGGGGCTGAGAGGTTTATTTGTGATACCATGGCAGTAATGATTCAGCTGGAGTTTGAGGTGATGAAAAGGTGATGAAAGCTATTTTATCTAAGCACTCAGGAGAGGCAGACTAACTGGGATTTAGGAAACTCCTGAATGGCTTGATTTTCAGAGAGCTGTGAACCTGCTGAGCCCACTGAATCAGCCTCCAGGTGTGAGAAGACTATTTGTCAGAAGAAAGAATGAAATTTTATTCTTGTTTTATGTAAATGACTATTTTATCATGTAACTGGTTACACTATTTCATGACAGACCACAAATATCCCTTAGACAAATCCACTTCTGGATGACAAAATTTCAGTCATGAATTAAATTAACAGAAGCAATGACTTCTGCTCAAGGGGCAGTGCAGCTGTGAGAGGTACCTCACTGTGCCAAAGGAAGGTGCAGCAGCACTGCCAAGTGAGTACATGGATGCAATGAGGAACGAGTGTCAGGAACAGGACATTATCTGACTACCAGGATTCATTTGCCAACCTGGAGCTCTAATTACTGGGGGTGAATCTACCCTGCAATCAGACCTGTGTGCTGGGAATGGACAGCTTGGAGCAGAGGAACTCAGCCAGCCTGACCTTCCCCTGGAGGGAGCACCTTGGCCATGAGGAAAAGCTGCTGCCTAATGCAGCACCCAACATTTGGCAGTGTGCTGTGGCTCAAATCCCTGCAGTCTGTGGCAATTCTGGGTTGTAAAAGAGGGGCTAAAGCCAAAGGCCTCTCAGGCTGTCCTGTTCTTTAGCTGCTGCCTCCAGCACAGTGGCTGACCAGAACCAGCCTCCTGTGGCTCCTGACCCTCTTTCCCTCACCAAAGGTGGAATTACAGATGCTAACCTGACACAGGATTTGACTCATGGTTCTTTTTCATGAAAAATCCTGAACTGTAAATTCCTAGCCCTATCTTAACTGTTGCTGTCATCTAAAGACCTTTCATGGTTTCAAGAACTATTTTTGTCTGATTCTTAAGAGCAAACATTTTTGTTTTGTATTTTAACATGTTTAACCAATCGTATATTTTCCCCCAGACAGAAAATTATTCTTCCTACACAGCAGAAAGTACTTCTAGTAAATGGTTATAGTATTTCTAGGAAATGAATTCCACAATAATATAACTAGGTAGTCCCAGCTCATCAAACAGTTTGGAGAAAGTGCTTCAATTTATCCACTCTAGAGTTCCATTTCAGGCAGTGAAATCAGTCAGACACGAAGGCACAGATGTACCAGTATCTGAAAAATCACTGTTTCCCCCTGCTAGGTGCATATTTTGTACAGAAAAGAAACAGCTCAGTTACAAGGGTTATCCTAGCACAAGCAGAGTCCCAAATCCTGGCCTCACCTAGAGCCTCTCCTGACTTCCCTCCTCTGCTTTTATCTGAAGGTGTCACCTCTGAGAAGGTGATAACAGGTTAGGTTTTCATGTAATCCATAGAGAAAATAAAAGGAACAATGTTGGGGGTAAAAATGTTTAAGATACAGGTTTCAATGGTGATCTATGCATCAGACAATTTCCAAAGTGACAGCCTGGGACAGCGCATGCCCTTTGTTCAGAGCTGACTACACCTGCTGCCCTTGGGTTTTCGACATACCAAGAATCTGTTTAGAAAGATTTTATTGAAAAGTCTAGAACCAACAATTATTTCCCCACTAGTTGCTCCCCCTCCCCCATCTACAACTTACTCTTTTTTCCTTTCCTCCTCTGTGCTGGCATTGCTACAGAACTGTGTAGCCCCTCATCTAGGTAGGCATGGGCTGCCCTTCTGCATTCCTGCTCTCCTTCCCACATAGGCTGGATGATGTAAAAGACATTAAGCAGCTATTCATCTCTACTCAGCAACCAGCTGCTCCCAGGGCTCATTTAGTGAACAGTTCTTATCATTACAGACCTGCTCCTAAGCCATTTCTGCAAAGATACATAAATGAAGGTATGAGGAGCCCTTTGCAGGTTGAGGATTTCTGTCTGTGATAGGAGAGGATGAGAGCAAATAAGACAAAATTCAAAGCCTGGGTCAGATTCTGATCTGAGTGGGAGTATAAATAGGGAGTAATTCCACTGAGAGCAAAATTACTTCAAACTTAAAATGTTGTAAATGAGATTGGAATTTTTCCTTTGGTATAAACAGTGCCCACACTGACAGAAATGTAAGTGATGGTACAAGTCATGTATCAGGTGCAATTTCATCAAGTGACACCACTTGTATTAGTTTTGTGGGTGTGCAAAATGATTCTGAGTGGGCTAGAAAGGAAGATAAGGGAGGCTTTCATGTCCTTGCACTTACTCATCTTTCAACTTACATCTTTGGCATTTAAATCATAATTATATTTCACATCTCTGGAATGCTAAGTGGATGTTACACCACTTTCCCACTAACACCCATCTTGTGGTAGTCACACCCATTGTTTAACTTCTACCACCCTTCATTTTACTGCAGCGTGCAGCCCACAGAGGTTAACCACAGGCATTTCTGTCAGAAAGTACAGGGCTATTGTATCAGCTGAGCAAATTTCGGGTGTTCACTGCCACAGAGCAAACCAGGAGAGGTCAGAGGGGAAGAGAGGAGGTCGCAGTTGGGAGCCAGTGCTGGAATCCGGGCTTTGGAGGGAGCCAAGCGCTGCCTCCCAGAGGAGCCCTGCTGGGTGCTGGGCAGAGCCGGTCCCACACACCCCCCTCTGATCAATCAAGCACCTGAAACACCCCATTGTACCCAAACTCCTAAGGAGATTTGAGCACTGGATGACTTACTGCATGGTGAACGTGCAAACTTTTTTCACTGTTAATTAAAATAGTCCCTTAGACTATAAAATGCAGTAGGTTTTTCTTTCAGGAAACAAACAGACATTCCTTTGGATTGTTAGATGGTTGTTCAATAATCTGAATAATCAATGAAACACCAGTCTTATTTTGATATTTGCAGGCTTGTCTAGAATTTAAACTAAAAGTTCATATAAAAATAATAAAAGGAACCTGCCAACTGCACTGTGCAATGACCCCAAGAGTGCAGTGTCAAAGCACAGCTAGGACAGCAGACAGGCTGCACCAAGACTGACTGCAGATCCAGGAGCAGCTAAACCTCAGCTGCTTCCCAGCAGGGGATGCTTGCCTGGGAACACATGTCCAGCATCCTCCTCCTCTGCACAGCTCCTTTGGTGAAGTTGTAAGTCTATTTTATTTCATCCTTTCTTCTCAAATCAAGCATTAGCTACTCACTTTAAGCATAAAATCTGCCAACAGTGAGTACATAGAGGATTTTAGAAAATAAAGGTTGAAAGGAAGAGCCCATGGGGGAAAAAGGGTATTTTAAAACAATTGATCTCTTCTTTCACACCCCAGCTAACTGGGGCACATGTTAGTAAAACACACCTAGGGGTGGTGCTGAAACTGGGTTTGCTCTGGGGAGGTGGGGAACAAAACCCTGCATGAAATAATTTGAAAAGGCAGCTTTGAGCTTCTCAGATGTAAAATGTTTTATTTAGCAGCAACACAACTTCTATTTGACAGCTGGTTTGCTACTGGCAAGGAGTCTAAAGACCCAGTGACAAAGTGCTGGGCTGACTGCCTTCCAAATGAAGCTGTGCTCACATCCCTGTTACTGAAGTAAATGATGTCATTCCAGACCACGGTGTATCAACACTGGAGTAGGGAACAGCACCATGTTCATACTATGTGCCCATAAGACAATCCAGCCTGTATGCCAATCTACAGCTCCTATTTTAAAATGCCCTCTCTGGATAATGTTTATTTAAAGATATCCAGAAAAATTCACATATCTGGGTTTTTTTTAGGGAGTTAAATGATGCCACTTAGCTAAAAAGTGACCTGCAGTCTCTCTCCTGATGCTAATGCAGCAGATAATCAATCATTCCTTTCAGAGCTCTCCACAGCACAGAGGTCAGTAATCCATATTCATCTTTCATGCAAGTCTGCCACAATGAGTCTGTGGTTCCTAAGGCAGCAGTGGATTTGGGGCTGTCATTTCCTTGAGGGACAACAACTGAGACAATGAGTTCCTGTGGCACAGGGGGCAGAGAAGGGGTCAGAGATTCCTGTGATAGCTGGATAGGTCACATGCCTTCCAGCAATATTAAGTTTCAAAATCTAGTTTCCACAAAAGTAATTTTGTCTTCTTTTACTCAAATCAATGACTCAGTAGCCTGTGACAGTACCCTGCAAACGCTGAGCACGCGTGGCTGCAGTATGTACAGGCAAAATGAAAATTTCATTTGATTTTCATTCTTGATTGAACATTCATAACTTTTTTTAAAAGATTCAGACAAAACCAAATCCTAGCAAAACCTCAATCACAGCTAAAGTATTCCATCTCCACGTGGTGAAAAATTATTAGAATGAAAGATCATGTTCTTCCATGATGGTGTTACATCCTCATTTCTACCAGTGACACAAGCCTGTAAATTTCCAGACATTCCCATCAATTTGACTCAAAGATTTATTTCTCACTCTTTCCATCTACAAGCTGCAATCATAAATATATGCAGATTTGATGAAAATGAATGAAGTTACTGAACCAAGATATTCAGTAATGGTATCTAAAAGCACGGAGACTTTCACAGGGTTTAGGATTTTCTCATGCCAGTGTCCTTCTGCTGGCAAACTGAAGTGATCTGAAACCCTGATCAACACCTCTGAACCAGACTCCCTAAGTCATTGTACTCACATTGTTCATCAACTGGGATGGGAACTCTGCTGTTCTATCTGTGCCTCAGATTTCTGACTGAACTTGGATCTCTTTTAAGCTTGCTTTTGCATATGGAGCAGTCTTTTGATCAGAAAAAGCAAACTGCATGCAAAGAGAATATAATTAAATAGTAAAAGCAAGGACATGGATTTTATCACTGTTTCCTATGTCAGTTCAAATAAGCCAATTTGCACAAAATTAAGGTTCTACAAAATTTTTTTCACTTGAATAAATGAAGGTGGAAACCCTTAACTAATTGCTTTTGATCACTGGGTTTTCTTTCTCTTAGTCTGAGGTGGTCAAGGCATTGTCTGGTTTTAGTAGGACATACAGACTTGCCCTGGGAGTGCCTCCATGCTGCAGGAGCTTCAGGAAGAACAGAAATCCTGACTTAGACTGTGGGAAGGGGGAAGGGAAATGAAAAAAGTTGCTTTACTTATTTCTTAGCTTTCTCATGGAAAGCACACAGTGTCCAGGTAAACTCTAAAGCAGTATGAACGTGTCTCCAGTCCTGTCCAACTCTGTTGTTCATGCTTTCATACCATTTTCTTCTCCTGTGTGTTTAGTTCTCTATTACTTACAAGCAGAGAAAGATTTTAATGCAGAATGAGAAATTTAGCAGAGAAAATGAATTCTCAGCTATCCTTGGATGGCCTTGCTTATATAATATAGAAGCATACAGAAATATAACAACATAGACACAAGCTCCAGTATAGATTTATGCACCTTATTCATACCTTGGCTTCCAGCCAAATGCAACTGAATGCCTGAATAGAAATATTTCCCAGCATTGGAAAAGCTCCCAAGCTTGAGAACAGGTATAAATATTAATGCTAGCAGAGACAAAATCCTCCCTGACCTTTTTCGTGCTTAATTCTGAGGGTCACTCAATGAAACTCATTGATAGACATGATTTTTAGTTGCTATTTGAGAACCACAGCATGGCTGTGGGCATGGAAGGCTGTGAATCAGGAGAGTTAGAAAAGACCTCTGAGCCCACCAAGTCCAGTGTGTGACCAAACACCACCCTGTCAACCAGAGCATGTCCAGGCTTTCCTTAACACCTCCAGGGACGGTGACTCCAGCACCAAACTGGGCAGTCCATTCCCACCTCTAATCACCCTTTCTGTGATGTTCTTCCTCGTGTCCAACCTAAACCATTGGCACAGCTTAAGACGCTCCTTCTCCTCCTGTGGGTTAGTGAGCACTGTGGGCACTGAGCACTGTAGGTCAGTGAGTGCTGTGGGCACTGAGCGCTGTGGGCACCAAGGCCTGTGGACATTGAGCACCGTGGTCACTGGGGACTTAGAGTGCTGTGGGCCACAGACCGCTGTGGGTCACTGAGCGCTGCCCACCGGGCGCCCCCACAGCCGCTGCCACTGTCAAGATGGCGCTGCCGCCCCCCACGGCCTGGAACCGCGCGGGCACAGGGGGGCGCTGCGGGTGTGCAGGGCGTCCTTGCGCCCCCTGGCGGCCGGGGCGGCCTTGCCCCCGCAGCCGGGCGGAACCAACGCGCAAAGCAGAGGGGGGGGGGGGGAGGATCGGCCCACCGCACGCGCCTCCGGCCTCTCCCCTCCCTCCGCCCCCCTCGCGTGTACGCCCGCCTTCCCCCCCCCCTCCCCGCTTTACCTTGGTGCAGTCGTGCCGCGGCCCCGCCCCGCCGGGTGCCCCCGCTCCGGTGGGCGCGGGAGGCGCGAGCCGCCGCCTTCCCTGCCCTGCCCTCACCGCGCGTGCGGCGCCGCGCGCCCCGCCCCTCGCGCGCCACGTCACGGTACGTCACGGCACGTCACGGCGCGTCCGCCAGCTGAGCGCTCGCCCGGAAGTGATGCGGTGGAGGCAGAGCCGCTGGGCGCCGCGGAGGTGAGTGAATTGGACCGGAGCTCTTCCCGTCCGCCCGGGCTGCGGGGGAGCGCCGGGGGCGGCGCGGGGCTCGGCCGGGCTCGGCACGGCCCGGGAGACGCCGCGGGCGGCGGGACTAGTCCGTGCCCGCCAGTGCCGGTTGTGCTCGGGGGGCCCCGCGCCGCCGCCCCCTCACGGCAGGGCCCCCCGAGGCGCAGCCCCGCAGCGCCGGGACAGCCCGCTGGGAGCGGCCGGACGGGCGCTGCCCCGGTGCCGCGGGCGGGGCGGTCCCGGCGGGCGCTGCTCCGGGCGGTGCCGGTGGGTCCGGTGCCCCGGGCCGATCCCACCCGCGCTCATCGCCGTGCCCCGAGCGGCGCTGCCGCCTCGCCCCGGGCTTGGGGTCTGCGGGATTTTTCCGTTCCGGTGGGCGCCGTCTGCGGGCTCCCAGAACGTCCCTGCAATGGTCGGTGCGGGCGGCCCCGCAGCCCCCGGGCCGGGCAGAGCCGCTGCTTTGTTCGGGTGCGCTCCTGCCCAGCCTTCTCACGTGCCACGCTAGAACGTGAATGTTCGACGTGTTTTCAGGAGAAAGACAGAGAAATAAACTGTAAAGTGATTTATTTCCTAGGTAGTTCTCGCCATCTGAACGTGCCCCCTTTGCAGCCACTTCTTTTTCCTGCTTCAGCTCTTCCTCCCTCCCCTGAGCGTGTTTACCCTTCCTGTGCAAGCTGCAATCTGCATTAATCACTCTCTGGGGCTGTGGTGGTACTAATAAGCTACTCATAACAACTTAAATTATAACTTGCATAATCAGTGTTTTGAGCAAATATTGGTTGGAAGAATATGCCTGTCCTATCAGTGCTGTGGTTGCTGGAAAGAATCATTGATTATCTTTTAAATAGTTAACACTGCTGATATGCTGCCCTTCAAAATGTTACATTGATAACTGAGCAGGCTGATGCCAAGTGTCAGAACACAGCATTGATCCAGAGCTGGTAACTTTTTTGAATGACAGTGTCTGTCACATAATTTAAAGTGGTAATGAATTAAGTGCTCTGAAAAGAAAAGGGGCATAGCTGTACAAAGGAAAAGCACAGAGCTGCCCTACCTTTTTGAAAATTACAGGCCTCACTGGCATGGTCTGTATGTTTTTGAGAGAACAGTTGAGCAAAAGACGTTATCTAAACAAATTCTTATGTGTTTAAAAACCTCTTTGTTAAACAGTTTGTGTTTAGGTACAGTACTAGTGCTTTATTTGGGCTACACCAATAGGAAGAGAGAGTGTCTGAGTACTTGTTTCCCTTGCCTGCATCTGAACACTGCTGCATGTTTCCCTGGTGAAAGATAATCCTCAGAACAGGAAACACAGTCCCTTAGTTAAGATTGCATGTGAAAGCAAAGAGATCTCACCCCATGTTCTTGTCAGTTCTGTAGTCTGTCCTCAAAGTCTCCCCCGCGCAGGTGTGTCGTGGTGGTTGTGGAAAACATTCACTTTTACATGACAGGCAGCTCACAGTCTAAAGCAAAGCTTTTCTGCACATCAGCAGAAAAAGGAGAGCTTGTGATCTGTGTTGAATTAGTTCAGATTAGCAAAGTGCAACTGGCTTTACAAACTTACTGCAAATACCGGCTCTTGTAATGTTTTTTAAAACTGATTATTTCCTAATAGCAAGTTGTATGTAGGCATGAATACTGTAATTCTGTAAAAAAAAAAAAGTAACACAAGTAATAACAGGGGAATTGCAGCTTTGGTACTACGTGGCTGCTTTCTTTGTGAGACTGACAGCCTCCAGTATGAGCTGCAATCAGCTCATATAATCAGGATCTTCAAGGTGCCTTTTCTGTCCAGATTCTTGCTTTATTTTGAGGTTGAATGTTGTTGTGTTCATAGCAAATTCTCAATGATTTGTGTCAGCAGTTCTGATAATTTGTTCATCTTGGAAATTTGTTAATAATTACATTTTGCTTCCATTTAGCATGAATTGTGTTGAAAAAAGACAATCAGATAAAGGAGTGGCTTTGAGAGAAAACTGAGAACAGCTCTTTTGGAAGACCCTTATTGAAATTAATTGAAGAAATATATATTGAGCAAGAAGGGCTGCCAGACAGCTTAACAGATTTCTAAAATGTGTTCTGAGAAATTTGTGTGTGGATAAGGAAGAGGCTTGGTTCTGCTGCTTGCTTGGTTCAGCTTAAGGAACAGGAAGAAATCCTCAGTGTTGGGTATGTGTATGGGGGAGGGGGGTACAAAGTAGATGGAAAGGGGTGGAAGAAGAGGGAACAGACATGGCTTCTACTCTTGCATTTCCTCATGGCACAAGGGAATGCACAGAGAGTTTGGATACAGAGATGTACAGCTGCAGGTCAGGAGGAGTAAGAGTGCCCCAGCACTGCTCAGATCTGTCCCACACTGAAGCATTTGATTTTCTTTACTGGTGCCAGGGAAATGTTGGTAAATTTAATTTAGAGCCTTGGAGCACTATAAAATCCATCATGATGGGGTTTTGGCAGTTTGTAAGAACTTGCAAATTGCAGAAACAATGTTATTGTTCCATTAGGCACTTGGGTCTGTACGTGAATGTAACAGGAAAACTCTGCTCTGAGTAAGAAGAGACTATAAAAATAGAAGCATGTGATATTAGAAAAACAGTCCATTCTTTCATCTTCAAAACTGCAGAAGGAGCTGAATATTGGTAGCCAGAATTCTTGGAAGGCTGAGAGAACAATCTGTAAACACTCCAGGGACTTGGTAGTCAGAGGAAGATAAGGGGGAACCCCCTTAACAGTTTCATCAGAATTCCCTGCCTGGGCTCCTTCTCTTTGGCTGCTTCTCCCTAGGGGTCTGCATCTTATCTCACTGGCTTCCTTTCCTCTATTTGCCTCTGACTAATGGGCTTTGTCTGCTGGTTACTGGAAGTCTAATAAGTTCTTTTGTCTCTTAACCCTTCCTCCTTTTCAAAAATACTAGATTAATGGCTGTAATGTTTTGCAGACTATCTGCATGGGTGACATGGATTAATTGTGTGCTTGGCTCTTAAGTTACCCAGCAGTAATGACATAGTAACTTGACTTGAAACAATGGTAATTTCATGGCAAATGTTCAAGGCAAATGTTGCCTTCTGGTAAAGTGCCAGCTGCAATTTACCCCCTGTAAACATGTGACACAAGTAAACTGGCTGTGCAGATTTTCTCAGTGTCTTCTGTACAGTAAGTTGTCTTTTGAAACAGTCAGAGATCTCTCTTGTCTCCTCCCTCCCTTTCTTTTGACTCTCGCTTGAGTCAGGTAATTACAGATCTGGGCTGAAACCTTCCCAGGGAGGGATCAGGAAAGCCAGGACTTGCAGACCTGCTCCATTGCTCACTGGCACCTTGGCTTCCCCCTTCCCTGAGAGGGTTTGTGGGTGCACTGGGCTCTGGGTGAGTGAACTGGAGAGCCCCAGGCAGTGGGGTTGGCAGAGCCAGGGGAGCTCTGATTGCCCTGCACAAGTGCCAGTGTTCTTTGTGGTGACAGGAGGAGGTTCTGCTTGGCACGTGTGGCTTTGGTGTGATAGTGTGGTGATGTTTGTATATTCTGATCTCAGTGCTGACCATAACAGAGCAAATAAGGAATCAAAGCCTCTTGCCTAAAAGATACTCTCAGAACTGACCCATTTAGGTCTCCATTTTATCCATGTGTCTTGGAGGGCAGCTCTCTGGTCCAATGATCTGCATCTAAAGGAAGCAGAAAATCTGGATTTTAGTTAAAGGTTATTTCATTGCAATATTTTCCTGCTAGAAGAATGACAGTTAGGGGACTACTTAGATGTAAGTATTAAAGAACTCTTTCACAGAAGTAGGAATACTGTAGAGGAACCAGCAAAAGCATAGGTGGTGAGACAGGATTCCAGTAAAGAGAGTAAGCTAGTGTAATCTTGTAGTGTCTCAGAAAGAATAGTTATAAATGCTGTTCTGTCTACAGCATCTGTTTTGTGAAAGACAGAACTTACTTTGCAAAATGTGAGAGTGCTGTTCCTGACCTCCTGTCACAGTTTGTTATTCCCACAAAGTCAGACTGCCAGAGACAGTATGACAGTCATAGTTGTTTGTTGTCTCACTTTTCCTGTTTAGTGAACAGAAGTGGGTTTTTTTTGAACCAAAAGGATTATGTGCTCCTGAAATACACCAGTCTTATTTTTGCATCCGTGTAGTAGCAGAAAGTGACAGTTTTTAGTTTTTTGAGGGTATTTTTGTGTGATGCTTTTTCTCCTGCAACTTTGCAACTTGTAATGCAGTCAGTCCTTTTGTCTTAAAATTGAAAGGGAGGGAGAAAATCATCTTAGCACCTGTGATTATAGGAGGCACATGTAGCTTAGTAATAGACTCACAAACACAAACGTCCTAGCTCTTGGTTTTGGTCATGTGCTGACTGTTCAATATTTTCATTGCCAATGAATCTGTACAGAAAGCCTTGAGTACTCTGGATCAGCTATAAATGGGTGGCTGGAGTGCCAGAGGTCTGATGTATTTATTCCAGCTTCCAGCAGTTACCTGTGCTTGGAGTCAGTGATTATGTCTCATGAAACACAGCATAGATACCTACACACCTGGTCTCTTGTGGGCACAGGATGTCAAGAGAAATCAAGTAGATGTGAAAACCTATGAAAAAAAGGTGTG
This sequence comes from Molothrus aeneus, assembly GCF_037042795.1. Classification (NCBI taxonomy): domain Eukaryota; kingdom Metazoa; phylum Chordata; class Aves; order Passeriformes; family Icteridae; genus Molothrus; species Molothrus aeneus. Next base: position 9,002,692 of record NC_089661.1, on the reverse strand, counting down.
TGTTGGTTGAAGCTGCCCCCAGATTTCTCAAGGACAGGTGAGAGTCTTTGTTGCAACTGATGACCAAGTTTGAGTGCTCAAAGGAGCTTCTTTGAAGCTACTGCTACAGTTAGCATCAAAATGCTGCAGCATCCTTTGTACAGTGGGAAAGGTTGGTGTTGTTCACTGAAATAGGGAAGTTGCAAATCAAATCAGGAGAGAGAATTAGGCCTTCTGCAGGTGGCTGTGTGTATTTTCTGCTTTAGAAACTGCAGTTTAAAAATCCAAGCATCTGCTCTTAAGGCACTTTCATATGTCAGTGCTTTCACTTAGAACAATTTGTTGTACATAACTTAGATATGATTCCAGTATTTATGTGGTCAGCTGGTGCTGAAGTTCCTACACAACTGTGTGCAATGAGTGATTCTTTTGGCTGGCAGCCTGTAAACTGTGTTACACTCCCTGAGACGCCAGTGGGCCTTCTGTAAATTCCTTATGAGCATCTGCTGCCAGCAGGGATCTTATGAGGTGGTCTGGCTCTTGTCTTTAGACTTGTCCCTTCAGTGTTAGGTGCTGTGTGGGTTACTGTTCTCACAGCTGCTTTCTGCTGGAGAAGGGAGACTGATAGCCAGAGCTGCTGGAAGGGCTTCCTTTTTTGTGTGACTGCTGTCTTTTTCTTCATTGTTGAGAACAGCAAGAAATATGAAGTTATTCACTTACTACAATTAGTTTAAAGCATATCCTATTATTACAGGAGTCATATATATCTGAATTATATTTAGCTGAATGTAATTGGTGAAGGCACCTCAGACCCTTCAAGGTGAAATCTGATAGCTGAACTCAGTGTAGAAGAAAATCTGTGCACACTTAGCTCAGTTTAAAAGTAAATGTTTTTCTTTCCATAGCCAAGTAGATTGCAGACTGAGGTGGTTTTTCAAAGTTATTCTGGTTTGGCTGCAGAGTTGCAGTTTTCTGTAGGTTAATTTGCAAAATGGATTGAGCCAGGGTAAGGTAAATATTTGTAGCACAACTACTTTCAGATGCTTTCAGTGGGATGCATCTCTGTCAAATACCCAGGGGCTGTGGTTTCTTTTGGTGCCATAATCTGCAGTTTTGCTGTAGAGAAGTGAGCTGGTTGTGTCAGCACAGAGTAGCTCTTCCCCTGGTATGAGCTGCTTTAATTATTCATAATACATACTGAGGTGTTAAAGGTCTGTCATGCTGTGCAAAAGTTACAGTGTACCCTGGAAAAATACTGAAGGATTATTCTTTTACAACCCTTTCCATATGAAAAGGGAAGAAACACACAAACTCTCGTTGGAAGATTATTTGCTTTTTTTGTACGTGCTGGACCTTTTATGGCCTTTGACAAGGATCTTGAGGGAGAAGGGGAATATTGGTAGTTTTTAAATGGATGGAGATAAATTGCTCAGTGACTGAACCTTTGTTTTTTGAAGGTGGTTGAATTATGTGCAGTGAAATAAATGAGTTTGTTCATGTCTGAGTATGTATGAGGTAGGGAATTGAATGGAATCTGATTTGGGTTCTGGTTTCTGCTTTACTTAAAACTGATGGCATGATCTTGAACAGCTCTGTTATTTGGCTGTCTTGATTTCCCCTCTGCCCATTGTCTTGTTCATAGCTTAAATAGACTTCTCAAACCAAGTACTGCTGCTGCTTGAATTAGTTCATTAATTTATTTACATTACAAAAGCACCTGAAGGCACCTTCTAAAATTATATTCTGTTTAGCTAACTGGACTTGAGTTTGTTCTTTGAAAATACAGTAATCCTAACAAATCATTCCACCCACCTAATAAAGTAAGATGAAGCACATAATAGGAAACAACTGAAAACTTTTTAATGGGGCCAAGTGGAAAAACAATGAGAAGTAATCAGTAAGTAAGGTATTGTGAGGTTAGAGAATGTAAAGGGAAGGGAGGGATTCAAGGATGATGCATTTATGTCTGCTGAAAAAGGTACTTAAGGAATGTATCTTCATAAGAAAAAGTAGTAAGGTGCTTAAGTCTTTCTCTGCCTATCATTTTTCACATTTTTATTTATTTTTCCTTAAGCTAGCCTCACACAATTGGCTGCACACAGTGAACTACAGATCTGAAGCATCTGTTCCACTTTTTCTTGAGACTACTTGTTGAACTTTGAACATGAAATGTGGTGTCATGCTCTGTGAGTGCCTGCAGAGTCAGGTGCTCTTCAAGAGTGCAGGAAGCAGGTTTCTTCTGCCCAGTCTTGAATGGAAAAATCTCCTTTGATGAGTAAGCTCTGGACTTGGAGTGACATCATACCAGGTCAAGGCTCAGGTGTTGTGAAGAGACTTTTGCCTGCATCCTGGTGGCTGGGGGGGCTTCCTCTAGGAGGAGATTTGGTGAAAGCTCTGTGACCTGGCCCAGCATGAGGGACTGTAAATATGGTGAAGTTGTTTCTGATTCTTCTTTTGTATTTTTGTACTGGCCTTCCCTTCCAAGGTAGTTAAGCCTTTCCAGTATGCCCTTTCTCAGAGAAGTCCACTTCTCATTTGAGAAAGTATCCAGGCCCCCACCATCTCTGTTGCCTGCCTTGGTTTACCCTAGGCTGGCACGCAGCCTTCTGCCAGGTGGCAGCTGGAACTCTGCATGCTTCCTTTTCAGGTGTCTGTACCACTGGCTTCTACTCTTTGCAGGCATGTTCTGTAGAGACCAATTTTACCCAGTTTGATCACGTTTCTAAAGCTGTTTTGTTTCCAAAGCTCAGACTGAGGTTAATCAGAAATAGTTTTGTTATCTTGTTTTGGAACAGATTGGTAAAGTTCTCATGTATCTGCCCACAAAACCATTACTATCTGCAATTCATTGAAAGGTTCTTCAACTGCAGGAAGCCTCACAAACTAATAATTCAATTTAACTAATTGCAGCAGGACTTTCCTGCTTTTAGACTTCCTCTTGAGTAACTTTGCATAAAAGTATCTGTGGAGCAGTGGTGTGGAGCAGATCAGTGTGACACAGGGGCTAGTGCAGCGCTTGGCTGGGGATGTGGTGAGGTGTGTTCTGGGCTCCTGAGGGCCCATAATGTGCCATTGTCCTGCAGTCAGAGGGCTTCTGCTGAGAAGGTGTCATTGCAGGTTCAGACTTGAAAGAAGCAGTTTCTGTAATGTGCTGGCTTTGACTGAAGTTTGGTTTATGCTGTAACACTGGTGCTCCAAGTGCTTGGTGCTGTGGTGTAGAGCTCTGAACTGCACAGTGAAACCTTCCACACAGAGCTGATCCTTTCAATTTCTGCCTGCTGAAGAGGGAAACAGTACCAATGATCCTTCACTGATTCCCCACAGGGGAGCAAAGAAATTTGCCTTTGGTGAGAAGGCTGCCTGCTCTTACCTCTGGGAAAGCTGCTGGGGGTGTGGAGGGCCTGCACTGATCCTCCTGCCCAGTGCTCAGGAGAGCCAAATCCCAGGGGTTAGACACAGGTGTGAAAAGAGCCAGGTGAGCAAAACAGAGGCCTCCATCATCCCACGGGCCCACACTATTTACTCACTGGGCTGCTGAGGGGTGCTAATGAGCAGTGCAGGCTGTTGTGTGAGTTACTGCGCTGTCATGGGGCTGCTCCTCAGCAGCACGGGGAGAGAGAGGGGTGTTGGTGACCACAGCCACACCTTGCAGCTCTGGCCCAGGGACTGAGCCAAAACCTGTGCCACCAAAAGGCTGATGCCTCTCTCCCTGCTGCACTCACTGTACACAATTTAGGATGAAGTCAGTGCATTGCTGGGCTATGACAGCCTTTAAATACAGCCTTGAAGAGCTTGATTTTTTAACTGCTAACTCATATTAACTTTTTGTTCCATAGCCCATGATTGTGTCGTCAAAGTTTACACATTCTACTACATCAAAAATTTTGAAAAGGTTAAATAGACAACTCAGAAGAATAGAAATACAAAGAAAGGGGAAGAATTGTGGCTGGAAGTTTTAACATATTAAAATTTCTGGCTCCAGTCAGTGTGCGTGTGTGTATGGGTCAGCCAACATGGAAATTACTTCAAACAACCTGAAAAAGTTTGGCTTTTGCTGGGTGAGGCTGATCTCCATTAGATTCAGCTTCTTTTGAACTTGAAATAAGTGTTTGCTTCCAGTACGTGCAGTAAGTCAACTGGAAATGGAGATTTGGTGGATCATGGGATCATAGATCTCTTCCAAAGAAATACAGATATGTTTGAAAAGTAGTCCATTGCAAAAAGTTGCCATGACAATGATTTTTCAAAATGTGAACTGTAAAATGTTTAAACAGGTTCCTGGGGAATGAGGTTGCACAGAGCCCTGTGTTCCTCCCTGGTGATTTATAAAAGGAATTATTTAGATGCAGGAGGCCAAAAGAAATTAACTTAGATGTGCCAGATGCTACATTTTCTTAAATTCTTGAAATTCATGGGATGCTGTGGTCAAATAAGAAGAAATTCAAGCTGGTACTTCTACCCTGAGAGAGAGGCAGACACTCCTCTGCTCCCCTGCATGTTAAGCTGCCTGGTGGCTGTGCACCCACTGGAGTGTCTGCTAAAAGAGCTGTGAAGCCATGGAGGAGGGAAAAAGGGTGGTTGGTTGTGTGGAAGATGAGGTTTGGGAGCAGACTGTATAAACCCAGTGTGAAGTAGACTTTTTGGTCTCCATCTCAACAGTAAATGCCTAAAAATGATTCCATGGAGATGTTTTTGCTCTGTGTGTGTATATGAGTGAAAGTACCACTCCAGAGCTTCCAGGCATTTTGAAATGTTTGAGGCTTTTAAGTTCTATCAACAGCTTTGGTCTGAACTAGGTTTTATGTGTCAGTCAAATTTTCCTAATCCACATATAGGATTCAGGTTTGGGGAAAACTCACATGGAGATTGGCATGTGTGACAGGATATAGTTTCATGGTTGTCTTTCTATATTCACCTCCCTCTTTCTGCTGAAGGAAGCTCTGAACAAGCTAATGTTTCTACTTGTTTCCTAAGAAGTAAATCTCCTGTAAAAGGTAAGTATGCAGCAAGGCAGCTTTTGATCACCTGTCTGCTCCCTAGATGTACTAAGAGCTGTGAAAACGAGATGTTTTAGTGTTTATGTTAGCACGGTAGAGCAGGGGAGCTTTGCCAGAGATTTCTTGTTTGTTGTGTTTTTCTACTAGATCAGATACAGAGGTGTTGACTGGGGGCTGCAGCTCTTGCTACTCAAACCAGACATACCTTTGTCTGTCCTCTTCAGAGGTTCCTCCTTATACAGCAGAGCTGTGAATTTAAGAGAAGTGGAGCCAGCTCGACTGAACATGGGAAAACAAACTTGGAAAAGAATGTGCTAGAGAATGAAAAAAGAGAATTACTCTCCAGACCCAAATTATGCTTTGCTAGGTAGCAGCTGTCTGGCATTCACAGATTAAACAGTGCTCAGCTAACATGCAGTGACAGTGATAGCATGTCCTCTGCTTTGCTTTGAGTGCATGAAATGAGGAATTAACTCTCCTATGCTGAAAGCCATGAAAGTATCTGGAAGTGTGTATTTACTGCAAACAAACATTTGAATTTGTCTGTTGTTTTCAGTACCTGTTCTATGGTTTATATGACAATGCAGAGTTAATGCTACTTTGTAAGTCAAAAAAGTGAATTAGTTTTTCCTAAAATGACTCTGAACAAATGGGGTTTGGCTCTGAAGGGTTTTATTAAATACACAGTTGGTTCTCAGTGATTTGGTGTATTTCATGGTTTTCATAGCCTCTTCTAAAGGTAAAGATTTGTGTGGTCTTTTGTCTTCCAGCATTCTATGTGGAAGCCAGGGAGCCTGAAGGAAGCTGTGAAGCAAGTGGAATGATTCCCTGTGTAGCTGAAACTATGTAAGTACGAGATGTTTGCTTACAAGATCACTTGTCCAGCACAATTGTTAGAGCAGCAATTGCTTCTGCTTCAGCAGTGGCAGTGATCCTCTCCTGCCTCCCCAGTGGGAAGCTCTGTATCTGTTCAGGGCTGCAAACAGGCAGGGCATCCATGATACTGTTCCCTACTCTCAGCTGTTTTTAAAGTCATGTGTCCCTAGCCATTAAAAGGTAGATAATGCATAGTGGAGTTCTGTAAAATTCTTAAACTATCCTCAAGTGTTTGTGAAAAGCTGAGGCTGGGTTGAAGCTTAGTTAAGCTCTAGTTATGTTGCCTTTGCCTTAGCTGGTGAAATGCCACTTGGAAAGGGATTTAATGGTTGGCTGAGCTGTTTCCCCTTTTGTTATGAGATTTCCTAAATTTGTCTTTGAGGTCTTCTTAAATGTATGGAAAGCTTTTTCCTCTACTCTCTCGATACTTTTGATACTTATAATGAGTTTTGAAACTCATTATAAATACCTTCTGATGCAACACTTTATTAAACAGCATAATGCTTGTTTTGCTTGTTATTCTCTGGACATATCCAATAATTTCCATTACTACAATGACATCAGTCATTATAGAAAAATACTGGGTTACTTAAATATCTCCTTTGCATCTTCTCTCCTCCTGCCAGCACCCCCCCCACACTTCATTAGTGCTGTTTTCAATTGTGCCACGGTGTGCTTGTATGATTGAGAGTTATTACTGAGTCACTTTGTTTTGCTCCCTTCAAATTTTGGGTTATGTGTGATCTGGTCACTTGAAAATGGAGGAGAAATGCTGCAAATTCCTTACAGGACTTGAAAAAAAGTCCCACACAAAACCCCCACCAAATCAAAAAGCCCCCCAGGCATTAGCCAAGGCCTTTGTAATCTTCTCTAGGTTTTCATTTAATGTGTGGGGCCATATGGCTCTGCACATCCTTTGTTCTTAGAGGGTGACTTGGCTTTAGCTGGCTGTATTCACCAGCACTCATCTTCCTGTGTTCCCAGCTGCTGACTCCTTTCTGGAAAGGTGCAGAGGAGGTCATTGTGGATCTCTGCTTTGCAAGAGGAGGATGGCCTCATGGGCATCTTGGTGATTCATATGTACTGGAGATTATTGCTCAATACTTTTCTGAGTAATAGACTTCTTTGGGAGCACTGCATCCTGTAGCACTGAGCACATTCCAACCTTAGCCCTGAATCTTGATCCTTTTTAGTAGAATAGCGAAAGCAGTGGTCACTGCTGCCTTTTATGTCTTGCTTTTATGCTGTACAAGCCTCTTAGTAATTTTGCTCTTGGGAACTGATCCTTTTGGGAATTGATGCTTTGCCACCAATCCAGCCTAACCTTTGGGTACACAATAATACTTGTAGTTCCTGATCCAGCTGGAAAGTCTCTGTGCAGGTCCTTGTGCTGTGTGACAGTCACTTTGCTCTGCAGCTGAACACACAGCTCTGTTCACCTTCCTGAGGGTGCTCTCTCCCACTCCTTGAGCTCTGCCTTCCCGGCAGCTCCTCATGCTGCAATTAGATCCTCTCTCCAGCCTTCCATAACAAAAGGGCCGGCTTCTCCCACTTGTTTCTGTCTCCTTCCAAGGCTCTTGTTTCTTTCATGCCTTGAAACCTGAGTCACGTAGGAAGCGGAGGTGACTCGTTAGTGAAGAGGATCCAGCTCACGAAGGCAATTTACAAAGGGTAACTGATGGAGTGCCAAAAGACTTTTCTCTCACAAAACCAGATACATGCATGAGCTGCCAGCGGATGCAGTCTGGATTTTTTTTTTCCAAGCTGGTTTTGCTATTTTTGGGGTAGAATGCTTCTATGTATTTGGCACATGGCATCAAGTTTCTTGTAGAAGAAAAGTGAGGAATTGCAGCAACTGTACATCAGTATCTTCTAGTGTTTGTTCATAAGGAGTAGGATGGTGCTCTGAAAACTTCCTTGGTGGGGAGGAGGAAGGAAGAACTCTGTCACTGCAGGGAAGAGCAGTGCTGGAGTGCTCATGCAGTGGCTGTTCAGGAGCAGCATTCAGCTCTTTGTAAGGCAAGTAGGAGTACAGAAGATGTGTTTGTTAGAGGGGTACAATGTGAGGGAGGTGGATAACTTGCATCTAGGGGTTAATGCTACTGGGACTGCCCGTTTTTGGAAACTGCCAGTGAGGCACCGCCTTACATACAGGTGTCTAATAATGCTGGCAGATCTTCCCCCTGTCAATTGTAGTGCTCTTTTTGTGACAGCAAATGACTTTAAAACCCATCAGTTTCATCACACTGGTGATGTCACTTTGGAAACCTGAACATTAGATTGTTATCATCAATAATAGAAGCTGTTGCTTAGGAAGCATGACAGCATGAGTCACTTTTATTAGGAAAATTGTGGACACAGGATGTCAGTCTTACAAACTGCCTTTAAAAAAATTCAAATTGGGATTCCTCAAGTGAATTGGATTCATCTGTCAATTACAATGTGTGTGATTTGACTACTTTAGAGGAAAGTACTGTTCACTAATAGGCAGCTGTTCCTTAACTTTCCCCTTCCTCCATAGGGAAAAGCTGTTCCAAATCACCAATAGCTAATAACTGCTGTTAAATCTTTGAGCAGAAAGTTTTCTATACTACCTAAGCTCTGCTTTAAACTCTAATGCTAGTTTGTAATTGGGATTTTTTATTCTGTTCTTTTAGCTGCATACTTCTCTCTAAAGAAAAATTTGTCCAGTGTGGTGCTAGCTGCCTCTGAGAAACTGATGGAAGAACAAGAATTAGTGTAGATTGTGCATTTGAATTTGGATGAATTTAAAGATTGAGGAGGGGAAAGCTGGTATGTGGGAGTTAATCACCAAGCAGTTTTTACACTGCCTACTAATATCCTGTTTGTTTTGGTGTAATGAAATAATGACTGGTGTAGACTGGAGAGGACGATGTTGCTCAGGCACCTGGCAGCACAGAAATCAGTGCCAGGCTGTGCTTCACAACTCACAGAGCTGTCAAGTACCAAGGACCAGTGAAATTGTCCTATGGATTATTTATATTGACATGCATATTTTTATATATCCTTTCAAATAAAAATTATTGCAAATTTCTTGAATACATTAAATCAAACTTTGCTTGCCTATAAAAATGATGCTGCAAAGTTAATCTTTAAAGCATTGTGATGAAAGAATATATAATACCTTTGTTCCTTTGGCTGCTTAAAAAAATAGGTATTTGCTAGTTTTGTATGTGGGTTATGTGCTTAAGAAAAGGGACTGGGGAGGGAAAGGGAAGCCAGGTAGTCAAAACCAGCATCTTGACTGCTGTAGTTCCACTGGCAAAATTTTTTTGCTCATGAAGCTGCACATGTGCTGTTTTGTCAAAACAGGTATAATGGCTGAGAGATTTATTTTTGTAATCCTGATATCTGAGAATTCATCTGTACTTGTTGCATCTGTTGGTTTACAGTTTTAAAGAGGACTTCAGTCTCGGTAAAGGTTTACCCAAGAAATAATACAGTAAAACTGACATGTATTTCTATTGTATTTCTTAATTTTTAAATTTTTATCTCTCTTCTTTCTTGTTCTAATTCTAAACTGGAAGCTATACACAAAGTCACAGCAAACCCAATTTTTATGTTTGAAGCTTTTGCCTAACTGACAGCAGAGGTGAAATGCAAATTAGTGGGTAAAGGAGGACTATGATAAGCAATTGCTTTCTTGGAGCTGACATTTCTGAGAAACAGACTGTCCTTGGTGTGGCTGCTCACTGATAGGCCAGTGTCAGAGTGTTAGTTTGGTTTTAACAGGGAAAATTGGAGAACCCTTTTCTCTGGGCAAAATATCTTTTCCAAATATGCAAGGCTTTGTGATTTATAAAGAGCATGATGAAATCATTCTGGCATTTTAATTTTTGTTTTAAAAAAAAACCCCTCTGAACTGGAATTACTACTTCTTATCTGCATGTGTGTCTGTCTGAAGAAGTTTCATTAAGAAGGCCCCCTCCCCGTCTGTCTCCTTACCTGAAGGGAGGAGCCCACTTGAAACAATGAACAATTTCTGAATACCCTCTTGCATAAGAAGTGTCGCCTCCTTTCTGCAGGCACGCTCTGTGTATGTTTTAAGTACAAACACTAGATTCCAAACTCTGTTAAAAACAAACACACAATTTTCACTCTCCCTCCTCCTCCCCAAAACCAGCCAACAGCCAGCCCCTTCCTCCCCCCTCCCTGAGAAGTCCCTTTTGCTGATTTGCTGGAGGTACAGTCTAGATCCAATGCTTAGGTCTCTGCCAGGTTGTCCCATCAGTGTCCATGTCCTCCTTTCCCTGCTTTGTTTCAGTGTTTTATATTCTAGATATAAAATGTGGGTATACTTTAAAAAACCATTTCCTTTAAAGTATTTCTGGGTTAGAGTGGTCTGTTGTGATGAAGCCTGTACATGAATCAACCTCTTTGTAACCTATGCTGCAGTAAGAATTTTAGGAATTTCCTTTATTAGGACCCGTTAGTATAGTGTAGCCACTGAGTGAGCTGCATTGATTTCTAGGTAAAACAGCCTGAAATTGCCCAAAATTTATGACATATTCCAGCCTTGTGTACACTGCTTCTTTTCAGTATGCAAAGCTTAAATATCCTGAAGTTGACTGCTTAATGGCAAGTGTTATCCTCCATTTAATACTTGAACAGTTCTTCACAGAGAGGCAGCAGTTTGACTGTGACACTGTTTTTCAGGTTAGCTGAGCGCTGCTGATGGCATGGTGAGATGTGTTGAAGAGCAGCTGCGAGGGTGTCCAAGGGCAGGGGGACCGTGCTAGGAGCTGGGCTTGCACCATCATGGGCCAGTGTGTCACCAAGTGCAAGAACCCTTCTTCTACCCTTGGCAGCAAAAATGGGGAGAGAGAATCTGGCAGCAAGTCCCACAGCAAGAGAAGTGCAGTCCACAAAGACGACCACGGCTCAGCTTGCGGGAAGGCTTCAGGAGACATTCTTGTGAATGGGACAAAGAAAACAGATGCTGCTGTAGAGTCCAGTCAGCCTCCAACGTTTTCTGGAGACACAAAGAAAGACTCTGTTTGCAGTGCAGAGGAATCTTCTCTTCAGAGGATTGGGGAGTTATTCAGGAGGTACAAGGACGAGCGGGAAGATGCCATACTGGAAGAAGGAATGGAACGATTTTGCAATGACCTCTGTGTTGATCCCACTGAATTTAAAGTACTAGTTTTGGCTTGGAAATTCCAGGCTGCTACCATGTGCAAATTTACAAGGTTAGTTCTTGTAGAACTTGTAATTATTTTCATATGTTAAAGTATATCCTGTCAGCAGTATGTTGGAGAGACAGCCTCATTAGCTTCACTTACTTATTTCTTCTAACACTTGCATTTTGATCAAATTAATTCCTACCACTGCAGAAGATAAGCTTTGTATTGTCTTCTTTTCCCCTTCCCCTCACACTGGATTTTAGAAAATGTGGTTTTGGCCATTATGCTGCTAGTGACAAACAGTGTAGTGAGATTCTGTAGACATTAATTTATTCTTGATTTACCAGAAGCAATTTACTGTATCCAGCATTATCTTGGTGGTGAGATTGGACACTGAAATTAATTTCTCCTTTACAGTAATGTGAGATTCTTTAGTAATTGCTACTAACTCTGTTAACAGTCTGTGAAAGAATGACAGAATTGTTCCTGTCCAAGCAGTGTAACACTTAATGTCTTTTTCCAAGAGTAATCTTGTTAAAGCATAGAGAGGGAAGGAAATGTGAGGGTTTTGACACTTGTAGCTGTTTCATACTAGCTGACAAATGATTGCTGTTCAAAGTGCTGTGTGCCCTTCTGGACAAGGGGCTCAGTCAGCAGGCTGACAGCATGTGTGATGCTACAGGAAACAATGGAATGGCTAAAACTTCCCCCCTAAGCAAGAGGCAAACCCAAACTGCAGCAGAGTCCCCAGCTTGATTAGCAATATCCAGGTAAGAGCGAGGGAAGAGTGCCTACAAGGACTGGCAGGGAGAGAAGGATTTTTTTTATTTTGCCCTATGTAGATTGGTTTGAGTAATGCTGCTTATTTTTACTGAGCTTATTACTTTGGTGTTCAGAGCCTTGACCCAAGCCTGTGCTGTGCACTGGACAGCATCTTCAGAGTCTTTGTGGCTGAGGGTGTGTGTCAAAGGGATGAGTTACTCTGGAATGCAAATGTGGATTTACTGGAGGCTGATGACACAGGTATTTGCTAAGATGGTAAAGGAATTGTAAATAGTGTCTGTGATTCTGCACAGCTACCATGAGTGTTATTAACATGGTTTTAATTTCCTTGGAGAGGACAAATCTAGTTGTGAGAGGTTATATTTGTTGAAGGGCACACCCTATGGTACAGGTGCTGATGGATTCTGCATCAAGGAAAGTGCTGTGGTCTGTTCTCCTGAGTGCTGCTCCATCTCTTGTCTTCCCTCCAGCCTGTCCTGTGTCAGCCTGCTGGCTCTCCTGGTTGGCTGTTACACCTGGTTGGCTGTTACACCTGGTTGGCTGTTACACCCACCTGGTTGGCTGTTACACCTGGTTGTTACACCTGCTCACAAGCATCAGAGAGACTGGAACTAAACATGTCCCACTTGGCTTCAAGCAGGGTCCGTGCACTGCGCTGTAGCCCCTGTGATGCTGTGTTCCCTTCCATGCTCTCAGCAGATGCCTTGCTGACTGACACCAGTGGCTCCCCTTTGGTTTTTCAGGCTGAAAGAGAACCAAAAACCACAGCAAAAGTAGAAGTCAACTGCTCTGTCCCTTGCAAACAGCTCACCCAGAGCATGGGCATTTAGACATCAGCAGTATTGAATCAAGTTGGGGTAAATGTGTTAGTTTCAAACATTTAGAATTTCTTCTGTGGCAAATTGGATTAACTTTTTTAATGTGAAAGGCACTCCAGGATGTGGCAGTGTCCAGTAAAGTCAGAGAGCAGAATCTTTCAAATGTTAACAGTGCCCCAGCAGACCTGGGGGTTGTGTGTGGTTCCCCATGCCTTAAGTTATGCCTTGGACCTGTCTGTCTTTCCAGTGGCTCCTGTGCCAAAATCTGTGTGCCACTGGGGCTGAGGGTACAGCTTGTCTGGGGCTGAGGGTACAGCTTGTCTGGGGCTGAGGGTACACCTTGTCTGGGGCTGAGGGTACACCTTGTCTTGTCCAGGTGATCCTCTTTTAGATTTGGTGTAGCTGAACGGAGACAGGACGTGTTTGTGAGGTCGGTGGGAAGGGCTCTCTCTAACTTCTCTTCTCTTGCTTAACAGGAAGGAGTTTTTTGAAGGCTGCAAAGCAATAAATGCAGACAGCATTGATGGCATTTGTGCAAGGTTCCCCAGCCTCCTAAACGAAGCCAAGCAGGAGGATAAATTCAAGGATCTCTATCGTTTCACTTTCCAGTTTGGCCTGGACTCTGAAGAAGGACAGAGGTCGCTACATCGGGAAATAGCCATTGCCCTTTGGAAATTAGTCTTCACCCAAAACAAGCCCCCTATTTTGGACCAGTGGTTACACTTCCTAATCAAGAACCCCTCAGGAATCAAGGGAATCTCCCGGGACACGTGGAACATGTTTCTAAATTTTACTCAGGTGATTGGACCGGACCTTAGCAACTACAGCGAGGACGAGGCCTGGCCGAGTCTCTTTGACACCTTTGTGGAGTGGGAAATGGAGCGGAGGAAAAAGGAGGAGGAAACCAAAAGTGTTCTGTCCTCGGACACAGAGGGGCCCTGTGCGGACGGACAGACCTAGCGGCGGCCGAGCAGCAGCGACAAGAGCGACTCCTTGCCCTTCACGAAATGTAAACTCTGGATGTTTCTGGAAATTACCGAGGCTCCAGATTTTTCTACTTTACACCTTTTTCTGCCTTGTCTTTGAAAGGGCTCTAAAATGCTGTATCATGTTTTAGGCACTTTCTTAATTTTGGTTATTCCTTTTACTCTTGCCCTGAAATATTTGACCCTGGCTACAAGTTAAGCATTTTTTTATTTTATTTTATTTTTAAGACTTCAGATTAGTATAAGTAAGTCTGATACTTCTTGCACAATGTAGATCTTTTTAGTTAGGTTAAATTAACATTGCTAAATTATACAGTGCCAGATTAAGTTTTTTCATACTACATCTGTCAGGGCAGGTCTGTACTGTGTGTAGTGCTGTTTACATTGTTGAAATTTTAGGCTGTAATAATTTTAAGGTTTTATACCGAGACGAACAGCAGTGTTAACTATAAATGCATTAATCCTGGGTAATAAGGCTCTAAAAACCAACATAAGCAACAGCTTTTTGTAATATGGCTAATTCCCATTTTGAGCTAACTCCTAGTGAATGAGTCCAGATCATTCCTTTTTTTGGACTTTCAAACTAAATGTTGGGATTGTTTTATAAAATTACTGTACCTGTCAGTCAACTGAGTGGTAGATGACGATTTATATCTAAATCTCTTTACACATTCACATAATAAAAGAGCAGTACTACCTCAGTTTTATTGAAAGTGGACTTGTTGATGGACTTCCATTTTCTCTGGAAGTTGTATTTTTGTGGTTACATGAGAATATTTTTACTTGACTAAAAGAACCAAAGGTTCTGCTTCTTAAGTTTGCTAAACATTGAGAGAAGCAACACACAAATCCTAAGTCTTCAAGGAAAACTGCGGTATAATTCTGCTTTAATTTGTTTGATTTATACCTAAAGTATTACCTTACTTGTCTGGCAAGCACAGTACTTCTATCTAAGGAACTATCTTTTGCATTAATATTGACAAACCAATTTTTTAAAGCATATGTTTAATTGCTAAATTGCAGTTAATACTCCACACTTTCTGGAGCAACAATATCGGCATCTGATGACAAAGTGAATTCTTAATGTGTTCTTAATGACAGCAGTGTAGATGAGTCATTTTTAGACTGATTTGATAATATTTGGATAGGAGTCAATTTATTATTTTACAATGCCTGTATTGGGACTATTTGCCTGTTGAAATTGTTGTGACTTAAAGGGAGTTTTATTAACACTGGTTGAAACTTTTTTGGTTATCGATGCTACCTTTTTTAATTTTAGTATGTCAACTTTTTTACACCTTTTGGTAAAAGGATTGATTGCCAAGGCTTTCTGTATAGCCAAGTGCTGGCTTAATGAATTTGATACACTTCTGTTACACACCTTTTATTTTCAGAGCTGCATTTCAGGATCATAAACCAACTTCAGCTGAAACAAAACAAAACAAAACAAAGCCTAGACAGTCATCCATAGCATCTAATGGCTTTTGTGATATAAGGGTTTTAAAACTAAAGGGAAACAGGTTTTAAGTGGTGAGCTTGTCACAGGTCCAGGGTGTTGTGCTTTGCACATCTATTGTGCCCCACAGGGGTTAGCAGAGAGAGGAGTGGAATCTACCCAAATTCTGGGTCTGGCTTTGCTGGTATGCAGCCCTGCAATGGCTTGGCTTGGAGGTCATAAATCACTAACAAAGTGTGGGTAATGCAAACTGTTTAAAAACAAGCCCACAAGCCACAGATAGCATCTCTTTCATCTAATAAAAGGAGAGTTTGGTCCGTGATGCTCTTGCTGGGAGACAAGCTGTGGAAAGCAAATGTGGCTGTTTTAGATACAGCTGAATCTGTCCCTTTGCAGGAGAGCCCTGAAGTTGCTGTTTTATGGGTAAATACACCCAAAGCTTTGTCCTTGCTTCTCTAACTTTCTGTGGCACAAAAGTGTTTGGCAGCAAAACCTTATTCTGATTTGGTGAGCAAAGCAGGCCAAAGCACTCGTGCTGGAATCGTTGAATTTATGGTGAGACTTTTGCTGGTGCTGTTATTTTTAAAAGACTAAAATAAATTTCCCAACAGAGGCTGCTTTGTTAGGAAAAGTTCCAAATGGAGACTGATTTGATAGTAAATGAAGACTGTATTTGTAAGTTTGAGACTCTTCATTCATTCAGCTATTAAATGCTTTGTTCATCACCTATTTTTTTTCCCCCTAAAGGAAATTTAAAATGTCCAGAGTGTGAAGAGTAACTATTCAAATGGGTAGCTCACCAGATGGCAGCTTCTGATTTACACCCTAGCATGCAGCAGCCCTAAAGGATGAGGGATAGAGCTCTTTAAGGAAGGTGTTTATCTTGTGGTTGGAATGTGGACAGCAGTGAGGAAATCAATCTGTAGCGCATCAGGCTCAGCCATTTTAAGGTATCAAAGGTAACACAGCTGCTTTTTAAAGGCAGAGGTGAACACACAGGAAGGGAAAATCTGGTTTCCTGTTGGGGAAAGGACATACCATTACCCACGAGTTCAGTGTGGGGGACAGCCCTGCTCCTGTTCTGCTGCTTCCAGCCAGGCAGGAGCAGCTCCACCCACTGGGCAGGGTACCTGCAAAAATAGCCAAATGATCTATCTGGGGAAGTATCACTTATCTTTAGCCTAATTTTAGTCCTTTAATTACCATTGACAGAATGCAAACCAGACCTGTGTCAGTTTTAAACTCCCGAGGCAGGAGCTGAAGGTGCAGCTCTCGGGCAGTGCTGGCAGTGAGTGGGGCTGTCACACCTCTTGGGTTGCCTGGTGATTTTGTGATCCCAAACCAGACTGCCCAGACTCTGTAATGCTGGGGTGAGGGAATGGGGTTTGTGTGTGTGTCTCTGAGAAGTCTTTAATAATATTGGAGCCTCTGAAAATATGCTTGTTTAATGGTTAAACTGTGAATATCTGTGGAACAGGCCAAATGCATTCACTCTTCATTTTTATATAATTTAATTCTTCATCGTGTAGGGCACAGGACTGTAAGTGAGCAGTGATGCTGATGAAATCCTTGAAACCATTGCAACAGTTTAATTTTTTTAAAAGTTAGATTATGCATTAGGAAACTTTATGCATGTAGTGAATCTGCTGCAACTTGGGATAAATAACTATAGATAACTATATAGATAGTTGGAGTAATATACTGGAAAACTGGTCTGATATCCACAATCTGTGGCATTTTACTGCCTTCTCTTATATGCAAAGAAATACAACTCCTGTAAACTTTAGCCCCTAGTAATAAAACACTGACCACCTACACCATATTATAGCTTGCAACACCTGTAAAATTTGGCTTCCAGATCAACTGGAGGCTTAATCGTGCTAATTTTCCCTTGTGTGGTTGCATTTCTGAGGTCAAAGACTCTCTATTGATTCAAGTAAGGGTTTGAAAGATCCTGCCCATAGCTGGCCATAAAACATGACTGAGGCAATGAGTTGGAATTGAACACCAAATTGTGAGTTTATTTGCTGCTGGTGCTATTCTACATGGAGAATTACAGCTTTTTAGTACTGTGCAATCCTGGTGAAAGGACCACAGGAGAATGACCACGGGTCTGGCAGGTGGCACAGACACAGCTGGGGCTGTGAGAGCTGCTTCCCCAGGCTGGCCCAGCTGGATCAGCTCTGAACCAGGACAGGTCTCAGCCAGGCACAGTTCAGAGCATGGAATGAGCTCTGGCTGCTCTGCTGGGTCTGAGTTGCTCAGGTTGGTGCAGAGGGTGCAGCCCCTGCTCCTGTGGCAGTGCTGGGGCAGCAGCAGCTCTGCTGGGTGACTTTATTTCAGTCTGTGTGTCCATCAGAGCCTGAAGAAGCCATGGATCCAGGGCTAGCCTGTCACCCGTGGTTCCCAGGCCTGTGCACTGACCAGTGACCTTAGACTTTGTGTGACACTGTCAACATGAGCCTTGTTTCCAAAAAAGCCCAACAAAGTTCAAGAAACACCATGTAGTTAATAGGCACCTCGGTTGTGGTGCAGTTTGTTGGCTGAGGTTGCATCATTCCCATTCTTTGGTAAATAATAGTCATTGTGAGTTTCTGGGTCTCGCAGCCTTGCGTTCTGCAGTGTGATGCTTTTCTAGGAGGTCCTCAGTAAATTGGGCACCCAGTTCTTCCCCTGAGCCCACTCTGCTCAAAGTATGTGCATGTGAATTTAGCCTTTCATATTACAAAGGAAGATGCTTAACCTGAAACTCAAAATTCTTCAGGGTAGTCCTTCAATATGGAGAAAAACATATTTTTTCAAATAAGTATTAAAGCAAAGTGTCTGCTTAAATTTTGTTGTGTGCAAACAAACCCACCAGTGTTAACATTTTCTCTCTGTCTATTGAAGATTGAACCTTTGGTTTTATGGTGTGAACTGAAGTGAAATTCATGAGATTGTAAGATAGAAAGAAGGCTGTAACTCCTTCACCATGAAGTACGTAGGTATCTCTACCTCTTGTTCTTAGACTTGAATAGTTTAAGGCTACCATCCTTTCGTCCCAGGATTTTATGCCTGGATGAATAATCTATTTTTTTTTAATTGACCCAAGTTAAGTATTATCTATTTGCCATAGTTTTTGGTATCCTGTGTTTAACCTGTATGCAAAGGACCCTTTGGAAGGGGGCCGGGTCAAGCTGCAAACCAGAGTTGGTCCTCCCGGGTGCTACTTTTGGAGTGCAATAGAGCAGCTGAGCAGAGCTGTGGCTGTGGCTGTGGCTCAGGGGTTCTGTCACCACACGTCCTCTTCCCTGGTCAGGCTGCCTGTGCTGACAGTGAATTGAAGATGGAGCAGCTGCTCCCCAAGAGGGAGCCATCAGCCTTTTCATTTGCCCTTGAAAAGCTTTAGGAACCCACCTGATGCAGTGCCATGAGTGTATTTTTCTTTTAATCAAAAATACTGTGTTTTGTTCCATGTTGGACTGGACTTGTAACCACCCAGCAAAGATGGGAGCTGCAAAAGTGCAAAGGCTACACGCATCCTTTTTCTCCCTGAGGTCAGAATCCTGCTCAGGATAAAACCCTTGTGCTTGAGTAAAGCTGGAGTGTTCTCAAGAGAACTGGAGATGCCAGAGTGGCTTTGGTGCTCAGCTGTGTTCATTAATGCATTGGGGGTGTTCTTCTCCATGCAACACATCTGTGCCCTTCCTTTCCTCCCCCAAAGCAAACTGCAGCACAGGTCCTGTCACAGCAAATCCCCCATTGTGTGATGCTGAGGCAGCTGCTGCTGCAGGATCCCTCCAGTGTGAGAGCTGCTTTTGGGGGGGACCTCTTGCACTATCAGGAGGGGCATCTATTTCAGGAGAACAGAGGGACATGTGAGCCAGCAGGTAAAAAGAGCATGTGTGTTCTTGTCCTAACAGCTTGCCTTAAATCACTGACATTGCAGCGGTTCCTTGCTACTATTGCAATCCTCAGTCTTTGAAAATCCAACAGGTTCTGTAGGTAATACTGTTTTTTGTTTAATTTTTAATAAGTTTCTATCTTTGCATAATTGCACTCTTCAGATTAGCCCTTTTTGGATAATGTGTCATTTCACACACAGGAAAAAAGTCCATCTCCAGTGTTTGTGCTGTAAAGTGTTTCTTTTTATGCCCTGTAAGTTATATCTGGACTAAAGGTTGCCTACTGTTGAAGCAGTGTGTTTACTTGAATGTTGCCATTTTATGCAGTTACAGCTGCTGACTCTTGCTCTTCTCTGGGCCTGTGAGAGTGGAGATTGTGTGACCAGAGCTGGCAAACCTGCACAGAGGATCAGTGGAGCTGAAGGCTGGCAGCTGCTCCCATGAGTGTTACACGTTAGAGGACTTCACAGATCAGTGCTCCATATTTGGAACTTGTGACTTCTTAAGTCATGCTAAACAGAGTTATTTGAAAATACACTTATGTAAGTTTGAAATAGTCTTTGAAAAGGAGATGGGCTGGCAGGAGGGTTGGAGGGCCTGGTGCTGTAAGTTGTTGAGTAACTCAAGTTCCAGGAGCCATAGATGGCACTGGCAGGGCTCTGTCCTGAGCCAGCACTGCTGGGGTTTGCACTGCCTGGTCTTGAGGGCATGAAGCAACCACAAGGCCTTGATGGGCTCTGTGGAGAAGGGTCAGCCTGGGAGCACTGGCTGGTGCAGCCTTGTTCTTTCTTGTGGATCCTGAGGCCCCAGTTCAGCCTCAAGTCCCTCTCTGTGGAAGGAATGTGTGTTGGTAGTGTTTGCTCCCAGAGAGGTAACTCAGTGTGACTGGGGAAGTACTGGGAGCAGGCTTGGTGTGGCTCTGTGTCCCTGCTGGGCCTCTGGGCTCCTCAGCAATCCAGCCAGGGTGGGCAGGGTCACATCTGCTGCTCTTTGTGCCCGGGGGTGTTTTGCCTTTTCAGACTTACCCAGGAGATAACCCTGTATGAGCCAGATTTCTCACTCTGGGAAATGATGAATGTGTTGCATGTCACAGAGCAGCCCCGTGGTTCCTCTTTGGGACAGCAGTATCAGAAGTGCTGTGTAAATGTAATGCTTGAAAACAGCTGGAGTAAATTCTGTTTCATGTAGGATCTTTATTTCAAGGGGATGCAGCCAAATTTGAAACCTGATCTAGAGGAAAATTGGGAGAATTCCAGGGCAATGCATCTGCTGAATCCCAATCTACTGAATTGGTTTGTAGTTTTACAGTTACCTTTCTTACATCGAATTTTCTCACCATTGGTGTCTGGAACAGAATGGAAACAGCATCTTATGGAATGTGCAATCTAAGGCACAATGCAAATAGGGTGTGATAAGAAGGTTGTCTTTTACTTGATAGCAATCCTGAGTGCAATGTTTTTGTTGTGTCCCTTTTGGAAGAAGAGCATTAAGTGCAGTCTGAGGTTTTTCTTTTCTTACAAGCAAAGCATTGGTTTGTCCATTACTGACTTCTTGTGAAATTTGTGCCAGATGTATATTAAATATTTTGGTGCTTTTTCTAATCCAAGCTGCCATTCATTTACCTGTGAGATTATTGTACTTCTGTATATTTAAATGACCAACCCCTTAAAGAAAAAAAAAAAAAAACAAAAAAAAAATCCTTTAGTCACAATGTATCCTGACTACTGTAGCCTGTAAATGTTCCAAAGCTTCTGGGTTTCCTGTATTGCAGTAAGGTCTGAGGGGAGGGGAACAGCTACAGCAATCTCACCCACTGGGAAGGGAACTTGCACTGTTGTGTGCGTTACTGAACAAACGAGTAACATTTGTGGTGTTTACATAACGACACATTGGTGTTCACTTTTTTGTGCTCAAGCTTTGTACAAAATGTCTTATTTAAAGCTGAAGTCCTTTTTACATTTTTCAATTAAAAAGGGACAAATTACTTATTTTTTCATGCCTATGAGTAGGACTCTGCTAGTTTTATTTGTCCTGTCAGTTTCTCCAGCAGGATCCTGGATGCTCGCTAAGTCCTGGTACAGAGGCGACCACAACATTTTTAAGCGTGTGGAAGGAAAACTGGCTGGTTTTTTTTCGACTTTGCAGTGCAAGTGTCTGCAACAAGGAGATGCTGGATGTGAACAGCTTGAACAGGAGTGAGTCCTTAGAGAGGGATGAGTGCTGGGGTCAGTCTGCCTGAGCTCCTGCTGCACTGGCTCAGCACCAGGGGCTGCCTGTGCTGCTGAAGGCACTGGCTCCCTCTCACATTCTGTAGTAGCACTGATGTTATTGTTTATGCCAGTTTGCAATAGCTGCAGCCAAAGGAATGCCAGGCTCACCTGAACTGGCCAAAGTACCTTTGTGTGAGAAAAAATTGGCTGCATTCATCTTGCTGAATAATAGATTTAATTTTCAGGTGGCTTTAAATTTAGTTATCAATGACACTGACATGAGCATCTTCTGCCTGCTCACTGCTGCTTCTGGGCTTTCTCCTGCTTTCCTGTATTTGTGCCTCCTCCTCCACGCAGCAACTCCCAACTTCCAAATCCCAAGATAAGGAGAGAGCCCAGTGAACTTAGGGTTGGAAACTAGGATGGTATAAATATTCCATCAGCTGTATTTAATAACTTCTGGAATGGTAACTATTTCAGCTTTATCTTGGCCTCTTCCAATTCACATGAAAAAATCCCTTATCTCATGGTCAAACCTTTTAGCAAACATTTCCTTTTAATTTTTCAATTTTTTTTTTTTCTGAGTGCCTAAAACTCTCCTAAGCATCTTTGTGCTTGGAAATTCTGTATGTTAACAAGAGATGCTCAAGCAGCCTCTATTTCAAGTGGCAATGGTTGCAAAGGAGAGGTTGCAAATCACCTCATCCTGCTTCCAGCTCCCTGTGGAAAGCGATGCTGAGCCAAGTCCACACATCCATGTGCTTTCCTTAAACATCCCTTGCCCCTCCCACAGCCACAAGGAAACTTCTTTCTTTTTTCTTTTTTTTTTTGGTGTGTGACGGGAGGGTGGGGGTGGTCAGGGAGGGAGGAGAAAGTGGAGATTGTCCAAGTATGAATCACTGATTCCTCCTTTCCATGGACTGAGTACAGCACTTTCCCAGAAAGGAGGCAGCGGCTCCAGGAGCTGGCACTGAGTCCAGAAATCCAGGCAGTTCTGGGCTGGCTGTTAACTGCTGAGCAGCTGCTGCAGCCTCTGCACTGCCTTGCCTGGCCCATGGCCTGGCTTCCAGGGGAGATCCCCAGCTGCTGCCTTGGTGTCCAGCAGGGAATGGCATCCACGGGCCAGTCCTGCCCAGCTCCTGCTCCAGCTGGCCCCAGCACCTGCCTGGCCTGAGCTTCCCACAGCAGGAAGGGTTAATGGAAAAGGGTTTGTGCTTTAAGACACTTTGAATGGCTTTTATTTTTAGATATTTTAGAAGATATAGAGTGAAAGCCTATTGTTCTTATGGTAAGAGATCTTTACAAAGCCATCAATATTTAAAGTAATTAAAAATATCTTAACAAAAGACTTTGCTTAAAAACTTGGCAGTTTAACAAGCACTCCTCCCTTCATCATCTTTTATTCCCATCAGACCAAGGCCGGGTTGTGATCCATGTGTGCTGCAACACAAACAAGAGTTGTGTTAGTTCTGCTCAGTTCAGCCTTCATGCACATAACTCTGCTGGGCTGGCAGTGAGAGGCCTGGAACCCCCCAGGTCAGCACATTGAAAAATTAATTCTTTTTCCACCCCACAATTATTTGGCATCCTTTTTAATCAAGAAGCCTCCCCTGAACTGCTGGTCCTCAGGGAAACAGTAATATAGGAACCTCACACTTGGCAAGAAATCTCTTCCCAGCCTGAGCTGGAGCTCCCATCCAACCCACTCAGCAGCCTGAGAGTGTGAGCCAAGCCCTGTGGGCTTCCACAGCCTCCCTGTGGATGCAGATTCCTGAATCCACCTGTTCTGCTGGTGGGATTCCTACCCCTTGTGATGGAAGATCGTGCTAAGCAAGAATAGTTGGAAATGGCCCTTGAAAAGTAAATTGGGACGTGCTGAGCCCAGTGACTCTGCAAAGGACACGTGGTGTGGACTGAACTCACAGCCATCCCTGCCTCAAACCTTCCTGTGGGGTGACAGGTGAGTGGGCAGGGTACCTGAGGTGATACAGGGTGTAGAGAGGCAAATGATGGCTCAGAAATGCACAAACAGATGCAGTTTTAGCCCAAAGAAGGCAGCAGAAGGGTAGATGTGACCTTTATTAGGCTCACCAGTGACAGTGAGAGCACAGAAGGCTGTTAAAGTGAGCGTGTCCTCAGTAACCAGGGCTTTACTTAGGAAAGATTGAACCTTTCTGGTTAATAATTAAACAGTGAGACTGTGGCAGTTCAGGCCCAGGGGCTGAAATGCAAGAAGCCCACTCCAGAGAAGGATCCCTGATACCTGCAGTGCTGCAGCCCAACTCCAATTCACAACTTGCTCCTTCCTATAAAAGCTGAAGGACTCTGAACAAATCTGGGTTTTCTCATTTTTGTCCATCACATGAGGACAAGGGCATGAAGCACCTCCTTGATCAGCTGTGGCTGAAGCACAGTGTGGAGAACCACAACACAACAACTGGCAGGTGAGGCCTTGGCTGCAGTAATTTGGTGGATTTAGAAACCAAACACCTCAAAAACTCCTGCCTGCTGTGGAAACTCTGCTTGATTCTCTCACAGCCACATAGAACTTACCTCACTGTCAATGGGGATGAAACATTCTCTGGGGCAGGTGAGGGAGCTGATAAGATCTGTACAATTAATCAACACTCTGGACCCTCAGATGCATCAGCTGTGACTCAGGCCTGCTTTGTGGGCAGAACTTAGGGCTGAGGATTTACTGGCCCAACATGAAAGTCAGATTAAGTACAACAGCTTCCTCAGCCTTTCTCTTGGGCTTTCTCTTCCTTGTGCCTGGCTTTAATTTTTAATAGATTAAGATAAAAATATTCAGCTCTGTATTTTCCTTGGTTCTTTGCAAAATAGGTAGCAAGTTACCTGTTCACTCCAGGAAAGAGAACAACACACAGGGTGTTATTCTGCAGGCTCCTATAAAGCTTTTTGATATGCTGGTCTAACTTCTTCACCTTTTTCCTTAGATCCTGCTCCTGCATAAGAGAATAGAACCATTAAAGTGGGATGGCACAGGTGAGGGCAGCAGTGATGCTGCTCCTGCCTGGCACTTGGCAGTGCAGTGGCCCAGCTGCAGGGAGAGCCACAGGCCCTGCTCAAATGGGAGCTGCAGCTCCAGAGCTCTCTAGAGCTCTTCTTTCCTGTGCAGCCACACAGGCACTCAGCTCTCCCTGTGCCCCTTGTGCCCTGTCAGCTCTCCAGTGCCAGCTTTCAGTTCCTGGGCAGCACCACCCCCTGCCCTGTTCAGCTGTGCTGGTTTCACTGTTATGCAGTGCCCTGCACACATCACGTTATCTCCTGTGGTGTTATCTCTCAAGCTGCTCTGTGGGAACTGATCCTTGGCAGCTCCTTTGCTCCAGCACAAGGAAACCCTTCTGTCCCAAGCAGCTCTGCACCTCAGTCAGCTCAAAGTTACCTCTGCAGGTTCCCAGGGCAGTCCTTCCTCACTAACTGCAACAAACAGCAGCAGGGCCTCACACTCACAGAGTCAGACAGCTGCTCCATTTTCTCATAGAAGATGTGTTTTCCTTGCTTCTCATTGCTGTGATTCATTTGCCAAATCCATCTCCAGAGGTGACCTGGAGCAAGGGCATTCCTACTTCTTAGCTGGCTACCCTTCATGGTCCATCCATTTATGGCTTCAAGGGCATCCAGAGCACTCTGGGTTTTCTGGAATTCTGAAATGCAAAGAGAAGGGAACATGCTTTGGCAATGCTGTTGCTGCCCTCCTTGGCACCTGCAAGGCAGGGCTAAAGGTGTGGAGCAGGAGGGACATGAGAAACAAATCACTGCAGCAAGCAGATCCTCATCTTGCTCCAGATAAACATCAGACTAGAAATGCCAGCTGGCTGCAGCAGCACCCACTGAGCTGTTCTCACCTTCCAGAGGTGATTCCTGGCCTGTGTGATGCTGCACAGCAGCCACCCCTCACATGGAAGTACTGGAGCCCCATTAGTTACCCTGGAATTTTTCTAAGTAAATGTCTGGGGTTTTTTTAAGCAGGTGGTTTTTCCTCTTAAATATTTAGCTGTAAAGTGCTCCTCCAAACAATATGTGCTTTCACTGAAGCATTTTAAATACCATCCCTTTGAGCCTACCTGGCTTTCAGTAGCTCTTGCTGTGTCTGTGCAAAGTCCCAAGGGCTGCTGATTATTATTTGAAGGAAATATGCAGGCTGTGTGTGAAGCTACTTACTGAGGAAACAGCAGTTCCTGTGCTTTCCACTCTGAACATCCTTTGGCAGGAACAGTGCTTCCAGGTCTTTCAACTGGCTGAATTCTTCTTGCAAGTCTGTCTCTGTTAATGACTTCTTTAGACCAGCCACATAAATCACACCTTCATTTTCTACATCCAGTTCTAATTCCTTAATCAGAACATTGCAGTCCAGCATTGCTGCAGTGACTGGTCTCTGGACCTGGGGTGGATGCAGCAGGAATAAAAAGCATGTCAGCCCACACTGCTCTGTGTTCTGAGCTTCTATTTTGAAGTATTTTTCTCCCATTATCAAAAGTAGACAGGTTCTTTTTCATCACTTGAAATAAATATGACTAATGAAGGCCAACTTAATTAGTCATAATAAAGGGAGATCACAGTTGTAATGCGGAAAAACTATAAAACTAAAATGCCAAAAAACTATAAAACTAAAAGGCCATGCTCTGTATAGCCCTGTTACTTGGATGTGCCTTTTCAAGCTGCAGCTGGAGGTCAGAACTCTTTCTCACTCCCTTCTGCTGACAGGCAGAAAGGAAAAACAAGAGGGATCCAGCCACTTGCTTTCTGCCAGCAGCCCTGAATTGTGCAGGGACAGGGGGACTGTAACAGCACAAGCATTTGCTCAGCCACACTGCTGTGGTGTTTCAGATGTATTGGAGGCTGTGCCTGGCCTAAACAGAACTTTTGCTCTTTGCCTTTACCTTAATGCAGGATCCTGCTACCTCAGCTCCATTCAGGCACTCCACAGCAAGCTGGGCAGCTTCCAGCACTTCGTATTGGATACAGACATAGGGCTGGAAAGAGCAGAGTAAAATACTTCAGGTTTAGCAGTGAGACACATTAGCCCTCCCTTGTAAAAAGTCAGGTCTCAACAAAGTTCTGTTTTCTTTTAAAACTAGAATAATGTAAAAAAGTTTGAGAGTAAAATATGTAATACTCCATATACTCCAGCTGTTTAAAACCCCCTTCAATTAACCCTTCAATTAACACTACCCTTTTTTTCTCCTTTGGCTATTAAAGGCCTTAACATATCAGTTCTCTTTAGAAGGACAAAAATCACCTCAGCTTCCCCAGCACTCAAAGTCCTCTGAGCAGCACATGAGCTGCACTGTTCTTGTCCTTGTGTGGAGCAGATTTTTAGGTGCCCTGAATGTTTGTAGTTGATGACTAAACTACCACAAAAAACCCCCTCCAAACAGAATAACTGGTATTCCTCTGGTTCTAATCTGTATCTTTCCAAGAGTTTACTCAGACCTTCCAGGCCTGACTGCAACCTTTGAGTGCTCCTCACCTGGAATGTTTCAGTTACCACTGTAAGGGACTGGATTGGTCCACCCCTCCCAAATTCTTTCTTCACAGACTTCATGCAGAAGTTTTCTTCAAAAGGACCTGCGTAAATTGTCAGCATGTCAGTCAGCTTGCTTCTCACCTGTTGGAACACAGATTAGAGAAGGCACTTCACAAAGCAAAGGAACTAACTACTCAGTGCCTCCTGACAAATCACATCTCTCTACAAACTCAGCACGAAGACTGTTCTCAAACAAAAAATGATACCTTTTCAGGAAGTCCAGCATGAAGGTGAGATGCAAGGTACTCTGGACCCAAACTGAACTGAATGATGCTGAATTTGGACAGGGGAACATCTTCCAAGGCTCTCTGAAGGATCTGGAGGGACAAGAGCAAATGGCTCAAAGAGGTACAGGACAATTGTACTGCAGAGGATCAAAAACAAGGCTATTGAATTTAACTCCCAACTTTAATTTTCATTATTGTCCAAGAAAGTCCTCAGGCAGAAATTCTTCCTTGGTGAGTCATGAGAGGATGCAGAGGATCAAAGCTCATTTCCGAAGTGCTCAAATGGATTCAGCTAACCTGGCATTAACACTATTGCTAACAGCACTGACAGTCAGCTTTCAAAATAGGCCTCATCTGCCCACTCCAGAACAAGAACAACTTTGAAGTATTTTGATGCTTAGACCAACCCACTCTAAGTCCATTCACCTGTTTGTTTGAAGTGCTCAGGTTACTCTGACACAGGCCAGAAGAGTCTGATCCCTGTCTGCCCAAAAGGAGGGGTTTTTGGCCAGTCACCTGCAGACAATCTAAAAAACTAGCAGAGACAAGTACACTGTGAATCACAATACTTTTCAATATGGGGAACAAAAACTTTCAAGAAATGCTTGTTAGAGAATCACAATGCAGTTAAGAAATTTGAAAGAATATTCTTGTCCACAACATCAAAAGAAGCCTAGAAAATATTCTGTGAAATTTGAGATGAAACTGCCTAAAGTTTTTCAGCACTGTGCTGCAATTATTTGTGTCTGTCTGAAGATCCTGATTGCTTCTGAAAAATGTAAGGCACTTGTTTGATTTTACTGAGGATTCAACTGAAGGAAAAACATACATATTTGAGAATCTTATTACCATGGTTTGGATAATGGTGGAGGCTCATTCAGCTGTTCCTGGAACCCACATCCTTGTGGCTGTAGCACAGCTTTGTTCTGTGAGACCTCAGCCAGTTTTTCAGCTGTCAGAAGCATCTCCAAGTTTAGTTCTGCTACCTAGAGGAAGGAAGAAGATTATTAGCTGGCTTTCATCTCATCAGCTAATTGTAGCTGACAAAAAGCCTGTGCTTTCCCTGTGAGTCATGTAAGCACACTCCAGCAGTGAAGAAACATGGACATTAATTTCTTGCCTTATTATTTTCTGTTGTCATTTTGGAGCATGCAGCACTCACAGCATCAATAGGCAGTCATCTCCAAAAAAGTTCTCAGAAATCAACAGCACAAGGGACTCATAAATCCAGCTGAATCACTACCACAACACACAAGGTCTCTCTCTTTGATCTAGAAAAATTACAGGCATTCCTGCAGCCTGGAAATGTCTCAGTCCTTCTTCACCCAGGGCCCCTCTTCAGGATCAGCAGCAATGCTGGCTGATGTCAGTGAGCACTGAGCACTGGCAGTGCCCAGGTTATTCAGGTACCTGGATAGAGGCTGGAAGTAACAAGCTGCCAAAACTGGGCCCTCTATCACAGCTCCATTTTCTCTTTTAAATCAACAGGAGGATGGGCAGGAGTGGAGGTTTTTTTTCTTCAAAAGCACAACAACATTATGTGCTGTAGTTTAGGACATTTATATCTTAATTAGACATAATTACCTTTGTTGGTCCTTGCTCAATGAAGAATTGAGCTAACTCCAGTGCAGCTCTAGCATCTTCTGTAGGATCATGCCCAAGCTTCTGTTCACACTGAATCTCCTTCCTAGGGCATCAAAATTAGGTGTACAGGCAGGTTATCTGTTTTTCCACACTGACCAACATCCTGTCTTTTCTAAACCGGGTCCTTTTCAGGCAAAAGAGCTTTCCCCTCTCCAAAAAGGATGTGCAGCAGCATTCTTGTGAAATATTCCCAAAAGTTACTGCAAGAAATGTTTTTGCAATCTTGAGCAAAATGGTTTCTGGAATTTACAGAATCACTAGGTTGGAAGAGATCTTCAAGATCATCAAGTCCAACCCAGCCCTAAACACCTCAACTAAACCCTGGCACCCAGTGCCACATCCAGGCTTTGTTAAACACATCCAGAGATGGTGACTCCACCACCTCCCCAGGCAGGCCATTCCAGTACTTTATCACTCTTTCTGTAAAAAACTTTTTCCTAATATCCAACCTATATTTTCCTTGGCACAGCTAAAGACTGTCTCCTCTGGTTCTGTGAGTGCTGCCTGGAGAAAGAGCCCAGCCCCAGCTGAGCACAGGCACCTTTCAGGAGCTGTAGAGAGTGATGAGGTCACCCCTGAGTCTCCTTTTCTCCAGGCTGAGCACCCCCAGCTCCCTCAGGGGTTCCTCTCAGGGTTTGTGTTCCCAGCCCCTCTCCAGCCTTGTTACCCCCTCTGGACACTCTTGAGTGTCCCAAGGTCCTTCCCAAGCTGAGGGCCCAGAGCTGGACACAGCACTCCAGGTGTGCCCTCACCAGTGCCAAGCACAGGGGAAATCTGACAGAAGCAGTGCTAATATTTGCTACTCTGATGCATGACTATTTTTACATTTTACTTCTTCCTTGACCAATGACCCAACTGACAATTTGCACACAGCAGCCTCCATTTCAGTGAAGCTTGGCACTGCAGAGCATCACCATTCACTGTGAGCAGGGGCAGAACTGTCTCACTAAGATACCAGCCAGTGACAGCTGACACTGAGAAACAGGATTGAAGTCAGTAAATCAGACTTTCATGTGTTAACCTTTCTTTGTTGCCAACTGAAGCAGCTCTCATCTGTCTGAGCAGGAGTGCTTCTGTTGTTCTACAATCCAATACAGCTCTCCAGCCCTGCAGGAAGGTGAGTTTTGCTGGGACCTAGATCTGGTTGGGTCACAGCATTCCTGCTTGCTCAAAGACAAGCCCATTTATTATGCTGCCAGTAAATTCCTTTTTACCATGTCTTACTTGCACAACCTGCTCCTTTCTTTTGAATCTTAGTAACAAAATGATAATTCTGATACTATTAGCAGCAGAGTAAGACCCTATGACCCACCATGACAGTTTCTAATCTTTCCCATGACAGTACAGTAATAATCTTACCCTAAAACAGCTTTGGCTAGAAATTTTAGCTTAAATCTTCGACCTTCACTTCTGGCAAAAAGCAGTGAAGTATCAATAACGCTGGGGTGGATCATCTGGAGGAGAAAAATCATCACCACTTTAGTTTAAGAACAGCACACAAACAGAACAGGACAGTAGCTCCACAATTTTCTGTGCCTCTGCCTTTTAGTTTCAGTTGCCAGTTCCTCCCTGACAGATACCTCATTCACAAGAGAGCAAAAGGAGCAATGAAACAAGTCCAACTCTGCTTTCTACTTCCCACTCTAGTGAGAAGATCTAGACTGGCTTAGAAAGACTAACTATGATTCAAGCATTTTAGATTGGTTAAATTACCCACAGAAAGGACTTTAGTTTTCCCAGTGACAGAGCTATCAGAAGCATCTAGTTGAAGCAGAGGGGTAAAGTTGCACTTGCAACAATATCTGTGTCTGGACAGACTTCTCTCTTTTGGGTTCTGAACAGCCCCTTGCAAATTTTATAGCTGTAAGGAAAGTTCTTGACTTTTAAACCTTACAAACATAGGGCTATTCATAATAAAAAAACAATTAACAAGTGTTCACTAATAAAAAGAGCAATTGTTAAAAGTTTTCAGGTGTTAAATGAGTAACACAGGGTTGGGAAAAAGAGTCTTAAAAACATACTCACTTCCAAAGCCTGAAGATCAGAATTTAAAGAATGGCCCACCAATACTGCATCATGGGGAAGCATTTTTTTTAGCCTGGTTTGGATGTCTGACAGTCTTGTCTTCACTGGAAGAAGCATTTTCCTTGTGATTCCTGAGAATCTTCAAAACAAAAGTTGGGTGAGTTAAAAGCAATATATTAGCAACAGTGTATGCTGGAAAAGATTACAAGCAGGTCCTGTGATATGAATATGAAATATGAACTCAGTGTAGCTAATCACAGAATGCTATTTACTGTTTTCTGTTCCAACACCAGAGGATATACTGCAGCTAAACTGCTAAGAGTTCTACCACAGCTGTTTCAAAAGTTTATTTCTCCCAGGTATTCTTAAGTAATGCAGTTGGCATCAGACAGCACAGGTAAGGAAATATTGCAAGTCTGATGGTGGAAGGAGATGCTTCCAAGTAACTGAGGGGACTGGGACATCACCTCCTGGATAAAGCCAGGTGAAGTTTTGAAGAAGACAAGCCTTGAGTTTTGCCTGCTTTTGTGGTAATACTGAGCCCCACCCTAAAGGTGTGTACAAGCTCTATGCATTTTTTACATATGAGCAAATTTAGCTGTGGACTCCATCTTATTTTGTAACCATGAGTGAAGAGTAACTTGTACTGTGTATCATTAATTTGTAACAGAACTTTCCATGGACACTGCAGAATGGCAGTGGTTCTGCCTGGTAGCCCCACATTGTACACAGAATGTTGGGCACTTTAGTCACACAGCAAGAACTGTATTCCTAACACTGAGGAAACTGCAACGGGATCTGTGCAAACCCAGGGGTTTCTGAAAAGTCCTGTGGAACAGCTGGATGTGAAAGGGCTGAATGTGAAAGACAGAGAGATGAGGAAGGTTTGTGCCAGTGACCTGGTGCGGTAGTTGACCACTGTGCGCTCAGGTTTGACCAGCTCATTGAGGAGGCACTGACCCCGTGCATCCACCAAGGACACACGGGTCACTTCGTTCCCTTTTGCAGTCAGGCACTGTCAGGAAGAAGCAGAGGCAGTTGTTGAATCAGCACGACACTGCCACTCCAAAACCTTCACTAACACCTGCTTTGGCTGCAGCAGCATCACTGTGAAGGAGTTCCTTGACTTAGAGATCCACCACCCACAGCTGGTGGGTTTGTACTGTACTGTGCTTCATTCTAATTGTTAAATGTGCACTGTGAGCACAGCAAACACACAGGCAAGCACAGCACAGGAAAACATTGTAAAGAAGTGCTGACTTCACAGAATCAGTCTGTGCTCTCTGCAGTGCACAAATGCCACTGGCAGCACCAGCCCCAGAGACACTGAGCAATTTAAAGGCAGAGCCCAGGTTGTATCAATGCTGATGCCAACATCAGCAAGGCACCTCTGCAAGGCTAAAACTGCACTAAAGGAGGACTCTTCACCAAGCAGCTGCCAAAGGAACTGTGATGGCTAAAGGAAAGTGTGACAGGGAAGTATCTGTCCTTTCCCAAACCTTGGAGAGAGCTGAGGAGGAATTCCATAGCAATCTCATGGGTTATTGCAGCATTGCTGACAGGCCTGGCAGATCCAGCTGCTGCTCTGGGAGCCAACAGAACTGAGCTCTACTCAGGATATTATTTTTGTCTCACAGCCAGAACCACTGCTGGGGCCTCTCCATGGCTGCATTAGCACCGGTACCATCAAGGAAGGGACTGGCAGCAGATATTAGATATCAGAAGTGGTTTAACAAATACACAGAGTGCTTGGCTTACTTGGGAAGAGCTGATAAGAGCTGGGTGTCTGACTCTATTTTGTAAGGCCACACACACTGATTTTTACCATTTCACAATCCAGACCAAAGAGGGGGCTGCTGTCTGTCCTCTGCTGATCACACTCTGTGGAGATGTAGCCCTTGCATCCAGGGGAACCTGGAGGGAAAACACACCTGGGAATAAGAAGATCTTTCTTCTACAACTCATATGACAAAACGTATCACTAAACTGTCAAAACTAAAAACAACCCTCAACACAACAAAACAATAAACAGCCCTCACCCAAAAACTGACCTTCTATGGGATAATAATTTTTTTTCTGCTCTTCTAAAGTTAGAGTATAGCTGGTAAGGCCTTGTTTTTTTTCTCCATATCTCTGAATGATGGGATCACATTGCAAGTCTGAGCTTTTAGTAGTGCACTCACTGCTGGTGGAAGTCAAGCCTGTAAAATACAGAAGCATCTGTCAAGCTCAGTTTCTGCATCAGATCAACACTTAGAGGCTGCACCATTCCAAATCACTACCTGGAACAACAGACTGGAGAGAGAGAGAGGGTCAGAGAAAAGGACAGAGTCTTCTTACCTCAAACCTAGTTTATATCTCTGTCTCTTTGATTAGATACATCTTAGAATGGGTGGTAAAGCAGCAGGGATTGGGATTAAATGTTAAGAACTTTCTCTCATTTTTCATTCACTTTGACAACCAGCCCAACATGAGTTACTGAACTAGTCAAGGTAAGGAGTCTCATGGTTTAAGCCACTGTATGTGTTCCTTTCTAAACCAGTTTACCATGGCAGCACACTGGGATTGCAGAGGATGCAAAGTGATGAATCTCTGTTCAAAGTGAGTCACTGTCTTGAAAGAGACAATGCAAACCCAAACAAAATACCTTGTGGAGTGTTTTGAGGTTTCAGGTTTGCTCCTTCTCCATACAGGCTGACTGGGAAGTTAGCAGAAGATGCTAATGTGAATCTCTGAAAAATGAAAATGTGAAAACATATTAGTGACTTTGAAAGACAGGCAGAGATAAGAAGAAAATTAGGGGTTCATTGATCCCCAAGCCAGCCAAATTCAGAAGAGGATGAAAAAACAAATAGTGGAAATACATTTGGTGTTTTAGCAAGTAGACAAACCCAACACAAATCAAACCTGTTCCAATGAGGGATGATAGAGGATTCTTTGTACTACAGGACAGATCTGCCTTGCCTGATATGATCAAGAAGGCAAATCTCAAGACCTTCTTTGATAGAAGCTAAAGCTAGTTCCAGTCTTTCCAGTTAAGTTGTGATTTACATTTGCTGCAGTTCAGGAAGAACTCTCTAGAAGCTTAAATTCAAGTCCTTCTTTCTATCTTCTTTCAAAAATGTTGCTTGTAATTCAGAAAATTAATTATTTTCATAATCTTTCTGGGAAATGGGAGAAACTTGACATAAAGTGCAAATAATAAAAGTGATATTTTTCAACCAGTGAGACTAGCATAACTCTATAGAGAGTCTCCTCACTCACAGTAAATTCCAAATTACTGAAATTATTCCAAGATATTTATAATCTAATTGGAATCCTGTAGATGCAGGATATGTAACAGTCAGAGGACTGAAACATCAATAAATATTTCACCTGGTAAGGCTTCAAAGATGTGAGTGTTGAAATCCTGTTCCTAATATCAAAGCCCTGTCCTTTGTTCTGAGCTGACAACTGCAGCAAACAGATCCTCTCACTTGCTGTCAGGGATGGCCACACCCTGGGCAAAGGCAGTGATTCCACTGCAGCCATTATCCCTGGGATGTGGCTTCAGAAGTTGAGAGGACAAGGCTGCAGGCTGGGGACTTACATGGCGGAACGCTCTCCTGAGGTGTTTGAACTGTAAATAGAATCTGTAGAAATGGAGTTGGCTCATTCCATGTAGAACAACAACCACAACCCCAGCCAGGTGGCTTTGGTGATAAATACGGCACCAGCTGCAGTTAAAAAAGAGGAATAATTAAAAATATATATATATAAAAATCAAAGCAAAACAATTATCAAGCACTCTTAAAAAAAAAAAAAAAGTTGGAACCGGCCCAGCTTTTAAGTCAGTAAATGGCAAAGTGCCAAATGACTTCAATAAGAAGAGGCTTTATAGCTTATCTCCAACAGCCACATACTCCTGGAAGCAAGAGAGTAGTACAGGAGACAGAGAAAGAAGAGTTATTGCAAATTTCTGCTGCATACCATCTCAAGACATGTATACCTCATTCATATGCATCAGAATGTGAATATACCAGCAACTTCAACTGTAGGCATGCAGTCTGGTGAATTAATGAATCAAAGTAAGTTTCACAAAATAATTCTCTATTGACTATTAAAATCTAAAGTGTGGCATTTTCTGCTCTGAGTTTCATTTGAAGATTAGTTTAATTTCATTTTTGCCATTCAAGGTTATAAGCCCTCCTCAGCCTTTCCCTTCCAGTCCTGAGAAGTCCCTTTTCCTTCACTTCTGAGAAGTGGCCCAGAGAAAAGGAGAAGTGACTAAAATGTGTTTGTTTTTTTCTAAAATGCTTTAGAACACTCTGTTTCAATTACATCTAACGTGAAATGCATTAATATTTGTGTTAATATTTTAACAGGGTATTTTGTTTCTCAGTGTGTGGAGCTTCTTCAGTTCCACAGCAGTCATTCAGTTTTTCAAAACTGCATGAAACAAAACTGTGGAATGGTAGGATTTTTGCCAGAAGAGGAATTCTGCTTCCTGGCCAAATCTAACAACAATATCTGCACAATCCAGGCTGCCATTATGGCAACTCCACAGTGAGTGCTCCAAACCCAGCAGGGCCAATATTCCTGCAGGAATGCTTTCACACCAGGCCAGAACAGGAGACCAGGCTGACTGCAGCTGTGGCTGTACCTGGGCTGTGCTGCGTTGTGGCATTTCCCCAGAGCTGCGTATTTCAGCAGCTCATACAGCTGCTCCTGGCTGATTTCAGAGTCCTCACCCAGCAGAGCTGCTGACAAATGACAGGACTTTACCTGTGGAAAGGGAAATGCTGGTAAGAGAGGTTTCATGTAATTACAGCAGTCCACGAAAAAAGAAGGAAAAAGAAACTACCTGGATACAACCAGCTACATTTAAGCAAACTCCTCTACCCCTTATGGGCAGCAGTTTCCTTTCAGATCCCACTTTAATATTACATTTACTCGAGATTTCAGTAACCTTCGAAGGTACTCTAACTTTGAAGATTCATTTAACAAAGATTAACATAAGCAGAAGTATGCAGTAAGGAGACAACTGATATGCAAACACAATATTCTGGTCTCTCAACCCTTTCCCTCACTTGCTGCTGTAGAGCTTTAAACATTTGTACAAGTGTTACATTAGCAACTCACTCTATGTGAGGTTTTCTCTATCTACAGTGTGGGATCTGCTCTGCCACAAGGGTTTGCTGACCCCTGCAGGGAAAAACGCTTCAGTAAAATCCAAGGAATATGCAGAAAGAAAGCACGGAGCAGATGAGGTCGGGACTGTGCCACACATTCCTACACAGCAGTTCTTTAAGCCTAAATACACAAATTCTTCTAAAGGCTAATGTGGCATTTTGGTGACCTCCACTGACCAGATTGCCTCTTCCAAAGAATTCCTCTAAAAATTTTAAAGATATTCTTATTATGGGTGATGAAAAGACATCAAGGCATACAGGGGGAAAAACACCACACAACACTAGGCCATGTAAAACCTCACAGCATGAACACCCACTGGAAGTTCTTTTCCCCCCACACTAACAAGCCACGTGCCCGGGAATTTGGACAGAGCCTGCCCACATGGGACTGAGCTGGTGTGCTCTTCAGGACATTTGTCACTGGGTAAGGAAGTTAAAGAGAGGTGACAACGTTCGTGGTTCCAGTGGTTAAGAATCATTCAGCAATAACAGCACAGGCTGGTGTAATTGCTAGTGCCTCATCTCTCAAGCTGAGACAAGTAATGACACCGTTGTTTTCAATACAGCCTAATTAAAGCTTTGCAAAAAAAACCCACACAAAGAGCAGAGTTTTTGATTCACCAAGGAGAGGGTACTGCCAAGCACAGGAATTTGTCTCTAAGCGGGTACAAAGAGGGCTGATCTCACAGGCTGGAGACACCAACTCCTGTTCCACGGGCCCTGGGTGAGGTGTCCCCGTGGGGCTGTTCTGCATCCCTCAGCGGTGCATGTGCTGAGCACGCACAACGCTCCTTTCAAGATCTGCTTTGTTTACGAGAAGATTATATTGGAGGATGTATCTATTTTTTAAACAAAATTCCTTAAATGCAATGCTGAGCACTCCAAATGAGTTATTTCCCACACCTCTTGGAGCAGAATCCAAGCCACTACCAGGCTCCCCAGGGCAGCGGTCACGGCCCCAAACGTGCCAAGGGTCGAGAAGCGTTCGGACAATGCTCTGAGGCACATGGCGGGATTGGACTGGCCACAACTCCAGGGCCAGGAGCTGGACTCGATGAGCCCTACGAACAACTCAGGACATTCTGTGTTGTTATCAGCAGGCACCGGCTGTACCCGACCCTCCCGGTACGCTGCCGCTGTACACGGCTTTGGGGACTCCCAGTGCCCCCGAGAAGCGGCCGTAAGGGACACAGGGCCCGCACCGCGCTCCGCGCAGCGCCGGGCGCTGGGCTCTCACCTCGGGGCCCAGGCCCGGGCCGCCGCCATTCGCCTTCCGCCTCTTCCGCGCCGCCCGCGGCCCCTCCGCGCCTTCGCCGAGCCGCTTGCGCCCGTTGAGGCACAGCCCCTTCGCCATGGCCCGCACGGGAGCGGCGGGAGCAGGCGACCCCTCAGAGCCGGGCATGGCCCCGCGCTCCCGGGGGCTCTCGGATGGCGCTGGGGGGCGCCAGGGCCGCGGCTGGAGCAGCCGAGCGCCGAGAGCGCGATGGGGGCGGGCCCGCGGGAGCTTTGAAACGGCGGCAGCGCGCTCAGGCGGCGGAGCCGGCCATGGCCACCAAGCGCCTGGCCAGGTACGGGGCCGGGGCGCGGTGTCCGGGCGCAGAGGGGCGGTGGCGGTGGCGGTGGCGGTGGCGGTGGCGGTGGCGGTGGCGGTGTCCGGGCGCGGAGGGGCCGCGGCGGTGGCGGGCGGCCCCTGAGCTCGGTCGGTGTCCGCAGGCGGCTGGGGCTGGCGCGGAGCAGCGCACGGACGCGGAGCGGGGCGCGGGCGGGCGCGGGGCAGCGCTTCGCCTTCCTGATCGTCCTGGACTTCGAGGCCACGTGCTGGGGGGACCGCGATCGGCGCGGGCCCGAGATCAGTGAGTGCCCCGAGCTGGCTCTGAACCGGTGTCGTCTTTATGGGCCCTCCTTGTATTGGGTTCCTTTAACCCCTGGCGTTTCAGCCCCAGTGTAATGGGATAATAGATATACAAATAATATAAGTGTGTATATATATATTGTATATACACAGAATATTCTGAACTGAAAGAGACCAACAGGGATTATCAACTCCAGCTCTTAAGCGAGTGATCTATACAGGGATCAAACCCACAACCCTGGCTTTATCAGCATCATGCTTGACCTCTATGTTTATACATACATATAAAAATAAATATATATATATATAAATTCTACATAAATTTTATAATATAAAATTTTATATATAAAAATTTTATATAATAAATTTTTAGATATATAAAAACTTTTTATATAATATATATATAAAATTATAAATATAAAGTTTTAGAAATTTATTTTAATTCAATTATAATTTGATATCTAAAATTTTGTTTATATAAAATTATATAAATATAAATTATAGATATAGATATA
Organism: Molothrus aeneus; assembly: GCF_037042795.1. Taxonomy (NCBI): domain Eukaryota; kingdom Metazoa; phylum Chordata; class Aves; order Passeriformes; family Icteridae; genus Molothrus; species Molothrus aeneus. The sequence goes on along the minus strand of NC_089661.1, from coordinate 8,964,574 downwards.
AAATTTACTCCATTATATAATATATATACATAAATATATATAATGGAATAGAATAATGGAATATGTTGAGTTGGCAGAGACCCATATGAAAATGGTCTAATTCCTGTGAACAGTTTTAACCTTTCTGGCCTTGTGTTTTGGTTCTGTTTTGTTTGTTTTGTTTCTTCTTCTCCGTGATTGTTGCAGTTGAATTTCCAGCAGTCTTGTTAAACACCTCAACAGGAGCCATTGAATCTGAATTCCATATGTATGTTCAGCCCCAGGAGCATCCTATTCTCTCTGAATTCTGTACAGAACTAACTGGCATAACACAGGTATAATTATGACTTAACATTGTTTTATAATTGTATAATTGCTGTTTACTGTTTTATTTAAAGAGGCTATAAAGAAATAAACCTCAAATGAATTTCAGTGAATTCTAACACATACATGCTTCTTGTTCTGTTCCTTGAAGAATCAAGTTGACCAAGGGGTGCCTCTTAACATCTGCTTATCACAGTTTATGAAATGGATTCAAAAGATACAAAAGGAGAAGAAAATTATGTTCAGTACAGATAGTCAGAGTAATTCTACTTCAGAAGCAAAAGTGTGTGCCTTTGTTACATGGACAGGTAAATAACATTTTCATTTGCTTTTTCTGCACAGTAATAACATTAGGTGGCACTAGTGAGATTGTGTCTTCACTTCTATACAGCCCAAATCCTATTATTAGGTATAAAATATGGAATATTGGGATAAGACTGAAAAGATGAAATCCACGGAATCCTGACGTGTTCGCTGCATCTTTGACTCCAGGGTCTGATACTGTTACATTTTTCTGCTTTAGTGAATCGTATGATCATTTTTAGTGTATCTAAATGAATTAGAGATCTTTAGATCTTTGAGATCTCTATCTGAAGTTAATTACTAACAGGGGTTTGCTTCTTCTGGTGTCCCATTGCAGCAACCCCAGTGTCTCCCTTGGACAACCACTTCACAGCCTGTGCCTCCTGCCTCCAGCAGCACAGGATGCTGACAGTGTGTTGTTGCTGTTGTGTCCTTTTATGCAGATTTTTAGGCCACATGAAGGGACACACAGGCCACATTATGTGGATTTTAGGCCAGTTCTGCAGTGGTGGATTGACTGTGGTTCTCCCTGCACAGACTGGGACCTGGGTGTGTGTTTGCACTACGAGTGTAGGAGGAAGCAGCTGCGCAAACCCGACATTCTGAATGCCTGGATTGATCTCAAAGCGACCTACAGGGTGAGAGGATGGACAGACTGAAACATTTCTACCCACACTCACCTCAAAGGCTGACTGTACCTGGGCTTACAAGGCAATGCTCTATGTCCCAGGGACCAGTGTAACCTGGTTTTATTTCGTGTTGTTACTGCTCAATAACCAACTGCCCTAGAACTCTGAACTTGAATGGAAATCTTAATGCTAGGAAAGGATTGTTGTTTGATAAAAGAATGATAACTATGAGAATTTATAAGCTGCTCTTCCTTTCCTGACACGTTTTGCTGTCCTTGCTTCCTATCTTTTTTTGTTTTGTGTGCTCTCATTGCTGCCTTGTATTGCTGTGGAGGAAGTTGTCATTATAGTCTGTTTAGAGGTACCTTACAGGTAGGCAGCAGAATTAGGTCTCTAAAGACAAACAGTGTGAATATTCCCCCTTTGTATTGATCAAATCAGATACTCATATTAGGAGCAAATAGTAATACTCACTTTTTTCACTTACAAAAAATCCATACCTATGCCAAATATATTCATGGCCATGCCTTTGATTGCATCTTAAGGTATTATTTATAGTTGTATTCTTCAATGCTGGTCTGTTAAGACTTTCATCAGTGTAAGTAAGCCATAGAGTGCAGACAAATGATTCCAGAGCTCAGACAGAATGGATTTGCTTAAGACTGAGAGAAGGAATTAATGTTTCTTTCCATTCTGATTCCTAACAGGGTAAGTAACTTATGGTTTTATCCTAAAATGCAGATACCCAACTTGCTTAATTGCTTTGTGAGATTTATTATTCGTAAGGGGATATTTCTGGAATGGCTTTGCTTCACTAGGGAAAGGTTTTTAAATGCTCTGTGTTAAGCACCTGCATTTCTTTCCTTAGGCCTTCTATAACAGAAAGCCTAAGGGGCTAAATGGAGCTTTGCAGGATTTGGGGATAGCTTTTGAAGGACGGGAACATTCTGGTAAGCATGATGATCCTCATTTTAATATATATATAAATATATGTAGCTTATAAAGCTAAATAGAAATATTTAGCTCTAGTTAACCTAAAGCAGCTAGTCATTACTCTGAGTAGTTACTACTGCTTCAGGTTATGCCATGTTCTGTCCAACAGACCATCAAACCAAGAAAGGCAAAGTGCTCTGAGATCAGTTTGTTATTTCTAACCTCATACTTCATTTCTGAAATCTCTTCTACTGCTATTGAATGTATGTTCATAAGATCAATTTATGAATTGCTAGGATGCAAAAGAGGTTGAGAGAAGATAAAGAAACTTGATTTTACCTGATAGCTCTGGATATCCTGATAATGTGAGAGAATTCCAGCACAATATGGTTTTTTTTACTTGACTAATAAAAAGAGCAAGGATATTTAAAATTGTGAATAGATATTCAGCTCTATGGATAATCCTTCAGATGTTTCAGCACAGAGAATTATCTGGAATTTTCTACTTCCATTCCCTTTTTTGAACTAGATGACTTAGTGTCACAGTTCTCTGACTCCTTGTCATTCCTGTAAGGCTTACATAGATTACATTTTTCCAGTAATAAGAACTATTCCCAGTAGCAGTTAAAAAGAAGCCATTAATATACCCATACTTTTGAAGGGTTGGATGATTCCCGGAATACTGCTCGTCTTGCTTGGAGGCTGATTTGTGATGGATGTGTGCTGAAAGTTACTAAATCTTTGGATAAGGTTAGTTACTACTTTGTATCTTCCTGTCTACTTGCTTTGTAGCCTGGAATACAGATGAAAGGTGAGCTATTCAAATAATAAACCCAGCATCCTGACTGTGATTTGGAAAGAACAACCTTAGGCTGATATGCTTATTAATTTTGTGCATTTATTCCCAAAATGTCTGGGTATTCACTTTCCAAAATCTGCTTTTGTTTATGGACTCCCTAGGCACATCAGAAGAGTAATTTAATTTCCAGAACACTGACTGTAAATGTCACTGACAAGACTCCGCTGGGAAGTAAGAGCAGACCTGAAACATCTAGAGATGGAACTTGTGAAACAAAACCTCTGGCTGAGAACAAACACAAGGGTATTGCTGGAAACAAGATAAATTCTAATGTACAGGCTGGGGAGCAGCAGATCACTTGCACTGATCCCTCTGCAGATGTGTGTGTTGTACCCAGCAGCAGCTCAAGGACTGAATTCCATGCTCAAAGCCAAAGCTCTTCAGCAGCATCTCCTGACAGATTTCCTCTTCCCCTGGGTCTGGCACAGCCATGTCCCAGTCCTGCATCAGCAGGCATCCAGCGGGGATTGAGCACTGGGCAGCCTCTGAGAACAGCCAGGCCCAGCCTCCCAGTGCAGGGATCAGGGCTGGTGCTGGTCTCCACCACCATCCCCTCAGTTACTGTCTCCAGTGGGGACATCAGCACCAGCTCTGAGTGCCTGTCTCTGCTGACAGACTGGGAAGATGTTGCTTTGATACCAGAATCTCAATACGAACAAAATTCAGACTCTGTTCAGCTCGAGGATGACTCAAGTACAGATAGTCTAACAGTGTCTGAAGAAGAAACTATTTCAAAACAATTGGCTGTGACAAGTTCAGATAATCAGGGTTTGGAGGAAAGTGTAGCACCCATGAAACATCTGAGGTCTGTTGTTTACAAAAGTCCTGATACTACAATCTATAATATAGGGACAGTACAAAGGCAGACTTCAAAATTTTCAGCTTTCAAGTTACCATCTGCAAAGGGAAATGCTGTTTCAGCACAACCAGCATTAACTGGAAATTACTCTACTCCTTTAGAGGCTCCTAAAAGAAAGCCAACTAGTCCAAAAACAGGCCCACCAGCAAAAAAGCAGTCTTTTCATATATATCAAGAGAAGACTTCCTCTTTTGATCACTCCTTAGCTTTGAGAAGTTCAAATTTGCCCAGAGTATTTCCTGCAGTGCTGAACTCCACAGTCAATTTGAATGAGCCTGTAAGAGCTGTGAGAAATGGAAAATCAACTCCCCCTCTGTGTAACTGCGGCCGAAGAGCCAAAAAACTCTCTGTGTCAAATGCTGGCCCAAATCATGGCAGAGCATTTTATTGTTGTCCTGTTGGCAAGCAAGGAGGAAACAAGAAAAGTTGTGGATACTTCAAGTGGGAATATGCACTTCTGAAAGAGAAATCTTGTGGTCTCACCTTTAATGCAGATGCTTTGACCTCTCTTGGAACTGTTCCTAGCAATTCAGAGAATTCTTCCAACAAAAAATATTGGTGTCTTAGACCCTCTATGAGAACTTGAAAATGGATACAATTTTTTGTCTGAATCCTAAACTCTCTAAGTTTCATGCTTAATGGAATCAGGACAGTCAAATGGACAGTCAGATATATACACTCATAATGGGACGAAAAGGACAGTTCTTGGTTAATATCAATAGAAAGGAAAGTTGCTCAAACACACAAAAATATCAGCAGATCATAAAGTAACTCCTTAATAAAGTGTGAGAGAACAGATAAAACTATAAGTGCTAAAATTAGAGTATGAGCAGCTATTGCTACAATTCCTGAATTTCTGTTTTATCATATATTTTAAATACTTTACTAGTCCAGTCCTTAGGATTTATTTGCCCTTTTTTTCCTAAATATACTTGTAATGCCTACAACTTTTAATTTTTGAAACTTTTGAAAGATTTTAAAATCTTTTTATAAGATGTTGCACATCAAAAGTGATTCTTGAAGGCATAGTATTCTCTTAAACTCTTACAGAGTTTTTTATTATGTAAGTAACAATAAAGGTAAGATACTGATATTTCATTAAATATTTTATTTAACACACATTACTGTTGTGCTTTTTCCTCTCTGGGTTTCCCATTTCATTTCTGTCAGTGTCTGCTTTAGCTTGTAGTGTAGCCCCTGGGACAGACAGAATCAGGTAAGAATGTATTCAAACCTAAACTAAGGATATAGTGTAATGTCTTACTTTACATTACTGTGTAAATCTGCAATGTCTTTCTTTGTAAAAAATCCTGCAAAAAAGCAGAAAGTACTTTAATTTTTTCTCCACTTCTAGTGCAGTTTGCTTCCAGTGGTGGTTTTCTTATAATGAATTTGGATCAACTGCCTGGGTCAGTTTTTTCAACAGATCAGAACCTCTAACAATTCTTACCCCTTAATTGTCCAAGAAGCTTGAAAGTTACAGCAGGGAAAGGCGGCTCTTACAGACCGGGATGCACACAGACGCCTTCCTTTAGGAGCTACGCTACGGGCCACGACTGTTCTGTTGGCACATGTTCACTGTTTTTCCAAGCCTCCATTTACCTGTTCAAAGTTTCTGGTTTAGCTGGTCCCTCTACGCCGTGACACCTTCGGGACTCGGACCGGCAGGGAAGCGGCCGAAGCATCTCCGTCCGTGGAGCGCTCGGGTCGCTGTCGGACGCGGCGTTGCAGAGCCGGACCGAGGGCTGCTCGCTCCCCTCGGCTCCGGAATTACTAACACAGGTTTAAACTCTGGAACCGGAGCTCGGGGGAAGCGAAGGCATCAAGGGCTTACGAATTTGGCCGCGGCTGAACGCGCCACTAGAGTGCTCGCCACCCTGGGTCCGCCACCCGCGCTCCGGCGGGTCGGTCCCGGCAGGTCGGTCCTGGCAAGTCTCTCCGGCGGTTCGGTGCCGAGGTTCGCTCGCCGGTGCCCGCGGCCGCCGCTCCAGGCGCGGCGCTGTGCCGGGCGGGCGGGCGCGGGGCGGGCGCGGCGCTGACGCCATCGCGGCGGTGCTGGCGGAGCTGCCCGATGGCCGCGGCCGAGCCGGCGGCGCGGAAGCGGCGGCCCAAGGGGCACTTCGCGGCGGGGGCCGGCCGGGCCAAGCGGCCCCGCGGCGCCGGGCGGCAGCTGGAGGCCGGCATGCGCGGCATCCTCATCACCTGCAACATGAACGAGCGCAAGTGCGTGGGGGAGGCCTACAGCCTGCTGGGCGAGTACGGGGACCTGCTCTACGGGCCCGAGCAGGTGCGTGCGGCCCGGCCGGCGGCGCTCGGGGCGGGCTGGCGGGGCGGGGAGCGGCACCCCGAGGCATCGGCTCCCGCTGTGTGTGGGGAGGGAGCCGCGTGTGTGTGGGGAGGGAGCCGCGTGTGTGTGGAAGGAGCTGTGTGTGTGTGGAAGGAGCTGTGTGTGTGGGGAGGGAGCTGTGTGTGTGTGGAAGGAGCCGCGTGTGTGTGTGGGTAAGGAGCCCCGCGTGTGTGTGGAGGGAGCCGCGTGTGTGGGGAGGGAGCCCCGCGTGTGTGTGGAAGGAGCCGCGTGTGTGCACCACGCCCCCGAATGCCCCAGGTTCTGGGCGAGCCCCCTCGCAGCCCCGCTGCCGGCCCGGGCCGTGCCCTGTGTGGCGGGCCCATTGCGGGCTGTGAGCTGGGCACTGCTGCTCGGTGCTCACCAACAAATGGTGCCTCTGTGAAGTTTTCAGATCACGAGGAGAGGCTGTCTGGAAGCGACAGGGAGGAGGATGAGGATGATGTCGAGGCTGCTGTGAAGAAGGAGGTTGGCCAGATCCGTGCTTCGACGGAGCAGAAGCTGCGGCGGTTCCAGTCGGTGGAGAGCGGTGCCAACAACGTGGTCTTCATCAGAACCCAGGGCATAGGTGGGACTTCTGCTGATGCTGAGTAATCCTCTCAAACTGTTAGTAAAAGGCCACAGAGTGTGGCTTCCAAGTAACACGTGTATATCAAACAAATACCGTTCCCTTTGGCCGTGCCACTGAATTTTGTTATGAGTGAAGAAGCTAAACGTAGAGGAAACTGCTTTGACAAACAATCTTGACAAACAATGATTTCGTTTTGATATAGTAAAACAGCTGTTTACATAAAAGGATTTGAGGCTGACAGCAGTGCAGCCAAGTTCTTAGCTTATTATATAGAAGGGGAAGAGGAGAGATGATGCCTTCTATTTGTTGCTCATACCCAACTGTTTTTCTTGTAGAACCTGAGAACCTGGTGCACCATATACTAAAGGATATGCACACCACTAAAAAGAAGAAAACAAGAGTCATTCTGCGCATGCTGCCCATTTCTGGAACTTGCAAAGCTTTTATGGAAGATATGAAAAAATACACAGAAACGTTCTTTGAGCCTTGGTTTAAAGCCCCTAACAAGGGTACTTTTCAGATTGTTTACAAAGCTCGTAATAACAGCCATATGAGTAGGGAAGAAGTAATTAAGGAACTGGCAGGTATGTATGTTTTCAGACAGAACAAGATTGCATGCATAACATGGGTCAGACTATTAAAAGAGGTCATAATGGACATACGCATTTTTTGTTGAATTCTAAAAGCTCCTCTAACACTTAAAAAAAGCTTGACATCAGTATTCCTTGTTGGTGTTTATGTCTTAAGAGACTATAAGCAGAAGAGAGAACAATGTTGATTCTAATTTGCAGCATCAGTTATATGTGCTTTGAAATGCTATTTGGTTTTCTCTCTGGATGCTGTATTGAAATAATAATATTACTATTTTGGTTCAGTATTTGACTCATATAATAGCTCCACCTTGCTCAAGTGTTTTATTGAATGGATAAAAATGAAGAGAGAGGAGGCAAGATCCCTCTCCATTATAGCAAATTAGTTTTGTAATTGCTTAATGGTTGGAACAGAGCAGGACTCTCAGAATGTACCACCAGCAGGACTGAAGAAACCGAAAAATTTTCTCACTGCAATTGCTGAGAAACAAGACATGCTTATGCTCTTAAACAGTTTTCCCAGCATCTTTTAAATTGCATCTTCTTTTACAGGAATTGTGGGCAGCCTCAATCCAGAAAACAAGGTTGATCTTAATAATCCACAATACACAATTGTGGTGGAAATAATAAAAACCGTCTGTTGCTTAAGTGTGGTGAGAGACTATGTTCTGTTCAGGAAATACAATCTGCAGGAGGTGGTGAAGAGCAACAAAGAAGATGCACAACAAAACCCATCAAGTGTGACAGAAGAACAGAATTCAGAGGTAGCTAAAGCAGAAACTGAGGAGCAGAAGAAGAGCTCTAAAGAAGTAAAAGAAGAAAACAAGAATCAAAGTGAAATAGAATCTGAGCCCAAGGGGAATGTTGCTCTGATAGTAGAAAATGTGATATAAGGGAAAGCTGAATGTAATCCAAACATATAAAAAAAAGTTGCCCTAGAGTTCTGAAAGGGTTTTGGAATGAAGAGAGGGGTTTTGTTTTGAAGTCCTGGTTTTAAAATCCACAAGTGTAAGAATTTTAATGCTCGTTGCAGGTGGAACTGACATTTCAGCAGATGTAAGGGTGCTCAAGAGTGCATCACCTTTCTGGTGAAGCTTGCTGTCCTCCTGCAGCTTTGTTCTGCATTTCCTGTACCTGGCACACAAAGCAGGGGTCTGTGCATGTATATGTAGATGTGGCCACCCTGACATGTATGGACTCTCCTTTGTTATATCTGGAGGCTACAGAAGCCAAAAAGCAGCACAGAGGCAGCTCTGAGCAATTATTGTCAGAGAGAGATCTGGAAAAGAGTTGGTTGCAGAGGATTTTGGGAAGGGAGTGAGCTGACAGCTGCAGAACTTGGTAACATTTTTCTGTGTGAACAGCAGAATGAGGTAAATCTAATAATTTGATGGAGGGATTTATACATATATTTATATATATACACAGATATGCTGTCTTGACTTGAATGGAAAGAACTGTTACATATATAAATACTTGAATATTATGAGATGATTTAGATTGGACTGTTTTAGAACAATAGAAGTACAGTGCAGGCATTGCAGATGGTTTTATCAAAAACTACATGTGTGTTTACATTAGCTGTGTATGCAGCACTTACTGGTTTATAGTAAATGCTGTAATCACTGAATGGAATCCTTTTGAGTAATTTCCTGCAGATAGCCTTTTGCTGCTCTTTCCAAAGACTCAATCCTTGAGGGATTTTATAAAGTGTTTCTTGTTTTATTTTTTTTTCTTAAGTCTCAAAAGTTTGAATTGAAATACTGATTGGAAGCTTCTTATGAAAGAAGCCCTCCATTATACCATACTAGATAAGGGGAATTAAATTTTAATTTTTGGTACAGTTTTAACTTTTTGTATCAATTTTGTTTCAGATTGAGGGTAATGCTAGTGAGTCTTTCTGTTGTCTTATTGTTGCAGTGGACTGTCCCTGTGACCCCTAAAAACCACCCAAAACCAGTGCAGCTATAACTTGCTTTCCAACAGGGTTTTGAGTATGCCTCCTGTAGAACTTTCTAGCTTTAGTATTTCATTTCTAGCATAAAAGCCTGTGTGTTGCTAATGGGAAAATACTTATCTTGAAGAACAGAATTTGTTACTTCTCTTGGTTTAATGAAAAGGACATGTTCAAGACTTTCATAATTTATATTTTCTTCTTCTGTCAAAATTGTTTCAGAAGTTGGAAAATGAAGAGGACTTTTATTTCCCTAGTCCTGTCTCCATTGCAGCCCATTTATTAAAACTCTGCTTTCTTATGTCCTGTGGTGTTTTCTTTAAATTTTTGAAGATTTTTTGTGTGTGGATTAAAACCATCAATGTCTGAGTCATACAAAGGAAAGAACCATCTGAGACCAGACACAAAGGCAACTGTGAATGTTTATTGGTGGCTGATGTTGGTCATCGTGATTCATGACAGCCTGCTTAACTTCTAAGGACAAAACTCAGGGTAATTACTGGGATTTTTTGTTTTCTTTCCTCCTCTCTCTCACTGACCTGTCTGCCTACAGGGCTTATAGTTTACTTCTGATTTTTCACAGTTGGCTCTTACTGAACATTCATTGTTTAGACATTAATTCCCTGCCTTTTCTGCTGTGCCTTCACTTTTGGGCTCAGTGGTTCCCCCATGCTCAAATGGTGCTTCAGTGTTTTGAATTCAAACCTTCATGGACAAGCCATAAAACATTATTATGATCTCCCTCACACGAAAAACCAAATAATTGCTGTCACTGCCAGTGCTGAGGAAAGATGCTACCTGCCCAAACATCAGCTGAAGAGGTGATACATTGATGGTGGAATGTGGTGTACTGAATTTGTCCTGATGCTGACTTGAAACTCAAGGATGGTATGAAACCCTGGCCCTGAGATTCACTCTTCCTCTTGTGCTAGATTAGAACTCAGATTGGCTTGAGAAACTTGTAGATAATTTAAGAACAAGCCAATCTCACAGCCTCAGTGTTTTCCAGTACTGACTTGCCTTTCTTGAGGGTCAAAACTGTGAAATTAAAGTAAGAATTTAATTGTAATTCAGTTCATTTATCATTTCAGTAGTGAAATACAGTAGGGGAGAGCTTTAAGTAACATCAGTAACTCCTACTGATTGGAAGCAGCTGGTAATATCCTGTGCCCAAAAGAATCATGCTGCAAAATCCTTCCTGTATTATATTCCTATTCAAAGAGCAATCACCCTGTGGTTATGCCATCTTAAAACAGCTAATCCTGTAAACCTAAGAGGCTTAGTTTTGTGGCCTGCCTGGAAAACAACATGAAATATGAGTAACTGTTCATTGTGGGCATGGTGTTCTTACATTTAAGACTGCTCTTGGATCAAACTGTGGTGTGGCAGGTACAAAAATGGATGAAAAAGGCTCTGCCAGGACTGCTGTTTGTTGGCTTGGCATGCAAGCACTGCTCACTCCTGCAAGGTTGTGTGTGGGCAGTGCCTCCCCAGCCCAGCTGTGTCCTGGGGCTGGCTGGTGGCTCCTGCTGCCCAGGAGCTCCACTGCAGAGCCCCAGAGCACTCAGCTGAGGCAGCCAAGGACATGGGCAGCAGGGAGGTCAGGGCAGTTATCCTGCCAGGCAGACTGCCAGTGATCTGTCTAGAGGATTCCTAAGGGCATTAAGTTCATTTTACAGTTCCCTTTTTAGCCTTTCATGGTGAAAAGCCATTCACAGTAGCCTTATTATCATCAGGTTTTAGGAATATGGAATAATTTGTATAGAATATTTGTCTTTTAGAGAGTAAATATACCACAGCTGTCAATAGAAGTAATTCCTGCCTGCTTTTCTGTGTTTTATGGTCTTATATACCAAATGTAGACATCATAAGGCTACTTACTTTATAATTAGCAGTTTGCCTATTCCTTAATATTGCTTCTGTATATAAAAAAGGGACTGAGTTGCCTCTTCTCCTACCCCCTTAGAGGTATCTCATTTCAATCTTATTAATCATTCATTAATAAGATACAAGTGTTCAAACATGAGGACATTTCCACTGGAGATAACTCTAACAGGGTTTAGGTAGAAGGCACTTACTTGAGCAAATGGCTGAAGTTCAGCCACTCAGCCCTGCTGAGACACCATCAGCTTTGTTTTCAGAGACTGGCACTGGATGCACCTGAGTCCACCCCAGGAGCAAGAGCATGGATTACAATAACACACCTGGCCTTCGAAGCCAGCCATCGATGGCAGATGGCAGGTGCTGTCAGTTGTGTTGTCCCTGGGATGATGATGACACCTGAAAGTGCAATAAAATTGGAAATGTATTAGGTATTTTTCCCTTTCAGTCCTGATCACAGCTTTTCCTGATTTGTTGGCTACCAGCACCATTCAATCCAGAAATGAGAAGGTGGTAAAACAAGTCTCACACATCTGAGCTTGAATAGAGAAGTGCAGACTTGAAGTACAGGATAGCTCCTTTGCTGCAGGCACAGAATGCATAACTCTGAGGCAGAAAACACTGGCAGCTTTGAGTCTGTCACAGTTAAACTGATTTAACCCAAGCCGCAGAAAGTGAAAGAAAAATGATGAAGGTAATTACATCAATTGTTAGTGACTACCCCAGTCCCCCCTTTGATTGTCAGATGTTCAAGCAAGGAAGTCAAATAAGAAATATAATTGTTAAATGAATTAACTTCTGGCATAGAAGGTAAGAAACAATCTACAGACCACTAGGAATTACACAATTCACCTGTTTGAATACAAGCCATGCTCAGCTGCCACTACTCTGAGATTTGAGCTCCATTTAATTTCATCTCCCTTTCCATTTCTGCTCCTAAAGAATTAAAGTCTCAGCTGCCCTCTGGTTTCAGTAGTGCAAGCTCAGATCCATTAAGATTAATGTAATGGACACAGCATTTTGTGCATTTGTTTTCTATTTTTGACCTCAGACAATATTGAGTTTGGTAGCTGGAAAGCAAAGAAATATCCATGTCAGAGCTTGAGGGTGTGAAGGAGGCAAGATCCACCTGCAGAACCCTCCGGGCACAAGCCTGGGACTTCTGTTTATCAGCCAGTTGATGACAATTAGTTGTCCTGAAAGGTCACATGAACACTTTTACAGAACCAGGAACATCTGAGATAAGTAACACTGTGCTTCTTTTTTTTTTTTTTTTTTTTTGGTTCACAGGTGTTTTTATGCTCAATACAGCCTTTGCCATAGAGTTCAGCTACTGCTTATATCTTCTGAATCAAGTGCTGTAGCAGCATGGTGTGAAGTGCAAGGGCTACAGAGAGGTAACAAGAAATGTGAGATGTGACCTAGCAGGGATGATCTAAACCTCTGCTGTTCCCATAACCTTGGAACAGCTTGACTGTTATGGAAATATCTCACAGTCTGAACTGACACCTCAGCCCAGGAAATCCTTGATTGTATTTAATCCTGAAACTCTATGCAACCCAGTACTGGCTAGACCTGGAAGTCTGATCACCAACAATATTAAAAAACATTCTCACAAAATAATATTTGGCACAGAGTTACATATATTGTGGCTCTCAGTAAAAGCACTGCAGATAGAAAAAATAAGGACTAGTCCATTTTTCCTTCTATCACTATTTTCAAAAACCTTTTCTCCCATGTACATTTAAAGTTATAGAGAATATATTGCTTTAGAAATGTTTCAAAGCAGCAGAACAGCAATGTGTATCTTCCACCCTTATTCAGAAGGCTGTTGTCTTAACACTGACAGGAATCAGGATGGAATACACAAAATGGAATACACAAAAGTCCAGGATGAGCATGTTCTGGTGAGGAGCTCAGCAGCAAAGAGTACCACTCTGTTTCTCAGTTTCTTCCTCTGAATGTTCCCAGAACAATAACTATCTTTGATAGTTATTGAACAAACCCCAACTTGTCTGCACAGAGAAAAAACAACATGAGTTAGCAGTTTCATTACAAACTGTTCTCCTTTTCTGTGGCAAGCCTGCAAATTTAAAAGTTTCAGGCTCTTTTTAGGATTTAGCTGGCAGACAGCACATCAATCCCAGTGCCCAACAAAAAGAGTAAGTTCTGGTTTAGAGAAACAAGGAATATCAATTGGTTGACTCAGTAATTCCTCAAGTCAGTAGTGCAGGACAAACACACCCCCCTGAAACAGCACAGCCTTGGTACCACTGAGGGGTTCTGTGTGTTTGCTTGAACACCTGGGCAGTGTGACTGAGCAAAGGCTCCTGCCCACACATCAAACAGAAATGCTTTGATTCACCAGTGGGTTTCTTCCTTTTTTCCTGGTCAGGTTCAGGTTATCATTGCAGAACTGCAAGAACATGTTGGAAAGTCTGTCTGACCCAATGTGCCTGCTCTGTCTGAGCAGGCTATGCTGCAACAGAGAAGAAACCTCCTGAACAAGCCCTTCCCTGCTGGAATGAACAATTTGTGCCACTACCAGGGCTCAGGGAAAAGTCTAGCCAGCTCTGTTTAAAGCCCAGCACAGACCAATACCAAAAACCTAGAAACATGTTGCAGGATTATACTTTTAAAATTGCTTTACAATCAATTTACTTTCAAAGTTCATAGTTAGATTATATTTAAAAATTTATTACTTACATGGAACAAATGTATTACTTTTAATATCTGATCACTTCAAAGTGGATTACTTTTCCAAAAAGTACTCACATTTGAAATCTGAATGCCCTTAAAAAGAATCAGATGCTGAAATTGTGAGCAGATCATATTTTTCAATGTTTTTTCGATTGCAGTTAAAGATCTAATCCAATTTCCTGTTATTCTCTCCAAAAATGGATTACATTTAAAATACAACATTACATTTAAAATATCCAACGTGTTTTTCTTCTGTTCTGACTGACTGAAGGAGAGAAAAATTAATCTCTCAGAACAAAGCTGTAATTCAGGTAAAGGGAAGGGAAGTTTAAAACCCTGCTACAGCCATGTTAGAGCACAAGCTTATTTTGTTCACTTTTCTTCTGGTAGAATCACATTAAACAAACGACTTGCTCCCCTGGGGGATTTAATTTTCTACACTCACTAGAAGCCTGTGAGGTTGTGTTTGAGGATAACTTTATTTTGGATTTTAAGGACTGTCAAGGAACCCATTAACAAATTAGCAGCTGCTGAGCTCTGTTGCTCTGCCACAGCTGATGGAAGCTCAGACAGTGATGGTGAGTTCTGAATCTTAAATCTAACACTTGAGTGTGATGGTCAAACTTGGCAAATTACATCTTCTCTTACTGATCTTTTCAATAACAAACCCTTTTCAAAGAGATAAGCTGATGTACATTTCATTTATGATTTGCAGATGTACATTTCATTTATAATTTGTGTTCATTTTTTATTCTTACAGGATGACTGTTTAGACATAGATCAAGTATTAGCAGAAAAGTTGGTTTTATAGCAACAATCTGAAATCCTTTTAAATAATTAAACTTATCTAAAGGCTGTTCTGTTTCCCATTAAAGCTTAATTCCAAGTTTTGGTATTGTGGGAAAGGAGGTGAAATTGTAGATCACTTATAAAATGCTCCTGCTCAATAGACTGGCTAAATTAACTCATGCTAAGTCACAAAAATCACAATGCAGAAAATCCGAAGGACCAAGTTCCAAACCCATTCTGGAAATGCATTAAGCATTTCAAGACATAAAACTAAATATTAACTTTCTTACTAATGTCAGCATAGCAGTTTTATGCACCAAATGCATACAAAACCCATATATTTATATATACTGTATATAGGTATATGTGCAACATTAAGCACATACTGTTTCTACAACTAACTAATTTCTCATTATGCATAACAGCATCATCTATTAATTCTCACATACTGAACATAATCTCAATTCCAATTTCATTTACCTCAGAGGGGTTTTTAAAGCAAAAGATGGGATCTTATGTTCATATCTGTTTCAGAATACTTCCAGCCTTGCAGTGAGAAGTTCACTCCTGGCTAGTGCTTGGAAGAGACAAGACACTTCCAAAAGAAAAGATACCTACACATGGTTCTCATCCTACCACCAAAAATGTGGATTTTGAACCTATCCAATAAAGCTGCTAATCCCCCATCTGTAACAATGCATTTTTAGGACTTTTACGTCCACTATCCAGTGGCACCAGAAAAGATGTTCTTTTCCAACCTCTTCATAATGTTGCATTTTTGGAACTCATATAGTGACCATACCAGTCATCATGTCCTTTCCATAAGCTTTGGATGTCAGGGTAAACTCTCAGGAAATAATGAATTAAAATATATTTGATGTAAAATACCTTTTCAAATGTGGGCATTATATTTTTATTGTCTCTCAAGAATAACATCAAATAGAAGCTGGGCTGCAAGAGGGATGGTGAGGAAGTCTCAAAGGGAAAGGCTATTGAAAATTTTATTTTTCACCCAGAATAATACAATTCAGTCAGATACTGACATTGGAAACTCTGCAAGCAGGCACAAATATCACATCTTGATTTTACCTGTAGTTTTTTGCGCTCAGGCACTTAACAAAAAGAGATCAGAATGATGGCAGCTATAGTAGTGAAATGTATATAGTGCTAATGGAATGGAAGAAGTTCTGTTGAATTCCAAACAATGCTATATCCGTCCCCACTCTTTATCTCTTAATTCATTCCTCTTGATCTTCCCAGTGACTGTCTTTGGCAGCTCTTTGACAAATTCCACCTAGATAAAATAAAGAGAGAAGGCAATGCAGCATGTTCTACAGAGCTGGTTTTCCAAGACTCTCCAAGCATATGTGGAAAACTGAGAGGGCTCCCATCAGTAAGAGCTGCCTGCCTCAAATCCAAGCCAAACCAAAAAGCACATTGTGCCACTTGTGAAACCATCTCTGTGGCTGCCTCTCAGCTGGCCAAACTGAGTACAGTAACTCATAGCAGAAGGGCAAATGCCTGAATGATATCAGAGGTCAGAGATGAATGACAAAAAGAAGAAAGAAAGGATGCTCAAGCCCCAGGGTCTTTAATGGTTCTTAGTTCTGTGAGTTCTGCTCAATTTATCTAAGGCATTGAAGTAGATCTTTTCCTGTGGTGCTGGGATTACTAAGAAACACCAAGTGTATCCTCTTGGGCTTGTGTCAGTTTATTACTTGTAATGATCAGTGGATAAAAACTTCTTTAGATTCGGTCATATGCTACCTTAAAGGCATGGGAAGTGCTTGTTTGAAGGTTAAACACAAAATGGAGAATTATGATTGTGAGTCTGACTTAGAACATGGAGATCTGACTGGGATATACAAAACCTAGAAAATTTTGAGAAGTTTGAATAAGTACTTTTCACAAATTCATGAAAAACATTCTAAATTAATGTTATTTAGGAAAGGTCTTCTGGAGCCAGTGAAATGAATCTTTATTGCTGTCTCTTTCAAGTGAATAATGAAAATCTAAATGGTAATTCTCCTGAGATTTAGGGAAGGGTGCCCTGCTTTAAAGTTTCCCCTCAGAAATATTTACCTTTCTAGGGTATTTATATGGAGCAGTAGTTTTCTTAACATGGTCCTGCAAGTCACGAGTTAAGCTTGTCAGGTCAGTGGATGAAAAGGTTGGGGACAGAACCACAAATGCTTTCACAACCTGTAAGGTAAAATTAACAAGAGATATCTGACACTACCTTTATTTAAGGGCTGATGTGCAGTTACCAGAGAGCAGCACTGCTCAGAGTCACAACAGTCACAAGGAACAGAGAAACCAGCACAGGATAAGAAATGATTGTGCCCAGCTTCTGCATGTGTATGTGCAGAAGGGAAAGTCTAAAGGACAGCTTTTGTGCCCTCATTACAAATAAGACCCTTTTCCCTTCTCAGCAGCAGCCAAGAGGAAGGGGCAATAAAATGTGTCTCTGTGGAGTTCTCTCTGAAGCTAAGGGACATTTTGTTTCTCTCTGAAGTTCACACTGAGGACAGTAAGCACTGTTATCCTGGCACAGGATTGTGCATTTACCACACCTGCAGCCCATGTCTAATTCTCAGGCAAGTGCAGTAGAACTTTGGCCACACCAAGAGTCATAAATCACAATTTAAGTGTACAGACAAATGCTTAAGAACAAAGGCAAAGTAAACATCACAGTAGTGTTCTCCACAGAGAAGACTTTTCTGTTTCTCCACAGAAAAGAAACTCAGAAGAACAAAGGCATGTAAATGGGAAGGGATTTTGCTTGTCAGCCCCACTAGGATTATCCATGATGGAAGTAGGTGTGGTGCTCAGGGACATGGTGTATTTGTGGATCTGACAGTGCTGGGTTCATGGTTGGACTCAATGATCTCAGAGGTATTTTCCAAGCTAAACAATTCCATTATTCTAAGATGGCATTATTGACTTAGAGCGTAAGTTCTTCAGTGAAGTAGAACTTCCTTGATATCATTATATATTTGGACAAATGCATTGCTTTCCCCCTCCATTCAGCATCCTTACCTCTCCTCTGAGGGGGTCTGGGCTGCTGACAACAGCTGTTTCTACCACAGCTGGGTGTTCTATCAGGGCACTCTCTACTTCAAATGGCCCAATGCGATACCTAGGTCAGGAAAAAGAAAAATGAGGTTTGGCTCTTGCTTTTTGTCTGGAAAAAACAGTACCAAAAGTTTTTAAATTTTCATGTTGAGAAAAAAATCCAAAACCAAATCAATAACCAGCTATAGAAGTTTTAGGCAAAATGGGACAGCTGTCTGGGTTAGAAGTAGGAGCATTTCATAGTGGTCTTTGTGGCAGAGGACTGCTGGGGCTGTGGATACCTCTCCATCTGTCCCCTCTCCTTGGGGCTCTTAGGCTGGAGCTCCATCCCACCCTGTAGCTGGGGTCTGCAGCAGCAGCCTGTGCCACATCATGGAATCACATCATACAATATCAAGTTCTTTCCTTTCAACATGTTAAAAATAAATTGTTTCAAAAGCTCTTGGAATCCAATAGTGGTTCCTTCAATTTTAGTAAAAAAATTCATTAGATAAACATCCCTCCTTTGCCAACTGAAGTCTTCATTCTTTGTTGAAACACACGAGATGTTGCAGGGGAAATGGATCCATCACAGAGATGATACTGCAGGTCTTTGAAAAGCTAATAATAACAGCAAGTATTCCAAAATCAAGAGGTCAATACATTCCAGTCACAGGATTATGATGCCAGAAGCTCACATGTAAGAATATCCAACACAACATGTGAGGACTTACAATGGCAGGTTTAGAATGGGTGTGTGCAGACTAACCCTGAAGAAATGATGATGTCATCGTCTCTGCCAATAAACTGGAAATATCCCTCTTCATCCATAGTCCCTCTGTCTCCAGTGACATAAAAATCCCCACGTTCACTTTCTGCAGTTTTCTTAGGGTTATCCTTAAAGTGGTTTACAAGCAGTAGTTTAGATTTTTAGCAAGCATTTGCTATACATTATGTTATAACACAAATAACATCAAATGCACTGCAACCTAATTTTTCAGTCAAGGATGTACTGATATTGCTATAAGATACAATAAAATAGGTTTAAAATAATTTCTATTCTTTAAGAAAAAAAATAACTTGATCCTAAATTATTTTCTTTCCTTTTCTAACACTCACCAATTCAAATAAACAAATTACTCTGGTAATAAATAATAAAATAGTGAAAAATGTTCAGCCTTTAGGACCACTATGCAACTGGGGAGCTTTTGGGGAGATTGGTAGTGGTGGCAAGGAATAAAATAAAGTTCTTACTAAATATTCAGAGAAAAAACCAAGTGGCCTTATAGGTTTGCTTCTGATGGCAATTTCCCCCTGTTGTCCTGGAGGCAGGATATTGGCATTTTTGTCTACGATCTAGAATGAAAAACAGTTCTTATTTTAGTCCAATGGAAAAACAAACTCCAAACACAAATCCAACCAAACAAAAAATCCCCCATGACAGAATCTAAAGAGCAGTCAACAAACCTGAACATCATAAAGGGGAGCTGCTTTCCCCATTGATCCAGGTTTAATCTTCATTCCTTTAGAAACAGAGCAGATTATTCCCTGTAAAAAATCAAAATCAAACCAAAGCTTTTCAAAAGAAAATTGCTACATTCACACTTAATTCATTAAATGTAGTTTCTAGACTAATTCTAAAGTAAGGAATTAAGATTCATAGGATCCTATATGTCAGTGCTGTATGGTATAGATAAGCAAAATCGTAAAACTCCCTGAAATAATCCTGTTCCATTCTCTGTGAAAAATTCATGTCCTCTGCTACCCAGTCTTCTTCCCTTAGACTCAAACTCTGCCCTCTTGACTGACACTGTTACTTGGAATTAGCTTAAGGACATTTGTGGAAATATTACAGCACATTCCCTCCCAAACCCTCATGTTCCTGGCAGGTTCTGTGAGGAGAGCCATGAGAGGGAGTTCTTTCAGAGGTTACCAGGGAAGGGAATTACTGAAATATTCACAGAAATGTGAAGGAGGAAACACACTGTGTTCTTACAAAACAAACCTTACAGCAAAAAGAAATTCCAGAGATTTAATAGGCCATTGTCCCTACAGATGTACCATTTCAGTCTGGCCATACACTTCATGGATGTCCAGCCCAGTGTAGCTCTTCCACTGCTCCATGACTTCTGGGTTGAGTGGTTCCCCTCCACTCATGCAGTACTTCAGGCTCTTGAATTTGTATCTTCACAGGGAGTTAAAAACAAGAAAGGCAACACTTAAATCTAGAGGGGGAGACCAGGAGCAGGCAAGGGTGAATGCCATGGGAGAGCTGTTCACTGGGAGAGTTAGTGCCACAAAGTGGGGAAATCAGAGGGGCCCTGATCCTTCTGCTCCCAATACAACAAGGATATAGCTCTGTGCTCAACACTCTCCATAAGCAGCAGTCAGAGTTAAACATGTGAAAAATAAAATTGTTGCTGAAGTCAGCTGGGATTATAAATAAACCAGTACTGATCTGCTGAGCCAGGGCCCTGATTGCTGACCCTCTGCAACGGGCCAAGGGAGAAAGTTCAAGATGGAAGGAAGGAACAATGACAGGCAGTGAGAACTGGAACAGGGGGTGAGGTACAACTGCCACAACAAATAATTCCCTCACAGTTATGCTGACATGCACTTTCTAGGATGAAGCCCTTCCCAAACTCTGGACAATCAATGTGGTAGACAAAAATTATGACAAAGTATTTAACAGACTCTCAGTTTCATACTCACAAGTGCAGTAGCATAAGTCTCAAATTTCTGAGGGAAAACATCAAGTTTCTCTGATCAAAAACCTCAGCAAAACTTAAATTTTGCATGATGGTCAAGGATTTCTTGTCAAGGATATTTTAAACTAAATTATTACCCTATTTTGGGTCAAGCAGTTAGATATAGGAGATGACTAAGTTTAGTTAGGGTAAATTAAACATTACTAAATAATTTTTTACATACTTGGACAGATCATTTTGCACCAGCATGCGGAACAATGTTGGAGCACCGACCAGGGCATCAATTGGGAATCTGCAGAGAGTCTAGAGGGTTAAACAATAAGAAGGACATGTGAAGCTCAGCCAAAAAACTGCCTTTGGAATGTACAGTAAACAGGTGACACAGAAAGGAGAAGTACATTTGCCCCCTATGTAAAAGCACCACACCCTCTGTTGGGTGAGGAACCCTCCTGCAGTTGGTGCAATATGCAGAGACTGTAGATTTGATTACAAAAAGCCCATGCTAACACATCTACCTGACAAGAGGACTGCACAGCTTGGGGCATGGCCAGAATAGCTCCTCTGTCTACATCACAGGGAGGTGTTCACTTTCATCTTGGCTGGTGTGGGCACAGAAACATTTCATTTCTGCATTAATACCCTCTGATACTATTTCCACAGTCACTAAAGTGAATGGCAGTCATTTATTGCTGCTTTTGGATGATTTTTGTTCACGTGCTCACTGGCTATGAGCAAAATGTATGAATGGATTGCATGTTTGTTCCCTTCTGTATACAATAAAAATGTAAACAGAACAGGGCTTTACACAACAAATACAGTATCTCAAACACAACCCCCATGAAATCTATGGATGCTATCAAAAATTGGTTTTGGCATGCTTTCTGCAGATGAATACATTTCCATGAGTTTTTCCCTTACATTTAGGATAACTTCTGAGTCAGTCTGCGGTAGGTTATGTATAAAGATACATGACCCAAAAACCCAAGGATCAAAAAAAGATGCTATTGAAGTTAGTATCCATCCTGTGTCTGCAGTGTTCCATATCATTTGAGAGCAAGTCAAATCCAACCAGTACCTGATAGAGAAAAAAAAAAGGATAATAAAATATACCCAGAAAGAGGGTAAAAGATATTAATTGGAAGATTGAGACAGTGGGGTGACCCTAGTCCCTAGCAATTTGATGGAGTTTTTACTCTGATTTCAAAGGGAGAAAGGCTGGGGATATACATTGGTATTTCTTATTCAGTAATTTTTTACAATAGCTCTACTATGCAGCTTCAATTGTCTTATGTTCAACCAGGCTTAACTCTTTCATACCTTTCACTTAAAAGGGGTCTGAAACCAAGACTGCCCTGGGAATGTAGAGTCATCTTTGGAGAACCTGTAGTTCCACTGGTAAAGAAGATCATCATTGGGTCTTGAATCCTTGTTTTGACACAGGAATGGTCAGCAGATTGATTTCTGCAAAAAGGAGAATGTAATTATAACTTCAATGGTTGCAGTTAATGTAAATGAGTGCTTGTGGGAACAGGTCTGCTCTGTCCTCATGACTGCAGTGACACTCACTCATACTTACTGGTACAGCTCAGTGAAGTTCAGCCATCCCTCCCTGCTGCCTTTGGACACCATTAGCTTGGTTTTCAGGAGCTGGCACTGGGATGCCACCGAGTCCACTGCAGGAGCCAGTCTGTCAGTGGTAATGATGCACGCAGCCTTTGATGCCTGGAGTCGGTACAGTATGTCTTTAGCTGATAATTGGGATGTTCCTGGGATTATGACAATTCCTGGAAGACAGATAAAGTTAGTTTGTGTTGGCATTTTTTCTGTATCTTACTCTTTTCTAAGAATCCAAGTTATTAAATATTCCCAAACTGATCTCTAATATCATTTGCCCTGGTGTTCCCCAGCCAAACAGTTAGATTAGATTAATGCAGATGCCTGTGCTCTCCTGTCAGCAATTAAATGTGGATCTGTCTGCTGACTTCCATGGCTCTTCCCTGCCTTCTGGCATTTTCTTGCCCACTGCATGAGCTGGTGCAAACCCTTCAGGACTGCCTGGCAGCCAGTCCGCCCACTGGACTATTACACTATTTTTCCTTGATAAACCATATCCATTCTTGATCCTCTCAACTGATTTGCAATGATCATTTGACCTCACTGACCTGCTCTCATACAAGCCACCTTGACCAGCCACCATTCTGGAATTCGTGGTAGGATCAGGATAAGCCTGTCTCCCTTCTGCAGTCCACATTCTTTAGTCAGTACATTGGCCACTTTCCGAGACAGGAACCCCAGCTCCTCAAAGCTCCACTTCACTTCTTCTCCTTTGCCATTTACCCACCAGAAAGCAGGGTTTGATGGTCTCTTTCCAGCCTATGAAACATAGGAATTTAAACATAAAATATTTTCTTCTGAAAGACCATGAAATAATGCACAGATACCTGTAAATTATGGAAGATCTGAGTATTTGACATAGCTGGCATATAAGCTATTTTTTTTCTTGTCCTTAAAGGATCAAGATTTGCTATTTATCAAGCTCAGTTATTCCCAATAGATTCTCTTTTTCTGAACTTGAAATGTTTACCAGCCTAATTGTCTCCAGATCCAAGTCCTAGTCTGGATCCTATTTCAGTTTAAGCCTTTTACTGTGCATTAATGGTCCTACAAAATAACAATAAATAAAGCAAGAAACAATGAACTTTTGTATAATTTTCAATGCGAATTTCATTTGGCAACTGATTGCTTTTATAAAGAAGAAATCCCAGCTTATTTCAAATGAAATTTCAAATTAAAGTATCTCATTGGCACAACAGAAGATCACCTACCTTTTCAATCTCAGACCATCTGTCCAGTACATCACTTGCAAAGTTAAAGTACTTTGGTATTTCCTGTTTGCCCTGTCTGATGGACTCATATTGGGAATGCACATCAGAGGAAAGCAGCCTGGGGTGTCCATGGAAAGTCCTATTAGGAGGTTTCAGAATCCACAAGAGTTTTAGATTCTGTAACTTCAACAGCAGCTTCATGGCAGAAGACTATGTGTCTTAGATGCTGTACACTGTATAAGAAAATTGGAGAATTCTTGCTATGAATCCTGCAATAACAAACAAACAAAAACCGAACCAACAAAAAAAGAGAAATAATATTGAGATTATCCAAAGGTAATCCAGTTCTTCATTAAAGTCACTTAGGCTAGTCAGAGCCAGACTGATTTGAACATGCTAATTACATGTTAAGTTCCTGCTTTCACATATTTTTAGTTTTTAAATTAATTGCCCACAACTCTCCATAGTAAAACACCACATCAGATATTACTTTTTACATTACAAGAATGTTCCTGCTTCATACATTCAGTATCTGATTCTCAATTCCTTTTTCTTTTCTGCTTGTTTCCAAACTAGTTCCATCAAGAATCTCACTGCTTTAGCCTCGGCAGTTGCTGACTGGTTGACCCATTCACATCACCAATCCTAAGAGCCTTCACTTTGTTATGTAGCCACTGAGTTTGATAGAGACTTTTCTACTCATTTTCCTGGCCTGTCTGCTGTGGACAGGAGAGATCAGGAGCTGCTGGGGGAGATCCTCTTCATTCATTCCACTCACCTGTTAGGACATGTTTCCCATATGAGGCACTGTAAGGATCAGCTGTTCCCTGGAGATGTGAAACCTGGAAACTCCTTCATAAAGGTTTTGGAGTGAAACTCTTCTGACTTTATTGCTCACTTCTTCTGGAGTAACGAGAACAGAATGTGGCACAAAACAGACCAAGCAGCAAATTCTTCCTGTGGAGTAACTTTTTTCTTGTAATCATTTACACCATTGTTAATCGTGCGTCATTTGCACCTTAACCTAAAGCATTTTGGGTCTTCTTTTGCCTCAACTTTAACCATTTAAGTACATCACAAATTGATCATGATGAAGAGAAGCATTCAAAATAAATTTTTTTTCTTTCCACTCTGAAAGAATTTGAGAATGCTGCAGTGGTAGTTATTGACAAGAATATATCAATGTGCTGCTGATACCCACCACAGGACAAAGATTATTTTTATTAACTTCTCTTTTATTTGTATGTCTCTAAGAGTTGTAGTTACACTTTGAGTGTTTTCTACTTTTTCTTCCACAGTTCGTTTTTCGCAATATTTCCATGTGTTCTGGGTCATAAACATGTGCCATGTTTGATGTGTTATCGTGGGTACAGGTAATAGAATATTTCTCTCCTTGTTTTCCAGATCACTCTTGCTCTTTTTATACTTTTGCCCACTCTTTGCCCCTTAGAACATTTCTCTGGATTTTCCCAGTAACTGTCTTTGGCAGCTCCTTAACAAACTCCACCTGAAAGGCAAAAATACATCGTGTTTAAATTCCCAGCTGCAGGAAAGACACATTTTCATTATGGCTGGGGATAAAAGGATGGGAAGCTGCAGAGCCAGGGCTGGGATGATGAAATGCTGACTGAATGCCTTGCCCATTTGAGCTGCTGTGAAAACTCCAGTACTCCAGGAAAGAAAGACTGGGCCCTCATGAAGTAAAATTTCACGACCATTGCCTCCCCCTGGGTCCATTCTAGCACACACAGCCAACCCAAGGCTGCAGCTGCATCAAACCCTGTCATCTCCTTTTATTTTATCTAACTCTGGTTGGAGTGTTTGTCAGAAAGGTGTTGAAAAAGAGCTGAGGTGGGACAAAAAATGCACAACTTCAGGTACAATGAGAGAACCTGTCTTTTTGGGCTGTACTTACCTTCCTTGGATACTTGTATGGTGCAGTCACCTTCTTGACATGTTGCTGAAGTTCAAGAGCTAATTTTTTTTGATCATGTGATTCATAGAGTGGAGCTAAAACAACGAAAGCTTTGACCACCTGTGCCACAAAAATGAAGGGGTTCCATTAACTTCCAGAGGTGGCAATAAGGGAATACATTTGTTTGGAAAAGCGAATGTCAAAATTCAGAATGCCAAAATTTGATCTTTTTCTTTAATTTCCCTTTTCATTAGCTGTTTATTAGAGAATGCTGTGCTATGAAGGACCCATTCTGGAGCAGGGGATTTTTTTTCCATATTACCATCTTTTTTTTTCCTTAATGTTATATCTTAATACAGCTGAAAATCTTGACTCTGTTGGTCAAAGAAATGTTGCAAAGTTGAAAATATAAGACAAAAATTAAACACTCTGGATGTCACTGCTACACTGCACTAAGTGACAAAACAAGAAATAATCAAAATTTCATTGCTTAGACAAAAACATGTCTTAATTAGTCTGAAAAGCTAAAATATTTTTCCCCACATAAAAACGGCAAAGAAAGAAATAATTCTGATATTGTAAGATCGATTAAGATATGGATTTAAAAAAAATTAGCCTATTTTAAAAATATTCAACATATTGAATTCCAAGGAAGCCTGGTACATATAAGGAAGTTGGTACTTAGTAGAAAGGGTATTTATTTTACGTTTTTCCCTATTTTGCTTTACCTCCCCTCGCACTGGGTCGGGACTGCTGACAACGGCCGCCTCCACCACTGCTGGGTGCTCTATCAATGCACTCTCCACTTCAAAGGGGCCAATGCGGTACCTGGGGAGCACAGAGACAGCTCAGCCCAGCAGCAGGGACCAGTCCTTGGGCTTTCCAGGCTGCATTTCATCAGGCAAATCTGAAAGGAAATGCCTTACCCAGCAGAGTTAATGATATCATCAGCTCTTCCAACAAACCAGATATATCCCTCTTCATCCATAAAGCCTCTGTCTCCAGTGAGATAAAAATCTCCACACAGAGTGGCAGCAGTTTTCTCTGGATTATCCTGGCAACAATCAAATATTTCAGAAAAGGTATCTGATTATTAGTGAAACATAATGCATTTCCTTAGCAGTGATGCTAAAAAATGAACAAAAATAATTTTTTCAGTTGTTCTCAAAATAAGTGTGTTCAGTACGGTTTCATATTTTCAACTAAAAAGCCATATTAATTAGCAGTTTGATGCCTGAAGTATGTGGCAGGTGGAAAAGAGCACTACCCACTAAAGAATGTATGTAGAGATTTCTGTACTAGAGAGAAAAGGTTGTGCTCTATCAAAATGCCCATCCATCACAGCAAATGTGTGACCCACAAAAATGTGTAACCCACTCTGTTCATGGAAATGATCTATCATTGCAGGTGGTTGCCACAATAATATCCTGTCAAAAGAAACTTTTTACCCTTAACTGACAGGATCAAAACTCAAATGAGGTCATCTGCAGGAAAAACTTCATTATTTGCATTGACCTATAGGACCTCTACATCCAGTGTAACCTCTTGGTTACACAAGAAAACACTTTGACAACAGAAGACAGAGTGAAAACCAGAAGCTATAGTATTGAACTTGTAGAAGTTTCTTATCCCTTAGTAAGCAATTACATTTTACAAGTTGTTGCTTGAATATGCTACAAATATCCAAATATTATGGGGGTTCAGAAAAGGATTAAAAACATAGCTAGGTCCCCCAAAGCTTATTCATTAGGATAGTTCAGTTGCAGGGGAGAATATCTTCAAGTTTGCCTGGGTCTACTGTTTTCTTAAGAATGTTCTGCCCCTCAGCATCACCACACACTGATCAGGCTCAAAGGCCTCAAGTAACCCAGTGAGACTTTCTGAGGATCCTGCATGGAATTCTGCTCCTGGCAGCCCTTTGCCCTGGCTCTCTCCCGAGCCCCTCAGCAGACACAGACACAGCGAGTCAGGCTCACCAAGTACTCGGAGAACAGACAGAAGGGCCGTGTGGGTTTCACTCGGACAGCAATGGTGCCCTCTTCTCCTTGAGGCACAACAGCCCCATGCTCATCTACGATCTGCAGAAAGGACAGACACAGCAGGGCTGCTTTGATCAGCTCAGAGGAACATCTGCTGCAGCTCAGTGCAGGGCACAGAAGGGGCACAGCACTGCCTTACTCTTCTACCCACAACTGCCACATACCTGCACATCATAAGGGGGAACAGGTTTTCCCAAAGAGCCTGGTTTAATTTTCATTCCTTTCAGATTGGCACAGATTGCCACCTGCAGAATAGATTTTTAAAATATTTTTTAAAATTGTTGCAAATCTTGTAAATTTTATTATTATTTGCATTAGGCATCTTTCCATGACTTTGTTGTGACAAGGGCTGAAAGGGACAAAGCACTGTGTTTTTTTTGAGAACATCAGAGGGGTTGAGAGGCATTTCAGGTCAGACCTGTGAGAGCTTTGATTTGTTGAGTCTGAGCCAGTGGATTGTCCTGCAAACACTTGACTTTTATTTTGCAGGACAGCAGATTATTATTACAGATCTTATTTCAATACTGGGACAATTAATTTGGGACCATTTCAAGGGCAAAATGAGAGAAACCCTGAGATCTGGTTCTTAATAATTTTGTTAATGTTCACTTACAGAGAAGTCTGGGATGTGAGCTGGTTTAATATTTGCCATTAAAAACTCAGACAGGCCAAATTGATAGCTGGAGCAAATTATGCTTTCAGGGTTTTTTGGAAGAAAAGATGAGAAAAGGATCTCCTACAACTTATTTGATCTGAAGTGTCCCTGGCATGGTTTTTTCAGGTGTCTAAACCATTAGAATATGCAGCTTGCTGACTCTGTAACTGTATAATAGTAATTATACAAAATATTTTTTTTTTTAATCATAGAAATGATTCTAACATTTTCCATTGATTTATCAAGGATGTTGTGCCTCTGGCAGTCTTATCTTTGAATGGGTATACTACAAGAATTAATGCAAACGTACTGTTTCGGTCTGGCCATATCCTTCATGGATATCCACCCCTGTCTGGGTTTTCCACTGGGAAAACACTTCAGGATTGAGTGCTTCCCCTCCAGTTACACAGTGCTTCAGACTAGGGAACTTGTACCTTGAGAGGAAGAGCAAATGAAATAATTCTCTTAACTCCTAAAATAAGCAGTGAGCAATCTTAGCTAAACAGACTTCCTCAGCTTTCTAAGTATACCTAAGACTGAAGGAAAGGCTGAATAGGATGACAGAGCCTGAGCTCTCTGCTAAAACCTGGATTGGCTTTTGGTAGGATGAAAGACCTATGTGACAAGAATGAGTACATTACCAAAGATGTGAAAACTTGCAAACCACTTCTCACAAGCGGGCTATTTTACAGAGTAACATGACAGGAAGAACAGCTGCCAAATAACTCTCAGCATGTGGAACTCCTCTAACTGCTCCCTTCATTCTCAAGCATGTGAGAACAACTCTATGGTGCACCAGTAACTCCCTGACCCAATGCTGCCTAAAACATTGACTTAAATTGAACTGTGAAGCCTAAGTTCAGAGGAAGTGACAGCTTAAAAAAAAAAATCTCCTTTGTTTCCTCAGTGCTGTCTGTTCAAAGACCCAGCCCTGAAGCCCATTAGCCTATGGTGTGGCTAATTCTTCTCACATTTGAAAATGGAGAGTGGTCTTTACTGAGAGCAAGCTTTGCTAATTAGGCTTCCTTGAACTGAAAAAGAGAATTGAGGAACCTCAGGAACTAAGCATGCAGAGGTGTCCCAGCATTATAGCCCAGCCTCCCTCCCCTCCCTGCTGTACCTGCTCATGTCATGTTGGACCAGCATGCGGAACCCGGTGGGAGCTGTGCAGAAGGTGGTGATGGGATATTTTGAGAGAGTCTAGAAAAATAGGAAATTACTGTGCTGAAAAGAAAGTGTGATACTGGGTATGACCTTGTGAATGTGCAGGTGATTAACACAATTTACATGCTCAAATGTCTGCAAGATGAAAACCCTAAAAATGCTGTACCAGGCAGTCCAACTCCTGCATAATATGGAACTTTCTGTCCAACAGAAGTCTCTCATGTAAATGAAGGACCAGTGAGAGCAGTAGCTCCAGTTAAGGGTTTTCGGGGGGTTTTCCAAGGTGTCTGTGTCCCAGGCTGAAGCCTAATTGATCACAGGGAACTATACCACAACTTTTCCAGTATTATTCTTGGGAAAGGCAAGGTTTCCGCCCCACACAAGCGGCCAATGTTGAGGAGAATCATCCAGCTGAGTGGTTTTGAAAAACAGCTGGGAAGAGGAATAGGCATTCTGGTACCTCTGGATTGCTTGGGATGCAGGGATTACTCACCTCTCCAATAACTTCTGGTTGAAACAGTGGCAAATTGTGTATAAAGACACAGGCTCCACAGATCCATGGTGAAAAAACACTGCCATAGGCTGATTTTGCCCAGCCAGTATCAGATGTATTCCACATTACATCTGAAGGAGTCAAGTCCAGCCAACGCCTGATGAAACAGCAGAGATGAAAAAAACCTTCAGGGAAAGCAAATCAGTACCAAGCCACAGATTTAACTTTTAAGGTATAATGAAATGGCCCAAGGTTGCTTTAGCTTTCAGGGAAGGTTGACCCAACATTAAAGCACTTGACTTCCTCTGGTGTGGTTGTAGGGACACTTTCTTTATTACTCCTCTGCTTTCAGCCCTGCAAATGACACAACTCTGCACATAATGAGCTCAACTGGGCCTTCAAGAAGGTTTTAATAACAAGGGTTTTACCATGAGAGAGGAAAGATGAAGAAGCTGCAAATCCTACAGTCATGAAATGCCTACATTTACTGGAACGTTATGGTCTCGTGTTCAGTTTAGTGCTGATCACAGCAATTAATCAGGACCCTGGGGGGAACTGCAAGGTAATACCTGCCAGTGGTTGCAAATCCAATGCCGTAACTGCTGTAGGAATGCAGCACCATTTTTGGGAAGCCCGTAGTTCCACTGGTAAAATACACAAGCATTGGGTCGTGACTCCTCGTCTTGATACATATATGGTCAGCAGATGCAACCCTACAGAAGAAATTATGTATTCTGGTCACTGCATGCGGTTTTCCACCAAGGAAGCAGTATTTTTAATGTTCAGAAGATCAACAGGAAAGCTGCACCAAATTATATGATCTTACCAAATCCATGATATATCACAGGGAAAAGTTAGAGAACACATTTTGCCTGTCACGTACACTCTGAATCACAAGGCTGAGGAGCAAGAACA
Organism: Molothrus aeneus; assembly: GCF_037042795.1. Taxonomy (NCBI): domain Eukaryota; kingdom Metazoa; phylum Chordata; class Aves; order Passeriformes; family Icteridae; genus Molothrus; species Molothrus aeneus. The sequence goes on along the minus strand of NC_089661.1, from coordinate 8,934,091 downwards.
AGCTGAAGGACCTGAATTTCGGTCCCAAAACCGAAATGGGTTGCATGAATATGTACTTAATGCAGTGTAATCACAGTGCTGCAAGTTGACAGAAATATAACTCATTCACATTTTGAAAATTACTCCCACAACTCAGCAATGTCTCCTGAATGATACAGCTCCCTCCACCTCAAAGAACTGGAAAGAAAAGAGCTGGATACTCACGCAAGGAGTTCTTTGAAGTTCAGCCACCCATCCCTGCTCCCTTGGCCTACAATGAGTTTACTTTTCAGGAACTGGCTGCCAGACAGGACAGATTCCACTGCAGGTGCCAGCGTGTCATTGGTAACAATGCACTTGGCCTTTGAAGCCTGGAGTCGGTATAAGATGTCTTTGGCTGTTAGTTGGGATGTTCCTGGAAAAAAGACAATTCCTGGAAAAAAGCAAGAGGCAATTGAGAAAACTCAGCATTTCCCAAAACTACTTGATTATGTCTCTCTGTTGATGCTGATTGTATTCATCATGGATGTTTCTCAGTTTAAAAGCTGAGTAAAATAGATCTATTGAATTATTAATGACACTAATTCTATAAGTTCTTCCATTATAAATTCAGCTCCCTTCCAATGTATGTGGTCAAGTGTGGCCTTTGGTTGCAGCCATTCAGCCCTCGCTGGCTGAATTGACTGATTTTGACTGACCATGTCTGGCCCTGTGCTTCCTGTGTGGGTGCTGCCAATTCTCCTTCTAGGCAAAAGAGCAGCTGTAGAGGCCCCAAGAGAATATTCCTGTTTGCATTTTCTTCACCCTAATCTAACAGATGGCTTGTGGGCTCTGTTTGCTTTCTGTCTGCACCCACCGAGTCCGTGAGTCACCCACCTGCTCGCATGCAGGCCACATTCAGGAGCCACCACTCAGGAACACGAGGCAGAATTGCTACAATTCTGTCTCCTCTCTGCAAACCACAGGCCTCAGAAAGGACATTGGCTGTCTTCTTGGACAGAGAGCCCAACTCCTCAAAGCTCCACTTCACCTCCTCTCCCTTATCATTGACCCACCAAAAAGCTGGATTTGCTGGTTTTCTTCCATCCTACAACATGCGAGCAAATATTAAACTAAGACAAACTTTAAAAGGTTCCACTTCAATACAAAATAACTCTAAACTAAGCAAATCATCCCTCTCAATCACTCTCTTAGGGTGACACCTGTATTTCTGATAAACAAAGTAACACAGTGCTTTCCACTCTGCAGCCAATACTGCCCAGTACCCATAAGTAAAATGGATTTGTATCGTCTGAGATTCTTTCCACTTTGTCCTCATTTAGTCTGGAATAGAGACAATTTTCTTACTATGTCCTGGTAAAGTGGTGTGATTTATGAATTTAGGATCATTGTAGTGTTGATAACACACTCATGTTTTAGTTGTTGCTAAGCAGTGCTTACTGTAAGTCAAGGACTTTCCAGTTTCCCACACTCTGCCAACAAAGAGGCGCACAAGAAGCTGGGAGAGGTCATAGACAGGACAGCTGACCTGAACTGCCTGAAGGGATATTCCACTTCACAGGAGGTCATGCTTAGTTTATAACCTGGGAGGAAGTTTATTGGGAGGTGTTTGGGGATGGGCTGGGCATCAACCAGTGGGCAGTGAGCTCCTACTGCTACTAATATGATGATTATTATTATTATATTTCAATTCTTAAACGGTTCTTTCCTCAACTCATGGGTTTTACCTTTTTTTCCTCCTGATTCTCCTCCCCATCCCATTGGATGTGTGTGTATGTGTGTGTGTGAGATCCAGGGGCTCTGTGGTTCTCAGTTGACAGCTGGGGTTAAACTACAATTCAATGTCTATAAAATAAAAGACAAATACTACCTTTTCCAGTTGTGTCCACTTATCTAAGACATCACTTGCAAAGTTGAAATATTCTGGCACATCCTTTTCACCCTGGTTTATAGATTCATAATGGGAAACTATCTGAGATGTAAGAAGCCGGTTGTTTCCATGGAATGTTCTGGAAGGTGACCTGAGAATCCACAAACACTGAGGAATCCAGGATTTAAGAAATGTTCTCATGATAAATGATGTTTTATCAGATGGTGAGGGGAAGGAATCAGGTGTACATCTAAGGAATCAGTCACCTGGAATGAAAGAAAATTCATTTAAGCGAATACAGTTATTGGATGCTGTCCCATGTATGATGTTGGATAAATGAATGCAAACCAGCTTGAATAAATAGGTTGCTTACACACATCCTCATTTCATGTCATGTTAACCTGTATTTTTGTGATGTGAACATTTAACATTATGGTATATAGAAGGAACAAGCACAGTCACCTTGAGGTTAATAAAATTAGCAGAGTTGTTGCTATGAATCCTGCAACAAAAACAACAACTGTGGAATCTCGTCCAGCTGGAATAAATGGTGGTTTAACCTTAGTAGCATATGCAGGAGGCATCAGCCTGAGGCCATGGTAAACAGGATAGTAAAAAAAGGACACCTAGCCAGGTCGTGATGAGAAGAGTGGGGTCATGGGAGCCAATATGTTAATAGAACTATCCTATATTTGATCAGGTTTCTGGTTCTTGTTCTCACTTGGTTCAGTACCTTTTACAAATAAGGTCATGTTCCGAGTTTGCATTCCTGATTGGACCCTTGCCCTCAGAAGATTCCTATACCTTGTAATATTTGCCATGCCCCCTCCCCCCCATCTTTGGATCATGCCCCCAGACTCTGTGACTTCTACGTTTGTTATTTTGCTATTAAAGTTTTGGTGGGTTTTTTTGGGGTTTTTTTGGTTTTGGTTTTTTTTTTGGGCAAGACCATCATTCCCATCCCTTTTTTTGTCAGTCCCCCCAGCCAAGTCAAACTAGGGGTCGCAGCGAGTGAAACTACAATGACTGGCGCCCGAACAGTCAATCAATCTTCTTCTGTTTGATTTCACTGGGTTTTACCAGTCATAAGGGCCTTTTTATTTCTCTTCTGTGGATTAAATCAGCAGGCCTGACATGGTTACAAGCAACCCTCGGAGTCAGATCTTTTGGGTGCCAGCCAGAAAAAGCAGGTAAGCGGAGAGAAGAGACACTTATTCCTGCTGCTCCTACCCCAGCCAGGTGGGCATACCCCACCTAATCCCGATTATTATGGGAATAAGACTGTCAAGACGAGACAGGGACATATACGATAACTTTAAATTTTTCTTAGCAGTCCACAGAAGAAAGGCCCAAAATCAGGAGTTAAACCCCTCTAAAATGATTGTTTCGGAACTTTCTGGTGACTGTAGCCAGTAGCGCCGTGCCAGGCTCAGCCACAGCCAGGCCCCTGCCCTCACCCACCCACCGGGCACGGCCCAGCCCGGCCACTTGTGCCTCAGCAGCTGCAGCCCCGGCTCGGCGCTGCGCAGTGCTGCAGAACACGGCACGGACTGTGGAGCCTTCTCTGTGGGATTTTGGAATTTTGTGGGTGTCACGCTTTATGACCTAGCTACCAGAGGACCCTCTTGTCATGTGTCTGCTGCCTGCTTTCTGTGTGATTCTGAAAACGCTCAAAGCCAAAGAGCACCGACTGCCGGTGCTCAGCCCCTCCCTGGCCTTGCGGGTGTGGCAGGAATCCGGGGGGTCCAGGGCCACTTCACTGTGCAAGATCCCTTCCCAAACCGAGACTGCTTTTAACCCCTCACCCTGGGGATGGAACGCGAGGGTGGAACCTGTCCCAGACACAGGAAGCAGTGCAAACCCCTGCCCCTTCGTGTTCCTTCCCCCATCCTCCCGCAGACTACCCCACAATGGAACTTGACACAAGTTACTCACATACCCTGTCATCCCCTTCTGCCTCCTCTGCTCAGGATCCCTCTCAGATCCCCCCCACCTTCTCTGCTCCTTCACCACCCCAGCCTCTCTCCCGTCCATCTGAATATCCTGTTGTACTACCTGCTAACCACCCTGCTAACGTCTATGCCACCAGAGGCACCATGATGCCTCAACGTTCCCCCTTCAACTCCACTCCACCACTCCTGACTACAACTCCCAGCATGCCTCAGGCCACGCCCCCAGGGAGCCAGAGCCACGCCCACCATGGTCCCGGAAGCGCTGCTCTCCAACATGGCCGTGCTCCTTCCCCATGGCTGTGCCCAGACCAGAGCACGAGCTCTGCCTTTACCCTTCCAGCAATAACAACACTGTGCTTGCATCCTCCCCCCTCCTCAGAAGAAAACCTAATCCCTTCTAGAGCCAGTGATTCCATTGATCCGTGGCAGAAGAGCCAGATGAGTATGGTAAAGAACAGAAGGGGAAAGGCTGGTCCTACATGGGAACCTCGAGCCTACAGGGAAATACAAAGACTATGTAAGGCTGCCAAAAACTATGGACAGGCTTCTCCTTTCTTCAACAGTCTAATGCAAGCTGCTTTCACTGCATATCTTTTAACCCCTCATGACTTAAAGCATGTGATGACTGTGCTGCTGTCTCCAGCTGAATTCACCCTGTGGGAAAGGGGGTGGAAGAGGCTGTTAAATCAATTGTTGCTTATTAAATCAGTTGTTGCTTCACTATGCTGAAGACCAGGCACAGGCAGTGCTAACACTAGAACACTCAGCTGGGGAGGGAGCACATACCCAGCCCCATGATTAGGCTGCAAACCTCCCAAAGCCAGTGCTTGATGATATTAAAAATGCAACAAGGAAAGCACTCATGCAAATGCCTGATGGTAACACACCTGCTCCAGACTTTGTAGATATAAAGTGAAAGCCTAGTAAACCATGAATAAAGCTAAAGTTTTGGCTCCCCTTCACCAGAATCATCCACAAGAAATCGTTTATCATTATATGGATAATACACTTATTGCAGCTGAAAATTACCCATCTTTACATTCAACTTTGAAAGCCACCATCACAGCCACCCAACAAGCTGGACTGACCATTGCAGAGGAAAAGATACAGCAAACATCACCCTAGAAATATTTGGGACTTAAAATTCTCTCTCAGACTGTTACAAACCATTAATTGGGTTAAGCATTTGCTAAAGATCATTAATAAAGATTTAGTTCTGTTGTTTGTTTTGTTACATGCCTTTTTAATTTGGTAACTGATTCTGCTTATTTTACAGGTGTCATTGAGATAGCTGAAAATTCATTCCTAGAGACAGTTACTAATGATCAGTTATACTCCTTGCCGAAAACTTTTATTCCTTCTCAGAAACAGCATCCCTGTTTTGTCATGTATGTACGTTCTCATTCTTCTTTGCCAAGATTCTGACAGAAGGTGATAAACAAGCTAACATCCCTGCACTAACACACGTTGTCACTACATGCCCTGACTGCCAGAAATATTCTCTGCTGTCTATTGGGGCAGGAGTAAATCCTTGAGGGCTTCACAGTTTACAGATTTGGCAAAGCAGTGTGACCCATTATGTGTCTTTTGGTTGCTTTAAATGTATACATGTTTCCATAGAAGATTCTCAGGGGCAATCTTTGCCTCTGCTCACAAAGGTGAAACAGCAAAAGATGTTATTAAACATTTCCTACAAGCATTTTCAATTCTAGGCATCCCACAAGAAATAAAAACAGATCATGGTCCTGCCTATGTCTTTTACCCCTTGTCTCATGTCTTCAGTTGTAGCTGTTTATTCTCACATCTTTGATGCACAGATTTCAGCATTGGTCACATTTTATTCTTCAAGAAAAGTTACTTATTTAAAATTTGAACTATTGTCTTATTCCTTAGTAGAACCTTATACAGTAATATTTAATCTGCCCAACAGGCAAATGAGTTCAAATACCCAGAGCTTAACGCAACTTAATCTTTTCAGTGGTGTCTGCCAACATAAATAATCTGGATGCAGATTTTGCCCCCCAAAGAGTTATTTTGTCAAAAGCAGCAGAAATTTATGGTGTTCTGCACAATCTTTGGACATTGTGCAGAGAAACACTGACCACTTGTAAACAATCCTTAATCACTTAGGAAGATGTTTCTCCTTTCTCAGTTTGCTCTAATTCTCTGATTTAGCTGTAACTTGCATATTTCGGAGCATTACAATGACAAAATCTACACAATAGCCTATGAGAGAAAGAGGAGGGACATAATATTTAGGAATATTTAGGGAAATGATATTCAAGACTGACAAGATGAAACAGATTTGGAAGTTGGGATTCCCAAGTTCTCTACAAAAACGTCCTCCAAGAATACTGTGAGAACCTTCCAAGTTTTTAGCACTTTCTCACCTGCAAATGTAGAGGTGAAAATGAAGACAGAAAACTGAGGAAAAGACCCAATAATGGCAAAGTTCTCAGAATGAGAAGTGAGACTCAGAATGATTATTCCTGATTTAATAACATTTGCTTTGCTCAGTGATCATCAACACCAAGAGTGCAGATAAATAACATTTTCCTCACCTTTCTGCTGTGGACAGGAGAGATCAGGAGCTGCTGGGGGAGATCCTCTTCATTCATTCCACTCACCTGTTAGGACATGTTTCCCATATGAGGCACTGTAAGGATCAGCTGTTCCCTGGAGATGTGAAACCTGGAAACTCCTTCATAAAGGTTTTGGAGTGAAACTCTTCTGACTTTATTGCTCACCTCTTCTGGAGTAACGAGAACAGAATGTGGCACAAAACAGACCAAGCAGCAAATTCTTCCTGTGGAGTAACTTTTTTCTTGTAATCATTTACACCATTGTTAATTGTGCATAATTTGCACCTTAACCTAAAGCACTTTTCCCTCCAGTTTAACCATTTAAGTACATCACAAATTGATCATGATGAAGAGAAGCATTAAAAAGAGATGCATTTTCCCTTCCACTCTGAAAGAATTTGAGAATATTACAGTGGTAGGTTTTGGATGTTAATTAATACCCACCACAGGACAAACATATCTTCTTAAAAATTTCTCATTTATTTGTAATTTTCAAAGCCTTGTAGTTTCACCCATTTTTTAAAGGAAGATGTTTATACAAATTGTAATAAAAAAAATTAGACCTCTGTATGCACCTGAGTCTTTCTCCCATTCCACACTTTGAGTCACTTGCACTTCCTTCCTTCTGAAAATTTGTAGGTTGATGGCAAAAGTGGTTCCAATACCACATATCCTCAAGAATGTTTTCTCCTTTTTTGTTTTTCCTGATGTTCTCCTTCTGCTCTGGGTCATGACAACCTGCTCTGTGTCTTGTGTCATGGAGAATTTCTCTCCACATTTTCCAGATCACTCTTGCTCTTTTTATACCTTTGCCCACTCTTTGTTCTTTAGAACCTTTCTCTGGATTTTCCCAGTAGCTGTCTTTGGCAGCTCCTGAACAAACTCCACCTGAAAGGCAAAAATGCTCCCTGTAGCCAAATAACTTGTGGGTAATTTTCCAGGTGCAACAAAAGATTGTGAAAACACTTTTAGCACAGGATAGCTGGGGATAAACATGGGAAGCTGCACAATCAGGGCTGAAATGGTGGAATTCCTTACTACACCTTGTAGCTACTGCACAGACAGTACTTGCAGGGAGATGTACCACGATCTCTAGGAGCTGAGTGCTTCAGCTTTCAGAACAGGGAGTTCCTGGTGTCTTTCCTAGTGAGAAGAGATGGATTCCAATCCACTGATGCTAGCAGGAACTTTTGTTTTGATTTAGCTATCTGTCAGAGGAGAGCTCAAGGTAGAGCTGGTTAGAATGGAATGCCTTGCCCATTTGAGCTGCTGTGAAAACTCCAGCACTCCATGAAAGAAAGACTGGGCCCTCATGAAGTAAAATTTCACGACCATTGCCTCCCCCTGGGTCCATTCTAGCACACACAGCCAACCCAAGGCTGCAGCTGCATCAAACCCTGTCATCTCCTTTTATTTTATCTAACTCTGGTTGGAGTGTTTGTCAGAAAGGTGTTGAAAAAGAGCTGAGGTGGGACAAAAAATGCACAACTTCAGGTACAATGAGAGAACCTGTCTTTTTGGGCTGTACTTACCTTCCTTGGATACTTGTATGGTGCAGTCACCTTCTTGACATGTTGTTGAAGCTCATGTATTAATTGTTCTGGATCATGTGATACAAAAGCAGGAGCTAAAACAACAAAAGCTTTGACCACCTGTGCCACAAAAATGAAGGGGTTCCATTAACTTCCAGAGGTGGCAATAAGGGAATAATTTTTTTGTGAAAAGTGAATGTCAAAATTCAGAATGCCAAATCTTTTTCTTTAATTTCCCTTTTCATTAGCTGTTTTTTTATCAACTGCTGTGCTATGAAGGACTCATTCTGGAGCAGAGAATGTTTTGCTATTTTCCACTTTTTTTATAACTTTATACATTATTAAACTTTCAAGAAGTTCTAGTACAGAAAATAAAGAGAGATTAAAATCTTGTCCCAGTTGCTCAAAGAAATGTTGCAAAGTTGGAAAAATATAAAGCAAAAATTCAACACTGGATATCATTGCCACCATATGCTTAGTAGTGAATGAGAAATAATCAAAATTTCATTGCTTAGACAAAAAGATCATATGATTAGTCTGAAAAACTAATTTTTTTCCCCACATAAAAATCTGAAAGAAAATAATTCTGTAATTGTAAGATCTGTCAGGGTATGGATTTTAAAAATGTTTATTCCCACCTAATTTCAAAAGTCTGCAACACTGAATTCCAAGGAAGCCTGGTACATATAAGGAAGTTGGTACTTAGTAGAAAGGGTATTTATTTTACGTTTTTCCCTATTTTGCTTTACCTCCCCTCGCACTGGGTCGGGACTGCTGACAACGGCCGCCTCCACCACTGCTGGGTGCTCTATCAATGCACTCTCCACTTCAAAGGGGCCAATGCGGTACCTGGGGAGCACAGAGACAGCTCAGCCCAGCAGCAGGGACCAGTCCTTGGGCTTTCCAGGCTGCATTTCATCAGGCAAATCTGAAAGGAAATGCCTTACCCAGCAGAGTTAATGATATCATCAGCTCTTCCAACAAACCAGATATATCCCTCTTCATCCATAAAGCCTCTGTCTCCAGTGAGATAAAAATCTCCTCGCACAGAGGCAGCAGTTTTCTCTGGATTATCCTGGCAACAATCAAATATTTCCAAAAAGTTATCTTATTGTTAGTGAGTTGTAATGCATTTCCTTAGCAGTGATGCTAAAAATGAACAAAAAATTGTACTCAAAATGAGTGTGTTCAGTACTGCTTTATATTTTCACTGAGGTGTCACTACCTCAGAGCCTTATGATCCTCTACATGTGAGGGGTTTGTGCTGTAGCTTGTGTTTGTGCTGTTGGTCTGGTTTACATGTTGTGTATGACAGGCATCTGTACAAAGGTTTCTCTGACTGCAGTGCCTGAGGGAATGGGGGTACCTCTGACAGTGGTATGAGGGAATAAAATACCTGTGCCTTGGAAAGCCTCCCTGAGCTTCTGATGTGTAAGAGTAGAATTTATGGGCTATCCTTCAATAATGTTTAAACAAAGATTAGAATGGAATAGAGGGAAAAGAGTGATGCTCTGAACATGAAGGGCATGGCACATATCTGGAACAAGGTATCTCCTGGTTCATGTTGCATTTTGAAGCTACACTCTGTCAGTCAGTCTGTTCCTGAAACTATGCACTGATGAGGCTCAAAGTCCTCAAGTAACCCAGTGAGACTTTCTGAGGATCCTGCATGGAATTCTGCTCCTGGCAGCCCTTTGCCCTGGCTCTCTCCCGAGTCCCTCAGCAGACACAGACACAGCGAGTCAGGCTCACCAAGTACTCGGAGAACAGACAGAAGGGCCGTGTGGGTTTCACTCGGACAGCAATGGTGCCCTCTTCTCCTTGAGGCACAACAGCCCCATGCTCATCTACGATCTGCAGAAAGGACAGACACAGCAGGGCTGCTTTGATCAGCTCAGAGGAACATCTGCTGCAGCTCAGTGCAGGGCACAGAAGGGGCACAGCACTGCCTTACTCTTCTACCCACAACTGCCACATACCTGCACATCATAAGGGGGAACAGCTTTTCCCAAAGAGCCCGGTTTAATTTTCATTCCTTTCATATTGGCACAGATTGTCACCTGCAGAAAAGATTTTTTAAAGATTTTTTTAAAATTGTTGCAATGTCTTGTAAATTTTATTATTATTTGCATTAGACAGGACTCCTCTTTGTAACTTTGTTGTGACAAGGGCTGAATCAGGACCAAAGCACTGTGGTTCTCAAGAACATCAGAGTCTGGGATGTGAGCTGCTTTAATATTTTTCATTAAAACCTCACACAGGACAAATTGATACCCAGAGCAAATAATCTATTTTAGTTTTGCTTTTGAAGTAAAGACGGTGAAGGGTTTTAATACCAGTAATTAAATTTATTGCAAACGTACTGTTTCGGTCTGGCCATATCCTTCATGGATATCCACCCCTGTTTGGATTTTCCACTTTGCCAACACTTCAGGATTGAGTGCTTCCCCTCCAGTTACACAGTGCTTCAGACTCAGGAATTTGTAGCTTGAGAGGAACAGCAAATGAAATAATTCTCTTAACTCTTGCAAAGCACAGTAAATAGACTTAACTGAACAGCCTCCCTCAGCTTTCCAAGGAAGTACACCTAAAACTTCACAAGCTCCTTTGGAAATGACAATCATCACCCTGTTATGCACACCTTGACTAGAATCCTAGACTGCTTGAGTTGCCACTGAAGATGATGTGGTTTATCTCTGTGGCAATAGAAGTAGGTTTTTCTGCTGGAAAATGCATGAGAAAAAGTGTTTCCTTGGGAGAGCTGACATAAAAGGAGGAATCTGAACAAGTACATCAAATGTGTGTGGAAAGCTCAGTTATGTGCCAACATCTAAGCTCAGATATAACACAGAGAATTTTCTAGAGCAAAAGGAAGGATGAATAGATACACAGAGGCTGAACTCTGCTAAAACCTGGATTGGCTTTTGGCAGAATGAAAGACCTATGTGACAAGAATGAGTACATTACCAAAGATGTGAAACTCCTTGCAAACCACTTCTCACAAGCTGGCTATTTTACAGAGTAACAAGACAGGAAGAACAGCTGCCAAATAACTCTCAGCATGTGGAACTCCTCTAACTGCTCCCTTCATTCTCAAGCATGTGAGAACAACTCCATGGTGCACCAGTAACTCCCTGACCCAATGCTGCCTAAAACATTGACTTAAATTGAACTGTGAAGCCTAAGTTCAGAGGAAGTGACAGCTTAAAAAAAAAAATCTCCTTTGTTTCCTCAGTGCTGTCTGTTCAAAGACCCAGCCCTGAAGCCCATTAGCCTATGGTGTGGCTAATTCTTCTCACATTTGAAAATGGAGAGTGGTCTTTACTGAGAGCAAGCTTTGCTAATTAGGCTTCCTTGAACTGAAAAAGAGAATTGAGGAACCTCAGGAACTAAGCATGCAGAGGTGTCCCAGCATTATAGCCCAGCTTCCCTCCCCTCCCTGCTGTACCTGCTCACATCATGTTTGACCAGCATGAGGAAGGCAGTGGGAGCTGTGCAGAAGGTGGTAATGGGATACCTTGAGAGAGTCTAGAAAAATAGGAAATTACTGTGCTGAAAATAAAGTGTGATGCTGGGTATGACCTTGTGAATGTGCATGTGGTTAACAAAAGAGGCCAATTTTGAGAGGCATCAATCAGCTGATTGGTTTAAAGTGCCTTAAGGGAAGAACAGGCACTCTGGCAACTCACTGAAAATTCAGGAAAACAGAGCCTTAATTCAGGTTTATGCCATATTCTGAATACTGGCCCACCCTCAGCCTGCCCCCAAGGCAGCTGGAAGTCCATACCTGAAGTAAGGTTTAGATTCAATATTGGGCAATACAGCAGTGATCCCAAGATCTTTATATCCTGCATCTTTATCCTATTGTCTTCTACACTCGAGCAATGACACATGGCTTAACCAGGAGGGAAAACATTTGTTCCTTGAGTTTAATGGGCACCCGATGGAGGGATGATTCCTTGGGATGTGGGAAGTACTATCCCTGCTGCTACTAAGCAATGTCGCCCATGGACTGGAGCCCAGTTTGTTTCCTTCACTTTTGTAAAATGGAAATAAATATTACAGTATAAAATGTTAAGCTTACCTCTGCAATAACTTCCGGTTTAAACTGTGGCATATTGTGGACAAAGACACAGGATCCACAGATCCATGGTGCAAAAAGACTGCTCCAAGCTGCTTTTACCCAGCCAGTATCAGAGGTGTTCCACATTATATCTGAAGGAGTCAATTTCATCCAATACCTGATTAAAAAGCAGAGATGAAAGAAATGCTGCAGAGAATGTGAGAGACTCAGACCCAGGTCACAGCAGGAGGCTTCATTAGAAGATGTGGTGTCAGCAAGTGGGGCTCTGTAGAAAGTTTCAGAGAGTTGAAGAGTCTTAAATATTCTCTGATTTCCCTTCCTTCCCTCCTGCTTAATGTTTTGAGCATTTATTTTTCTTGTGAACAGTGCAAGACATCTTCATCTTGAGTTGCAGAATCTGGATCTAGAGCAGAACCCAAACAGATCATCTGGAATAGGCTTTCCCTACCCAGTGCAGTTGAGACATCAGCTAAGTCACAACTCATTTCTCCAGGAAACTAAACAAGTTACTTTTCTGGCCCCTTGATGACCAGCTTCCAACTCAGAATGCTTTGGGAAAAGTATCCTTTAATTTTCAAGATGAGGAAGAAGCAAGATCCTACAGTCATGCAATGCCTGCATTTACTGGAATGTTATGGACTCATGTTCAGTTCAATGCTGATCACAGCACTTAATCAGGACCCTGGGAGGAACAGCAAGGTAATACCTGCCACTGACTGCAAATCCAATGCCATAACTGCTGTGGGACTGCAGCACCATTTTTGGGAAGCCCGTAGTTCCACTGGTAAAATAGATCAGCATTGGGTCTTGACACCTTGTCTTGACACACTGATGGTCAGCAGATGCAACCCTTCAGAAGAAATTATGTATTCCAGTCACTATGTGCAGCTTTCCACCAGGGCAACAGCATTTTTATAGTTTAGGAGTTCGACAGGAAAATTGGCCAAAGTGAATGATCTCACAAAATAAGTGGTAACACAGGTAAGAACAGTTAGAGAACACATTTTGCTTGTAATGAGTATGCCGTGTATGCCAGAACTTTTAAGATATGAGCACCTATAGAATATTTCAGTGACTTTGTCTGCAACTGTTTTAGCAAGGGCACTCCAGGTGCTGATTATGGAGCAGCAACCAGAAACCAATGAGCAAAAACCAGCCCCCACTTGAAATCAACTAAGGTTATTACACCAAGTACATTGATCTTATTACAAATAGTAGGTCATTAATGTTCAAGAGACTGATGGACAATTCAGATTCTTTGAGCTACCAGGATAGTATAGAAAAGAAAGAACTGAGCACCAAGAGCTGGCAATGGTATTTTCCCATTTAATCAAGAGCCATTAGAATGGGCTCTGGCAGACAAGCTCTTAACAATTGTTTAGAACTCTGTGTGCTTGTCTGGTGATTACAGTAGAAGCAGAGAGCTTCTAAAAACTGGCAGGCTGCGAAGTGAAGCTGAAGGACATGAACTAAGCTCCCAAAACCTGGATTGGATGAACCTCTACCAGTATAGTAACAAATCAGGGAGTTGACAGAGGAGTGCAAAAATGTAACTTACTTGTATTTTGAAAATTACTCCCACAACTCAGCAATGTCTCCTGAATGATACAGCTCCCTCCACCTCAAAGAACTGGAAAGAAAAGAGCTGGATACTCACGCAAGGAGTTCTTTGAAGTTCAGCCACCCATCCCTGCTCCCTTGGCCTACAATGAGTTTACTTTTCAGGAACTGGCTGCCAGACAGGACAGATTCCACTGCAGGTGCCAGCGTGTCATTGGTAACAATGCACTTGGCCTTTGAAGCCTGGAGTCGGTATAAGATGTCTTTGGCTGTTAGTTGGGATGTTCCTGGAATAAGGACAATTCCTGGAAAAAAGCAAGAGGCAATTGAGAAAACTCAGCATTTCCCAAAACTACTTGATTATGTCTCTCTGTTGATGCTGATTGTATTCATCATGGATGCTTCTCAGTTTAAAAGCTGAGTAAAATAGATCTATTGAATTATTAATGACACTAATTCTATAAGTTCTTCCATTATAAATTCAGCTCCCTTCCAATGTATGTGGTCAAGTGTGGCCTTTGGTTGCAGCCATTCAGCCCTCGCTGGCTGAATTGACTGATTTTGACTGACCATGTCTGGCCCTGTGCTTCCTGTGTGGGTGCTGCCAATTCTCCTTCTAGGCAAAAGAGCAGCTGTAGAGGCCCCAAGAGAATATTCCTGTTTGCATTTTCTTCACCCTAATCTAACAGATGGCTTGTGGGCTCTGTTTGCTTTCTGTCTGCACCCACCGAGTCCGTGAGTCACTCACCTGCTCGCATGCAGGCCACATTCAGGAGCCACCACTCAGGAACACGAGGCAGAATTGCTACAATTCTGTCTCCTCTCTGCAAACCACAGGCCTCAGAAAGGACATTGGCTGTCTTCTTGGACAGAGAGCCCAACTCCTCAAAGCTCCACTTCACCTCCTCTCCCTTATCATTGACCCACCAAAAAGCTGGATTTGCTGGTTTTCTTCCATCCTACAACATGCGAGCAGATATTAAACTAAGACAAACTTTAAAAGGTTTCACTTCAATATAAATCACACTTGGCAACTCCTTTCTTGGAGTGATACCCATCTTTCTGACAAACAAAATAAAATGGTGCTAGTACTATCCAGTACCATTAAAAAAATTGTATCATTTGAGATTTGCTCCACCATGTCCTGGTTTTGACTGGGATAGAGTAAGCACTGCTTAGCAACAACTAAGTCAAGGAATTTCCAGTTTTTCACACTCTGACAACAAGTTGGTGCATGAAAACTGGGAGAGATCACAGACAGGACAGCTGACCTGAACTGTCCAAAGGGATATTCCAGCCACAGGAGGTCCTGCTCAGTTTATACCCTGGTGGGAAGTTGGTTGAGAGGTGCCAATCGCTGTTTGGGGACAGGCTGGGTGTCCATCAGGGGGCAGGGAGAAATTGTGTTGGGCATCATGCATCTTTTCTGGGTTTTCTTTGTTTTTCTCTCTTTTTTTGTTATCTCCCTTTTCATCACTACTATTTCTACTAATACTTCTACAATAGTGATAATTATTATTAATATTCTTTTTATTACTATATTTTATTTCAATTCTTAATCTGTTTGTTCCTTCACCCATGGGTTTTACCTTTTTTTCCTCCTGATTCTCCTCCCCATCCCATTGGATGTGTGTGTATGTGTGTATGTGAGATCCAGGGGCTCTGTGGTTCTCAGTTGAAAGCTGGGGTTAAACTACAATTCAATGTCTATAAAATAAAAGACAAATACTACCTTTTCCAGTCGTGCCCACTCATCTAAGACATCACTTGCAAAGTTGAAATATTCTGGCACTTCCTTTTTACCCTGATTTACAGATTCATAATGGGAAGTAATCTGAGATGTAAGAAGCCGGTTGTTTCCGTGGAATGTTCTGGAAGGTGACCTGAGAATCCACAAACACTGAGGAATCCAGGATTTAAGAAATGTTCTCATGATAAATGATGTTTTATCAGATGGTGAGGGGAAGGAATCAGGTGTACATCTAAGGAATCAGTCACCTGGAATGAAAGAAAAGACATTTAAACCAGACAGTTATTGGATGCTGTCTAGTTTCTGATGCTGGGTGAACTAATGCAAACCAGCTTGAATAAATAGGTTGTTTGAACACATCCATGCTATCCCTATTATTTTATGTTCCTCCTTTGCTTGTAAAGGGATTGTGCACTCCTTTTCATTAGAATATTTTTCCTTTACTTTGTCAGCTGATGAATGACTCTCATATCTCATCTCTAAAATTTCACTTGCCAGTCCTTTTATCAATATCTATGTCTGGATTCCTGTAAATTTTATATTACTTTGCCTGCTTACAGAAATGAAATACCACTACTTTTGAAGTGTTTTAGGAGACTATCACCTTGACTTAAAACTGTCTCTGTAATTATGCTATGCCCTAAACCTGCACTAGATGGCGAGTCACACTGAATTTATGGACCAATAAAACTGATGAATTTCTGATTTGTTTTCTAATGAGTTCTATTTTCTTTGAGGGCATGGAATAAACTCAAAATAGACAGTAGGTGAGCAAAGGTAAAGTGCCAAAGATTTCCATTTGCTTTGCACTTCAGCTGAATTGTGCAGCTTGGGAAAAGACACATGTTGTAAAATAAACTTGCAAAGAAAGTGCCAACATTTCCAGCTTCTCCTAGTCTTTCCTATACAACACACAGGTACATGTGGAAGAGACAGAACTGCTAATGCCACAGGTATTTAAAGGCCAACCCTGAAAGTCTAGAAAACTGCATTTTCACTCACAGGAGCTGAATCATCAGATAAATTTGAGTGTAATTAAATCCTTAAGGGTGTACCCATATACCTAAGGGAATTTTCCCCCAAATTTTATTAAATCAGCTTTGTTTTTAAACCTTTTTGTGACATGATGTTGTCATTATTTAACAGCCAGCAGCACATACCTGTCTCCCAGTGATTCTATGCACTTACTTTCACCTTTGCATTATTTATTGCAAGAGTAGGTGTAGTGAGAGCTTCCAGTGCTCAATGCCAATAAATAACAGTAATTGGCATCACTCTGAAATCACTGCAATTTGTGAGGCAAACTAGAGAAACTGAGGCAGAAGGTGCACATGTCAGGCATGTCTCAATGGCTCTTGGTCACATATTTGACTCAATGACTCTTGGCCACATGGTGTGAGTGGTAACTAAGCAGAAGGCTCTAGAATATTATTGATCCTGAATCCAGTGTCTCCTGCTGACTGTGACTTCTGCAGAGGGCAGATTTCCCATAGGTCTCAAACTACAAAGCACAAAAAGAAAGCCAAAGCTAGCTAGCACTGATGAAGAAATGCACAGAATGTGATCTTATCTGCTCTGTGTCTAAAAGAAAACATTGTTCTCCACCAGTTCAATTCCACTAAATTTCACTCCTTTCCTCATTGCAAATCTGTCCTGGCAGGATGGACTGTTGTATGATCCTCCTTTTTCTGCAGTTTCCTTTCAGGACATAGAGGTTAGAAACCCTCTCCACGATGGAGCCTGTTTCCTGGTAGGAGGTTTCCAGGAGGGATTTAAGTTGATGGTTATTTGTTTTAGTGGCAGACAGTGGAACACCAGCTCTCTCAGCAAATTGTTTTGCCATCCTACCTTTGTTCTGGGAGCCTTAGGCTGTGTTCTGAGCTTAAACACTGCCTGCCCAGCTCAAACAGGCCTTGTTAGTTTTAACCTGCAATTCTGAGAGATGCTTTTTAACCTTACTAGTATGTTGCTTGAAAGACATCTTTGAAAAGGAGCTGTTATGAAGAGAAAGAGACCACAAAGTCAAATGGGAAACTCTTATCTTTCTGCTTCTTTTTCTCCTTTAGTACCTGATTGCTGAATCTGTATTTATGTGATCTTATCTTGCAAGCAGCCTGAATACACAGCTCCTGATTTCATTAGGCACGCTCTGCAAGTACTAATGGAACACATCTCAAGGTGCATTACAACACAAAGCTTTTGAGCCTCATAGAAAAGAGTTTGCTGGAAACCCAGCCCCACTCACAGCAGGCATGAAAACAGAATAAATTGCAGCAATATGCCCCCCAAGATCCTTCACCCACAGAAAATGGAGGCTACCACATCAACCCCCATAATGAACATTCCTTCTTTTTAGTGATGCCCTCCTGAATAAAAAGTCTCCTAAAGGCACAAGGTGCTAAGAATACTTCTTACTCCCCAAGAAGAAGAAAGAGTCATTTTTGAAGGAATTTCTTCTTGATTCTACTAATCCAGACCCACCTGTTTTCAAGTCAGCTCTGTCCTTCATGCCACTGAAATGCTATGTCCTTTGTGCCTGGTCTCCTCTACCAGCTACAGCTCTGGGGGTAAAGTTCACAAATTTTATCAGGGTTTAAGGGTCAAAGATATTTCTACTACAACTATGGACCTGCAGGTGTTTACAGAAATAATTCCATGGTAAATTGAAGGAATTCCAGTATCTCAATATTTCTGTAAGATATTTTTTAAATGTTCTGAAATGGCTGTCTGAGGAGGCCTCATAGTTCACATGCACAGCTGATTGCAATCCTGAGGATGAATTGGTACATGTAGCCCCTTTCATTTATTGCACAGAAAACTGTGTTACCACTGAAAACCAATGGCAAAATCTGGCTTAAACCACAAATTAGTAGCTTACTTGAGCTACAACTTGGCCCTTAAGTACAGAAGGGAGCCTCACAGACAAGACATCAAAGAGTTACAGACATTAAAGTTACCTGTGCAAAGAAATGAGAGTTTTCCCCTGACTTCAGCACACTCTCAGTCCCACAATTAGTAGATCCATAAGTGCAAGAGACAAGCAAACACTAGGCAGAGGAGCAGCCCTCAAATACTGTCCCAGGTACCTGACCTGCTGCTTTGTCTGCAGCCCTGACAAGAGAAGGGTGTCTAATTACACTTGGAACCCGCGGGTGCTTCTGCAGGCGAGTGTTTCCTCCTGTGCTCTCTCACCTTCTCCCTGGGTTGTTTATTTTCAGACACAGAAAACCCAACTTCCCCATACTTCTTCCCAACTTCTCCGCCTCCCACAACCACTACTAAAGATGAGGAAGTACTTAATTAATTTAATTTTCCCATGGAAAGGTGCAGTTGGCTCCACTGGCGGTAAACTTATCAACCTTATCAGCCTCTTGGTTTGGCTGATACAGCTGCAGACATTTCAGCAGCAAACCCTACTCCTTAATGCTCCTTCACTTTTTTCTTTCTCAGTATCTGGATAAAGGCAGGACAAGATGAAGAGACATCCATTTTCCCTTCTTCTATTGCTGTTTCTCACAGGCTTCCTGGCAGCAGACAGCATAAGCCCAAGTGAAGCAAAGCTAAAGAAAACCAAGCTCCCCAAAATAAAGAAGGAGAACCACGTCCTCTTGCTGAAAAAGAGCAACTTTGACAGAGCATTGAAGGAAACCAAATACCTCCTGGTGAAGTTCTGTGAGTATCCATTTCCCCTCTCACCCTGGTGGCTCTGCAGAGAATGGCTGGTGTTGGGGCACTCAAGAATGCTTGTTTTACCATTGCTTTGTCCCCTGGTAGTCCTTGTTTGTTTTGGTTTCCTCTATGTATCTATTTCTGATTGTAACTGCAGTAATTTATTCTTTTTTGGGGTGGTTAAATACCAGTCTGCTGCATAAGACTGTGCTGAGTTAGCATTCTTTGCTTCCACAGCCTAATTTTGCAAGTGTGTGTTTCACAGCAGTGACGGCTAAAACATATTAAAAAAAAACCCCAACCAAACAAAAGTTAATCAGAGAGTGCTTTTCTCCCTCTTGCATTTTCATCAGCACTTTGTATGAGATTTTTTGGATCCATCTCTCCTCTGTGAGCATTTGGGCTTTAGGGGTTGTCTTTTTACAATGTTTTGATATCTGTAGTTACATTATATTGTTCTTTTTCCCCAAAAGGAGTACTTGATTAGGTAGAGGCAGGTTTGTGGTCCTTCTTTTAAGGTTCATGTTCATTCCTCCTGGGGGACAAAACTGGTGGGGTTTTTGAATAACTAACCTTGTTATAAGGGCTGGCCATCAAGTACATCACAAAGGCAAAAGCCAAGAGGCAGATCCTTGTGATGTTACCCATCTAAAAGTTCAGGTGCTGCATAATTTCCCATGCCCCAAACAGGGATCTGCACTGGCCAGCAGCTTGCTGTTAGCAGGAACCCTTTGATCAGCATAAGGCAGCAAAATCTTTATTTCTGTTGCTTGGGCTTGACCTTGTTCTGCTGAGCCAAACTCCCTGAACTCAGTGCACACATCCCCTTAACCTTAAATTACACAAACACTTGCCAAACCCGACCCCCTTTGGCAGCAGGTGCCAGACACACCCCAAATTGTTCCATATTTGAAAGGGACATTCAAAATTAAGGCAATATCCTAATTTTGCAGAAGTGCATCTAATTTGGTCTTTTGCATCACTACCAAATGTGAATTTTACTGCTGATATATAATTATAATAAAATATAATATATAATAATAATATAATATAATATAAATATATAAATATTTTATATAAATAAAAAGAAAATAAAAACATAAAATAAAAAATTTAAAATAAAAAATAAAAAATAAATAAAAATTAACAACAAATTTTAAAATTAAAAAAATTTAAAATAAATATAAAATTTAAAAACTAAAATTAAAAAAACAAAATATAATAAAATATAATGTATAACATAAAATATAATATAATAGCAACAATAACATATTATATAGAATAAAATATTTAACTTTAATATGAATATATAACATACTATATGATAGTATAGCAATAAACAATTAAACTGATCATAACATAAATAAAGAATATAATGAAGACAATAAAGATAATAATAATAATGATGTAGTGTAGGTCAACCTGAAATGAAAACACTTATACTTTCAACAACAAAATCTAAAATACACTAACAGATTCAGGAAACAAAATATGTTTGGATCATACCAAACATTTCATTAATCCTGAAACAAGGTTATAAAACTTCAAGTGTTTTTAATCTTTCAGAATAATCACATTAGAAAATTATTTAAAATGTAGTGTTTTAAATTTTTAGATACTTCTGAAAGTGTTGAAATTTAGGAAGATTTTGTTTACTAATTGTGGAGTATTTAAAGCTATTTGCCAAATTCAATCTGCAGTTGTGTACTGTTTTATTTCTCTGAAGATGCACAATTTTGGTGAAAAAGTAACTTACCAGAAAAAAAAAACCCTTAGTCATTCTGTATTGTAAGAGCTGTTTCAAAGCACAGCATCCAAGTGACCAGGTCAGAGGAGAGTTTGTAAACAAACTTTCTTGGTGCTGGCAGAGATTATCAACAGGGAGATATTGCAACACCCTTCAGGATTGCAACCAAGTATGAGTAGAAAACAGACATGAAAAAATTCAGAAAGAGACAGGAGATGGAGAAAGAATTGTTCAGAGTAGCTCAGTGACTTGGGCACTCCAAGGATGTGGGGGTCTAACCAGGTTTCCTTGCCCCTTCTTCAGAGCAGTCTTGGACCTCTCTGATCTCTCACCACCCTCACACCTGCCTTCTTCAGAAGGGAAGGACAAACAGACTCTTCCCTTCCCCACCACATCTTCCAAAACACAGAGATGAGGCTCTGCTCCCCAGACACACCTTACTCCCGGGATCCTCATCACTCTCTGCTTTGGATCAAAGGCCTTACTGAAAACTCATGGATTGCCTTTCCCCACAACCATAAAGGCATCCACAGTCCCTGGCAAGAATGATGGACTCACTCCTGGGAGTGATGAGCTCCACAGCACTGGTCCATGATCTGGAAATCACTGGCCTCAATCTCTGTAGAGAGCTCCCTTTGGAGACATGGCACTGAACAGCCTCTGGGGCAGTGAAAAACTGTCCTGCAGTGAGGCACTGCCCTGGGCTGTAGGAAACCTGGCTCCATGATGCTGAATGAGCTGATTCATTTGCTGTAATAATTTCATTGCCACAGCACAAGGAGACTAAAGATGGGACCTGCACAGAAAAGCCATAAACCTATATCCTTTATATCCTACTTCTAAAAAGTCTATCTAAATAAACAACCTCTACCAACAAGGAACTATTAAAGAAACTAAGGTAATGTGAGAGAAAACAATATTGCCCAGATCACCCAGAAAATCTGTGAGGCTGCCAGGAATTAGCTTCAGAAATCCAGAATGAATGTGAGACCTGAGATCTTTTTCTTCCTGACTCATTAGAGATCACAGAGACAGAGAGTGGGAAGGAATCCCAGGCTTCCTAGAAGGTGGGATTTCTTCTGGGGCTGTACCAACACCAGAAACATTTGAGCTACAAACTTTCATTCAAGACTGTGCCTTAGATCACCTGTCAATTATAAGAAAACCCTTCCCTGTTGCTTTATGTTATTTACTTACCAGTCCCACAGTATTTGTCAGGTGAGGTTGGCTTTGACGTTTTCTACCCAGTGACGCCCAAGCCCTTTTAATACCAGTCAGTTCCACCCTGACAGTGTCCCAGGTCTGCCTTCCTTCAGGAAGGGTTGCTATAAATACATGCTGACTTTCAGCCAGGCAATGCATGGATCCCTCTGGAGCTGGGCAAAGTTCACAGGGCAAGCACTGAGTGTGAAAACAAAGCATTGACCCAGAAACCCAGCGCTCTTCCTCTCTCATCCCAGCTCTTCTGTGCAACAAAACATGCCTGAAAACCATGCAAGCGTCACCCAGCAATGTGTGAGTCCTGCCCAGCATCTCATCTCAGCACTCAATTGAAAGTGCTCTGCTGGTGCAGGCTGTGGCATCTCCCAGTCCACACTAAACTGATCTTAATTCCACACAAATGCTTCTGAGCACAGGGAATTCAGAGCACTCGTCACCAGCAGAGATCTGGTAGATCAGAGGTAGGCCTTAGATCAGTGCTGCCTGCATGGGAGAGTTTCAGTGTTTACACTGCCTGAATAGAAGTCCCTCTGTTGACTTTCACTGCAGAGAAAAGCAAATAAGCACCATAAAAAGTCTCAATCACTCTAACAAATATGCCTATCACAGACAGAATAAAGTTTGTACACTTGCCAAAAGCACAGCCTTCAGAGCACATGCTAACACCATTTCCTCCAACTTATCAGAAGAATTCATGGAAAACCACAGACCCCAGTGAATGCTTGATTCCCCAGCCTTCTGAGAATGTCTGCTGCTGTTCTTTCCAGTGAAAAGTTTTCAGATCCTAGATAAACATGGGGATAACCTAAAGACAAGCACACAAGTGGTGCAGATATTGTGCTGCTGCTTTGTGTGCTAAGCACGCTCCCATTTCTGAGAAGGTGATGTTTGCCTTTTCTAGCAGAACATTTGTACATCTAGTGAGGCACTGGGTTAGCCACAGTATTCCTGCAACCTGGGACTGAGATAATGACATTTAATAGGCAAGATGAGGGTTACTCTTGAAGACAAACATCTCCTTTTTAAGGCACAAAAGCTGAAGGTGATGTTATTAAGAATAAATTGAAGTTACCTGCAGCAGAATTACTTACTAGCATGGGTCCCTCATGTAGGTGTCTCTCACATGCTTATTTTAATGAATGCTTGCACTAACCCAAATTTAGAATAGACCCTGGTGTTTACATAGAAGGAAATCTCAAATTTCCTCAGTTAAGAAGTAGAGAGGTCAGCACCAGAGGTTATGGCTGTATCTCACTCTAGAAGAGAAGGGGAGAATTCAAGGTCACACAAGCAAGCTTGCAACTGCAGCAGGATTAACATCCTTCTACTCTGATAGGTTAAACGTGAATCTATCCTTCATCTCAAGACTCTTCTACAGAGAAATTTTTATATCTGTAGTGCAACTGTAAAAGCAGCCTGCACAGATGAGAAATGGGACTGCTGAAATGGTTTTGTGACCATGTCAGAAACTAACAGCTAGGAAATCAGTATCTGCCAGGACAACAGGCACATTCACAATGACTGCTGCAATCCCTAAACCACCAGTTCAGACAGAATAATGAGATTGGAGGACACCAGCAATTAGCTAAAGGAAAATTAACTCATTGTGCTTCTATGTACAACCACTTCAGGAATTCTTTAGGGTCATTAAACACATTCATGTGTCAGCAAAAGATTTATCTGTCCACATTTCAATATATTTTAGCTCAGTAAACTGCACCATGAAAAAGAAGAAGCAGCTTACTCAGGTTGTCAATGCACTGAAGAGGGAAGAGTCAAAATACAGGATTTCTGGTTCTCTTCCCACTTTTAATTTTCAAACCCTTACTTTATCCTTGTTTTTATTTACAAAACTACTGATATGGAAACATTCTCCCATTGTTAATACAATGCTGTTCTTGAGCTGACAGCCTTTGGAGGGCCTCTTCCTTCTGGCAGCTGTGGCACAGCACACTGGTTTACACAGGTGTCCTGCCACCCACACTGCCTTCCCTGGTGACCTTGTCACAGCTCTGCTGCCTCTTATCCATGTCTGCTTTGTTGTTCCCTGCTGATGCTCCTCGAGTTTGGAGCCTGTGATGCCACCTTAGCCCCAGCAGCTGCTTCCTCATCCCATGGCCTGAAGTGATCGGTGTCAATAAAAATCTAAACCAGAGGAAGCCAAACAAAATTCAAGAAAAGGCTCCAAAGAAAAGGAGTGATGATTTCCTGCAACACTCAAACGACTTGAAAGATAAAGCACCTGGGAGGCAAACAGAGAATGAGTGGAATGAAAAGGAATTGATGGAGAGCTGAAGAGGAGTCTAATCACTCAGGAAAGCAGGGGAAAGGTGCATGATGGATGTTTCCACATGATTTCTGGGTAGCCAAGGAAACAGTTTTTATCTGGCTGTTCACTCACTGAACTTGTGTCTCACAGTTAGCAGGTTAATGGTACTTAAAGTTCTCCTGTCTCTGACTGCAGGAGTCATGCACTTCTCCCAGCTGCAGCACAGAGCTACTAACTCCACCAACTCTCATTATCTAAGCCTGCTGCTTACATTCCTAGTTAGCTGCAACTCTGACTACTCAGGCCATTCAGTGAAAAGAAATCATTGCTAAAATATCTGTTTGGAATTAAAATATTTCAGAGAAAAATGGATCCTACACCCTCTTTCTCCCAGACAATTTACCTAAATGTCTAGTGTCTAAGCTTAATATTTCTGTTACATTTGTGAAACTTCAGCTTCTGTTTCACCAACAGTTTATTCTTCCCTTTCTTATTTCATTGTGCAAAAAGCATTTCAGCTTCCACTTTCCCAGCTGTGGTAAAACTGCTGTGCAACCTTAGGTTATTAGGAAAAAAAATCATTGTACTGAAATTGCCTCTGGTAAAGTCAGCTAATTCAGTAAAACACTGACTTAGAATTAGCTGAAAGCTGCTGGATCCTGGTTTGCTGTGGGGTTTACTGCTCTGTCCAGAGCCACACACCCTCTCTCTTGGACAGCCCAGTGACTGTTCTGGGCTAGCCCTGCCACCTGCAGTCTCTGTGTATCAGCACTCTCAAATTGCACTGCAAGTACTCCATGTCTTATTGAATAGTCCACCTTTGCAGTCATTTTCAGCAAAAATATTTCATAAAGGCTCAACACTCAGTGTCCCTAGAAGCAGCAGTATTTTTATAGGGTAGACAGGCAATTTCTTACATTGACAGGTCAGAATTGCAGGTTTTCTGCTGTTGTCTCTAGAGCATATTCGGGTACAACTGGAGATAATTTTCTCCCCCTTTTTTTAGTGCTAGGAGATAACAAATTACAATCCTGATGAGGGAAGGGTTCACAAGACCATTTTTATCAATTGGAAATAAAATATTAAAGTTTGGGTAAAATTTCTTTGAAAAATCATAATAAGCTTATTTGATGAAACACTAATTTTAGAGGCAATTAGAGCACAATTTGGGTTTGGACTGTTGTCTTCAGGCTTATTTACTTTATTTAGAGAAGCACCTTCTCTTCATCACATGGTATCCGAGTATCCCCTGAGCAGACTCTAAGTTTGTTCTACTAACAGGAACCCTTTGGCATATTAGCAGCTGGAGCAGCTCTTCCAGTGCAGGGTTCTGTGAGCCTCTGCCAAGATGGGTCTGTCTGTGACTGGATGTGGAAGTTCCTAGCACTATCACTTCAATATTTGGAGAAAATAGCATTATTTGATGCTAATCTTCACATTTGCTGCAACAGTAAGGTGGAAGAAAATGACTGATGGCTGGGATTCAGAGCAAGGATAATGATGAATAATGCAAGGAATGTAACTCAGCACTGAGTTAGAATATGGATTTATCTTTCATGTATTAGAACTCTTACAGAAATGTCCATTTACTTTTTGGGTATAACCACATTGGGCAATGTCTTCACATCTGCTATTTTGTAAAAGAACAAAAGACAGTTGTTTTGTTACATTTATGCTTTGGTGTGCTTGTACAGTTATATATCTGAACACGTGTATACACAAAAACACCCATATACACACAAAAGAACAAACAATTTTATGAAACCAAATTTAACTGCATGTTCTTCATCTCTTCCTATTTGCAAAGTTTATTGAAGAAACAAAAAAACTTTATGTGCCTAATCTAAAGAAAAAAGTTTTGTTCTTTATAATTAAAGAAATTTAACAAGACAGAGTATCTCAATTTCAATCAAAATTCAGGTTTTTTTCAACCCAAATTGCAAAAATATAAAGCTCCAGGCCTTTATCTCTGACTTGTCTTGGAATGCAGAGCAGTCTGTGTGCCTGCTTTCCTTCTCTTGTCCTTTTTTTATGTTAATATAAGTTTACAGCTCCAGGGCCCAGCCTAGGATGGCCCCTCTCCTTCCACCAAACACACAGCTGCCGTTTGAGCTGGGGAAGGGCTGGCACACAGGACAGCATGAGGAATACATGTCCTTTCAAACATGTATTTTTGAAAAATATTTCAAACACCTTTCAAACACCACACTCTGCTCCTCTCTTTCCCTCCTCCATGTACTTTTGTACTTTCTGCATTACAAAAGTTTGCCTCATTGAAGTGCTGATCATTGAGTCCTAATGTGAGCAATATTTAACTCTATCCTTCACCTCTCTTAAACTCATATCCAGCATAGTCAGTCAAATTACTTTTTAATTGCTCCACATATTTTCCCAACAGAAGAATATTGAAATGTTGCTGGTTGTTCATCGTGATTGGTTCAAGGACATTTGGAGTGTGAAAAACCAGCATCAATACAAAGTAAATATAATCCCTCATTTACTTCTGAGTTATAGAAGACTTATTCAAACCCTCCAGCTAGCGCTTGACACAACAACCTCCACTAGAAAGCTTCACACTGTGGCTTATGTAACCCATTTGCTTTTGATTGGCCTTTTCCAGATGTTACTTTATCTCAGTCTTCTCAGAATTTATCTGAAGAATTTGCTGAGGCTGCACGACAGCTTAAAAAAGAAGCTCCAAGAATCCAGTTTGGCAAAATTGATGTGACACACCAACATGACTTGAGAAAAGAATTTAATATTCAAGCCTTTCCTACTGTGAAATTTTTTGTGAATGGCAGCAGGGAAGATCCCATAGACTGCAAAGGTAAACTGTCTCATGCACTGATAAGATAATGATCTGTAATGACAGGATGTACCCATCTATTACCCTGCTGAGAAGAAAAATACAGATGCTCAGATAAAAATACACAAGGTGGGAAGCTGGTTTGGCCCATGGTGTTAAATATGTAATTGCCTCTGTACCAATGCAGGCACTTGAATCTGAATTCATCTTCCAAGGGCATAACTGAGTATTCTCTCTATTAAGTTCACAGAGTCAAATTAATTACTGGTGTTATTCCACCAAGTACAGAATTGCCCCAACAAGACAACTGACTCCCAGTTATTACAATAAACATTAATGAGTTATGCCAAACAAGAACTGGGTCCCTAAACTGCTCCATTACTCTGCTGATCCACTGCAATTCCCATGGGCAGTGTGCCTACAGAAACAGGCTGGAGCAACACTACATCTAACAAAGAACTGGGAATTCACAGGGTCCTTAACATACAGATCCACTTCCTAAGCTAAGGAAAATAATTTTGCCATTTAGCCATCAGAGGGAGCTCATATGTGGCTTAGAATAAAACATGGAATAATTTGAAGTATTTTACAGAAAGCTATTAAGCAAAGGCAACCACAGACTTGAGCAGTCCCAGAAACCCAGGTCTTATTAAACATTTTTGTTCACTTTTAGTACATTCAAGGAAGGTTATGTTTTTCATAAAATGATGAACTTTTACAGAGGTGATAAAAATTGCTTGATTTGGTCAAGCACCTCTTGGTGTACTCAGCAAATACAGGTGAGGTGAGTCACAACTTTAATACAACGAACAAAAAAGGAACCCAAAGTTTCCCTCCTGAACTTGTACACAACCCAGTGCTAAGATATCTTTAACTGCTGAGCCCCCAGTGGCTCCTGCTGAAACCTGATCTTCAGTATTTTTAGCAACTTGCTCCTCCTTGCTATTGAATTTCTTACCAAGTTCCCAGCACCCAGACTTGTGCAAACAGCAGCTTCTGCACAAATGCCACCGAAAGCGTGATGTGCCATACTGAACTTCTATTAGAGGGGCTGATGCCTGAAAGCAAAAGCCCCCACCTTCAGCCTCTGATTAAATCTACAGCATTGACAAGAAAACCTCTCTTAAACTGGTAAACCTGACAGATTTTCTGGTGTGAAACAGTGAGCACAGAGAGTTGTAACAGCACACACACAGTTGCCCTGCAGCGGAGAGTTGTTATTTCAGGCACACTTTCTAGCAAGATGCAAGAATTGGGAAACTGGCTGCTGCTCTGTGCTTTTTACAAGGCATTCAGCACCAATCATTTGGAGCACATGTACCACCAACAATGGCTTAAATTACATTTTGTTCACGGGTAAATGATTATGTGCAACACTGAGTAAAACCTCCCATACACGTTTGGCTTTTCAGCCACTGAGCATTGGCAATTGGAAATGTGCACTGGCCACCCAGTGACTTCTCATACAGGACTTGGTACCTACTTCATGGCACAAAAAAAACCTGCAGACCTTACTTAAATAAATAAATAAATTAAACTCTTTATGGAAGATGGAATTTTTGAATGATGTCCCTGGCAATGGACATAACATGAAAGCCAAATTCTAGGCTTTGTGAAATCATCAGTCACAACTGCAAGGTCAGAAATTTGCCAGTACACAGGCTGAGTAAAGGAACTCAATAGAAAGATTAACCACACAGAAAATATGCTTAGGGGCTAGAGCACTGACATAAGTGACAAGACCTCAATTCTCCCTTTAGACAGCAGAAGTCAAGCACTATGTGGCCACTAGATACTGCTCTGCACTTTGTTCTGCAGCCTGTACACTCCAGGGCAGATGACTGCCTGCTTCACTCAAAAAAAGAAAAGAAAGTATTTTAAACTAGTTGCTTTGCTGTCTGCTGCAAAATTGTGGCAGTAAAACAGTCTGACTCAATTTTGATCTTGTCAGACTGCTAAAATGCACAGTATCAGGACTTGCATCTCTGATAATCCACTTGTACCATACATCTTGACTCTAACACTTTTTCTTTTTAATGTATGATTTTAATTAACCCTTACTCTGGTCCAGCAAGCCTGTCTGTCATACAGAGATGAAAGGGCTAAGATTTTAATGGCCTGAGCCTCAGTTTCTTGCCTCAAATTCCTCTGAAAACATGATAGTTTAAAAATGTAATTTTAAAAGAGATTCAATACTCTAAAACTTCTGAAAGCTTAGGACAATTTACCAAATAAACAGACTGACTATAATCTCAGTAAAACTGGTAGTAGTAATTTGGAAGCCAAAAGATGGAACAATCCAGAACTAAATGACAACTTTGACACTTCAGCTTTGTTTCTTATGTCTAAACTGAAGTGATGCTATGGCCCCACAGAGGAATTTTAACACGTCTCTGTGCCTATCAGATCCCTCCTGCAGCATCAAAGGAACAATTTTGGCACCTAATGTAATTGAACAAACAGTTCAATAAAATCTGCAATTGGTTTGAAGTCATTCTGGATTAAACCTTAGGTCGATAGCACTTTATAGCTTACTGTGATTTTGGGACACATGAAATCTTGCAGGACAGGTTTCCTACCTGTCTGAATTTCCTCATCTCTATTCTCCATGTCCATTTAACTGGACGTAAAACCATTTGCAGAGGTCTCAGAAAAAGCTGTACTGATCCACTGTTAGTCTTCTAGAGTCACAGTAGTTTAAATGGTGATAGAACCTGAGGTTGAACTTGGATACCTCAAACCCCCTCTCAGTCAGCTTAGACCTCAATCCTAAGGAGCCCAAGTCCATTTGTATTCAGCATCCCTCTGCACCTCCACTGCCTCTTTCAGATTGCACAGAAATTTCTGCCATTCCTTTTGATTTTCATTTTAACTCTCTTTTCCTTCCACAGGAGTCAGAAAAGCCTCAGCCTTTATTACATGGGTAAAAAGAAGAACAGGACCTAGCACTGTTTTAATCAACTCTACTGATCAGGCTGAAGCCATGATAAAAGCTGGTGATTTAGCAGTGATTGGCTTCTTTAGGGTAATTATCTGGAAAACTCAAAAGGCTGGTTCTGTTCCAGCTTTGGGATGTACTGCTTGCTATCACCAACACAGCCCACACATCCAAAAGACCAAGAACTCACCAGAAAAATGCAGACCCTCAGTTTTCTCCACATTTGAAAAATAAAATTTAACAGTCTCTATCTATTTTTTCACACTTTTAGACAAGCAGAGGCAGAAATAAGGGAATCTTACACCACAGCACATTTCCTTAACCAGTACCTGGGCACAGAGACCCTGAGATCTGCTTCTGAGAGCAGGGTGCTCCAGCAGTGTCTGCACAGCTCTGGCTGGTCACAGCAGTGTTTCCTGCATCCTCAGAGAAAGGCCTTCTGCCAATCTCCCCCAAATTTTCCTGATGTGAAGAAGGACAAATCTGCATGGATAGGAAGTCACAAAGTATTCCCACTGTATAGGATCCAAAACACATAGTCCTCTCTTAAGCAAATTCTACCATTTTCCAGAGCAGAATAAGGTTCCTAGGATTTGGGCTGAATGCTAGTGATCAACAGTCAGTAGAAATGCTGTCAGAGTGAATAAAACAGGAACAGCTTTTTCCTGCTTTTTCAATGTGTCCTTGAGATCTTTAATATCTGGAAATTCAATCAAGGATTTTCTCTAACTAAAGTGACTTTTATTCTGATATCTCTCTGCCCAGTTAAAAACACAATGTCTGGACTCATACCTGAACTGATAATATCCCAAATGTGCTGGCTACAGCAGACAGTCCAAGTTCTGTGGATATGAAAAACAGGATTCATTACCAAAATGCCCCATAGTTACAAAGCTGGTGAGCACATAGAACATAACAGGACAAACTGTGAAAATGCTCAGTGCCCAGAATTTTGCTTTGCAGCAATCTGCTTGCAGCCATTTAGGAAGGAAGGAAGGCAGTTTTCCAGTGCTGGGGGAAATTGAGAAGCTCTTTCTATCACAGTGATGCCAGAGAGTTCCCTGAACCACACTGATAGCAGATATTGCCTGCAGATGTGTTTGACTGGACACTGGTTTAGCTCAGGGCTGAAATGACAATAGATGAGCTTGAGCTAGGGCATGTCAGAAATTTAATGGGTAAAAGCCAACAAAACAGTGTCCAAGGAAATTAAGAGCTGTATTTGGGCTTCTATTACTCACAGATTGCTCACAAATACGAGTGCCAGGATGTGTTGGAAGGTCTCAGCATTGAAATTACTATTCATCTAGCATGAAATAATTGATTAAATCAAATCTGGAAGTGCTGTTGCCTTTCATCCTGCTTATTTACTATTAGTTTGAGGGTGGACAGCAGAGTGACTATTTGACAGATGCAGGAGTCAAGGTCCCTGCCTT
Organism: Molothrus aeneus; assembly: GCF_037042795.1. Lineage (NCBI taxonomy): Eukaryota > Metazoa > Chordata > Aves > Passeriformes > Icteridae > Molothrus > Molothrus aeneus. The sequence continues at coordinate 8,902,696 of NC_089661.1, read as the reverse complement.
GAAGAGCACTCAGTCAAAAGCCCCAGATGTGCCAGTCAGCTCCTCTTGTGAGCAGAGAGCCCTCCTGTCATCCCTCACCTCCTGCCAGCTGTGCAGGGAGCAGCTGGCACCATCCCTCCCAGCCTGCAGAAGGCTTTGCAGAGGGTGGCAGTGCCAGGGGAGGGCAGGGAGGATGAGATCAGTGCAGGGAGGACAGAGGGGACCCCCCACCATCCCTGCTGACCCAGGCCAGCCAGCACAAGCTGTGTCACAGCACTCCTAGGATCTCCCCTTAGAGGTAATCCTGGAAAGCATTATCCACTTTACAATTATACTTGGCTCTTTACTTCACAAGATTTTAGGGGCCTGCTTCACCTGGAGCTCTAACTCCTACACATCTTAGCAGGATGTAGGGCAAAGTCTTAATGAATACTCTTTCTGGGACTAGGAACTTCACAATGACAGTGTGGAAGTTTTCTGTGAGACAGCCAGAGATGTGCCAGAGATGCCTTTTGGGATGACAGCCAGTGAGGATGTCTGTGCTCACTACGGTGTCCAAAGGAACTCTCTCGTTGTGTTTAAGGAGGTAGGAGTACAAAAGTCTAGCAGGTAAGGTGTGGTGACATCTGTGGGCTCTGGAAAGGCAGTTTGGGAATTTTTCAGGTTATATATACATTTTATGCTTAAGGATCAGGATATAGATTATATTGGATATTTCCAATCTGCATTCTAATCAACATTTGCTGCCAAAGTTCAGTGAGATTTGCAGACATTCACCTCTTTTTTTGTGTGTTGCTTTTGACCAGGAAATTTCTTCCAGTCCACAACAGAAGTGGCCAACAATGAAACCAAAACTGCAGAGAGTAGCAGCAATATTTAGACTAGGAAGTAGTCAGACCAATGATTTCCTGAGTGAGCATATCTCACAGATAGTGTGTATCGATGTAGGAAAGATCTTTCAGTATGTCAACATTACTGAACAAATTAAAACTGTCAGCTGTACCTTGAATTTTAGCAGTAATCTTGTTCTGCAATCTAGCTGTGACAATCATTTTACAAGCTATGGAATTTCAGTTGCTGAGGATCATAAACCTCTTGCTTTTAAAGCCTGTCATTTTGTTCCTATAGTTGATAAGGCCAACAACCTCACAAACTTCACTATTTGTCCAGGGAAAACCTGTGCATAATGAAGTGCTTGAAGATGGTAGGCAGAGCAAACTGGGCCTGACAAGGCTAATCAAAACCTTCACCTTGGATTTGGTCACTGAATATAACATTGAGGTATGTGCATTTCACTGTGTTAGCAAAAACTATGTGAGAAAGACAGAAATCCATGCAGAAAGAGACCCAGGGAGCTACTCTGCACCTTAGGGAGTGGGAATTGTCTTTGCTTGTTTGACAAGGCGACTCTTAAACACATCTAGAAATGCCAGCAGAACCCAGCTCTTGGTCTAACCCAGGCCAAATGATGCTTCCCTCTGGCAAGGTGGTGTTTCCTAGATGTGTTGGAAGGTCATGAGGAGGAGTGGCTGGTGGAACAGTGAGTTCTGAGCTAAGTTGGGTGGGAGGTTGGAAGGTCAGTCCCTAATCCTGGCTCCAAACATTCCTCCCCAACACAGCCACAGGGAGCTCTGGGCCAAGGCAAGAAGGAAAGAAACCAGCAGTAATTGTTGCTAGTGCAGGTAGGAATGGAAAGACATGGAAATCCCTGCTGGCCTGGGGGACACCCCATTGCCTCTGTTTATAGGGTGGCATGAGAAGAAAGGTAGTCCTGGGCAGGGAAGGAGATACCAGCTGCTGATGCCACGAGAAGGGAAGGAAGTGCCCAGACAGGTCTTGCCCCCACAGCTGCTGCAGCTGGGCCTCCCTGGGTAACACCAGCTTTTACTTTCAGCATTAATTCTTCTGTGTGTTTTGTACAGGAGGTCAGACTAAAGATCACAATCCCTTCAGACTGTAAAAATCTATGAATAACGATGTGGTTTTTCCTGGAACAGAAAAAAAAAAAAAAACCCTCATCAGCTGCTGATTCTTCTTACTTTATCTGCTTTAAAACAATGAAACAAAATCCAATGGTTATGGAAATGACTGGGAACTGAGTCTTAAAAAGTAAAATTTGCAATAGCAGAGCCTAGGGATACTGATATGCTGAGCCTCTGATTCACTGTTCTGCCTACAAAGAGCGGAGCAGATGTTGAGTCTTTTGTTTCCCAGACATCTGTGAAGATTTTTGATGTCCCTGTTGAAAATCACATCCTGCTGTTCACCCCAATGAACTCGGAGACATTCAATGAGATTTACGAAAACTACCAGTCTGCTGCTGCACAATTCAGAGGAAAGGTTTGTAACTCTGAATCCAGATTTGCAAATAGGAATGCCAAAAGATCTGTGGAAAACCACTCACCAATATTACTGGTAAAAATACACTGCTGTCAGTCCATCTTCTAACGCTACCAAACCATTTAAAAACAGTTTCAGTAACAATTATCTGAATTTGTTAAGGACAAGCTGAAAGATAAACTTCACTTGGAAATGATTCTTTAAAACACAAACACCACAAAGAGGAGTACTAATTCCAGCTGCTCCAAATTAACTTGTTTCAGATTTTACAAATATAATTTTCTGGGAGCAACTTCCAGCCAAAGGTAGTTTTAGAAAAATTCTGGCAATTTCTGGCTCTACCAGGAAATACCATGAGGATCTCATAATATTGCCTGAAGAAAAGGCTGGAGCAGCTACAAAACCTGTGGAATATTGCAAGGTATGTGCATAGCCTTGCCTGCAGCCACGTGTTTGCATGTATAGACACAGTTATAGGCAGTATACACACAAGTATTTTGGTTTTCCATGGTGCTACTCCTGCTCCAGGTACATGAGACACTGAAGAATAGTAATCATCTTGTAGAAAAATATCACATATTGGTAAATTCATATGGATTACAGGTCTTTCAGCTCTTCTGTCCTGTTAAGATTTATGAAGAAGAGTAATAAGCACATTGGGAGGTAATTTAGAAGTGTTACTGAAAGATGTGATAGCAAAGCACTGTGAAGGGACAGAGGGAAAAGCTTCAGTACTTTTGGCTGCTTTAGCATTTGTTATTAACTAGGATCAAGGTGTAATAAAGTCCACAGAGCTTCTGGGTTTTGGTCTCAGACCAAAAATGATCCTGCACAGTTCCTTGAATTTAAGGTTAGATGCTTCCCCACTGCCAAGCTCCACAATCCATTTCTCCAAAATGGCTAAACCAAAGCTGGAAGGCCCAACTAGGTGCATGATTCTCTCTTTATCACCAGATACTGTTTGTTTGGGTGGATACTAATGAAGCAAGGAATGGACGGATTTTTGAGTATTTCCGCATCAGGGACATTGATGTTCCTGCTGTGAGAATCCTCAATCTCACCAGCGAGGCCAGGTACAAAATGCCTGCAGATGAGGTGACTGTGGAGAACCTGAAAGAATTCTGCCAGAGCTACCTACATGGAAAAGCAAAGGTATGTCCTTTACTTAATGAGACAGTTCTCTACTACACCAACTAAAACACAGCAAAAACTTGGCAGAGCACCCCCTTTTTAAATTAGAACAGTGTCCTGTTGTGATCACTGGTTTATTAATCTACTTTCACCCTAATTCATTCCTCTACCATCTTCAGCTGTTGACTGAGCATCCCTCTGTATTTAACAACTGAGGTGGACTACAAGTCCTCCAATGTAAATCCTGGATTGATCATTTATGCCCAATATTTTAACTGACGCCAGCTGTTTTATTTGAGTGGTTTAAAACCTCCCTATGCCTCTATCTTTCCAATATTATAATGAAGATATTTCCTTTCCCTCGCTGGGGAGAGATGCAAACAATCATTGCAAAAGATTTTAAGGTTACAGGAAAATCCAGTAAATCAAAAAGTGACGGTTTCAGAGGGGATTAACATTTGGTATTTGTTTAAAGCAAGTTTAGCAAAGTGAATTTTCCCAGGGGGATCATTCCCAATGGTAAATACAGCATTTGTTGCCATAATGAGGCATCATCATACTCATGTGAAAAATGCATTAAAATGCTGTGCTTATTCAGTGCTCCTCAGGGTGATTTACAGGGAGACAAGATAAAGCAGTCAGTCTGAGAGCAGGCAGAATTTAAGAAATGTGAGTAGGTAGATCCTGTGTTTAGTGCTGGAAGGGAGCAGAAGGATGGAAGCAGAGGGGATGTGGCCTCTTTCTTACCAAGATCTGCTTCCATGGGGCACATGAGCCTTTCTGTTACTGTGCCGTGGTGTTAAAGAAGAGAAATTCCCAGCTCCTGCACTGGAAATTGTAGAAGTCATGTGGGGACCATGATTGGTGGTGAAGGCAGAGATTTAAGCAGCAATGAACACGTCCTGGTGTGTTTTACATAATTTTTGAAAGCCCACAACACATAAACTGTTCAGTAGTCCAGCTTCTGAACATTGGAACAGAATTCAGAACAAGGAATACAACTGTGTTCCAAAGGATCATTTTCAGACAGTCTGCTACAGAGTCTGTATTCAAGAGAGGGACAAATAGTTCTGAGCACCAACTACTCTGGGGTGTGAGATCCCAGCTCCTGCTGAAGGGAGAGAAGGTGGAACCATGGCTGAGCAGGATGTAATGATAGAAAAGAGTTATCAGACAGTAACAGAGCACATTAGGTAATGTCCCATCAGACTCACATTAGCTTGAGCTAGAGCACAGTTTCTCAATGTTCCCTGCACTTTCACAGCAATGTTTCTTTTTCTGCTTAGCAACATCTCCCTAGTGAAGAAATTCCACAAGACTGGGACAAGATGCCTGTCAAAGTTCTTGTTGGGAAGAATTTCAACAGTATCATCTTCAATAAGACCATGACTGTATTTGTTATGTTTTGTAAGTGTTGTCATTGAATTCAGATTTTAAACTTCTATAACATGATCAATTGGAAGGAAAAAACGAAAGCTCATACTTAATATACCAAACTAATCTTGGCACTTTACAGAATCTGAGCTCGGTGAATTTTTAGTGTTTCTGGAAAGAATTGAAGAAAAATTTGTGTCATATCTGTGGAAATGCTCTGATACCTTTGCTGACTTAGTGTTGCACTGAGTAGCACTGCATCTCTTCAGTAAATATTGGTCAAGACCATTTGACATCTCTGTATTGAAAGACAACAGGGCACTGGAACATCATGGTGTACAATTGAAGCGTGTTGCACAGCATGAGCCAGGCTGTCTTCCAAGGGCAGAGGGAGAGTTAACTGAGATTGTCTGATTATAATGCTCTAGGATTAAATCCCAGATAGGAATTGTGGTTTAGGAAATTGTAACTCTTTTTTTCCTCCTCTGTCTGCAAGGGATGTGGCTTCCTTACATGACTCTTTCCAGCAAGAAACCTCTGCCCTATCCTTGTACCAGCCAGCAGGGATTAGTTTGTGCCTCAGCTCCTTCAGTAAAGCAAACATGCAGCATTAACAGCAGTATAGACAACTAGCTGTACTGCCCTGAATTCCAGAAATTCCTAAAGGTAGTACATTCCTGCCACCCTCCTTGCTGGCTGCAGCTGTGTCACTCACACAAGTAATTTTTACATTTCAGTATCATGAACAAACTGAATGAGCTAAGCAAGAATTGAACCAAGTCCTCTGGAAATGAAAGCCAGGGAATGTACTGTATTCAGTCAAGTGCTCCTGAAATTTTAATTCTGTGTGAACCAAGTGTGAGCATTGTTCTCCTGACTGAGGGATTGGCAACTATGTTGTGAGCTTTTTAAAGGGACACACACAGCTCTCAGCAGTTTGCTTTTCTGGTGACCTGCATCAGTGCAGTGCTGAGTCAAAACAGCACCGTGACTCAAACTCTTTCTAGAGTCAACATAGTGTAGTTTATTTGTTAGCATAGCACAGTTAATTTTACTATGCAGGAAGTATTTTGTAGTTCTGACAAGTATTTCAACACAGGAATGATGCAAGACTTAAGATTGGTGGCACTGGTTATCTGGCACACCCCTCCAGCAAAGTAGTCCAAGTTCTGTGTTTGTTACAGTCATAAGAGGCTAAAGAGAGCTAAAGCAGCACTGCTATCAGAAATGTGTTAGTGGATGACTATCACTACATGGAAATGTGAAATTCATGAAGGGCAAATGGTTTCAAGCAGATATTTACCACAAACCCTGTTAACCTGAAGGGCTAGATAGGTCCCGGTGACTGCACCACCACATGCACTTCTGTGTCCTTATAATTTTATCCTTAAATTTGCAGATGCCCCTTGGTCCCATGAGTGCAGAAAACTCCTGCCAGTCTGGGATAAGCTGGGAGAGCAATATGAAAGCCACAAAGACATAATGATTGCAAAGATTGATGTCACAGCAAATGACATCCTGGCCGTGGCTCTGGACCGCTATCCCTTCTTCACGCTCTTCCCTGCCGGGTCCCATCACCAGGTGAGAACCTCTGGGGGAGACCGGGGAGGCCCAGCAAGCAGGGGGCTGTGCCTGCACAGGTGTCACAGGGAGAAAGGAGTCCTGTCACTAGGAAAGATTTGGTCTTTTCTGCTCAGCACTGGCTTCTGAGTAGGCATTGCTGCCAAGAACCTGAATTAGACATGAAACTCTTCTATTGTCTCATCCTGTATATGGGGAAACCCTTCTACTGGTTCATCCTCTATATGAGGGAAACCTTTCTATTGTCTCATCCTGTATATGAGGGAAACCCTTCTATTTTCTCAACCTATATATGAGGGAAACCCTTCTATTGTCTCATTTCAGGTATCATTTACTCACTTGCACTACAAGTCCTCAGGGCACCACATGCTGCTGTTTAACCATCTCCAATCAGCTTGTTGGGTTCTAGCAACAGTCTCAGCTCGGAGTGAATTTACAGATACCTCCCAATGACTGCAGTGCCTTTTTACTTCAAACCATGACAAGAGAAGCTCTCTCAAAGAGCTACTTGTGCCAGTTATTTCCAGAGCATGTATGATAAATGTCTCTAAAATGTTGGTACTGCTCTTGTTATTTTCCTCTACATTTTCACAAAACCCAAATCAAAATCTTTCTACTGTACATTTAAGCCAGTAATTTTACTTCGCTCTGGTATCCCAGCCTCCACTGGTAATAAGTATTTGTTGTCAAGACCAATGATTTTTGCAATATGCTACCTAATCAATCAGCTATGTTGCACAGTAATTAGAAAATGCTGCTGAAAGTGGAGGCAAAAAAAATATTAAATAGCTACATTCTCCGTCTATGTAGATTATCTAATTAAAAAGAAAATATCGCTGAAGTGAAAAAAAAAGAAAAAGATACCACTATAATTAAGGCATTACTAAGCTTTTCATTTTTCTTCTTAGCAGTAAACTTAAATTAAATTCTGAGACATTTACCCATGTCCTCGTTTAATCTCTGAGAGATACTCCTCTCAGATGTGCATACACAACTTCTGATGAATTGAACTGCAGTCCTGCACGCTCACAGGAGTGAGTGTCTTCTAGCAGAAAAGCAGAAACCCTTTAAATGCTAAAAAGAAATGTAATTTTGCAAAAAAACCCAAATACAGAAAAAAAAGCCCCCAAACAGTAAAAACTTTCATTAACTATTAAGGGATTGTGTCATAATTAAAAAGACTCTGGAATTAAAGGGTATTTGAAATCTCAAGTTCTTCCTTGTGCATCATGTTTTTGCACTACTTCCCTCAAGTGCAGAGATTTCATCTTGTACTTAGCTGGCATTGCAGGTTCCTGCAGGTATCTGTTTCTATGGGTTAAGTGAGAAAAAGAACTTTTACATACTCCCATGCACAGATTAGTGTAATGAAAAGTGTTGACACACATCCCCAGTAACCACTGCAGGAATCAGCTGCTCCTCTGGCTTTACAGATCTTCAGGCTCTGAGAAATTGGGGTTCCAGCCATCATCAGAGTTGATAAAAATCAAGACTCAGCTGATAATGTTAATTGCCTCTGGAGAAATAAAATAATCTTTCTCGAGAAACTTAGATTTACAAACATAAAAAGCATTAAAAAAAGTAGTTTCAAAGCTGCCACACTTTATATTAAAATGAATTTTTTCAGTATACAAAAAGTGTACAATTTTAGTGAACTCACCAGTGTGGAGGTGTTTTGGTTACAGCCCTTTGAACTCAAATCAGGTGTAAGAGTAGCCCCTATAAAGTAACACAACATTATTGGTCTCAGTGGGAGTGAGCTTAACCCAGCTGAGAATAGTCCTCCAGCTATTTCTAAATACTCAGATAACAGCAGACAATTCCCAGTGTCACATACATGAACTTCTACAACTTTTTTAGAAAAAAGTTGTGCAAAACCCTTTTATACTTCCAGAGAGAAAAGGTTTTTTGGGGAGGAAACTTGAAAATATAATATGGTGCCTAGACACACTGAAACTACTTCTTTCATTAACTTCCTCAGAAGAAAATCCTCAGGAAATCCCCAATTTAAGGTGAAGTATGAGAAAATTAATGTCACTGCTCATTTTCATCCTCTTCTTTCAAGCTGTGCAACAGTGCATTTCAAAACTATTCCAGAATTTGAATTTCCATCAAAATCTTTGAACAGTTTTGAATAGCATGGCTGGACACTTAAAAGACTCTGCTCTTCAGAGTATCTTACCAATGTTTATTGTTAAGTACAAAAAACCCCACTGATGTCAGTAGCTGGCAGGATCCCAAACTAATACCAGAAAATAATGGTTGATTTTTATCCAAATCCTTTTCTTCTAAGGAATATACATATTTTTCTTTACACTCAGTTTTCATATAATGTTGGAACCTGCTGTGCCTCTGTCCTTGCTTTCTAAACTGAGCACAAAAGTCTAGAGTTTGGTCAGTCTAAAGAACCCAAATCCCCCACCCCATTTTGCCATTATGTCCAAAATTTTGTGTACAGAGTTACGTACTTAACTTTAATTCTTTTTCAGGAGGTGGCCTATACTGGGGAATACACATTGGAGGCATTTTCTGAATTCTTAGAAGAACAAAGAAAGACGAAAGCAGAGCCAGGAGAGGAGGTAGGCATTTGATCCAGACCTGACCTGCAGTGTAAGCCAGGCAGGTTCCCAGCTTGTGAGACATCCCTGAGCTGGCTGCAGCCCAGCCACCCTCCTGGTCCCCTGCTTGGGCCAGGGCTGGGGTGGTTCTGAGCAGTTCAGATCAGCTCATGGCTGGTGCCATCCCCACAGCAGCCGCAGCCTTGTAGCACAGCCTGGCAGGCACACACCCACTCCCATCCCTGCTCTTGTCACACAAAGCCTCATCCCCCACTGCTGGTGTTATCCCCGAGTCACACACCAGCCCTGGCAGCAAGCACAAAGGAGCCTGCACCCTGGCAGGTGTGCAGCAACACTTGCTCACAATTTTTTAGATGGAAAAAACAAAGCCCCAGCTAAGTGTCAGAGTTAGAGCTGTTCAAATCCCCATTGCTCACCTCATTCTGTTACATTCAGTGCAGCTTCTCTTCCTCCTAAAACAAGGACACAGCTGAAAGCACAGGATGTCCCTTCTCTGAGCAGTCTGGTTGTGGTTGTTGTCAGTTCCTTGACCCTTTTTTCTGCACTGTAAATCAGACCAGAGAAGTGTTTGCTGTCCCACAGCTGCCTGTTATTTAATCACAGACACTTCACTGCAAAAAGACACATGGTAAGTGAGCAATGTGACTGAGCTCCACACAGAGAACTACAGGGAACAGAAAAATTCCTGACATGTAAATGGAGACACTGTCCACCCAGTGTAAGAATCCTGGGCCCTTTCTGCCCAGCATGAAGTGGGATCACAGGGTAGCAATTGTTATCAACACTCTTTTCAGCTGGTAGGAAAACTGGCTGTGGGTGGAGAAACAGTTTTAATTTTGCAGACTTATTTCCACCAGAGGCTTTGATTTTCTCCTGCATTCAGTGCTTCAATGTGCAGTTACTGCTGGAGAGAGATGACTGAGCTAGTACTGGGACACAGAAGGCTGCAGAGCAGGACCAGACACCCAATCACTGCAAAATTCTTCTTTCCAATACCCAAAGCCCACACCTGATATCTGCCTTTTGCATGTTCCTTAGTACTGTGTTTCAAGCAGATATGTTGAGTTCTACACAGTCTTTTACATGCAATATTTGAGCTCTGTATATTCTGCTGTCTCTCCTTCATGCTTTATTTCACATAAGAGAATAAGTAAAAAAGTCAGCTTAGAAAATACCACTCAAAACCATGCTCTGTGTAGCAAAAGGGGTAAGTAATTGGCATTTTCTCATCTGTTCACTTTTTCCACCCTTACCTGACACCCACCACATTTTCCCAGAAGATTGCAGTATTAGACCATTTGCAGTACAGTGCTTGATACGAACTCTCCTCTTGAAGAAATTCCTCATCCTCACCTCAGGGCATTCACAAACACACAAACAAGATAAATAGGGTATTTCTTTTGAGATTGCCAAAGAAACACAGTCTTGTGTCCATCAGCACACGTGGTATTCTAAGTTCACATTAAATCTTCACATAAAGCTCCATCTAAGCTTTGCCATAAACCAGTGAAAAGGTTTGAAAACAAAGTGCATTTTAGCAACAGCTGTACTATTTCTGACCTCATTAACGAGACCTCACGTTCCTTAGTTGGAAAATATGAAAATCTGCATTTCAAGTAATCTTAAAATATTTTTTTTTAAAAGAATTACTAGAGTCTTTGTGAAGATTTGTAATAAGCAATTTTCCTCTTGCATTTTCTTTTTTAAAAGGATCCTGTGGGAGGAATCAAAGAGGATTTCAGCCAAAAGGAAACTGTAATAACAGAGAAAGAACTTTAATAGTTCAGAGAAAGAGAAACATTCTCAGGATTGTGGGGAATCCTTCCTGGAAGGAGCTCAATGGAAGAATGACTCATCTCAAGTGAACACAGAGCTGAATAAAAAAATAAAAGTAAAGAATTTAGTATCCATGGCTTGTTATGTGTGACTTCTCTTCTGAATCCAATTTAACTCCTAGTTTTACTGGGATCAGTTCTCAGGGGTTCTTAAAATACTGTCAATTTTGCTTAAACAGTGGCTTTATTATTAATAAAACTGCTCTTCTTTAGAAAGGTGTGTATGTCACGGCAAACAGACCAAGACATAAAATCACACTATCTTGCAGAACAAGATCTGCAGCAAGATTGCAACTGATTGCTCTCCAAAACAGCCCTCATGTTTTCAAAGGAGAAACTGCTCCTTTGAACTGCTCCCAAACTGCTCCCAAAAAAAGAAGGGTCTAACACTGCAAAAAGCATACTTAGAGTGATCTCCAGAAAAAGTCATTGAAGCTAGGGGCTGAGCCCCAAGGGGCAGCAAGGAACAGTTCATGGTTTTTTTATTATCAAGTAGTAAAAAATGCAGAAATAGAGATAAAATTTAATTCCAGTTAGAAAAATACTGTGGCTAACATACAAAGTCATAAATATGACTCTCATTCTAGTTATGTGGGGTCCCTTAACCACATGTTAAAGAAGTGAGACAACTGAAACTGCTGGACAATAGTATTTTCTTCCTTGCAAGGACCAGATAAAGCAGAAATAATTCCAAAATTTTGAAACCTTTTCTTGCACAATTAGGGAAGGAAGAACACATCAGAATTCCATTTCAGAAACAGGTGTTCAAAATCTCTGTTTCCAAATTGTTAATGCTAATAATCACTTTCTTATGTAAGCAGGGGAAAAATAGGGAAAACTTAGCAAAGGAAGGAACACCCATCTGAATGGAAGAAGGCCCCATCACTGCAGTGAAGAATACAGCACTGAGAGGAAGCATGGAGACCTGCTGACCCTCACCTGTCACACCAGTCAACAAGAGAGGGTCAGTTTTAAAGTACCTGAGCTGGGTAATTTCCACTGGCCCTCTTACATTTATGGTGGTTTGCTAAAAAGTGCAGTTCATGACAGGTGGCTTGTTTGCTATCCAAATGTAATTAAATAAGCACACTTTGAAATTTAAGGTGAATTATTAACTTCTTTACTTCACAGTTCTTGCAAATAAATAGGGCTCCACATGCAGCACACCTCAGGAGGCTGTCAGCTGCTCTTCACCGATGAGGAGGTAACAAGGAGACACAGAAAGGAAAACAGTTCATGTTGATTCCCCTTGGGCACAGTTTAATCTCTGCTGGGATTAATGTTCATTGGGACTGCAATTAAATCCACTTAATGGAAGAGGATCCTTGTGGAAGCACATTCAGGTCTAGACCACCATTCCTATATATGGTCCACCTGGGTTTTGCAGGTCTTTGACCAGGTTCTGTGAGCAGTTTACTGAGCCTGTCTGAAATGGGCAAAGACCAGATGGGCTCCACACACTCAGGCTTTCTGCCAGAATCATCACCTCCATGGAGAGAAGGAGCTGAAAGCTTCACAGGAAAACTACAGCTTAGAAGTCAGCACTGTAGAGGTGAGAGATGGGAGCCACAGCCAAGTTATTGCCATCTGAAGAAAAATTCTTCTTTGAAGATGACAAGTAAAGTTTAGTTCTCTTTTTTTTTAATACAGAGTAAATTTTTGATAGAACTGCAGTATAGCAGAGACCAAATCATGCTGTCACTTAGTGGCAAAGATGGGATGGTTTTAAAGAGTTCAAGCTAAGTTTGCTGTGGGTGGAGGCTCCAGCTGGACAGTTGGGTTGCAGTTGGCTGTAAGAGTTTCTCAGCACCCTTCTTAAGAGGACTTCATTTACAAATAACACAGAAACAATGACTTGTCAATTTGACCATGGAGGTGTACCAAAACTGCCTCTCTCTTACCCACTGAAGTCAGTTCTCCTCTGGATATCAAACACAGGTTCTCCAGGACACTCCCAGTGGGATCTTGGGCAAAGTAAACCTGATCACTGCTAGATATTGGGTTTAATTTGACTTTCATTTAACATTGGGCATTCATTAACACAAAGAAGCCTTCATTTGATATCCTGGGAGATCAGATTAGGAAGAGAATGAGATGAACTGAATCCCAAAGAGAGGGAAGTGTCAGTGTGCTTTCCCTTTGCTGCCTGCAACATGATGAAATCTGAATGGCAAGCAGTGCCACCAGTATATTTTGACCAACTATTAAACACAGAAGCTACAATCTTTTAATTAGTTTCCTTCCAGAAAAATGGAGCAAGCAACGTTCAGCACCAGTCTGTATCTGGCAGATGGGTTTACCATTCAAGATAAAGAAAAAAAATTAATTTTCTCTGCATCTACCCACTGTATACAAGGCTCAATCCTGAAACTGCTATCTATCCTATTATGAGGTGCAAGATTACATTTTAATGAAAACATGTGACATCTCAGCAAATGATGTTCTCATTTTTGTTCCAGATATGGTGTCGAGACAAGGGGCTGAGTGCAGACTCACATGCCATGAACTGATACATGACAAGAGTTGCAATTCTACTTCATAAAAGTGTGCCAAAAGCCTGCCTGAATCACATCTCTTCCTTGGCCAAAATTATGCCTTAGTCAGTGAGTTCCTCCAAGTCTTGACCAGGGCAGGAGGAGCCCATGGTGCCAAACAAGTGCCCTGGCACATTACCTTTTTCTCCCTCTGACTCAAGTCAGCTACAGAATATATTCCTGGAACAAAAAGTTAGAAGTGTCACTAGGAGAACTGAGCCCTAAGTGTGTGAAATGCAATTGCTTCCTCAGGCTTTGCTAAGTCAAACATTACTTCTTTTATTTTAGTCTAAACATGAAGAAAATCAGTTTAATTTTAAAGAGTACATAATTATAACCGTGCTTAGACATTCTAAATATTACTTAAAACCATTAAAAATTTTAAAAATCAATATTTATTAGCCAAACTTGTTTTTGTAAGTGAATACCAATATTTTTAACACCCCACTCACATGAATAATCTCCTCATGCACATAAATAAGCCCTATCAATTAAGACAAGACTAAGTAAAGAGATATGAATGCATACCAGCAATGGAGCTGCTTTAATCTGCACTCGTTATAAATATGGAGCAGCAGAAGCAACATTCTTAGCTACAAATCTTAATTATAAAAAGCATCACAAAGTTTAATACAAAAAAGGGATAAACTTGAACCATGCTGAAGAAATGCTGACTTCTGTTTTTTATTCAGTGATAGCCTATTCTGCCTTAAAATACAAGCTTTGAGTACCTTGCAGATAGAAATTCATCTCATTAAGTTCTATTTGTAAATCCTGGTGAAGAAAAATGTTGTTCAGAATTGACAATCATTCATAGATGTTCAGATGAACAGAAAAAAAAAAACGTCTTAATGAGAACTATAATAATTCTTTTCCTCTTTACAACAGATTAATCCTAGCTTAATTTCCCTGGAATTACTTTCAGCTGGCATTAGCATAACAACAATACATTAAAAGGGATTAATACAAATACAAAACAAATTCAACGACTGTCAAAAAAAAAAAAATCCCCTTGATGGGTGGCAGTGGCATAATTGGTATAAATTAAAAAGTCTGGCCTGGAGGTCAGAAACTCCTGTTGGTAAAAATAGATGTGTGCTATATCAGCTGAAGGCTGATGGGAAGATCAGGGAGAGGGGTCTAAAGTCAGCATTTCAGGCATTTCATTCAGAGAATTGCATTGTCAAACTCATGAGGAAGTTTGACACTCCTGTGTTTCCTTTCTCTCAAACTCCTGACAGCAAAGAGAGGAGAGTTTGCTCCAAGGCCACAAAGATTTAATGCAGATATATTAACAAAAATGAACAATCACATGTTTATAAAAATATGCTCTTGTGTTAACTCAAGTGGAGTTGGGCCAGTGGGAATTACCCAGCTCAGATATTTGAAATCCATGCTTGGTATAATCGGCTGTGACAGCAGCAAGGAGCTGTGCTCGTTTGCACCTTCGCTCTGGGAAAAGCTTTAAACCCATTTGTCCCCTGGGCTTGTGGCCATGCTGTTGTGGCTGTGCATCAGGAGTCCCACACAAGCTGTCAGTCATTCACCCAAGCTTGTGTCCAGCTCTGAGGGCTTCCAGGGCCACCTCTCTGCTCATGTTTCGTGCTTGAGTCACCACATCTGAGAGATGACACAGCTGAGGGGCCAAGCCAAACGCAGCTGTGCCATTGGCTTTGGAGCAGGCAGCTCCAAAAACTCCAAAACCTGTTCCTCCTGCACCAGCAGGGTCACACATTGCCCAATGTGCCCTCAGCTTGCAGTTTCTGAGAATCACCTTGGAAATATTTGCTTTCTGTGAAACATTGACAGAGCTAAAGCTGTGCCAGCACTGCTGCCCGCTCCTCTTGCTGCTGAACAAACATGCAGCGGCTGCTGCCTTTTCCCCAGAGCCTGCCAGCTGCTCCACACCAGCTCCTGGGTGGGGAATTTACTGCACAGGCACCTCACATTCATACACTGGGCCTGCATCACCACTTTGACACCACACAGTAAACACAAACAGCTAAAGAATCATTTTCTCCCCCTCCCCAGGAAGAAACAACATGCTGTATTTCATTTGAGCTGTCCTGGGCAACTGCATGTTACCAATAACTGCAAGCAGTGAACAATAAATATTAATAAAGCATTTAATTGGAATCCTGTTGAAAAGCACTTTCTCCAGCACAGCTGGCAAGACCCCCCTTGAACAAATGCTGCCTTCTTGCCAAGTACAACTCAGGTAGACAGCAGAGGCTAAGGACATATGTGAACATCATGGCTGAAGCCTGAGCTTTTCAAAGCATGTATTTTATAGACTGAAGTAATCTGGGAATTCTGCCTAAATTTTCCTCCTCTGGCCTTGTCATTTTTGAGAAGATGGTGGTTATTTCTTAGCACCCCCACCACATGCTAACAGAGTCCTGAGCTAAACCAGCACCCTGGGACAGCATTCCCTCCAGCCTCTGTGTGCCAGGGCACAGCACCAATGGTTGCCAGAATAACAGCTCTTTTAGGCCAGTAACAGATGAAAGGGTCCATTAAAAACTATTAACTATCATTTCCTTTCACTTAGTTTGACACTGGTGGGTCTCTGCCTGCCTTGCCTCACCCTCCCTGCCTCCAACCACTGCTATTTGCTGAGTCAGGAAGAAAACCCACCCTCTTCCACGTACCCTGATCCTTTTCCTAAACACCTCTTGGCCAGTCTTGTAACTTCAACAGATCAAGGTATTTGCCCAGAAATCACATTTGCTTGGAAGAGTCTGAGCTCATGGCAAAAATCTGTACCACTGTTTTAGCCTGGCTGCACACATGAGATGCCCCAGGGAATACTTGGATTTTAGGGTGGCAATTACACCTTGGTAAGAGGGAAAGGGAAATGTGGGATGTGACAGCTTTCTAACTGGCATTAAATACGTAGCAAACTCTAAACTATTTCTGTTCTAGTCCTTCATAATTTCCATATAATCCTTTATTAAAACTCTGAAAGAAGAGACTGGACACTTTTTAATGTTCACTTAATTGACAATCTTTGCTGTAGTTTTGTCTGTGTATTTTTCTACTTTTAACCCTTTGACTAAGATGCTGCTTGGCATAAGAATTCTTTGGACAATTTCCTCAGAGAACCCACTGGTGTGGAAATTTGAAGAATGTGCTCCCCCAGCAACCAGAGGACTTCATACAAGACAAGGAAGATGGTCTTCTATAGAACACTCATTGGTGAAAGCGAACCATAATTTGCAATACATGAAAAGAACATCCCTTGTGATAAACTAATCCCTTAATTTTGAAATTTTTCAGCCTGAAATCTTCTCTTCCAATCAAGAGCCACTGGGTTTCTTTGAACTGAATTCCCATTTATACTGAGAACACGCAAAATACTTCCCCCAATATGTTTATTCTTCTGTAGCCTTCTTCCTACTAATTTATCCAAGCCTAGTACGACAACATATTTCAGTTTTATGGTCAGAGATGTGAAATGAGGCCGCGTGGTTTAGGAAGAGCCCTCTGAGGGGTGACCAAGGAGCTCCGGGCGGTCACCGGGCGCCGGGCCCGGAGGAGCCGCCAGCCGCAGCCTTTGGGGCCGGGCCCGCATTCCCGCACAATTCCACGGCTCCACCGCCACCTACCGGGATGTGCGGGCATCCCAGCCCCGCTCGGGACCCTGGGGCACGGCCTGGCCCGGGAACGGCACCTGCAGCGCCGAAGGACCGAGAGTCTGGGAGAGAGAACAGCGCCCGGGGCATGGCACGGCAGCCCGAGGGGCACGGGCACGGCCCGGTGCCTCAGGGAGGACAATGAATGGAGATCTGTCCCTTGTACTGGACCCATCGGATCCTTGTGTAGGATCTACTGGATCCCTTGTGCTGGATCTACTGGATCCTTTGTACGGGATCTACTGGATCCCTTATATAGGACTGCTGGATCCCTTGTACTGGATCTGCTGGATCCCTTGTGCTGGATCTACTGGATCCTTTGTACGGGATCTACTGGATATTTTCTACAGCATCTGCTGGATCCTTTATACGGGATCTACCAGATCCCTTGCACTGGGTCTGCCGGATCCTTCGTACAGGATCTACCAGGTCCTCTGTACTGGATCCACAGAGACTTCGTACTGGATCCCTCGTACAGGGTCTACTGGGTCCCTTGTACAGGATCTACTTGATCCTTTGTAAAATATCTACCAGATCCCTTGAGATGGATCTAATGGATGCCTCATACTGAATCTACCGGATCCCTTGTCCTGGACCTACTGAATCCTTTGTGCCTACATGTAACACACGCCCAAGCTCTGGTGGCCAGAGACACCAGCAGAATGCCAGAGCATCTGGAGGGCCAGGGCAGCTCCAGACACCACAATTAACCAGGGACTTCAGTCAATTAACGCTGGCATCAAGCTACTTAGAATGCGTTTAACTTTGGCCAGTTGGAACTGGTCTGACAGATCTGAAACCAAGCAAAAGGTTCAGTTTGGAAAGTAAAACTGAAAATATCTTTTTACCTCAATCCAAACCATACTATGCCCAAGTTATAACTGTACATCAGTGCATGAAATCACAACAATGTGTTTTTCAAGAGTATAAAAAATATTTTGCCCCTTTCTGCAGATTTGAAACAACTGACTGGAACTACATCAAAATGTGTTGTAAGGGACATGCCAGACGATTGGAACATTGGTCAAATTGAATTCCTCACGTGAAAACATACCACTACAACAGAGCTACCATGCTAGTAATACATGGAGAAGCTGCAAACTCAGCATTGCGCTATCTACTGTGAGAGCAGGCTGCAGTTTAAAGAATGACTTTCTGGTGTTTGCAGAAAAGACAGAGCTCAGCCATCTTTACTGAGCTACGGTCCTGACAAAACAAATTCACAGCAAGGGTGATATCCCTGGATAGCTTCCTCATCCTACTAAACCAGCCATTATGCATGGTCTAGGTTTTTGCTCTTTTTAATATCCCACTGGCTTGTTCCTCTGAGATGTTCCTATTTTGGATGACTTCCAAGATCTGCCCAGTTCTTTTTTACTATATTTTCATCACCATTATTTCCTTTAATACTTCTTTAGCATCCTGGCTCTAGTATCCTCTCCCCTCTTCCTGGGGCTAAACCTGGCTGGGGCTAAATCTTACAGGAAGGGCAATGCCCTTGTGCTTACAGAAAGCTGGATCTTCAAAGACAGTCATGTACTGAGGCCAGTGGAGAGTATGTTACAGGTGAGCAAGTTTCACTTCTGTACAAATGAATTCTTTGTAGGTGGAAGAAAATCCAAATATAGGCAGCAATGTTATAGCTCTCTCTGAATTTTTCAAAGCTAGGTCAAAAATGTAAGAATTTGTTCCCAAATGATTAACTGACTGACAGAGTTGAAACCCCATCTGCATTCATTGCCAGGCTGGGAGCTTCCCATCACCACTGTCGTTGTAACATCACACTCAAATGAATTTGCACATTTCTCAAGGACACTGACACACGGCCATTCTGCCACACTCAGAACTCAGCAAGTGTCGGAATTAACACTTGGTTAAACTGATTACAAATAAAACCTTTACAAGTTTACATAAACACTATTAAGCCTCAGAATGTACTGTGCTGGAAGGAACCCCCAAGGATTTTCAGTTCAACTCCTGTCCCTGCACAGGACAGCCCCAAGGATCTCACCCTGTGCCTGAGAGTGTCCAAACACTCCCTGATCCCTGCCAGCCTTGGGGCCCTGACCACCTCCCTGGGAGCCTGGTCCAGTGCCCAACCACCCTGACTTGCACCATGGCTGTTTCTAATGCACTTCACCTTCTGGTCACCACAGCTCCTGCACAAAGGCTGTGGGACTGCAGAGAATTCTCCTCCTGAACCAATTGCAAAAAGAAATTTAAAATATGGAAAAGTTTCTTCACAGTCTTGAATTTTGTGAGATCCGCATTTTGAACTTCAAGTTTTTAAGCATTAACTTCAAAACTCCCTAAAATACAGTCAAATGAAAATTGACATGACCTCCTTACTTTAATAGAGTCAGATTTCTCATCTGGCTCCATTGAGCTTTAGGAGGTCCTGGGGCAGGTTTAGCTTAAAAGATAGATGGGAAAGTGCAAAAAGCTGAGGTCCAGTTTGTGCCCAGAGTTTCATTTTTCTCTATGTATGGGAAACTTCTCCAGACTTTTGAAGTTTGCAGGAGCAGCAGGAGTTCTTGCTGTTCTCCTTTTTCTTTTTATTGATTTGTTGATTTTCATTTCCTGTTGTAGAATTTGATGACAACAGCAACAGGATCAGACACATGCTCTTCAACTCATGGTGCTAAGCCGATGGATACACATTGGGGATCAAAGAATTGTTTAAACTTAATTTGATTGATATTGTCCTAATTCTAATTTTTATTTGTTCATGAGCATGACTGACCACTAAACACACTTAATTAAAAGTTGCTCAACTTGCTATGTTGGATCAACCCTTCCAGTTTCTCTGACTACAGTTTTGATTAAAGAAGCCAGTTTTTTCTGCTTTCCCCTCTCTCTGAGGAGGCAAGAGGGGAAAAGGGTATGTTACAGCTTTACACTTGCTCCCTGTCATGGAAATGAGGGAGGCAGAGTTTGTATTTCCCTGCACAAACCAGCTTTTTTTTTGTACACAAACACCATTAATTACCTTCTCTTCATGTCTGAATATCAGAAAAATAATCTATATTTAGCAGACTCAATATAACATTAGGAGTAGGATGAGGCTTTGGAGCAAAACACAATGATCATCTCATTCAAGAGAACTCAGCATTTCTCAAAGCTTAATGCTATCAATCCATTTGCTTAAAGAGAAGAGAATGAATTTGATTAAAATTTTTGCTATCCTTTCAATCTTATGTGTTCTCAGTGGGAATCTTTTAGAGGACAATACAAAAGACTTATGCTCTGTGTATGTTGTTCCTTCTGTGGACCACGCTTCTCTACACACGCTGCACCAGGCTCAAGCAGATAACAAATGACTGACACAATCTCTTATCTTCATCATGTTGTATCCCATGTTCTTCTAGCATCACAATAAATGCAGAGGGAAGGGCAGAGTGAGAAAGGTGAGGAGTATTTGTGGAATGAAGAGATGCCATGGGTCTGGTGAGAGATCAAGCCACTGACTAAATATGGGACTCCCATAGGAAGGAAATTTACAGGTGGCAGGCAGGACAGGACAAGTAAAGGCCATGAGAGGAAATATATATAAGTATGAAGAACTGAAGGAGAAAAGAAAGAAATGGTTTTATGAAAAGAGAGAAGCTCAGCTGCTGGCTACTTCTGTATCCAGTCCCAAAGAGAGCCCTGTTGTACCTCAGACTCCTCACACATACAAGACCAACTATCCATGCAACCCTCCCTCAACCATTGCTGAGAAGAGCCTCTGGATTCCACTATGGAATTATTTTGGCTTGATTTTGGTTTAGCCAAAACCCTCTACTTTGGGGAAACTGTTTTAGTGCAGTTTTATTGAATCCCAGAAAAGCAACAGACAGCAGAGAACATTTCCACTAAAGCTGAAGTGAAATCTGTCATAGGATATAAAACCAGTTCCCTGAAATTTTTTTGATTGTGAAGTTTGTATTAAAATTGCAGTGCAGTATGCACTGTGAGGATGTTACACCAGGCTGTGCTGGGTTATTTCCCAAGCACAATCAAGTACAGCATTATCATGTTGTCAGGACAAACACTGAGCGCAGCTGAGAGATTGTGACATCCCATGATGGCACCACCCTTGACTCAAGCCATGAGAGGTAAAATGTTCATCCCAGGAATGGGAGAACAGCCCTCATTCTCATTCCAGAAGACACTGCCAAGTGGGTTTTAGTTAGAAGTACTGTAATTATCCACTTTGCAACAGCTAATATTCAGTGTTTCTAATTAAAGGTAGGTAACTGTACAGAACTTTGCAATTATGTGGGATAATCTTTGCATCAAAATAAGACATAGCCCACACTTCATTTGCATGGGCCATGCCAAAAACATTTCACTTCTAGCCAGCTACACCAAAAGCAGATGTACAGACCTGTGTGAAGAAGATCATACTCCTGTAAAATTCATTTCACTCAGAGAACTAGCATGCACACACTAATTTGGGTGGCATAAATAGTACCTACAAGGAAAGTTTGCCAGGCAGATCACCAGATACAAACTGAAGCTTCAACCATACAGTTCCAGCCCATTTCAATGAAATTACTGGGCATCACTTTGAGGAACAGAGCTCTGGGAAGTGGCATTTCATCTCAACCCCCTCCACAATTGTTTCTACAGTCTTGAGCCAAGCTGCTTTCTATCACAAACCCTTAAGCTTGGCCAGGTGGTCAGCCATAACCCAGACAGAGAAATCCCAGGCAATCACTTTCCTAAACAGCCCCACATTTCAAGGACATGAGCAGAAGCAGCTATGCCCCAGAATGATCTGTAGACCATCAACATATAAGTTATGCAATGTATTACTTGATGAGAATCAGAGCTGCACTTCCAAATCAACAATTTGTTCTTCATTTTCTGACAATCCTGTCCTCAGGGCAAATCACTTTGATGGTTTTGTATCCAGAATGAACCTGCCTCTGTGTGCTTATGGCTGCTCCTTCACTTTCTACATATTTTTTCTCCTTGCTTCAGCACAGGGATAGGAAAAGACAATGATTGCTTGGAGACAGTGGTAGAGCAAGGTAATAGGGAGCAGTGATGAAGGAATGTGGATGGAGGTGTTACCATGGCAACTGGGGGACAGAGAGTTTTCCAGCTTTGGGAAAGCAAGCACATTTTTCATCACTGTTTCTACTCTGAGTTCTGAGCAGCACTTGTGACTTTTAGGGTGAGGGACAAAAGTGCAAACGGGATTTGGCCCCAGGGAGCTGTTCCATCACTGCAAAAGTTAAAGAGCAGCTGAGAAAGCCACACAGAAATTCAAACTGGTGTTGAGGTCAGCACCTTCAGCATAAACTTATGTTGACTGAATTGTGTAGTAGACCCATAAATCCATTATTTTTCAGAATAACTTCTAAAAATAAAATTCCTCTACTCTGAAATAAAATGTTTATTATCACATTCCCAAGCACTGGCTATATCTGCCATATGTGTCATGCAGGCACTGTACAGTCAGCATTTCCCTGCCAAAATTGAGTCCAAGAAGAAAGAGCAATCCATAACAACAACAGTAGTGAAATAACCCCATTACAAGCAAGGAGTGTAACAGGAATATAACAGAAATAAGAGCATCTATTGATAGTCCTTTATCAGTAGTAACTTTGTCCCTTTTGGATGGTACAGGTTTTGCAGATGAACAGCACAGCATGAGGGATGCACAGAAATCTGCACATGCTATGGCATAGTTTGAGAAGAACACTCCCTCTTTTTCAGACATAACACTGAGGGTACACATCACACACAACAGATATCACTCACACCAACTGTTGCTCCTAACGAGCCCAGCATAAAGAAGGCTAGAACCAAAACTCCTTTTCCCCCAGTAAAGTTATTTGCTTCCTATTTCTGTTTAAAATCCTGTCAATCACACCTCAGCACTTCCAGCAGTTCCACCTTACCATAGGCATCATCTTGTCTTCAGTCAGCGGACGTGAACAGGTTTTCTTTTGCTTTGGAAAATCCTGTAGATCTACGTGGAATGGAAAATTCCCAGCTCAGGAGTCCCTCAAGCCATAATCCAGCAGAAAAGCCTCAGCAGAAGGGGGTTACCCTGAGCTCTTGCACCAGGTGCTGCAGCAACACCTTCAGGGCTGCAGGACACAGCTGTGGGCTGAGGAACTGAAATGCCCTGAACTCCAGGCTCCAACTTGTTCCCTTAACACAGCACCCGGCCTTTGTGAAGCAGTTTTTCAAAAAGCATCATACTTGGGAGGAAAAATCCCTCCAGAAGCAATGAAACTCTTTTCCAGTTGCTCCTGCCTTTCCTGCTTCATTCCCAAGGCACACAGCAGCCTGGCTGGCCATCCTTCACTCTTCCACCACTAAATAAACCTCCAGGTAAGAAGGCACTCAGCTCAGCAGAGCAGCACTTTGGCAGGATTGGTTCCTCCCAGCCTCCAGCTGACTCCTTGACTTTGTTTTATTCAGTTGGTGCCTCTGACCATGACAGCACAGCTACTATGTCTATCCTCTTTTGACCTAAACTTCTTGACATAAAGGTGAATTTAGGAACACAGGGGAAGGAAAAAAGAACAACAGCAAATAATTTTATTCTTGCAGAACAATCTACTTGCAGGAGAAAAGAGATGGTAAACTGCTGACATTTTACTGTTTTGTTGGAATAATTTTCTGAAGGAGAATTTTTAATGCCTTGTGTATCAGGAAGGGGCAGCTTCTCCTTTTTCCGTATGGGTATTATGGTACAAGGCACTGATGCAATTTGGAAGATGGACTATTGACTGTTGTGAAATGATGCTGAAAATGATGCAATCAATTTAATTCTCTAATGGCCTAAGTAAAGGAGGGGAAACTTTCTGGGCATTGTTTGACCTGCCTTATGAGAGACTGGAATTTCTGTTCTGAGTAATCAGAAGATGGATCTCATTTTATACAACTTTTTTTTGGTTCAGTAGCTGAAGGAGGAAGAACTGAATCTCAATTTATAATTCTAGTTCCTTCCACTATTACTCAAAATGAATAAAGATGACAGTTTTCATTCCAAAACCTGGAGTGCTTCAAGCCTTTAGATGACCTTC
Organism: Molothrus aeneus; assembly: GCF_037042795.1. NCBI lineage: Eukaryota > Metazoa > Chordata > Aves > Passeriformes > Icteridae > Molothrus > Molothrus aeneus. The sequence goes on along the minus strand of NC_089661.1, from coordinate 8,878,677 downwards.
AAGAAAACAGCAAGACAGTCTGACTATAGCCATCAAAAGATTTCTGGTTTAATTAGTTCTTGTAGAAGTGTACTCTTCTATTAAATATTTTGTGGCACTGAATTGGTTTGAGCTTTTCTTTTTTAAAAAATAAATACAGAGTGAGATGGCTTTATCATAGGATGAAGGGTGCACTGTTTCAGTTCCCTGTTCTCACCAAGCCAGGGATACCTGGGATGAAAAAGGACCTAAGTTTGGGAACCTCTGTGTGTGAGTTAGGGGGTAAGTGAGAGAGCACATGCATCTTGGTATCCAACAGAAAAATGGACTTTTGTTCTGAAAGTACAAATTATGGCAATTCTACAATCACATTAAAAATTAAGGGTTCATATTGCTCCACATCAGAATTAGCATGTATTTCAAAACATGAAAACTGGATGAAATTAGAATTGCTGCCTTTTCATCAATAAAATACTGACATCAAAAAAGAAGGAAACTGTCACATCCTCTAGATCAATACAGGTTGCTTCAGGGAGTGTGTGTACCACAGAAACCATCATTTCTGTTACATCACTGGGTACAGTGGAAGACAAAGATCATGTTACCACATTTCTAGCTTTTTTTTTAAATGAAGAATTTATTTCAACAAACAGGAAAACTACAAAAGCTAGTTTTACCTCACACCTAGTGAATTGAGATTCCATGGACACGTTCAAAATAGGTAACATTTAAAGAAAGCAGCCCTAAGTTCAGAGCAGTGTCTGCTGCTCTGCATCTGAAGAGCTCCTGTGCATCTGCAAGGGCTCTCCTGAACCATTCCCTGGGCCTTACTATAGGGACAGCTCTGGTATTTCTCTCTGCTTATTGTATCATGAATTACCACTTTGTAATGCTCTTCTGACCCTTAACACCTTAACCTGAGCTGCTTTCAATCAAGGTCCAGGGAGAAATACTAATCCAAAATTTGTGTATCTGCATTAGCTTGGTGCTGTCACCAAAGATTTGGATGATTTAGATTTGGATTCATGAGTTCTGTTTTTAATTCTCAGTTCCAGGTTTCCTGAGCAGGGCATTTAATTTCATTACAGCTGTCACCTACTTCAAGCATACACTCACTGCTTAAACTGTAAATTACCCAAGACAGGGTACTGAGTACCTGTAACAGCTGGCAGAGAGCAGAGAAAGGCTCACAGCTGGACTCCAGTGCAATATTGCACCAAAAATGTTCCAACACAAAGCAAAGTCCTCCCAGACAGTGCACCCCAGCTGGGCATTTCCCCCACTCTTTCACAGGCACTCACAGGCTGAACATGCGGTGAGATGCTCTGAACAAAAAGTCAGAACCTTTCTGTGCCCACCACATATTACATTTATTATGAGTTTTCAGGATAAACAATGCCTGAACATTTTTGATTAAATGCTTTTCAAGCTCTTAAAGTCCCTAGCAAGTGAGTTAGTTTGCTCCGTGATATTGCATTATACAAGAATGATTGATTGAAACAAACCTTTCCCCCTCTCACTCCATAGCTATTTCCACAAGTATTTTGAATCTGGCAAGAAGTATGACATTATTGATTTTCTCTGCACTGCTTGTTCTGGAGCCTCATCTGCAAACACATTATTCTTTATTGCTTCAATAATTTCCCTGAGTGCACAGAACTCCATTGTATTTTTTTTAACTTAGCATGTAGTGATTCTTTAAATTTTTTATGTGCTCTGAAGCAGAATATCAGCCATTTGCAGAAATGCACTGGAAGGCAACCAGAAATTCAGATGTTTCCATAGACATGTGACTACTACTTTTGCTGATCCAAAGTTGCCCACAGAGGTTTTGCTTGCTCTGGGACACTGACAGCACACTGCACTCAGGCAGGGCTTCAAGTGTGAGGAGCACTGTGCAGAGAGGAGAAACTCATTCTGAACTCAGGACAGAGCTCAAATGGCTCCTGGTCAGTAGAAGTAAGAGCAGCGTTTGGTGCCTCAGCCAGGCCCTCAGCAGTCCCTAGCAATGGGTCTCAAAGCAAATTCAATTTAACCCTTTCCAAAGCCCTCTGCTCACGGTGCTGAATGCACAGCACAGTCTTAACTTGCATTAAATGCACAGCACAGTCTTAACTTGCATTAAATGCACAGCCTTAAAAACCCTGCATGATTTGCACACCAGCTCCTTGAGAGGTGAACTACAAACCCAATGGGATTGGAAAATCAGTGCTGGGAGAAGGAGCATCTCCAAAGTCAGGCTATGAGGCTCCTATTCATCCTAGGAGCCACTTCTGTATGGAGGAGATAACAGATTGGCACTGGGGTCAGAAATGTGCTGGGGACTCCAAGGAAGTGCAGTTCTGTAGCCCACTCAAACTAAGGGAAGCCCAAGAACACACAAATGCAGGCTGGTGTGACTTGAAGGAGCTTTGGTCCATGGGCCAAACCTATCAGAACCCCTGAGTGCTGCTTATTTTCTCAGGCTGCTTCTTTGTGTTCCAGCCACCTGCTGTAACCTAGCCTGCAGGTTGAGGACCAAAACAATCACAGTAAGACATAAAACCTCCCACTCTCATTAGAGATGTGAATGAGCTGTGATCTTCACATTTAGAAGCATTTTAAAGTTTCCAGGATACTGCAACATACAGAGTTACTTATTAGCCTGGAAAGGTCACATCTACTCTGCCTCCCATCACTGTTTACAGAGAACAGTGGGCATCAAAAACAATAGATCATGTATTTTCATGCTACAGATTCAGGGGGAACAGAAATTGGAAAAAAGCATGTGTTTGCAAAATGACAAAACTGTGAATGGGGCAAGCAGACAGTAAATACATCTTATGTCACATGAAAGTCACCTTTCACTGGTCTGAAGAGGAACACCAAACATTTTCCACATCTGAGGAATCAGATTCAAGTCTTGGATAATGAGCCAAGAATAAATCCACAGACTAAGATTTCATTACACACAACATCTGCCCAGAAGCCATTTTACACCTTAGTCTTTGCTTTATGACCAAAGAAATTAACAGCTTCATGGGAGGTGTTGGGCAGTGAGTTCATAAAACCAAAACCCCAAAGCTTCTCTTTGTCAAGCTGCTAACTTGTCTATTTTGAGTAGCAAAGGGTGTTCCAAAATAAAGGACAGTTTTACACTTCAAGATATTGCAGTATGACACTTTAAAGATGCATGGTCTTATAACAGATCGTGTGGTAATCTTCCCATGTAGAAGATATATATCTTTAGAGGGTCTGTTTAGAGGAAGGAGAATGCTATAAATTGTGCAATGCTGCAAGCATATACTGAAACTCAGGATATAAAACCCTCTCACATGTTTTCCCTCTCTCAGAGCAGCTGGGTGATGTGATGCAACAAGGCTGACTCATTCCCATTGCCATTAACCCCAGACAGCTTTTCCTTGCAGGGTGGAGGCAGAACATCATCCCAAAAACCAACTTTACTTCTAGAAGTGCCTCACTTCACTGCAACCATCTCCTTCCCTACTTAAAAAATACAAGATCTCTTTTTGGCATAGAAATCATACCCAAATCCTCACATTAACAGCTCTCCCATGAAAGCACAGAACCTGAAGCTGAACACAGAGGCTGGATTGTCACTGTGAGTGGCCCTGCAGCATGGCTCTGTGGCATCACTTGCTGCAGGCACACACACAGAGGTGCTACTCAGAGGGTCAGAGCAAGGCTGCATCAAAGCACTGAGTTCTGGTTTTTGTCTGACTGAAAACTGGGTCAGGTCCATTGCAATTGGCACAGTGCTGCCTCCACACCAGTGAGGAACCAGGCTCAAAACTAATTTGATCATGTTTTTAAAGATTGGTTCAGTGGTTTTGAATGTATTTCTTTGGTTGTGCATTTTTTTTTTTGACCTTATTTAAGAGACTTTTCAGCAGCTCTAATCTGTGCATCTGTTCAATGAAACAACAGGGCAATTACAAAGGCCATTTCAAAAGATACTTCTAGTATTTAGGACTGACAGATTCTTGCAGGTGACAGCTGTTTTGCCACACTGCCAAGTTCACAGCAAGCTTTGTATCACACTCAGAACAGCTCCAGGAAAACTACACCCAGGCCACAAGTCTCTGTGGTGACATGAAGACTTTGTCAATGGATAAAACATCACAGGGTCCTGGCAGGGTAGGGGGAGGCTGGGCTCACCTCAGCTCACCTCCAGCACTGCCAGCTCTGACTCCTTCCTCCTGTGCCAGCCCCTCTGTGCTCGCTGGGACTGAAACATCCTCCTTCTTCCAGAAACATCTGCTGCATCAGCATCTCTCAGACACCACACTTGGGAGAAACTGAAATGGGGGCTAAGGGAAGAGGACATTATCTCTGTCTTGTTTGTACCTTTACAGATTCAAGCTAAGCCTTTTAAAATAAGGGGTACATGTTTAAAACCAGTTTAAAACAGTTTAAAAACTCTTGAGCATTTTTTTCCCTTTAAATGAACACCTACATTTGTTTTTCCATGTTTAATGCAAACCTTGCTAATAACAGCTGGATTTTAATTACCATCCTGCAGGTCATCAGCAGCATCAAGCTCAGTGAAGGAGAAAGGCACTGACTGCACAGCTGAAGTATCTGCTGCTGCTCAGATCACACCAAGAAATGGGGTTGTGCTCTTGATCACAGCTGCTCTTCAATGGTCCATTAATATCTGTGCTGCTTCAAACCCTCTCTTCTGATTTGAATTCTTAGGGCAGCCAATGTCATTGTAGTCAGTGGCTTCCTTGTCCCTACCCCTGCTTATATTGTATTGAATTATTAATTCAATATTAAGTACTTAATATTAAGTACTTTAATAACATCTTTCCTACGGACTGATCAAACCTATCTTTGCTGGGTGAGCTCTGGCTTTAATATTGTATCAGAAACGTGTTGAGTCCTTAGCCTGTTGGGAATAAACTAAGTTTACTGAAATATTGTAAGAGGCTCTTCTCTAAGAAGTCATTAAAGCAAATCACTTTCTCTGTAAGTAAACAGATATACTTCCTATGAAATACTAAACATTTCCTGCTTTCATTACTTCAGTATGAAAATTGTGTTTTTCTTTTTCTAAGCCATTTAGACCTTCAGTTTGAAGGTCTAAATGAAGCTCAGATGTTGTAATGTCCCTGCATCTAATTTAATATTTACCTCTACTGCAAATGTTGTTCATGGTTATTTTGATTTTGGATTTGTGAGTCAAAGGAACTTATCTGCTCATTGTTTACAAATTCCTCCACAGAAATGGTACCTAAAATATTTAATGAAGACTGGAATAAAGAGAGAGTGAAGTTAGGTGGGAATTTTGCTCCCTCTTTTTTCCCACTTTCCTGATGGCATTTTCTGTTTCCCATCCTAAACAGCACCAGCTGCAGATAGCTACATGTCAGGCACATTTCTAGAGCCTTCACAACTGCCAGTTACAGAAATCTGACTTCATCTGTTGACTGTGAATTGCTGTAACAAAGAACAACTCCATGGCTAACAGCAGCATCTCTTCAAAATATGACTCTTAATACAGTAGATTTAAAAGCTGTTGCCTGGCTTATTTTAAAAATCACATATGGTTCAGAATAGACACTGTTTTTGCTATTTCAAAGTGCTTTTAAAATGGAGAAAGAAGATAAATGAATTACTAGTAGGGAATTATTTAGGGACCTATATAATAGAGACACAGAAATCACTGCAGAGCACTGGAGAATAATCCAGCCACTCTCCTCCCTTACACCAGGCAGTCAGTTGACTGAAATCACCATTTATCATTCCATTTGCATCATCTGAAATGAAGCAGTGTGTCAATGTGCTTTGTCAAATGAGGAATGGTGGAGATGTGCTCAGCACTTGCACAAAAAGATGGTGCAGGAGTTGATTCCTGAATTCAGGGTATGGATAGCACTCAGTGCCTGCCCTGCTCTGCACCAGGAGGGCAGACTGGGGACTTCCCTCTCTATCCACTGCCAAAAATCTTCTCTGGTAGTTGTTCATTTCTCATAGAAGCTCATTACCTTTAATAAGACAGGAAAACAATATCAGACTACAGTAACAGGACTCAGCACCCTCTTTGCCTCTGTTTTCCCCACAGCCTGTTCTCCTTTGGCTGTTTATTTCCTCAGTAAAGGACAGCAAGTCAAGTATATAAGAAAAACTGCAGCCCTTGGATTTTTTTTTTTTTTGGACACTTGGATGAGTTTAGGAAAGGATCTGCTTTCACAAGTTGAGTTCATGCCCACTACACTTGTGTTTTTATTCACAGGTCTAACAAAAGCTCCTACTCTGCATTTTATCTGGCTCCATGTGTCATTCAGTTAGGATGAGGCGCCAAGTGTTACATTTTCCTGGGCTAAACATTTTATAAAGTAAATATTTCACCTACCCAGGACACACTGATCAATCCAAAATAAAACCTTCTGCTTTTGGATGGTCTCTGTTAAGTAACCAGGAGCAGGAGACCCCAAAGCTGTGCTAATTTAGCACTGAGAATCTGAGTGCAGAGAGCTCTGGGGGCTGGGAGAGCTGCTGCTTCTGCTTGGACTTCAATGAAATAAAGACAACAGGAGTCTTGATCCAAGCTCTTCACAGACATTTGCACTGAGCTGATCCCAGAGCATAACAGAGGATTCAGCCTTGCTGGATGGCAGAACTTGGCCCCACAAATACAGGGAGACAATCCAGGATGTTTCCTGTATTAACTTTCTCCAATAAATTTGCCCAATGATTTGAAGGAATTGAGGCTTTTTTTTTTTTTAAATCTGAGGTCAAACCAGAAGATTACCAAGTCTTCTGTCAGCAGTTTATGTGTGTTTACTGCCTATCTAATATTTACTGGATTTAGTTAGTGTTATACCCAGTCTGCCAATATCTGATTTTCTGTCTAGATTTGTGAAGGAACATAAATCTGGAGAATGACTGCAGATCCTTTTTTCTTGAAAAATCTAATTTTATTTTCAGCTTAGTGCTGATTCATATAACAGCTGATTTTTAAAAAGCACATTTTCAGATATTTTGATCTTACAAGTGTTTTTAAATTCAAGAGCTTCATCCACATTGGAAAACCACTCAGAGAATACATACAGAGAATTAATTAGAGTTCAGTTCCTGACAGAAGCTGAGCATCTGCTGAGTACACAGATCCCATTTCCAATGGGAAATAAATAAATAAAAATCAAACCCTAAATTAAATCAATTTGTATCACAGGCACTCAGGAGCATTCAGAACTGGGCATTTGTGATCTAACTTTAACATAAAGATGTTCAGAGCTAGCTGGTGTAAGCAGCTTTTTCACACCAGTCCTACCATCAGTACAGCATTGGCACTGAGGAGTTTGGGGCTGCCCCAGAGCAAGCAGGAGCTGCTTGCTGCAGTGACCTGGGTCATGCCCAGTTCTGATTCAAGACTCAGGTATTTTATCACATACTGTGACAGATAAAACTATGATAATTATTGTTAAATGCAGCTGGTTTTGTAGCAGAATTTAGTTCCTTGTGAAGAAAGAATAAAACCCTTGGGATAACTTTTTAGTATAATTCTCAGTGATTTAGCTCTGTGATTCACTAGAAGTCACTTTCCTTAAAGCCTCTACTTGACTGTGAAATTTTGGCTGTTGCTTCAGATTTTCCTGTTATCTCTCCTCTCTGCAGTTCATATCAATAGAACCTTTCAGGATTATCTTTGTGCTTTATTCTGTGTATTAAAAACACCCTCCCACCTGGGCCACTCATATTAACTCCCAATTGCACATATTCTTACCTTCCCCTCTCTAACCTCCACAGGAAAAGCATCTCATGTCTCACAGATGGTAGCACAAATCCATGTATGAATGTGAATTAGAAAATCATTTAAAGAAACAGGTTTTAATACTCATGATTCATTCAAAGACAACACAGTTACCCAAAAGGTATAAAGATGGAAGTTTTAATTTCAGAGGGCCATTAGTTCATGAGAGCAGGAAGGAGCAGATAGAATCTTTTAGGGTAATCAGATCAAAGCACCATGATCACTGTGCTGTTACATGCTGCCAGTACCATAGTTATTGATAACTTAAAGTGTCATTATTCTAACCAGGTTGTTGCTGACCTAAAAATGCCAATAGACATTTAAGACTCATTCAATATGAGTTGAGTTTACTTGTGATTCACTGGCGGGCAGATACAGGTTTGTGTGCAGAGCCTGGAAAATAGTTCTATCCCCAAAGCCCTGGCCTTCACAATTCTGTCCTGGGCAGACAAGCTTTGTTTGTAACATGGAACCAATGTCTCAGGAGTGAGAAATAGGAACAAATTATGCAGCTCTTACTGTTTAGGCTGTTGCCTATTCATCCCTTCATTCTCTCTGTTGTCTTTAAAAGACACAATATCTCACTAAGCATTCTGTTGATAATCTTTGAACATATTTCAATACAGGATCAGAAAACAAAACCAATAGGGAAATATACACCATCCCTACTTGGTAATTAAAAAGGATGACCAGTTACAGTCTAAACCAAAATCTATCACATCACTGAAACAGTGCAGGATGGTAATTAATAGCAAATTGCAGCATTATTACAGCACTAATGCAGAGCAGTCATGTGGGAATACTGAAATCCCTGGAATGTGAGAAGAATTTAAAATCCAGCTGATAAGGCTGTAAATCATCAGTCAGTCAGTAGGGCTGCAGGTATAAATTGAAAAAAACAGAGTGGCAAAACTCCATAATTCATTTTGTTATATTCTTTCCCCTTCTATGTCTCCCTCCCTCTCCCCAGTTTCAATTTCTAACAAAATTGTGGCAAAATTCATGTCCTTTTCCATCACTTTGCCTACTCACTTCTAGCTAGAACTATCATTAGAATGAGAAATGCTTTCTTGCTTTTTCACTGCCTTTAATAATACACAAGACTAATTATTTATTTTGCTACAGATTAATTTGCAGCCAGAATGCAATGAAGATACAGTGCATGCCATCTTGCCAAAAAGAGAGGGTAACAGTAAACAGGATGATCACTTGACATGGCCAGGGACAGGCCAAAAATTTAAGGAAATTTTTATTACACTTTCATTTTTAATCTACCATGACTACCAATTGTAGATATGTAAAATGGATCCAAGATGTTTTTTACATTATTTTAGTTTGGATGTAGTCAGGAGAAAGAAGCTGAACCAAGTCACTGTTTTGTGAAGTTTAGAAAAATCTCACCTGAGCCACAAGATGAAGATAAAGTACTGAGATGTCAGCTGAACTAGGAGATTCTGTTCTTTGCAAAATTACATAACTGTAGGCTTCAATGAATTTTTAAGTGACTGAGTTGGGCCTACTTCAATACAGTTCTGCCTTTCTAGCCAGCTCTCCTGTACTTGCTGTTCCTCTGACTTTGGAAGTGGTTTATGACATTCTGTAAATAATTACCTGGAAAGCTAGAACTGGTGCCTAGAATTCTGAGAAGTCTTCCCTTTAAAAGCTGATGTGTGAAAAACCACATTAAAAATCTATGCAAAAAACCTATTCCTACTGCACACCAAATTATTTCCACACCCTGTTCTAGACAGAAGTCTACAGGAAAGCTTTCCCTTCAGAGGGTCCTTAGCAGGGTGGGTGCCCTGAACTCACCCAGGGCTTGCAGCCTGCCCAGATTCTTAGAGATAAAATTCTCCCTTCCACAAAGGGACAAGCTCTGTGCCTGTCTTTCCCTCTCTGTTCAGGCTGCTCCTTGCCCAGCACAGCTAAAAGTGTTTTATCCTTTTTTTTTGTTTCAGAAGCACAGGTGACACAGGACAGGGACCAAATCATCACATACACAGTGAAAATGAGAGGAAGCATTCTCTCAACAGGAGATAGCAGCTGCATTATTTACCAAGACTTAACCAACACCCTGAGAGGGGAATAACCATAAGTCAAGGAGAAACATCACTTTTCAGAAGCCAGGTCATGCCTGGAAACATGCCACCTATAAAAAGGTTTTGCTCAGGTTGTTGCAAGCCATGAATAATGTTCTGCACACATCCAACCCTTTGTGAAATCAAGACCTGAATAACTTCAGAAATACAGATTGAAACATCCTCTGTACTATTGATGTGTCACACAATGCTGAGTACATTTTAAGATGGTCTTATTTTCCACCAGCATCCTATTAAAATACATTTCCCACTCATTTATGAGAGCACAGCAGAATCATGGGTTTATTCAGAAGATTAGTGGCATTGCAGTATATTACCAAATCCATGTTCCCACCAGATCAAACATACCACACTTTAGATTGGCATTTAATACAGATATTTGTAGCCTGCAGGAATAATAAATGAAACTAATTAAGTTTAATAATTCAAGAGAACTTGGCATGCCTGATTGTTACATAAAGGCTAATTATCTTTCTCCTTTTCTTCCAGATCTCCCCCTCCTCTCACCAAATTAATCTGGAAACTTCATAAAATATGAAAATATTAAGAAAAAAAAAATCATAATGGTAAATACTTTCAATACACAGAAAATGCCCTGCAACAGATTTACAGCTGATGCAAACGTGACTAAAACCCTGCAGATGTTTTAAAGAGTAGTGTCTGTTTTTACAAGTAGTCAACTTAGTCATAAAGGAGATTTATTTTCTTATACATCCTCTCATCACAATAAAAGGACCTAAAAATTGTCTTAGGCAGACCTTACTAAATCCAAGTCATCAGCAACACTCCAGCAGAGATCTCTGTACCAATTATTTCACATGTGTTGGCACACAGTAACTTTTATTGAGGATCTACTTCATTCAGCAGTGGAATATTTAAAAGCACTAGAAATTTCCAGAAAATTACTTCTCTCTTTTTTCACAGACAGGGTCAATCAAAACAGAAGTCTGAATTAAATGTTTGAAACCTTAATAGTGTCTTAGGCTGAGAGAAAAACAATTTGTCAGTTAAGAGGAGATAAAATTGAGGGAAGGTTTATCAGAAGCACTGGACTCAAGAGGGGAAGTTTATGTGAAAAGAGTTTGCCCTGGATACAAAATACTCAGTGTGAAGCACTCCAAATCAGCAGGTACCCACACAGAATGCAATATACAGGGTGTTTCATTCCCACACAGAATGTACCCCCAAATTACAACAAAACCCAAACTCCAATCCCAGCTGCCTCTATTGATTTTCTTCCAAAATCCACTTCTAGTCAAAAGTCTTTTTCCAAGATGAAGAACTAAAGAAAATACTTTTTAAAATATGATTAATTTCATTTACAGTACAGTGAAAATCTTTAGAGCCAGAGGTTGACTTAGATTACCTTGCTAACTCAGAGAGAGACCAGGTTTTTAATTAGGTTGCCTGAAGCTCATTCTCCCTTCATTATTTATGCTTCTTCCTTTGCACAGTGTAATTATTACCAGCAATATTATATATATATATATATATATGTTACAAAAACCCCTACACACACATATATCTGTATACAGAGAGAACCCATGCCAATAAGAAGTTTCCTCCTCCTGCACAGGCATTTCTACTGAACAGTAACCACGCAAAGAGAGTCCTGACACATGCAAACATCACTTTTCTCTTCTTCAGGACCCTCTTCTCCTGGGACATCTACCAGCCACATGTAATAGGAGGGCTGCTGGGCAGGGTAACTATAACCATGGGGTTTCCTCTCATTGTGCACATCCATTTGACATTCATTTTTGACTGGAAACTCTTTTTGTTTTCTCTTTTAGTGCCTAGCAACACGGGGCCTTGACCAGCAGTGATGGATTCTCAGCAGCATCATGAAAGGCACCATTTTTTTGTGTGTAAAACATGTACAAGATTTACCTGATAGAACAGCACTGAACAAGGCTGGCTCCCACACTGTTGAAGTGTTTGAAATTACTGGAAGGCTGTGTTTCACGTGTCCATAGTGTGGGATGTGCAGAGAGCTGCATAAACGCTGTGAATTATTTACAATTTTAGGATTATTCATTGCATTGTTACTTTGCTCAGCAAGTCCCATGTCTCCTCATTTACCATGACCATCAGGGAGGTTTTGCTAAGGCAGCAAACATGCACCCAGAGCCTGGGCTAGGCTCACACCTCACCCAGGGCTGGAAGCAGCTCCAGGGAAACTCTGCTGTGGCAGAGGTGCCAGAGCCAAGCAGCTCCTCTTGAACCTTGAGCTGTCATTGTTTTCATTGTTTTCATTGTTTTCATTGTTTTCAGGCAGACATGGCCACTGAGTACAGGCAAGAAGAGTGTAAGACTCCAGGCCACTAAAATTTACTTCCCAGGCTAAAAGGAGTTTGCCAAATGTTCAATTGCTGCAGCCACTGCTGAGACCAAAACCTGCAAAGGCTCCACACTTTCCACAATATTTGGTTTTGTGAGAATCTTCGGGACAGACTTTGTTGACTTCTGTGTTTCACCTGTGTAGGTTTCTTCATTTTCCTCTGCTGTGCCCAGAGAGATCACTTGAGGCCAGTAATCACATACCCACAGCACATCCTCCTGCTCTTGTACACCATGCTTTTTCAAAGTTTAATAAGCCTCTGAAAAGAATGAGCATTCCTGCTTAGTTGCATTGGGGTGTAATAAAGTTGTTTATTTTTTTTCCCCAAGGGTTGAATTTATTCACTCTAGCACCCTGCCTATGCAGATATACTGCCACCATTATTTGGGCACAGGGAAAAGAATGATTGTGGTACTCTTAATTTGCATTGTAGCAGTCCTAAAAAACCCTCTCATTGACCAAGCAATGCCTTTGGATCCTAAGAGACCAGGAAGAGCAACTCCAGTCAATGGGCTCATAATCCAATTTAACAGGGACATTTTTGTGGCTTTTCTATCGCTGGCTTGTAAAAAACCAAACTTATTAGGCTCAGTACTGCCATGTATTTTGCACAAATCAAAAAATCTGGTGCCAGTCCATTGAAAAAGAAAGACCAGGAAATATATATTAAACCATCAGCACCACAAAACAAACAAACAAACAAACAAACAAAAAAACCCCCCAAGAAAATAAAACAAACAAACAAACAAAAAAAAACAGAAAAAACAAACCAAACACAAAAAACCACTAAAAAACCCTTAAAAAAACCCCCAAAAAACCAACAAAAATAATCAACATACCAACTAAAAACCAAAAAATGAAAGCATAATTTCTTTTTGCTTTAAAGCACATGAAAGAGGTGGTAGAAGGCACCCAGGCTGTTAAAGTAGCTTAACATATGGCCCAGCAGCTTTCCAGCAGAAATGCAGGGGCTCAGTTTCTGCTCAGTCAGGCAAGGTCCTGCTGCAGGAGCAAGAACACTGCCAGGGGCCTTTTCTTTACACCACAAATGCAGAGAGAGCTCAGGACAGACAACCCCACACCACAGGCATGGCCACAGTGAAAAATGCACTTGGTGGCTTTGCTTTTTCCCTTCAATCCATGCCCAAGGAGCCCACACAGCATCCTCCTGCCTCTGGATATCTACAGCAAAGACCTCTGGGCCACAGGTACAGGAATAAATTATTTCAGGTATAAATTAGTACAGATCCTGCCTTGATGCAGGGCCCTCTCTTCTGCTCAGATCAGCATATTTCAGTTAACTGTGAGCACAACTGGACAACAGAGAGGTCAGGCTGAGATGGCAGGACTGACACTGTCTGCAGGAAATGCAGGGAATTGCTGCAGGTCTCCCTGGTTCACTCAAGAGAGCTTTTCCCCCATTGTCTTTATAAGATTCAAATAACTCCCTGAATGATTCCTGTTACTTGTCTCTGATATGAAGTTTCCCTGCTTGAAGTGGGTCAGCTCTTCATGCAGAAGATTTTCTGTTCCTATAGGGAATTACTCAGCAGAATTTTGGATTATCAACAAAATTATGGTACACTCAGACTTTCCCTTGCTGATTTTATAATAAGAAGAGCCCCTGCCCTTCTTTTGGCAGCTTTGTCCATTTGGCTAGTGGATCCTCAAACATTTGAATTTTGCATTCCAGGAAGTCTGGTATTCAAGCTCTCAAAATATATCATCATCTCCAGAAAAAATAGAATGTATTTGTGACACAGCCTTCTCTACTTAAGCCTGATATGCTAAAGCACTAATTCTTGTTACACCTACTTACAACCAGCAGACTTCAGAAGAAGAGACGTGGAAACAGTGAACATGTAAGTTATGATAATTCCAGGTTTATTTCACTCACGAGCTGGTGATGACCAGTGAGCCTTTCCTTCCTCCCTGAGCAGAGAATACAGAAATTTGCACATGTACACACATGGTTTTAAAGCAGGGAAGAGGAGCTGGCACTCCTGAACTCTGTGGATGTTCAGTGCACAGAATGTTGTTGCCTACCCTGCACTCAGTCATGTGCTTGCAGTGCTCCTGGCAATGATTATAATTGCCCAGAGTTGATTTACATGTTGCATTTTAAGCACTAGAGATGAGAGTAAAGTTGCCTGAAGGTCTGAATCCTTTTGAAAACACTGTATATCATGTTAGGGGAGCTAGATGAACAGTTCTCTGACAATGCAACAGCAGGAGGAAAGCTCCCTCCAGTACTTCTGCAGCATCTGTTCCATACATCAATGACTAATTTGAACTACTATAACTTCACTTAGCCCATACAGCTGAATTGAGAAGAAGAATTATGCCATTGTGACTGTACAAGGGCCTATTCCATGCTTATTGCAGAAATAAGTGCCTTTTAAATATATACAGTTTGGTGAATCCAGCTCAGGCATGAGGAATGCTGATGCACTCAGCCAGCCAACAGCAGGACAGATTCCTGCAGTGCTACTGAGCTGGGTTTGACAGTCTGCTCCTCCAGTGGGGCTGCTGTGGGAAGTGTGCACTGCTTGGTACAAGTGAGACTACCCAGAACCTAACCCTGCGTTAGTGATTCACCCAGGAAATGTCACAAAGCAGCACCTTTAAAACATCAAAGGCACATTCAAAAGTAAATACTTATGCAGAGTTATAGGTATGATACTGCCAGATACTGCCAGAAAGGTTTCACCCCCTTTCTGGATAGGTCCTTTGTAATATCTGGTTAACTTCAAACTCATGCAAAAGAAACCAGTGAGAAATAAATGCCAGCCCTTAAACAGATGCTTCTGTCCAGCAAGTCCATTGGATCAGAGGTCTATATTTACCAAAATGCATGTTATTACTTATCAGTTCACCAGGAAAAAAAGAATTAATTCAATATCTCCCCATGCAAGTTTTAATCACTTTTTCAATGTCAACCTCTAATTAGGCTGTTCCTAGGAAGCTCTGTAACCAGGCCATTAGCAAGGCAGCCATAGAACAAAACTCTGTTAGGAAAGTGACACTTCCACTTCAGCAGACTCATGCACCAGTGTAGTTAATCTGAATCAGATCCTAAGCAAAACCAAGAAAATGCTGCAACAGTGTTCTGAATGCCCTCAGAACTGTAATTTGTACATATATGATCCAGTAAAACTGTACAGAAATGCTGAAGAGAAAGTCTAAGCTTACTCAAAAGAAAATGTGACACTGCCATTTTTGCTACTGTTATGAAATTTGTGTCAGAAGCAGCACTTCCTTCATTTGCATCCACCACAGGGAAACAGACATTTCTTCATTTTATGTAGGAGAGCACTGGGACAACTTGTGGAGCAATGAAATTGCAGTACTGAAACACTGAATGAGCACATGAGCCATGATAACAATTGCTTACACTAATTACAGGGTTCACAGAAAAGGAACTGGACTCCTCCAAAACACACGAGTTTGTAGTACCTAACAATAAATCTAACCCTTATTTGAAATAATACTGTCCTCTTGGGTGTTGGGAACTTCTGCCCTGGTAATTCTTTCTTCAGACACACTTGTGCATTCTCCAGGGTTCAAGATGTATTGCAGAGAATTGAAGCAGAATACACCCTCACAAGGGCATGGCAAAGCAAGAAAGACAAGCAAGAAGAACGGGGAGGAAAAGAAAAAAATACCATTATATTCAAGTTATAAAAGGGTGAGCAGAAAATAGATTTTTAACAGTAAGTGGAAAAGCAAGAAAGCTACAGCTAGAGATTAAAAGAGGACAGTGGCTAGACCTTGATGACTTGAAGAGAGTTTCTTTGAAGAGCCTGAATTGAAACAAAAGCTCTTCCATTTGTATTAGTAATGGAACAATAATCAACCCTCTGGGCAAAATATGGGAGCAAGTCACATCAGAGCTCAAGTGCAAGATGTCAAAATTTTATGCTCAGTCTTAGAAGTGAAATGTTTTTATCTGAGGAGGTTATTGTAAACAGTTTTATTTTAGGAGCTGCCCTTTGAGAAGCTACTACACAAAAATGCACACAGAAGAAAGCAAGATGCTTTTCTCTATTTGAACTTTGCCTTAACAGAAAAAATGCTGTTTGCTATTTATAAAAATATCTGAGAGCTGGCAGCTATCAAAGCATGTCCCCATACTTAAATGCTTTTATAGTTTCAAAAATCTCAAATAATCAAGGGATACTCATATGAAACTCATGAAGAGCTGCTGAGTCTCTTAGTGTAAAGCTGTAAGTGCAGCCTAGGAGAGCTCATCTTTGCTTTGTGCATTTAGAAATATGGATGAGTTCAATTCCAATTTTAACATCCATGGTCAAAGCAGTCTATGAACCTCTCATGCACCAGAAGAAATAGTCTCCATGAATCTTCCATCTCTTCAATAAGCAATAAAATACATCTTAGTTGTTAATACTTACCATTTAAAATGGCAATTGCCAAGTGGCAGAAGAGCAGAGACATTAGACAACAGGGTGCAGTGAACGTTATGGGACATGGCAATTGTCATTTTTAGGAGTATTAACTTTCACAAGCATCAGAGCTCTGCTGTGACTTGGAGTTTGGTACAATGAACTAATTCTTACTAAGGATAGCAACACAGAGCATTTACCCAAGTTCATCTTAGCTCTTTATGTGACTCCAGTGTAGAAGCTGCTTGTACACAGCTCTGATACTCAAAAATCAACCCAAACCTAAACTCTCCTCATGTAATGATTGTTTTAAACTTAGAAAACAGACTTCTGGTGCCCCATTCCCTTCTACTTCCCCTGTCTGATAGCAAGTGCCCCCAAGGTGGTGCTGGGCTCTGTACCATGGGCTAAGGCAGAGACCTGGGGACACTTTCTCTAAAGCATCACCTGGAATGGTTTCCTCCTTCAGCAGGTTATTTGACCAAGCTGAGCTCTGTGTGACAGCAGAAATACTGTTCATGGATTTTTTCCCCCCACAGTATTTAATAACTGATTCATTTTTCTACCATATAGACCTAAAAAATGCTTCACCAGCAATTCCCTGCTTCCCCACAAGCTACTCTATTCCAGCATCTTGATTTAGTCCAGCTAACTCCAGGAAATAAAGCAGGAGCTAAACAACAGTACCTTCAGCCAGTAACATCCTAAAAATGCACAGTGGAACATGGAAAAGTTTCAGACTCCACAATGAAGTGCAGAAGTGCCACCAGATCCATCCAGGCTCTGCCCTGTCAGCCCAGGCAAGGCTGTCCCCAGCACACATCCCATGGATGACACTGATGGAAATTCTCCTGGGAGCATGTGCCAGTGGAGACTTGTTAATTTGCTGTGCAACTTGCACTTGGCTTTTCTTCTCATGTGAGAAAAACAGCCAAAGGGGGAAAAATCTGGCTGAGGAGATCCAGCAGCTACAGCTCAGCTCAGCCAGTTCTCCTCCACCTGCACATCTGCTCCACAGGGACTGGCACTCTGCTGAGGGTTTGATGACCCTGAATATTAAAAATGATTTCTCTACCCACCCAGGTAACCTTGCTGATGTACCTGAGCAATGATGGTGTTCTACCCTTGAAAGTTCTCCTCTCAGAAAATTCTCACTTGCTCCATAGGAGACAATCATAAATTCAGTGATGTACTCAGCATGTACAGATCCTGGCTGAGGTGTAATTTTACTGCCATGCATGAAGTTACATCAGAATTGATTCACCCCAGTAAGTTAGATTTTAGCTCACTGTCTGCATCCTTGTTGCCTTTCAGAAGAGTGTGCAGTCAGCCCACAAGGACAGACTCACCTCTAGCTTGAACTCAAGGCCTGGGAGGTGCTCCCATGGTCAGGCAGAGCAGGCTCAAAGGCACAAGTTCACCTGGTGCCTCGGGAGGTTGGAAGTATTTTTTCAAGGGGGTCATGGCCCCCCTTGAAAACACCACCATGGCAGGCAGGCAAAGCCTCCAGCCTGCCACAGAAAGGCAGAGATTTCAGCTATTCCTGAATATAAGCTGTAAAAAAATAGCCTCTGGGTTAGAGGCCTCTGTAGCTCTTGCATTGTTTATGTTAGGACTTGGTGATCCAAGGGATCTAAATGAATTTGGTGGGAATGCTCCTGAGAATCACTGATTTTTAGGGGTTTTTTCTTTAAAGAGTACAAAGATTGTCTTTCCAGAAACTTTTTTCTTGTTGATGGTTGATTGTCTTTCCAGAAACTTTTTTCTTGAGGTTTGGTGTGCCCTTGGCTTCTTGTGATCAGTGGGACATTCAGCAGTGAGCACTCTGAGATTCATGGATATTTTCAAGGGTAGGAGAGAACTTCACTCCTTTCGAGTACCACTCAGACAGAGATGAAAAGCTTGTGAGGGTGCCAATTATATAACCTGGCTGAGCCATCTTACCAGTGAAGAGCTTTGCAGGAGGCATTCTGGCTTCACAAGATGGAAATTCAGCTTTTATTCAAGTAGTTTGATTTGGTGACTTCACTGTTTAATCCATGTAGCCACAGTGATCAGTCAGAAGCAGTAACTGAAAAGAGGGTAGCTCAAATTAATTCTACCAGGATTTCACAGTGTTTACTATTTTCTATCTCTCTGGCAGCATGCCAGTGGGACAAGAGTTCAAGACAGCAGTTGGTGTTCTCTGCACTGGAGACAGCATATTCTTACCCTGCATGACAGAGCCTTAAGCTGAGCTGCTGGATGAGCCCCAAGTAGGTTCCCAGAGTGCAGTGGGCAGATCTGGCCTAAAGTTGCACGGCCACATTTGTGCTGAATTAAATCCAGATCAGTAAAACCTGTCTCCAGGCTTATTACTGTGGGCAAGGCACCAAGCCATGTACAGCCAATACTGTTTTCCATCCTGAGCTGGCCTGTGTGCAGCTGACTGTGTCACTCAGAGACAGCATTTCTCCTCTCCCCAGTCTGTGCATATGTGGACTTTAATTATTAAAGTGCCTTGGATTGCCTGGCCTTTGGGACAGGGCCAGTCTTTTTCTTACAGGTCTGGGTGGTACCTTCCATCTTCTGTCTCACACAACTGCACAAGTGCTCCTGCAGTCAAAAACCAGCAGCTCTGCCTTGTGTGGCAGGACTGAGCAATAAAACTGCTGCTCTGGTGGAAACAGAGAGAAAAATATTGTCAAAATGCATGATGGAAATGAAGGAAAACCAGTGCAGAGCTTATTAGCCAAGCTGCATACAAGCTTAAAAAATGTATCAGCCTAGACCTGGAAATTTATGTTCAAAGCCACGAATTCAGAGTTAATTTATTATGCAGTAGATTTCCAGCTCCACTGAGCTAATGGGATTTGTTACTCTGGTAAATGGGCTTTTCCCTCAGAGCACCTCGTTTCATTAGACCAGTTAACAAAGGTTTGGGAGAATGAGGTGTGTAAACACAGCACAGCCACACCAGCTGCCTCTCTGCTTTGCCCACTAAATGCTAATTCCTCTTACAGACTATGGGTGCACAGGTACTGCACTCTATGCAGGAGGCGTGGGGATTTTACTTTATTGAAAGCTAAAGAGAAAGTGCAGAAAATTTCTCAGATTTCTCAAGAGACGGCTTTTTCCAGTGTGTTTAGAGTTAAAAATTGGAACAATCTTCCTGGCACTAACAGTGTTGATGATGGGTTCTCCAGGAGCCAACTAGCACTTTGTGAAATGGCAGATGTAAACAGAACTGTCTATAATTAATAACACTTTAATTAATAGCAGGACTAAGTGGACCAGACAAAATCAAGCCCATGAGAGTCTCTGTTTCCTGTAAAGTATCAACACAGGGAAAAAAAATAAAATAAAAGGAAGGTGAAAGATCAAGCTCTGTTTCATGGAAGAGAAACAAAGTCATGGAGGAGGCACACGAGCCTGGCAAGAGCCCCAGGAGTGAGCTTGGGCCCTGCTTGTTCATTCAACACCCAAATGAAACTCCTTTCCTGACATTCCTCACAGCATCCTACCCCAGTGTGCCCAAACTCCATGCTGTTCTTCCCAATATCCATATTTCTGGTGAGAAAAGAAATTCTTTCACTCCAGGGATAACCGGAATATTGATTTTCTATCAACTTTAAGTTTTTAAAATGAAAGCTCTTTGCCATTCTGATCAGCAAGTTGAGAGCAAATGCTATAACCCTTTGTAAAGCAATGCATCCATTGAGGAGACATTCTGCACCTTTTCAGGATGCATTCTTACACTGCACAACTGACTGACCTCCAGATTCCCACTGTTTACAATAATGCAATTTTCAGTTATAATATTTTGATTTTTCCCAAGAAAAAATTAATCGTAATTCCAGCAGCTATTAGGCATTGTCAGTGAAACTCCATTCATGATGAAAAGAATAAACCTGAAAAAACTGTCAAGGAAACCAGGAAAGTCAATGTCTGCATTCCTGACAACATCAGGAATAACAAATCTATTTTTAAATGGCATGAGTTTTCTCCAGATATCCATTTTCTAACTGGTATAGAATAGAAATCTTGTTGAAAATAAAATTAATGTACAGAACAAAGACTGAAAAAATTAATAAAAGCTGTGGGACTTGAGAAGAAATGGTTTCTTTCTCTGTCGCTTTTATTTGTGTGTGCATTCATGACTGTGTGTAAATCTAAATACATTCCCAGGCCTGGGGGCAATGTTGATTCAGAAACACAGAATAAAAACAAAAGAACCAGTGGCCCATTGAAATAAATGGCAAAACTCCCTTGACTTCAGCAGAGACAGAATTTTGCCCCAGATATTTGGGCCAAAGTTACCAGCAGCCAGGAGGCAGTAAATTTGACCTTTGAAAACCAGTGAGCAGGGGAAAGGAAATGGCCTTTGGATTGCCCACCTGTTCTGTAAAATCGTCCTGAAAATGTAACAGAGAGTGTTCAAAACTTGTTTCCCTACCCCCACCTTGCTTTAATCTGGTGCTGTTTCTTTCTCCATTACCTCAGGGGTGGTGCAGCTCATTAATTAGATGAGTTGGTCTGGAGCTGGGGGGGTAATTACACCTTCAACTTCATGTAAGACAGGGCAGATAAGAATTTACTTTCAAGACCTCTCAGATCACTTCACACTTACCTTGTGTTAGGAGTGTGCAGCGGAGGGGAAGAGAGCAGAGCAGCCCATGGTGTTGACATCCATGGATGGCATAGTGTATTCCCACAGGGACACAGCCCCAGGCTGCTCACCCTGAACCTTCTCACCTCCTCACACACCCTGCAGCTGCTGTGCTCAAATACAGAGCACAACCACGGCCCCTCATTTCCAGATGGAGGCGCTGAAAAAAGAGAGGCTGTAGCTCAGCATCCTGTGTGTATTTACACTGATGTCAGAGAAATCTGGGCTAGAGAAAGCACAGGCTGGACCATGGCCTCAGAGGTGCCAGGGGTGTGGGAGGCTGGGAGGGGCAGCCATTCTCTGATCCTGGGAGAGGGTTTCTGCAGGGGACAGTGAGGATGGTGATGGGATGTCACCAGCTCCCCCAGACCCTGTGTAGTGCCCTGGCACACCTGAGGTTTGGCACCTGCTGCTGGGGTCCCCAGCTTGTCCCTGGCCCCAGCCCATGCTGAGGATGGCACAGCAGAAGCAGCTCCTTCTCTGTGTGCCAGGGACTGTCACAGACGTGTTTTATTAAAAATCCTTTGGCTCGGATCTTTTCTCCTGAGAAGCTGAGAGGCCTCAGGAACAAAATGTAAACAATAATTATCTGCTGCTGTGGAGTGCAATAGGTGCATCTGTGATTGGTCTCATGTGGTTGTTTTTAATTAATGGCCAATCACAGTCCAGCTGTCTCTGACTCTCTGGTCAGTCACAAAATTTTATTCTCATTCCATTTTCCTTTCTATTCCTTGCAAGCCTTCTGATGAAATCCTTTCTTCTATTCTTTTAGTATAGTTTTAATATATAATTTTCTTTTAACAAAATATACATCATATAATAATAAATCAGCCTTCTGAAACATGGGGTCAAGATTCTCATCTCTTCTCTTGTCCTGGGACCCCTGTAAACACCACCACAAGGGACAAGGAGGTGAAGTGGGGCAGGCACTGCCTTGTTACAGGAGGCTGCCTGAGCTCACAAATGAACCTTTCCACTGGCATGAGCCCAGCTCTTCTCTCTCCTTGTTACTGTAAAGCAGCAGCCTCCAGACAGGTAGGATTTAACAATGCCATTATAATAACAACAACAGTCTCCAGGCAGAGAGGAAGCCCTGGCAGAACAAAGCCCAGCTGGAATAATGCATGCCTGGGACAGCCCCTACTGCTCTAATTTTTCTTATGTATTTATGTTTAATTAACTAGTGATTCAGAATGGCTCTGGGAGTAAATCCCTCCTGGATGGATCCCAAGGTCACTCCTTTAGCTGCAGGATGGAGAAATGCACTGAAGCCTGGCCAGCTGATAATCTTTTGCTTGCTTATACCAATTGAATCCTTTTTTCTCTTGGATGAACTTATCTGGGAGCTAGCTAGGCTGTAGGCCCCTGTTAAATAATGATGATTATGTTCTTTTTGCTCACTGTCGACAAAGAATTATAGCCCCTCATTTAGAGCTCATTTCAAAACCATAAGATTCTGTAATTGAAAGTGGCTGAAGCTAATTTGATAACCCAGTTCTGAACACAGCTGAATAACTACTTTCCCTTTGTCCTTTCAACAGTAATGGCCTTGTCAGGAAAGTCTTCTGTTCTACTTTAAAGAGAGCAATTATGACAAAGGTTAAAAACTATTGTCCTGTGACAGTGTGCAATTTCAACATTGCCTTCAGGTTCCCAGCAAGTCCAGGGCATGGCAGGAGGGTCAAACTCCCTCCAGCCACAGCTGCCCTCTCAAACCCCCTCCCAGTGCTCTCTCTCTTGACTGGCTCCGTCGCACTCCCAGGACACAGAGCTGCACCCAGGAGAGCACCTGACTCTTTCTCTGATGCTGTGGGGGTTTGCTGGGCTCTCCCAGGATGGGAGGGGGATGAGGATGAGGATGAGTGCCTGGCAGCTCCTCAGACACACCAGACCATCCACCCTTGTGATGAAAATCCCACACCAGGGCACCCTGGAGGCTCTTTCTCCCTTACAGCAGCCAAGCTGACTGCACTGGTGGTGCAGGGGAAGGTGAATCCTCCTCTTGTGCCCAAGGGATGGGTAAATTCTTACAGAATTCTTACAGCACGGGCAGGAGGAGAGGAGCTCCCCCAGTGAACAGCCCCATGTGGATGAGCAGGACACCCTGGCCCTCAGCAAGGGCAAAGCAGCCTAAAACCACCCAAGACAGAATGTAAAGCCTCACTGGGACGGGCACCTGGTGCTCTGTGTGCTGTCCCTGAGGCTGCCTGTCTCTTGTGACCAACCCTGGCCCCTGAACACATTTACTGGAACAAGCAGCAGTGCAGGAAACCTTTTCTGACTCCAGTTCCTGTCTCCTGCTCACCCCTGCACCTGGGCCCTCAGTGATGGAGGCAGGTGAGAGCAGCTTTCCTCAAGCCTCCTTTCCACTGATCGTGGAGGGGAACTCACTCTTTGAACTCACTGAATATTTCTGATATCTCAGTAAATTCTCCTTATGTATTTTGGATTCTGGGTCTTTCCCAAGGTTAGTGGGGGAAATGTAAATAACATGGCAAATGTTTCTCTAGCCATAGCCTGGAGCTGTGCTCAGAACTGCTCTGGCTGTTGTAGTAATTAGCACAAGCAAATTGCTAAATTGTGTGCTGTGATAAAATGATGGATTACAGCATGGAAGAAATCATTAACTCATTGATTAGCAGCACATGCCTTCAAAACCACTATCTTAGAAAATTCTGAGCATAGTGGCAGCGTTGTAAATGTTGTCTCCCATGAGCAATAATAATATATAAATCACTAAAATTAAATTTTAACTATTACAATTGGTTCTCAAGGGGTTCCCAATATTTATTGTAGCTGCTCATGTGGGGCTCCTGTTCTGTGTCTCCCTTACTCCCAGGGAGAAGGCTGCACTTACATGTTGAGAGGATCTCCTGCTCAAAGTCAGTGTGGTTCACTGGCAGCATCTGTTCCTAGGTATTCCCTCCTGGTGGCTTTAATAATCAAAGCAGGCTGTTATTGCCACATCTAATAGCAGTAGGCTTCACTTCTCATTCAGCATGAGTGCTCAGTAGTTTATAGCATTTCTCATTTAAATGGGCTTCCTTTTATTAGGATTAGCAGGCCAATCCCATCCCTCCTCCCACATCTCTCCCCCTCTTGTTTTAAGATGAGACACTCCTATTGAATATTAGTACATCATTGTAACAGCAATGTGTGAGTGGGATGGGGGAGCCCTCCCCACAGCCCTGAGTCAGATGGATCCCATCCCTAATCCCAGGGGATCCCCAAATTCATTGTCAGTGCAACAGAAAATCCACACCAGGCTGTGATTTCAGCTGTTGACTGCCACAGCAGAGAGCAGTGTACCCACACCTGCCCACCCTGCTGTGCTGCTCAATGCCAGTTTGAGCACCACTGATGCTGGAGGATAAATCCAGGGACAGGGGCACCAAAGGGTCAGTCCAGGCTGGGGAAATGCTCAGCTGGGGCCCTCCCCACCTCTGACCACACTCAGCACCCCTGACCAGTGTGATTCAGGGGACAGCCCCACCTGAAAAGGGCCAGGTTAGCACAGCTTGGAGCTGAGAAGGTTCCCCTTTGCCCCCACACTTCTCCCTGCCTTTGTCTGCTGGCATTTCCAGCACTTCCCTGCAGCCAGCTCATGCACCTGCCTCTGCTTTTTCTTTATTTCTGACACCATTACACCTTTGAAAGGTACTGGTTTCTCCCATAGCAGGGCCAAAGGTTTATTCTGATTATTTCACAGATCCCCAGCCAGGTCCTTACATCTGTTTCTGGGTCCCCCAGTGGAATGGAAGGGAAGAAGAGAAAGAGATCTGAAAAACATTTGCATCTGTTTTGCCAGAGGTGAATATCAGGGTTTCCCTTTGTTTCACTGTCAGATTAAATCATAGACATGGGAACTAGTGACCAGTGATTTCAGTCTGCATCTGTAAATGAAAGTTTCAATATGAGGGCAATTTATTTCACTTAATTAAACCTACTGATTTGCAGTATGAATCCATTCAGTAAAATGCCCTTTTAATAAGTAAAAGAATACCTTTCAGAACTGATAGATTTGCAGTTGTGATCTTCAGTTCCCACTTCAGTTCTGCTGCAAGGCTGTTCTTGGAAATGAGAGGCAAAGCACTCCTCTCCAAGGAGAGTCCATTTTATGAGTGTCTGGTGGCATACTCATCTGCTCACTGTATCTCTCCCAAAATCTAGCATCTCATTGGAATTCTTTTTTTTTTTAAACTAATTAGGCAATTTTATACATAGTTCCAGGAGTACCTCTTAGGACAGCATTAATTTTAATAGCATCTTAAAATGACAAATTCAAGATATGCCACTAACAGTGAATGCATGTAGTTAACAGATTTTCTTCATGCTGCTCTTGCTTGACATTGAATTTGTCATAGCAGTGGTCCTGCTTCAGCACCATTCTCATCCATTCCTTATCCACTGATTTTTCTATCATAACTTATTTTTTACTAGCTGCATAATTTCTGCATTGCCATACAGGCAATGTCACACACTTAACAAACTCTTCATAAACGTTTACATCAGCAGCTGTCTGTTAGACAGCAAATGTTCTTTTCTGGAGGAGTCTGCAGTTACAACTACTGTTATTATTATGGTAAATCATGTCCCAGAAACAGTCTTAGGAATATCCCTCATAAATTTAAGCATTGTTACCTTCCACAAACAGCCTTCCCCCTGCCAGCTGTGGGAAATTGTCCCTGTTTGTCAGCAATAAGGAATGTGCAGGCTGCAGGCAGTGCTGAGGAATGGCACAGCAGCCACCACCTCCACTAGACAGCCCCCATCAGACCAGCCTGCCTGGCCATCTCATGGCACAAGTCCCTGTTTTCCTATTTTTACTGGAATCTTCCCTTTTTTGCATTTCTTCGGAGAGTCTGGACCACTTGATGGTATTTGTGGCTGTTTGAAGAAACAGTGCTGTTTTTCAGGGACACAAAGCAGCATGGTAATACCAAAATTTGTCTTCTGTAAGGAAGACTGGTTTGTAAGACAAGGCTTGTGAGTACTTACTCAAATGAGGTTTGCACCTAAAAGCTACGTGAGAGCAGAAACAAAGTTTGGTGCCATTAGTCAGAATAATGCAGATATGAAAAATCTGAAACCCGGGAAGAACAGGTCCATATTCCAGGTATGTTTGAGTGATTTCATTTGTGTACTTACAATAACTTTTTGGTACTTCATGCTGGAGATAGCCAGGAACAACACAAGGCTGCAGAGCTGGAACTGCTTGCCATGCACAGTGCAGCTGTTTGGTTATCCACTAAAACACATCTCTTCTTCTCCTTCTAGAGCCATCTCAAATTGGGTCAAGTGAAGAAAAGAAAACAAAACCACTGCTAAATCTTTACAGTACAAAGTTATTGCTTGAGTGTTTGACTTTGGGCTGTACCTCACTGGAGCCTGGCAATAAAGTCTGCAGCTGGAGACCTAATGCTATCCAGGTGGGCAAGGAGCAGGAATGCACGAGGATGGAGGCTGCAAAAGGGCTTGTGTGTTCTTCCTGCTGCTAAAAGTGCATGGGGACAGTGAAGAGAGGAAGAAAAGCTGATTTGTCAGGTCTGGAATCTACTCCTCAGGAGTGTCAGCTGAGGGAAGCTGTCCTAGAGATCTTAGAGAAAACAGAGGGGAGGATTTTTATGTATGGAAAGAAAACACCTCTGTAGGTTTGGAGAGATGAGATGAGGAAGGAAAGAGCTGAGCTGGTGCAGAAATGGGAGGAATGCCAAGCAGCAAGGCTTGCCCTGCTGTGCAGGGACTGATTCCACCCCTCTGAGCCATCACCTGACAGCTCCCACCTGGAGCCTGCTGATGCCCACAGCAAAGAGGAGTTCAGGACACAGCACCCTCCCTAGGAAAAGCACTGCAGAGCTGTGGTGTGTTAAACATTATAGCTGATGAAATCCTCATTCCATTGAAGGCAATGCCAAAACTACCTCTGATTTCCATGGAGCAAGTATTTTTCCCATCCCACTGTCTCTCTGATCAGATCTCTGCTCCCTTTGTCACCCATTCTATTTTTCTGAAGCTCTTTTGAACATTTTTCAGAGGAAATTAACTGATTTCATCTCTTCTAGTTTTAACATTTCTGTAATATAATTGTATTCTTTGTCCTGAAAGGGAACTCTGGCAGTACACTTTTTTGAGTTTTCCATCTTGCACAGTTCATTTCTGTAGGAATCAATAAAGGTCACACTATTTAAAAATGCACAGCCTGAGCAGAGTGCAGAAAGGACCACAGAGCTGCTCAGTGTTGCCACAGCAATGCATGTATTTCTTTTTCAGCAGCAGATGGTAGGGCTGACATCTGCAAAAGCAAAGGGCACAGCTGGGTTACATCTCAGGTTGTGGAAAGCAACAACATCTACTATGTGTCACCTGTTTTGACTGCATAATTCATTTTTCTCTGAGAACAAAGAGCTTCCCCTATGCATAGAAAATGACTCTGTGTTTCCTATTTAAAGTGATGCCTCTTACTCCAGTGGGGATAAAAAAATCAAGGGCCTATAGTACTGACATGACATTCATAACAAAAAGCAAAGCTAACAGCCTCCAAGGTGTTTTCAACACTCTGGAATTAAAACCATTTTCATGACAGATATTAACCTAAGAGCAAAAATCAGTATTTTAACAGAAAAGGAAGGCTATTTTCTGTGGGATTGTGTGTGTTTCATTACTGCTCTGGTTTTTAAAGCAATGGTGATGCTTTTAAGGATGTCAGCTGATGTGGTCCTGCTGTAGGGGCGCTGTAGGGGCAGTGAGAGCTGGGGAAAAGGGTGCCCACATGTCCAGGGGACACCAGGAAAGCCCCAGCCCTGCTCCCCCTCCCCGCTGGCTGCAGCCTCTCTACCCAAATGGAGAGGAAAACAGCTTTTGGTCCTGGAGAAGGAGTTAGCAAGCAAACCCAAAGAAAACACAGCAAGTTTCCAAGCAGTGAGCAGGAACTGGTGGATTTTAGATCGCACTGATTGTATCTTTCTGGCTTTCCTGCCCAGCATTGCTGAAAAGAGCTTTTTGTAACTCTGTTGTGTTTCAGCCTGTGCCAAGAGCTTCCCAGTCTGGATCCCACCCCAGGTATTCCACTCACTCCTGTGCATTGCTTGCATGTGCTGACCCAACACACACCAGCACAGACAAGGAACTTCTGCAGGGGAGGATATTCCTGAACGTGAGCGAACACCTGAGGCTGCCACGTGCCCTGATCTCAGCTGAGCGCATTCAGAGCAGCTGACAAGGCCATTTGGTGTTTCCCTGAGGCAGGCAGAGGGCATGCACTCTCAGAGGAAGAGATGGCATGGCTGCAAGAGCACCCCAAAGTTCAGTCCCACCCCCTTATTTGTGCTGTACTAAAGACGCTCTGTGTGCTTTCTGTCAGGGACTTTTCTGCATGCTGGTGATAATGTTGCCTTGTTCAGAGGGGTCAGCAAGAACAGTACAGAGTATTTTCCAATTAAATGGTTGGAATTACCAAGCTGAGTCCTTTTATTAAAAAAAAAAAAAAAAAGTAGCTTAACATTTCAGCAAAACAAGATCTCTTTGGCTTGATTCAGGCTTGCATCTGAAAACAAAAAGGGCAATAGTGTGTGTGGCATCCTGTCCTTGGACTGGGAAATAAACCCAACAGTGAGGCTATGCCTTCTGCAACTGCCTCCAGATCTGAGCTCCTGATGTCAGAGCTCAGCACTGAGGTGCTCATACCTCAGGCATTTTGGGTTTTTTGTCTGATGTATACATAGTCTCAGTGGTACAGCATTTCACAGCTTAACAGGAAACTGCAGGGCTGTGCACAGCCTTTGAGAGGGTCCAGAAAATCCTACAAAATAGCAATGAGATTAGGTACAAACAATAAGATATAAATACCTCACACTAAGGCAGTCCAATCACTATCTTGTTATTATTTATATATAGCTAATATCAATAATTATCAAGAGGGTGACACTATACCATCAGACAATAGGTCTCTATCCCCTAAATCTGAGAGGCAGTTGTACCCAGCTCCCAGAGGCTGATTAGGAGAAATGACAGTGAACAACAAAAGAGGATTTTCATGCATCACTCAGGCCTGGAGATGTCCTTGGCCTCTAGAAATTGGGAAAGATCTCCCCAGTCTTACTTGTCAAAGCAAAACCTCTGCAATATGGCTGTGGAACCTGGGCTAGGGCACCCTGGGCATCCTTCTCACGCAGAAATCAAGTGATTGGCCTGTAATCTCAAAAGAAATTTGGATCTTTAATAAAGGAGACACTTTAACTCCCACTGGGAGCATCTAAAAGCTGCAAAAGCAATACATGTCTCTTAGTGGCCCAGTGGCATTTGAGCCATCACTGTCTCCAGCAGCAGCAGCAGGGAGCAGGCTCCAGGACTGCATCCTCTGCAGCTACACACTGAAATCCTAAATTCCTGGGGACAGATCCACAGAGCCACTGGCACTGAAGGCATTTGAGGAATTGCCTCTAGCTGTTCTTTCTGTTTTCTCTGTCAGATGGAGAAACTTTTCCAAAGAAACCAAAATCTGCACGATGTCTTACAGAGTGGAGTAAGAGCAGGAAGCAAGAAACTGCCTGGCTGGATTAACGCTATAATGAAATAATAGCAGTATGTATTTAAAAGCCTCATTTTGCAGGGCTTCACACCTCTCATTTTGTGCTCCTTATAACAGGAACAATCAAAAGTACCTGTGGAGACCAAGGAGAAGCTTTCCTCAGCCTTGCCCTCACCCTGGTGGAATGCAGGAATGGGCTCCCATCAAATGCTGAAAGCTAAAGGCCATTTTCCAGCTGAAATCAGTGAGAGCTGCAACAGCTCCTGTTCTCTGCTTCTCCCTAAAATGTCCAGTTAATTCTACCCAAGAACAAAAGTCTGCAACACTTTCATATGTTTGCCTTCTAAACAGATTAAATTGGATTTGAGGTGCCCATCATCCTTCCTCCTAATCTCCCTGTAAAAGGCAGCGAGGTGCTCCTGTCTCCGAAAGTGACATATTCATAATAAATGCATTTGCTGCAAGAAATTAAACAACAACAGGTGTCCCTCAGAGTCCACAATGACTGTTAAAGGAATTTACATTTGTGAATAAACAGCAGCAGAAATTCTCTTTCTGACAGCTTCTCATTATTAAAATTAGGACCCTGCTTAATCCTGCCCACGTCAGTGGGACCCCAGATGACCTGCTAAGTGCTGGTCACAAAAGTTAATGTTGCATAAGGGAAGCATTACTGGAAGCAGCCCTTAAAAAATAAAAAAAAAGTATAAAAACATTTTGGAGCTGTCTTTGTGGGTGTTGAAGTGAATAGCAGAATCCCCCAGCTTTCAGTGAAGCAATGAAGCAGAGATTTTAGGGACTGTGCAATAGCACAGTTTTAGGGACTTACACTGGGAGGAAAGTTGTTCCCATTCAGCCAGACGTGCTCCACCAAACAGTGCCCAAAGCTGAAGCTGCACATCCTTGGAGAAAATTCCTTATCCCTTCCACAGCCTTCCTGTCACCTTGACAGACCTTTTCCCTCTCTGCCTGCAAAATGAGGATGTTGTGGTCATTCTAATACGCTTTTAAAGTTTAATACACTTGGAAAGTTTCTCCCTAGTGCTGTTAAATTACCCATTTTGAGAAATAAGATATCCCACAATGCCATAATTTTGAGTGAGACCTTAAATGCAAGCCCTGATCACTTAGCAGAGAGCACATACCACATATGCTTAATGAGGCTTACTGTGAGCAATGGTGAGGAAGGTAGGGAAGCTTTTATGCTGACTAGCTTTCTTTTTCTTTTCCCCCCGTATATTTTATTGCCACTCAAAAGTTAAGGATTGATAAGAAAACCATGCATTTGCAGCAGATTTGTCAAAAGATAAAAATATTGATTTTTGAAGAAGCTTGCCCACGGTGTAAAAGTAAGTCAAAGTTAAAATCAATAGGGATAAATTAGGACTTCTCCAGCCATATAAATGTTGCAACAACAGAGCCTTTAATGCATAAAAATCCTGTACATCAGATGACAAAAGTAGTTTAAACTTACTTTATACCTAAATTTTAGAAGGAAAAGTAAAACATCCATTACCTGCCAGTCTAAATTTTGAACACTAGAGTAGGTAAGTTTTTCAGAGATATTATTTTCCATATATACTGTATTTCCAGCACCAAGAGTCCCATCAGTGCCTGTTATCCTCACACAGTCAGCCCAGCCTCTGCTGTGCCAACATGGGACTGCACAGCTGCTCCCTGGGGAGGATGCTCTTGTCCCAGGAGTGCAGAGAATTTGCAGTTGGGTAAATTTCATAACCCTTTTTGTGGTCACCTCCAGAGGTTTCCATCTGTCTGTGGAGCCCTTGTCCCAAATTCCAGAGTCATGTCCCACACCAAGGGGGTTTCTCACCCCGAGCTGGTCACCAATGGAATTGGTGAAGGGCAAACCCTGTTCTGAGCCTTTCTGCCAAATTAGATGCCACCATTAGCATGATATGTCCTTGTCCTTTTTTACTTTTTCACTCCAGGGTGCAAAAGGAGACGTGGTCCTTCAATAACTTCTTTGCTACTCCTGGGCCCATACTGCACCTCTTCCCATCTTGTTTTCTCTTTTTTGTTTTTCAGTGGTTATAGCAAGTTTCTAGCATAGCCCCTTGCTTGATCAAGTTGCCCTCCCACACCTCTCCAATTATTTTAACCCTGTGATGTCTGGCTGAATGAGGCTAGAGAGCATAGAAGAGCAGGATTTCCCATGGAGCAGCAGATGTGGCCACTCCTCTGACCTTGCCCCATCTTCCTGGAGAGTTTGGCCTGGTTATTTTAGATATCTCCTTGTCTCAGATCACTAAACAAGGAAGCACTGCCCCTCAGGCACCTTTTGGCACCAGTATGAATTATATGAGTATTTTCCTGTCTGTGAAATTCTTCTAGGGACCTAAAGAAACACTTTGGATTGTTGGGAATACCCTGGGGCTGACCACACCAGGGTCAGCCCCACAGCTGCCCTGAGGGCTCAGCTCTGGGGAGTGTTTGCAGGAGGAGATGAGACAAAAATTCATCTTCCAAGTGCTGCCTGTCTTACCAGCAACTCCACATTCAGCCAGAACTGTCCTGGGAGAGGTCAGCAGCCATTCCCCCTGAGTCTGAGAATGGATTGTTTAAATACTTAGGACGGGCTTTCAGACCATACATTTTTGCTCCAGTATGCTATTCATGAGAAGTGCCTCAAAGAAGACTTTTCAATTGCTTATATGGGAGGAAACATTTGGCAACCAGACAGAGAAAAACAGATTTTTTAGGAGATGCCTTATCCCCAAAGTACAATTGTTTTGTCACACATTTCTTTCAGTCTCTCAAGGTTGAAAAGTTTTTGGCAGCAATAACTGTGGAGCTTGCAGAAGATGTGGTTTCCAGCCCACTGTGTCAGATGACCCTCATGAGACAGATCCCTGGTGTCTGTGAGGGGTCCAGCTCCATTTACAATGGAACAAGTCTGATTTACACTGCAGAAGGTAAGAGCCAATATGTTTTAAACTTGGAGGCTACAATTATAACCCTGAACACAGTTTTATGGCTCAAACCTTTACTCTTCTTCAGTACTGTGTATGATAACGAAAATGATACCATTACAATAGTTTTGGTTGGCTTCTTCTTTCTCCTTTTTTTTTTTAATTTATTTTTGAGGTGGTTGTGTTTTGCATGTAAATAGATTTCTTTTACAGTTCTGGAGATAAAATGGCTTTTTTATGATATTTTCATTGCATCTGCTCTGGTAAATGATTAGACCTGAGGAAAGGAAACATGGAGTGCACTTTGTTGATGAGGGGCTGGTGAATGTCCTGGTGCCAAACTGTGCAGGTGTTACCACAGTGAGGGATGCAGGGTCCTGCTCCACAGGTTCAGCTGTCCTGTGGAATCCCTGGTAATTTATCTTAGGAAAAGTGGCCTCCAGGGCCCATTATCTTTATCTGAGATAAAGGGCATCCCATTCTCATGGCTTTTCCTTGCTAGAAAGGGCAGAATCAGGCCCTGAGTGTTAAGCAGCAATAAAAAGATCTATTTTTCATGTTTGTAAAATCCAACAGTGTTTGAGCTCTCTAAAGAGTCATTATATGCACTTTACACAAAATTTAACTGATTTCTTTATAAAATACTCCGTACAGAGCTTCCCAAAATGTTTACTGGTGCAATAAACCATTACATGGATTGTTTTAAGTCATTTGCCTCCAGACAAAACAGACATTTTAGAGCATTTTGATTTCTGCTGTCTAATAAATGAAGTGCTACAATTCTAAACTTAATATCTGTCATCACTATTATTTTTCCTTACTTTACATCTTTTCTAGAGGTTCATCATGACACAAAAAGATAAATTGTTGTAATATTTTCTCCACGTAGGGCAACATTTATTTTTTTCTCCAAGTTTGTCTTTCAAAATGACTTACTGTAGCTTGCCTTTTTTTATTTTCCAAGTATATTTAGTTTATAAAAGCTTGACCTCTGATTAGAGCCTAATTCACTGGAGCTTGGAAATGTT
Organism: Molothrus aeneus; assembly: GCF_037042795.1. Classification (NCBI taxonomy): domain Eukaryota; kingdom Metazoa; phylum Chordata; class Aves; order Passeriformes; family Icteridae; genus Molothrus; species Molothrus aeneus. The sequence goes on along the minus strand of NC_089661.1, from coordinate 8,844,963 downwards.
CTGTAATACTTGAGAACTGTGGATTTTTGGACAGAATCCCACTGACTGTGAATGGACCTTGTCCTTGGAGACCCTATCACACTTGACATTCCTTCATTTATTTAAAGCATTGATGCTTTTAAATTTGAGCTATTTTATAGTTTTCCCTGTATTTGTGACTGTTGTAAAAGAAAATTTGCCAATGTCTTATACTGTTGTATAAACATTCCCCACCTTCACCAAGGATATTTTAATTGATGCAATTGAGAATTTTATGGCAGCTCTTTCCAGACTGGACACTTTGGCAGCTCATCATTATTTTACAATTGACCAAAGCATTTAAGTTTATGATGTCCAGTTGCTGAGGCTGAAGCTTGTAGCAGAAGTCCCTGTAGCCTCTGAGTGTGTGTCCATCTTGTTTGACACAAATGCTGGGACACAACCCCGTGGCTCCTCTGGAAAGGACCCCAGCTGTTGTCCTTCATCCCTCATTTCTCTCCACCCCTGCCCTGGCACTGCCAGCACCAGCTCTGCCAGTGTCAAAGGCCATTTCAGCAGGGATCAGCAGCCTCTGCCAGTGCCAAGACACTGCAGGGCTCTGTCACCTTGAACAGGGTCAGGAGTACCCACTGTTAAAAGGTCCATTCCATGGTCTTATTTTCTCTTCTCAGTTCTGCCATCTAAATGCCAGCAAAAATGAATGCTCTACCTCAGACATGGTTCCCATGTCTCTCTATATAAACCCATGGCTGTGGAGCTGTTTAACCATTCCAGCTGCACTCACTCTTCCATCCATCACACATTATGTCACTTATCTCTTAGCTTCCTGCAGCATTACAACTTTAAGACTCATATTGTAAGGGCTGTAAATACATTTGATGCAGCTTCCCTGCTATTGCAAATAAAACTAAGAGCTTGGAAATGGGAAAACACTAAGTTCAGGCATGCTTTATACAAATGATATCATACTATGCCAATGATACTTGGGGAAAAAAATTGCAAAAATTAACTGAGTTTCAATGTGTAGCTGCTAGGTACATAGAATTTAAGAGCCTTCCTTTACAGGGAATCACATATTTCAAAACATTAGTTAAAAATACACTTGTATTTTACATTCAAAAATCCTAATTTATATCCAGTGCATTCTATTTACATTGTCCCTGACTGAAAGTTCCCTTGTGATGATTCCAGACTGCTGTGCTCAGTTCAGCAGAAGCCTCCTGGTTACTCAGTTTCACAGCCTGAAGGGGGTTACTCCAGGGTTTGTGCAGTCTCACTTGTGCTTTGCAAAATACTTCACAAAAATATGCAAATTCTGTTTCCTGATCCATTGTCTCCTCCAGCACCTTCTCCAGGGGGTTTTATTTACAAGGAGGATCAGTGTCTGGAAGAGCCATGAATGATATATATTGAAACCATGGAGCCTTGGTCATCCACATCAAAGCTTCCTGAAGGAACTCAAGTCTTCATTTTGCACAGGACTGATGAACAATTGTACCATGATCAGAAATGTACCATGATCAACCATCAGCTGTAGGACATCTTTAAGCACAGAAATTAGTTACCAAATTAGAGCCATTCTTGACCTTTCTCTTCAGCCATTTGCATTTCCAAAAATGCAGCTCAGTCTCAGCTCTTAAATACTTCCAGAGAACATGCCAAAGAAGTTTCTCTCCATGACATGCTGTAACCCACACCACATGGAGAAGCACTTCAGTGGGACCTCTAGGAAAGGATACTCACAAAGTATTAAAAATGGGAATCTCCTGTGGAACTGCTCGGGCCAGAAGGAATGCAGGGATGTTCCTGTTCCTTCTTGCTCTTCACCCCCACTCCCTGAGTCAGAGCACCATCACTTAGGATGGGTTTTGTAGTTTTTCCTCAACCAAGGGTCCCTGGGAATAGTGCAGGCACAGCCTCCTGTGTAGATCAAAGACACGTCCTGGAAAGCCTGGTGTGTTCACTGCACTGGCTACACCCACACTTTACAACACTGAGAGCTGTTCTTCCCTCTGCCTCCGTGTCACTCTCTTCAAGGAGAGTAAATAAAAATTCAGACAAAAAAATTTTCTTCAGAGATGAATTTGGAGGATTTCATCTGCAGTGTTTGTCTCTCAGTGGTTGAGATAGTAAAGAAAAAAAAATTATACCAGAGCCAAGGTCTGACTTATCTCTAAGAGAAAGGAACACTGGCCTTTATTTATTTATTTGGCCTTTGTATTGCAGTGCTATAATGAATAGAAGGAAATAAATACAGCAGAAATTACCTTGAGCTTGTGGAGTTTATTTTATTCAAGGCTTTATTTACCTCTCTGCTTTCTAAATATACTGTGGTACTCTTCTTATATCTAGTTTTGTTTAATTAAAAAAAAAAATCCCTTCCACTGTCAGTCCTGAAAACATAGGAAAACTGTCTCAGCAGAATGCTAAGAAAATGCTGCAGTGAAGTGTTTGGAGACAGGAATGTACCTTGATAGGAGCAGCTGGGATTAGCCTCAAGTTATGTGATAGGAAAATGCATGCAAATAACAAACTCACTGTCATTTTCTTTTTTTCCCCTTTCCTCCTCTCACTGAAAATTCATTAGTATGGGGATTGCTGAAAAAGTCAACACTCCCAAGAAAGGGAAAATGGAGGTGCCAGGATTAGCCAGTTTCTATTATTTCTGCTTGATTAAGTAGATTAAGGGTTGATGATCATGCAGGGCACCACAACAGGGCTTCATTTTTTCTGTTTCTGCAGCTAAGAGCTGACATTTACAGTCTGCTCAAGTACAGGGGACAGCTCCCATCTCTGCACACTGGCACATCACAATGCCTGCACTGGAAAGAATTGGTTTATACAACTGGAGCACTGGCTATAAAATCAGGGTAGGTGCTTGTGAGAATCCTCACCTTTTATTTCCAAACAGTGGGGTGGTGATGACTGATCTTCTCATCTTCTCCTCAGCACCAGACAGCTTTGTGTAAAGTGCATGCTTTAATTTTTTTGCTCCTCACGTTTTTCTAGCTTTGAAAGTCTCCCTTAGGGCCAGCAATTTATCATCAAGGCTACCAAATCTCTTTGAAGAGTAGCAGCACTCCTGCTCAGGATTTAGGATTCCACCAGG